>NW_023425399.1:44979333-46214333 GCF_014108415.1 Molossus molossus
AAACATTGAAAATCAACCAAGTGGAAATGAAGAATGACATAGCAGAAATTAACATATTGAAAGGACTAACCAGCAGAGAAGAGGAAGCTGAGGATGAGATCAATGAATTAGATGACAGGGTAGAAAAAAATCAACTAATCAGAAAACCAAAAGGAAAAAACATTATAAAACAGGAAGACAGCTTAAGAGAACTGTGGGACAACTGGAAACGTAGTAACATTCATATCATAGTAGTCCCTGAAGAGGAAGAAAATGGGCAAGGATTAGAGAATATATTTGAAAAAACAGTGACAGAAAACTTTCCTTACTTGGTGAAGGAAGAAGGCATTCAAGTTCAAGAAGCACAGAGAGCCCCAAGTAAGAACTCAAACAGGCCCACACCAAGACACATAGTAATTAAAATGCCAAAAATTAAAGACAAAGAGAGAATCCTAAAGGCAGCAAGAGATAACAACAGGTTACCTACAAAGGAAACCCCATAAGGCTTTCGGCTGACTTCACAACAGAAACACTACAGGCCAGAAGGGGAGTGGCATGAAGTAAGGTCATGAAAAACAAGGATCTGAATCCAAGACTACTCTATCCAGCAAGGCTATCATCCAAAATAGAAGGTCAAATAAAGAGCTTCCCAGACAAAAAAAAAAAAAAAAAAAAAAGGCTAAGGGAATATATTAACACCAAACCAGCACTGCAAGATATGCTAAAAGAACTGCTGTAATTAGTAGAGAAAACAGGAAGAAAACACCAATCAGAAAGAGCATATGTACCCCCATGTTTGTAGCAGCACTATTTACAATAGCTAAGATCTGGAAACAGCCCAAATGTCCATCAGTAGGCGAATGAATAAAAAAAAGCTGTGGTAGATATACACAATAGAGTACTATTCGGCTGTAAGAAAGAAATATCTCTTATCCTTTGAGACGACATGGAGGGACCTGGAAAGTATTATTTTAAGCGAAAAAAGGCAAACAGAGAAAAACAGGTATCATATGATCTCACTTATTTGTGGAACATAATGAACATAACAGTCTGAGGAATGGGGTAGTCCCAGAGACGTGGAAGTAGTGTATAGACTGACAATCCCCAGAAAGGGGATATGCATGTACGCATAAACAATGGACTTGGACAACAAAGCTGGGGACAAGGCAGGGAGGGACGGGGAAAGGGGAATCAGTGGAGGAAAAAGGAGAAACATCTGTAACAAAAATAAAATTAATTAATTTTCAAAAAAAAATGAGCTCTGTTATCCAAATAGACCATAATGGTAGCACAGTGGATTTTCCATCATGCCATAATTAAGGCTGACCCTTGAATAACCCTAGGGTTAGGGGTACCCGCCCACCACAAAGTCAAATATCTCCATATGACCTAGTTCGGCCCTCCACATGTACAGATTCCCAACCAAGAATTTAAAATAATGTACTTCTGAAAAATGATGCTTTTCTAAGCCTCCTCTAGTCCACACTCCTTCCTCAAAAGCCTGCTTCCCAAAAATATCAACATGTTTTGACAGACATTTATAATTATAGTAAGGAATGAGGGTGAAAATAAACTGATAATCCAAGTCTACTCATTTCTTCTCTTTTATGAAGATTAACAGTGAGATGATAAGTAAGAATTAACAACACAGAGAGAGCCATTTTGCACCCACTACAATCAAGGTGGAACCAACCCTCAACTACCTTTTAGTATTAGTTGACTTTGTGGTAAATGTGAGGATGATTCTTACCTCTCTGGCATATGGTGAAACCCACACAGCTGCTTAGACCAGGCCTGTGCTGCCAAGGTTCAGGAAATTTGCATGATACAGGCTACCACTTAATCCTTCCCCTCGACCCTCCCTATCAACCAGTTTTCCTATGAACGCACAACTCATACTGAGACTTGTTCACCCCTGAGAGTAAGGCTCAATAAGAACACCCACAAAGCAGGTATGAAACAAGAGAATACAACTGCCATTCTGTTGGTGATGCCAGCTGCCACTCAATTCCCATCATGATATGCCTGCATGGTTAGGGGCAGCCTACCCTTGCCTTGGGAGAGCGTAAGAACACAGAAAGTACTAGAGTGGTCATCAGCAAATGAGTCTGTACTATATATCAACTACTGCAGGGTTGTCAATTTGTATGATTCACTTTTTCTAACTGTTCATCTCATGAAATACAACAATTTCAGGAAACCCACAGCCCATGAATCATTACTGAAGGGCTAGTTCAAAATGAGTAAAAGTGATACTTTAATAATATTAGCTAAAAGAGTTGCCATACAAATAAATGTGATCAACTGTCTTACCATCCCAAACTTTCTTTTTCATTCCCTAATGGACTTCTTTGGGTTTTAATGTTTAATTAATATGCATATGGAACGAATAATAGAATAGTTGAAGCTGCAATTTTAAAATCACCACTCTGTTTTTTTCTAATATATGTTGAAGTACTTCTATTTTATACAAAAATGAATCACTAAGGAATAAATAATTAATCACTAAAATATTTTCAGCTGAAATGATGAATGAAGACTGTTCAGACTTGAAAGGGTGGGGGTGCTGCTGTTGCCAACATGTTATAGATGTATGGGATGCACTTCTGTTCTCCCATGAATGACACCATTCTCAACAAGAAAATCTGTTAAACCAGATTAGCTGAGTGGTAAATAAGCTAAGTCTAAAAGATGCACTAATCCCTTTCTTTTCTGTTGAAAAATACTTGTCAAATGTAGTACTTCTCCAGCAAAAGGAAATAAATTTGCTTTGGAAAATACACACACACACACACACAAAACTCCTCATACATGACCTTTAAACATAGTGATAGTGGCCTAAGTGTGAATTCCATTTGGAAGCAGCACTTAAAATATTGTTTTAAAGGGCTTTTACATGAGCAGTATATTCTTTGAAAAGAGATTTTGGACCATCTAACTTAGACAGTGATGTTCATTTTATGTTGGTAAAAATATACTGAATTTGAAATTCCAAACAAAAACTTTCAGGAGACAAATGCAATTGTATGTGCTTTCAGCCCTGCAACGTCATTTCTAAAAGTTAATATTTAATTGTTTAAACTGCTGCTTTTTCTCATGTAGAATGCAAATGAAGAGCAGAACACAGTAGACACATGTGAGGTGAGGTGGGAACCACAGCTATAAAGCAGAGAAGGGAATATAGAAGACAACTGGTTAGCTGAATAATGACCCCCAAAAGATGTCTGTACCCTAACCCCTGGAACCTTTGAATGTTACCTGATGTGGCAAAAGGGGCTTAGCTGATGTGGTTAAATTAAAAATGCTGAGATGGGGAGACTACCCTGGGTTTTTTGTGTAGTTCCAGTGTAATCACAAGGACCCATAAGGAGGTAGAGAGAAAGTGATGTGAAGATAGAAACAGGGAGAAAAAGTGATTGGATAAGGGACCATGAGTCATGAAATGCACACAGCCTCTAGAAGCTGGATAAAGCAAGAACATGGCTTCGGCTCTAGAGCATCCTGAAGAAACAAAGACCAGCCAACACCTTGGTTTTAACATACTAGGACTGATTTTGGACTTCTGACTTCCAGAACAGCAAGATAATAAATTTGTGTTGTTTCAAGCCACTAAGTTATTGGTCATTTGCTACAGAGGCAATAAGCAGCTAATATAACAGCTTATTGTGAGGTGTATTAACAGTCTCTACAGTAGCAGTTGCCATGTCTATGTGCAGCCATCTGCAAGGTATGGTAGCACTGAGCTACCATAGGATGGTTATCTGCCCAGCATCCATTCCCACTCCCTGACAGAACCACAGTGCTTGGCATGCCTCCTCCCCTGAAGCCCAGGGTTCACAGGAAGCTGACCCTACCCACAGTACCAAGGGACTATTCTGTTTAATCATGGAAGCTAATCATGTCCCTCCCTCCTGGGTTTTTCATACACCCAGCTTTAAGCTGATCAGTGTCTTGTTATGGCTCTAGGAATGGGCAGGTAACCTAAGTTAAAGGAAAGGGCTTTGTATTTCTGGTTGTCTCTGAACATGAACAAGGAGCACAGTGCCCCATCTTGCAATCACTGGGGAAGCTGAAGACACACTTGCCAGAGGGAAAAGGGCAGAGTAGAAAATAGAAAACCACAGAGAATCATAGGGAGAACATGAGTGAACCATATTTTCAGCCAGCCTCATTATAACTTTTTTTTGTAATATTAAAATTGTCATGTTTACATTTAATTCAGTTTAGGCTATGGTGTCTTTTTTCTGTTAGAACAATTGAACTGCCCTAATTGATTGAGGAGCTCAGACACTTATGACACTAAAAATGCTAGATAATAAAAGTAGATGACTCACAAGTATGAAGACTCAACTAGGGAAAGTGTTAGAACTTTGAAGCAGTGGTTAACTTGCTAGTCTTGCTATTTCTCATAATCCAGGTGAGAAACTTATTTTCAATAAAGGTGATAATTTTTTCAAAAAATTGAAACCAGGTTGGAAAAAGTTACATCCTTTGAATGAACTGTTTTGAATTGACTGAAAAACCACACAGATGCAATGTAAAATACATCAGAGTGTGATTTTCTTATATGTAATTTCATACAAATTTTGTCTACCTAACTGGTAAATAAAGGTCTTCTGTCATGGCTCAGAGCAAACGTGCCCCTGACTGCTGGTGAAATCTGGGCCCATTTTATTTCCTCTTCTTTGAATTTTATCACCTTTGTCCACTTTTCAATGGGGCCGTTTGTCTTGTTAATTTGTAGGCACTTTTTATATAGTAGAGCAGTGGTTCTCAACCTTCCTAATGCCATGACCCTTTAATATAGTTCCTCATGTTGCCCTGGCCGGTTTGGTTCAGCGGTTAGAGCGTCGGCCTGCGGTCCTGAGAGACCCGGGTTCGGTTCCCACTAAGGGCATGTACTTCGGTTGCAGTTTGTCCCCGGCCCTGGTCGGTTGTGCGGGTGGCAGCCACTTGATGTGTCCCTTCACGTCGATGTTTCTCTCTCTCTCTCTGTTCCTCTCTCTCCCTCCCACTCTACCTGAACAACAACAACAAAAAATCAATAAAGAAAAAAAAATAATAAAAATTAAAAAAAAATATATATATAGTTCCTCATGTTGTATGTGGGCGTATCTGCATGTGGGTGGACCTGCCTGGAGATAAGATAGAGGAGCCATGTCTCGGTTCCTAAGACCATCGGAAATATGCAGCTCCTGTGAAAGGGTCGTTCGACCCCCAAAGGGGTTGTGACCCACAGGTTGAGAATCACTGTAGTAGAGATATGAGCTCTATTAATATCCATGATGTTACAAATGCTTTCACAGTTTAAGTACGGCTTTATGCTATGATTTGACACATAATTCTTGTTTTATTTTTTCAAACAAAGTAGACTCTCATTTCCTCTATGTCTTGTGAGCCTTATCTCTACTTAAGGTTGTCTACTGTAATAACTCCATTCTGACCTTCAGTTACTGAACGTACACACCTTGGCAGTTTCTTTTTTGTAAACATAAGGGCCTTGAGAAACCCAAAGAAAACTATAAAGATAAGGGGTTAATGATGACCTTGGGAAACTGAAGAACCATGAGAAGAAAGAGATTAATGGTTGCCCTGACCTAACAGCTCCTCTTGCCCCTTTTTATCAGTCCCCCCCCTTAACGGTGCCAAAAGCAGCACCAAGAATGTAGTTGCTTTTTTCTCTGTAGTTTGTGTCTATATAAGCAGGCAATAAAGAAGGCTTGGGGCTGTCAATTTTGGGAGAGCCCCACTTCAGCCCCCTTCAGCTGGTATAATAAAGTGCTCCTTTACAATTCGGCTGTGAGTCTCTGGTTATCTTGCTGACACATTACAACACTACCACTTGCCAAATTTATACATTCTCCTAGATATTCTCCCAAGTTCTTTATCATTTTGTGTTTATATTTAGACCTTTAATCAATCTGACATTTGCTTACAAATTTAATAAAAAGCAAGGACGGTTCTGAGAAAGAAAGCCAGCCAGCCAGGTTCCTTCAGCTTCAGAACTGTAGGTTACATTAGATATTCAATGCTAATGTCAGTCTCATTCCCTTTAAGGAACATCTAGTTTCTGTCTGGAAGCTATATTGTTTTTTTCTTAATCCATGAAAGTCAAATGCTTGTTAAATTTGTGTCTGTTTAGCTAATTCTTCCTGGGACTCAAAGGCCTTTGCAGTCTAGAGCATGACTTCTTTTCAGCTCAGGTAAACTATTTTTATTAGTTCAACTATCCTCATTGTTTTCTCCTCTGCCCCATAATATTTGCATGATAAGTGTGGATCTGTCCTCAGGTCCTATTTATTAATTTCTAATTTCCATCTCTGAATTTTTCCTCAATGTTGTGGGATATTTCTTCAGAAAACTGATTTTTTTTCTCAGCAGTTATCATTACCATCTTTGTTTATGCAATATGTTTTTATTATGAGAGATTTACATTTTTTTAAATTTTCTTTCAGTAAGTCTTTTTTTATTCTTATTATAATTGTATCTCCCTCAATCTTCTTTGAAAATAAGTTTCTCCAGTTCCCTGGTCAGTTCTGGACAATGGGGCCACATGATCTAGACCTCAGTATGTGCTCCTTCATCAAGTTGCCAATTACCTCTCAGGTGTATGCACTTTCCAAACTCAGGGCTGAGTCACACTGCTGGGAACTCTTGGACAAACATGCACTAAGTGGACCACACTTCCTGTCCCTGTTCTTAGGAACAACAACAACAACAAAACCATAACTCTTCTGTGAAGTGGCTGTTCTCTGACTTCCACAAGTGGTCCTGCTCTACCCAGCACTAAGTGCCTAAACAAATCAGCCTGCGGGTCAAGCCTCATTTGCATGTGACTAAGGCCAGCAAGAACCAGAAGGCCCCATACAAGAAGTCTTCACCTAACTCCTCAGAAAGAAACAGCCTTCTTTTCCAGGGACCCCAACATGACTCAAAAACCACCCCAAAAGCCTGAGCGGTGGATCCACCCTTTCTGAGTTCCCAGAGAGCACTTGGTAGTCTCACAGTTCTTCTCCATAGCCCACCTGCACTATTCCCGAAGGCATTCCAGGTGATGGGTTTGGCAAAAGCAAGACAGGCCCTGGTCTAAGGCTCAGGGGTCACTGGTATCAGAGTGAAGGGGGACATGAGAGGGAGCCAGGAGTATGTACACAACAGCCATCTTCACAGAATTTCTCTGTCACCCCCCAAGATTGCCTCATCATGGCAATGCCAACAGAATACAAGTGCTTCTAATTCACAGCTTCTTCTGAAACTTTTAGAGAGAGTTTCAGTGTGTTATAACCAACAACCTGTAAGAACCAATAACCTTAACAATCAAGTACTTCGTGTGTCAGAGTGTGATATTAAATATATTCGAAGATATAAAAAGATGATGAATGACATACTTGCATGATTTTAGGCAATACATCAGCTCCTCCATTTTTAGTGTTTTGTATTGTAGTTAGGTACTTTTTTTCCAAAAAGAAAGTTACAATCCACTTAATAAAAACAACACGAGCTGCTATGTATGGAATTTTTGTACTGTAAATGTTTTCATTGTCTCGAGTTGTAGTAATGTACATTGGCTTTGGTCTTAAATGGGGAATATCTGTAAAAAAAAGAACACCTGATTAGGTCAGTGAATCTTGACATTATGTAACCCCTACAAATATTTCTGTTTCCAAGAAGACAGACATATATTTGGTTGTCTGAATAGCAACTAAGATTAAAGAACCAGAAATGATTAAAAATGTCAACTTTTGGAAGGCACATTTCTAATTCTGCCTTGCACTCTGACCAAGATGGGATGATGGTGGTTGTTACTATTTCTTTACAGCTGTGGTATACAGCTACACAAACCTATAGCAAAGCTAAAGCTATAGCAAAAACAAAGCTAATAACTCTTTTTCACAAATTTGAGAAATTACATTTTCACATTCATTATAACTAATCTAATCTTATTTTATGATTTGAACAATCTAAAACCATGTTATAGACATTTTTTTTCATCATTTTAAGTATTTTAACATCCAACACTATACTAATAAAATCAACTGAACTTTAGTTTTATAAACTTCTCCCTTTAGATGAATCCAAAGAAACAGAATCAGTATAATCCACTTTACATCTGAAAGAATTCGGAAAGTCATGTTTCATTTTTGAGATATCAGATACCACCATTTCCAAAGAATCAATAAAAGGTCCGGTTTTCATTCTTTCAATTCCATAGTCAATATGAAAAAAATATTATATTGAATTTGAGATAACTACTTGCTGTAAGTCCAACTCTCTTACTAATTTTTGTACATGTTGAGATAACTACACGAAGCAAAAAAAATTTTTAGCAAATAACTTTATATCTTGGAATGTTAATGATATACTATGTATTCTACAATGAATAGTGGCTAATAAAATCAGAAACAAATTTGAAAAGAATACCCACACACACAGATAACAAAATACATATGCTAGTACCCTTAAAGTCAGTATTTCTACATCTTTCAAAACGTACCAAGCTTCAGTTGTTCTATCCTTGCCCAAGTGTGTGTGTGACGCCCACAGACAACTGAATCAGCTGTCCACATTCCCCAGATGGATTCATGTCTGTTGTGATCTTTTCCTCTTCAAAAGTGTTCTTAATTATTCATTTTAACTAATTTCATCTGCTTTAGAATAATTGGCAGAGGAAGATTTGCCTCACCTCCACCACTCTAAGGGATGCTCTGGTCTGTGGAGCCCTCATTTCTTAAAGAAGGAAAACTTTAGGAGCTAAATAAGTAATTCCCTTATGATGTTGCCTTCTCTGGGCTTACTGTCCTTAGGCTGCCCAACTGCCCAAACATCTGCCCCTCCATAAGTAGCTGTAAGTAGTCCCTGCTGGTTGAAAGATCCAGTAAAAAAAAGAAGCAGCATGCTGTGGGCAGCTGTGTCACCAGGGCTTGCCTGCCTATTTACTAAGTAAGGTCTGGGGTCACCACACTCCACCAAGCAGTAAGAGAAGACTTAAGAAAATGCAAGCTTTTTTTTTTTTTTAACATTAAAAGATTTTAAATAGCCCAGCCAGTGGCTCAGTAGATTGAGTGTCATCCTATGGACAGAGAGGTCCCATTTCGATTCCCGGTCAGGGCACACCACCAGGTTTCGGACTCCATACCCAGTAAGGGGCATGCAGGAGGCAGCCAATAGATGTTTCTCTCTCACATCAATGTTCTCTCTCTATATAAAAAATTAATAAAGAGCCAGAGTTTCACTTTATTGTTGGATTTGCGGTACACCTTAGTTTGTGCAAATATTTGAAACAGTTAAAATCATTTATTAAGAAACTTTAAACTTCTTACAATAAAGTTAGTATTAAGAGTAATAATAAAATTACTATTTTACTTAAAAATAATCAAAAGTCACTTTGAAAGAGACTGTACAGCTTTCCGTGGAAATCCTCTTTATATGGCTCAATCAGTACTTACCGAGTACAGGTTTGTAGATGTTTGTTAACTTAGTAAAAGATGGAAAAAGATGAGGAAGATAATACTTTCGAAACAATGTAAAAAGAAATTTAAAACCAGTATCTTGATTCTCCTTATTCTTCCACTCCAAACTTGCAGCCTTTGGATATGTGGAAGAAAACATACATATATTTACATTTCAAATTAATGTATACTAAATTGAAGTGCTATTATTAAAATTCCTATCATAATTTAAAAACTTGACAAATAATATTGATAATCATGTAATAAAATCATATCATAAAACTCAAAAGACGACAAAATGAATGCTTCAAAACAAAACAGTCACTATTTTAAAAAACAGCTTTTTTATTGACTATTTAAAAAATTACCTAACTATGCCCTGGTTTGACTCAGTAGTTAGAGCATCAGCCCGCAGACCTAAGGGTCGCGGGTTCGATTTCAACCAAGGGCAAGTACTTTGGTTGCGTTCATCCCTGGCCCTGTTCTGGGTCGTGCGGGAGGCAGCCAATTGACATGTCTCTCTCACAAAAATGTTTCTCTCTCTCCTCTCTCCCTCCCTCTTCCCCGCCTCCCCCGCCCCACACTATCTGAAGATATTTGAAAAAATATCCTTGGATGATGATTTAAAAAAAAAAATTACGCCCTGGCCAGTTTGGCTCAGCGGTTAGAGCGTCGGCCTGCGGTCCGGAGAGACCCGGGTTCGGTTCCCGCTAAGGGCACGTACTTCGGTTGCAGTTTGTCCCCGGCCCTGGTTGGTTGTGCGGGTGGCAGCCACTCGATGTGTTCCTTCACGTCGATGTTTCTCTCTCTCTCTCCCTTCCTCTCTCTCCCTCCCACTCTATCTGTACAAAAAAAAAAAAAAAAATTACTACATTATGTCCATATTTTTTCCACATGTTCTTTGTAATGATTTAACATTCCTTGTGTCCTAAAACATCTAGTTAGATACAAGGTGATTTTTTTTTACTCAAAAAGGCCATTTATAATAAACAAGAATTAATGAAACCAACCCTTGCAAAGATTTCATCCAATGTTACCTACACACAAAATCTATATCCAAAGGTACAGACAGCTACAGAAATCTTGGAAAATGCATTCTCCTTATTAAAAGCATGCCACAGGTCCTGGTCAGTTTTGCTCAGCCGTTAGAGCATTGACTTGCAGTCAAGGGCACATACCTGGGCTGCAGGTTCAATCCCCAGCCCTGGTCAGGGTGTGCAGAAGGCACTATTGATGTATCTCTCTCACATCAATGTTCTCTCCCCATCCCTCCCTTCCACTCTATCTAAAAAAAAATTAATGAAAAAATATCCTCAGGTGAGGATTAACAAACAAATAAAATAAAATAAAATGAAAAATAAAAGCAATCCACAGGACAGGGTAAGCCAGGCCTGCCAGTCTAGCTACACCTATCAGTGGGTCTTAATACTTGTTAGAACACAGAGTATCTTAAAGCAGTTTCCCAAATTCCTTCATGCTGCAGCCCACTTGAAAAATGATAACAGTTCAGAACCTGAGGTAAAGGAATGAGGGGTTTTGGCTGCCCCATGGCAGAGGAACTCAGTGTCTGTAAACTGCCAGAAGTTCTCCGGAATGGGCCAAGGCAGAAATTCTGCTCTAAGAACTCACTCCAGAGAAGAAAGAGAAAGAGAGGGAGATGGACATGTATATACCAATTACGCACACAATTTAGGGGTTCACAGTCTACATAAAAACTCCCACCTCCTTCCATAGCCAACTGATGTGGCTCAGTGGTTGAGCATCAACCCATGTACCAGGAGGTCACCGATTCAATTTCAAGTCGGTGCACATGCCTGGGTTGAGGGCTTGATCCCCAATAGGGGTAATGCAGGAGCAGCTAGTCAAAGTTTCTTTATCATTTATATTTCTATCTCTCTCCCCCTCTCCCTTCCTCTAAAATCAATAAAAACATATTTATGCTGTGCCTATTTTGGCTCAGTGGTTAGATTATCAGCCCTTGGACCAAAGGATCCCAGGTTTGATTCCCAGTCAAGGGCATGTATCTGAGTTGCAGGTTCAATCCCCGGCCCTGGTCAGGGTCATGCAGGAGGCAACCAATCAATGGGTTTCTCTTACATCAATGTTTCTCTCTCTCTCCTTCCCGCTCTCCTTTACACTCTATCTAAAAAAACCAATGGAAAAATAATATCCTCGGGTAAGAATTAACAACAACAATAAAAAAATAAAATAAAATAAAAATAAAAACCTACCCCCATATGAATGGCATCCTTCCACTAATGGGATCTTAGGGATTCCCTAACTTATCTGAGGTCACACAGCTCATTAAAGACACATCTAGAATGAAAACCCCTCCCAACACATCAAAATTTGAGATACTCTATGCTGTCTGGGACATATGGGATGCCCTGCCACTTCGAAACAGATAGAGTTCAAGATGCAAGTAGAATGAGCCAGCAGAGCTAAAATGTGGGAGCTTCCAGAAGATGAAAGGAAACCTGAGTTGGGCTCTCAGGATTTTGGAGCCCTGTGTTTCCAGTGCTGAATAACGGGAGAGGAGAGAGAAAAAATCAGACTAGTGAGAAAGAGCAGCCAAAGACTGAATCTTAAAGAATGGCAGAGAGAAACACAGTCCCCCAAAGAAAACTAAAAAGAAGTCAAAGGAAGGAGGAAAGCCAGAAGGAAACATCATGGAAGGAATCTCATAAAGGAGGGGCAGACACTGTCAAATCATCTGAAGGACTGAGTACCACACAAACTTAAGAATGTCTTTCCTCTGGACTTGACCATGAGAACCCCTTCATGTCCTTGAATCTCTTAGTAGTGATAGGGCAGAGGCAGGTAACAGAGGATGTCAAGGAACATTAGGTGAGGAAGTGAACTTGGCAAAGATTATTATGTCAACAAACTTGGTTGTGAAAGGAAAGACAGGGACTAGACTATACCCAGGAGGAACTTAGGGACGAGAGAAGTGTTTGCTAAGAGAAAAGCACTCAGTAGCATTTTGTGAACCATATCAATGCTCGGGAATACAAACCAAGAGACATAAGTCACCCATTGAAATCATAAACTAATTATTTCAGTTCTGTATCCAATTGGTAAAAGTAACAGGAAGAAATACGTGACATAAAGCAGACCTATCTGATGGCACAATGAGATAATTACAAATGTTTTTGTTCAAATCTCCCTGCCTGCTCTGCCTATTCCTGATCCACCCTTTCAGCCTCTGGGCCTGCCTCCTCCACCATCTCACTAGCGCAGAGATCAGGGTTAGGGAAGGAGTAAAGAGGCACAAATAGTTTACAGTCAGCCCTCATTTATCGCGGTTAATCAGTTCCAGACTCTACCATGATAAATGTATTTCCGCGAAGTAGGATTCTTTATTTACATACAGTTGTCCCTCGCCACTTCAGGCTTCCATGTTTGTGGCTTCACTCTATTGCCGGGAGCAAGCTTCCAGGTGGGTGAACATATCAATGTGCCAGACAGTGACACACTCCAACTCCACGGGAACAAAAACTCCTACACTCAGGACCTTCCCAAACCTTGCCCTGTGTATCTCTTCATCTGTATTCTTTATCATATCCTTAATAAACTGGTAAACATAAATAAA
This sequence comes from Molossus molossus, assembly GCF_014108415.1. Lineage (NCBI taxonomy): Eukaryota > Metazoa > Chordata > Mammalia > Chiroptera > Molossidae > Molossus > Molossus molossus. The sequence continues at coordinate 44,992,354 of NW_023425399.1, forward strand.
TGTTGCCTTGAGTTCTGTGAGCTGCCCTAGCAAATTAATCAAATCTGAAGAGGGGGGGTCATAGGAATGTCTGATGCGTAGCCAAATTGGACAAAAGTTGTGGATAAACTGGGGTCCTACTACTTGTGATTGGCATCTGAATGGGATGGGAACAGTCTTATAGGACTGAGACATTAACATGTGGACTCTGATGCTATCTCCAAGCAGACAGTGTCAGAATTCAGTAAAACTGTAGGAGACCCAGCTGTTGTCACAGAGCATTGCTTGTTGAGGGGGAGAGGAACATACATATGTTGACCAGAAGTGTCATATGTCACATGTTCTGTGTGAATATGGTAATAATATAAAAGTAGGGGAGGCATACAGACGGAGAACTGAATTTCTCCCTTTACATGCATACTCACACAAAACAGTGTGCATACCTGGAATCCGCTGAAGTGATCTGGCACATACTCTATGTTTAGTGAAATAGCACATATAAATACCTCAAACAAAAAGCAAAATTGCAAAATGTGGCCAAATAGAAGAAAAGAGACGATGTTTTCTCTTTCCTACTGGGAATAAGACCATCACTGAATTATCTACAAGTTGCTCTTACCTGAATAACCATATATTTCAATAGTATTTGAAGAAAAAAGCATGTTTGGTCCTCAGCAATCTTTTCCCCTGAAATGGCTGGCAGGAGTGGAGTGATTTCTTCTGGGTAGATCTTTGCTGCAGAGTGGAAAATAATGAGATCTCTTTTACCACAGTTAAATTTTAAACAGGTTTTTTTTTAAATGGCCTCTATTAAAATACACCTCTCCATCCATTAGAACTTCCCACATAGACCAAGCCAGTGTGCATGAAGGGCTGAGAAACAAGAGAGAGAAGCCCACGAAGCTACCTCTACCACTATACCATTCTTTTCCTTTTCAAATTCTGTGTTGGTCAGCCTAAGATAAAATACCTGTCACTTGGCCCTGGCCAATTTGACTCAGTAGTTAGGGCATCAGCTCTCGGATTGAAGAGTTGCGGGTTTGATTCCTGGTCAAGGGCACATACCTCAATTGCAAGTTTAATCTGTGGCCCTGATCAGGGTTGTTCTGGAGGCAACCAATTAACGTGTCTCTCATATCGGTGTTTCTTTCTCTCTCTCTCTCTCTCTCTCTCTCTCCCCCTTCCTCCCTCCCATTCTATCTAAAAATCAATAGAAAAAATTTCCTTGGGGGAGGATTAAAACAAAGCTAAACAAAACATTTGGCAATAGAAGTGATATGCAGTTATAAATCAATGGCCCTCACAGGACACAAATGGCTGTCATTAATAGTCCCATGTCCTTCCATGAATGTTGCATGGAAATACACAGCTGGCAAAAAAGAACCTGGGAAAGCAGATAAAGGTCCACTTATGAAACAACAGGAATGAGGACAAGAGACAGCAGTTTTAGACAGTGGATTTGAATTGCACTAACAGCCACATAAACACTCCAGACAGGAAGTGTCTACTTTCCACTATTGCCAACATCTATCCACTTCCTTTCCATTCCTGTTTTCACCACTTCAATAAATTTCTCCTGTCATCATTATTAAATTATAAAATAGGTTCAAGCCTTTTAATTACAATGTTTGTAAGAATCTACTATGAATATGAACAGGGAATAATTCCTCCTCAGAATTCATCTATGAAATCAAGATTTCTATTCAAGAAAATGGTGAACCAAGGAATTCCTCAATGTAACTTCAACAGTCATTTCTTGAGTAAGATCTGCTCACATCACTCACCATCAGCTACACTGGGGCTTGGATTGATGAGAGTCTCCAGAGTACAGGGTCCTCTGGAGGACATGATTGCTGGGAAACCAGGCACAAGGCAAGCGAAAATCAGCACCTGCTCTTCTGCACAGTTTGTCTGAAGTGCTTGAAGCCACAGAAGAAACAGCCTGATTCCTTCACATCTTATCTAAAAATAAATTTAAAAGCAACACAATTAAACATATGTATTTGTAGAAAGGTACTACAATGTAGCATCAGTTCTGCGAAAGAAAAACTAGAATTGAAAGATATTGTTGAAGTACTGCACCAAGTTCTTTACTTAGTAACAAGTAAGTAAGGATACTGCAATACTGCACAAGGGTTAAGAGGTTGGGTTCTAAAGCCAGAGTGCCTGGGTTCAAATGAAGGCTCTGCCATTTAGTAGTGTAGCTGTGATCTGTGGAGAACCACTTAACCATCTATGCCTTAGTTTCTCCAAATGTAAAATAGGGGTGATAACTGAATTTACCACAAAGTACTGGTCTGGATTAAGTAAGTTAGAACAATGCCTCGCTCACAGAAGGCGCTATGTATTTCCTATTAACCACATTTCATTCCATAGGCATAATGCCCATATCATCAACACTCAATTATCCATGAAAATAATGCAAAAATAACCTTCCTCCAAATTACACTATGTTTTGTACAGCATTTATGTCATGTCACTACAATATATAGAAGTACAATGCTCTGGAAAATCAGAACACTTAAAGCTAAATAAGACTTTGAAAAACTGCCTCAACATGATGGCGTAGCTCTCTAGCTTCCTTGCCTAATGCTCCACTCTATTCTCTCTAACACCTCTGCCGTGCTCTGAATGGTGGACATCACTGGTAGAAAACATCTACAGAGGCAGATGTGTCCTTCCTCCTTCTCTACATTTACTTTCAACTTCATTCCATTCTAAGAATTCATAAACACACTTACTTACATTTCTATAGTTCTAAAAGGCTAAAAAGATGACATCAATAAAAGAACTTAAATAAGCAAAAGAGATTAAAAAAATGTCAGACACAGCTGAAAGATTCGTGAACTCCAAATGTAGGCAACTGAGGGACTGCCTGATTTCCTTTCAATTACACCAAGGTGCAAATCCCTCCAGAGTGAGTATTCAAACCAAATAGGAAGCTTTACAGGAAGGCCAAGAGGAAGAAACACGCCCCCTGCCCGCCCCAAAAAAGGAAGGAAAAAAATAAAGAAAAAGATTGACTAACTTCCTCAGAGAAGTCAAATACACTAAGACTGGTGATAGTGCTCCTGCCATTAACAATGGATTCCACAGCATACTTTCAGACATGCTAGTGGACTTTCCACTCCTCTGTACAAACCATGGTCACTCAGATCTGTCCTCTCTCCAGGCAGGTAAAATAAGTGATGACATTGTTGAATGTATAATGCTATTCAGAGTCAGACAAAAACAAAAAAAAAAGATGTGGCTCTATGTACAACTAACCAAATTATATTAAATTTAACGAGAGGAATTCCTTCAAAATTCTATCACAAGTCTTCAATTTTTTTATTTACCTGTATTTAAGGTAACTAAACATAAATAAGGCCAATAAGAAACATGAAATAGAGATTCAAAAAAATGGCGGCGGAGTGAATGGAAGCTACACAGACTGTCTCCCAGAACCAAACTGGAATTACAACTATAACACAGACAAATTGATGGGAAAAAGCAACAGAAAAGCAGCTTGCGAGGACCATATAACGAGGGACCATGACTCCATCCTGGTAGGCATGAGAAGGCGCGAGACGGGGGCTGGGAGCCCATAGCTCGGCAGCAGCCTTAGATGGGAGAGGCGCCCACGGGTTATACTCCCAAGCGGCTCCACAGCACAAAGCCGGGACAGAGGCTAAAATAGCCACAGCCACTCACCTTGGGCTCCGGCAGAGGGAGGGCAGACTGGACTGGAACTGTGTCAGGACACTCAGGATTTGGAAGGCGATCAGAGCTTTGGCTGAGTGCAGCCATGCAGGACAGTGGTCATCTTACTCCTTCCCAGGGCTCTGGGGAGAGGCATCAGCCCCTCCCTCAGAGATCCAACCCCACCCTGTGGGCCACTGAAGTGCTAATTGAAGCTCATTAAGAACCAGCATCTGCCCCACCCTCCTGAAAGCCCCTTGGCTAAGCACCAGAAGGAGTTTTTCAATCAACTGACAACCCAAAACTCATCAAGTAACCTCAACTGCTAGCCTCCAGGCAAAAAGCTAGAGGATAACAGTGCCTTTCCTGGGCTGGCAACTTTAACCAGGAAAGTAAGACTTGACAGGGTGTTTAACGTGGGTCCTCCCTCGCTCATCTAAACCCAGGAGAGGGAGCCACAAACAGCAGAACACCAACACCCACAGGGAAAACTTGACAGGCTCCAAAGGCCACTGTGATAGCCAAAATGGTGAAACACAGAAACAGAAGCCAAATGAAAGAGCAAGAGACCTCCACCGAAGATGAGATCAATGTGGAGCAATTAGGCATGTTGACAGAGCTAGAATTCAGAGCCATGATCTGGAGGAAGCTGAACAGCATGAGTAAGGACATAGAGACACTGAAAATAAGCCAAATGGAAATTAAAAACCATCAAGAAGAGATAAAAAATGACATATCAGAAATGAAAACCACACTGGAAGGTTTAAAAAGCAGAGTAGAGGAAGCTGAGGACCGGATCAGTGAATTAGAAGACAGGGTAGAAAAAATCAACCAATCAGAAAAACAAAAGGAAAAAACTATTAAAAAACAGGAAGACAGCTTAAGAGAACTGTGGGACAACTGGAAACGTAATAATATTCGCATCATAGGAGTCCCTGAAGAAGAAGACAATGAGCAAGGGTTAGAGAATATATTCAAAAAAATAGTGACAGAAAACTTCTGTAATTTGGTGAAGGAAGAAGGCATTCAAGTTCAAGAAGCACGGAGAGGCCCAAGTAAGAAGAACCCAAACAGGCCCACACCAAGACACATAGTAATTAAAATGCCACAAATTAAAGACAAAGAGAGAATCCTAAAAGCAGCAAGAGATAAGCAACAGGTTACCTACAAAGGAAACCCCATAAGGCTCTCAGCTGACTTCTCACAAGAAACACTACAGGCCAGAAGGGAATGGCATGAAGTAATCAAAGTCATGAAAAACAAGAATCTGGATCCAAGACTACTCTACCCAGCAAGGCTATCATTCAAAATAGAAGGTCAAATAAAGAGCTTCCCAGACTTCCGGTCCAGATGGTGGGTAGGTAAACGCGGTGTTGCGTCCTCCCACAACCACAACAAAGTTACAACTAAACTACAGAACAACCACAATTCAAAACCGCCTGAAATCAAGCTGAATGGAAGTCCTACAATATGGAATTTTAAAAAGCAGCCACATCCAGACTGGTAGGAGGGGCGGCGGCGCGACGGGCTGGTCCCACACCCACGTGTGGTGGATAAAAATCAGGAAGCTCTCGAGGCTGGGAAGGTCCTTCCTGAGGACTGAGGGGTCCCCGTCCCACACCAGGTGCCCCGCTCAGGGTTCCAGCGCCAGGAAGAGAAGTCCCCATAACTTCTGGCTGGAAAAACCTGCGGAAACTGAGGCTCAGGGAAGCTGAAGCGGCGGGAGCCCCAGGCAGCTCCCTAAAGGGCCCGCGCACGGACTTATCGGACTCTCTCCCTCTAAGCTTGGAGGGGAGGCAGCTCGAGGGGCGCCAGAGACATACAGGGAAAAACTCAGCTGTTTAGCACTGGAGCGAGGGCTGGAGAAGAGGCTTTCTCGGGGACAAACATGCTGTAAGAGGCCTTTGTTCCTTTGGTGAGCCCTTCCCGGGGGCGGCAGACAGAAGCCATATCTGGGACTCCAGCAACCTGGCTCACACTGGTAGCCCTGCCCTGCTGACTCGCTGAGGCCCCGCCCCACCCAACATTCAAGCCCACCCAAGCTGTTACCACTTGCTTAACCATAAGACTGGCCGGTCTTGGATCCTGCTTCAGGTTTTTCCTAAATTCTTTCAAATGAGCAGCATCGGGTCTCAGCGAGCCCAATACATCTCATTAAGTAATACACTGAAACAAACACAGGGAGGCAGCCAAAATGAGGATACAAAGAAACAGGTCCCAAATGAAAGAACAGAATAAAACCCCAATAAAAGAACTAAGCGAAAGGGAAATAAGCAACCTAACAGATACTGAGTTCAAAATACTGCTTATAAGGATGCGCAATGAGCTTAATGAGAACCTCAGTAAACTTAGGGAGGGCCTCAAGAGCATAAAAAAGGACCAGTTAGGAATCATGGATACACAGTTAGAATTGAAGGAGGCATTAACTGAAATAAAGAATAATTTACACAGGTTCGATAATAGGGTAGGTAAATCCAAGGAGCAAACCATCGATTTGGAATATAAGGAAGCAAAAAATCCCCAATCAGAACAGCAAAAAGAAAAAAGAATCCAAAAAAATGAGGATAGTGTAAGGAGCCTCTGGGACAACTTCAAGCATGGCAACATTCGCATCTTGGGGGTGCCGGAAGGAGAAGAGCAAGAACAAGAAATCGAAAACATGTTTGAAACAATAATGGCAGAAAACTTCCCTAACTTGGTGAAGGAAACAGACATACAAGTCCAGGAAGCACAGAGAGTCCCAAACAAGATGAACCCCAAGAGGCCCACACCAAGACACATCATCATCAAAATGCAAAATGTTCAAGACAAAGAGAGAATCACAAAAGCAGCAAGAGAAAGGCAGCTAGTTACCTACAAGGGAGTTCCCATTAGGCTGTCAGCTGATTTCTCAAAAGAAACTTTGCAGGCCAGAAGGGAGTGGCAAGAAATATTCAGAGTGATGAAAACCAAGAACCTACAACCAAAATTACTCTATCCTACAAAGCTGTCATTTAGAATCAATGGACATATAAAAACTTTCCCAGACAAGAAAAAGTTAAAGGAGTTCATCACTACCAAACCATTATTATATGAAATGATGAAGGGTCTTTTTGAAGAAAAAGATAAAATGTATGAACAAACAAAATGGCAATGAATACATATCTATCAACAATGCAATCTACAAACAAAATGAACAGGTAGAACAGAAACATTCTCATAGATACAGAGAACATTTTGTTGGTTGCCAGTTGGGAGGGGGGTTGGGGGAATGGGTGAAAAAGGTGAAGGGATTAAGAAGCACAAATTCATTGCTAGACTGACAAACCTCAAAGGGAAAGGGGTTGGGGGGTGGTGGGAAGAAATAAACCAAATAACTTATATGCATAACCAATGGACACAGACAATAGTGTGGGAAAAGGTGGGAGGGGAGCGGGAGTGGGGAGGAGGGGTCAATGGGGGAAAAATGTGAAACATATGTAATACATTTTACATCCAACGATAAAGATTTAAAAAAAAAAGAGCTTCCCAGACAAAAAAAGGCTAAGGGAATACATTAGCACCAAACCAGCACTGCCAGAAATGTTAAAAGGACTGCTGAAATTAGCAGTAGAAATGGGAAGAAAAACAGAACACCACTAAACAAAAATGGCAATAAATAAGTACTTATCAATAATCACCTTAAATGTAAATGGATTGAATGCTCCCATAAAAAGAAACAGAGTAGCTGATTGGATAAGAAAGAATGACTCATCTATATGTTGTTACCAAGAGACCCACCTCACAACAAAAGACTCACATAGGTTGAAAGTGAAGGGATGGAAAAAAATTTTCCAAGCAAATGGAAAGCAAAAAAAAGCTGGGGTAGCAATTCTCATATCTGATAAAATAGATTTCAAAATGAAGACCATAACTAGAGACAAAGAAGGCCACTACATAATATTGAAAGGATCTATCCAACAGGAAGATATAACCTTGATAAACATATATGCACCCAATATAGGAGCACCAAAATATATTAAAAATCTTCTGGAGGACTTCCAAGGAGAAATCGACAACAATACAATCATAGCAGGGGACTTCAACACCCCGTTGACAGCACTGGATAGATCCTCTAGGCAAAAATTAGCAAGGAAACACAGACTCTAAATAAGGCACTAGACCAAATGGATTTAATAGATATCTACAGAGAATTACACCCCAAAACTACAGAATACACATTCTTCTCAAGCGCACATGGGACATTCTCAAAGATAGACCACATGTAAGGACACAAACTAAATCTCTACAAGTTCAAGAAGATTGAAATCATATCAAGCATCTTCTCAGATCACAATGGCATGAAACTAGAAATCAATTGCAACAAGAACATGCAAAGACATTTCAACACATGGACGTTAAATAGCATGTTATTAAACAATAAATGGGTCACCGAGGAGATCAAGGAAGAAATTAAAAACTTCCTGGAAATCAATGAAAATGAACACACAACAACACAAAATCTATGGGATGCAGCGAAAGCAGTTCTGAGAGGGAAGTTCATAGCACTACAGGCCTACCTCAAAAAACAAGAAAAATTTCTAATTGACTGTCTAACCTCACAACTTAAAGAATTAGAAAGCAAACAAAAAGAAGACCCCGGAGCAAGTAGAAGGAAGGAAATAGTAAAGATCAGAGCAGAAATAAATGACATAGAGACCAAAAAAAACAATTCAAAGGATCAATGAAACAAAGAGCTGGTTTTTTGAAAAGATAAACAAGATTGATGGACCCTTAACTAGACTCACCAAGAAACAAAGAGAGAGAACCCAAATACACAAAATCAGAAATGAAAGAGGAGAAGTAACAACCAACACCACGGAAATACAAAAGATTGTTAACAACTACTATGAACAAGTATATGGCAACAAATTCGACAATCTAAGCGAAATGGACAAATTTCTAGATACACACAGTCTCCCAAAACTGGACCCAGAAGAGATAAAAAACTTGAACAGACCAATAACAACTACGGAAATTGAAGAGGTAATCAAGACTCTACCAGCAAACAAAAGCCCAGGCCCAGATGGCTTCACGGTGGAATTTTATCAAACATTCAAAGAAGAACTAATACCCATTCACCTCAAACTATTTCACAAAATTCAAGATTAAGGAAGACTTCCAAACATGTTCTATGAGGCCAGCATAATTCTAATTCCAAAACCAGAAAAAGACACTACGAAGAATGAAAACTACAGGCCAGTATCCCTGATGAACGTAGATGCCAAAATCCTGAACAAAATACTAGCAAATCGGATCCAGCAATACATCAAAAAAATTATTCACCATGACCAAGTGAGATTCATTCCAGGGATGCAAAGCTGGTACAATATTCGCCAGTCAATAAATGTGATACACCACATAAACAAAATGAAGAATAAAAACCACATGATCATATCAATAGATGCTGAAAAAGCCTTGGACAAAATCCAGCATCCATTTCTGATAAAAACGCTCAGCAACGTGGGAATAGAGGGATCATATCTCGACATAATAAAGGCCATATATGAAAGACCTACAGCCAACACCATACTCAATGGACAGAAACTAAAACTATTTCCATTAAAAACAGGAAGAAGACAGGGATGTCCACTTTCGCCACTCTTATTTAATATTGTACTGGAAGTCTTAGCCATAGCAATCAGACATGAAGAAAAAATAAAAGGGATCCAAATTGGAAAGGAGGAAGTGAAACTGTCATTATTTGCAGACGACATGATATTATACATAGAAAACCCTAAAGACTCCATGAAAAATCTACTAGACTTAATAAATGAATTTGGCAAAGTAGCAGGATACAAAATTAACGTCAAAAAATCGACGGCATTCTTGTACACAATGATGAACTTACAGAAAGAGAAACTAAAAAACAATTCCATTTACCATCGCGCTAAAAAAATTAAGATACCTAGGAATAAACTTAACCAAAGAAGTAAAGGACCTATTTGCAGAAAACTACAGGTCATTGAAAAAAGAAATAGAGGAAGATATGAAAAAGTGAAAGCACATACCCTGTTCATGGATTGGAAGAATTAACATCATTAAAATGTCCATACTACCCAAAGCAATCTATAGATTCAATGCAATCTCCATCAAAATACCAACGACATATTTCATAGAACTAGAACAAATAATTCAAAAGTTCATATGGAACCAAAAAAGAACCCGAATAGCCACAGCAATCTTGAAAAAGAAGGACAAAGTAGGTGGGATCACAATACCAGATATCAGGTCATACTACAAATCGACTGTAACCAAAACAGCCTGGTACTGGCACAAGAACAGGCATATAGACCAGTGGAACAGAACTGAAATCCCAGAAATGGACCCAAAGCAATACGCTCAATTAATATTTGACAAAGGTGGCAAGAGCATACAGTGGAGTAAAGACAGCCTCTTTAAGAAATGGTGCTGGGAAAATTGAACAGCTACATGCAAAAAAATGAAACTAGACCATCAACTTACACCATACACAAAAATAAACTCGAAGTGGATAAAAGACTTAAATGTGACCCATGATTCCATAAAAATTCTAGAAGAAAATGTAGGCAGTAAAATTTCGGACATCATACGGAGCAGAATTTTCACTGATACATCACCTAAGGCAACAGAAATAAAGGAGAAAATGAACACATGGGACTACATCAAACTAAAAAGCTTCTGCACAGCAAAAGAAACAATCATCAAAATGCAAAGGCAACCCACTGTATGGGAGAACATCATTGCCAATGATGTATCAGATAAGGGGTTAATTTCCAATATATATAGAGTGTTCCTACAACTCAACAAAAGGAAGAGAAAGAACCCAATTAAAAAATGGGAAGAGGAGCTGAATAGACACCTCTCTAAACAGGACATACAAATGGCCAAGAGACATATGAAGAAATGCTCAACATCACTAATCATCAGAGAGATGCAAATTAAAACAACAATGAGGTATCACCTCACACCTGTCAGAATGGCCGCTATCAACAAATCATCAAACAACAAGTGTTGGCGAGGGTGTGGAGAAAAGGGGACTCTAATACACTGCTGGTGGGAATGCAGACTGGTGCAGCCGCTATGGAAAACAATATGGTGCTACCTCAAAAAATTAAAAATTGAACTTCCATTTGACCCAGTGATCCCACTGCTGGGAATATACCCTAGGAAGCCTGAAACACCAATCAGGAAGAATATATGTACCCCCATGTTCATAGCAGCATTATTTACAATAGCTAAGATCTGGAAACAGCCCAAGTGTCCACCAGTAGACGAATGGATAAAAAAGCTGTGGTACATATACACAATGGAGTACTATGCAGCAGTAAGAAAGAAAGATCTCTTATCCTTTGAGACGACATGGAGGGACCTGGAAAGTATTATCCTAAGTGCAAGAAGCCAAGCAGAAAAAGACAAATACCACATGATCTCACTTATATATGGAATATAATGAACATAACAGTCTGAGGAATACGGTAGACCCAGAAACATGGAAGTAGGGCACAGACTGACATCCCACAGAAGAGGGGATGGGGGGTGGGGGGGGGTGTGAAGAGATAAACCACAGAACTTATATGCATATATGCATGACCAATGGACATGGACAACTAAGCCGGGGTTGGGGTGGAGGTGGGGTGGGGTGGGGGGTGCCAATGGGGTAAAAAGGTAAAATATCTGTAACAAAAAAATAAATAAAAATTCATAAAAAAAAAAAAAAAAAAGAAATGCTCAACATCACTAATCATCAGAGAGATGCAAATTAAAACAACAATGAAGTATCACCTCACACCTGTCAGAATGGCCGCCATCAACAAATCATCAAACAACAAGAGTTGGCGAGGGTGTGGAGAAAAGGGGACTCTAATATACTGCTGGTGGGAATGCAGACTGGTGTAGCCACTGTGGAAAACAATATGGTGTTACCTCAAAAAATTAAAAATTGAACTTCCATTTGACCCAGTGATCCCACTTCTAGGAATATACCCTAAGAAGCCTCAAACACCAATCAGGGAGAATATATGTACCCCCATTTTCATAGCAGCACTATTTACAATAGTTAAGATCTGGATATAGCCCAAGTGTACATCAGTAGACGAATGGATAAAAAAGCTGTGTTACATATACACAATGGAGTACTATGCAGCAGTAAGAAAGAAAGATCTCTTATCCTTTGAGACGACATGGAGGGACCTGGAAAGTATTATCCTAAGTGAAATAAGCCAAGCAGAAAAAGACAAATACCACATGATCTCACTTATATACGGAATATAATGAACATACCAGTCTGAGGAATACGGTAGACCCAGAAACATGGAAGTAAGGCACTAACTGACATCCCTCAGAAGAGGGAGTGGGGGTGGGGGGTGGGAAGAGATAAACCACAGAACTTATATGCATGTATGCATGACCAATGGACATGGACAACTAAGCCGGGGACGGGGCGGGGGTGGGGTGGGAAGGGGGGTGCCAATGGGGTAAAAACGGTAAAATATCTGTAACAAAAAAATAAATAAAAAATTTTAAAAATATAAAAATAAATAAAGAAGAAAAAAATAAAAAATAAAAAGAAAGAAGAAACATGAGATAATAACCTGAAAGGTTTTAACTGTAAGACTATTAATTAAAATAGGGGACAAGCCTGGCTGGTATGGCTCAGGGGTTGAGTGTCAATCCATGCACCAAGAGGTAGTCGGTTCGATTCCTGGTCAGGGCACATGCTCAGGTTGTGGGCCAAATTACCAGTGGGAAGGGGCATGCAGGAGGTGGCCAATAGATGTTCTTTCTCATCAATATTTCTATCTCTCCCTCTCCCTCTCCCTTCCTCTCTCTCTAAAAATCAATAAAGAAAAAAATAGGATGGACAAAATATGGAATCTATTGTGAAACTAGGAATAGCTTGCCTCCTTTTATCAACATGTAAAAGATACTTAACATACCAAGTTTTAGTGGCTATGATAGTTTAAAAAAATTTTTTTTAGCTTAATAAAGGCACACACATAACTTAATGAGCTGCAAGTGAATTACCTTCCATAAAATATACATCCCACGCTGGCTTCTTTTGTCAAAGATGTTTTTAGTGTCATCTTATACCAGCATCAAATGGTATGTTATTATAAGAGGCATATTCATTTTAAAATAAGACAATTTTAACTTAAACTATAAGATCAATCTGCTGTAAATTAATAAATCCTCAAGAGTAAGTCTCTGCCTGCTCTTTCCCACACCATGGTGCTCAAAAATAATTCAGAGACAACTATAATTTTAACAAGATGACGGGGGTGAACAGAATCAGGTATGTTAGCTCTGATGTGTAGAAAGGAACTGGTTCAACCCCTTCTCTTTTCTGATGGTAAAACTGGAGCAATTAACACCTTGCCATTGGTTCCCTGACTACATAGCAGGATCAAAATTAGAACTCAGAATTCCAAACTCCAAATCCCAAACCAGTTTCTCCTAATAATATTTAAAATGTTGATATGTGCGATAGCAGCAGGAAAGAGTGAAGCAAGGGTGTGCGAGTGTGAGTGAACATGAGTGTGGACGAGCAACCTCGAGCAGTGCAGAAACGTGCGGTTGAGGGTTCCTATGGTATGGACAGGGAGCAGCCGGCTACCACAGTAAGCGGCTTGTCAGGATGCTTCTCTGTGTGCGGCCGGAAGGGCCCGCAATTTTGGAAGATCCCTGGTCTTCTCTGGGAGGAGGCAGTGGGCAATGGCTAGGGCCAAGCAACCTGAGTTCACTAGGGAGCCTTGCACCACCAGACCAGTGGACCCCACAGAGTGAACTCGGACCACCACACAGCAGCAGCACTGTCAAGGTGCCTGGAGCAGCTTGTGGTGGCCAGGATCTGAGCACCATCCCCCATAACAGCAGCCTAATCAGAGCCTAGCACCACTCCAGGCAGCAGTAGCACCAACTTGGGAGCCTAGCACCTTCCCCCACAGCAGCAGTGACTGGGCTGGAGTGGAGCCCAGCTGAGGCTCAGGAGCCAAGATACAGCCCCAGCAGCAGAGGCTTGGGAGCAGACAACTATCCCCAGCAGCATCAGCAGAAGCTGACCAGGAACTGTGCCCCAGCCCAAGCAGCAGAAAGGCATGGGCAGCCGACACCCACCCCTGACAACTGCAGCAGCGGATTTTGAGTGGAGCGCCTCTCCCAGCAGCAGCAAAGTCCCAGGAGCAGAGCATCCTCAGCCTCCAACAGCAGTAGAAGATTAGGAGCTGAGAGCACCCCATGGCAACAGCAGAAGCAATAGCAGCACATATCAGGAGCTGACCCTCACCCCCAGCAGCATCAGCAGCGACTGATCAGGAACTGAGCCCCCCCAGGCAGCAGCGCACCCCAACAGCAAGCCAGCTGGACCTAGGCACCCCGAAGTGCATCAGTTGGACCCATGCACCCAGAAAAACTACCACAACAGACCAATACCAGCCGCCAGTTGTCAATCCTCCAGGACACAAAGCAAGCAAGAAGCACCACACACCAAAACAGTCTGGGAGGCACAGCAGCCTTATTTGACACACACCAACCTCCAAACACATCCCAACATCCCTCACTGGGCCTAGAACTACCAGACTGCTAAAATGGTGAGACCAAGAAGCAACACCCAAATGAAAGAAAAGGAGGAATCCCCATATAAGGAACTACATGAATGGAAGAAACCAATTTGTCAGATAAAGAATTCAAAGGAATTATTTTAAGGGTGTGCAAAGAATTTACTGAGAACTACAAGCAACTTAATGAGAATTATAAAGAGCTCACTGAGAACTACATCAGCTTTTTTTTAAAAAAAGGTAGAAGCTATAAATAAAAGTCAACAGGAAATAAAGAATGACATAGCTGATATAAAAAATACCTTGGAAGGATTCAATAGTAGATTAGAAGAAGCTGAAGACCGAATCAGCAAGTTAGAAGACAAGATAGAAAAACACACCCAAATAGAGCAGGAAATGGGGAAAAAATGTAACAGCAGGAGAAGAGTTTAAGGGAGTTTTGGGACAATACTTGCATCACAGGAGTGCCAGAAGAAGAAGAATCAGAGAAAGGAATAGAGAACCTGTTTGAAGAAAAAATGACAGAAATCTTCCCTAAATTGGTAAAGGAAAAAGACACACAAGTCCAGGAAACAGAAAGAATCCCAAGCAAGATGAACCCAAAAAGACTCACAGCTAGACACATCATAATTTAAATGGCAAACATTAAAGACAAAGAAAGAATCTTAAAGGAAGCAGGAGACGGAAAGTTACTTACAAGGGAGCTCCCATTAGACTGTCAGATGATTTCTAAATAAAAAGACTGCAGGCCAAAAGGGAGTGGCATAAAGCATACAAAATAATGAAAGGCAAGGGGATGAATCCAAGACAACTCTATCCAGCAAGGCTATCATTCAAAATTGAAGATGAAATAAAGAGCTTCACAGACAAAGAAAAAGGTAAAGGAATTTACCACCACCAAACCAGCACAGCCAGAAATGTTAAAGGGATTGCTATAAGAAGAAATAGTGAGAGAGAGAGGAACACAGGCATAAAATAAAAATGGCAAGTAATAAGTACCAGCCAATAATAATCTTAAATATAAATGGCTTAAATGCTCTAATCAAAAGACATAGGGTAGCTGATTAGGTGAAAAAAAAAAACAAAAAAACACACAACCCATATATATGCTGTCTACAAGAGACCCACCTTACAACAAAACACTCACACAGGATGAAAGTGAAGAGATGGAAAAAATATTTTTTCAGGCAAACGGAAATGAAATAAAAAAAAAAAAAAACTGCTATAGAAATACTCATATCTCATAAGAGAGACTTCAAAACAAGGGCCATAATAAAAGACAAAAGAAGGTCACTAAATAATATTAAAAAGATCAATCTAACAAAAGGATACAACCCTGGTGAACATATATGCACCAAATACAGGAGGACCAAAACATATTAATAACTTCTGGAGGACTTCAAGAGAGAGATCAATAGCAATAAAATCATAGTGGGTGACTCGAATAACCCACTGACACCACTGGATAGATCTTCGAGACAAGAAATGAACAAGGACACAGAGTTCTTAAATGATCAACTAGATCAGTTGGACTTAACTGATATTTACAGAACATTACACCCCAAAACTGCAGAATGTACATTCTTTTCAAGTGCACACGGGACATTCTCGAAGATAGACCATGTGTTAGGACACAAACTAAATCTCTACAAATTCAAGAAGATTGAAATCATATCAAGCATCTTCTCAGATCACAATGGCATGAAACTACAAATCGATTACAGCAAAAACATTCAAACACATGGCTAGGTAGCATGTTATTAAACAACAAATAAGTTACCACGGAGATCAAGGAAGAAATTAAAATCTTCTTGGAAACCAATGAATATGACCACACAACACAAAATCTATGGGATGCAGTAAAAGCAGTCCTGAGAGGGGAAATTCATAGAACTACAGGCCTACCGCAAGACACAAGAAAAATTCCTAGTTGACTTTCTAACCCTACAACTTAAAGAACAAGAAAGTAAACAAAAAGAAAAACCCAGAGCAAGTAGAAGGCAAGAAATAGTAAAGGTCAGAGCAGAAATAAATGACATAGAAACTAAAAAAACAGCCCTGGCCGGTTTGGCTCAGCGATTAAAGGGTAGACCTGCGGTCCAGAGAGATCCGGGTTCAGTTCCCACTAGAGGCACGTACCTCAGTTGCAGTTTGTCCCTGGCCCTGGATGGTGGTGCGGGTGGCAGCCACTCGATGTGTCCCTTTCATGTCAATGTTTCTCTCTCTCTCTCTCTTTTCCACTCTTTCCCTCCCACTCTATCTGAACAAAAAATAGAAAAATGTTCTCAGGTGAGGATAAAAAAAAAAAAAAGAACTAAAAAAACAGTTCAAAAGATCAATGAAACAAAGAGGTCGTTCTTTGAAAAGATGAACAAGACTGATAGACTCTTGGCCAGGCTCACCAATACACAAAAAGAGAGGACCCAAATAAACAAAATCAGAAACGAAAGAGGAGAAGTAACAACTGACACCACAGAAATGCAAAGGATCATTAATACATACTATGAACACAATATTGGAAAATCTAGGCAAAATGAACAAATTTCTGGAAACACAGTCTCTCAAAACTGAACCAGGAAGAGAAAAAAAACTTAAACAATAACAACTAAGAAAATTGAAGATGTAATCAATAATCTCCCAGCAAACAAAAGCCAAGGAAGGCTCAGACGACTTCATGAGTAAGTTTATTTACCGAACATGCAAAGAAGATCTAACATCCATTCTCCTGAAACTATTCCAAAAAAATCCAAGAAGACAAAAGACTTCCAAACTCATTCCATGAGGCCAGCATAATTCTAATTTCAAAACCAGATAAAGACACTACAAAAAAAAGAAAACTACAGGCCAACATTCCTCATAACCACAGATGCCAAAATCCTTAACAAAATATTAGCAAATCAAATCCAGCAATACATCAAAACAATTATAAATCATGACCAAGTGGGATTCATCCCAGGGATGCAAGGATGTCACAATATTCACAAATCAATAAACGTGATACACCACATAAACAAAATAAAAGATAAAAACCATATGATCATATCAAGAGATGCTGAAAAAGCATTCAACAAAAGCCAGCACCCATTTCTGACGAAAATGCTCAGTAATATAGGAAAAGAGGGATCTTTTTTTCTTAATTAATTAATTTATTTTTGTTACAGATGTTTCTCCTTTTTCCCCCACTGCTTCCTCATCCTTCTCCCTCCCCAGTCTACCCCCAGCTTTGTTATCCATGTCCGTTGTTCATGCATACATGCATCTAAGTTCTATGGTTTATCTACCCCCCGCCAATGCTGTTTTCTGGGGATAGTCAGTCTGTACCCCAATTCCACGTCTCTGCGACTACCCCATTCCTCAGACTGTTATGTTCATTATATTCCACAAATAAGTGAGATCATATGATACTTCTCTTTCTCTGTTTGGCTTGTTTCGCTTAGGATGACACTTTCCAGGTCCCTCCAAGTCGTCTCAAAGGATAAGAGATCTTTCGTTCCTACAGCTGAATAGTACTACATTGTGTATATGTACCACAGCTGTCTTATCCATTCGTCTACAGATGGACATTTGGACTGTTTCCAGATCTTAGCTTTGTAAATAGTGCTGCTACAAACATGGGGGTACATATATTTTTTCTGAGTGGTATTTCAGGCATCTTAGAGTATATTCCTAGATGAAGGATCACTGGGTCAAATGGAAGTTCAATTTTTAATTTTTTGAGGTAACACCATATTGTTTTCCATAGTGGCAGCACCAGTCTGCATTCCCACCAGCAGAGTACTAGAGTCCCCTTTTCTCTATACCCTCACCAACACTTGATGTTTGATGATTTGTCGATGGAGGCCTTTCTGACAGGTGTGAGGTGATACCTCATTGTTCTTTTAATTTGCATCTCTCTGATGATTAGTGATGTTGAGCATTTCTTTATGTCTCTTGGCCATTTGTATGTCCTGTTTGTAGAGGTGTCCATTCAGCTCCTCTGCCCATTTTTAAATTGGGTTCTTTTTTTCTTTTGAAAATTAAACAATATTTAATCTTGAAATAGGTTGAGAGTCTTCAGCAAACACATACCCACATCTATATTCAGACATTTACAAATAAATTATCCATTTATTTCAGACTCCTTCAGTTATTTATTACAAACTGACAGGAAAATTTCTCTCCTTTATTATTATTTTTTTAATTTTATATATTTTTTTGTTACATGTTTCTCCTTTTATACCCCATTGGCACCACCATCCCCATCCCCAATGCGCTATCCCCAGCTTTGTTGTCCATGTCCATTTGTTATGCATACATTCATATAAGTTCTGTGGTTTATCTCTTCACACACACCCCAACCCCTCTTCTGAGGGATGTCAGTCTGTGCCCTTCTTCCATGTTTCTAGTTCTACTGTATTCAACAAACTGTTATGTTCATTATATTCCATATATAAGTGAGAGCATGTGGTATTTGCTTTTTCTGCTTGGCTTATTTCACTTAGGATAATACTTTCCAGGTCCCTCCATGTTGTCCCAAAGGATAAGAGATCTTTCTTTCTTATAGCGGCATAGTACTCCACTGTGTACATGTACCACAGCTGTCTTATCCATTCTACTGATGGACACTTGCGCTGTTTCCAGATCTCAGCTTTTGTAAATAGTGCTGCTACAAACATGGGGGTACATATATTCTTTCTGATTGGTGTTTGAGGCTTCTTAGGGTATATTCCTAGAAGTGGGATCACTGGGACAAATGGAAGATCAATTTTTAATTATTTGAGGTAACACCATATTGTTTTCCATAGTGGCTGCACCAGTCTGCATTCCCACCAGCAGTGTACTAGAGTCCCTTTTTCTCCATACCCTCACCAACAATTTTGTTTGATGAACTGTTGATGGCGGCCATTCTGACAGGTGTGAGGTGATACCTCACTGTTGTTTTAATTTGCATCTCTCTGATAATTAGCGATGTTGAGCATTTCCTCATGTCTCCTGGTCATTTCTATATCCTATTTGGAGAGGTGTCTATTCAGCTCCTCTGCCCATTTTTAATTGGGTTTTTTGTCTTTCTTTTGTTGAGTTGTATGATCACTCCATATATTTGAAATTAACCCCTTATCTGATATATCATTGGCAATGATGTTCTCTCATACAGTGGGTTGCCTTTCCATTTTGAGGATTGTTTCTTTTGCTGTGCAGAAGCTTTTCAGTTTGATATAGTCCCATGTGTTCATTTTTTCCTGTGTTTCTGTTGCCTTAGGTGATGTATCAGTGAAAATTCTGCTGCATATGATGTCCGAAATTTTGATGCCTACATTTTCTTCTAGAATTTTTATGGAATCATGGGTCACATTTAAGTCCTTTATCCATTTTGAGTTTATTCTTGTGTATGGTGTAAGTTAATGGTCTAGTTTCATTTTTTTGCATGTAGCTGTCCAATTTTCCCAACATCACTTATTAAAGAGGCTGTCTACTCCACAGTATGCTCTCGCCACCTTTGTCAAATATTAACTGAGCATATTGCCTTGGGTCAATTTCTGGGTTCTCAGTTTTGTTCCACTAGTCTATATGCCTGTTCCTGTGCCAGTGCCAGGCTGTTTTGATTACAGTCGTTTTGTAGTATAACCTGATATCTGTATTGTGATCCCACCTACTTTGTCCTTCTTTTTCAAAATTGCTGTGGCTATTCGGGGACTTTTTGGTTCCATATGAACTTCTGAAGTATTTGTTCTAATTCTATGAAGTATATCGTTGGTATTTTGATGGGGATTGCATTGAATCTATAGATTGCTTTGGGTAGTACGAACATTTTAATGATGTTAATTCTTCCAATCCATGAACAAGGTATGTGCTTCCACTTTTTCATATCTTCCTCTATTTCTTTTTTCAATATTTCCCGTAGTTTTCTGCAAATAGGTCCTTTACTTCTTTGGTTAAGTTTATTCCTAGGTATCTTAATTTTTTGGCCGCAATGATAAATGGGATTGTTTTTTCAGTTTTTCTTTCTGTGAGTTCATCATTGGTATATACGAATGCCATCAATTTCTTGAGGGTAATTTTGTATCCTGCTACTTTGCCAAATTCATTTATGAAGTCTAGTAGATTTTTGATGGAGTCTTTAGGGTTTTCTATGTATAATATCATGTCATATGCGAATAATGACAGTTTCACTTCCTCCTTTCCATTGTGGATCCCTTTTATTTTTTTCCTCATATCTGATTGCTGTGGCTAAGACTTCCAGTACTATGTTAAATAAGAACGGTGAAAGTGGACATCCCTGTCTTGTTCCTGTTTTTAATGGAAATGTTTTTAGTTTCTGCCCATTGAGTATGAT
The DNA here is from genome assembly GCF_014108415.1 of Molossus molossus. Taxonomy (NCBI): domain Eukaryota; kingdom Metazoa; phylum Chordata; class Mammalia; order Chiroptera; family Molossidae; genus Molossus; species Molossus molossus. The sequence continues at coordinate 45,012,880 of NW_023425399.1, forward strand.
GTTGGCTATAGGTCTTTCATATATGGCCTACATTATGTTAAGATATTATCCCTCTATTTCCACATTGCTGAGTGTTTTCATCAGAAATGGATGCTGGATTGTGTCAAAGGCTTTTTCAGTGTCTATCGATATGATCATGTGGTTTTTATTCTTCATTTTGTTTATGTGGTGTATCACATTTATTGACCAGCCTCACATCCCTGAAATGAATCTCACTTAGTCATGGTGAATAATTTTTTTGATGTATTCCTGGATCCGATTTGCTAGTATTTTGTTCAGGATTTTGACGTCGATATTCATCAGGGATACTGTCCTGTAGTTTTCTTTCTTTGTAGTGTCTTTTTCTGGTTTTGGAATTAAAATTATGCTGGCTTCATAGAAAGAGTTTGGAAGTCTTCCTTCATCTTGAATTTTGTGAAATAGTTTGAGGAAAATGGGTGTTAGTTTCTTTTTGAATGTTTGGTAAAACTCCCCCGTGAAGCCATCCGGGTCTGGACTTTTGTTTGCTGGGAGAGTCTTGATTATATCTTCAATTTCTTCTCTTGTTATTGATTTGTTCAAGTTTTCTATCTCTTCCCGGTCTAGTTTGGGAGACTGTGTCTTTCTAGAAATTTGTCCATTTCGCTTAGATTGTCAAATTTGTTGCCGCATAATTTTTCATAAAAGTTGTTAATGATCTTCTGTATTTCTGTGGTATCAGTTGTTACTTCTTCCCTTTTATTTCTGATTTTGTGTATTTGGGTTCTCTCTCTTTGTTACTTGATGAGTCTCACTAAGGCTCCATCAATCTTGTTTATCTTTTCGAAAAACCAGCTCTTTGATTCATTGATCCTGTGTTTTTTTGGTCTCTATGTCATTTATTTCTGCTCTGATCTTTACTGTTTCCTTCCTTCTACTTGCTCTGGAGTTTTCTTTCTGTTTGCTTTCTAGTTCTTTAAATTGTGAGGTTAGATAGTCTATTAGAAATTTTTCTTCCTTCTTGAGGTAGGCCTGTAGTGCTATGAACTTCCCTCTCAGAACTGCTTTCACTATATCCCATAGGTTTTTTTGTTGTTGTTGTGTGTTCATTTTCATTGGATTCCTGGAAGTTTTTAATTTCTTCCTTGATCTCCTCATTGACCCATTCGTTGTTTAATAACATGCTATTTAGCTTCCATGTGTTAAAATGTCTTTTCATGTTCTTGTTGCAGTTGATTTCTAGTTGCATGCCATTGTGATATGAGACGATGCTTAATATAATTTCATCCTTCATGAACTTATAGAGACTAATTTGTGTCCTAACATGTGGTCTATCTTTGAGAATGTCCAATGTGAATTTGAGAAGAATATGAATTCTGCAGTTTTGGGGTGTAATTCTCTGTAGATATCTATTAAATCCATTTGGTCCAGTGCTTCATTTAGAGTCTCTGTTTCCTTGTTAATTTTTTTTCTAGAGGATCTCTCCAGTGATGTCAGTGGGGTGTTTAAGTCCCATGCTATGATTGTATTGCTGTCGATTTCTCCTTTGAAGTCTTCCAGAAGTTTTTTAATATATTTTGGTGCTCCTATATTGGGTGCATATATGTTTATCAAGGTTATATCTTCCTGTTGGATAGATCTTTTCAATATTATGTATTAGCCTTCTTTGTCTGTAGTTATGGCCTTCATTTTGAAATCTATTTTTATCAGATATGAGTATTGCTACCCCAGCTTTTTTTTCCTTTCCGTTTGCTTGAAAGATTTTTTTCCATCCCTTCACTTTCAACATATGTGAGTCTTTTGTTGTGAGATGAGTCTCTGGTAAACAACATATAGATGAGTCATTCTTTCTTATCCAGTCAGCTACTCTGTGTCTTTTTATCAGAGCATTCAATCCATTCACATTTAAGGTGATTATTTATATGTATTTATTTATTGCTATTTTTGTTTAGTGTGGTTATATTTTTCTTCTTATTTCTCCTGCTAATTTCAGCAGTCCTTTTAACATTTCTTGCAGTGCTGGTTTGGTGCTAATGTATTCCCTTAGCCTTTTTTTGTCGGGGATGCTCTTTATTTGACCTTCTATTTTGAATGATAGCCTTGCTGAGTAGAGTAATCTTGGATTCAGATCCTTGTTTTTCATGACCTTGATTACCTCATGCCATTCCCTTCTGGCCTGCAGTGTTTCTTGTGAGAAGTTAGCTGAGAGCCTTATGGGGTTTCCTTTGTAGGTAACCTGTTGCTTATCTCTTGCTGCCTTTAGGATTCTCTCCTTGTCTTTAATTGTTGGCTTTTTGATTACTATGTGTCTTGATGTGAGCCTGTTTGGGTTCGTATTACTTGTGGCTCTCTGTTCTTCTTGAACTTGAACTTGAGTGCCTTCTTCCTTCACCAAATTAGGGAAGTTTTCTGTCACTATTTCTTCAAATATATTCTCTAAACCTTGCTCATTTTCTTCTTTGGAGACTCCTATGATGCGAATGTTATTACATTCCAGTTGTCCCACAGTTCTCTTAAGCTGTCTTGCTGTTTTGTAATTGCTTTTTCCTTTTGGTTTTCTGATTGGATGATTTTTCACCCTGTCTTCTAATTCACTGATCCAGTCCTCAGCTTCCTCTACTCTGCTATATATACCTTCCAATGTGTTCTTTATTTCTGCACCTCATTTATCTCCTCTTCGGTAGAGGTCTCTTGTTCTTTCATTTGGCTTTTGTTTCTGTGGTTCACCATTTTGGCTACCAAAGTGGGCTTTGGAGCCTGCCAAATTTTCCCTGTGGGTGTTGGTATTCTGATGTTTGTGGTTCCCTCGCCTGGGTTTGGATGAGCCCGAGAGGACCCACATTACACACCACTGTCAAGTCTTACTTTCCTGGTTAAAGTTATTACCCCAGGGGATGGTACAGTTTTCCTCTAGCTTTTTGCCTGGAGGCTATCAGTAGGGGTTACCTGAAAAGAACCTTGGCTTCTCAGTTGAATGAAAAACTCCCTCAGGTGGTCAGCATAAGAAGATTTCCCAAGGGTTGGGAAGATGCTGGTTGTTAATGGGCCTTAAGTAGCATTTCAGTGGCCACTGAGTGGGGTTGAATCTCCAAGGGAGGGGCCGCCACCTCTACTAATAGCCCTGGGAAGTAGTAACATGACTACAGTCCTTCGTGGGCACAACTAAGCAAAAGCTCTGAGTGCCCTCCAAATCCCCAGTGTCCCCACACAGTTCCAGTCCAGTCTGCCCTCCCTCTGCCGGAGCCCAAGGTAAGTGGCTGCTGCTATTTTAGCGTCTGCCCCGGTGCTGCACTGTTGAGCCACTTGGGAGTTTAACCCAAGGGTGCCGCTCACAGCCAAGGTTGCTGCTCACAGCTAAGGCGGCTGCTCACAGCTAAGGCCGCTGCTAACCATGGGCTCTCAGTCCCCCTCTCGTGTCTCCGCAAGCCTACCAGGATTGAGTCAGTGTCCCTGGTTATGTGGTCCTCCAAGCTGCTTTTCTGTTTCCTTTCCTGATGATCTGTCTTTATTTTCGTTGTAATTCTAGTTTGGTCCTGAGAGATGGTCTGTGTAGCTTCCATTCACTATGCTGCCATTTTGCCAAGAGAGGGATCATATCTTTACATACTAAAGGCCATATATAAAAAACCTGCAGCCAACATCATATTCAATGGGCAAAAACTAAAAGCATTTCCCTTAAGAACAGGAACAAACAGGAATGCCCATTTTTGCCACTCTTCCTTGTTTTCTTTTTTCTATTTATCAACAGAGAGTGTGGGAGAGAAAGAGAGAGGGAGAAAGAGAGAGAGAAACATCAACATAAGAGGGACACATCGACTGGTTGCCTCCTGCACGACTCCATCCAGGGCCAGGGACGAAACACAACCAAGGTACATGCCCTTGGCTGGAATCAAACCTGAGACTTAGTGGTCCACAGGCTGACACTCTACCGCTGAACCAAATTGGCCAGGGCTCGCCACTGTTATTTAACATAATACTAGATGTTTTAGCCACAGCTATAAAACATGAAGAAAACATAAAAGGGATCCAAATTAGAAAGGAGAAAATAAAATTCTCATTATTTGCAGATGACATGACATAAAAAACCCTAAAGACTCCATCAAATATCTACTAGATTTGTCCTGGCCGGTTTGGCTCAGCAGTTGGAGTGACAGCCCACAGATCAAAGTGTCCCGGGTTCGGTTCCTGCTAAGGGCACGTACCTCGGTTGCCGTTTGTCTCCGGCCCCGGATGGGGCCATGTGGGTGGTGACCACTTGATGTGTCTCTCATATCAATGTTTCTTTCTCTCTCTTTTCCTCCTCCTCCTCTCCCTCCCGCTCTATCTGAATATAAATGCAAAAATGTCCTCGGTAAGGATTAAAAAAAAAAAAACTACTAGATTTGATAAATGAATTTGGCAAAGTAGTAGGGCACAGAATTAACGTCAAGAAATTGAGAACATTCTTATACACCAACAATAAACTCATAGAAACAAAAAAAATATATATCATTTATCATTGCAGCAAAAAATTAAGATACCTAGGAATAAACTTAATCAAAGAAGTAAAGGACCTATTTTCAGAAAACTACAGGTAACTGAAAAAGGAAATAGAGACATAAAAAATTGGAAGCATATACCTTGTTCATGGATTGAAAAAATTATCATTAAAATGTCCATACTACCCAAAGCAATCTATAGATTCAGTGCAATCCCCATCAAAATACCAACATACTTCACAGAACTAGAACGAATACTCCAAAAGTGTATATGGGGCCAAAAAAGACCCCAAACAGCCACAGTAATCTTGATAAAGAAGAACAAAGTAGGAGGGATCACAATACCAGATATCAGGTTATACTACAAAGCCATAGTAATCAAAGCAGCCTGGTTTGGCACAAGAACAGGAATATAGATCAACGGAACAGAACAGAGAAACCAGAAATTAACCCAAGCCATTATGCTCAATTAATATTTGACAAAGGTGGCAAGAGCAAACAGTGGAGTAAAGACCACCTCTTCAATAAATGGTGCTTAAAAAAAACTGGACTGCTACAATGCAAAAAAATGAAGCTATACCACCAACTTATACCATACAAAAGAATAAACTCAAAAATCAATGAAAGACTTAAATATGCCTCATGAATTCATAAAAATCCTAGAAGAAAATGTAGGCAACAAAATTTCAGACATCACATGCAGCAGAATTTTCACTGATACAACTCCTAAGGCAAGAGAAACAAAGGAAAAAATGAATACATGGGACTACATCAAACCAAAAACTTCTGCACAGCAAAAGAAACAACCATCAAAATGGAAAGCGAACCCACTATATGGGAGAGCATAACTGCTAAACACACAGATAAGGGGTTAATTTCCAAAATATATAGAATGGTCATACAACTCAACAAAAGGAAGACAAAGAATCCAATTAAAAAGTGGGCAGAGGATCTAAATAGTCACCTCTCCAAACAGGATATACAAATGGCCAAGAGACATATGAAAAAATGCTCAATGTCACTAATCATCAAAGAGATGCAAATTCAAATGACTAGGCAAATTAAAATGACACTTGCCAGAATGGCTGCCATCAACAAATCATCAAACAACAAGTGCTGACGAGGGTGTGGAGAAAAGGGGACTCTAGTACATTGCTGGTGGGAATGCAGACTGGTGCAGCCACTATGGAAAACAATATGGTGTTACCTCAAATAATTAAAAATTGAACTGTCATTTGACCCAGTGATCCCACTTCTAGGAATATATTCTAAGAAGCCCAAAACACCAATCAGAAAGAATATATGTACCCCCACGTTCATAGCAGCACTATTTACAATAACTAAGATATGGAAAACAACTGTGTCCATCAATAGATGAATGGATAAAAATGCTGTGGTACACATACACAATGGTATACTATGCAGCTGTAAGAAAGAAAAATCTCTTATCCTTTGAGATGACATAGAGGAACCTGGAGAGTATTATTCTAAGTGAAACAAGCCAATCAGAGAAAGACAAATATCACATGATCTCACTTATTTGTGGAATATAATGAACAAAACAAGTTGATGAATAAAATAAACCCAGAAACACAGAAGTAGAGTACAGACTGACAATCCTCAGAAGAGGGGTATGGTGGGTAGAAAAGAAATAAACCACAGAAGTTACTTGCATGTATGCATAACCTTGAACACAGACAACAATACTGGGGGTAGAGGGGGATTGGGGGAGGGTGTCATTGGGTGAAAAAAGAGAAACATTTGTAACAAAAATTTTAAAATAAATAAATAAAAATATTTAAAATGTCTGTGGCAGTAAGTTATAAGAACAAAAACTCTAACAATATTGGAAATATAATTTCTCAATTAAAAACAAAACTAAGTCAAGTGGTTTTTAAAGTTCTTTCAAATGGCTTAATTTTGTTGCTTTATGGAATAACTTAAGAGTAATAAAAAATGCCATTACGCATTCATCTAAAATAAATACCTTAGTGGAATTTCCAGTGTGTAGAAGCTTCTTTAAAGTTGAGCCTGAAAGTTTAAAATAATAAATTAGAAATGGAGTATATAAATTTAAGATCTATTTTTACAAGATCAGTTTTAGAAAAAAAAAATGTTCCATAACAAAATATAAAAAATAAAAGGAAGAAGGCTGACCTTCAAAAGCAAAGCAATGTCATAGGAGAGATGTTTTTAATAAAAGTACTTTGAGTATGAACCTATTCAAAATTATTTTAAATAATATTCAAATTATTCAAAATGATATTAAGGAAACAGAGATATCCATAGTAGATTGTGTGCAAATATCTCTTGTCATGTAAAAAATGAATACTTTTTTTAAATCTCTAAAGGTAAAAATTATATAAAGCTCTTGCTCATAAGAGATTCATGTATGAACATTTCACAAATATTCAGAATAATGTATTTCCCTCCTTGTAATGACAACCCCATTTATGGGTTTGGTCCATCAACAAATCCTCTAGCAGAGTTCTTTGGTCACTAGTGAGGAGAGGAATCAAGGTTTATTCAGAACTACACATGTCAACTGCAAAAAGTTTGGTGCTGCAGCCCACTGTAATTAGAAAAGTCACTCTTATGATGATAGAAACATATTACCTATTATTCTATAGATGTGTTCATGCCCTTAGTACAGAGTTGGCTTGACAACCCCAACTAAATAACATATGTAGCCTATACATGGAATCTTAACCTTAAAAAGAAAGAAATTTTTCAAAATAAAAAATATATCAGAATTCTTAGGCAAGAAAACCTTTTCTTCCTATCTATTTTTTTGAGAAAAAATTAGATATCGCCCTGGCCGGTTTGGCTCAGCGGTCGAGCGTTGGCCTGCGGTCCAGAGAGACCCAGGTTTGGTTCCCGCTAAGGGCACGTGCCTCGGATGCGGTTTGTCCCTGGCCCTGGATGGGTTGTGTGGGTGGCAGCCACTCGATGTGTCCCTTTCGTGTCAATGTTTCTCTCTCTCTCTCTCCCTCCCCATTCTATCTGAACATAAAAAGAAAAAAAAATTAGATATCTAATCACATTTACTCTACCAAGAAATAAAGCCAGTGTCTCAACGATTGCTATAGGTCGTACCTATGAAAACAGATACATGTATATTAATTAAATACATACACTTTAGGAATTCATTAGTCAGAATGTACAATGGCTATGTGAAGGAACCTTGTACAACTGCTCTACTGTTTATAACACCTCACGCTGGGGCTCTGTGGAAACTCACTATTGTTATGACTAGGTTACAGCACTAAATCACTATGGTTTACGATTAACTAAAGGAAGTTAAAGTGACCTTCACCCTCCACTTCTTGTATCTCAAACTATATTGAGTAATTTTGGTCTACAGCCAGCACTTACTGGCTGGGCTCTCTCCCAGCTAAGATTTAGTGCCAGTGCTCATATGACTATTTTACCGCACAACTTTTCTCAACCTGGGGCCTTGTCTCTTGCCTCCATCTTCAACCATTCTTAGACAAAGTCTGGCCTGGCTCAGTTTACTATTTGCTCCAATATGCCTCTGAGGATCTCATGATGGTTGGCAAGGTCAACCGACACTCCACCTCCCAGGAGACTCTGGATATAGTCTGCACAGACAGTTCTCTTCCCAAACATCTGGCAACCCTATTGTCTTATAACACATTCTCAGTAATACAGTGATACCTCGGTTCTCGAACATAATTCGTTCCAGGAGGACGGTCGAGAACCGAATTGTTCGAGAACCGAAGCAATGAAACCCAATAGGAAAGCGTGACTCCACAAAGCGTGACTCTCTCTCTGCACTCACACTGATGACGCAAGCAAGGCGCGCTGGGCCGAATGAACGCCATTCGGCTCAACTCGGCTCATCTCGGAAGTTCGAGTTCCAAATATTTGTTCGGATTCCGAGACAAAAGTTTCTCGAATCTCCATTTGGTCGAAAACCGAGGCGTTCGAGAACCGAGGTATCACTGTACTTTCTCCTGGTCATCATGTGTGACCACTAGGGCTCATCAGTCCTCCTCCTTCTTGCAATGGATCCAATATTTTAATTTTTGGTTTCTGGCCTACCCATAGTTACCTATATCCATTTTTTCCTGTTCAAGAAGCAGATAATGCATTTAAAAATGACAGAGTTTAGTCCTGGTCGGTTTGGCTCAGCGGCTGGAGCGTTGGCCCACAGACCAAAGAGTTATGGGTTCAATTCTGGTCAAGGGCAAGTACCTCAGTTGCAGTTCAGTCCCTGCCTTGGTCTGGTCATGCAGAAGGCAACTAATCTGTGTCTCTCTCTTCCCCCCACCCCAACTTTATCTGAAGATAAGTAGAAAAATATCCTTGGGTGAGGATTTTTTTTTAATTAAAAAAATTTATTTTTATTTTTCAGATAGAGAGAGAGGAAGAGAGAGACAGAGAAAGAGAGAGAAACATCGATGTGAGAGACACATCGACTGGCTGCCTCCCACATGACCCCAACCAGAGCCTGGGACCAAACCACACCAAGGTACATGCCCTTGACTGGAATCAACCAAAGCGGCTCTTTGGTCTGTGGGCCATCACTCTAAGTGCTGAGCCAAACCGGCCAGAGCTTGGGTGAGGATTTAAAAAACAAAACAAAACGACAGACTTTATAGCCCTGGCCAGGTGGCTCAATTGGTTGGAACATTATCCCATACACCAAAACGCTGCAGGTTTGAATACCAGTCAGGGCATATACCAGGTTGGGTGTTCGATCCCTGGTCTGGGCACATACAGGAGGCAACCAATCAATGTTTCTCTCTCCCATCAATGAATCTATCTACCTACCTAGATCTCTCTCTCTCTCCTTCCCACCCTTTCCTACTCTCTCCTTCCCACGAAAATCAATGAGGATTTAAATTTAAATAAATAAAAAATTAAATAAATAGGGCAGGCTTTACAAACAGACATACAGAATGTCAACAGATCACGACATTCTGAAATTAGTCTGGTAGTTTGTTACAGCTGTAATAGAAAACTAATATACTATCTATTCCATCCTGTTGTGTTCAGAAACTCCTGTGCACATGAAACAGTACAGTTTAGCAGTTACAAGCCAGACTTAGGTCAAGACTGCTGGGGTTAAAATCTAGCTTCTGCACTTATGTATAACCTGGATGTTACTTAATCTCACCCAGCCTGAGTTTTCTCATCTGTAAAACGGGATAACAGTACCTAGCATGGATAACTGTTAATGAGATTTAAATGAGGTAATACATATATATATATATATATATATATATAAATACTCAAAACAGTGTCTGGTACATGAAAAGCATATTAAGGAACTCTTTATAATAACAACAAATTTGTACAGTGGGGAGTACAAGAACAGAAGGTTTCAACATGAGAACTGGTGACAGACAGCCTTGCCTGGCCACATTAGGTATTCTTAAGACCATAAATTCACAAAGATATTTCCACTCTAACTTCAACATTATGAATTTTTCATTTTAATTCAAAAAAGTTTCTCTCTATGTATCTTACCTGTTTGATTTTTAAACTCACACAAACTCTGATTACACCCACCCACATCTCTTTAACTCTACTGGTTGCTACTACATTGATTCATGTGAAAAAAGACTAAATGAATAAGTAAAATCTAATTAGTTGAACTGATTCTCCAAACTTCTAACTTCTATTGGCTAACATTTATCGTATTTTATAAATGTCCTGAAATGTAAGTCTTTTTATTTGTTAGGAGGCAGTAAGAACACCAAGGCTGGGGCTAGGATGAGAAGAGTGATGGTTCTGCACAAAACGTAAGGAGGCAACAAAAACTCAGTAATCAAAATAAATATTTTAATGAAATGGTTTTAAAAATCATAATTAATGCCAAAAGTCCATGATGAACAATATTAAAATTTTCTATAAGTATCAGTGTTGAGCTAAGCCATATTGGATCCTGGGGTAAAAGGTAAAATGTATACCACTACGTTTTTTCACTAGCTAATTTTTCCCAGAATGTTAAAATGTTGAAAAAATATTGAAAAATCAAAAACCTCAATATTAAAAAGTATTAAAACTAACACTAGTTTAAATATCTTATCTATACAACAGAATGTACTATAATTTTGCTTTCCTGGCTTTAATGGAAACAAATCCATCAGTATTTTCTAAATCTACTTTCTTGCATATCTCATTTTTATTTCAAAGAATTGCCATTCTTAATCATTTCTCCTGAGAAAGAAGTGACAATCTTTTTAAGGTTCTTTTTAAAGACCACAAGTTCACAAAGATAGTTCAAATCTAAATTTAACATTATAAAATCCGTTCTTAGTTTTAATTTTTAAGAAATTCCCTCCAGCCCGCCAGTATGGCAAATGAACAGGTCACAGGTTCAATTCCCTGTACTCTCCCCTAATTAGCATCTTGAAACACATACCCAATTTGGATCAGGTTCTTCATTTGTTACTGAGAAAGGGTCTTAGCCATGTGAGGGTTCCAAAATTCTTTTTTTTAAGTCTGCCTGAAATCATCAAAGGTACAAGAAATGTTTTCTACTTGAAACACTCACCTAGTACACTGAAAAAAAATTATTTTAGCCCTGGCTGGTTTTCCCAGGGGTTAGAACATCGGCCCAAAGACTGAAATGTTGCAGGTTCGATTCCTGGTCAAAGAAAGGCACGTACCTGGGTTGCAGGTTCAATCACTGGCCCCGGCTGGGGTCACACAGGAGGCAACCAATTGATATGTCTGTCTCACATCAATGTTTTTCTCTCTCTCTCCTCTTACTCCCTTCCACTCTATCGAAAAATCAATAGAAAAATATCCTTGGGTGAGAACTAAAAACAATAGTCAGTCAGGCTCAGTGATTGAGCATCTACCCATGTACCAGGAGGTCACCGGTTCAATTCCTGGTCAGGACACATGCCCAGGTTGTGGGCCCAATCCCCACTGCGGGGCATGCAGGAGGCAGCCAATCGATGTTCTCTCTCCTTGATGTTTCTCTCTCTCTCCTTCTCACTTCCTCTCTAATAATCAATAAAAGAAAAAAAAAATTTTTTTAAACAAAACAAAGTCTCTCTATATATCATGCCTCAAACCAATCAATAAGCAATGGCAGTATACTACCAGGAAAGGAGCAAAAACAGAGAGAATTACCCTCTGGGGTGCTGGTATCAAGGTCTCTATTGAAAGCTGCCAGTGGAGCAGAAACACAGAACCCTCTGGCACTATAATGTCTATAATAAACACAAGGGAGCAGCAGTCCATAGGATGAACTTGAAATGAACAAAAATGAACTCAAAATGAATCAAGGACATAAATGTGAAATAGGTAAGTATAAAAGTTCAAGAAGAACACACAGGAGGAAATCTTTGTGATCTTGGGTTAGGCAAAGATTCCTTAGACATGACATTTTAAAGCAGAATCTATAAGAGGAAAATTATTAAGTTGGACTTTATCAAAATTCAAATGTCTACTACTAAGAGAATAAAAAGACAAGCCAGACATGGGAAGACAATATTTCCTAGTCATGTATCTGACAAAATACTTAAATCCAGAATAAAGAACTTTCAAATTTTAATATTAAGAAAACAACTCAATTTAAAAAATGAGCAATACTGCCCTGGCCGGTTTGGCTCAGCGGTTAGAGCGTCGGCCTGCGGTCCTAAGAGACCCGGGTTCGGTTCCCGCTAAGGGCGCGTATCTCGGTTGCAGTTTGTCCCCGGCCCTGGTCGGTTGTGCGGGTGGCAGCCACTCGATGTGTTCCTTTCACGTCGATGTTTCTCTCTCTCTCTCTGTTCCTCTCTCTCCCTCCCACTCTACCTGAACAAAAAGATGGAAAATGTCCTCGGGTGAGGATTAAAAAAAAATGAGCAATACCACTGAACACATACTTCACCACACACTGATGTAAGCAAATAGCACATGAAAAGATGCTCAAGATCATTAGTTGAATATATACCTTTATAAGATTCAGCCATTCTATTTTCAAGAGATAGGAAAGCACATGCCGACAAAGACTTGTACACAAGTGTTTACACACATACATAAGCTTTATTTGTAGCCAAGTACTAGAAACAACCCAAATGTTTATCAACAAGTAAACAGATAAACAACCGAGGTATAACCATACAACATAGTAGTCACAAAATAATTATACTAAGTGAAAAAAGCCAAAAAAATGAGTACACACTGCATGATTCTAGAAGACTCTAGAAAAATCAAACTAATCTATAGTGACAAAAAGCAAATCAGTGGTTGCCTGGGACTGGGGGTAAGGTGGAGAAGAGTGGTAAATGATCATGAGAAAACTTTTGGGAATAATGGCTATGTTCATTATCTTGATGATAGTAACGGTTTCACTGGTATGATACCTATGTTAAAACTTATCAAAATGTACATTTTAAATATGTACGGTTTATTGTATGTCAATTATACTCCAAAGAAAAATCTGTTAATTTTAAGAAAGATAAAATGGAGCAAGTAACATAGAGGTGACTGAGTGAAAATATCAGGAGACTTAAGGTTATGGTCAGATAGAAGAGGTCTACATGATGAAAATGGGCCAGAAGATAAAGTAAGGAAACCACAGAGGGTGAAGGGATAAAGCGGCTGCTGAGTAACTTGCCTTAAAGAAAAAGGACTGGGCCCTGGCTAGTTTGCCTCAGCGGTTAGAGCGTCAGCCTGTGGTCTGGAGAGACCTGGGTTCAGTTCTCGCTAGGGACATGTTTCTCTCACATCGATGTTTCTCTCTCTCTCTCTCTCTCTCTCTCTCTCTCTCTCTCTCTTTCCCACTTCTTCTCACTCTAAAAATCAGTAAAAACACATCCTCAGGTGAGGATTAAAAAAAAAAAAAGCAAAAGGACTGGGAGAACACAAAGGCATTTAAAGGGGGGGGGGGCAAGTGAGCAGGAGATCAGAAGACATAGCAGCAATAAGGAAGGAGAAGGTGGCATAGCAAGGGAAAGAGGTTTCCACAGAAGAGGCAGTGGATGATGCCTAGAATTGGTCTTGGAGATAAAACACACCATGATTTCACCTGCATACCCCTGAGGAAGACAGAGTAGCCTCAGAGAAAAGGAGGTTTCAGGTAGCCAAGGAGGTGAATGAAAGAGGCTAAAGCAGTATGGCTGTTGCTTAACCCAAAAAGAGGAATTCCAGAGGCAAGATCACAAAGTGGAAAGAAGGGGAAGAGATGCAAAGCACTGATGGTGCAAGCACTCCAAAGAGGACCCTCAGAGGACACCGAGTAAGCTGAGGAGGCACTAAACCCAGTCACCCTTGGTGGACATGGAGGCATGCAGGGTCCCTGGATTTAGCTCAATCGGGCTGTGATGCATATCTAAAAGAGTCTTAGTGTGAAGGGCATGGGAAGAGCCTGCTGCTTTGAAAAGTGTGAGCTGTGGTTTGGCCTGACTGTCAAACTCAGGCTCCTGAGGAGAGTTAGAGATCAGTTAGCCCTAGAAACTTTGAGAAATGAAGCTGTTCAGAGGTTGTGTTCCTATCCCAAGCAATATGAGGCCAATGGGTAGCCCAAGATATAAAGCCAAGGACACCTTAAAATGTCATAAACAAATCTGCAGTTTAGTTATGCAATTGGTATTTATAATATGTATAAGTAGAACCTAATTGAGCAAACTAGATTCAATTATGACTCATCTAAAACACATATGAGGTATTGTACATGTGTGAATTTTCCACTAGTTGAGTCAACTCCTTTAAGTCAAGGTTACTTATTTTTAACATTTTTTATATAAAACATCTCTAGCATAAAATATATCCTTCCACCCACTTAGTAAACATTTATTGAGTATAGGCACAGTACTGTACACTGAATGGGATAGGAAATCTTCTCTCTAGAGGCTCAATGGCAGTATAGTCATCCCTCGCCACTTCATGCTTCAACTTTCGCGGCTTCACTCTATCACGGTTTTTTCAAATACTATACTACTGTATTATATTTGAAAAAACCGTGATAGAAGTCGCAAAAGTCAAAGCGCAAAGTGGCGAGGGACGACTGTATAGTAAATAAAAAATCCTACTTCGCGGAAATTCACTTATCGTGGTAGAGTCTGGAATTGATTAACCACGATAAATGAGGGTCGACTGCAAACTGTCTTACAGCAAATACACATATAACTTGAGTCCCGTACTGATGACATGAGAGCACATGAAGGGGTACCTCAGCTTGCCCTTGCACCAAATATCCCTGGTTTGCTGATGTGCCATTCTCCATCAGCTCCTCACTCCATATAAGTTCCATTATTTCACAGAGATAAAGCTTCAAGTGGCCACCTTTATCCACTGTGGTTTACTGGCCTAAAACTGATTTCAGGAAAAATTTGATGAACAATTCTTTTCCATTTGTAATCAGTAATGAAAATTTACAAATAGCTGAATAGCAGATAAACACCAGGGTTGATGAGGGTTGTGTCAGTAAGTTACTTCCTAATCTTCTTATTCTCTAAACATGACTTGAAGGAATATCTCTAAATGTCTGGAATAATGACCCAGTGTTCATTACACACTGCAAAACTTAAGAGTTCAAAGAGACTTCCTCATTCAATGATTTATAGCAAGGAACCAGCCGTCAAAACCATAAATAAAGGCCCTGGCTGGTTTGGCTCAGCGGTTAGAGCGTCGGCCTGCGGTCCCGAGAGACCCGGGTTCGGTTCCCGCTAAGGGCATGTACCTCGGTTGCAGTTTGTCCCCGGCCCTGGTTGGTCGTGCGGGTGGCAGCCACTCGATGTGTCCCTTCACGTCAATGTTTCTCTCTCTCTCTCTTCCTCTCTCTCCCTCCCACTCTATCTGAACAAAAAATGTCCTCGGGTGAGGATAAAAAAAAAAACAAAAAAAAAAAACATAAATAATGAGAAATGTGCAGACTATTTTTCCCTTCTAAAAAGAGTTTTAAGAGAAAGAGAATGTCTCTCTTCGCTTCAGACAAAACAAGATGAGGTGATAAGAAACAGACTTCAAATACTGTGGCAGATGATGTTATTATAAATTACTTTCTTCCTTCTCAGGATAAAAACATGGCTTTTAAGACTTGCAGAATATAGAAGTTGCTTATTTTAAGTTTCTATGCTTAGTAACTTTGTCACTTGCAGTGTGAGACAGGAAGCATAATGAATCAGTGGTATGTAAAACAAGCTTTAAGCTTCTAAAAATGTTTCCGAGTACCTTGGCCACTACCAGCTGCAATAACATTTTAAAAGTTTATAGCTACCGCCCTGGCCAGTGTGGCTCAGTTGACTGGGCATCGCCCTGTGTACCAGAAGGTTGCTGGTTTGATTCCTAGTCAGGACACATGCTCACATTGCGGACTCAATCCCAGGCAGGGGGCAGCCAATCGATACTTTGCTGTCACGTCAATATTTTTTTTTATTTTCTCTCTCTCTTTCTCTCCCTCTCCCTCTCCCTTCCTCTCTCCCTAAAAATCAATAAAAAAATACATTTTTAAAAAAAGTTTATAGATACCTATCCAAGATATGTATAGAACATGGAAAGAAAGTGGAAATTGCACTCACCTCTTCCCATGACCACATCAAAATTACAACTAAATTATAGAACAATCAACCTAGGTAACTATCTGGACACTAGCTGAACAGAAGTCTTATAACTAAGGATATAGGAAAGAAGCCACATTAAGACTGGAAGCGGAGTCATGAAACTGGCTGGCCCTGAACCCATGTGCAGCCGTTGAGAATCCGCAGGGATATCTCAGCTACAAAGATTCCCCTCACCTCCCTGAGGAGCGTGGAGTCTCTATTCCATACGGGACTCCCTAGCCCAAAGCACCAGTGCCAGGAAGAGGAAGATCTGGTAGTGAAATTCAGTGGGAATTCCATCTGCCCAGGTGACAGGCAAGGTTGCTGGAAACCCAGGCATCCTCTTAAAATGACAGTGTGCAAATCTCACTCACAGGCGCTCACCCTGGGCTCTAGTTAAGGGAAGACCGCTCAGAGGTTGCCAAAGTCATACAGAAAGAGGCTGAGTTGTGTGGGTTGAGGTAAGAACTAGAGAAACAGTTGCCAATGTCCCTGTGTTGAGACCCTCTCCTGCACTGCCCACAGAAGCCATCTTTCCTGGGTACAGCACTCTCCCCACGGAACATCAGCCTAGGAAACTGCACTGGCCCCACCCTGATGACTCCCAGAGGCCAAGCTCTACCCAACTCCCACACCGCTGTGGGCTCTGCCAGCAGCAGAGTCCATGTTGCAGTCTTTCTTAACAAAACTCTCAAAGTATTCTGGGCCAGCTCTGGACATGCCAGTAATGCAGAAAAGAGACTGAGTTGTGCAGCTATAGGGCAAGGGTAGTTTTCCATGTTTGCCCTACTGGTGCTACCTTTCCTGTGTCAGGCCCACCCTGCCCCCACACAGCATCAGCCTAGGGAGCTACACTAGCTCTACCCTGGCAACATCCTGAGATGCCACCCTGCCAAGTTCACACACCACTGTAGGCTCTGTCGAGGTGACCAGCATGGGTCCATGTTAAAATATTTCAGTCAGTTCCAAGCATGCTCAATGGGTGTTGGAGACAAACAGGGAGAGGCTCAGTTGGGCACCTTTAGGGCAGGGGCCATCTTTTTGCACAATGGATGAGTGCCACCATTCCTTTGCTGGGTCCTCCCTTCCCACAGTCAAATCCTAATCTGCTTTAGCCTAATGAACTCTATTGGCCCCACCCTGAAGACAATCTGAGACCATGCCCCAACACAAAAGTCCCCAGGTCCCAGGCAGGTGGTGGCTAGCCTCAGTGTACCACGAGTGGCCTCAGAACTGGCACTGGTACCCAGACTGAATATGTATTAACCTGGTAAAACCACTCGTCTTTACCTGGTGACTCCCTGAGAAGCTACTTCATACAATTCATGTATCCTCCAAGGCTCTTTCAGTGGCTCAGCCTAATGTGTAGCCAGTAGGCAGTGGCGAGTCTCAGGGTGCCTTGGGACTTTTGCTTACTGGCCCAAGGCCTGGTAATAGTAGCAACTGGCCTCAGTACACAGCTTGGCCTCTCACATGCACATTCAGGCCCAGCGCAGGCAGCTAACAACTGTGGATCACTTTGCAGCTTCTAACACATGGCCCAGGGCTGGTCACCGGCAGCATGTGACATTAACCTGCACTGGAGTAGTCCAAAGCAGAACCCAATTACCTCCATAAATAGCACACCCAAAGGGAGGTCTTATAGGCACCAGATCCTGCTTCATGGGTTTGGGCCTCACACAGCAGCTCTTACACTATAGTCATGGCTTATCCTCACAGCAAGCCAGCCTGAGGGTTAACCCCCACCCATCAATGTGCCAACAGTAATCAAGGTTCAACTACAACAGAAGGGCTCACATAACCAATACAAAGGACACAGCTAAAGTACCCAAATCAAGTAATCAGGGAAACTACACCACTGGTCCCCACAGGACATCTAATAAAAAGGCCACCCTATCAACACTAGGAGAGTAACAGATTTACATAATACAAAGAAATAAACACACAGAGGTAGCCAAAATGGGGAGACAAAGAAACCAAGAACAGGAGAAATCTACAGAAAAAGGAACTAAATTAAATGGAGGCAATCAATCTACCAGATAGAGAGTTCAAAACAAGGATTATAAGGATATTCAAGGAACTGGGTGAGAACTTCAACAGCATCAAAACAAAAAGAAAAAACATAGAAACAATTTTTAAAAACTGTCAGAAATGAAGAATACACTAGAAGAATTCATCAACAGATCAGATAAAACAGATGATTTAGTAATTTGGAAAACAAGGTAGTAAAAAACACCCAATCAGAGCATCAAAAAAATAAATAAATAAATAAAAAGGAGTGGAATAGATTAAGAGATTAAGGGACCTCTGGGACAAAATCAAACATAACAACATCTGCAATTTAGGGGTGCTAGATGGAGAAGAGAGAGCAATGGCTTG
Organism: Molossus molossus; assembly: GCF_014108415.1. Classification (NCBI taxonomy): domain Eukaryota; kingdom Metazoa; phylum Chordata; class Mammalia; order Chiroptera; family Molossidae; genus Molossus; species Molossus molossus. The sequence goes on from NW_023425399.1 coordinate 45,031,202, forward strand.
AGAAACTATTTAAAGAAACAATGACTGAAAACTTCCCTAACCTGGTGAAGGAAAAAGACACACTAGTTCAGGAAGCAGAGAGTCCAAACAAATTGAACCCAAAGAGGCCCCACACCAAGACACACAGTAATTAAAATGGCAAAGGTTAAGACGAAGAAAGAATCTTAAATGCAGCATGAAAAAGACAATTAGCTATCTACAAGGGAACTCCCATTAGACTGTCAACTGATTTCTCAACACAAACTGCAGGCCAGAGGGACTGCCACAAAATATTCAAAGTGACGAAAAGCAAGGACCTACATCCAAGATTACTCTACCCAACAAGGCTATCATTTAAAATTGAAAGAAAGATAAAGAGCTTTACGTGAAAGAAAAAGCTAAAGAATTTTATCACCACCAAACAATATTATAAGAAATGTTAAAAGGACTTCGTGAAGAAGAACACAAATATGTACAATAGTTAAAGGTACTTCTTTAAGAAGAAGCAGCAGCAGCAGAAAAAAAAAAGGGTAACACAAATATGTACAATAAAAGAGCAATAAATACTTACCTATTAATAATCACTTTAAATATAAATGGTTTAAATGTTCCAGTCTAAAAACATAGTATAGCTGAATGGATAAAAAAACCAAGACCCATATACATACTGTCTACAAGAGACCCATTTTAGACCTAAAGACACATGCAGACTGAAAGTAAAAAGATGGAAAAATATATTTCACACAAATAGCAATTTTTGAAAAGGTGAAGTAGAATATTTACATCCAATAAAATACACATTAAAACAAAGGCTATAATAAGAAACAAAGAAGGACATTACATAATGATAAAGGGATCAATCCAACAACAGGATATATAACCTTTGTAAACATTTATGCACCCAACCTAAAAGCACCTAAATATATAAAGCAAAGATAGGTGGACATAAAGGGAGAGATTAACAGTATACAGTCAATCACACTAGGGGACTTTCACACCCAACTGACATCAGTGAATAGATCTTCCAGACAGAAAATCAACACAGAAATGAGGAGATAAAGGCAGGGTAGACAGTGAGGGACTGGGCCACATGAAGGGAAGGCTGAGACACGGGGGAAATTTGAGATGACTTGGAGCTCAGCACGCAGGCAGGCAACTCAGTACACAGTATATCTGGTGGTTTATCCGAACTCTGTATCTCAAAATAAAACTAAAATCAACATGGGCATTGTGCTCCCAAGGCCAGAAACTCCCAGCCTCCATTTATAGAAATGCAAATTAGAAGCTCCTAGAAGGAGCACAGGTCAATTACATAACACACACACACACACACACACACACACACACAGAAAGAGAAAGGCTGGTTTCAAGTAAGGCAACAGGATTGCTGAATGAGTTCTGTGAAACTATAGAGTATGCTCCTATTGCAGAAAGCCAGGTCACCTTAAAAAGGATTATAGAAAACCAAAATTGGATCTAGAAAAGAAACCAAAAGCAAGCATAGGGTTGTTCCAAGGGTTCCTCCTCACTAATAGTCTCGGAGAAGATGAAATGATTAAAAAAGGAAAGCCACTAAGGCCCCTATAGATGACCTAGGGCTGAACCCAGTTAGATGGGAAACATAAGCTTTAAAATGTATGGATGTTTCTAAGGCAGAATTCCTTGAAAGGACCAAGCAGAGGCTAGCAAGACATATATCTACCCCTAGACAACAAAACCCCACCAGCAACCCACTTGGATTCCCTCCCCACAGCAGGGAATCTGTCTATCTTTCAAATAAACTTTCCTATCACTTACTCTTGGTCCGTGAACTCATTCTTCAATTTCGCAAGTCAACAAACCCAATCACCACTGCCTAGTTTCAGAAGCAAGTGGCCTCAACTGACACATGAGACCAGAGGCATTAAATTGATACTGTCAGAGCATTTCATCCCAAAGCAGCATGATATACATTCTTTTCAGATGCACATGTAACATTTTCAAGGACAGACCACATATGAGGTCACCAAAGAAGTCTCAATAACTTTTAGAAGAATGAAATATCAAACATCTTCTACGACCATAATGGTATGAAACTAGAAATCAATTATAAAAACAAAACAAAACTGCAAAACCCACAAACATATAGAGACTAACATGGTACTAAGTACTGAATGAGATCACAGAAGAAATAAGACAACTATCTTGAGCCAAATAAAAATAAAAACACAATGACTCAAAATCTATGGAACACAGAGAAAGCAGTCCTAAGACAGAAATTCACTGAATACAGACCTACCTTAAGAAACAAAATAAATCTCAAGTAAACAATGTAACCTTACACCTAAAGAAACTAGAAAAAGAACAACAAACAAATCCCAAGGTGAGTACAAGGAAGGGAATAATAAAGATCAGAGCAGAAATAAACAAATATATTCTACAAAAAAATTTAAAAGATCAATGTAATTAAAATCTTGTTCTCTGAAAAGATAAATAGGATTAATAAACCTTTAAACAGCCCTGGCTGGTTTGGCTCAGTCGTTAGAGCACTGACCCTCAGACCAAAGAGTCATGGGTTTGATTCTGGTCAGGGGCACATGCCTTGGTTGCAATTCAATCCCTGGCCCTGATTGGGGTTGTGTCGGAGACATCCAATCAATGTGTCTCTCTAACATTGATATTTCTCCCTCCCTTTCTCTCTCTCTCCCTCCCTCCCACTCTATCTGAAAATTAATGGAAAAATATCCTAGGGTGAGGATTAAAATATAATAATAAAAATAAAAATAAAATAAATGAACCTTTAAACAAACTAATCAAGAAAAAAATGAAAAAGAACCCAAATAGATAAAATCGGAAATAAAAAGTGACAGCTGACACCATAGAAATACAAAGGATTATAAGAAAATATACAAACAACTATATGCCATTAAAATGGACAATCTGGAAGAAATTCCTAGAAAGAAAATCTTCTAAAACTGAATAAAGAAGAAAAAAAAAAAATCTGAACAAACCAATTTCAGCCAATGAAATCAAAGCAGTAATTAAAAAACTCCCAACAATCAAAAGTCCTGGACTAGATGGCTTCACAGGTGAATTTTACAAAACATTCAAAAGAGAATTAATACCTATCCTCAAACTATTCCAAAAAATTCAAGAGGAAGAAAGACTCCCAAGTTTATTTTACAAAGTCAGTATTATCCTAATTCCAAAATTAGATAAAGACACTACAAAGAAAGAAAATTATAGGCCAATATCCCTGATGAACATTAATGCAAAAATTCTCAACAAAATATCACCCCAAGCCAGTTTTGTTCAGTGGTTAGAGCATCGGCCTGTGGACCAGAGAGTCTCAGGTTCAGTTCCCACTAAGGGCACATACTTTGGCTGCAGTTTGTCCCTGGCCCCAGTTGGGGTCGTGTGGGTGGCGACCACTCAATGAGTCTTTCTCACTTTGATGTTTCTCTCTCTCTCTTCCTCCCTCTCTCCCTCCCATTCTATCTGAAGACAAATGCAAAAATCAAAAATGTCCTCAGGTGAGGATAAAAAAAAAAATGTCAGCAAACCAAATTCAGAATACATTAAAAAGATTATACAAAATGATCAAACAGGGTTTATTCCTGAAATGCAAAGTTGGTTCAATATCCATAAATCAATTAACATGATATACCACATAAACAAAATGAAGGATGAAAATCATGTGATCATATCAACGGATGCAGAAAAAGCAATTGACAAAATCCAGTACACATTTATAATAAACACTCTCAACAAATGAGAAAAGAGAAAGCATACCTCAGCATAATAAAGGCCATATATAACACACCCACAGCTAACATCATACTCAGTGGGGAAAAACTGAAGTGTTTCCCCTAGATCAGGAACAAGACAGGGATGGTTCACTTTCACCAGTCTTATGCAACATAGGATTAGAACTCCTAGCCACAGCAATCACACAAGAAGAAATAAAAGGCATCCAAAGTGGAAAGAAAGAAGTAAAACTACCTTTACTTGAAGATGACATACAAATACAGAGAACCCTAAAGATTCCAAAAATTACTAGAACTGACAAAGAAATTCAATAAAGTAGCAGGATATAAAGTAAAAATTCAGAAATAGGTTGATTTTTATACATCAATAATGAACTTTCAGAAAGAAAAATTAAGAAACAATCCCATTTAAAATAGCAGCCAAAAAAAAAAATCAAAAAAACATACAAATAAATTCAACTAAGGAGGTAAAAGACCTGTACTCAAAAAATGATGACACTGAAGAAAAAAATCGAAGGTACAAATAACAGAAGCATATACCGTATTCATGCATAGGAAGAATTAACATCATTAAAATATCCAAATGAATCTATACATTCAATGCAATTCCTATGAAAATACCAATGGCATTTTCCACATAACTAGAACAAATAATCCAAAATTTTTTAGAAAAGACCCTGAACAGTCACATCAATCTTGAGAAAGAACAAAGGTATCATGCTACCTGGTATCAAATTATACAAGGCTATAGTAATCAAAACAACATAATACTGGCATAAAAACAAACACAGATCAATGGAACAGAACAGAGCCCAGATATAAACTAAAAAAAAAGGTCAATTAATATATGACAAAGGAGGCAAGAACACGCAATGAGATAAAGACAGACTATTCAATAAAGAGTGTTGAAAAAATTGAACAGATACATGCAAAAAAATGAAACTAGACCACCTTCTTACACCGTAAACCAAACTAAATTCTAAATGGATTAAAAATTTAAATGTAAGGCTCAAAACCATAAAACTCCTAGAAGAAAACATAGTTAATAAAATCTTTGATATTTCTCTTAGCAATATTTTTTCTGATATATCTTCTCGGGTAAGGAAAACAAAATACAAATAAATAAATGAGGCTACATCAAACTAAAAATGTTATGTACAACAAAGGAAATCATCAACAAACCCTAAAAGCAACCTACCAATTGGAAGAAGTAATTTGCCAATGAAATACCCGATAAGAGGTTAATATCCAAAATTTATAAAGAACTTACACAATTCAACACCAAAAAAACCCCAAACAATCCAATTAAAAATTGAGCAGGCCCGGCCAGTGTGACTCACTGGTAGAGCGTTGACCCATGCACCAAGAGGTCTCTGGTTCGATTCCCAGTCAGGGCACATGCCCAGATCGAGGGCCAAATCCCCAGTGGGCCATGCAGGAGGTGGCCAATCAATGTTCTCTCCAATTGATGTTTCTATTTCTCTCTCCCTCTCCCTTCCTCTCTAAAAAAAGAATCAATAAAAAAAAATTTTTTTTTTTTTTTTTTAATGAGCAGAAGCCCTGAACAGACCCTCCTCCAAAGAGGACATGCAGATGGCCAATAGATACATAAAAAGATGCTCAACATCATTAGTCATCAGAGGAACAGAAACTAAAACCACAATGAGATATCACTCACATCTGTCAGAATGGCTATCATTAATAAATTAACACTCACACCTGTCAGAATGGCTATCATTAATAAATCAACCAACAAGTGTTGGCAAGGATGTGGAGAAAAGAGAACCCTAGTGCACTATTGGTGGAAATGCAGATTTCTACAGCCAGTATGTAAAACATTATGGAGATTCCTCAACAAATTAAAAATGAAACTGTCCTATGACCCAGCGATTCTACTTCTGGGTATATACCTGAAGAAACCCTAAACACTAATTCAAAAAGATACATGCACCCCTATGTTCACTGTAGTGTTATTTACAACAGCCAAGATATGGAAAGACCCTAGTGCCCATCAACAGACGAATGGATATAAAAATTGTGATACATGTATTCAATAGAATATTACTCAGTAATAAAAAGGAATGAAATCACACCATTTGCAACAGTATGCTAAGTGAAATAAGCCAGACAAAGACAAATACCATATGCAGAATCTAAAGAACAAAATATATGAGCAAAAAAACCCCAGAAATATACTCATAGATGCAGAGAATAAACTGATGGTTGCCAGAGTGGAGGGAATTTAGAGAACTGGGTAAAAAAGGTAAAGGGATTAAGAAGTACAAAATAGTAGTTATATAATAGTCACAGGATTGTAAAATATGGCATTAGGAATATAGTCAATAGTATCCCGAGTACTTGAAATACTGGGTGGGTCACTTTGTTTTTTCTTGTTGTTTCTCTTTCAAAGAAGTAGGTGAGAAGAGGCCCAGTAAGCTTTTATTTTTCTTGGATCTTCATTTTAATGTTATAAAAACTCATCTTAATGTGCTAGAAAATTAGTGTTTTCTTAATTCAAACATTATGTTCATAAATTCCAAGACATGTTTAAATCATTCCTAAACAGGCCAAATAGCCTAGTTTTTACATATCCCACTAACCACGAACTTACCTAACAAAGGCTATCAACACTGATTTGGTATAACAAGCAGTGGCATGTCTTTAAAATAATGCTTAATATGAAAGAAGTATGATTGTTGATAAATTGTTAAGCTGCATTTTTCCTTTTTTTCTTTTTAAATGTATCCTTATTATTAAATGTATTACAGATGTCCCTCCTTTTTTCCCCTCTAACCCCCTCCTCCCCACTCCTGCCCCTCTACTGTCTTCCCCACACTATTGTCTGCGTCTACTGGTTATGTATAAATGTATTTAAGTTCTTTGGTTTCTCTTTTCCTGACCCACCTCCCCCCTTTTCTTTGAGGTTTGTCAGTCTAACAACCAATGTGTACTTCTTAATCTCTTCATCTTTGTCACCCATTTTCCCAACCCCCTCCCATCTGGTGACCAACAAAAAGTTCTCTGTATCTGAGTCTGTTTCTGTTCTGCTTGCTCATTTGTTTATAGATTCAATTGTTGATAGATATGTATTTATTGCCATTTTATTGTTCATATTTTTTTATCTTCTTCTTGTTCTTCAAGAAGACCCGTCAACATTTCACATAATATTGGTTTGGTGGTGATGAACTCCTTTAGCCTTTTCTTGTCTGGGAAACTCTTTATATGTCCATGAATTCTAAATGATAGCTTTGCAGGATAGAGTTATCTTGGTTATAGGTCCTTGCTTGCCATCACTTTAAATATTTCTTGCCACTCCCTCCTGGCCTGCAAAGTTTCTTTTGAGAAATCAACTGACAGTCTTATGGGAGCTCCCTTGCAGGTAACTAACTGCTTTTAAAATTCTCTCTTTGACATTAACCTTTTGCACTTTAAGTATGATGTGTCTTGGTGTGGGACTCTTTGGGTTCATCTTGTTTGAGACTCTCTGTGCTTCCTGGACTTGCATGTCTGTTTCCTTTACCCAGTTAGGGAAGTTTTCTGTCATTATTTTTTCAAATAGGATTTCAGTTTCTTGCTCTGTCTGTTCTCCTTCTGGTACTCCAATGATGTGAATGCTGATATGCTTGAAACTGTCCAACAGGCTCCTTATACTAGCCTCAATTTTTTGGATTCTTTTTTCTTTTTGCTGTCCTGATTTGGTGTTTTTTGCTTCCTCGTATTCTAAAGTGATGGTTTGATTCTTGGCTTTACCTACTCTACTATTGATTCCCTGTAAATAATTCTTTATTTCAGTTAGTGCATCCTTCATTTCTGACTGGTCCTTTATCATGCTCTTGAGATCCTCATTAAGTTCCTTGACATTCTCACAAAGTTCCTTGAAATTCTAAGTTTATTGAGCATCCGTATAAACAGCATTTTGAACGCTGCATCTGTTAGGTTGCTTATCTCCATTTCATTTAGTTCTGGAGTTTTGTTCTGTTCTTTCATTTTGGACATGTTTCTTTGTCTCCTCATTTTGGCTGCCTCCCTGTGTTTGTTTCTATGTATCAGGTAGAGTTGCTATGTCCCCTAGGCTTCCTAGGGTGGCCTGTTATAGTAGATGTCCTGTACGGTCCAGTGGCATAGCCTCCCTGATCACCTCAGTTGGGCCTGGGTGGATCACTTTGTAAAACATATGATTGTCTTTCCACTATGCTGAAACTAAATAAAATAATACTGAATGTCAACTGTAACTGAAAAATAATATATGTACTTTTAATTTCAAAAAATGTTTATATAGCACTGTTCTTCCTATTAGGTAAAGAATACTAGAGATCTAGAATGTAAAAAAACTTAAAGTAAGGAACAGTAGATACCTAGAATGTCAGCTACTAACTATTGAAAAGTTTCCTGCCCTAGCCTCAGAGGTTGTGCAGAAGTCAAGAAGCCAAAGCTAGGAAAATATTTAAGGCATATTCATTTTCTTTGAAATCTGGAGTTTCCTTACAGTTTCTTAGTTTCTACAACTAACTTGGTCAATACCTTGAGTTACAAATAGTAATGGCTTTAACAAGTACAAATAAACTGGGAAGAATGTAAGAGGTACAGTAAGGTATGTAAAACAAAACAAAAATGTGTAGAATTACAAATCCATAATCCCCTAATAAGCTATTTCAAAATCCAAAAAGCTATGAAATCTGAAAGATTTTGTGCAATTTATTAGTGAACAGGAACTGACCTGTTCTGAACTCATGTGGTATCAACACCTGACTAACCTGAGACTCTTCTGAATTAGCCTACTGATGATGAACACTCATCTTAGGCTACAGAAATAATAATTCTCTTTATTACAGGGTGCTGCCCAGACCCCTGGGACTGTTATATACAGACATTAACACTGTGTGAATATTCACTGTATATCAATACACCATACTGCCATTCTGAAATTTGAAATATTCTCATTCCAAAGTACATCTAGCTTAAAGATCATCATAAATGGGATATGGGTCTCTTTCACATCAATTTCAACCCAGTTTAATAAATCATGCAAAAATACATTTATCTGAAAAGAGCCTGTTTGAATCAAGCACTAAGTACATTAAGTATTAATTATAAGAATTATTTTATATGTAAATGGTGAAAATTCAGCCATGTTCTGAAACATGGCTCATTCTGAACATGTTACAGAGCCAGCTTATTCTATATACTACATAAGCTCGATAAACAACACCTGCTCTTATGATGGCTCAGGAGACTTAGTACTCTGCAATCTCAATTCAGGAGTCAGTTTTACTGGTAAGACGCTATCAAAGCTACTTGTACCAGCAATTTTAACAGTAACCATGTGGTTCTAGGCAGAATTAAAGTAATACCACACACTGCCTACTAGATGCACAAAGTTTCACAACACATTTGGCAAACTAATTTCTACACACAGTTCTAATAAATTTATTCATGCTAAGAGGGGCCTACTAGTCTTCAGACATTTTTAAGTACTATCTGAAGAAAATGAGTATGGTTTTCATACAAATGGCAAAAACAAAATTGAAGGATTACATCTAACACAGATTAAAAAAAATACTCCATGTAGTTATTTCTCAATGTCTTCCATTCCTGCTATACCATGGAGCATAACAAATCCCCATGATGTATCTTTAGATTATACTTATCAGTGGATTTTGTTTATTTTTACTTTAATTTAAATACACAAAGTCAAAGCATCAATTAGCACAAATGCTATTAACAATGCTCTAAAACTAACAGAAAAACTTTCTCCTTGTGTTTGAAAGATTTAAAGACTAAGGCACTCTCTTTAATGATTTAGTCATTCAGTTCTAGATATATTTACTATATATACTTTACTTTCTTTACATTTAAAACATATAACTTTAAATAATTCAGTTTATAAGGGTTAGCTATATTTTTCACATAAATAATCCTAAATTAAAATTCAACATTCTGAATTTTAGAATATCCACTAAATGTGCTGTTTTTTCATGTTCCATGTCTTCTATATATTGATTTTCATTCTAGAAAGCTCTTTCCACACTTATCTTTCAAGGCTCAGATTAAAATGACCTCTCTTAAAGTATTCCTCAATTCCTCTGAATAGAATTATTCAACTTTTCTTCTTTGCTACCATTACATTTCTTTCATAGTGACAGTTATACTGTAATTATTTTTTCTCATCTAACCCCAATTAGGCAATCGACCTATACAAGGATGGTGAGATATTCTTTGTTTTTGCCCCAAAACTTTGCACACAAATGTCTCTCCCTCAATAAATATTTGAATGTATAAATGATCAAATAGTTAAGACTCCATAATCAGGCTATGTTTTACTCCAATACAACCATCTAATAAAAAATAAGGTAGGAAGTGTCAGTCTTCTAAGGCTAAAAGATTAAACCAACACTCTTTAAACAGAAGGAACAGTTCACAATCAATACCATAAATTACTCTAGTTGTGCTGTGACTATTAAATTGAAATGCAATGCTGTCCAATATCAAGAGCTGGAGAGAAAGGGCAGCCATGGTAACTTGATCTATTTCAAGTCTCTCTTGCTGCCACATCCTATGGCATTAAAACAGACGGATTTAGAGTCAATGATGAAAGCTTGAAGAACAAGATATTTTTGTAAGTAAAAATGTAAAATGACTTAAAAATTCTCTAGATCAATGTTTCTCAAACTTTTTTTGCACACGAATTCCTGGGATTCTGGTTAAAAAATGCAGACTGTGCCCTGGCCAGTGTTTTTCTTTCTCTCTCCCTCTCCGTCTTTCTCTAAAACTCAATTTAAAAATACAGACTGTAATTCAATAGCCGGCTGGGACCTGAAATTCTGCATTTTATTGTTGTTGTTAACCCTCACCCAAGGATATTTTTCATTGATAGAGTGGAAGGGAGGGAGGGGGGAAGGAGAGAGAGAAACATAGCTGTAAGAGAGACACATCAACTGGTTGCCTTCTACAGGACATGCCCTTGACTGGGAATTGAACCTGCAAACTTTCGCTCTGCAGGCCAACGTAACCGCTGAACCAAACCTGGCAGGGCAAATTCTGCATTTCTTAACAAGGTCTCTGTTGAGGATGATGCTGCTGGTCTACAAACTACAATTTAGCATAGACAAATATTATATTTCCCCCCAAAATCTAGGTTGGTCTTGTCTTGGTTTTAACTAGCATACCCTTGTTAATTTTCCTTGCTATAACCTATCTTGATAATATTAAACATATAAAACATTACTGAAAATTCAATTACAAGAAATCTATATTACTTAAAACAATATTTAATTGTTCTTACCTATACTCTGGTAATGCCATCGAAAGAAAATGCGTTCAGGTAGAAACTGCAATATTTTCTATAAAGAAAATTGTAAGATATTAAAAAAAAACTACAAATAAAATTACACATTTTCATGATAGGCCCATAATCCCCCTAAAGCAGTGGTTCTCAACCCTCCTAATGCCGCGACCCTTTAATACAGTTCCTCATGTTGTGGTAACCCCCAACTATAAAATTATTTTTGTTACTACTTCATAACTATAATTTTGCTACTGTTGCAAATTGCCATCGGAAATATGTGTTTTCTGATGGTCTTAGGCAACCCCTGTAAAACGGTTGTTCAACTGCCAAAGGGATCACGACCCAGAGGTTGAGAACCGCTGCCCTAAAGAAAAACAAGAAAAATAAAAATAAAATGAGTATTTTATTTTAATTAAATCATAGATATTGCTTAATTATTAAAATAATACTTTCTCAAATGCCAGGTTCCCCAGGCTTCTTCTTTTTCACTTTTCACTTCAAATTTCCATTATAATCATTGTTAGTCTCTAGATAAGAAAATGAGTTAGGAAAAAAGATGAACAAAAGAGGATGAGACCATAAATACTTCGGAATAACAAAATGAAACTGGTTGCAAAAATTGCTTGAAATTAAAAAAAGTTAAACCTAAGTTTTAGGATTGTAGTTATGAATCCCTCCACTGGTACATACAACAAAGAACAAGTTTATGATACATAAGAATATTTGGCTAATAAAAGCAGGTACCCTTCCCCCTTTAAAAAAAAAACAAAAAAAAACAACAATGAGAATGGACTCCTTTTTTTCACTCTAGAACAAGTTTTGGCAAGTTATTCTTGGGTATTATGATTACTTCTTTATCTGCAATCACTTTTAAAATGTAGAAATCCAAATCTAAACAAAATACATTTCTTGATATTGATAATACTTTTTTACTATGAAAATTCTCATTCTAGGTTTATCTAGCCCAGCAATTTTCAACCATTTTCATCTCATGGCACGCATCAACTAATTACTAAAATTCTGTGGCACACCAAAAAATACATTTTTTGTTAATCCTCACCTGACTTTTCAGTACAAATAAGTCTTTATTCATTCATTTTATTTTATCAGGAAAAAAAGAGGGGAAGGAAAAAAGTCAGTATACAAAATGATACATAGCAGTGGAAGTACGCAGCCCAGCAAAATCAATCATCAAGTAAACAGTCCCCAGTGACGGAGGTTACCAAAGCCCAAGGCGGCTACAGTCTTCTATAGTTCAGAAATGAGGAGAAGCAATCAGGGGAAGAACAGACAGGTACATGTTTTCCTACCCTTCCTCCCTCCACCCCATAAATTCAAGATTTGGCATAAAGCTTTGGTTTCTAGTAGTAAAGATGGAGTTACATTCATCTGTCTCCTATTAAACAATCTTGTAGTTACTTTCACATAAGTTTTTTTGTACCTGTGTAAAAGTACCTGAGTGACTTGGATATACATTCATCTTCCCTTTCTTGGTCTCCCCACCCCACTTTCAAAATGAAAGGCCCCTCTCATTGTTTCTCTCTACCTTAGGATTAGAGATTAAAATATAGCGATCTAAGTGTTTGGCATGAATCACATATCAAGGAGTGGTCTTGACTCAGGATATTTGATAGAAGGGATGGAGTATTCTTAGCTTCTTCAGGATTTTTGCATAAATCATTTAAGAGATGGGGTGACACTCCACACATTAAATTTGTATCTATGTGTATATGGGTTTTTTTGGGGGGGTACAAATAGAAGAGGAGATAGGGTAGAAGTCACATTTTTAGGACAGATCTGGTCCAAAATAGGAAATAGGGAAAGAAGAAACAAAAGAAAGGATGGTTCAAGACCCCTACTTCAAGAAGAGGGGTCGCCAGGCTTATGTTTCAGAAATTTTTTTCTCGGTGCAGAACCTTTTGTCAAAGATGCTTTGGTTATTCTTCGCAATATAAAATGAAGTTTGTAAACAATAAAACCCCAAAAGAACATGGAGAAAGATAAACACATTTCACAAAATAGGCCACCCAGCAATCATCAAAGCAGCTACTGTGAAGTCCTACAAAGCCCAGAAGAATACAATAACTAAAGGGGGCAGCAACTGAGGGAGACAAGAACCCAGCATCGGACACAAATCACCCAATGCATTCTATTGCACTTGCCCCATTTCAACACAGTGAGGTAGGTTTGTGGTGACCTCACAGCATGTAAATGAACCTGCTTTTCTCCTTTAGCTACTATGCCAATAATCACCCCTGCAGTAGGGCAGGATACTGGCTCTGGGCACTACAAAGAAGCAATCGCTTATGGTCTCTCTGGTAGCCAAGGGAAAAGCAAAGAATTTTTAAAGATTAAAGAATTTAGTCATTGCTTCATATATCCATCCCTGGAGAGCTCAAGATGGGTAGAGAGGTTTGTTCTTAAAACCCATCTTTACCAACTCATATTTTTTACAAACACAAACACACATACAGCTTGTTGTGTATGGTAGGCCTAGCTCAATTCAGTGAGGAATGGATCTGCCATGTAATGTGAGCCCTAAACCCTGGAATTACAGGTCTGTAACAGAAATCCTGGTTACACATATGGAGACAACCCACAACTAATCTTGGCTTCCTCTCTGCACCTGTCACCTAGCCCAGCCTCCCTTAACCTCTGCACCAACCACCTATTCCTGTTCAGACCAATTTCCAATCTTCCCATTGAAGGAGATCAAGTATGGGGCCACCTGTTAAAAATCTAGTCTTCCAGAGAACATCGAAGGTGGAAGGATTTCAAGAGGATATTGTGGCAGAAAAGCCAACTCTAACTGGCAAAAATGAGGTAATTCAAGAGACTTCATACTCCAAATAGTTGTTCTTCTTGATGATAAAACAACAAAAAGTATTCGTGCTGTGCAGACCCAGAGCTACTGACCACTTCTCCATGAGACTGCTCATGTACCTGAGAACAAACTGTAGGAATGAGTGCCTTATATTAAAATACACAAAAATACAAAACCATTATACAAAACAAATTATGAAAAAAAAAGTTAAAAAGCAAAAAATACATCATTTTCACACAACTAGTGCAGATGGCATCCCGACGAAAGTGGGACCCAAGGTGCAGTTATCCAAGGAACCAAATAAATAAAACTATGTTGGTTCAGAAATGGGGTAGGAGTAAGTTTAAGAGCAGCAGGTCTACAACTATTTCCTAAGCATCCCTTCTGCCTATCATCACAAACCATTACACCCTATCCCAAGAGTGGGTTATGAGGAGACAAGATATGGAAAAACCCTACTGTACACCTGAGAGATTCCCACCTACAGAATGTAGTTATTTGTGGACTGTGCTCATCAAGATGGTCTCATGCTAATCTTTTTATTCTGGCAGGAGAATAAATACATATCCTTCTTTAAAAGGGAAACAACTTCCCTATCCAGTCCACTTTCAAAAGCTGGAAATTCTGAGGATTGAGACTCAAATAAAGCATGTAAGGAGTGATTTCCTCCAAAGCCATCATATGCATTTGGATAGAGTGTGGTTGGAGTTCCTTTGCCTCACCTCCCCCCGGCCAAGAAGGAAAAGGAGGTGATGCTGTGAAACCTGAACAGAGATACATGGTAGTGCAACCTGCCCCCACCCATCCTGTCCTCACTTTCTCCATTCTGCAGAATGATGCTTGCTCCTTGAAACTTCCTGATCACAAAAGGATAGCCCCCCCCCACCACCACCACCACCACCTACTGTGGCTTAATTCTGGACATCTGGGAGCAGGGCAGGGATACAGATCTCTTCTTCCTCATGCTGAAAGTAGGCTGGTGTTCCCTGTGTGCTGGGGGCCGGCTGGGCCTTCAGTGGATATGAGGCCACCATATGCATGATGCTCTAGCGGGAGTGGCATTTCTTGGGTTGGGGTGGCAGCTTGCATTCCTTGGCATGATGGTCTAGACCTCCACAGTTGTAGCACCTGTCTCCTTTTGATCTGGGCTTCTACATGTTCTTCCCTTTTTGGTCACTTCTCACTCCCAATACAGAACACCCCACCAGGGCCAGTGACTCAGATAGATTCTAGGTCCTTGGAGGGCTTCTCAAAGGTGAACTCCACTGCCTCACTTTCCTTTAGGCTCTGGAAGCCTTCCATGTGCAGCTTACTCTAGTGTACAAGGACATTCACTGGTGGGTCGAACATGACCCTGGAGCAGTGGTCATGGACAGGGAAACCAAACTCCATGCACACATTGAACCACTTACTGATGCTGGGCACCATGCAGCAGCTGCGGCTCCTCCAGCCACATCCTCAGCCCCTTGGCACTACAGGTTTGACACAAAGCCCATGGTAGTCAGCTTAGACCATGGCCCCAGACCCCAGAGAAGTCCAGAGGCAAGGGCCTGAGGATGTATTTTTATTGATTTTTAGAGAGAAAGGAACAGAGAGAGAAAAATATCAATGTAAAAGAGAAACACTGACTGACTGCCTCCCGTATGCCCCCTGACCGGAGACCAAACATGCAACCCATTGGTGTATGGGAGATTGCTCCACCCAACTGAGCAACCTGGTCAGGGCAAAAAATATATAAACTTCTTTTTCCATTCACACTCGACAGCTATTGTTGTGTTGGCTATTGTCATTTTTTAATTTGACTATCTAAGGAGAAAGAGGTCAGTGCCCTTGACTAAATAATCAGGCATTTCATGTTTTAAAAAATTCTTGCACAGCACGCTGATTAAAAATTGGTGACCTAGCCTAATAGTCTAACATTTTTAAAGATTAAGGTAAAAAAACTATTCGGATCTGACAAGTATATTTCCAGGCAGCTAATAAACTGCCTTCTGCATTTGAGCCAGCTTGGGGTTTGGTTTTGGTTTAACCAGTCTAAACTTTCCAACTGGGTCAGTTATAATAATACACATGTATTTACTTAATCTGTTCTCACTTGACAATAAAGGAATGTGTAAGAACTTCAACTGAGAAAAGGCAAAACAGGTAAACTTCCATCAAACATGACTTTAAATGGCATGAACTTTCCCCTCAGTCTGGATGCTGCTCCACCCATAGCTTTGCACACAAGACACCACCTGACCATCCAGGTCTCTCATTACAAACAGGACCTCCTCACACAGGCCTTTTGAACATTCTATTGAGAGAAGCCTAGCTCCCTTGCCACCCCCTGATGCTTTGTGCATCACCTGTTCTATCACCTTCACAGTCCTCATCCCTAGCCAAAAGGATCTTATTGGTTCACTCATTTCAAGGCAATATTCCCTCCACCAGAGTAAAAACTCCATGAGAACAAGAGCATCTCTATCTTGTTCTCAGAAGTATCCCCAGCACCTAGAGCATCACTGGCACAGAGCATATTCTCAATAAATATTCAGTAAAAAATTTTTTAATGCTTTTTACTTGTGAAATTGTGAATTTTATACATAATCCCAATCTTTGTTATGGTCCTATGACCATATAAAGATTAAAGGTATTTTCTCTTTCCTTAAATGTCATTGGCTTAATATTTGCATTAAAATGTGTGGGCATTTTTAACCCTGAACTTAGTAAAGAAAACCCAAACAAAACAATAAAAACTGCATAATTTATTTAATTTTTTTTTCTTTATTGATTTTAGAGAAAGAAGAGGGGAGAGGGAGAGAGAGATAGAAACATCAGTGAGGGAGAATATCGATTGGCCACCTCCTGCATGACCCTCACTAGGAATTTCGCCCACAACCTGGGCATGTGCCTTGACTGGAATCAAATCGGCAACCTCTTGGTGCACGGGTCAATGCTCAACCACTGAGCCACACCAGCCGGGGAGAAAAACTGCATAATTTA
Source organism: Molossus molossus (assembly GCF_014108415.1). Lineage (NCBI taxonomy): Eukaryota > Metazoa > Chordata > Mammalia > Chiroptera > Molossidae > Molossus > Molossus molossus. The sequence goes on from NW_023425399.1 coordinate 45,048,021, forward strand.
AAAAAACTAATTTTTCAAGAACTGATAAATATAAACACTAAAATATAAATATATTTAGTTACATTATTTGTTATAAATTCTTCATAGTACATATCTACACTGATGAAATGTTATATAAACTATATCAAAGATTATTTCTGATTATATATATTAAAAGTGGTACACAGCTGAGCACATGCTGAAAATCACTGAAGTGAATGCTCTCCTATATCTTCTTTGCAGACTTCCCCTAGAACACGTTGGTTTGTTATCTTTTAAGCCCTTAACTCTAAAAGGTATCTTATATTTTGATTTCCTATGTGATAATGCTAACATACACTCAAACACACACACACACACGCACACACAATGTGTGCACATGAATCAAATCCATTTAGTGAAAAACACCTACACAGTAGATACCAAGCTTGCCATTTGAAATAAAACAAATGTGAATAAAATATTTAGTTTCTACTTCTAAGGGTTTCATGATTAGTGCACAAGAGAGACAGTAAAAATATATCATTTAGGGAAAAAAAAAGCTGACAAAAGTTTGTCTGAGGTGCTACAGAGGTGGGGGTAGGGGAGAAGCATGTCATCTCAGCAAGGGCATCATGAAATGCTTCCTGGGAAACAAAACACCTGAGCTGAGATGTACAGGTTTAATTAAATTAGCCTAGTGGAGAACAGAAACAGAAGGAAGAACATACATGAATACCAAGAAGCAAAGACAGTTTGGTGCCTTAAAGGAACAGCAGAAGCAAGAGGGTCTGCTTGACTGGTAAGTGGGCAAGGAAGAGAGGAGGTGGAACTGGAGAAGCAAGTGAGGCTGGAGTTAATATTCTCATGGAGCAGTGCAATTGGCTAATCAGGTTCCAGCTGTAGGTGAATTTAAGATGACTGAAAAATGCAAGAGAAGCAGAGATGTCAATGAAGAGGCAATGGTAGTATTTCAGATGAGGAATGAAATGGCCTGGACCAAAGTCAGCAAGGTACAGAGGAGGACCATATGACCATAATATTCAGGAGGTAAAATTGTCAGGTTGAGAAGGTAGAGTTGCTGTGGTAAATGGAGGCCTTGAGAATGACTCCCTAATGGCTTAGTAGACTGCAATACTTTTATCTAAGATATCAAATCCAGAAGAAATCCCAGAATTGAAGCATGTTAACATTGGCTCTGAATGTCCTAATCTATTAAGGTGTCAATAGATGATCTTAGTGGAGATGTTCTTCTAGGCAACTGAATGTATGGGTCTGGAGTGCAACAGGATTTAGATGGTAACAGGACACAGAGAGCCGCTGAAGGTGTGTGTATATGAGATCCCTCTGAGAGTGAGCTTAAAATGAGAAGATGAGATAAAACTCTAGAAATATCACTGTGCTGAAGTTCTCCCAAGAAGGTAAGGATGGCCCTGGCCGGTTTGTCTAAGCAGTTAGAGCATCGGCCCATGGACCAGAGAGTCCCGGGTTCGGTTCCCACTAAGGGCATGTACCTTGGTTGCAGTTTGTCCCCGGCCCCAGTTAGGGTTTTGTGGGTGGCAACCAGTCAATGTGTCTCTCACACTGATGTTTCTCTTTCTCTCTTCCTCCCACTTTCCCTCCTGCTCTATCTGAAGATAAAAATGCAAAAAAAGTGTCCTCGGGTGAGGATAAAAGAAAAAAAGTTAAGGATGAAAAAGATAGAGCAGAAGCTACCGACAATGTGCACAGGTCAAAGGACAAACTTTTGATGTGCCAAGTGTTGTATGTTTGTTATAAAGATTAGAAATATTGCCCTGGTCGGTTTGACTCAGTGGTTAGATTGTCGGCATGCGGTCCAGAGAGACCCGGGTTCGGTTCCTGCTAAGGGCATGTACCTCAGTTGCAGTTTGATCCCGGCCCTGGTTGGGTCGTGTGGGTGGCAACCACTCGATGTGTCCCTTTCACGTCGATGTTTCTCTCTCTCTCTCTCTCCCTCCCACTCTATCTGAACAAAATATTGAAAAATGTCCTCGGGTGAGGATTAAAAAGAAAAGATTAGAAATATTTATGTTTATCTATATGCACAACTAGTAAGAAAAAGTTAAAGATGCTGGACAACATGGGAAAATTGATGCCATGCAACAAAGTGAATTCCACATTAAATCAAGGTGCTCAATGTTAACTGTTGCTCAGAAAACCTACAACCTTTGTCAGCTAGACACCAAATTCCAGGCAGCATAGATCCACCTATAAATTGTGGGAGACAAGTGGCTCTTGGAGGGGGGAAAAATCAAAACAGATCTTCATCTTACAATATACACACACTAACATGAATTTTAGATGGATAACACACAAAAGAAATTAAGTGTAAAAACTGTATTATGTTTTAAGTTCCATTACACTAAAAAGAAATCAAAAGTTAAAAAAAAAAAAAAAAAGCCAGCCCAGCCATGTGGCTCAGTGGATTGAGTTCCCAGTTCAATTCCAAGTCAGGGCATATGCCTGAGTTGCGGGCTAGATCCCCAACAGGGGGTGTGCAGAAGGCAGCCGATCAATGTTTCTCTCTCATATTGATGTTTCTCTCTCCTTTCCTTTCTCTCTAAAAATTATTAAAAACTTAAAAAAAAAAAAAAGAGCCAGTTCTCTCTACAGAATATTTTAGTAAGAACCCACACAAGCACTGTCCTAGCAAGAGAATGTAAACCCGGACCTCTCCCCATGAGCTGTAAAAGATGACACAGACAGGAGTGAGAATCCAAGGAGCTGTCTAGAGATTATGCAAAAACACAAGAAAAGAGATTACTACAAGTAAACCAATGACTTTGGAACTGAGGATAAGAATGAAGGTCTCAGCAATCAGGTTGTGGCCAAGCCAAACAGGCAACTCTAGAGCCCAGAATAAGGACAATGTGGAGATAGACTTGGAGGTCTTCAGACTAAAGAGAAAAAGATGTCCTCCACTTTCCCCTAAGTTTTATGATTCTTTAACTCATACTTTCTCTTTAAAAAATGTACTATAGAGGCTAGTTCAATATGATTGATAAAAATTGAATACTAACTGTTGCAGGTTGAGTTCTCTAGAAACAGACGCTGCAGTGGAGTTAGGAGTGCTAGATTTATTGGGGAGTAATATCTGTGAAAGAGAAATTAGAAAGCAGGATTGGGGAGGGAGCCTAGCAGGAACTCTAGGCATGTTAGAGGAGCACCAAGTGCCTGAAAATGCCAAGGCACTTGCTACCCACCTCACTCAGTCAATGGTTGGTGACCATGATAAGAGGGTGACTGACCATGGCTGGAAAGCTGAAAGCATTAACAGGTGGAGGTTGCCAGCTAATCCATCCTTGCAGCTGAGCAGCAAATTCTTTCTTGAAGAGAGAACGGTGAGCAGCATATCTCTATGTCTACCATAATAATATTCAAATGATTAATTAGAATATTCTCATTATATAAGAGGCCACAGTACTAAGAGAAGTGTACCCTACTTCAGGAACATGGTCTCTGCTGGCAATGTTTCTCATCAGTTGGCTGCTGCCTCATATTGATGGAAGCCTGGGTCCAATGAGTCCTTCCTGTACCTTTTCTGCCTCCTTCCTGAACAAACAGTACAGCAGAGACTCAGTGTCCTATTTTCTCATGCATTTTCCTCCAAAGGGACTTGGCACATCAGCTATGTTCCAGGATCATCTTCTGATCTCATCTTGCCACTTAATTTTAAAATGTCTTATAGAAGACACGAAGAAAATTATTCTAGAGATTCAGGATAGATCTTATCTCGGACTAGATGAATGCTTGGCATGCCCACTGTTCTTCAGATCTATACTTTGGTCAAAAGAAGCACTGAGTCATGCTTTTCAGCTTTCCATAATACTTATCATTTTTCTTGATTTAGGTTTCTTTTCTTAGTATGCAACAAAGAAAAATGTCTTTTTAATATAAAGAAAAATAAAAAATACAGTAAGAATATGTGTATTTAGATGCTTGGATACTGTCAGTTAGACACAAATAGTCTCTAACTTGTTATATCAGGCCTATCACTGTCACTACTTCTCGATAAAAGTTTTCAGATTTACAAAGTGGATGAACTTTAAAGACACTCATAAATAAACTCAATAATGTTTAAATATGAAACACCATGTCCAATGTCAGAGCTACTAAAAATATTACCTAATGTACATAATCTTACACAATTCCTCAAAGGCTGAAATTTCATCCATAATGAAATTTCTTTTTGCACCCAAATATTGCAAAGGCCATTTTTATATACTAAAATCTATGAGGTCAATAAAAATAACGCCTGTCCCTGAGAAAGTACCAGATGAAGCCTATCTTTACTGAGGCAAGTACAATATGGCATTTCTATGACAGCCAATATTCTAAGCTACACTATTTTGAATGCCACATAAGCTATATAAAGTATTGACATCTTACTTGTAGTTTCACTGGAGAGTAAATTTTAAAAATTTTCAAGAAAGCCACACAGTGTCAATAAATATTACTTTTCTGAAAAACACATGACTCTGTTTAATGCTCAGTGCTCAGCTACATCTATATGGTAATCCATTATAGCACACTTGAAATCAAAATTAGGTATTACTAACTGATCAGCACAACAGGGAATCTGTCATTCTTTTAACTTATTATCCACAGTTCTTTTTTCTACAGAACCTACTGCATGACCAGGAATAATGTGAAATGTAAGCTGGAGTTTATACAAGATGCTATGTACGGTGTACTTTAAAACTGTTGATCATCCTCCTATGCACCAAAGGGTCACAGGTTCGATTTCCGGTCAGGGTACACACCAGGGTTGCGGGTTTGATCCCTGGTCAGAGCGCATGTGTGAGGCAACCAATCTATGTTTATCTCTCACATCAATGTTTCTCCCCCTCACCCCCACCCATCGTCTCTTCCTCTCTATAGAACCAATGAAAAGCATATCTTCAGGTGAGGATTAAAAATAAATTTTAAAAATAAAATTGCTGATTGTCATTAAATTTGTGTGGGAAACATTTTTTTTTTCAAATTATTACTAAATGATTGCAACATATTCCAGTAGATTCACACTTGATTTCAATTCCACTTAGAAAGGGAAGACAATGAAGAATGAGAAAAATACTACATACTAACTCATATAAGGTATACTAAACCAATAACCAACAAAACATATCCCAAATCAGAGGACAAGGGGAGAAACTCTCCCTGAAACTAGATGCATGACACAAGGATGCTAGGTAAAGAAAATGTGGACAAAGAAGAAAATATAAAGTTTGATTTAAAAGAATAGAAGTCTTAGTAATCTTTTGAGTTATATGATGAGAACTGGGCAGTTAAGTTTAAAAGAATCATCCTGTGAATGCCTGTGCTAGAAGAATAGTTTGGCTTCAGAAGGACCCATATGTGTAGGAGCCACTTGGCATGAACACTTCCAGGTAAACCTACAGAAAGGGCAACACTCTTCAGCTGTCTTGGGCCTGGCCACTTCATCTCTATTTAAAATGACTCTATTTCCTAATGTGGACAAGATATTTTCATTGAGCTCTAAGTGTTGACATTTGTTTGGGACCTTAAAATTTAAGAGAAATAGAGCTAAGATAAGGAACACATACATAATCTTAAAAGTAAGATGAGTACATTTTTATCTAAAAAAAAGAAAAAGTAATGCTTTTCTTCTTATACTGCCAATCCCTTTCAATATTGTACACTATCTAATCACTAGCCATGTTGTTACTGAGTAAGAACAGCCCAGCTCCAACTTGTCACATCCTTTTCAGTCTTTAAGACAAAATTCAAACATCACCTTTTGAGAAGGGTCTAATTCAAATGTAACTCTCACCACATCCCCACCAGCTAGTTTTCCAGCAGATGGGCACAGGGCCCACTCCACCATTAGATGCTGGATTCCTTGAGAGAAGAGACCTTCTATTAGCCATCTTGTATCCACAGCATCAAAAATTGTACCTGGCACATAATATTTCCTAATAAACACTGCATGCACAAATAAAGGAATAAGTAAAAATGAAAAAAACGAAAGACCATGGGAATTCTAATTTTAGTTCATGTGTACAAAATGCCCAAGCTTAAGGAAGGTACTCATACTCCAATATGATAGAAATACAGAATTTGGTGAGTAGGCATTAGGTAAAGATAACTGAGAATAAAATTGGGCTTTCACACACTGCAGTATATCTTTATGCTTGATTAGATCATCATTCAGAGGGCAATAATTTCCTTGGCTAACAAGAAAATGAATAAAAGTATTTCAAAAGAGAGACTTAAAATACAAGGCAAAGACATATAAAGGAAATATGGAATGTAATAAAAAAAGAGAAGCATCTAATTTCTCTCTCCTGCATTTTAGAAATCAACTAATATTATAAAGTTAAAAAACCTCATTAAGCAATGAAAACCCAGAAAGGATAAGGATCCCATCTATAACCAAAACACTTAGAAGGATCATTGCTTAAAGAACAGATGAAACTGCAAAGACGCATGGGTGGGGGTGCCCTCCCATGAAAGCAGAACACACCTAGAATATGCAACAAAAGAGGAAACCCTTCTAAAGAAAAATGGAAATGCACCCTTCTGAAATAGATTTGCTAAAATAAATAAATAAATAAATAAAACGGTAATTTTTTAGAATTTCTGATTCATGTTCCATTAAATATTTTCAAGACCTAGGAAAATAAAGCAGATACACAAATATGTAACATTCTGAAAATCAAAAAGTATTACATAGAAATGAAACACATGGAAAGCATGAGTCTAGAGTCTACCTCAGAATCCCCTCACTGTAAACCTGCGCTGGGGCACTGCACATTACAGGGACTTTCCTACAACTAAATAAATTAAACAGAGAAAAATACCTATATGTAGCACATTGAAAGTTGTAAATTCAAATATAATTAAAAGTCTGATACAAATCTAAAAAGAAAAAGTAGATTATCTATGAAAGGTCAAAAATCAGGTTGACCTCGGTTTTTCTCCCAGCAACATTAGAACCATGTAGAACAAAGCACCAGAGATAGACATATATGGAGAGCAGGAGTCCCAAAGTACACCAGGTGTCTACATAAAAATCTAGTATATGATGCCCGGCTAGTGTGGCTCAGTGGATTGAGCATCGCCCCATGGACAGAGGGGGGTCCTGGTTCAATTCCTAGTCAGGGTACATGCCTGGGGTTGCAGGCTCACTCCCCAGTAGGCGACATGCAGGAGGCAGCCGATCAATGTATCTCTCTCACATTGATGTTTCTATGTCTCCCTCCCTCCCTCTCTCTCTAAAAAATCAATAAAAACATTTAAAAAAAGAATCTAGTATATGATAAATTACATGAGTAAACTATATTTACTTTGAAAAGCAAACAAAATTCAGAGTTTTAAAGAGAAAAAAAGATTATAATTTGAAAATTATATAACCAGCTATATATAAAGAGAGATATTCTAGAGCTGGAAATATATCAGCCACAACATACTAAGTGATTCTTATTTCAGAAAACATAGAGATTAATTGAGCAATCCAAAAATAAGACAGGGAAAATAAACTCTGTGACAGTAAACTGTATTTATATAATTGAAATCATATGGTTATAAAAATAGAGTAAATCTTTTAAGTGATTAACATAAAATAAATAATATTCTAAAGAATATAATAAAATAACCTAGATATAAAATGCTTAAAAGAGCCCTGGCCAGTTTTTCTCAGTGGTTACAGCATCAGCCGATGGACCAAAGGGTCTCAGGTCTGATTCTGAGCAAGGGCATGTACCTGGATTACAGGTTAGACTGCCTGCCCTGGCTGGGGTAGTGCAGGATGCAACCAATCAATGTGCCTCTCTCACATCAATGTTTCTCTCTCTCCCCCTCTCTTCCACTATATTTTTTAAAAAGGAAAGAAAAAGGGGAAAAAAAGAAAAATATCCTCAGGTGAGTATTAACAAAAAATAAAAACAAAATGCTTAAGAGAGCTGAGAAATGAGAAGTGCAAAAGATACATTGAGTTAAAGTAAAAGAATGGGGCTATCAAATATTGCTTTAATCTTGATACAGATAATCAAAACAAAAGAGGTTCAAATAGTACTTTGTTAATTAAAAAATAATTACTGGAATAATAGAAAATAGAAAGTACATCTTCCAAGTCACAAAGCATATTCCATAATGTGAAAGTGGGTGAACTCTCCCCCAAAAAACAAAAGTAAAAGAAAACAAAAATGTTAGTTATCACATAAAAAGAATAATAAATATAAATAATTTAAACTCCCTTACAAAACCAAATAAATCAGAACCGGCTTTCAAGCACAGAAAGATTAACAATAAAATTCGGAAAAAGATGTATTAGGTACATGTGGGCACAAATGCACAACAAAGAACTATCAATATCAAGTGAAAGGCTTTAAAACAGATAAAGAGTATCATTTCAAAAAGATTAAAAATATAATTTACAAGTTAACTATTAATACTCATGAACCTTTATGCAACCAATAACATTGCATGCAAATAAAACAAATAATAAAATACATGACAATAAAACAAATACAGAAACTACAGAGAAAATACATTTATAAAGGAAGATTTTAATGCTCTATCTTTGACATAAAACAGGCTATATAGTACAATGCAACGGATTTAAATATAGTAAGACTGATTTAATAGATACATGTGTAGAGAGAGAAAATTTCACTTCAAAAATTCTAACATTCATAAAACATTTACTGAAAGTTATTTTTCTTATTTATTTATTTATTTTGGTATGTGCCCCTAGCGGGAACCAAACCCGAGACTCTGGTCCACAGGCCGACGCTCCAACCGCTGAGCCAAACCAGCCAGGGCAAAAGTTATTTTTCTAAGCAATGTGAATAAAAACCTCAAAGTAGGAGTTGCACATGTCACAAGCAAACTCAAAGCACTGAAAGTCTATCACTGAGAGTTTAAAGTAAAAAATTCTCAAGTACTTGAGGAATTTTAAAACACTTTCGAAGCAGCACTCAAGTTTTTAAAAAAAGTTATAATTATAGACTAAACATCACCAACAGTGGGAACCAAACCCCGGCCTCTCTGGACTGCAGGCCAACGCTCTAACCGCTGGGCCAAACCGGCCAGGGCCAAAACATTTTTTTAAATAAAAAGATGATCAATGCCATTAATCATCAGACAAATGCACATTAAAACTACAATGAGCTAAAACAAAAAAGTCTTCCAGTCAAGGAGGAGGATAGGGCCCTGGCTGGTTTGGCTTAGCAGTTAGAGCATTGGCCTGCAGACCAAAGAGTCTCAGGATCGATTCCAGTCAAGAGCACATACCTCAATTGTGATTTCATGCCTGGCCCTGGTCGGGGTCATGTGGAAGCAACCAATCGATGTGTCTCTCTCACATTGATCTCTCTCTCTCTCTCTCTCTCTCTCTCTCTCTCTCTCCCTCTCCCTCCCATTCTGAAAATAAATGGAAAAATATCCTCAGGTGAGAATTAAAATAAGTAAATATATATATATATATATATATATGAGGAAGGGAATAGGTAAATGCAGTACTTTCATTCTCCCACAACCACATTAAAATTACAGCTAAACTACAGAATAATCATCATTCAGAACCACCTGAAATCTAGCCAAACAGAAGTCCTATAACTAAGAATATAAAGAAGCAGCTACATCAAGACTGGGCGAAGTTTCAGACCAGGCTGATGCCACAACCACGTGTGGGGGTTAAAAATTAGGAGAAATAAGCCCTGGCTAGGTAGCTCAGCTGGTTCAAGTGTTGTCCCAATACGCCAAAGTTGTGGGTTCAATCCTCAGTCAGGACACACACAAGAATCAACCAATGAATACATAAATAAGTGGAACAACAAATTGATGTTTCTCTCTTTCCCTTCCTCTCTCTCTCTCTCTAAAATCAACTTTTAAAAATCAGGAGGGATATATCTACTGCAGAGGTCCCCCCCTGAGAATGAAGGGTCCCAGACCCACACCAGGCCCCCTGCCCTGAGTTCCAGTGCCAGGAAGAGAAGTCCCCATCACTTCTGACTGTGAAAACCAGCAGGGATTGTACCTGAGTGAGACAGAGAGTTGTTGGACTCCCAGGCATTCTTCTCAAAGGGCCCGTGCACGGGCATACTCAGACTCACTAGCTCTCAGCTCAAGCACTGGGGCAGCAGCTCAAAAAATGCCAGGGAGCCCTGGCCGGTTTGGCTCAGTGGTTAGAGCGTCGGCCTGCGGTACAGAGAGACCCGGGTTCAGTTCCCGCTAAGGGCATATACCTCGGTTGCAGTTTGTCCCCAGCCCTGGTTGGTCGTGCAGGTGGCGGCCACTCAATGTGTCCCTTCACATCGATGTTTCTCTCTCTCTCTCTCTCCCTCCCGCTCTATCTGAACAAAAAATGGAAAAATGTCCTCGGGTGAGGATAAAAAAAAAAATGCCAGGGACATACAGGGAGAAACTGAATTGTCTGGTGCAGCAAGAGCTGGAGTGGCAGCTTTCTCCCAGACATAAGTACTGGCAGAAATTGAGTCCTCAACCTTCAGGCACAGGTAGGTGACAGATAAGGGGTCTCAGGGAATCACCAGGCTCACACTGCTCACCCTACCCTGATGATTCCAAGACTCTGTTGACACAACTTGCAAGCCCATCCAAGCCATTTCTGGTGCCTTTTCCATACAAACAGACTGCCTTGGCTTATGCTGTGGACTTTCGTATAATCTCCCAAAGGTACACAGACCCCAAACAAGCAGCATCTGGCCTCAGCATGCCCCTTACCTCTTGCTAAGTGGCCCAAGGCCCAGCACTAGGTGGGGCAAGCCTCTGTTCACAGCTTGGCCTCTCCTGGTCACCTCCAAGCACAGCACAAGTAGCAGCCACATGCAGATTGCTCTGTAGCTCATGCCAGGTAGCCCCCATGCAGGGCACAGCCAGTGGGTGATCTAAGCCTGCTTCTTCTGGGAGACCCCAGAGCCAGCCACCCAGAGCCAGCCACCCAGTGCACAGGTACAGTCCAGGCCTGAGGACCACTCAACCACCTCCACAAGCGACACACTCAAGGGACGGACTCATCAGGCTGACCAGAGTCCTGCTGAAGTGAGTCCTACTGTGTGGGGTCAACCCCTGTACAGCAGTTCCTCTGCTGTAGTTTCTGCCAGTCCTCGCAGCCAAACTGCCTGGGAGTAAATACCTCCCACTGATGTGCCAATAGCAATCAAGGTTCAACTACAACAGGAAGGTACACACAGCCCGCATGTGGGATGCACCTGAATTGCCTCGCTTAGGTAACTGGGAAGGCTGTGGCACTGGGCCCTACAGGACACCTACTACATAAGGCCACTCTACCAAACACAGTAGATGTAGCAGCTCTGCCTAATACAAAAACAAACACAGAGAGGCAGCCAAAATGAGGAGACAAAGAAACATGTCACAAATGAAAGAACAGAACAAAACTCCAGAAAAAGATCTAAATAAAATGAAGAGAAGCAATCTATTAGATGCAGAGTTCAAAACACTGGTTATAAGGATGCTCAATGAACTTAGGGGAAATGTAGATGAACTTAGTGAGAACTTCAACAAAGAGATGGGAAACATAAAAATGGAGTCATAAAATATAAAAAAGAACCAGTCAGAAACAAAGAACACAATCACTGAAATGAAGAATATATTATAGGGAATCAACAGTAGAGTAGATGAAGCAGAGGATCAAATCAGCGATTTGGAAGCAGAAAACACCCAATCACAACAGCAAAAAGAAAAAAGAATTTAAAAAAATGAGGACAGTTAAAGGAGCTTCTGGGACAACTTCAAGTGTGCCAATATTCACATCATGCAAATGCTGCATGCAAGGAGAGAAGGCATGGAATTGAAAACCTATTTTAAAAAATAATGGCAGAAAACTTCTATAAGTTGGTGAAGGAAATAGACATAGGTCCTGGAAGCATAGAGAGTCACAAACAAAATGAGCCCAAAGGGGCCCCATACCAAGCACATAATTGAAAATGCCAAAGATTAAAGACAAAGAGAGAATCTTAAAAGCAGCAAGAGACAGCAGTTAGTTACCTACAAGGGAGCTCTCAGACTGTCAGCTGATTTCTCAATATACACTTTGCAGGCCAGAAGGGACTATCATAAAATAGTCAAAGTGGTAAAAGCAAGAATCTACAATCAAGATTACTCTACCCAGCAAAGCTATCATTTACAATCAAAGAACAAATAGTTTCCTAGACAAGAAAAAGATAAAGGAGTTCATCGCCACCAAACCAATAACAAAAGAAATGGTAAAGGGTCTTCTTTAAAGAGAAAGAAAAAAAAGATAAAAAATTAAATAATAAAATGGCAATAAATACATATCTACCAACTTACTTTAAGTGAAAATGAATTAAATGCTCCAATACAATACAGTGGCTGAATGGATAAGAAAACAAGACCCTTACATATGCTGTCTCTAAGAGACTCTCACTTCAGATTGAAAGGTACACACAGACTGAAAGTAAAGGGATGGAAAAAGATATTTCATAAAAATGGAAATGAAAAAAAAAAGCTTAGGTAGCAATACTTATACCAGAAAAAATAGACTTTAAAACAAAGGCTATAGCGAGAGACAATGAAAAACCCAGCAATTCAGTTTCTGGGTATTTATCTGAAGAAACCCAAAACACTAAATCAAAAAGATATATGTAGCCATATATTCACTGCCGTATTACTTATAATAGCCAAAATATGAAAGCAATCTACATGTCCATCAATAGATGAATATATAAAGTAGTGCATCTATACAGGGAAATATATCTCAACCAAAAAAAATATTAAATCTTGCCATCTGCAACAACATGGATGCACATAGAGAGTACTGTGCTGAGTGAAATAAGTCAGATAGAGAAAGACAAATTTCATGTGATTTCACGTATATGTGGAATCTATAAAACAAAATAAACAAACAAGCTGACCAGAAACAGATTCACAGATATAGAGAACATTTTGATGGTTGCCAAGTAGAAGGGGGGTTGAGATGGGTAGAAAAAGGTGAAGGAATTAAGAAGTACAAACTGTTAATTACAAAATAGTCAAAGGGATATAAGTACAGCATAGAATATATAGTCAATAATTATGTATGGTGCCAGGTGGGTACCAGAATCATCAAGGGAATCACTTCATAAATTATATATTTGTCTAACCACTGTGCTGTACTAATACAAAATAATATTGAAACTAATATTAAATAATATTGAATGTCAAAAAGAGAATGTTTACAAAAAAAGCCAATGATATGTTTAATTTACTCAGTTGAATTTTGTTCGTTAACAATTTAAAAAAACACCTCAAACTAACACAAAATAATGAAACTAACTGAAAATATATTTTTTTAATAAATAAATAAATGATTGGCCCTGGTCAGTTTGGCTCAGTGGTTGGAGTGTCAGCCTATGGATCAAAGAGTCACAGATTCAATTCCAGCCAAGGGCACATACCTTGGTTGTGGTTCATCCCCAGCCCCGGTCAGGGTTGTGCAGGAGGTAACCAGTTGATATATCTCTCTCACGATGATCTCTCTCTCTCTCTCTCCCTCTCCCTCCCACTCTATCTGAAGATAAATAGAAAAATACCCTTGGGTGAGGATTAAAAAATAAATAAATAAATGAAAGTAAAATTTTATTCATTTTTCTATATCACACTACTTCAACTCTGAATGATTTAAATTTGTATTAAAAGAAAAAAGGAGACCACCCTTGAACTTAATCCTAAAGGATACACAGGAGTGAGCCCAGCAAAGAAGGACCTTTTAGGCAGACTAAAGAGAATCAGGGGGGAAAAAAACACCTGCTGCTGTGTCTGGGGGCCTTCAAAAGGTTGCCAAAGAGGACTGAAGTAAGATGGGAGACAAGGGATGGATTGGGAGGCAAAAAGGCCAGGTCAGGAAGGGCCTTGAAAGCCTTGCTTGGGAGTTTGATCTGTTCTAAAGGGCAATGGAATCAGAATTACATTGCAAAGAGAGCATTCTAGGTAGGTGATGTGGAGACACAAGGGGCAAAAGATCACAGACCAAAAGACTAATTAGCAGATACCACAGTAGGAGCAAAAGCTGAAGCTCTGAACAAAGACTGAGGTAATAGGCAGAAGAAGGTATCCAAGACATACAGAATCTTGGAGTAGAGAAAAACACGATCAATCATGATCAAAATAAATAGATACAGGTAGGAAACCATTTTTATTAGATACTAAAAATGAAACATTGAGTTGTACACTTGAAACCTGTACGGTTTTGTGAACCAGTGTCACCCCTATAAATTCATTTTTTAAAAATGCAATATTCAAAAAACTTGAAAGCATACACATTTGAAAGATTATAAGAGGTTATTTTTTCACTTTGCTTGAATTAAGATCATTCAAAGATCTAATCTCTTTTGAAAGAAAATCAAATTGCACTACTCTTTTAATGAGAGAACATTCACAGACCTTCACAAATCTCCAAATTGACAGCATATAATTCTATCCATGGTATGTTGTTTTGCCCTGAATAAAGCACTCAATGAAACAAATTCAAGAAGAGTCTTCTTTACTTACAAGGATTTTAGATAGGAGATTTGTCACAACCAAATCTGCCATCCTCTTCTTCATTTCCCTCAAGCTTCTATTTTATGGCTGAAAACTACATTTTTCAGATCTCTTCAATTTTGGTACAAGTACAATGAGCTGACTATCTTTTCTGTGCCACTTTTCATTCACACACACACACACACATTCACTTCCAGAGAGCTCGTAGGTTAAGTGATGAGTAGAAATCACAAAGCCTCTGTAAGATGCCATCTTGTGATTCCCACCATCCTAAAAACAGAGGATGTAAATGCTCACTTAAGCACAATTAGGAAGTATGCCAGACCTGCAATCATGTCAGCAATGGCCACTCCTCCAAGTTCACTCAGTGAATGCCCAAGGTGCAGGCTTCAAGCCAGACTCTCTTCTCATCCAACCTGTCCAGTGTCATAAGCACATCAAACACTAGGTGTCACTCTGTACAGCCACCATGCTACACATCCAAACAAAATAAGCTATAGAAAATTTATAACACAGCAAACATCTGTACATTTCCCTTCTAAATTTATATATATATGTATGTATATATATATGTGTAAAATAAATCAACTCAACCAAATTGTGTTAATACATTAACTCCAATCATTTTAAAGGAAAATATTCTTTACATACCTTCTGCCATTCTAACAAGAAACACAACATACTCAAGTTTTATTATGAATTTTCCATATAATTTAGCCCTGATGCAGTTTCCACCATCTGCCCTTAAAGGGATCCTGGAAGCATTTGCTAGTGCTGCCTTCCAAAGTACCTGCTCCGAAGAGTGTCAGTTACCAGTGAGTCAGGTGAAAGGGGCCAGCATGCCAGGAATCTCAGGGCACCTGGGCTTTAATAGATAATCAAAAGAATGTAATTTCAGACTTTCACAAACATCTTATCTCCAGTTTCCCTTCCCTGAAGGTAGATTGAGTAATCAAGTGTATCTGTTGGTTGAATCCCAAATTTCACACCAAAGTCTTGAGGCATTAGAAAAACTGCAGTCTTGAACATTAAATTTAGAAGTTAAAACATCCATTGAAAATGGCCCCTTTCACCCTGGCCAATTTCGCTCAGGGGTTAGGGCATCGGCCCATGGACCAATCGCGGGTTTGATTCTGGTCAAAGGCACGTACCTCAGTTGTGATTCATCCCCGGCGCTGGTTGGAGTCATGCGGGAGGCAGCCACTCGTTGTGTCCCTTTCACGCTGATATTTCTCTCTCTCCCTCTCTCCCTCCCTCCCACTCTATTTGAACAAAAATGGAAAAATGTCCACAGGTGAGGATAAAAGAAGAAAAAGAAAATGGCTCCTTTAAACTCAGATACTTGTAATTTAATTAAAATTAACATGCTGTTATAAAATAATCAAATTTTAACCACAAACAATGCATTCAAAGAATCTCCAGAAAGGAGTAGATGTTTATATTTTGTTGCTATCTTCCAGTTTGCAGAGATCACAAACATTGAATGATCAAAAGCAGAGACCAGAATAACCGTGTACTATAGAAATAAAAGACCTGGGCCCTGTGTTTTATTATTTCCCCAGTATGAGAAATGATTACTGAGCTAATTCACCTCCACAGGCAATACATGAAAGCAGTGAAAAAGAGCATAACAGGCCACCCAGCCCTCTATTTCCTGCAGAGGGTTCTCAAGGAATATTGTGGAGCAGGCCACATTCTGCCACAACAATGCTATCACCTAGAGCTGTCCCCAACCAAAAGCTCAACAATAATAAAAACAAGTATGACTAAGGTTATCAAGAGAGCCAGAAGAATTATGTACTTCATTCGCATTTAAAATACATATAACACATTAAAATATGTCCCAATGTCATAAAAGTGACCCCAATATTCTGGTCACAATAACCAATGACATTGATTTTGCTTGTCAAGAACTCAGTACAGCTTTGGAAAGGGAAGATAGGTGAGACGGGTGTCTCTATCTTTTTTAAATGTTCAGGAAATTTGAACTGACACGCTGGCCTTTTCTCAGTTGCAATCTGTCATTTAGAATTATGGCAGTGACCCAGGAGCAGCATTCCAAACTGGAACCATTCTTTAAGAAAAAAAAATATCTGCCCTGGCCGGTTTGGCTCAGCAGTTGGAGCGTCAGCCCGCAGACCAAAGAGTAACGGATTCTATTCCAGTCAAGGGCACGTACCCCAGTTGCAGTTTGGTCCCGGTCCTAGTTGGGGTCGTGCAGGAGGCAACCAGTTGAGATGTCCTTCTCACATCGATGTTTCTCTCTCTTTCCCTCTCTCTCACTCTATCTGAAGATAAATAGAAAAATATCCTCAGGTGAGGTTTAAGAAAAATTTTAAAAAACAAGAAAAGCAGAGGCTGTAGAAATAGTTAATTGTAAAAATACAATTCTGCTGTCTTTCCATGTGCTATTTGCTCATAAGAAAAGGCATAGCCATTGTATAAACAAAGAAAAAGAACTGTGACTTAATCCTGTAGGACACCTGCCTTGAATGAGTTGACTTGTCTATGATTCAACCCATGCATTTGCACTGAAGAGATTTTAAATTGTTTTCATTTTCAAAGAGTTATAAAAGATACACAGTTCCACCAAAAGAAGGGAGAAGGTGCTTGGGTGGGGGTGGGGGAGGGGAGAGGGGAAATGGAAATAAACATCTCCAAATTGTTTGTAATCTTATTATATTAATAATTCTAGTTTTTTCTTCAGGCAATTCTTCATTATTAATATCTGAAGTAGAGTGATGCTATTAAATGTAAAAAGTCATAAACAAATGCATTTGTACAGGAAATAAAATCAATGTTCAAATTACTGGAGGGCATATACAAAGCAATTGTATAGAATGAAAATTAGCCATTTGTTTCACATTTTGCAACACTCTGGGCACTGCACTTGATCCAGTTGTGTTTATTATTATCAGGAAGCTATTGACAGTCCTTCCCCCATATTCTGAGGAAAAGAATCAGAAGTTAAACCAACTATCTATAAGCCCGCTTGGAACAATGAAGAACAAGAGACCCAGTGTTGAATTCCATTCATGTAAGACGGAAATTCTGTGCCAGCCCTGGATTCACTGCAGGTCAATTATGACTCCCAAATATAACTATACCAGCAAGACTCTGCACACAGGAGTCCTGCCTCCAATCCAGCATTACCTCCACACTGCAGGGAGGGAAGGAAGCCGATATGCAGGATGCCTACAGTAAATTTCAGACAACCAAACTTTCATCTTCAATAGTAAAGGAAAACTAAAACTAGTGGCCACAGTATTACGCCCCTTCCTCATCTACCCCTGAAGAAGCCACATGTCCTCTGCACTCTCCGGGTAGCTCACCTGGTGCAGTTTGCCTCTAAGTCCATACTTCTCCAGCTTGATCTCTCTCACCAAGAAAGGGGTGAGGGAAAAACAGAGTCCATCATCATGAAATGATACCAAAAGTATTTCTTTATATTGGGGGTGAGTGTGGAGGTGGAGGGAAGGTGGGAAGTGTGGTGGGGAGATGAAGTACTATGTAATCTGACTGTCGATTATTTAAATTATTATTTTCATCTTCAAACAAACATGAAAAGAGTAAAATAAAACTGTGTGGCTTTTCAGTTTTGTGTTTACAGAAGGCCACTTTAAAGTTATGTTTCCCCAACTTATGAAGGTAAATGCTTATTCCTCCTCATTCAAGGGCACTTTGGTAACAATGCCTGAGAAGTCCAAGGAAACCAATTCTGTAAATCATTAAACCTTGTCCCCTGTCCCAGAGGACACAGATGTGCAACATGCTGAAGATTAACCAGTGTTTAACAAAGAGAAGACTTTCAAATGAGATAATGAGGCTCTGTTGAAAGACTATAGAGCTTTTCTGCCTAATCAGTAGCCACTAGCAACACAAATTTTAATTTAGTTACTTAAAATAAACATTTAAGTCACTCAGTTACACTAGCCACATTTCAATCATTAAAGGGCCCATGTGGCTAGTGTAAGATATAACACTAATTGGATAGAGCAGATACAGAATATTCGAAGCATCACAGAAAGTTCTATTGAACAGAGCTGCTCTAGAGAAATAAACCACTGAGATGTTTAGATATGCAAAGGCTACTCAGAGTCAAGCATAAAACTAAATTTCATGCTAAAAATGACTTCCTTTTGTTTCGAAGATTCCAAACAAAACTACATTTGAAGTATCATAAGTTGGTAGAGCTGGAAGAGATCCCAGAACTCATCTAGCCCCATTCCCTCACTTGACTGATATGGAAGCCAAGGTAAAGAAAGATTAAATAAGTACCTTAATCAAGGCTAACCAGCTTGTTAGTGTCAAAGCCTGATCTAAACCTAGCCAGACTTCTGCTACCTTTTTTTCCCCTCTCTTTTATCCACAGTTTTAGGTGAAAAAATAAAATGTTTTTAACATAAAAATACCAAATAAGTACATGGAAGATAAGTTGAGAATTTAATAAACAATAAATATTAACAGGTGCAAATCACTGTGGGGGATACAAAATATAAGTTAATGGTTGCTAGTCTCAGGAACTGAATAGTCTCATTAGGAAGCTAAGACATAGCCACCTTAAGGGAAAACTAAGAACATCCAGCTGTAATCAAATGGTAAAAAGCAAGAGAATATCATATGTATTCCAGAAAAGAATGGGCAGTTCTAGCTGGAGTTCCCAGAAGAAATTAATTGGTCTGAACAGAGTCTGAAAGAATGGGCCAGCTGAGAAGGAGAGCAAAGGGTAATCCCTGAAAAAAGAATTGCATAAACCAGGAGGCAGAAGTGAAACTATGCAAAAAGAGGTAAAGGGGCAATAAGCAAAGCATTATGTGTGTCACAGAGCACTTCCACAGAGCAACACCAACCACAAAATGTGAAAAAGAGCTAAACAGGGACCTCAGAGGGGATTCTGAGTGTCAGACCAGACTAGGCCACACTCTACAGATTATAAAGAACAAGTTCAGATCCCTATGAAGGGGAAAAAACTAAAAACAGGTTATAGTTCATTTTAATTTGAAGGGGTTATTTGAATAAATTTAAAAATTAGGAACCTAGAAATCAAATGTCCTGTATATCTGTGATTTCTAACTCTGTGGTATTTGAAAAACAGATGAATGAGTAGCATTCTAAGGCCAGACATGTATTAAATTTTAAAATTAAAACTCTTCCATCAATGTATATTGTATTTTAATTGGGGTGTTGGAGGGTAAGAAAATGCCTTGCTATCACATTCTAGAAGCTTCCTTAATCATGAACTCCAAACTATTCCATTTCTCTACTAAAGGGGGATGGCATATACCATGGCAGTTTGAAATATTTCTATAATAACTATACTTTCTTATTTTCTGCATTCTTGATGCTCTGACATTCTGGGGCCTTGCTGACCTAGGAGACACTGCCCCTCCTTTGTTAGCTAATTCCTAGAAATAGTACCAGCCAGCATATTCCAACCAACCAATCCCAAATCTACACCCACAACCACCTCCTTTTACAGGCTTTCACACTCTAGGACACTATCCCCTGGCCCAAATCACCCACAGATCAAGTACTGGACAATTAGTCATCCCTACAACCAAGAGCCCATCAAAATTATTCAAACTATCCCATCCTAAACCTGCATATTAGCTTGCTTGCTTTACCTTGCCCATTCCTCCACAATAAAGGCTCTTACTCTCAAGTATCCCTCCCTCTCTCTGCCTATTCCTTTTACAGTGGTGGTTCTCTGTATAGCTCTAATAGGGTATGGCATGCCTCCTGTTACTAGAGACTGTGAGTATAATAAAAACGTCTTCCTTCATACCTACCGTTTTTCATGTCTGTGTATCTTGATTAAAACAAATACACATACCATTAAAATAACCTCTCGCCTGGCTGGTGTAGCTCAGTGGTTGAGCGTCGACCCATGCACCAAGAGGTCACCAGTTCAATTCCCGATCAGGGCACATGCCCAGGTTGTGGTCCCAATCCCCAGTGCAGGGCATGCAGAAGGCGGCCAATCGATGTTCTCTCTCATCAATGTTTCTATCTATCACTCCTTCTCCTTTCCTCTCTCTCTCTAAAGATCAATAAAGAAAAAAAAATTTTTTTAAATAATAATAACCTCTCAACTGCAGAATCCAGAAAGTTCTCAAAGTCAAGTGAATTATTTGAACTTGAAGCCCATTTACTAGGTGCCTAAAATTTCTACACCAATGCTCCTTTTCCCCTGTGCAGGTAGCCACCTCAAGGGCCACCACCAAGAGTCACTTCTGAATTTGCCATGACTCAGGTCATTACTGAACTCTGACATAAGTCCATTCTTACCAGTGGACTCTTCAGTTTACCATGAAATTTAACATATTCTCCATGAGAGCAGAGGGTTCTATCTTGCCCACTGCCATTGCTCCAGTATCTAGATGTATGGTTGACACATAATAGGTACCCAATAAATGTGTATAATAAAGAATAGGTGCATGCTGATATATAGATGGCCTATGGAATACAGCTTGAGAAGCAGGAGAATATCAAGACCCCTAAATGACAGGCATCATGGCCCTGAGTTAAAGAAATAGATTCTAGAGTCAAATCAGAAGTTATATCTCTATGTACCACTTGATAGATGTACAATTTTGGACAAGTCACCTAATACAACAAATCTCCCATTCTTCCATCGACAAAAATTGGCAAGACAGAATCTATTTCAGAAGGAAAAAGTTAAACAGCATGGCCCATGTAAAACACATTCTGGTCAAGAGGACAATGTAAATTCATTTCATGGAGTCCCACACTCACATTTGAAACACATAGAAATGATAGCTGAAATATGTTTTCCAAAAAAGAGTAAAATTAAAGAGTCATAACCTTGATAAAAAAAAATGTAACAAATATCTCCATGAACCAGCAACAACAGAAACTCTAAGTGGCACATAGATTTGAAGTCACGACCAAAGGTGACTAGAAGTCAACTTCCAAAGGGTACCAGTGCTCCCACTGCAGATAAAGGAAACAGAAAGGTCTGCTCGCTGCCAGAAACTTGAACTGGTCTGGCAGCCTTGATTACACATCACTTGCTGTAATGTCTCTGGTTATCTACTACAACTAAAAACTACTAGTTCCTTTTTTCAAAGGATCCCTTCCAGATTGCCCCTGACTTACAAAGCCAGACAGCAGGTCTCCTTACATCCTCTTCTTTCATGCTGTGGACGACATGGGGTCACACACTAAGTAGTTCACAGCGGGCAGTCATGTCCTATGGTATTATTTTATCCCTAACAAAAGTCATTTTTATCTTAATTGAGGCTGTCTATTATCCTTTTACATCTACCATAACATAACTTGTGAAATGTCAAAGTACAGTAATTTCCCTTTTTCCAGACCCCTCAAAGCACAGATACAATTCAGTGGAGGTCTCAAATCCTCTCATTGTTATTGGTATCATGTTCATTGTTGGCTATTAACTATCCTGTATTCACCAATGTAGAAGAAGTATGTGTTTATCACTTTACTTTTTATCCAATCCCAGGGGTTCTCCCACCCTTTGCTTTCTCCCCCGTCCCTAGTCCCTACTCTACCACCAATGGATTTCAAGTAACCTGCTTTCCTCTTCTCTTTTTATTGTAATGTATAAAATAAGGTGTATAATCACCATTCTCTGGAGCATTTTCTCAATCAGGTGAGGTTTTGCTTCCCAGGAACTGTAGTCAGTTTGGCTCAAATTAACTCACAAAAATCCTCAACAAGTTTGAATATTTCTTACATTGTCAATGCCTTCTTTCTTTCTTTTCTTTCTTTCCTTTTTAAATTTATCTTTATTGTTTAAAGTATTACGGATGTCCCTTCTTTTTTTCCTCTACTGACACCCTCCTCCCTGTTCCTGCCCTTCACCACACTGTTGTCTGTGTCCATTGGTTTTGCATATATACATATCAGTTCTTTGATTTATGTCTTCCCACCCTCCTTCCCTCTGAGGTTTGTCAGTCTATTCCCTACTTCTATGTCTCTGGCTCTATTTTGTTCATTATATTCCACCAATAAGAGAGATCATGTGATACTTGTCTTTCTCTAACTGGCTTATTTTGCTTAGCATAATACTCTAAGGGCAATGCCTTCTTTACTCTATGCTTTGTTCTACTCCATTTCTTATTTTTACAGTATTTTTATACAGTCTCCCTTCTCTGATTTAACAGATCTTAAGAAATCATTTCCCAATTATTCACACCTTGATAAATATTTACCTCCAAATCCTCATATACCATCTCTTTATATAGCACTAACTTATAGAAAGCAGCAATTAAGTTACTTAATTCTCAGAATTAACAATTCAAATTACAACTTACCTTCTAAAGCCAGAGACAAAGAGAACATAAGGATAAATAAAAGTAACGCAGGTCAACTGTTCATTCACATTTACTATGCAAAATGAAAGCTTTATGAAATTTTGAATAATATATGCTTGTTCTATTATATAGGCAACTAACCCTCTGTACTTGGTAATGTATCATTAATAACACTCTCCCTAATCTAGAATTTCTGGACAGGAAGAGGTATTGAACCTTCCTCTGTGGGAGGTATAAGACAACTGTCTGTGATGGGCTATCCTGTTGCAGGACAACTAGACCTGAGATCAATGACAGTAAGTGCAATTCTCAAAATATTTCTGAACTTTGGAGGATACTGGGAAACTAACTTAAAACATAGTAAGAGAGAAAGTAGAAGGGAAGAAGGGTAGCAGAAGAAAAGTGAACCAGAACCTGATCTGTAAGCAACAAGCTCAAGAAAAGTAATGCAAAGTGCCAGATCAGTAGTATCTATTGATGTCTGTGCCCTCCAGATCCCAGTGCCCACCACACAGTAAGTTTGAGAAATTGAACCTGAGACTCTGTTAATAAACGAGGACCTCAAATGGAGCAACAGTGATCTGATTCCAATCAAGAGCACTCCCACACTTCTGGCAAAAGCAAAGACAAAATCCTCGGGGGGGGGGGGGGGGGAGCAGGATTAAAACAGATTACATCTATATTTTATTAAAGCTGACCTCAAAATCACATCACAAAACATTCAAAAAATGAAGCCACTGTGGAAGATAGCAGAAATAACCAACAAATTTAGACAACTTCAGATATTAGAATGATCAGATACAGATTATAAAATATTACATGTCAAATGTTTAAGAAAAGATGTATTAAAAGTGAACAAGGATCAAGAGACTATCAAAAGCAACCAGCCAAATATGAATAGCAAACCAAAAGAAGTTAATACATGAAAAAGAGTCACTGAAATTTAAAACTCAATACAATGGTTAAGCAGTATATTAGACCCAAATGCAAAAAGTTAGTGAACTGGAAGAGAGAACTGAAGACATTTCCCAGAATTCGAGACAAGGAGATGGAGGGAAGAGAGGCTAAAAGCAAGCTTAAGAGACATGGAAGACAGATCAAGAAGTTTAAATAAGAATCCTAGAAAGTATGGCCAGAAAGAATAGAAAAGAATCAATACTTGAGGAGATAGTAGCTGAGAATTCTACAGAAATTACAAAAGAGTTGAATTCAGAAATAAAGGGAACATGTATATACTAAGCAAATAAGAAAACTTCAACTAGACATTTTGTGGTAAAACTGCAAAACACCAAAGATTAAGGAAGAGACTGTAAAAGAAGCCAGAGAGAAAAGGCATTTAAAGGAACAAGTGAACTGAGAACAGGGTTTAAAACTGTTACAATGGCCCTGGCCGGTTTTGCTCAGTGGTTAGAGCATCTGCCAGTGGACCAGAGAGGCCTGGGTTCAGTTCCTGCTAAGGGCATGTACCTCAGTTGCAGTGTGTCCCCGGCTCCGGTTGGGGTTGTGTGGGTGACAACCAGTCAATGTCTCTCTCTCACATCAATGTTTCTCTCTTTCTCTTCCTCCCTCTCTCCCTCCAGCTCTATCTGAGGATAAATGCAAAAATGTCCTCCGGTGAAGATTAAAAAACAAAACTGTTACAATGGCAACTAGGCAATAGAGTAAAATTGTATCTGTAAAGTGTGACACAAAAACTTTTACTATTATTACTGCTACTACCACCACCAGTACTAATAATAATGGTAACAACAACAATAATAATGTTTCTACTATAAACAACAATTGTTGCCCAGCCAGTGTGGCTCAGTGGTTGAGCATTGACCCATGCACCAAGAGGTCACCAGTTCAATTCTGGGTCAGGGCACATGCCCAGATTGTGGGCCTGAGCATGGAGGAGGCGGCCAATCGACGTTCTCTCTCATGGATTTTTTTTTTTTTAATCCTCACCCAAGGATATATATTTTTCCCATTTATCTTCAGATAGAGAGGGAGGGAGAGAGAGAGAAAAACATAAATGTGAGACAGACACATCAACAGGTTGCCTCTTGCATGATCCCAACCAAGGTCGGGACCAAACCACAACTGAGGTACCTGCCCTTGACCAGAATAGAACCCACGACTCCTTGGTCCCCAGGCTGATGCTCTAACTGCTGACTCAAACCAGCCAGGGCAGAAAATATTATTCTTAACGATGAAACTCTTTAAATCAAAAACAGAATGACCATCTTTATCATTTCTATTTACTAGAGCCAGTGCAATAAAACTAACTAGCAAGTTTGTCATTATTTACAGACATTCTATCTACCAAGAAAACCAAAAAAATCTATAGACAAAATTCTGGAATTAAATAAATCATATATATTGACTTAACCCAGCACTGGGAATGAAATGAACCAGAGCTAAATTCAGAAACATGAATAAATCTTAAAAATAATATTGAGTGTAAAAAGCAAGCCAAAGATAATTGTATACCATATGAGACCATTGTTATCACACAAAATCAAACAAAACTACACAATGCATTGTTTAGGAATACAAATTCTTGTGGTAAAACCACTTTTTTAAAAGGCCTGGCCAGTGTGGGTCAGTGAATTGAGAGTCATCCCCTGCACCAAGAGGTTGCTGGTTCAATTCCCGGTCAGGGCACATGCCCAGGTTTCAGGCTCAGTCCCCAGTGTAGGGAGTGCAGGAGGCAGCCAGTGGATGTTCCTCTTTCATCTATGTTTCTATCTCTCTCCCTCTCTCCCTCCCTCTCTACCTAAAAAAACAAACAAAACAAAAAAAGGCAATAAAAATATATTTAAAAACTAACTAAATAAAACGGGAATGACAAAAATGAATGGGAGAGGTTGCCTTTAGGGGAGAGAAGAAATAGGATCAAGGAGGAGCACCTACGTAGCTTCTAGTTCTTACAACAGGGGAGGGAGAGGGGTTCAAAAGTATGGACTTGATCATCATGTTTCAAATGTGTGTATGTTACAAATTCTTTAGTAAATGCATCAACTATTACATAAATAAAATAATTTAAATTAATTAAACAAATAGTGTTCAGTAGATATATATTTTAAGTTTTAAAAGAAATAATATAAACAGAGGCACTTTAAAATAAATTTGGAGCTGCCATCCCAGAAGAACTGCCTTCCACATCTTACGACTCTGCACAAGTTTCATTCACAGAAGGGTTACCATAGGAAACAAAATAACCACCAAATATGAGGTGAATGAATGTCTGTTACTTTGAGAAATAAGTACAATCCTCAGAGAAGAGAAAGAGTTACCACAGTTTTTGAGCAACAGCCATGAGTTAAGTCCTGGGATGGGATGGAGGTTTCCATATCTGTTTTATTCCACAAACCCAGAAAGCCCATGAGGAGCCTTCCTCCCCTGGCCTCCCTCTCCAGTCAACTCTGCAGCAAACACACATGCGGCCTTTTCCTTCACAGTCATCAAGTCAATCTCATGCCAACCTTAGCACATGTCTCTTCAAACCCTGAATAACTTCTAGATAACCAACAATTAACTTTCAGGACCTATAATTTGGCATCATTTAGTTCCAGTATAGTTCTAAAGGTACCAAAAATCTGGCTGCTTGTCTAACACATTTGGACAATAAAGCTTAATAGATCAAAAATCAATGTTGTTTCAACTTTGAAAAGAATATATGATCAACACAGAAAGACACATACAAAGATCACAACCTCACTAGTAGTCAGAAAAATATATATTAAAAATAGTGAGTTTTACATGTTAGTTTGCATATATGAAAAAGACAAATAATCTCCAGTGTTGGTTAGTGAAATTAACATAAAACTTACATATAGGTTTACATATAAATATATATGACCTTTTAAAAAAGCAATTTAGCAATCAGTATTTAAAATGTGCATATGGCCTGGCCAGTGTGGCTCAGTGGTTGAGTGTTGACCCATGCACCAAAAGGTCACCGGTCTGATTCCCAGTCAGGGCACACGCCCAGGTTGTGGGCCAAATCCCCAGTGGGAGGCATGCAGGAGGCAGCCAATCGATGTTCTCTCTCATCGATGTTTCTATCTTTCTCTCCCTTCCTCTCTCTCTAAAATCAAGAGGAAAAAAATAAAATAAAAATAAAATGTGTATGTTTCCTTCTAATAATTCATGTCTAGGTACCCACACAGAAAAAATTCTCCCATATGTTTTCAAAAAGAAAAAAAAAATCACAAGAACATTCTTTGCAGTGCTGTTTATAAAAGTGGAAGGAAGGGAGGGAGGGAGGGAGGGACGGACTTGTCCATCATTTTTATTTGTCTTCAAGTGAAACTGAAGATCTAAAATACAATAATTTCAACAAGAATCTTAAAAGCTAAATGAATTAACAAAAACTTACTTCAAAAAGAAAGAGGATAGAGTCCAGCTCCTCCCTTTGTGACTTATTATTCCCTGGAATATATTAAAAAAAAAACAGTTATGACAATGTGTAAATTTTAGGATATTAAAAACTTATGTTAAAAGGTATCTTAAAACATTTAAGCTTCAACATACATTTAGTTATTCAAATAATACCAGGAGATAGTGTGGAGCCGTGTTAGGAATACAGAGGGCCTGGGTCCACATCTAGCAAAGCTGCTCCTTGCTAGCTATTTAAACACACCTTCCATGTTTTCCAAATTGTTACCAATCCATGACAGGTAATCTATTGATTTCTCAGTTAGTTACTTATGAGTTCAAGTTATGACAGAATGTACATTAAAAACAAAGACTTTTAATTTTGTGGTATGAAGAGGCATAGAGCAGTACTAACCATAAAAAGTCACTAAGCAATAGCACATTGTCCTTTTGATAATAACAATTATAAAAACCATAACACCTACAGCAGCAGTTACCATTTACTGTCCAATCTATGTACCAAGAACTGTGCTAAGTGCTTAGCATACATCATTTAATCTAGGAAATCAACAAACTTTTTCTGTAAAAGTCCAGATAATAAATATTTTAGGTTTTCAGGCCTCTCTTACAACCACTCAACTCTGCTGTTAAAGTGCAAAAGCACTCATAGACAATACATACATGAATGGGTATGGCTGTGCCCAATGTATCTTAATTTATAAAAACAAGCAGCAGCTATAAGTTGTGGATCCATGAACTAACTGAATACCCACAGCTCTATGAAGTAGATATCATTCATTCATTGAACAAATACTAAAGAATGTCTCTATGTCAGGGGTTATTCCAGGAACTGAGGATACAGAAGTGAACAAAACACAACAACCCTGAGGAACCTTACATTCTGACAGGAGGAGGCATTCATTAAAAGAATTAGTGAGAAAGCCAAAAGGAAAGGCAGGTGTGGAATGCCAGAAAGGGTGGTATGCAATTTTGACTAGTGAAGTCAGGAAACACCTTGCTGATAAGGTGCATCTGAGTAAAGATATAAAAGAGGTAAGCAGTAAGCCACATGAAAATTTGGGGGTCAGAAAACAAGCCATATGGAAATTTAGGGGAAATGTTTTCCAGGCAGAGGGAGTGGACAGTACAAGGTCCTGAGGCTGAGCAGATCTGGCATAGTCAGGAAGAAAGGCAATTGGAAAAAGACCTTTGTGTCTGGGGCAAAGGGGGAAAGTTGTAGCAGGTGAGGTTCAAGTGTAGATGGGGTAAAGGAAGACAGGTAAAGTGTGAAGCCACTGTAATGACTTCAGGAATGAGAAGCCATTTGAGGGTCTGGAGAGCTGAGAGTCATGATTCGACTTGTTTTATTTTTTTTTTCTTTATTGATTTTAGAGAGAGAGGAAGAGATAGAAACATCGATGAGAGAGAACATTGATTGGCCACCTCCTGCATGCCCCCCACTGGGGATCGAGCCCACAACCTGGGCATGTGCCCTGACTGGGAAACAAACCGGCGGCCTCTTGGTGCATGGGTCGGTGCTGAACCTCCGAGCCACACCAGCCGGGCTCAATTTGATTTTAAAGCATCACTCCAGCTGCTCTTTTTTGTTTTTGTTTTTGTTTTTGTTTTTGGTACGTTCTCCTAGCAGGAACCAAATCCCCCGGGACTCTCTGGTCCACAGGCCAATGCTCCAACCGCTGAGCCAAACTGGCCAGGGCTCCAGCTGCTCTTCTGAAGAGACTTTGGTAGGGATTAAACAGGGAGGAGAGAGCACAATAATCCAGGTGGGGATAATGGGAGCTTCAGTATCACCAGCACAGACAATGAGAAGAGCCCAATGATTCTGGGTGTATTTTGAAGGTAGAATCAATAACTCAAAATTTGGCCTGAATAACTGGAGGGTTGAAGTTATCACAAGATGAGTTCATCATTCCTAGTAAATACTCTTCTTGATTCTTTTGTTTTGATACACTTTCTTCCCTGCACTTCAAGCAACACACAAACTGTACTAAATGCAAGAAACTTCAAAATCTCATCCTGTTTGTATTGGTTCTTCGTTATGATTCTTTGCAGTACATTGTAAAATAGAAGAGTTTTCCCCTTCCTATTTCTCCATGAGACTTGGTCTGGCCAATGCCAGATGTAGGCAAGCACAAATTTGAAAACAGTCTTCCTGAGCTTAGAACCCTGAGACCACAATCTGAAGGAGTTCAAGATAGCCTGCTAGCTGAAAAAAGAAGGGCCTCATGGAGGAGAACTAAGGCAATCTGGTCAATAGCTTGCCAACCAAACACCACATGAATGAGGCCATTTACCACCAGCTGATAGCAGAGGCATGAGCTAGCCTAATCCAGAAGAACCATTAAACATACAAATATACCCAGAAAATCATACATAAATGACTAGCTGTTCTTTTACAGCACTTGGTTTTGGGACAGTTTGCTATGCAGCATAAACTAATTGATACAGTCTTAACAGCTACATTTTTTTAATAAGATAGAGATAGTGAAAGGGGGAGAGGGGAGGGAGGAACTTTTAAAAATGGTAATTTTAGCCTTGGCCAATTTGGCTCAGTGATTAGAGTGTCAGCCCACAGACCAAAGAGTCAAGGGTTTGATTCCAGTCAAGGACAGGTACTGGTCAAGAACACGTACTTCAGCTGCAGTTCAGTCTCCGGCACTGGTCGGGGTCTTGCGGAAGGCAGCCAATTGACGTGTCTCTCTCACATCGATGATTCCCCCCCCGCCTTCATCCCTCCCACTTTATCTGAAGATAAATGGAAAAATATCCTCAGGTGAGGATTTAAAAAAGTAAAAATGGGAATTTTAGGTTGTAGAATTTTTTTAAGATATGATGCTTTGCTATTTTGGTGCATATAATATCACACTATTCTCCACACACTCATGAAAAAAGGAGAAGTGGAACAGAGCTAGAAAGCAAGGTAACTAGATAATTTCATATTTGAAGTATCTACCAATTTGGAAAAAATTTTTAAGTTCAAGATTTACATCAATTGATAAATCACAGGAGGAAAAAACAGAGTAATTCATTAAAAAACAAAAACAAATACTTGTTAGCATCTGGGCACATGCCCATGAATGATGACCTACTTGAGTCTGGATCATTCTATATGACTCTGAGCCATCTGATATACATCAGGGACTACCATAGCCCCTCACCCCAAATTCCTTCCCCTCCATGCTTGACATCTGCCTCAGGTTTTACAGACTGGGGTATCTATACACCCCTCTCCATGTCCTCCTCTTTATACTTGATTCTGTCTCAGCCCACTTCCCCCACTGCCTTGCACCATCAGTTATCTCACTTTCTTCAGCCTGCAAACAAGCAAGTACATCCTTTGAAACCTCCCTATGACCAAGCTACCCCTTGAGATGCACGTCCTGTCTTCATCATTACACTTTCAAAAGTGGTATTCTTACATGTAGCCTTCATGGTCTCACCACCCAGTTTCTCCATTTCTCTCTGTCTGGGTTCTGATCCCAACTACTCAGCTAGAACGTTTCTTTCACTAGTCAGTTATAGCCTCCTCAATGTGCTATCAATTCCTAGTCCTGTTGCTACCCACCTTTTTGCATCTCTTCTCTGGGCACCTGTAATAACACTTTCCTGGCACCCTCCCCCCACCAGCTATTTTTCCTGTCTGCCCCATAAAAGAAGAAATCACCCCAAATCATTGACTGCCACTCTTTCTCTGCACATACTTTCTTCCTTGGTAACAGCATAATTGCACCTCTCTTCCTCAAGCTCCAGTCCCTATATTTTTACTGCCTAGCCAGAACCTATACCTGGGTGTCTCACAGGTACTTCATGGATATAAGGAAAAGGTATACAAAAGGGAGAAGTCAAAGATGTGTTCAGGATGTTGAATCTATTTCATAAACTGTCATTACAGCAGTGGGGATCCTAGAGGATGAGAGATAGGGTTAGGAGAGTCAGGCTTTGGGGGTAAGAGGATAAGTGAAGCTTTAGGTAATCTGAGCTTGAGGTGCAAGAAAACCTGAATGGTTAAAAAAAATTGTATGTTCAAAAAAGATTTGTAGAAATGCTTACCTTTTAATTTCACACTATTTTCCAGTGTTATAAAATTTTCATAGAAGATGAAATATATCTGAGAATAGTTGGTCTCAAAAAACTGCTTAAGTTCACTTGCATCCACATTATCTGAAAAGAAAAAGTTTCCATTTATGACAATAACCTATACAATTATCAGAATTCACAAAAATCCTTTTCAGAAATGAAAGAAATGTAAAAACTAGTTTGATACCCTTATAACACAAAACAAAACAAAATAGTATTTCCATCCATTTTATTCAACACTAAGAGAGCTCAGAACAGGCTTGGGGCACCTCCTCCACAGGAAGAACCCAGCAGGAGACTGGAGTCAAGATCAGAGCCATGGGGGCACAGTATTTACAGACCACCTAGAAGGTCACTAAGTGAGGGTCTAGGGAGGGAAAAAATGACTTCCTATTAGGGGAGGGAGAAGTAGAAATTCATGTAGAAGGTGGCTTGAAAAACAACTTTGCTGGTGGAGTTATGGCTGTCTCTGGCTCCTCCCTGACATAAAACCAACCAGAGAGAACTAGCAGATGAGCTCCCCACCACACCCACCCACTTCTATCTGGGCCACTGGTCAACACCTTCCCTCCAGCTTCTAAGTGATCCATCCCATTCCTGTTTGGATTTGGTGAGCCCTCCATATGTTCCTAGAGCTGCCTTGAACAGTAACTCTCCCTGCTGCACCAGTCATATAGGGAACTTAGCCCAGCGACAACTCTAGCTGGGGCCAAGCTAAAATGGGCCCAATTATCCCTCACAACTCCTGTCAGAGAAGTTATCCACTGTCAACACACCTTTGTATGTTGCCCTTAGCAAACAAGGTTGTCTTTGTCATTCACAACAGGGTCCTGACAAGGTGTTAGCTCTTTGGAAGAATACACTAGTACCTTAGGAAAATGAAAACAGCTTCCCTAAAATTATATAAGGATTACTCAAGGGGGAAAAAAAAAATGTGTCACTAGTCAATATATAACAGAATGATATCAATTGCTTTGGGGGTCCTAAAACTGTGACTATATGTGAACACACCCATAACTATGTTTAAATTCTATAAAGTTAATACTATGTTACTGAATCTAAAGAGTTGTTTTCCTCTCATGACTATATAGAGGCTTTCATGCAAAAAATTTGCCCTAGTTCTTTGAAATAATGTACATAAGGTGTTTTTAAAACCATATGAGCTGCCAATTTCACATTCTATTTCCTGTCCCAAAATAAAACTGAGCACAGAGCAATGAAAGTCCATAGTAACTAAAAAATTAACCTATTTGAAAGCAAGTAACAATAAAATGACTATCATTATCACATGAATATTATCATTCTTATAAGCTCTTCAATCTTGCCAAGGAATCCTTGTGTGTCTCCCACAGAATGTGCCAATTCCAATAAAGGTTTTGTTCATTTTCACTCCAATACAAGCTGCTATCCCATCCACCACTAACAGTTCCCTCTAAAGCATGCTTCACCTAGCCAGCTCCTACTCACCACTCACTGGTCAACTAAACTATCCCCAGTTCACCTCAAGATTATTAGGTCAGCGCCTCTGCTAGGTGCCCCATCACTCTCCTCTTTCCCTATCATAGAATGTGTCATAGTTTACTTAATTCCTGATGGAATTCCTGACTTAATTCTGATGGAAAAATCTGTCTTCTCTGTTGGAGAAACTCCCTAACCTCAGAGAACTCACAGTCTATCTCATGCATATCATTATGTCCCCCGTATCCAATACAGCATTTAGTTCAATATTTTCTTTTTATTTTTTTTAGACCTGACCAGGAATCAAACCCATCACCTTTCAGTGTACAGGACAACATTCCAACCAACCAAGACACACTGGCCAGGGCCATATATTCTTGAATAAATTGAATTACAGAAACAGTTCATAACACACAATGATAGGATAATGAACACAACTTGTAAAAAATTATATCATATGCCTACAAGAAAGAAAAAATTCCTAACTCTCCTTCAAACCCTTTCATCTATGAGGAGAGAAATTTTATCCGCCTGCTGAGGACTCCTGATTTGTGCCTGCAGCCCTGACAACACCCCAACCACAACTCCCTACCCCTCTAGCTCTACTCTCCCAGCCTGCCGCCAGCGGATTCCTCCAAGTGAGGGTCTGAAAGGCTTCTCCAGTTAAACATGTCTAAAGGAAGTATTGTTCCCCCATCCTGCATATTCTGATCTGCCCCAGGCACCACCAGCCACCCAGTTGCTCACGCCAAAACTTAAACATCATCCTGGGTTGTTCTCAGTTCTTCACAGCATCATCTCCAGTGTATCAGTTCCACCTCAAACCTGTTCCAGCCCTGGGCCACTTCTCACCCTCCATAGCCCTGTCTGGCATATATCACCATGAATCCTCACCCAGGCTGCAATCATGCCCAGTGCCTGGGCTCCCTACTTCCACTCCACCTCTGCAGTTTATTCTCCACATTGTAGTCAACAGGTAAATTTCAAACTGAAAATCGAATCAAACAATTCCTTTACTCAAAAAAACATTCCAACAATCTCCAGTAGTACTTAAAATCTAAATTCTCTATCATGACCTGTCAGGTCCTGCATGATTTTCTCCATTCAACACCTCTCTCTTCTTCATGCCCTACACTCTAGCCACTGTGACATTTTCCATTCCCCAAACTTCCTGAATGTGTTCCCCACTTGGGAAAACATCTAGTATGTTGCCGCCACCACTGGATCTTCATAGAGCTCATTCCTTTGCATCCTTCAGAACTGGGATCACACAAACTGACAAAGTGTCCCCATGTGTCACTCTTCTCATTTCATCCTACCATGGTCTTCCTCTTCATAGACTCTGCAATGGATACCTGACTGCTCACCACCAAAGGGCCTCAGACACAGAATCAAGCAAACAATTTCCTGGGCACTGATGCAGCAAGATGGCACAGAAAGTTACTGGACGATCGAACTCCCCCATCTTTCCAGGGCTTCCCTTGGTCCTCAGAGACATTCAAATATCAGCAACCTGAAAAAAGAGGGTCCTTATTAAGGAACCCTCATATAGACTGAGATGCTCTTATGAAGCCCAAAGTCCAGGCAACAGCCACTTCCATGAGGTATGGATGGTGCTGGGCTTAAAATACTCACCCAACAAGACAATTAGATCCCTTCAAAGTAACCCAATATACAATAAAAGTAACAGCATAACATCTGTAATGTACTGTTTATTAACATGTGTGAGAACTCATTAGTCTAGGAGTCCTTTTCACATGTTTTCTCCATACAGCACTTAAGATTAATTTAAATTATCTCATTTATTCATTTAGTTCTTCATTTACTGGCACTCCACTAGAATAGAAGCTGCATAAGGACAGGAATCTCACTTGTTTTGTTCACTACTGTATTCTAAGCCCAAGGAACAGAGCTTGATTTTCTCCATTCAACACCTCTCTCTCCTTCATGCCCTATACTCTAGCCAAAGGGTACTCAACATATTTAGTTAAATGAATTAACAAAAAATATATAAAATATTTTCTATCTCTAATTCAAAATCTAGAATGATTTGTTGATTTGTCTTATTTAAAACAAAAACAAAAACAAGACTCATTGGATGAATATTTATAAAACAATCACAGATTCTGGGGAAGGCAACCACAGGCATTGGAATTTGGCATCCTGTAAATGGGAACAAAAGAAAGTATCGAAAGGCTGATTTTTAACAAGGCTAACTTTAAGAAGTACAGAGCTATAATAGGAAGACTTTGTTCAAAAAGAGTATGACCATGAATTTCCTTTAGACAGACATTCTTTATCCACTTATTCAAACATTTCTAAGTCCATATCCATGCCAACTAGCCCTACGCCAGGTGCTAGGAAATTAAAGAAAATAAGATGTAGGGCCCTCTAGGGTACACAGGTAAATAAACAAGTAACAAAAAAAGCACCATGAAACTTATGCAGGGCATCAAGGCAGGGAGTAAACTTGGGGAGGTTGGGAACGTTCAAAGACACTTACTTGACCCTCACCACAACCCTGTGAGGTAAATGGGGCAGGTATGATCAAAATAAAAAACCCTCAGGTACAAGATCTTATGTTACCTGCCCAGAGTATCACACCCAGTCAGGGATGTGGGCAGAATTCCTGCCAGGGTCTTCCAACTCAAACCTCACCTATAACTAAAGCTTCAGAGACAAGTGGAAATAAATCAAAACTAAAAATCGGATCAGAAATATAAAAAATGTCATCACCTTGAGAATGTGCAGAGGAGCCAGATGAAAAAAAGCAGGAGGATAAGAAGACAGGTAAGAAACAAGAGGAATAGGATGGCATTGAAGATGGAAACTGCTGATTTCTCCAAGAAGGAGCTTATGGTAATCTCCCCCACTTGTGGGGGCCAGTAAGTAAGAAAGGAGAACAAGTCCTGAACTATATAGCCAGATTGTAAACTGCCTCTGAAGGGATGATTTTCAGTGTTTTGCACAGATACTAACAAATTGCCTTCCTACAATCACAAAACTCAGAAAAGTATGTTCATACTAACCAGAGAACTAGAGGTCATTCTTGAATTTTTAAAGAAATTTCCTTTAATTTCTCATTCTTCATCATTGACCAATAGCCAATAAACTGCTTCTATTTATTCCCCATTATAGCTAGTAAATTATCTTCTGTATTCCACACCAAAATCTACCCTGCCCCACACCTTTGTCAGGCAAAACCTCTTGTTGACCATCATTTCTCCACATCTTGCTGAAAAGCAAAAGCAAAGGTTGAGGGCAAAATCTTTGGAGCAGACTTTGAGTCCAGAAGCTACAGAACAACCTGGGCAAGTTATTTAAACACTCTATACTTCAATTTCCTCTTCTGAAAAATGGGGCTAACAGTGGTTCATACATCACAGAACTGTGGTGATGATAAAGTGAGCATGTGCAAAGTGTTTACAAGTATCAGTCAATATTACAAAAATGTTAGTTGTTTTATAATTACCTGGCTCCTGGCCAAAGCCATCTCACTAAGTAGGAATAACCCAGCTTCAACTACCTAAAAGCCATGAAATTTAATGATTCATGAAACTCATACACTTAATAAAACTATCCCTTATTAAATAGCCCTTAATTCTAATATAGTAGAAAGTACTACTAATAAACATACCTATGAAACCAGTGGGAATACCCCTCCATTCCCTTCACATATAATCTTTTTCAGTAACAATTCTACTCCTTTTTAACTAGGAGGATCATAACAGAGTCTCACAAAAACCAACTTCAGCAGACCCCTGGGAAGCACCAAATGAAGGGGAAAACATCCTTATCCATTCAAGAGCCCCAGTGGACTCCAACAAGAAGAAGGGGCTCAGTTCAGATGCTCCCTAATAGAGAAAGACCCCCTCCCAATCCTTCCATCCCCTTTGTCCCTAATCCTTACCCCAGATTGAGAGCCATCCCAACCCTGCCTACACATCTAGGTGTACATGAAGATAGTATCATTTACTATTTTACTCAAATTCCCTAGGTAAAGGCATTGAAGGGACAAGTGAAAAGTTCAAGGTGAATTTGACAACTTGATAAAACATCATTTAGGAACAGAGAGAACAAAGGAAATAAAATATTCAGACACAAGACAGAAACACTGACAAGGATGAATATTACTTAAGGCTAATATGATTCTGATGATTTTACCTTTTAACAAGGGATCTAGACCCCTGCTCTCTTTCCATCTTGTGGTAGTTTGTAAAAAAAACCACATATTATTTCTTCCTTCCATCCATCCACACTGATTTAGGGCTGAATCTCCTAACTTACTATGGCCAGATGGTCATTAGAAATATGAACCCACACTGACTGTAAAGCCTCAGGCAGTCTCTGGTCCAAGGGAAATGAGAAAACTCATGAGCAGAGTTGGACCCAACCCACAATAGAGCCAATTCCACGCAACCTGCAGTCAGAGGCGGAACAACCTCAGCTAATGCAGACCTATTGTCATAAGATCTACATAAACTGTGAGATTTGGGATGGATTGTTATATATTATTGTCAAAATGCTAATGAGAAAAAGAAATTCATCACCAAGCAGTTTCACTGGCCATGAGGGCCAACAAGCCCATAAAGAGGCACCCCTGAGTATAAAACATTGTCACCTCCCTTAAAGAAGGAAAAATGGGGGAAAAGGGGATCCAAACAACAGAGGTTGCTCAGTGATATAAACTTTCTGTCAACTGTGACATGTACTAAGCAGAGTACAGGTAGGGACTCCTTTTCCTGATACCAGCTAACAAGTTTTAGAACCTCCTATGTATGCAGATTTGTGCCAAGGGCAGGTAAATGACCTGATGCTTACATGGTAAAGAGGTCAAATTACTACAATGAAGCCCTTTCAAGACTCAGCAGGTGGTGGTTCAAGATGGTGGCAGAGTACAGGAATCTTGCTCACAACACCTCCCAGAACCAAATTTAGTACAGCTAAACTGGAAAACAATCACCCTGAAATACTAATTGGAAACTACCTGAAGAGGAGACTTTTAACTAAGGATTGCAGAAGCCATCAAGACTGCACCTGTACAACAACCTGTCCCACATGGTTAGTGTTGAGCATCACAGTCAGCCAGCCTGAGGGTTGATCCCACACATGAAAGGGCCAACAGCAATCAAGACCCAATTACAAGTGGAGGGCCCACATATCCACACAAGTTTCATTCCTAGGGCATCCTGCTCAGGAGATCAAGGAGACAGCATACTGGGTCGCCTAGGACACCTACTACAGAAGGCCATTCCATAAAGACTAGGAGTCACAGCAGTTCTATTTAATACATAGAAACAAACACAAAGAGACAGCTGAAATAGGGAGACAAAGAAATAAGCCCAAAATCAAAGGAGATAAGGAGATTCTCCAGAAAAAGAGTTAAGTAAAATGGAGGTAAGCAATTTATCAGATATAGTGTTCAAAGAAATGGTTACAAGGATGCTCAAGAACTTAGTGAGAATTAGAAGGAACTTAGTGGGAACTATATCTGCATGAAAAATAAAATAAAAACTATGAACAAGAACCAGTCAGAAATAAAGAATACCAT
Source organism: Molossus molossus (assembly GCF_014108415.1). Taxonomy (NCBI): domain Eukaryota; kingdom Metazoa; phylum Chordata; class Mammalia; order Chiroptera; family Molossidae; genus Molossus; species Molossus molossus. The sequence goes on from NW_023425399.1 coordinate 45,086,253, forward strand.
ATCTGACATCAAGAATACACTGGAAGAAATTAAAAGTAACTGAATGAAGCACAGGATCAAATCAGTGACTTGAAAAGCAAGGTAGTTTAAGGCAGTAGTTCTCAACCTTTCTAATGCCATGACCCTTTAATACAGTTCCTCATGTTGTGGTGACCCCCAACCATAAAATTATTTTTGTTGCTACTTCATAACTGTAATTTTGCTACTGTTATGTCTTAGGCAACCCCTGTGAAAGGGTCATTCTACCCACAAAGTGGTCACAACCCTCAGGTTGAGAACTGCTGGTTTAAGGGACCTTTGAGACAACATGAAAGGTAACATCTGCATCAATGCAGAAGGAGAAGAAAGCAACTAAGAAACACAGAAACTATTAAAAGAAATAAGGACAGAAAACTTCCCTAACCTAGTGAAGGAAAAAAAGTCACACAAGTTCAGGTAACACACAGAGTCCCAATCAAGATGAACACAAGACATATCATAATTGAAATGACAAACGTTAAAAAGAAGAAAAAATCTTAAAGGCATAAGAGACAGATAGGAAGTTACCTAAAAGGGAGTTCAATTACCCTGTCAGCTGATTTCTCAACAGAAACAGTTCAGGCCAGAAGTTTTGGCATGAAGTATTCAGAGTAATGAAAAGCAAGGATATGAAACCAAGACTAGTCTATTCAGCAAAGCTATCATTCAAAATTAAAGGTGAAATAAGGAGCTTCCCAGACCAAAACAAACAACAGCAACCAAAAAAAAACAGCATTGCAAGAAATGTTAAAGGAACTTCTCTAAGAAGAAGAAAAAATAGAGAGAAGAATATAGGCATGAAGAATAAAAACGGTAATAAATAAATACCTACCAATAATAACCTTAAATGTAAATGGATTATTTGCTCCAATCAAAAGACATAGGGAGGCTGAATGGATAAAACAAAACAAAACAAAACATGACCCATATATTTGCTGTCTATAAGAGACTCACACTAGAACAAAAGACTCACAAAGGATGGAATTGAAGTGATAGAAAAAAATTTTCCATGCGAATGAAAACAAAAAAAAGCAGGGGTAGTAATACTTACATATGACGAAATAGACCTTAAAACAAAAGCCATAAAACAAAAGAAATGTCACTATATAATACTAAAAGGATCACTTCAACAAGAGGATATAACCCTGGTAAATGTATATGCACCAAACATAGGAACACCTAAATTTTTATTTTTTTAATCTTGGATGACTTTAAGGGAGAGATCAACAGTAATACAGTCATAGTAGGGGACTTTAACACCCCATATCAACACTGGATAGATCTTACAGAGAAAAAAATCAACATGGAAACAGCTGTCTTAAACAACACACTATATCGGATAGATTTCATTGATATTTACACATTTCATTCCAAAGCAGAAGAATATACATTTCTTCAAGTACACATGGAATATTCTCGAGAATAGAGCACGTTTAAACACAAAATAAATCTTAACAAATTGGAGAAGATTACCGAAAAATGGCGGTGGAGTGAACGGAGCTACACAGACCATCTCCCAGAACCAAACTGGAATTACAACTATAACACAGACAAATCGACGGGAAAAACCAACAGAAAAGCAGCTTGCGAGGACCATACAACAAGGGACACTGACTCCATCCCGGTAGGCTTGCGAAGGCGCGAGACGGGGGCTGGGAGCCCACGGTCAGCAGCTCGGCAGCGGCCTTAGCGGGGAGCGGCGCCCGCGGGTTACACTCCCAGGCGGCTCCACAGAGCAGAGCATGGACAGAGGCTAAAACGGCCACAGCCACTCACCTTGGGCTCCGGCAGAGGGAGGGCAGACTGGACTGGAACTGCATCGGGACACTTGGGGTTTGGAGGGCGCTCAGAACTTTGGCTGAGTTGCTGCCACACAGGACGGTGGCCACATTGGTCCTTCCCAGGGCTCTGAGGAGAGGCAGCAGCCCCTCCCTCGGAGATCCAACCCCACCCTGTGGGCCATTGAAGTGCTAATTGAGGCTCACTAACAACCAGCATCTGCCCCACCCTCCTGAAAGCCCCTTGGCTGAGCACCAGAAGGAGTTTTTCAATCAACTGACAACCCAAAACTCATCAAGTAACCTCGACTGCTAGCCTCCAGGCAAAAAGCTAGAGGATAACAGTACCTCTCCTGGGCTGGCAACTTTAACCAGGAAAGTAAGACTTGACAGTGGTGTTCAACTTGGGTCCTCCCTCGCTCATCTAAACACAGGAGGGGGAGCCACAAACAGCAGAACACCAACACCCACAGGGAGAACTTGACAGGCTCCAAAGCCCACAGTGATAGTCAAAATGGTGAAACACAGAAACAGAAGCCAAATAAAACAAAAGGGACCTCCACCGAAGATGAGATCAATGTGGAGCAATTAGGCATGTTAACAGAGCTAGAATTCAGAGCCATGATTTTGAGGAAGCTGAACAGCATGAGTAAGGATATAGAGACACTGAAAATAAGCCAATTGGAAATTAAAAACCAACAAGAAGAGATAAAAAATGACATATCAGAAATGAAAAACACATTGGAAGGTTTAAAAAGCAGAGTAGAGGAAGCTGAGGAACGGATCAGTGAATTAGAAGACAGGGTAGAAAAAATCAACCAATCAGAAAAACAAAAGGAAAAAACTATTAAACAACAGGAAGACAGCTTAAGAGAATTATGGGACAACTGGAAACGTAATAATATTCGCATCATAGGAGTCCCCGAAGAAGAAGAAAATGAGCAAGGGATAGAGAATATATTCAAAAAAATAGTGAGAGAAAACTTCCCTAATTTGGTGAAGGAAGAAGGCATTCAAGTTCAAAAAGCACAGAGAGTCCCAAGTAAGAAGAACCCAAACAGGCCCACACCAAGACACATAGTAATTAAAATGCCACAAATTAAAGACAAAGAGAGAATCCTAAAAGCAGCAAGAGATAAGCAACAGGTTACCTACAAAGGGAACCCCATAAGGCTCTCAGCTGACTTCTCACAAGAAACACTACAGGCCAGAAGAGAATGGCATGAAGTAATCAAAGTCATGAAAAACAAAAATCTGAATCCAAGACTACTCTACCCAGCAAGGCTATCATTCAAAATAGAAGATCAAATAAAGAGCTTCCCAGACAAAAAAAGGCTAAGGGAATACATTAGCACCAAACCAGACTGCAAGAAATGTTAAAAGGACTGCTGTCATTAGCAGTAGAAGTGGGAAGAAAAATAGAACCACACTAAACAAAAATGGCAATAAATAAGCACATATCAATAATCACCTTAAATGTAAATGGATTGAATGCTCCCATAAAAAGACACAGAGTAGCTGATTGGATAAGAAAGCATGACTCATCTATATGTTGTTTACAAGAGACCCACCTCTCAACAAAAGACTCACATAGGTTGAAAGTGAAGGGATGGAAAAAAATTTTCCAAGCAAATGGAAACCAAAAAAAAGCAGGGGTAGCAATTCTCATATCTGATAAAATAGATTTCAAAATGAAGACCATAACTAGAGACAAAGAAGGCCACTATATAATATTGAAAGGATCTATCCAACAGGAAGATATAACCTTGATAAACATATATGCACCCAATATAGGAGCACCAAAACATATTAAAAATCTTCTGGAGGACTTCCAAGGAGAAATCAACAACAATACAATCATAGCAGGGGACTTCAACACCCCGTTGACAGCACTGGATAGATCCTCTAGGCAAAAAATTAGCAAGGAAACAGAGACTCTCAATGAAGCACTAGACCAAATGGATTTAATAGATATCTACAGAGAATTACACCCCAAAACTACAGAATACACATTCTTCTCAAGTGCACATGGGACATTCTCAAAGACAGACCACATGATAGGACACAAACTAAATCTCTACAAGTACAAGAAGATTGAAATCATATCAAGCATCTTCTCAGATCACAATGGCATGAAACTAGAAATCAATTGCAACAAGAACATGCAAAGACATTTCAAAACATGGAGGCTAAATAGCATGTTATTAAACAATGAATGGGTCACCGAGGAGATCAAGGAAGAAATTAAAAGCTTCCTGGAAACCAATGAAAATGAACACACAACAACACAAAATCTATGGGATGCAGCGAAAGCAGTTCTGAGAGGGAAGTTCAGAGCACTACAGGCCTACCTCAAAAAATAAGAAAAATTTCTAATTGAGTGTCTAACCTCACAACTTAAAGAATTAGAAAGCAAACAAAAAGAAAACCCCACAGCAAGTAGAAGGAAGGAAATACTAAAGATCAGAGCAGAAATAAATGACACAGAGACCAAAAAAACAAATCAAAGGATCGATGAAACAAAGAGCTGGTTTTTCGAAAAGATAAACAAGATTGATGGACCCTTAGCTAGACTCACCAAGAAACAAAGAGAGAGAACCCAAATACACAAAATCAGAAATGAAAGAGGAGAAGTAACAACCAACACCACGGAAATACAAAAGATCGTTAAAAACTACTATGAACAACTATATAGCAACAAATTCGACAATCTAAGCGAAATGGACAAATTTCTACAAACACAGTCTCCCAAAACTATTCCCGGAAGAGATAGAAAACTTGAACAGACCAATAACAACTAAGGAAATTGAAGAGGTAATCAAGACTCTCGCAGCAAACAAAAGCCCAGGCCCAGATGGCTTCACGGGGGAGTTTTACCGAACATTCAAAAAAGAACTAACACCCATTCTCCTCAAACTATTTCAAAAAATTCAAGAAGAAGGAAGACTTCCAAACACGTTCTATGAGGCCAACATAATTCTAATTCCAAAACCAGAAAAAGACACTACGAAGAAAGAAAACTACAGGCCAATATCCCTGATGAACATAGATGCCAAAATCCTGTACAAAATATTAACAAATCTGATCCAGAAATACATCAAAAAAATTATTCACCATGACCAAGTGAGATTCATTCCAGGGATGCAAGGCTGGTACAATATTCGCAAATCAATAAACGTGATACACCACATAAACAAAATGAAGAATAAAAACCACATGATCATATCAATAGATGCTGAAAAGGCATTCGACAAAATCCAGCATCCATTTCTGATAAAAACGCTCAGCAATGTAGGAATAGAGGGATCATATCTCGACATAATAAAGGCCATATATGAAAGACCTACAGCCAACATCATACTAAATGGACAGAAACTAAAAACATTTCCATTAAGAACAGGAACAAGACAGGGATGTCCACTTTCACCACTCTTATTTAACATTTTACTGGAAGTCTTACCCACAGCAATCAGACATGAAGAAAAAATAAAAGGGATCCAAATTGGAAAGGAGGAAGTGAAACTGTCATTATTTGCAGATGACATGATATTGTACATAGAAAACCCTAAAGACTCCATCAAAAATCTATTAGACTTAATAAATGAATTTGGCAAAGTAGCAGGATACAAAATTAACGTCAAGAAATCGACGGCATTCTTGTACACAATGATGAACTCACAGAAAGAGAAACTGAAAAAACAATCCCATTTACCATTGCGCCAAAAAAATTACGATACCTAGGAATAAACTTAACCAAAGAAGTAAAGGACCTATTTGCAGAAAACTACAGGTCATTGAAAAAAGAAATAGAGGAAGATATAAAAAAGTGGAAGCACATACCCTGTTCATGGATTGAAAGAAAAAACATCATTAAAATGTCCATACTACCCAAAGCAATCTATAGATTCAATGCAATCCCAATCAAAATACCAACGACATATTTCACAGAACTAGAACAAATACTTCAAAAGTTCATATGGAACCAAAAAAGACCCCGAATAGCCACAGCAATCTTGAAAAAAAAAAAGAACAAAGTAGGTGGGATCACAATACCAGATATCAGGTCATACTACAAAGCGACTGTAACCAAAACAACCTGGTACTGGCACAAGAACAGGCATATAGACCAGTGGAACAGAACTGAAAACCCAGAAATGGACCCAAGGCAATACGCTCAATTAATATTTGACAAAGGTGGCAAGAGCATACAGTGGAGTAAAGACAGCCTCTTTAATAAATGGTGTTGGGAAAATTGGACAGCTACATGCAAAAAAATGAAACTAGACCATCAACTTACACCATACACAAAAATAAACTCGAAATGGATAAAAGACTTAAATGTGACCCGTGAATCCCTAAAAATTCTAGAAGAAAATGTAGGCAACAAAATTTCGGACATCATACGGAGCAGAATTTTCACTGATACATCACCTAAGGCAACAGAAATAAAGAGAAAATGAACACATGGGACTACATCAAACTAAAAAGCTTCTGCACAGCAAAAGACACAATCATCAAAATGGAAAGGCAACCCACTGTATGGGAGAACATCATTGCCAATGATGTATCAGATAAGGGGTTAATCTCCAATATATATAGAGTGCTCATACAACTCCACAAAAGGAAGACAAAGAACCCAATTAAAAAATGGGCAGAGGAGCTGAATAGACACCTCTCCAAACAGGACATACAAATGGCCAAGAGACATATGAAGAAATGCTCAACATCACTAATCATCAGAGAGATGCAAATTAAAACAACAATGAGGTATCACCTCACACCTGTCAGAATGGCCGCCATCAACAAATCATCAAACAACAAGTGTTGGCGAGGGTGTGGAGAAAAGGGGACTCTAATACACTGCTGGTGGGAATGCAGACTGGTGCAGCCGCTATGGAAAACAATATGGTGCTACCTCAAAAAATTAAAAATTGAACTTCCATTTGACCCAGTGATCCCACTGCTGGGAATATACCCTAAGAAGCCTGAAACACCAATCAGGAAGAATATATGTACCCCCATGTTCATAGCAGCACTATTTACAATAGCTAAGATCTGGAAACAGCCCAAGTGTCCACCAGTAGACGGATGGATAAAAAAGCTGTGGTACATATACACAATGGAGTACTATGCAGCGGTAAGAAAGAAAGATCTCTTATCCTTTGAGACGACATGGAGGGACCTGGAAAGTATTATCCTAAGTGAAAGAAGCCAAGCAGAAATAGACAAATACCACATGATTTCACTTATATACGGAATATAATGAACATAACAGTCTGAGGAATACAGTAGACCCAGACACATGGATGTAGGGCACAGACTGACATCCCTCAGAAAAGGGGATGGGGAGGTGGGGGGGTGGGAAGAGATAAACCACAGAACTTATATGCATGTATGCATGACCAATGGACATGGACAACTAAGTCCGGGGACGGGGCAGAGGTTGGGTTGGGTGGCGGGTGCCAATGGGGTAAAAAGGTAAAATATCTGTAACAAAAAAATAAATAAAAATTCATATAAAAAAAAAAATCTTAACAAATTGAACAAGAGTGAAATCATAGCAAGCATCATCTCAAATCACAATGGCATGAAACTAGAAATCAATTATAATAAAAACACTCAAAAACATTGAAACATGTGGAGTCTAAATAACATGTTATTAAACAATGAATAGGTTACCAATGAGAACAAGGAAGAGATTAAAAAACTTCCAGGAAACAAACAAAAATGAACATACAACTCCCAAAATCTAATGGACAGAGCAAAAGGAGTCCAGGGAAAGAAGTTCATAGCATTACAGGCTTATGACAAGAAACCAGAAAAAGCTCAAATAAACAATTTAACCCTATAACTAAAAAAATTAATTAAAGGACAAGTAAAGCCCAGAAGAAATAGAAGGAAAGAAATAATAAAGATCAAAGTGGAAATAAATGACACAGAGACTAAAAAAACAATACAAAAGATCAATGAAACCAAGAGCTGAATCTTTGAAAAGATAAAAAAGACTGATGAACCTTTAGACTGACTCATCAAGAAACAAAGAGAGCCCTGGACAGTTTGGCTCAGCAGATAGAGCATCAGCCCACGGACTAAAGAGTTGCAGTATGATTCCAGTCAAGAGCATGTACCTCGATTACAGTTCGGTCCCTGGCCCTGGTTGGGGTCATGCAGGAGGCAACCAGTCAATGTGTCTCACTCACATCAATGTTTCTCTCTCTCTCTCTCTCTCTCTCTCTCTCTCTCTCTCTCTCTCTCCCCCCCCTCCCTTCCTTCCACTCTATCAGAAGATAAATGTAAAAATGTCCTCAGGGGAGGATTAAAAAAAAGAGAGAGAGGATACAAATAAGTAAATTCAAAAATGAAAAAGGCGAAATAACAACTGACATCACAGAAATACAATGAATTGTGAGAAAATACTATGAACAATGATATGCCAACAAATTGTACAACCTGGGAGAAATGGACAAATTCCTACAAACAAGCAATCTTCCAAAACTGAATCAGGAAGAATCAGAAAACCTGAATAGGCCGATACAACTGATGAAATTGAAGCAGTAACAACAAAAACTTCCAGCAAACAAAAGTCCTGGAACAGATGGATTAACCAGTGAGTTTTACCAAATATTCAGAGAAGAACTACCACCTGACCTCCTCAAACTATTCCAAAAAAACTCAAGAGAAGAGACTACCAGCTTTTTCTATGAGGCCAGCAATATCCTAACTCCAAAACCAGATAAAGATGCTATAAAAAAAAAAAAAAAAAATTACAGGCCAATATCCATGATGAGCACAGATGCTAAAATCCTCAACAACAACAACAAAAATATATATTTTTTAATCCTCTTCTGAGGATATTTTCTCAAATATCTTCAGATAGAGTGGGAAGGGGGGGGAGAGTGAGGGGGAAAGAGAGAGAAACATTAATGTGAGAGGGACACATCCATTGGTTGCCTCCCGCACAACCCCAACCAGGGCCAGGGACAAACCACAACCGAGGTACGTGCCCTTGGCCAGAATGCACCTGAGACTCTTGGTCCACGGGCCGATGCTCTAACTACTTAGCCAGACTGGCCAGGGCAACCTCAACAAAATATTAGCAAATTGGATCCAGCGATACATTAAAAAGATCATACACCTTGAACATGAAATTTATTCTGGGAATGCAAGGCTGATACAATATTCACAAATCAATTAATGTGATATATCACATAAACAAAACATATATGCATTTTAAAAATCATGGTTATATCAATATATGAAGGAAAAACATTCATCAAAATCCAGCACCAATTTATGATAAAGACCCTAAGAAAAATGTGAATAGAGGAGATTATACCTCAACCTAATAAAGGCCATGTATGACAAACCTACAGGAAACATCATACTCCGTGGGCAAAAACTAAAAGTGTTTTCCTTAAGATCAGGAACAAGACAGGGATGTCAGCTTTCACCACTCTTATTCAACATAGTACTGGGAAGTCGTTGTCACAATGATCAGACAAGAAGAAACAATAGAAGGTATCCAAATTGGACAGGAAGAGTAAAACTGTCATTATTTGCAGATGACATGATATTGTACACAAAAAACCCTAAAGACTCCACTAAAAAACTGGTAAATTTAACAAATGAATTCAGCAGAGTAGCAGAATACATGATTAACATCAGGAAATTGATGGCATTTTTATACACCAATAATGAGCTTTCAGACAGAGAAACTAAAAAAAATTCCACTTATCATTGCGAGAACAACAAAAAAGATATCCACAAATAAACTTAACCAAGAAGGTAAAAGACCTGTATTCGGAAAACGACAGAACATAGGAAAAAGAAATAGAGGACGATACAAACAAATGGAAGCATATACTGTGTTCAAGGATTGGAATAATTAACATCATTAAAATGTCCATACTACCCAAAAAAATCTACATATTCAATGCAATTCCAATTAAAATACCAATGGCATATTTCACAGATCTAGAATAAATATTCCAAAAATTTATATGGTACCAGAAAAGACCCAAATTGCTTCAGCAATCTTGAGTAACAAGAACACAGTTGGAGGTATCACAATCCTAGATAACAAATTTATACTACAAAGCCATTGCAATCAAAACAGCCTGGTACTGGCTCAAGAACAGGCACATAGACCAGTGGAACAGAACAAAGACCCCAGATATCAACCCACACCATTATGGTCGATTAATATTTGTCAAAAGAGGCAAAAGCATGCAATGGAGTAAAGACAGTCGCTTTAGTAAATGGTGTTGGGAAAACTGGACAGGTACATATAAAAAAAAAAAATGAAACTAGACCACCAACTTACACTTTACACAAAAATAAACTCAAAATTGATAAAAAGACTTAAATGTAAGTCATGAAAGCATAAAAATCCTAGAAGAAAACACAGGCAGTAAAATCTCACATAGCAGTATTTTTGCCAACATATCTCCTAGGGCAAGAGAAACAAAAGAAAAAATAAACAAATTTGACTACATCACACTAAAAGCTTCTGCACAGCCAAAGAAACCATCAACAAAATGAAAAGGGAACTAACTCACTGTAGAGGAAAATATTTTCTCCACTAATACCTCTGATAAGGGGTTAATTTCCAGACTATATAAAGAACCCATACAACTTAACACCAGAAAGACAAAAAATCCAATTGAAAAATGGGCAAAAAACATGAATAGATACTTCTCCAAAGAGGACATACAGATGGCCAAAAGATATACGAAAAAATGCTCAGTGTCACTAATCATAAGAGATGAAAATTTAACTACAATGAGGTATCACCTCACATATGCTAGAATGACTACCATCAATAAATCAACAAACAAGCGCTGGCAGGGATGCCGAGAAAAGAGATCTCTACCTAGTACACTGCTGGTGGGAATGGAGACTGGTACAGTCACTGTGGAAAACAATATCGTGTTCCCTCAAAATGTCAAAAATGGAACTGCTGTTTGGCCCAGTGATGCCTCTTCTGGGCATATATCCTAAGAAGCCTGAAACACCAATCAGAAAGAATATATGCACCCTTAGTTCATAGCAGCATTATTTACAATAGCTAAGATCTGGAAACAGCCCACTCATGCCTATCAGTACATGAGTGGATACAAAAGCTGTGGTACATTTACACAATGGAATACTATGGAGCTGTAAAAAAGGATCTCTTACCCTTTGCAACAGCATGGAGATTATTATGCTAAGAGAAATAAGCAGACAGAAAGACAAATACCACATGATCTCACTTATTATGTGGAATCTAATGAACAAAATAAACTGACAAACAAATAGGTCCTGATGCATGGAATAGGCTGACTGATCTCACAGACAAGGGGAGTGGAGAGGAGAGGGAGATTAACCAAAAACCACATACACATATATGCAAAGCCCATGGATACAGACAATAGCGTGGTGAAGGCCAGGGATGGGGTGGGGTGGGGGCTGAGAGGAGAAGGGCAAAGAGGCAAAATGGGGGACATCTGTAATACTGACAATTTTTTTAAAAGGTTTAGTAGGTAAGTTATGTCATAAGACAGCAGGTATGCTATTTGTGCTGTCTTGACCTCCAGAAAATCATCACAGTGTCGCCCTGCCTGTAGTCACAAACACTACCACATCTGCAGTATCCCTTACACAAGAAACCAAAGGATCCTCTGGTTGCTGGGTAGCCACTATTCTCACTTTCAGGCCACAATCTGCTAAGGCTTGGGAAGGCCTGAAACTCACAATCTGAAGAATGGTGGTGAATAATTTGTTATATGAGTCCAATGAAACATGATACAACTATGTAAGTACTATGTAAGTCTTCAGTTACTAACATGGAAAATGTCCAAGGCATGTTAAATAAAAAATACACTGTTAGACCATGTATAATGACTATTCATGTAAAAGTGTGTTTATGTGTGTACACAAACAAGACAGAAAGAGAGCGAGGGCATGAGAAACAGAAGACAATGCACAAAAACAAGAGCAAGCACAGAAAGCATGTTTACCAAAATTTTAACAATGACTATAAAGAGACTGTAGAATCTGAAGAGCTTTTTCACATTTAAATTATTTCTTGTTTATTATTATTATTCAAATGTTTATAATAATAAGTGAAATTTTATAATCAGAAAAAAACAATACAGCTTTTTATTTGAGGGGGGAAAAAAGCTTCCACAGTGTCACAAAGAGAGGTATTTTTCAAAGCCTGACTAGTTACCATAAAAAGAAAAAGAAAAGCCCTGGCTGGTTTGGCTCAGCAGTTAGAGCACTGGCCCACGGACTGGAGAGTCCTGGGTTCAGTTCCCACTAAGGGCACGTACCTCAGTTGCAGGTTGTCCCTGGCTCTTGTGGGTGGCAGTCAGTCGATGTGTCTCTCTCACATCGATATTTCTCTCTCTCTCTCTCTTCCTCCCTCTCTCCCTCCCGTTCTATCTGAAGATAAATGCAAAAATGTCCTCAGGTGAGGATAAAAAATAAAAAAAAAGAACAACTCATCAGACATGACACCAGGTCATAATTTTCTTTCAACTTCTCTTAATTTTCAGCTTTAAAGAACATTCAAGATTCAAACAATATATAAAATATTATCTTTACCAAGATTAAAATGCTCTCAAAACAGCAAATAATTTAAACTTCCTCTGCCCAAAACTGTAAATTTCTTCTGTAATAACACATACATTGTACATAATGCCTTGTAATGATGTAGTTCTAAAGGACTTTTGTTGTCTTTAAGGAAAGCTATACTTTTCTAACTGTCATTTACTGAAACGTGTAGTAAAATCAGAGCCAGGCAAGAAGAAATTGTCTCTGTTCAGCATTAAACAGCTTGCACAGAGTAGGAACAAGCAAATGTTCTCTGAATGAAAAAATGTGATGAAATTTCCAATCATGATAAGACCTCGTCGCCGTAGCAAACATTAAATCAACTTTTCCTCATTTTGCTTAAACCAACACTGATTATAACCTGCAAATACAGAATCTCCATCAGTGCACACTCAGGTATCAACATTGGTTCATAAAAATCACATCTTCAATTAATACTGAACCAAAGATCAAGAATCCCTCAGGCCTTTCCATTAAGAAACATAATAAAAGCACAAATAAGGTCCTTGATTTACCTGTGTACCTGAAACAGGGCCAATGTGTAGTGTTTGCTGTCTTCTGCAATCATTTATATAGATAAATTAATATTATACTGACCCATCAGAATTCTCCTGTGCTCATTTTTTTTAGTCATTGGTGAAGCCCCATTTTATGTCAAAATTAGAGGCACTTTCTAATGTATCTGTTCTTGAGTATGACTGGAATTTGGAGTAATACAGCAAGCTCATCCTCATATCACTATAAACTGGGGCTGCTGCACTCTAGCTTTGCTGTCCAACTGGCCAGTGTTCCTAGCTTGTCTTCTATCACTACTCACTGCTGCAATAAAGAAAGGCATAAGCAGAGCATGACTGCGAGCAGGACTGGAGAAAGGGTGAGTGTGTGAGAGAGTGAGCAAGTGTGTGAGAGAGTGTGAGTGGACTTGAAGGTGGATACCAAACCCGAGCAGTGCAGCCGGGGAGCAGAAGGTTCCTGTGCTTGTGGACTGGAGCAGCTGGCTACCACGGGTATGTCCCACCACTTTTGAAGATCCCTGGTCTTCCCTGGAAGGAGGCAGTGGGAGCGGCTAGGGCCCAGCAACCCGCGCCCACCAGCACACCTGGCACCATCGGACCAGTGTACACTCTGTGTCAACACAGACCAGTGCACAGTAGTGGAGCTCCCATGGTGCTGGTCGCGGAAGCTGCATACAGCCCAGAGTCCAGCACCATCCCCCATTGGGCTTGAGATATACCCCCAATCAGAGTTGAGATATACCCCCAGCAATAGAGGCTGGGGAGCAGACATACATCCCCAGGCAAGAGAAGCACAGACTAGCAGCTGAGACCCATCCCCAAAAACTACAGCAAAAGCTGAGCAGGAGTTGAGCCCCACTGGGCAGCAGCACTCCCCAGCCTCCAGCGGGGGGACCTGGGGCTCCAGAGGCCTGTGTGGTCCAGTAGCCCACAAGAGCAGTGGGAAGCCAGAGCCCAAGAGAGACTGGTGCAATCCAGCTGCCCAACTGCAGGACCTGCAGGGTGCTGAAGCACCAGAGAGGCCTGTGCGAACCAGCAGGGACAGAGCCATCCAGTTACCCGCGGGACCTGTGGGATACTGAAGCACCAGAGACACCTGTGAGATGCAGCAGCCCATAACATAGGCATAGAGCCAGGTCCCCAAAGGAACTGTGCAATCCAGTTACCCGCGGGACCTGCAAAGTGAGGGGGCACCAGAAAGACCTGTGCAACCCAGCTGCACACAAGATAGGTATAGAGGATGTGAAAATGGAGGTGGAGTGAATAGAAGCTATGCAGACGATCTTCCAGGACCAAATGAGAATTACAACTAAAATAAAGACAAATCCTCAAAAAAGGCAACAGAAAAGTAGCAGGACAGGACTATATAACCAAAGACATTGGTAGGATTTGCGGAAGCATGAGAGGGTGGTGGGCTGGGAGCCCACGGACAACAGCACTCTTAGCTGTGAGCAGCACCCTTAGGGAATAAAGACCAAGCCTGCTCCACAATGCAGAGAGCCAGGACAAGAGCACTAAAACAGCCATACCCACTCACCTGGGGGCTACCACAGAGGGAGGGAAGACTGGGCTGGAACTCTTTGGGTACACCCAGGATTTGGAGGGCACTCAGAGATTTTGCTGAGTTGCGGCCACAAAGGACAGAAGCCACTGTGCTCCTTCCCCGTGCAATGGGGAAAAGCAACAGTCGCCCCCACTCAGAGATTCAGCCTTTCCCACATGAGGCAAAGAAATACAAATGGAATCTCATTATTAACCAGCATCTATCCCACTTCTGGAAATCCTCTTATGCAGAACACAAGGGCAACATTCCAAGGCACTGAGTAACTGAGACTGCTAGCCACCAGAAAAAAGCTAGAGGATAACTGAACCTTTCCTGGGCTTGAAAATCTACACAGGAAAGTAAGACTTGACAGTGGTGTTTAACTTGGGCCTACCCAGGCTCATACAAACCCAGTAGAGGGAGCCACAAACAGCAGATCACCAACACCCACAGGAAAAATTTGGTAGGCTCCAAAACCCACTGAGATAGCCAAAATGGTGAAACAAAGAAACAAATCTCAAATGAAAGAGCAAGAGAACTCTATCAAAGATGAGATAAATGAGCCCAGGCCAGTTTGGCTCAGCGGTTAGAGCGTCGGCCTGCGGTCCGGAGAGACCCGGGTTCGGTTCCCGCTAAGGGCATGTACATCGGTTGCAGTTTGTCCCCGGCCCTGGTTGGTCGTGCGGGTCGCAGCCACTCGATGTGTCCCTTTCACGTCGATGTTTCTCTCTCTCTCTCTCCCTCTCTCTCCCTCCCACTCTATCTGTACGAAAATTGGAAAAATGTCCTCGAGTGAGGATAAAAAAAAAAACAAAGATGAGATAAATGAAATACAGCTAAGCAAATTATCAGAGATAGAGTTCAGAGCCATGATCTTGAGGTAGCTTAACAGCATGAGTAAGGACATCAGCACCATGAGTAAAGATATAGAAACACTGAAAACCAATTAAGTAGAAATGAAGGATGACATAGTAGAAATTAAGAACATATTGGAAGGACTAACCAGCAGAATAGAGAAATCTGAGGACCAGATCAGTGAATTAGAAGACAGGGTAGAAAAAAATCAACAAATCAGAAAACCAAAATAAAAAAACAATAAAAAAACAGAAAGACAGCTTAAGAAACTGGGGGACAACTGGAAATGTAATAACATTCACATCATAGGAGCCCCCGAAGACGGAAAAAAAGGGCAAGGATTAGAGAATATATTTGAAAATATGGTTACAAAAAACTTTCCGAACTTGGTGAAGGAAGAAGGCACTCAAGTTCCAGAAGCACACAGAGCCACAAGTAAGAAGAACCCAAACAGGCCCACACCTAGACACATAATAATTAAAATGCCAAAAATTAAAGGCAAAGAGAGAATACTAAAGACAGCAAGAGATGAGCAACAGGTTACCTACAAAGGAAACCCCATAAGGCTCTCAGCTGACTTCTCAACAGAAACTCAACAGGCCAGAAGGAAATGGCATAAGGTAATCAAGGTCATGAAAAACAAGGATCTGAATCCAAGACTACTCTACCCAGCAAGGCTATCATTCAAAATAGAAGGTCAAATAAAGAGCTTTCCAGACAAAAAAAAAGGCTAAGGGAATATATTAGCACCAAACCAGGACTGCAAGATATGCTGTAAGAACTGCTGTAATTACTAGAAGAAACAGGAAGAAAAATAGAACCACACCAAACAAAAAAGGCAAGAAATAAGTACATATCAATTATCACCTTAAATGTGAATGGTTTGAATGCTCCAATAAAATGACACAGAGTAGCTGACTGAATAAGAAAGCAAGACTCACATATATGACCCACCTCAATAGACCCACCTCACAACAAAAGACTCAAGCCAATGGAAAGCAAAAAAAAGCTGGGGTAGCAATACTCATATTTGATAAAGTCGATTTCAAAATGAAGACCATAACTAGAGACAAATAAGGCCACTACATAATATTGAAAGAATCTACCCAACAGGAAGATATAACCTTGGTAAACATACAAGCACCCAATACAGGAGCACCGACATATATTAAAAATATTTTGGAGGACTTCAAAGGAGAAATCAACAGCAATACAATCATAGCAGGGGACTTCAATACCCCGCTGACATCACTGGATAGACCTTCTAGACAAAATATTTACAAGGAAACACAGACACTAAATGAAGCGCTAGAACAAATGGATATAATAGATATCTACAGAGAATTACACCCCAAAACTGCAGAATTCACATTCTTTTCAAGTGCACATGGGACATTCTCAATGATAGACCACATGTTAGGGCAAAAACTAAGTCTCTACAAGTTCAAGAAGACTGAAATCATATCAAGCATCTTCTCACATCACAATGGCATGCAAACAGAAATCAACTGCACGAAGAACATGCAAAGACATTTGAAAACATGGAGGCTAAATAGCATGTTATTGAATAATGAATAGGTTACGGAGGAGATCAAGAAGAAATTAAAAACTTCCTGGAAACCAATGAAAATGAACACACAACAACACAAAATCTATGGGATGCAGCGAAAGCAGTTCTGACAGGGAATTTCATAGCACTAGAGGCCTATCTCAAGAAGCAAGAAAAATTTCTAATAGACTATCTAACCTCCCAACTTAAAGAACTAGAAAGCAAACAACAAGAAAACCCCAGAGCAAGTAGAAGGAAGGAAATACTTATAATCAGAGGAGAAATAAGTGGCATGGAGACGAAAGAAACAATTCAAAGGATCAATGAAACAAAGAGCTCGTCCTTTGAAACGGTAAACAAGATTCATGGACCCTTAGCTAGACTCACCAAGAAGCAAAGAGAGAGAACCGAAACACACAAAATCAGAAATGAAAAACGAGAAATAATAACTGATACCACAGAAATACAAAAGACTGTTAAAAAAATTATGAACAATTATACGGCAATAAATTCAATATTTTAAGCGAAATGGACAAATTTCTAGACACAGATAGTGTCCCAAAACTGAACTGGAAACAGATAGAAAACTTGAACAGACCAATAACAAGAAAAGAAATTGAAGATGTCATCAAGACTCTGCCAGCAAACAATAGCCCAGACTCGGACGGCTTCACAGGGGAATTTTACCGAACATTCACAGAACTAATACCCATTCTCCTCAAACTCTTTCAAAAAAATTCAAGAAGGAAGACTTCCAAACTCGTTTTATGAGGCCAGCATAATTCGAATTCCAAGCCAGAAACGGACACTACAAAGAAAGAAAATTACAGACCAATATCCTTGATGAACATAGATGCCAAAATCCTGAACAAAATACTAGCAAATCGAATCCAGCAATACTTAAAAAAAATTATTCACCATGACCAAGTGGGATTCATCCCAGGCAAGCAAGGCTGGTACAATATTTGCAAATCAATAAAAGTGATAACACCACAAACAAAATTAAAGATAAAAATCATATGATCATATCAATAGATGCTGAAAAGGCATTTGACAAAACCCAGCACCCATTTCTTTTTTTTTTTTTTCTTTTTTGGTTGGAATACATTTATTTCATCTGTAAACAAGGTGTTTAATAGTTATGGCATTTTTTTTTTTCTTTTCCATCTTTTTTATTTTATTTTTTTTTTATTTTTCCACATCTTTATTGTTGGATGTAAAATGTATTACAGATGTTCCACATTTTTCCCCCATTGACCCCCTCCTCCCCACTCCCGCCCCCCTCCCACCTTTTCCCACACTATTGTCCGTGTCCATTGGTTATGCATATAAGTTCTTTGGTTTATTTCTTCCCACCCCCCCAACCCCTTTCCCTTTGAGGTTTGTCAGTCTAGCAATGAATTTGCCAGCACCCATTTCTGATAAAAATGCTCAGCAATCTGGAAATAGAGGGATCATATCTCAACATAATAAAGACCATATATGAAAGACCTACAGCCAACATCATACTCAATGGGCAAAAATTAAAAGCATTTCCCTTAAGAACAGTAACAAGACAGGGAGGCCCACTTTCGCCACTCTTATTTATCATAGTACTGTAAGGCTTAGCCACAGCAATCAAACAGGAAGAAAAAATAAACAGGATCCAAGTTGGAAAGGGGAAGTGAAACTGTCATTATTTGCAGATGACATGATAGTACATGTAGAAAACCCCAAAGACTCCATCAAAAATTTACTAGACATAATAAATGAATTTGGCAAAGTAGCAGGATACAAAATTAACGTCAAGAAATCGATGGCATTCTTATACACCAATGATGAACTCACAGAAAGAGAAACTTAAAAAAAATCCCATTTACCATCATGGCAAAAGAATTAAGATACCAAGGAATAAACTGAACCAAAGAAATAAAGGACCTATTAACAGAAAACTGCAGGTCATTGAAAAAAGAAACAGAGGAAGATATAAAAAAGTGGAAGCACATACCTTGTTCATGGATTGGAAGAATTAACACCATTAAAATGTCCATACAGCCCTGGCCGGTTTGGCTCAGCGGTTGGAGCGTCGGCCTGCGGTACAGAGAAAATGTCCATACTACCTAAAGCAATCTATAGATTCAATGCACCCCCCATCAAAATATCAACAACACACTTTACAAAACTAGAACAAATACTTCAAAAGTTCATATGGAACCAAAAAAGACCTCAAATAGCCACAGTAATCTTGAAAAAGAACAACTAAGTTGGAGGGGTCACATTACCAGATTTCAGGTTATAGTACAAAGCCACTGTAATCAAAACAGCCTGGTACTGGCACAAGAACAGGCAGATAGACCAGTGGAACAAAACATAGAACCCAGAAATGGACCCAAGGCAATATGCTCAATTAATATTTGACACAGGTGGCAAGAGCATATAGTGGAGTAAAGACAGTCTCTTTAATAAATGGTGTTGGAAAAACTGGACAGCTACATGCAAAAAAATGAAACTAGACCATCAACTTACACCCTACACAAGAATAAACTCAAAATGGATAAAAGACTTAAATGTGACCCGTGAATCCATAAAAGTCCTAGAAGAAACTGTAGGCAACAAAATTTCAGACATCATACACAGCAGAATTTTCACTGATACATCACCTAAGGCAACAGAAACAAAGGAAAAAATGAACACATGGGACTACATCAAACTCAAAAGCTTCTGCACAGCAAAAGATACAATCATCAAAATAGAAAGGCAATCCATTGTATGGGAGAGCATAATTTCCAATGATATATCAGATAAGGGGTTAATTTCCAATATATAGAGAGTGCACATACAACTCAACAAAAGGAAGACAAAGAACCCAATTAAAAAATGTGCATGCCTTGGCCAGTTTGGCTCAGAGGTTGAGCGTCGGTCTGCGGACCAGAAAGTCCTGGGTTTGGTTCCCACTATGGGCACGTACCACCAAAAAACAAACAAACAAAAAAGGGGGGGGCAGAGGAACTAAATAGACACCTCTCCAAACAGGACATACAAATGGCCAAGAGGCATATGAAGAAATGCTCAACATCCTTAATCATCAGAAAGATGCAAATTGAAACAACAATGAGGTATCACCTCACACCTGTCAGAATGGCCGCCATCAACAAATCATCAAACAACAAGTGTTGGCGAGGGTGTGGAGAAAAGGGGACTCCAGTACACTGCTGGAAGAATGCAGACTGGTGCAGCCACTATGGAAAACAATATGGTGCTACCTCAAAAAATTAAAAATTGAACTGCCATTTGACCCAGTGATCCCACTTCTAGGTATATACTCTAAGAAGCCAGAAACACCAATCAGAAAGAATATATGTACCCCCATGTTTGTAGCAGCACTATTTACAATAGCTAAGATCTGAAAACAGACCAAATGTCCATCAGTAGACAAATGGATAAAAAAGCTGTGGTACATATACACAATGGAGTACTATGCAGCAGTAAGAAAGAAAGATCTCTTATCCTTTGAGACAACATGGAAGGACCTGGAAAGTTTTATCCTACGCGAAACAAGCCAAACAGAGAAATACAAGTATCATGCAGTCTCACTCATTTGTGGAATATAATGAACATAACAGTCTGAGGAATGGGGTAGTCCCAGAGACGTGGAAGTGGGGTACAGACTGACAATCCCTAGAGGAGGAGGTGGGGGGGGAGAGATAAACCAGAGAACTCATATGCATGTATGCATGAACAATGGACATGGACAACAAATCTGGGGATAGGGCAGGGAGGGAGGGGGACAGGTAGTCGGGGGGGGGGGGAACATCTGTAACAAAAATAAATTAATTAATTTTTTTAAAAAAAGGACATAAGCACATAAGCATGTATGCCCCACCCTCTAAACCTGTGCCTGCCACAGCTTCCACAGCCACTCCTCTTCTCCAGCCTCACTTCTTTTTCTTCCCGCTTCTCTTTTCTGTCTCCAGTCACACTGTTCAGTTTTTGCGCAAAGGATCTCACTTTTTATAAAGTAAGCCAAAGAAAACTTTCTTTACAAACATCAGACCTAAGTTCACATCAGATCACTCCCCTGCTCTTAGTCCAGGACTAAGGCTCCCTTCTCACTGAGACCTAAAAGCCTCACCTGGTATCACCCTTACTTCTCCTTTCTCATCCTGCTCCTTTCCCTAACTCCTATTCCTTCAACTCTATTGACTTCCATGAGATTTCCGAGCCTATTATGACTCAGAACCTTTGCACCTACTGTTCTCTCTGTTTGGAACACTGTTCCCAGAAATAATCACAAATCTGTTCCTGTTTAACACAGATGCTGGCTGTAAAGCATCTTCCCAGACCTTGCTATCTAGATCAGCCCACTCACACCCTTATCAAGCTTCACTTTCCATAAATATTACCTGAAATTATATATATTGTTTTTTTATTTATTTTCCATCTTCCCTAACAGAATAAATATGTCATAAAGCTGCACTTCATTTGGCACATAGCAGGCACTCAGTAACTATTTATGGAATGACTTTAAAACAATGTTATATGGTCTAACCTAGACAGACTCAAAGAGTGGTCAATCCATTTATTAAAATGGTATCCCTTACTTCCCTCAAATTACATAAATCTTCAAATATAACTCACATAGTCTTACATAGAACTTACAGAATGTCATTTAAGGTTTTCTCAATGATCTAGGATTATTACCACAAAAGTCAATGAACTTGACCCTGTGGTATACATGGGCATAAGTGAGATATAAGCAGTGCTGCTTTGTTGAGAATGTGTCAGAATACCTTTCCAGAACTACTTTCTCAGAAATATATGATCCAGCATGAGATTCCGTCTATATGGTACAGTGCAAGTGATCGAGGATGGCCAATCAGAATACCCCATCTCCTTCACCCAATGATTGGTACAAGAATAGACACACGACCCACATAGGACCAAACAGAATGTTGTCAGGAACTAGGGTGAGCCCTACGGGAGGGGACCACACTCATCTCAAGGGTAACTAGCATTCAAGGACCATCTCCCCTGCACCTGGCAGAATCAGCCAGAGAATAAAGTAAAGGCACAGAAAAAAAACAAACACAGAACCAAGAGTGGGAGGAGTATTTTCCACCAAAAGGGGGAGGTGGGAAAAAAGTCAGTGAGTGTCCTGAACACCACTTACATCCCTTTCAACAGCCATACCTAAAGCCAAATGTCCCCCAAGACTAGATGCATGTCATTAAATCCCTTCTTTTTAAATTAGTTTGAGTTGGGTTTCTGCCACTTGCAACCAACAGTCCTGACTAGTACAAATATGCCTAACATATACTAACATCCTGGTAAAGCAAAATAAAAGCCCAGGTTAGTTAAACACACATACGCACAGGTGACTGCCAAGGTCTGAAGGAAGGAGGGAATAAGGAGTGACAGCTTATGGTTAGAGTTTTCAGTTGGAGTGATGAAATGTTTTGGAACTTCACAGAGGTGTTGGTTACACAACACTGTAAATATACTAAATGCCACAGAATCGTTTGCGTTAAATTTTACATTATGTGAAATTGACTTCAATAAAAAATTTTAACAAACAATGCTGCAATGTATTTCTCAATATAAAAGTTTTTAAATATATCTATCATAATTTCCTAGGAGAGGAAACTGGATCAAATAAATTGTTCATTTTTAAAACCATTTGATACATATCAACAAATTACTTTCCAAAAAGATCATAACAAATTATAGTCCAATCAAAGGTGTGCTGAAGAGCTAACATAGTGTTAGAAGAAAAAAAAGAAAAATACAGCAACTTTGCTAATAGGTAAATACATTTTAATCTGTAAATTTATATGCCTTAGATTATTAGCGAATAGTGACATTTAAAACACTGGATCTTGTCATTTCTTTATTTGTGACTTAAGTATACATGTATTTTGAACATTTATTTAGTATAATTTTTCCTGTTACTATAGAAGAACTCTTTATGTATTGAATATATAACTATTTCCTCTACTATAAGTTTCAAATTTTTTACAGTTCATTATTACGTTTTGAGTTAAAGGTAATGTATCTGTTTGTATATGTATTTATTTTAGGAGCAGGAAGAGAAAAATAGAAACATTCTCTAAAAAAAAAATCTGCAATTTGATACACACACACAAACACCCAGAAAGACCAAGTGGTATTTTACTTCTCCTCTAGGAGTTGATCATAAGCTCTCCTACCTCAAGCTTATCTGACCCAAACACATCCTAATTTTATCATATAGAAAATCCATGGAATAAAGAGGTCAGCACTAGTTGCACTAGAAATATGACTAGACAGAAATAAAACATGTCAATCCCTTTTAAAAGTTTAAAAGTAAAGAAGCAATATATGTCATCAGTACCCCCTTTCTTTCATGCAGTCTTGAAAATACAATTCAAGGTATCATTGAAAGAATTTTCACCACTAGTTATAACAGGTCCTTTTTGGGGGCTGGTGACTCAGTTTTGTTTTTTTGTAAATTTAAAGTTTGATAATAGTGTCTCTCCAATTTTGTTTCTATGAAAGAATAACTGAGCATTGCCTAAGCCTCACCCAAGCCAGTCCCTTACTTACCAACAGTTCTCTGGCCCTGTTGCTCCTTCTCTTCACACAAGTCAAGGTTTTCCAACCTCTTCTCCCTCTTGTCCAGAGAAATAGTTCTTTCTTATAGCTATTCCCCTTGGGATTCAAGGGGTGAGTCTGATAATGAATGCATGTACACAAGGGAGAAGGTTAGAAGGCTCTTTTAAGAGACCTTAATACATGGTCTTAATCGTTACTTTAATTCAGTGATTTTCAACTTTTTTCACCTCATAGGAAACATAAACTAATTTCTAAAATTCTATGGCACACCAAAAAATATTTTTTTGTTGATGTAACAAAAAAAGATGTCTAATTTTGATTCATTCACACTGGATGGCTATTATTGTGTTGGCTGTTGTCATTTTTCTATTGACAATCTAAAGAAAAAGAGGTCAGTGCCCTTGGCTAAATAGGTACTGCATGTTTTAAAACTTCTGACAGCACACACTAATGTGCCACGGCACTCCAGTTGAAAATCACTTCTTTAATGATAGAAACTTTTGGCTGGTGAAAACAATCTTTAGGGCAGGAGAGCTTTAGGTTTTCAAATCATCCACACAAGTGGCTGCTACATACCCACAAACTTACATTCATCTATTTGGAAATCATATTTTTGGGTTTTTTAAATATTTATTCCAGAGTTGGATTGCAAGTTCTGGTATCCCCAATGCTATATACAATACAATACCATGGTTGGTGTTGGATAAAAAATGACTATTAATGAATAAGGAACAAGCTGACCGAGTTAAATCCTGACTGTCACAAACTGCATGCATAACCTTGGACAAGGTTCTTAACCTTTCTGTCTCATCTGTAAAATGGGGATAATGATATAACCATCCCACTTGGGAGGATTAAATGAGTTAATAAATATAAAAATATTTCTATCAGTGCCTGGGAGTTGGAAAGTGCTGATTAAATGCTACTTATAATTATTATTACAAATAAAGAAGTATGTTACCAAGAGGAATCAAGATGAACAAGAAGTTGTTCATGTTCGCAAGGTACTTATCGTCTAGTGGGGGAGATAAGGCCAAACATAAATAAGAAGACTTCAAAGCCAAAGGCTATAAATGCCAAATGAGAGGTACAGAAGGCTACGAGATTCTGAGGAAAGATCCTTTCAGGGCAGAAGGACAAAGAAAGCTTATGTGGAAGATGCAGTGTGCTTGTGTTGTCTCCTGGATGAATTTTAGATAGCAAGAAGGGCAACACCTTCTGGGGAAAGGGAGTGTGTATTAGTCTGAGTTCTCCAAGAAGTATACCCCAAGAAAGAATTAGACATACAAGAGATTTATTGGGGGGACTGTCTGTGAAGGATAAAGAAGACGACCTGAGAAGGCAGGGAGAGGCTTCAGACCACAATGCATTTCTGACCCTTGTGACAGAGAGGAAGAAGGAAAGAGGAAGTCTCAGACTTCAACACATCTCTGAGGTCTTGGTCAGGCCAATGGTGAGTCCTCAAGCCAGAGCCACCCTTCGGAGGTCTCACAGGAATGGGCCACATTAGTACTGCTTGCTCAGTAACTGGCTGGGAGTAGCCCAAAAGAAGCTCAGGTTTGGCTAAAATGTGGTGGTGAATCCAAGGGCAGCAGCTGGAGCCATCAGTCAATCATGCTCCCCACAGCAGGAGATCTGAGTGGCGCATTCTCATGGCTCCCACAGTTGGACATAAGCAATGTCACTAGTACCTGATGTGTCCTTGAAAGCATGGTTGAGGCTCAATGAGTATGTGCCATCACTTAAAATGAAACACAAGACAGTATCAGTGGGGTCCTTATATTTTTCAAAAGGTTTTTTTTAACTAAATCATAATTGTAATAACAAAATTAAATACATATTTAATGTTAAAAACTACAATAGCATTCAATATCATACAGATGTGGTTTCAGTTTCTAAAGCAATACAGAAGATATAAAAATTACTATGAAACATCTCTTTCCTAAAAATAAAAGTTAAAACCCTGAAATGAAAATTCAGAACTAACTCAGAAACAAAGCTCTCCAATGATAGAAGGCAAATCCTTTATGAACTGGCAGAGATTTGATGAAATGAGAAGATGAGAAACCATTCCATAAAAACCATTAAATCATTTAATACCAGAAATCAATACAGTCAATAAAGTTATTTCTCATATGGGCTAAGTTGCATTTAAGGCAAAAACTGAGAAAATCAAAATTACCCTTAAATACTAGAGCCACACCCAGCAGCAGAGATGCTCCCACAGTGAAAGGCATGAAGAAAAGAGGGCCAATGAGGACACAGCAAATCCTCTTGTCCCACTCCATACTACTATCAGGCACATGGTCACTAAGTGGAAGGGCAGGCAACATCTGCGCTACTTAAACTGTCCTTATTTTATATATACACACACACACACACACACAAATACATATTTCCTCCTCTGGCCAAGCATTCAATACATAAATTAAATTTATGAGATCACTCCCCAAAAGAATAAGAAAATGTCTTACATATTACAATATTTCCTCTATTTTAAGGAGATACATGGCACAGAAGAGGGACCAAGACATATTCAGTTCCTATCACTATACCTATGATAAAACTGCTCAGCAGTTCACTTTACTTCCTATCTTCACAGAGAAAACAGAACCCATCACACGAGAGCTTCCTCCACATCCCTGTCATTCAGTACCCCATTCTTGCTTCCTCCACACGGCCTTAGTGGAAGAGGTGCCCCTCTTGTCAAGCTTGATCTCCAGCAAACCACATCTTTCTCCATTTTTATCCCCTTTCTTTCTATTGTTTATTCATTTGCTCTTTTATTAGTTCCTTTACCAAAACATAAACTCAAAGTCCTCGCATCTTAAAAAATATAATAATCATATCTACATGCACGTGCGTGTGCGTGCACACACACACACACACACTCACCCATCTTTGATCCGGAATTTCCCATTCTCTTCCTGGCATATCATTCTGTATTCTTTCTATTGCAAGACCCAGAAATACGACTCAAGCCAGCTAAGGCAAAAACAGGGTGTTACTGGCTCCTGCAACTGAAAACTTCTGGGGTGGAGATGGCATACAGATAGCTGAACCCCTCAGCTCACACAGGGTCCAACTCTCTGCTCTGCCTCCCTCTGAGTGTAAATTCAATTTGAGGCAGGTGCTCGCCACATGGGGAGAATGCTGAACACGTGCAGCCCAGGCTACATCTTCATGGTTTGCAATCCAGAAGAATTGGAGCCTTGTTCTTTCAGCATCTACTGTTTCAAATCTCAGAGAAACTGGGACTCCTAGACCACTCATCAAGGGAAGACATGGGTTTTGGTTCTGTCCTTTGCTTAAAAACTCTTCACCAGATTCCCAACATCTACCCACACAACAGGATAAAAGCACTGAACACTTAAGTCCATGGTGACCACACCATTACCTTTGCCCAAGCCCCTCTTTGCAGTCTCCTCATCCCCAACCTGTCCACCTGGAAAACTCCCATATTCATTATTTCAAACCCACCTCAGACCTGACCCCCCTCAGGACATACGCCCCACCAAAAGCCCTTTCGCCGCTGATGCACCTTGTAGCCACCGCTAGAGTTTCATCCTGCTTCACTGAGGCACTAACACCCTCGTGGAAAATGTAGTTGTTTACACGTCTGTCTGTCTCTCCTACCAAACAGTAAATCCTGGACTTGTACCTTATTAATCTCTGAAGACTCAGCCCTACCAAGCAGACACACACACAAACACATATATACAAAAATGTTTGTGAAACTAAATTTTTTTTAATCCAAAGATATTGTTTACTACATTTATATATTATTTTTTATTTTACTGTACAATTTATATTCCTTCTTTTACAAATAATTTTAAAATTTAAATTGAATCAATTTGCTATTTTAAATGTCAACTTTTTAAAAATAAACAATTCTCTACAGTTTTATTTATAGTACTCAGTTTAGAGACCAAAGGTCAGTACTAAATATCTAGTAAAAGTTTTTATGCCCAATGCACATAAAGCATTTACAAACAAATTAAAATACAAATTTTAAAAGTTTACATTAAAATATTCTGAACCTACCAATTATCTCTCTTCCCAGAATAAAAGGTGGAAGCCAACCTTTTCGTTATCTCAAACAACACATCTGAGCTCAATCAAACTTTTACCCTATGTTCACCTTCCTCACATCAGAAATCTAGACAATCTCAAGTCCTAGAAGCAGGAATGGTGTGTTTGTGTTACACATATGTGTCCAAAGTTTATTTTACATTCCAGAGGTTTACAGATATAAAATGCTACTAACTGATGAAAATAAAATAAAATGTTACTAATTTATCTTAAAAAATATCAAAGGGAACATTATGGCAAAATCACTTTTCTTCAAACAAGGTCAAATGAGAGAGACCATACTCAGACTGCCTGAAGAGCCAGAAATTACACCTCCCAGCTTTGTTCTAGTTGTAAAAAATATCCATGTGGCACTAAAGTCTATGCAAATACTCTACCAACTGCTAGGCCTGCCAAGGGCACAAAGAAACCAATGAACACAAAAAAATATAGAAGGAGTCTTTTTATCTTTTGCCACATTCAAATCAAATACATCTTCACATCTCCCTAGAAGAACATGGCAAAACAACAGGAAGAGAGCAGCAAAATTCAAAGCAATTATTTTGGGGAGACATGCAAAAACTGTTAACATTCATTCTGGTGGGTAAATATATTTTCTGCTATGCAAATATGCTTTTAAGTCAGATAACTAACAGAAGCACAACATGGGTTTTACAATCATAAGAATCCCATTCTAACCTATTCGAGGAGAAGAATGTAAAACATAGAAAAAGCTGCTTCCCAAGATGTTTACAGCAGTATTATTTATATTGGAGAAAGAGAGAGAGGGAAGAAGAGGTGTGAGGGGGAGGAGGAAAACAATTTAACCATCCAAGAAATGGTAAGCTGAATTATGGTATATAGTCTCAACAAATGTTTGTAGTTAATAAAAATTAGAGGAACAGCCTGGCCGGTTTGGCTCAGCAGTTGGAGCATCAGCCCGTGGACCAGAGAGACCTGGGTTCAGTTCCCGCTAAGGGCACGTACCTCGGTTGCAGTTTGTCCCCCGCCCAGGTTGGGGTCCTGTGAGTGGCAACCAGTTGATGTGTCTCTCTCACATCGATGTTTCTCTTTCTCTTTTCCTCCTTATCTCCCTCCCGCTCTATCTGAAGATAAATGCAAAAATGTCCTCGGGTGAGGATAGGAATAAACAAACAAACAAACAAATAAATAAAAATGAAACAGAACATATGGAAATGCTAATATTAAATATGTTTAAAAGGCAACATTTAAAATTGTAAGTGAACTTAAACTAACAGATACAGTATATAAAGCACATTGTGAAAGACTATTCTCTCCTCTCTAGTTCCAAATATTTGGTCCAAACTCTGGTGTCACTTGATTTCACTTGACTGTGGCCTCTAATCCCAAATCTCTTTTCCTTCTGATTAAGCACTCCTGGCCTAGCTTCTGTAAACTTCACTTTCATTATTTTACTTAGAGAATCACTCCTGCTTCATTGATCTTTTAACATCCCACACCACCATTCATGGAACTTGTTATTTTAGGCCCTTATTATTTGTCTGCTCCATCATTGCCTGTGTTCAGTGCCACCCCTCCCGTCAGCCCCGATCCATTATTCCTGTTGGCAAAGAGGAAGTTCTCAAAACTTACCATATGACCTGCTAAGAATTCTCTAAGCAGGCCCTCTCACCTGCCAGATAAGATCTCAGCTTCTAAATCAGGCAAACAAAACCCTTTCTGATCTGGCCCCCAACCTGCCTCAGATTCTCCAAGTCAGACCACCTATTCCTCTCCTCCCCCACAATCCCACAGTCCAACGCACTGTCCTGTCCCTACTCCTGGTCTACACAACACCCCAGTCATGTACCTGACACTGTGGATGCCCTCTAGGCCATGGTTCTAGCACCCTATCCTCTGTGCCCAACATTACTCTCACCACTCCCCCATTGAACACAAGAAAAGTTGCAGGCTAGTGTTTTTCACAATCACACATTATTGCCATGTGTATTCCATCTTCCCTTAGTTGAAACTGCCCTCCCCCAAATTCTAACCCTGCTTTGTCCAGTCTGTAGCCACTAGCTAAATATGACTACTGAACACTTGAAATGCAGCCAGTCTAAACTGAGATGTGCTGTAAGTGTACAGTACACACTAGGTTTCAAAGACTTGGTACCAAAAAATGTGAAAAAGTGAATATTTGCACTGGCTGGTTTGGCTCAGCGGTTGGAGCATGGGCCTGCGGACTATAGAGTCCAGGGTTTGGTTCCCGCTAGAGGCACATTC
Source organism: Molossus molossus (assembly GCF_014108415.1). Lineage (NCBI taxonomy): Eukaryota > Metazoa > Chordata > Mammalia > Chiroptera > Molossidae > Molossus > Molossus molossus. The sequence goes on from NW_023425399.1 coordinate 45,115,995, forward strand.
CAAAAAAAAAAAAAAAAAAAAGTTAATATTTGATTTTGATTACCTGTGGATAATACACATATTAGATATATGGGGTTAAATAAAATATATTATTAAAATTAACTTCACTTGTTTCTTTTTACATTTTAAATGTGGCTATTAGAAAATTTAAAGTTACACATGTTGCTCACATTATGTTTCCATTGGACAGAAGCTAGTTTAACCATTCTTTAGGGCCTCACATGAGTAAAACTTCAAGATGCCCCTATTTTTGTGCCATCCTTAACTGTCTCTTTGCCTCCTTGAAATCCTATAATGGAGTTTACCATATAAGTCACTAATTATATAATGCACTATTGTTTACTATTACCCCTGTTCTTCTTGCTATAACAATGCCATCTCTGTACCCTGCTTTGGGACTTAGTACGCACTCAACTTTTAATTAGCATGGGACCTTTGCTGGAGCAAAACAGCAATACACAGTATGTTTTTTGTTTTCGTTTTGTTTAGTTTACTCATTTACTTTCCCAATGATTGAGACAGTGTAGGGAGAACTGAAAGTCAGGGGACCTAGCAGCTCTTTCTTCTTCCTCTAATTAACATAATACGTATATACTATTTAGTGCATGGCTTGGTTCCTTATAAGGCCTGCCTGTGCCTCAGTTTCCCCCACTGTAAAATAAATCAGGCCAATTTACAATATACAGCCAGATCAAAGTAGCTAAACAAGTTCTAATTGGACTCACTACCATGATACTAAGAAATCCTCTACTTTTTACAGCTAATTGTGTTTTGTCAGACTAATTTTTATAGAGAGAGCAAGTCCATTACAATTATCAAAATAAGAAAGGGTGGGGCAAACTACCTATAAAAATGCCCTCCCAGCCTATTAATGATGGGAAACAAGTAATGGAAGAGAAACTGTCAAGTGCCTATGCTAAGCTGAAATAGTTTAGACATCACACTCACAATAACCTTTACAAGGCAGACATTACTGTACCCATTTTACAGAGTAGAAACTGATGTTCATAGACAAGCTAAGTAACTAGGCCAAAGTCATGTAGCTGTGCTGCAAATTCAGGTCAGCAGTATCATATCTGTATATAAAAAATGACATCTTTATTATCACTTGAAGATAAAATTTTTGCAAAGACAGAATATTATATAAATATACAAATAAAAATATTATAATACTTTCTATTCATTTCCTTCAAATAGTTTTCTTGATCTTGGCTAATTCCCATTTTTCAGATCAAGAGACCTTTTCTTTCTAAATAAATAGACTTTCTTAAAGTAGTGAACAAGTAGAGTAGGTAATGTGATAGGAGCTAGTGCATTAATGTACTATTTTTCTTTAAAGTCTTTAAACCACAGTTGTAAGTAAAAGTTTACATTAAATACTATAACCAGAACTCCTCAGATACGTTTACAAAAATCTAGTCTATGAATAAAGATTACAGTAATAAAATAAATTGGGCCATTCCCAAAACAAATGGATCAACAACAAAAATACACCTAAATAAATATCAGAGACCCTCTCACCAATTTACACAACTGAAGCCATAATGAGCTCAATAAAATGATAAAAGTAAGTTCCTCAAAATAAGACACACATAAGCGAACTACTTTCTCACAATGGTAACAATGTACTGTGTACCTCTAAGACATCAAACTGATCTAGGTTTAACTGATTCTGCCTTTACAAAATAGCCAACTTAACCCTGCAGACTTGGACATAACAAAAGTTCAAATTCTCTACCACAGAAAAAGTCCCAAAGTATCAAATGCTTTAAAATACTGTTCAACTCTCCTTATCAAAAATGTCACTGCAGTTGGTGTTAATCAGTCACTACTAAAAACTCCACACAATGCAACCTGTGTGTGCCTGGTATTTTACTACAGGAAGTAGAAAGTTCAGTTTACCAAGAACACCACATTTCACTTTCAAAGGTCTTGAAATTAATCTCTCTAACAGTAACTAATTTACATTGTATTCCAAAATGAATAAAACAGTGTAAGCTCAAGGAACCCATGACTGTGAAGAACTTCATTTGGCAAAACCAGGTGTGTTTGTTTTATTCCTTTAGAGGTACTTCAGAGTATAAATAAAAATAAGTTGCAACTTTCAATCTCATGAACAAGATCTTTATGTAAAATTCTCACATATAATATGAATTCTTTCATTCTATATTTCCTCAAGAGACAGACATATAAAGACTACATGCCCTAAATCAGGTGATTTTTGCTCATTTTAATAGTAAAAATGGCATCTAGAAGAAACATAAGGAATCCTTTTCTCAGCCCCCAAATACAGACAGCAAAGGTCTTCAATCTAAACAAAAGTTAAGACTAAGGAAGTAAAAAAAAAAAAAAAAACTGCCTAGCAAACCAGCTACATATCACATGCAGCAGGTGACAGGAAGCCTTGTGGACACTTCACACCCACGGGAATGAGCTTCATCACAGGTCAACTGCAGGCCCACCTGGGTGGTTCTGCTGAACTTCCACCTAGCAGTCACACAAAAACACAAGAAGGCAAAAAGCTATCGCTGTCATCCTGGCAATAAAGGAGAAGCAGCCTCTTTGAACCCAGGAAAGTCACCCCCCTCTCCAAGAAAACACGAGAAGCCCCCCTTCACACCAAGGACACAAAAAAACTGAAGCAGCCATACCCAAAATAAAGATAACATTTTAAAATGGGGGTATAGGGGGCATGAGAAGGGATGTTATAGTTAAATGTATTCTGGGACTACCTGGAGTCTTAGTCTATTTGGGGACTCAAACTGAAAAGAAAAAATTAAATTTAAAAGGGGAAAGGGGAGCGAAAGAGAGCACAGTTCAATTAAGCCTATACTAGGACCACTTGGGGTCTCAGTCTACTTAGGATCCCGGCCTCAGAATTTTTTAAATCGGGAGGGGAGATGACGGTTCAATGTGTGGGCGAGGACCACTGGGGTCCCGTATTTGCCGGGGAAGGGACAGTCACGGTAGTGCTCTGCCTCGAGGTTACCCGGTGAGAATCTGGGGTAAGTTTACACCGGAGTGCTCAAGGGTCAGGTTGCAGCTTTCCGGAGAACAACGCCAAGACCCAGAGATTGGGTGGCACGCCCCGCCACCCCCACCCCACGCCATCCGCATCCCAGCTCCGAACCCCACCCGGCCAGCGCCCGGGCAGTGCCCCCAACTCCAGAGGTCCGGCGTGCGCCTCACCCAGCAGCGCCCGCAGGTGCTTCAGACGGGTCAGCACGTCCTTCTTGGGGTCCAGCACCTTCTGGGTGGACTTCTTCACATCCCCGTGGCTCCTTCGGGAGAACATCCCGCCGCGGAAAGCCCGGGCCCCGCCGGTGGTGCAGGAGGCGCTGAGCCACGCGACTCACAGCGTAGGGTCCGAGCCGGCGCGTGTAGCGTGGGCCACTCACCGCCCCTCCCTCCCCCCGTGCCACCGCGGTAGCCTCTTCAGCATTGACTCCAGGAAGGGGGGCGGCCGGGCACCGAGAGGGGAGGGGCAGGAAGGCGGTATCAACGCGGGACCGACAGCCCCGCCCCGCAGGAGGTGCCAGCCACCCCTCAGGCGCAGCGCACGTGCGCGTGGTCCGGACTCCTGCAGGGCAGCCACAGAGCGCCGAGCCAGCGCCGCCAGTCACAAAGAAGCTGGCCCCTTGTAGCCACTGTACTACAAGTCCCGGGATGCACCGCGATAGAGCCCTCCGGTCAGACTGGCGTGACTTTGGCACGATGGGAGTCATGGGTCGGCCTTAAGTACGTTCCCCCTTCCTACCCTGCCGCAGGCCGCAAGTTCTCTTGGGAAATGTAGTTATGCAGAAGACGAGGCCCTGCGACCGCCTTTTCAGAGTTGGAAGGTGTTGGAACGGAACCTATCGCAGTCAACCTCGGGAGGCTCAGGGCTGCTATTGCCTTTATACTGCGTGCCCACCGCAGTTCCCTCTGCTGCAACGTGAACCACAGAAACATATCAGTAACAAAAGTTTCAGGGCTTTTAAAATGCAAACGATTTTCAATTCTAGCTTCTGGAATCACACCAATGAGCCAGGGACCCTTTGACCATACCAAAATCGGAGCTCCAGTTTCACATTAAAATGCATAAATTTGGCAGGAGAAAAGGGCATGCCTGTGCTCTGGATGAAGAGATCCTTGGTTCTGAGGCTCTACCTCACTTGGAGTGTGCCAGTCCCTGGCTCGGAAGGCTCCAGGGGATCTTGCTTCTTGCTTTGTAGGAAGTGCATGTTCACTGTGTTGTGCAAAGTCCTATTAGCAATTCAGTAGTAGAACCAGAAATAGAACCCGAGAGACCTGCCTCTCAGGCCCTTATGCCTTTCAAGGTCAGGGACCTGTACCTTGGGAGTAAGACTGAGAAGGAAAGTGGTCTGGAGATGTTTTACAAGAGATCCTACTTCCTCTGGATCTTTTTTGCTCCAAATTTTGACAGTATTTTAGCAAGTACTTAAGCTGGCTATTTAAAAACACGTGGTTTCCATCAGAGTGGGACAAAACAACTGTCTTTTTTCATTCAGCTAAACTGTAATTTGAAGGAAGAGCTGGGGATTTACACAGCTTTGTGTCCACCACTGACCACAGTATTTGGCCTTTGGAAGCACTCAATAAAACTTCATTAAATAATAGGAAATAAATAGCCAAAATGGTCCTACATTGGTTGAACAAAAATAGGATGCACTTGTCTTAGGGAATTCCATTTTTCTGTCACAAACCTGTCATCATAGACAAACATTTATTGAGCACCTACTATGTATTAAGCATGAGTCCAAACCTTAGCGATAAAAAATATGCATCCTCCTGACCTCCGAAGATTACAATGTAGTTGAGGGGCAGGATAACTAGATAAACAAACAGGTAAATGGCAGTGTACAGTGAATATGTGACACTGTCAAAACTTGGTAGTACCACATACAATTTCACTTATATGGGGAATCTATAGAACAATGAAAAAACAAAATAAAAACAGACTCATAGATACAGAGAACAGATTGGTGGTTGACAGAAGGGAGTAGGGTTGGTGTATGGGTGAAAAAGGTGAAGAGATCGGGAAGGACAGATTGGTAGTTACAAAACAATCAAAGGAAATATAGTAAAAAATATTGTAATAACTACATATGATACCGGGTGGGCACTGGAAATATCAGGGGGAACTCTTTTTTTTTTTTTTAATTAATTAATTTTTGTTACGGCTGTTTCTCCTTTTTCCCCCACTGGTCCCCCCCCCTCCCTGCCCTTACCCCATTTTGTTATCCATGTCCACTGTTCATGCATACATGCATATAAGTTCTGTGATTTATCTCTTCCCCACCACCCCTATTTAAGGGATTGTCAGTATGTATCCCATTTCCGTATCTCTGGGACTACCCCCTTCCTCAGACTGTTATGTTCATTATATTCCACAAATAAGTGAGATCATATGAAACTTGTCTTTCTCTGTTTGGCTTGTTTTACTTAGGATGATACTTTCCAGGTCCCTCCATGTAGACTCAAAGGATAAGAGGTCTTTCTTTCTTACAGCTGCGTAATACTCCATTGTGCATATGTACCACTGCTTTTTTATCCAATCATCTACTGATGGACACTTGGGCTGTTTCCAGATCTTAGCTATTGTAAATAGTGCTGCTATAATCATGGGGGTACGTATATTCTTTCTGATTGGTGTTTCAGGCTTCTTAGGGTATATTCCTAGAAGTGGGATCACTGGGTCAAATGGAAGTTCAATTTTTACTTTTTTGAGGTAACATTATATTGTTTTCCATAGTGGCTGAACCAGTCTGCATTCCCACCAGCAGTGTACTAGAGTCCCCTTTTCTCCACACCCTCGCCAACACTTGTTGTTTGATGATTTGTTGATGGCAGCCATTCTGAGAGGTGTGAGGTGATACCTCATTGTTGTTTTCATTTGCATTTCTCTGATGATTAGTGATGATGAGCATTTCTTCGTATGTTTCTTGGCCATTTGTATGTCCTGTTTGGAGAGGTGTCTATTCAGTTCCTCTGTCCATTTTTTAATTGGATTCTATGTCTTCCTTTTGTGGAGTTGTATGAGCACTCTGTATGTATTGGAAATTAACCCCTTATCTGATATATCATTGGCAATTATGCTCTCCCATACAGTGGGTAGCCTTTTCGTTTTGATGATTGTATCTTTCACTGTGCAGAAGTTTTGAGTTTGATGTAGTCCCATGTGTTCATTTTCTCCTTTGTTTCTGTTGCCTTAGGTGATGTGTCAGTAAAAATTCTGCTGCGTATGATGTCTGAAATTTTGTTGCCTACAGTCTCTTCTAGGATTTTTATGGATTCATGAATTACATTTAAGTCTTTTATCCATTTTGAGTTTATTCTCATGTAGGGTGAAAGTTGATGGTCTAGTTTCATTTTTCTGCAAATAGCTGTCCAATTTTCCCAGCACCATTTATTAAAAAGGCTGTCCTTGCTCCACTGTATGCTCTTGCCACCTTTGTCAAATATTAATTGAGCCCCGGCTGGTTTGGCTCAGCTGTTAGAGTGTCCACCTGCGGTCCAGAGAGACCCGGGTTCGGTTCCCGGTAAGGGCATGTACCTCGGTTGCAGTTTGTCCCCGGCCCTGGTTGGTTGTGCGGGTGGCAGCCACTCGATGTGTCCCTTTCACATCGATGTTTCCCTCTCTCTCTTCCTCTCTCTCCCTCCCACTCTGTCTGTTCAAAAAATGGGAAAATGTCCTCGGATGAGGATAAAATATATATATATATATATATATATATATATATATATATATATTAATTGAGCATATTGCCTTGGGTCCATTTCTGGGTTCTCTGTTCTGTTCCACTGGTCTATATGCCTGTTCTTGTGCCAGTACCAGGCTGTTTGGATTACAGTGGCTTTGTAGTATAACCTGAAATCTGGTATTGTGACCCCTCCAACTTTGTTCTTCCTTTTCAAGATTGCTGTGGCTATTCAAGGCCTTTTTTTGGTTCCATATGAACTTTTGAAATAATTGTTCTAATTGTGAAGTATGCTGTTGGTATTTTGATGGGGATTGCATTGAATCTATAGATTGCTTTTGGTAATATGGACATTTAAATGATGTTAATTTTCCCAATCCATGAACAGGGTATGTGCTTCCACGTTTTTATATCTTCCTCTATTTCTTTTTTCAATGACCTGTAGTTTTCTGCAAATAGGTCCTTTATTTCTTTCATTAAGTTTATTCCTAGGTATCTTAATTTTTTTGCCGCAATGGTAAATGGGATTTTTTGCTTAGTTTCTCTTTCTGTGAGTTCATCATTGGTGTATAAGAATGCCATCAATTTCTTGACATTAATTTTGTATCCTGCTACTTTGCCAAATTCATTTATTAAGTCTAGTAAACTTTTGATGCAGTCTTTGGGGTTTTCTATGTACAATATCATGTCATCTGCAAATAATGACAATTTCACTTTCTCCTTTCCAATTTGGATCCCTTTTATTTTTTCTTCCTGTCTGATTGCTGTGGCTAAGACTTCCAGTACCATGTTAAATAGGAGTGGCGAAAGTGGGCATCTTTGCCTTGTTCCTGTTTTTAAGGGAAATGCTTTAAGTTTTTGCCCATTGAGTATGATGTTTGCTGTAGGTCTTTCATATATGGCCTTTATTATGTCTAGATATGATCCCTTTATTCCCACACTGCAGAGCATTTTTATCAGAAATGGATGCTGAACTTTGTCGAAGGCTTTTTCAGCATCTATTGATATTATCATGTGGTTTTTATTCTTCATTTTATTTATGTGGTGTATCACGTTTATGGATTTGCGAATATTGTACCAGCCTTGCATTCCTGGGATGAATCCCACTTGGTCATGGTGGATAATGTTTTTGGTGTATTGGTGGATCCGATTTGCTAGTATTTTCTTTAGGATTTTGGCATCTATGTTCATCAGGGATATTGGCCTGTAGTTTTCTTTCTTTGTTGTGTCTTTTTCTGGTTTTTGAATTAGAATTACGCTGGCTTCATAAAACGAGTTTGGAAGTCTTCCTCCTTCTTGAATTTTTTGAAATAGTTTGAGGAGAATGGGTATTAGTTCTTCTTTGAATGTTCGGTAAAACTCCCCCGTGAAGCCATCTTGGCCTGGAATTTTGTTTGCTGGGAGACTCTTGATTACATCTTCAATTTCTTCTGTTCTTATTGGTCTGTTCAAGTTTCTATCTCTTCGGGATCTAGTTTTGGGAGACTCTGTGTTTCTAGAAATTTATCCATTTCGCTTAGATTGTCAAAATGTTGCCATATAATTGTTCATAGTAGTTGTTAATGATCTTTTGTATTTCTGTGGTCTTGGTTGTTACTTCTCCTCTTTAATTTCTGATTCTGTGTATTTGGGTTCTCTCTCTTTGTTTCTTGGTGAGTCTAGCTAAGGGTCCATCATTCTTGTTTATTTTTTCGAAAAACCAGCTCTTTGTTTTATTGATCCTTTGAATTGTTTTTTTTTGGTCTCTATGTCATTTATTTCTGCTCTGATCTTTACTATTTCCTTCCTTCTACTTGCTCTGGGGTTTTCTTTTTGTTTGCTCTCTAGTTCTTTAAGTTGTGAGGTTAGATAGTCTATTAGAGATTTTTCTTCTTTTTTGAGGTAGGCCTGTAGTGCTATGAACTTCCCTCTCATAACTGCTTTCGCTGCATCCCATAGATTTTGTGTTGTTGTGTCTTCATTTTCATTGATTTCCAGGAAGTTTTTGATTTCTTCCTTGATCTCCTCAGTGACCCATTCATTGTTTAATAACATGCTATTTAGCTTCCATGTGTTCAAATGTCTTTGTATATTCTTCTTGCAATTGATTTCTAGTTTCATGCCATTGTGATCTGAGAAGATGCTTGATATAATTTCAATCTTCTTGAACTTGCAGAGACTTAGTTTGTGCCCTAACATGTGGTCTATCTTTGAGAATGTTCCATGTGCATTTGAGAAGAATGTGAGTTCTGTAGTTTTTGGGTGTAATTCTCTGTAGATATCTATTAAATCCATTTGGTCTAGTGCTTCATTTAGAGTCTCTGTTTCCTTGCTAATTTTTTGTCTAGAGTATCTATCCAGTGATGTCAGCGGGGTGTTGCAGTCCCCTGCTATGATTGTATTGCTATCGATTTCTCCTTTGAAGTCCTCCAGAAGATTTTTAATATGTTTTGGTGCTCCTATATTGGGTGCATATATGTTTATCAAGTTTATATCTTCCTGTTGGATAGGTCCTTTCAATATTATGTAGTGGCCTTCTTTGTCCCTAATTATGGCCTTCATTTTGAAATCTATTTTATCAGATATGAGTATTGCTACCCCAGCTTTTTTTTTCTTTACCATTTGCTTGGAAGATTTTTTTCCATCCCTTCACTTTCAACCTATGTGAGTCTTTTGTTGTGAGGTGGGTCTCTTGTTAACAACATATAGATGAGTCATGCTTTCTTATCCAATCAGCTACTCTGTGTCTTTTTATGGGAGCATTCAGTCCATTTACTTTTAAGGTGATATTGATATGTACTTATTTATTGCCATTTTTGTTTAGTGTGGTTCTATTTTTCTTCCTATTTCTCCTGGTAATTACAGCAGTCCTTTTAACATTTCTTGCAGTGCTGATCTGGTGCTAGTGTATTCCCTTAGCCTTTTTCGTCTGGGAAGCTCTTTATTTGACCTTCTATTTTGAATGATAGCCTTGCTGGTAGAGTAGGCTTGGATTCTGATCCTTGTTTTTCATGACCTTGATTACTTCATGCCATCCCCTTCTGGCCTGTAGTGTTTCTTCTGAGAAGTCAGCTGTGAGCCTTAAGGGGTGTCCTTTGTAGGTAACCTGTTGCTTATCTCTTGCTGCTTTTAGCATTCTCTCTTTGTCTTTAATTTTTAGCAGTTTGATTACTATGTGTCTTGGTGTGGGCCTGTTTGGGTTCTTCTTACTTGGAGTTCTCTATGCTTCTTGAACGTGAACGCCTCCTTCCTTCACCAAATTAGGGAAGTTTTCTGTCACTATTTCTTTGAATATATTCTCTAACCCTTGCTTATTTTCTTCTTCAGGGACTCCTATGATGCGAATATTATTCCGTTTCCAGTTGTCCCACAGTTCTCTTAAGCTATTTTTCTGTTTTTTAATCATTTTTTTCCTTTTGGTTTTCTGATTGGTTGATTTTTTTCTAGCCTGTCTTCTAATTCACTGATCTGGTTGTCAGCTTCCCCTACTCTGCTTTTTAGACCTTCCAATGTGTTTTTCATTTCTGATATGTCATTCTTCATTTCTTCCTGTTGGTTTTTAATTTCCATCTGGTTGATTTTCAACATTTCTATGTCTTTACTCACGGTGCTCATATCCTTACACATGCTGTTGAGCTTCCTCAACATCATGGCTCTAAATTCTAGTTCTGTTAACTTGCTTAACTGTACCTCATTTATCTCATCTTCTGTAGAGGTCTCATGTTCTTTCATTTGGCTTTTGTTTCTGTTTTTCACCATTTTGGCTATCACAGTGGGCTTTGGAGTCTGCAGAATTTTCCCTGTGGGTGTTGGTGTTCTGCTCTTTGTGGTTCCCTCTCCTGGGTTTGGATTAGCCAGGGAGGACCCACTTTAAACATCACCTTCAAGTCTTAGCTTTTCTGGTTAGTGTTGCTAGCCCAGGGAATGGAAGTCATCCTCTAGCTTTTTTTTTTTTGCCTGGAAGCTATTAGTAGAGGTCACCTGAAGACCCTTGGTTTCTGAGTTGCCTGAAAAACTCCCTCAGGTGCCCAGTGTAAGAGGATTTCCCGAGGTTGGGGCAGCTGCTGATTGTTAATTGGCCTCAAGTAGCATTTCAATTGCCACCAGGTGGGATTGAATCTCTGAGGGAGGGTCCTCCACCTAGGCTCTCCCCAGTGCCCTGGGAAGGAGTAAAATGACCACAGTCCTGCATGGCTGCACTCAGCGAAAGCCCTTAGCACCCTCCAAAACCCGAGTGTCCCCACACAGTTCCAGTCCAGTCTGCCTTCCCTCTGCTGAAGCTCAATTTAGTCTCTGCCAATTTAGTCTCTGTCTAGACTCTGCGTTGTGGAGCCGCCTGGGACTTTTAACCAGAGAGTGCTGCTTCCTGCCAAGGGTGGCCACGGCTGTGGCACCAGCAGAGTGTTTTGCACTCAGCAGAAGCCCCAGGACTGAGCCGCGGTAGCGGGACACTGCCGGGGTGGCAGCAGCTTCCAGCAGAGTCCCCTGGTCTCCACCAGTCTGTGCGGCACCAGCCAAGGGCTTAGCATGCAGAGTTCACAGGAGTCAGCCTGGGTAGCAGCGTCCAGTTGAGTCCACTGGTTGGAGCCAGTTCGTGCCCGCCCGTGCTGCACCAGCCAAGGGCTTAGCAGGCAGCAGGGTTCGCAGGACTCAGGCGGGGTCACAGCGGAGGCTTTAGCAGCAACTTCCCACTGCTGCCACCCGGTTCCCTGGCCCCAGCGAGTCCGTGTGGCACTAGCCGAGAGTTTGGAAGGCAGGAGAGTTCGCACAGGAGAGTTCGCAGTACTGGGGCGGGGTCGCAGTGGAGGCTTTAGCAGCAACTTCCCGCCGCGCAATCATATACTGTATAAAGTATATGATTGTCCATCTACTATGCTATATACCTGAAACGAATACAAAATAATATTGAGCCCTGGCCAGTTTTTCTCAGTGGTTAGAGCGTCGTCCACAGACCAGGGCACGTACCTCGGTTGCAGTTTGTCCCCAACCCGGTTGGGGTTGTGTGGGGCCTGTCAATATGTCTCTCTCCCATGGATGTTTCTCTCCCCCAACCCCCCCGCTCTATATGAAGATAAATGCAAAAATGTTCTCAAATGAGGATTTAAAAAAAAAAGATATTGAATGTAAACTGTAATTAAAAAGAAAAAAAATATCTTGGTAGTACCAGAAACAGTCATTCATGTGTATAAATTCACCTCTTCAATCCTATCTATCCTCTACTTACTGATGAAAATGTAGAACTCCAGGTCTTCTCTAGAAATTTAAGAAACATAAGTTATTATTATTTTAAGTTTATTTTTATTGTTGAGAATATTACAGATGCCCCCCCCCCCCCCGTTGCCCACCCTTCGCCCTCTCCACCCAGCTCCCACCCCACCCCAGGTTTTCACTGCACCATTGTCTGTTTTCATGGATAATACATATATGCATATAAGTTCTTTGATTAACCTCTTCCCACCCCACCCCCCTTCCTCTGAGATCTGTCAGTGTGTTCCATGGTTCTGTGTCTCTGGACCTATTTTGTTTGTTGCTTTATTTTGTTCATTAGATTCCACATATAAGTGAAATCATGTGAGACTTGTCTTTCTCTGACTGGCTTATTTCACTTAGCATAATTAATATTTGACAAGGGAGGTAAGAGCGCACAATGGAGTAAAAACAGTCTCTTTAGTAAATGGTATTGGGAAAGGCAGGTACATGCAAAAAAAATGAAACTAGACCACCAACTTATACCATACACAAGAATAAACTGAAAATGGATAAAATACTGACATGTAAGTTTTGAAACCATAAAAACCATAGGAAAAAAAACATAGGCAGTAAAATCTCACGAAGCAGAATGTTCACCCATACATCTCCTAGGACAAGATAATCAAAGGGAAAAAAAATAAACAAATGGGACTACATCAACCCACTGTATGGAAGAATATATTCACCAATGATACATCTGATAAGAGGTTAATTTCCAAAATATATGAGGTGTCCCCCCTAAAAAAAAAAAAAAAAACATGTATAAAGGGTGTCTGTAGAGTCTATTACATTTTGAAAATGAAATGTATTTTAATAAATACTAGCTATATAATTACACTTTTTTTGTGTATACATTTTTGGGGAACACCCTATATAAAGAATGCGTACAATTCAACAAAAGGAAGACAGTCCTATTAAAGAATGGGCAAAGAACCTGAATAGACACTTCTCAAAAGGAGGACATACAGATGGCCAAGAGGCACATGAAAAAATGCTCAACATCACTAATCATCAAAGAGATGCAAATTAAAATGACAATAAGGTATCACCTCACACCTGCCAGAATGGCTACCATCAATAAATCAAAAAACATCAAGTGCCAGGGAGGATGTGGAGAAAAGGGAGCTCTGGTATGCTGCTGGTAGGAGTGCAGACTGATGCAGGCACTGTGGAAAACAGTATGGAGATTCCTCAAAAAATTAGAAATAGAATTGCTGTTTGACCCAGCAATCCCACTTCTGGGAAACAAATTGTGATTTTGATATTTTTCACCCATATGTATATTCCATATGAAATAAATATATCTCTTATTTTCTATTGCTCTCCAAAATCATTCCTGCTGGTCTGTGAACTCCTTGAGGGCATCACTTCTCTATAATTGCTACTGGAAGTTCAGAGTGTCAAGTAATTTGCTATTGAATAAATGTCCTACTTTAATCAATAAATAAAGGTATCAAAATCAAGAGTTAAAAAATTGTGATGTGAATAAAAACCACCCTGAAATACCATTAGGATAAGGAAAAAAAAAAACAAGGTTTGATAACAAACTCTGACAGCAGAGTTATAGAAAAACATAGCTGATAGGAGTATAAAATAGTACAACTCCTCTGGAGGAGAATTTGGCAAAATTACATAGTTTTTGCCCTTTGATACAGAGATCCTACTTGTAAGAATCTCTTCTGAAGACATACCTCCACAAATATAATACCTCATGTGGAAGGTTATTCTTTCAGCACTACTTATAATAGCCAGTGTAGTGGGTTGAACAGATATGTCAATGCTCTAATCCCCAAATCCTGTGATTGTGAGTTTTGGAAAAAGCATCTTTGCAGATGTAATTTTAACTTAGGGATTTTAAGATGAAATCACCTTTGATTATCTGGGTATGGCCTAAATCTAATGAATACTCTTATAAGAGACTGAAGAAAGAAAGACACACAGAAAAGACCGTGTGAAAAGAGAAACAGAAATTGGAGTCATGTAGCCATAATCCAGTTGAAGAAGCAAGGAAGAATCTCCTTGGGGATTTTCAGAGGGAGCTCAACCCTGAAAACACCTGGATTTCAGACTTCCGAATCCCAGAACTGTGAGAAGATAAATTTCTGTTGCATTAAATCACCTAGTTTGTGGTAATTTGTTGCAGCAGCCCCAGGAAATGAATACTGCCAGGTGTTGGAAAGAACCCAGTGTGATTGCCTAATGGGATCTGATTGGATATGGTGTATGTGCACACATCTAAAAGTGGCTTATCAAATCTAGTACCTCTATGTAATGTTGTACTATGCTGTACTATGCAACTATAGAAAAAGTGAGAAAATATCCTAAGTTTCCTCATTTGATATATACATTGTTAAGTATAAAAGTAATGGACAGAACATAAAATTCTTATTTATTTGCTTTTTTTTTTTTCCCCAAAAAGCAACATTGGAGTCCAGTCGGTGTGGCTCAGTGGTTGAGCATCGACCCATGCACCAAGAGGTTGCCGGTTCAATTCCCAGTCTGGGCACATGCCCAGGCTGTGGGCCCGATCCCCAGTGGGGGCATGCAGGAGGCAGTTGATCAATGTGTCTCTCTCACTGATGTTTCTATATCTCTCTCTCCCTCTCCCTTTTTCTCTCTCCAAAAATCAATAAAGAAAACATTTAAAGATCAATAAAGAAAAAAATTTAAAAAAAAAACAAATGAACATTAATGGCATCCTTAGTGGGATGGAGAAAGGAGTGGAACAGATAAGAGATAGCAAAAGGTCCTCTCCAAGAATAGCTTTTTATAGTTTTGACTTTTGAACCATTTAAATATTTTACATATTCACAAATTAAAAGAAAAAGAAAAAAACTGATAATTCAAAATAAACAGATAAACAGAATAAACAAATAAACCCAACCATATATCTAATTGATAACATAACTACATAGAAAAATAATTCTTTCAAGTAACTTTTAAAGATAGTATTCTGATTGTACCTCCACAGAGGAATATATTCTAATGGCAAAAGAAGATCTGCAAACAAATATTAACTGTTATTTAGGACTAAGATCTTCAGTGTACAAGAAAGGAGACACAAAATATCAAAATCAAAGAACTTAAGTAAAAACTATAAAATTAAAGTTTACCTATAAATACTAATTTCAACTTATAATTTAAAAATACATACACAGGGCAAGGTTCATTATTTCCCATACAAATATATAGTTGTTCCTGCAATGTTTATAAAAAGACTTTGCTTTCCCCCCATTGACTTAACTTGGTATCTTGGTCAATTATCAAGTAAATATATGTGTGTGTCTATTTCTGGACACCTGTTCTATTCCATGAATCTGGTTGTTTAACCTTAAACTACTAGTCCTATGTCTTGACTGCTAAAAGCTTTATTGTAAGTCTTGATTTCAGGTAGTGTATATTTTCCTTGTTCAAAATTATTATACCTATTATGTCTTTCCCAATTCCATATAAAATTTAAAATCAATTAATTTACTTACCAAAAAAAAAAAAAAAAAGGCTGTGTTTCCTAGTTCTTCTAAACTCTGAAAGGATCTAGAAGCAATGGCATCCAGTGGCAATGACTGTACCTATCACCCAAATCTTGGTTTCCAAGTATCATTTCCGACGCAAAGTAATTAGGGTTCTTTAGAGAAATGGTGAATTCCAGGTCTGGGGCAGGAAAATATAGAATGGATATAATACTGTGCCCAAAGATCAATGGGAAAGTCTCTAAAACATAGGAGCCAGCTTAAAGGGGTTTCTTTTGGCCAAATGTGGGATAATTTGATCATCAGAAAGAATAAGGACTCTTATTGATTACAACACTTTGAAGAAATAGAAATTCAGGAATCCATATAATATTTAAAATAATTTTTTGTGTTGTTAATCTTCACCCAAGGACATTTTTCCATTGGATTTTAGACAGAGTGGAAAGGAGGGAGAGAGAGAGAGAAACATCGATGTGAAAGGGACACATCAATTGGTTGACTCCCGCACAACCTTGACCAGGGCTGGGGATCTAACCTGCAACCTAGGTACATGCCCTTGACTGGGAATCCAACTCACACCCTTCAGTCTTCGGGCCGATGCTCTAACTGCTGAGCCAAACCAGCCAGGGTTAGAATTTTTTTTTTCAATGTGCTAGGTGAGTGTTTCAAGTAGAAAACACTTCTTGTACCTTTGATGATTTCAGGCAGACTTTAGAAAAAAGAATTTAGGAACCTTCAGGTGGCCAAAACATTTCCTCAGTGACAAATGAGGAATGTGATCTGAATTGAGTATGGGTTTTAGGATCTTAATTAGGGGAGAATGCAGGTCTTTAGAGCTTTATAATTCTCTACCTTCACTGTTTACTAGAAAAGTGGAATATTTTCTTTATGATACCAAATTGAATTTGATTGTTCAGGAAGACACTGGCCAAGTGATCATGGCAAAGTAAGGGAAATGAGATGAGGGACCAAGAAGGCCTACAGAATAAATAGAAACACTCATCAATTCCTGATGTTGTCTGGAGTAGAATTTTAGATTTTTTCTATTACTATTTATAAATTCAAATCAACAAATATTTACTGAACAACTATTATAATTAAATTGTGATGATCATAGTTTTGCAGTTTCCCATTCTTTTTTATTTTACTGAAAATTGATCTTTCAAAGGCCTATGTGAAAACCGCAATTCCTATCATCATTGATGGTAAATATTTATCAAACAATTCTACAATTCATCATTGCCAGGCTTGTGCCCAGCACAGGGCCAGGGTGAGCACTTATTCAATATTTGTTGAATTTCTGAACTCATTCATTCGCTGCTTCATTAATAGCTCAGTTGGCATATTTTGGGAATATTGTTCAGTAGGATGTTTTCAATTTAACTATACATTATGTACTCAAAATTTAAAATTCTATCCTTCTTTCCTTAGAAATCTTTAAGGTTTTCTCGTCTTCTTAAACAGATTATTCATTGTTTGTGAAACAGACAACTCTGGCTCCCTTCATTTGATCCTAAATTGGTGGTGTTACTAGCAACAAAGGAGAAATGTCTAGTAGGCTTTTCCCATATAATTTCTACTACCTCTTGCTGCAAAACTCAGTCATTGCTATAAGAGACAATTTGTTTCTCTCTTAGCTTTCATTGTTGGAATTGCTTTAGATACTTAAAGCTGCCAGCTCTGTAGTTTCTAGAAAATCTAAATGTTAATATATTTTATTTTCTAATTTTTCATTCATCAGAGTTTTTCAGTTTGGAAGGATTTGTTTGTTTCAAATTGACTAAAATATCTTGTGCCTTCACATTAATCCTAATTGTCATGAATATTGTGTTCATTTTTGTATATGGAAAAATTCCATTTCTAGCCACAAATTTCCTTATCAGTTAAGCTCATTGTGTCCGTTTTCAAGAGAAAGATATTTTAGCATGTCAGACAAACTGTGAATCTTCATTTAGATGCTGCTGCCACAAAGAGCCAACCCTTGGTGGATCCTGTGACACAATTGTTTTTATTCATCATGGGACCCTCTGCATTCTTACTTTCTAAAACAAAACAAAACAAAACAAAACAAAACAAAACAAAACAAAACAAAACAAAAAACAGCTACAATCTAATAAATTCAAGTTTCTTGTTGTAGCTTTCACCCTGAAATGTTGACTTAACGTCTTGTTCAACATGTGCGTCGTGCCCCTGAGAATCTACACCTAAAAGAGAAGGCATAACAAGCTTTCAAAAGAATGAAATGCCAAACTAAATGCTTAAGAAACAAGAAACCAGTGTTTCTATTTTCCAGATGATATATTATTGCATACACTAAAAAAATATATTTTCTCCTCCAAACATATTTCTTATTAGTTTCTTTTCTAGTAGGAAACTATTAGTTTCTTTTCTTTCCAAATATCTGTCAAGCAAGAATATAATATTTAACTTTAAAGTTGACTATAAATCATTTTATATAAAAATTTCACTTCACATCAGACTTGAAAAAGGGTTTGAAAATGTATTTGCCATTTTGGTATGTCTAATGGATGCCTGATAACAAAATAATGCCTTAAGGGAAAGAAACCTAATCACTTTTCTAAATTTATTCAAGCAGATGCTTTCACAGCTGTGCATTTCAACCACGACATCATTTGCTTTGGATATATTTTTATTTTTTTATCATCAAAACAGTATTAACATTTCAATATTGAATTATGGAACCACATCAATATTAGAAAAATATAAGCCCATAAGAGAACGTTTTTAAGTTAAAAAAAAAAAGTTTGAATGGTAATGTTGGAAAAAGGAATCATGGAAACTATCTAAATAGTAAGTAAAATTTAAATAGAAGATGATAAGGTGAGAAACCTGTAAAAATTTAGTCATTACCTCACACCCTAGTACACAAATTGCCACATTAGGTTTAATCTTAGATCAGGCTGACTCTCTAGTTTAGAACTGGGTGCTAGATTTCCTAAAAATGAATGCAGATTATAGAATGTCAACAAAAATTATTCATTCAAAATAGAGAAATTCATCACACAATTCGTTTTACTCATAAATTCCTATAATTTCTAAAAACAGGAATCTCAAAATAATTCTTAGAAAACAAAGTTCCTGGGAAACACAAGAGTACAAATTATTTTACTAATCCACATATAAATATCTTATTGAATTTATTGGATTGACATTAGTTAACAAAATTATATAGGTTTCAGGTGTATAATTCTATAATACATCATCTATATATTGTATTGTGTATTTACCACCCCAAGTCAAGTCTCTTTCCATCTCCAACATTTATCCCCACTTTACCCTCTCTTACCTTCTCCCACATTCCTTTCCCTCTGGTAATCACCATACTGTTGTCCATAAGTTTGTGTTTTTGTTGTGGTTCTTGTTGGTTTTTGCTTAACTCCTTCATCTTTTTTACCTAGCCCCACAACCCTCTCCCCTATGACAGTTGTCAATCTGTTCTCTGTATCTATGAGTCTGTTTCTATGTTGTTTGTTAGTTTATTTTGTTCATTAGATTCCATATATACAAGTGAAATATATGGTATTTGTCTTTCTCTGACTGGCTTATTTCACTTAGCATAGTTGAGACTATTTTTACCTGGTATTTCAGACAGGATTTTCAATTGTAAGAATCAGCAACTGACTCGCTATATATTTATTTATTTATTTAAAAAAATTTATTTTCCTTATTGATTTTAGAGAGAAAGGAATGGAGAAAGAAAGAGATAAAAACATTGATGAGAGAGATCATGACTGGCCGCCTCCTGCATGCCCCCCACTGGGGTTTTGGCCCACAACCTGGGCATGTGCCTTGACCAGGAATTGAACCAATGACCTCTTGGTGCATGGGTGGATGCTCAGACACTGAGCCACACCAGTCAGTTAGCTATTTAAATGAAAGACAATTCATTAAAATAACATTGGCTCACAAAATCAATGGAAGGTTGGAGAACCAGGCTTAGAAAATAGCTGGAAAATTAGATACCAAGACAGCTCTGGGAGACATGGGTAGGTCAAATGGCTTCCAGACAAGGAATGACCTCCCACCATCTCTGCATCTATGTGTCCACCCTTCCTGGCTGTCCTGGGTTAGAAAATATGAGGTGCTAGCCTTTTTTGTAAGTATGAGGTGGGTACTACCTCCTACCAGGACTATACTGGATAGGACACCCTCCCCCCCAACCCCTGCCAAGAATACAGCAGAATACTTATATTGGATGCTGAATAGGTAAAATGATAACAATAATAAATCAGTATATATTCCACAGAGCAATAAAGAGAACAAGATCATCATTATTTATAATTCTCTTGACATAAATTAATATATGCCCTGGAATAAAGAAAGTATCCACCTACAGGACTAATTTATAATTAAAATCTTGTACTTCAGTAGGATGATTGAAAGTTATAGTTTACTATTCTCAGTAAATTTTTAAGAAATAATTACATCGGATTTTTTTTTAATTTTAACTGGAAAATCCCTGATGTCATTTAGATATAGGGTATATGTGAGTTATGCAATTATTAAAATCATCACAGTAAATAATAAAAATATTAATTGTACTATTCATTTTTTTAAATCAGAATTGAAGAATTCATCTGCCACAGAGAACATTACTAAGTTCCTCCTTTTATATTATCCTTATTTGTATATTCTTATTTTCTCTGAATTGAAGTACCTCTTTATGAGCCACACTAACATTTATTATGTTTTATTTTCCTTCTTGGCACTTTTAATCCAATCAGTAGACTTAACTGAGTTCCTACTCAGTGATAGTTTTGTGCACAGCAATGAAGTTATGAATATAATGAGGATAGAGCCTCAACCCTCAGAAAAGTCATAGGTTAATGGAGGAGACAGACAGCCCTAAATTTAGAGAATTCACAATCAAATGCAGGAGACAGAGATCTAACTAGATAACAGCAATTTACAATAGTGATACATGTAGATTATGGGAGATACCAGGAAGGACTGGGCAGTAGGGATGAAGGGAGAATTTAGAGAAAACATCCTGGAAGTGACATTTGAGAGGGAGAATGGAGGTGAACACACCCCAAGCAAGGCAAAGAGGTAAGGTGCAATGGGCTGAATAAAGATCACCAGAAGCAGTTTGGTGTTGTGTGCTTGTGAATGTATACAGCATATCTTTGGGGTTACAGAAATGTGTTTATGTTCTCGTAGACTTATAAAAAGAGCAGGGCTGAATGATAGTAAAGGTGATGATGCCAAAGTGGGAAGAGACAAGTGAACTTTATTTGAATCTGTGGATGGCAGGATGGGATGTCAGCACATGGAAAGGCTCTGATTATTCCCAATCCTTCCCCCATACTAGCTGTGTAATCTTAAATGGGTGACTCAATTCTCCAAATCTTAGTTTCCTCATCTATAAAATGGAGATAAACTTGCTTTGGGCTTCCCAGCCGGTGTGGCTCAGTGATTGAACTTCGACCCATGTACCAAGAGGTTACTGGTTCGATTCTCGGTCAAGTCACATGCCCAGGTTGTAGGCCAAATCCCTGGTGGGGGCATGCAGGAGGCGGCCAATTGACGTTCTCTCTCATCGATGTTTCTATCTCTCTCCCTCTCCCTTCCTCTCTCTCTAAATAAAAAAATCTTGCATTGGGCTATTTATTCTAAGGAGTAAATAAGCATAAAAAGAATTGAGCACAATGCCTGGTACAAAAATGTTCCATAAATATTATTTTGATTTTTTTATTTTCCCCTATTCCCAGAAAATATGAACAAGGTACTTTCTGTTTGCTAAGATTATCCATTTGTGTGTACACTTGGTTGCTAAATGAATTGAATAGGAGGGGCTCATTCAGCTGAGGTTTCCTGTGGTTTTATAGAGTCCACACTGGACACCGTCTGAATAGGTAGAAGCAGTGTCCTAGAATCCTTTATTCCCCACTCTTGTTCTACACTCCTTGGCAAGGAGGGGTATTTTCACTGATGCCTGCATCATACCAGGTGACTGTCCAAATCTTTCTGGACCTTAAATGAGACTGGATTAAAAATGCTGGCCAAAGATTCATGGACCTAAATCTGTGATTCAGCAGTTTGTTCCAGGGCATATTTTATTTCTTCTTGTTATCTTAAGACAAAACCCATAGCCTGGTCAGTGTGGCTCAGTGGAATGAGCATCACCCTGTGGACTGAGAGGTCCTGGTTCGATTTCCAGTCAGGGCACATGCCCGGGTTGTGGGCTCCATCCCCAGTAGGGGGCGTGCAGGAGGCAGCTCAATGTATCTCTCTCACATTGATGTTTCTATCTCTCTCTTCTTCTCTGTAAAAAAAATCAATAAAAATATATATTTTTTAAAAAGAGCAAGCCCATAAATAGTTTATGGGTCCTTTCCAAAGTTAAAGTAATAATTCAAATGATTATAAATCAAATTAGTAATTTAAGCTGTAACAGTCATAAAAACAACAAAGTGAAACCTCAGAGACTAAAAGTTTGGCTTTAATAATCTATCCAAAAGATGCCAATTGACATTTTTCTCTATCAATTAAATATTAATTTCAAAATCAAAATAGTAAACTTGTTTCATTGAACCTCTTCATAACCCTAACTTTTTCTTTTTCATTTATTTATTCAACAAGAATTTATTGAGATTCTTTTTGCCAGGCACCTCTTCTAGTCACTGAATAGACAGAGATAGAAAGAGAAAATTCTGCCCTGGCCAGTGTGGCTTATGGTTAGAGCATCGGCCGGTGCACCAGAGGTTTGAGGGTTCCTGGTCAAGAGCAGGTACCTGGGTTGCAAATTCCATCCCAAGTCCATGTGGAGGCGTGTGTGGGAGGCAACAGATCAATGTGTCTCTCTCACATCTATCTTTCTCTCTCTCTCTTCTCCCACCCTCTCTCTCCCTCCCTTTCACTCTCTCAAAAAAAGAAAAAATCAATGGAAAAAATATATTTGGGTGAGGATTAAAAAAAAATTAAAATACAAAATGCCTGTTCCCAACGAGCTCACTATCTAAAGAGGGTACTTTGCAAAATAAATATGAAATTGTTTTATTTTTAACTTACAGAAAGTCCTTTATTTGCTTTGTTTTTGTATAATTCTGCCACCCTCCATCCCAGCCCTGGTCATGATATTGTCTTCTGTAAATTTGGATTAAATAATTTTACATAATGGTCAAGAGTTACTAGCAAGAAAATCCTGGAATCATAGAAAGGTTTGATAGCAAACTGTGACTGAGATAATGTATTTCCTCATTATAAAGAGGGAGAAATAAGAACCAAATTTAGTTGGTGATTGGTTATTACCAGAACTGGGAATGGAAACACTCACCTGACTCGGCCATGATTCTACTGGTGTCATTAGAATGGCTGGAAAATGCCATTACATATGAATACCATTTTGGAAAGTAGTGTCATAAACTTCTTCCCATTTAATCCTTATTACAGCCCATGAGGTTGGCATTCTTTTCCCATTTCACCTAGACTCAGTGAAGTTGTGTGGCTGGCTCAAGGACATCAGCTCACAAAAGCAAATCAAATGGACAAATCAGAAGAAGGACTTAGAAAAGCAGAGCATAGGAAGTAAATAAATAACTTGGTTTGTCCTCTGCTAACTGGAGACAAAGATAGACCAGTTCAGAGAATTGGAAAGGTTGTTGAAGGAGAATAACAAGCCTCGGTTAGGAAATGAAGATCTACCAAGACTTAGGACTCTGCATTTAGAGCCAGAGGCCACATTATAACTCATCCAGACCAAAAAAAAAAAAAAACCTTATAGAATTAGGTGACTTTTTCAAGTCCCCAAAGCTAATTTATAGTCAGGCTAGGTAAGAAGTTGACTCCTAGCCAATGTTCATTTAACCACATTATTTGCTGGCTGGAAAGGTCAGGAGAAGCTCAATTTTTAAATAAAAGCTGGAAAGATAGTGGGTTAATTTTTTTTTAATGGTGGTCCTCAATGAACCACGCATCCTAGTATTCATATCCTTGTATTTTTCCTTTCTCCTTGAATCTGGGCTGATCTGTGACCTTCTTTAAGCAACAGAACAAGAAGGAAATGACAGGGTTATCAGTTTCCATTCTAAGCCTTAAAAATTCCTGGAAGCTTTCACTTTTGCACTCTGGAAAAAGCCAACCACCATGTAAGGAGTTGGGCTATCCAGAAACTGTCACCGGTGAGAAGTCTAACTAGTGATGTGGAGAGACCATGCTGAAAAGAAATGAGACCATGGCTAACAGCCTCAGCTAACCCAAGCCAACAGCCAACCACAATTTGCCAACTATGGGAGTGATGCCATCTTGCAAGTGCATCCTCTAGCCCCACTCAAACCTGTCAGCCAAGTAGAGCAGAATGAACTGTCCCAGCCAAACCTTACCCAAATTGCAGAACTGTGAACAAAAAGACAAAATATCTGTTGTAGTTAGCCATTAAGTTTGGAGATAATTTGTTGCTTAGCAATAAGTAGCTGAAACAGAGAGGGTGTTGGTTTATGGTCCCAAGGATCTGGAACTGACAAATCTCAAAGACTCATCTTGTCAGCTGGACAAAGTCAGACACTGTAGTCAATGTTTTATCTATAACATTCTTCTGGTTCTAAAATTTTTGAGCCTGTGACTCTCTGCTTGGCTCCTCCTATGACGTCAGACAAGACTGATGTGTACATGATTATGACATTTTTGTTCCCAGAAGGTTAGTGGCCTGACAGGGATTACTTTTCACCCCAATGAGTAGAATGTAGATGACAGGAAAGGAGGAAAAATGGTCTTTAGTGTTATAGGCAAACAGAAGAAAAAGCTCCAAGAGTCTGGGTAGTGGTAGCAAGGAAAGAAAACTTTAAGTTTATCTTCATAGAGGACATTGGGGTATTTATAGAGTAATTAACAGAATATCCATAGGAAAAGCACCAGAGAAGCCTGGAACAACCAGGTCAACTGAAATTGATTTGAGAAATTGACTTCTGATTCATCTAGCATTAGAGGAAGCACTTAAAAATGTGCTGGGCTTATAACTAGTTACTTGCAGCTGGTGAACAGGCAGGAACACAAATGGAGTCTCCAGAAGAATTGGGAAGAAGATGTATCAATTATCTATGCCACTAAAATGCTGCATGGCAATCAACCACAAAATTTCAGTGGCATACACCAATAAATATTTATTCAGCTCATGAGTCTATGGGGTTCACCTAATCTGGGTTGGGCTTGGTTGATCTTGGCTGACATTGCTTACCTAAGATTTTACTAGATATTTACTGATCTAGGGTGGTTTGGGCTGGTGTGATGGGGGTAACTTGGCTCTGATCCATATTTTCTCATTCTCCTCCTAGGACCACTGAATTGGCTCGGGCATGTACTTCTTATGGTAATAACAAAGGGCAGGAGTGAGCAAGCTCAATTGCACAAGCAGTGTCAAGCCTCTAATTGTGACATGTTTGCTATTATTCTATTGGCCAAAACAACTCAAATGGATGAGCTGAGAGTTAGAGAAGGACAAAGAGAATGGATATAGACAGGGGTTAAGAATTATGACCATTAATCAATCTATCAGGAAAGTTATTTTGTAAAAATCAACCTTGAAAATGGCGAAGGGAGCTTCTCAAAGGATCTATCAGGGACTTTTGTCTGATTAGGTAGCATTATTAGTCCCTGGAGACTTGAAGCAAAGGAAACTTGCCTCTTTAACAAGGAGTGCCAGCTGCTCTGCATAGTCTTCAGTCCTTTATCCACATTTAAGAAACTCATATTTCTGCCTGGCCATTCACATGAATATCTTTTTGAGACCACCCTTCAATATTTTCTGCCTTTGTGAGGGCACATAGAGACCACTGGACTTTGGGGTCTGAGGAAGAAGGCTGTCCTGAGAGATGGAGAAAAAATGCAGTAATTGTGATACTAGTGTGTTTTCCAAGTCTCCATTAAGAGACCCAGGTGTATTCTCAGGAAGGAATTGCTAAGTGAAAATGATACAATAGACTTCATTATATTATACTTTTCCAATTACAAATAAAGGTGACTTGGATGGTTGATTAAAAGGCAAATTAGAGCCCTGGCCCATTTGGCTAAGTAGTTAGAGTATGGGCCCACAGACCAAAGAGTCTCCATTAGATTCTGGTCAAGGGCACATACCTCGGTTGCAGTTTGGTCTCGGAGTCATGTGAGAGATAATCTATTGATCTCTCTCTCTCTCTCTCTCTCTCATTCTATCTGAAGATAAATGGAAAATATATCCTCAGGTGAGGATTTAAAAAAAAAAAGACGGCAAATTAGATAGTAAGACATGGGCAGTACAGGCATACCTGTTTGGTTCCACACAACCACAAAAAAAGTGAGTTGGAATCTTTTTGCTGGTGGAGGGTCTTGTTTTACATTTGTGAAAAATGAAAGATCTGGGAAGCACAATAAAGGGAGATGCTATAAAATGAGGTATGCCTGTATTTATCTGAGACTTCCAAGGGAGAAAAACAGTGTACCTGTCAATCATAACTTCTTTTTTGTAAATTTTATTTTTGTTACAGATGTTTCTCCTTTTTTACCCCCTTGGCACCCTACTTCCCATCCCCCCCCCCCACCCATCCCCGGCTTTGATGACTGTGGGAGACATTTTGCATGGCGTCAATTTTGTTATAATCTGCTCTGCCATCACCTGCCCCAAGGCAGGATATCTCTGCATTCTGCATTTCTTTATCTCTGTATTTTGCATTTCTCTAAGTAACCATTTACTCATCAGCCAGTCTTTACTGACCTTTTGTTCCTTTTGTAGTATTTCCTAGAATTGCTTCCTGCAAGCCTGGTGCTTGGCAACAGGTGCTTCTTGCCCTATATATTGTGTGAATTACCCCTGAATAAACGAGACTTGATCAGAATCCTGTCTTGTCTCCATTTCTCCTGTCTCTTGTCCCTCCTCATCCTCACTCCCCCTCTAGAGTCCTCGTTGCTCAACCTGTGGGACAGGTCAGATGACCATGACCATTGGTTATGCATACATGCATATAAATTCTGTGGTTTATTTCTTCCCACCCCCACAACCCCCTCTTCTGAGGGGTGTCAGTCTGTACCCTACTTCCATGTTTCTGGGTCTACCGTATTACTCAGACTGTTATGTTCATTATATTCCGTATATAAGTGAGATCATGTGGTGTTTGTCTTTTTCTGCTTGGCTTGTTTCACTTAGGATAATACTTTCTAGGCCCCTCTCTCTCGTCTCAAAGGATAAGAGATCCTTTTTTCTTACCGCTGCATAGTACTCCATTGTGTATATGTACCACGGTTTTTTTATCCATTTATCTACTGATGGACACTTGGGCTGTTTCCAGATCTTAGCTATTGTAAATAGTGCTGCTACAAACATGAGGGTACATATATTCTTCCTGATTGGTGTTTCACGCTTCTAAGAGTATATTCCTAGAAGTGGGATCACTGGGTCAAATGGAAGTTCAATTTTTACTTTTTTGAGGTAACACTATATTGTTTTCCATAGTGGCTGAACCAGTCTGCATTCCCACCAGCAGTGTACTAGAGTCCCCTTTTCTCCACACCCTCGCCAACACTTGTTGTTTGATGATTTGTTGATGGCGGCCATTCTGACAGATGTGAGGTGATACCTCATTGTTGTTTTAATTTGCATCTCTCTGATGATTAGTGATGTTGAGCATTTCTTCATATGTCTCGTAGCCATTTGTATGTCCTATTTGAAAAGATTCTATTCAGCTCCTTTGCCCATTTTTTAATGGGGTATCAAATTTTTAATTTTGTCTTCCTCTTATTGAGTTGCATGAGTACTCTATATATTTTGGAAATTAACCCCTTATCTAATTTATTATTGGCAATGATGTTCTCCCATGCAGTGGGTTGCCTTTGCATTTTGATGATTATTTATTTTGCTGTGAAGAAGCTTTTTAGTTTGCAGTAGTCCCATGTGTTCACTTTTTCCTTTGTTTCTGTTGCCTTAGGTGATGAATCAGTGACAATTCTGCTGCGTACGATGTCCGAAATTTTGACGCCTACATTTTTTCTAGAATTTTTATGGATTCACAGGTCACATTTAAGTCTTTTATCCATTTTGAGTTTATTCTTGTGTATGGTATAAGTTGATGGTCTAATTTCATTTTTTTTGCATGTAGCTGTCCAATTTTCCCAACACCATTTATTTATTTTTATTTTTTTTATCCTCACCCGAGGACATTTTTCCATTTTTTGTTCAGGTAGAGTGGGAGGGAGAGAGAGGAACAGAGAGAGAGAGAGATACATCGATGTGAAAGGAACACATCGAGTGGCTGCCACCCACACAACCGACCAGGGCCGGGGACAAACTGCAACCGAGGTACGTGCCCTTAGCGGGAACCGAACCTGGGTCTCTCAGGACCGCAGGCCGACGCTCTAACCACTGAAACAAACCGGCCAGGGCCCAACACCATTTATTAAAGAGGCTGTATGCTCTTGCCCTCTTTGTCAAATATTAATTGACCATATTGCCTTGGGTCCATTTTTGGGTTCTCTGTTCTGTTCCACTGGTCTATATGCCTGTTCTTGTGCCACTACCAGGCTGTTTTGATTACAGTGGCTTTGTAGTATAACTTGATATCTGGTATTGTGATCCCACCCACTTTGTCCTTCATTTTCAAAATTGCTGTGGCTATTCGGGAACTTTTTTTGTACCATATGAACTTTTGAATTATTTGTTCTAGTTCTGTGAAATATGTCGTTGGTATTTTGATGGGGATTGCATTGAATCTATAGATTGCTTTGGGTAGTATAGACATTTTAATGATGTTAATTCTTCCAATCCATGAACAAGGTATGTGCTTCCACTTTTTTATATCTTCCTCTATTTCTTTTTTCAATGTCCTGTAGTTTTCTGCAAATAGGTCCTTTACTTCTTTGGTTAAGTTTATTCCTTGGTATCCTAAATTTTTTGCCGTGATGGTAAATGGGATTGATTTTTCAGTTTCTCTTTCTGTGAATTCATCATTGGTGTATAAGATTGCTGTCGATTTCTTGACGTTAATTTTGTATCCTGCTACTTTGCCAAATGCATTTATTAAGTCTAGTAGATTTTTGATGGAGTCTTTAGGGTTTTCTATGTATAATATCATGTCATCTGCAAATAATGATAGTTTCACTTCCTCCTTTCCAATTTGGATCCCTTTTATTTTTTCTTCATGTCTGATTGCTGTTGCTAAGACTTCCAGTACAATGTTAAATAAGAGTGGCGAAAGTGGACATTCCTGTCTTGTTCCTGTTCTTAATGGAAATGTTTTTAGTTTCTGCCCATTGAGTAAGATGTTGGCTGTAGGTCTTTCATATATAGCCTTTATTATGTCGAGATATGATCCTTCTATTCCCACATTGCTGAGTGTTTTTATCAGAAATGGATTCTGGATTTTGTCAAATGCTTTTTCAGCGTATATTGATATGATCATGTGGTTTTTATTCTTCATTTTGTTTATGTGGTGTATCACATTTATTAATTTGCGAACTTTGTACCAGCCTTGCAACCCTGGAATGGGTCCCACTTGATCATGGTGAATAATTTTTTTTGATGTATTGCTGGATCCGATTTGCTAGTATTTTGTTCAGGATTTTGGCATCTACGTTCATCAGGGATATTGGCCTGTAGTTTTCTTTCTTTGTCGTGTCTTTTTCTGGTTTTGGCATTAGAATTATGCTGGCCTCATAGAACGTGTTTGGAAGTCTTCCTTCTTCTTGAATTTTTTGAAATAGTTTGAGGAGAATGGGTGTTAGTTCTTTTTTGAATGTTCGTTAAAATTCTCCTGTGAAGAGACTTCCGGTCAAGATGGCGGCGTAGGTAAATGCGGTATCGCGTCCTCCCACAACCACAACAAAGTTACAACTAAACTACAGAACAACCATCATTCAAAACTGCCTGAAATCAAGCTGAATGGAAGTCGTACAACTACGGAATTAAAAAAATAAAGCAGCTACATCCAGACAGGTAGGAGGGGCGGTGGCGCGAGGGGTGGCTGCGGTGGTTGCGCGGCAGTGAGATGGGCTGGTCCCACACCCAAGTGTGGCGGATAAAAATCAGGAGGCTCCCATGGCTGGGAAGGTCTTTCCTGAGGACTGAGGGGTCCCCGTCCCACACCAGGTGCCCCGCTCAGGGTTCCAGTGCCAGGAAGAGAAGTCCCCATAACTTCTGGCTGGAAAAACCAGCAGGAATTGAGGCTCAGGGAAGCTGAGGCGGCTGGAGCCCCAGGCAGCTCCCTAAAGGGCCCGCGCAAGGACTTATCGGACTCTCTCCCTCAAAGCTTGGAGGGGAGGCAGCTCGAGGGGCGCCAGAGACATACAGGGAAGAACTCAGCTGTTTAGCACTGGAGTGAGGGCTGGAGAGGAGGCTTTCTTGGGCACAAACGTGCTGTAAGAGGCCTTTGTTCCTTTGTTGAGCCCTTCCCGGGGGCGGCAGACAGAAGCCATATCTGGGACTCCAGCAACCTGGCTCACACTGGTAGCCCCGCCCTGTTGACGCCCTGAGGCCCCGCCTTGCCCCACACAACTTTCAAGCCCACCCAAGCTGTTGCCACTTGCTTAACCATAGGACTGGCCGGTCTTGGATCCTGCTTCAGGTTTTTCCTAAATTCTTTCAAACGAGCAGCATCTTGTCTCAGCGAGCCCCATACCTCTTATTAAGTAATACATAGAAAGAAACACAGGGAGGCAGCCAAAATGAGGATACAAAGAAGCAGGTCCCCAATGAAAGAACAGAACAAAACCCCAATAAAATAACTAAGCGAAAGGGAGATAAGCAACCTAACAGATACTGAGTTCAAAATACTGCTTATAAGGATGCTCAATGAACTTAGTGAGAACCTCAGTGAACTTAGGGAGGGCCTCAAGAGCATAAAAAAGGACCAGTTAGAAATCATGGATACACAGAATTGAAGGAAGCATTAACTGAAATAAAGAATAATTTACACAGCTTCAATAATAGAGTATGTAAATCCAAGGAGCAAACCATCGATTTGAATATAAGGAAGCAAAAAATGCCCAATCAGAACAGCAAAAAAAAAAAAGAATCCAAAAAAATGAGGATAGTGTAAGGAGCCTCTGGGACAACTTCAAGCATGCCAACATTTGCATCTTGGGGGTGCCAGAAGGAGAAGAGAGAACAAGAAATCGAAAACCTGTTTGAAACAATAATGGCAGAAAACTTTCCTAACTTGGTGAAGGAAACAGACATATAAGTCCAGGAAGCACAGAGAGTCCCAAACAAGATGAACCCCAAGAGGCACACACCAAGACACATCATCATCAAAATGCAAAAGGTTCAAGACAAAGAGAGAATCTTAAAAGCAGCAAGAGAAAGGCAGCTAGTTACCTACAAGGGAGTACCCATTAGGCTGTCAGCTGATTTCTCAAAAGAAACCTTGCAGGCCAGAAGGGAGTGGCAAGAAATATTCAGAGTGATGAAAACCAAGAACCTACAACCAAAATTACTCTATCCTGCAAAGCTGTCATTTAGAATCGATGGCCATATAAAAACTTTCCCAGACAAGAAAAATTAAAGGAGTTAATCACTACCAAACCATTATTATATGAAATGATGAAGGGTCTTTTTGAAGAAAAAGATAAAATGTATGAACAAACAAAATGGCAATGAATACATATCTATCAACAATGGAATCTACAAACAAAATGAACAGGAAGAACAGAAACATTCTCATAGATACAGAGAACATTTTGTTGGTTGCCAGTTGGGAAGGGGGTTGGGGGAATGGGTGAAAAAGGTGAAGGGATTAAGAAGCACAAATTCATTGCTAGACTGACAAACCGCAAAGGGAAAGGGGTTGGGGGGGTGGGAAGAAATAAACCAAAGAACTTATATGCATAACCAATGGACACAGACAATAGTGTGGGAAAAGGTGGGAGGGGGGCGGGAGTGGGGAGGAGGGGGTCAATGGGGGAAAAATGTGGAACATCTGTAATACATTTTACATCCAACAATAAAGATTAAAAAAAAAACAAAAAACTCTCCCGTAAAGCAATCTGGGCCTGGGCTTTTGTTTGCTTCGAGGGTCTTAATTACTTCTTCAATTTCCTTAGTTGTTATTGGTCTGTTCAAGTTTTCTATCTCTTCCTGGTCCAGTTTTGGGAGACTGTGTGTTTCTAGAAATTTGTCCATTTTGCTTAGATTGTCGAATTTGTTGCCATATAGTTGTTCAATGTAGCTGTTAATGATCTTTTGTATTTCTGTGGTGTCGGTTGTTACTTCTCCCCTTTCATTTCTGATTTTGTGTATTTGGGATCTCTCTCTTTGTTTCTTGGTGAGTCTAGCTAAGGGTCCATCAATCTTTTTATCTTTTTGAGCAACCAGCTCTTTGTTTCATTGATCCTTTGAATTGTTTTCTTTGTTTGTTTGTTTGTTTCTATGTCATTTATTTCTGCTCTGATCTTTACCATTTCCTTCCTTCTACTAGCTCTGGGGTTTTCTTTTTGTTTGCTTTCTAATTCTTTAAGTTGTGAGGTTAGATACTCATTTAGAAATTTTTCTTGTTTCTTGAGGTAGGCCTGCAGTGCTCTGAACTTCCCTCTCAGAACTGCTTTCGCTGCATCTCATAGATTTTGTGTTGTTGTGTGTTCATTTGCATTCGTTTCCAGGAAGTTGTTAATTTATTCCTCGATTTCCTCGGTCACCCATTCATTGTTTAATAACATGCTATTTAGCCTCCATGTGTTCAAATGTCTTTGCATGTTCTTGTTGCAATTGATTTCTAGTTTCATGCCATTGTGATCTGAGAAGATGCTTGATATGATTTCAATCTTCTTGAATTTGTAGAAATTTAGTTTGTGTCCTATTATGTGGTCTATATTTGAGAATGTCCCATGTGCACTTGAGAAGAATGTGAGTTCTCTAGTTTTGGGGTGTAATTCTCTGTAGATATCTGTTAAATCCATTTGGTCTAGTGCTTCATTTAGAGTCTCTGTTTCCTTGCTAATTTTTTGTCTAGAGGATCTATCCAGTGGTGTCAACAGGGTGTTGAAGTCCCCTTCTATGATTGTATTGCTGTCGATTTCTCCTTGGAATTCCTCTAGAAGATCTTTAATATATTTTGGTACTCCTATATTGGGTGCATGTATGTTTATCAAGGTTATATCTTCCTGTTGGATAGACCCTTTCAATATTATGTAGTGGCTTTCTTTGTCTCTAGTTATGGCCTTCATTTTGAAATCTATTTTATCAGATATGAGTATTGCTACCCCAGCTTTTTTTTGCTTTGCGTTTGCTTAGAAATTTTTTTTTTTTTTTATCCTCACTGGAGGACATTTTTTGTTCAGGTAGAGTGGGAAGGAGAGAGAGGAACAGAGAGAGAGAGAGAGAGAGAAACATCAACGTGAAAGGAACACATCGAGTGGCTGCCTCCCGCACAACTGCCCAGGGCCGGGGACAAACTGCAACCGAGGTACGTGCCCTTAGCGGGAACCGAACTCGGGTCTCTCAGGACCGCAGGCCGATGCTCTAACCGCTGAGCCAAACTGGCCAGGGCTGCTTAGAAAATTTTTTTCCATCCCTTTACTATCAACCTGTGTGAGTCTTTTGTTGTGAGGTGGGTCTCTTGTAAACAACATATAGATGAGTGATGCTTTCTTATTCAATCAGCTACTCTGTGTCTTTATGGGAGTATTAAGTCCATTTACATTTAAGGTGATTATTGATATGTACTTATTTATTGACATTTTTGTTTAGTGTGGTTATATTTTTCTTCCTATTTCTGTGCTAATTATAGCAGTCCTTTTAACATTTCTTGCAGTGATGGTTTGGTGCTAATGTATTCCCTTAGCCCGCTTTTGTTTTTTTTTTGGTCTGGGAAGCTGTTCATTTGACCTTCTATTTTGAATGATAGCCTTGCTGGGAAGAGTAGTCTTGGATTCAGATCCTTGTTTTTCATGACCTTGATTACTGCATGCCATTCTCTTCTGGCCTGTAGTGTTTCTTGTGAGAAGTCAGATGATAGCCTTATGGGGTTTCCTTTGTAGGTAACCTGTTGCTTATCTCTTGCTGCTTTTAGGGTTCACTCTTTGTCTTTCATTTTTGGCATTTTAATTACTAAGTGTCTTGGTATGGTCCTGTTTGGGTTCTTCTTACTTGGGGCTCTCTGTGCTTCTTGAACTTAAATGCCTTCTTCGTTCACCAAATTAAGGAAGTTTTTTGTCAGTATTTCTTTGAGTATATTCTCTAACCCTTGCTCATTTTCTTCTCTTTTGGGGACTCCTGTGATGGGAATATTATTACGTTTCCAGTGGTCCCACAGTTCTCTTACGCTGTCTTCCTGTTTTTTAATCGTTTTTTGCCTTTTGTTTTTCTGATTGGTTTATTTTTTTTACCCTGTCTTCTAATTCGCTGATCTGGTCCTCAGCTTCCTCTACTCTGCTTTTTAGACCTTCCAATGTTTATTTATTTATGATATGTCATTTTTTATCTCTTCTTGGTGGTTTTTAATTTCCAATTGGGTTATTTTCAGCATCTCAATGTCCTTAATCATGCTGTTGAGCTTCCTCAAGATCATGGCTCTGAATTCTAGCTCTGTTAACTTGCCTAACTGCTCCACATTGATCTCATCTTTGGTGGAGGTCTCTTGTTCTTTCATTTGGCTTTTGTTTCTGTTTCACATTTTTGCTAATACACTGGGCTTTGGATCCTGTCACGTTTTCCCTGTGGGTGTTGGTGTTCTGCTGTTTGTGGCTCCCTCTCTTGGGTTTAGATGAGTAAGGGAGGTGATTTATGGTGATCCTACCAATAAATTCATGTTAAACACCACTGTCAAGTCTTACTTTCCTGGTTAAAGTTGCTAGCCCAGGAACGGTACTGTTATTCTCTAGTTTTTTGCCTGGAGGCTAGCAGTCCAGGTTACTTGAAGAGTTTTGGATTGTCAGTTGATTGAAAAACTCCCTCAGGTGCTCAGCGTAAGGGGATTTCTGGCAAGTGGGCCAGATGCTGGTTGTTAGTGAGCCTTAATTAGCATTTCAATGGCCCACACGTTGGTGTTGGATCTCCAAGGCAGGGGCTGCTGCCTCTCCCCAGAGCCCTGGGAAGGAGCAAGATGGCCACTGTCCTGCCTGGCTGCAACTCAGCAAAAGCTCTGAGCGCCCTCCAAATCCCGAGTGTCCCCACACAGTTCCAGTTTCATCCACCCTCCCTCTTCCAGAGCCCAAGGTGAGTGACTGTGGCTTTTATAGCCTCTGTCCCGGCTCTCTGCTGTGGAGCCACTTGGGAGTTCAACCCGAGGGCACTGCTCACAGCTAAGGACGCTGCTGTCTGTGGGCTCCCAGCCTCCCTCTCATGCCTTCAGAATCATACCAGGATTGAGTCAGTGTCCCTAGTTATATGGTCCTCAGAAGCTGCTTTTCTGTTGCTTTTTTCCCATTGATTTGTCTGTGTTATAGTTGTAATTCCAGTTTGGTTCTGGGAGACGGTCCGTGTAGCTTCCATTTACTCTGACGCCATTTTGGAATCTCTCCCCTGTCAATCATGTCTTTGATGATTATTTAGAGGGAAAAGCTGCTGGCAAGTGGGAAGCATCATTCAAGAACTGCCAATTCCTACTGCTCTGACTTTGCCTAACTTTATAAAGTCTTTTATTAATTAGGCTGTTTGGCATGGGCTAGTTTTCCTATTCTGCTTGAAAACCACAAGCAGACATTGTAACACTGAATTTCTGGACCTGCATAACCACATACCAGATTTATGGTGACCCTACCAATAAATTCAAACCTTGTAAGGCACTCTGGGACAGCAGCACTTCTCAGTTTACCTTTCTTTAGGCTGCAGAATACTACAATAGATGAGTTTCTAATGATAGAGCCCCCACCTCTAGAAGCTGTGACCCCTGGAAATATGTTCACTGTCCTGACACAAAAGAAATTTTTCAATAAAAAGTATGGCATTCAATACAATGTTCATATGGTTTATATGTTTCTTGCTTTGGAAAGTGAAATCCTAGCATATAGCGACTTGTATTTTACTGGCTCTGGTAGACCACACGATATGCTGGAACTTGATTGGAAAATACTGGCGGATAAGATTTCCCCTGGTAATCTATATCAAGGAGCTGCACAGACATTCTTAGTGTTCTACCCATCCCCTTCTGCCCTCAGGCCACTGACTGAAAAACTGTCACCCTCTGCCCGAAGGCTTTTTTCTCTCACAGTGGGAGCATCCTTGGGCAATGCACAGGGAAAGCTGAACATGCCAGAGAGTTGGTACTCCCAGAAGCAGCCCCCAAACAATGACAGATAGGGAGGTGATGGATAAAGTTCCCAGCTCCCTTACCTTTGGAGTGGAATAACTCTGAAGAATGTGTTCTATACAGTCTTGCAATGGTTAGCTGTTTGATAATAGACCCCACACAGGCCACCTTCCCTGCCCTATCTTACTTCCCCACTCTGCTGCCAATGTTTCCTTGGGATCCCCTCCAGATCAACTACTTGTTTGCAAATCTGTTTCAACCGAAAGAGCATTCAGTCTCACAAGAAAGCACAGTCAAAATAACAAGCTGAGGTTGCTAGAGAAATACCTAGAATTCTTCTCTTTTCTTTTCCTTTTTAAATTCTCACCCAAGGATATTTTTTTCCATTTATTTTCAGATAGAGTGGGGGGGGGGGGGGTGGAGAGAAACATCATCGTGAGAGAGACACATCTATTGGCTGCCTCCACATGACCCCGATCAGGGCTGGGACTGAACCGCAACTGAGGCATGTGCCCTTGACCAGTATCAAATCCAATCAAGAGACTATTTGGTCCATGGGCCAACTCTCTACCACTGAGCCAAACCAGCCAGGGCAATACATAGGATTTTCACAAAATTTTTTTTGTCTTGGTCAAATTTAGCAAAGTAGGAATCGACATTATAAACTAAATGAAAGTGATTTAAGTCAATGAGATTCCAGCAAGACAAATCCCTAGGTGGGTGACAGACAAACACATAGAGAAAACGATGGCTCCAGCCATCTATGTGACCTATCAGTCTTTGTCTTAGCCGGGGGATCAGAGGTAGGCAAACTGAAAATTTGAAGAAAGACAGACTCTAATCTTTATCACCTACCTCTTTGAAACTTCATAAAGCCTTATAGAAAGGACATCATTCTCTATGGCTCCCCCTGCAACTTGTCTTTCTTGCTCAATATTATGTTTCTGAGATTTTTTTCAATAGTGATATATGTGCTTTTATTTTAACTGTTTCATAGTAGTACCTGAGTGTACTACCATAGTAGTGCATGAGTACAGTACAATTTATTGATTCATTCTCCTATAGGTGGATATTCAGAATGATCTAATGTTTCATGATTGCAGCTCATGCTATGACAAACATGTGTCTAGCCCCAGTGCATGTGTATGTGTGTGTGTGTGTGTGTGTGTGTGTGTGTGTGTGCATGCATGAGTTGCTAGGATATGTATTTGGGAGTGGCCATTCTGGTTGTGGGTATAGTGATAGTGGGGTCCTTGGAAGGACTGTAATTGTTCAGTGGGTGTTGGTCTTATCATTCCAGTACTTCTTTGTATGTCTGAAATACGTTGTTCATAATTTAAAAAATACATGAATCTATTCTGGCTTTGAATTGGCTCAGATACAACCTTTTTCTGGCTTATGTTGTCTTTACATGTTAAAAGTTTCTCTCAAGCACACTGTAATTACTGACGCCTCCAAGAAGCATGTACTATGAGATATAGAATCAGTTCTGTGTGAAGTTAGAAAAACTACCAATAGAAAATAATTATTTAATCTGACTAACAATGTTTTTCTCTGATTTTAAGTTTCTTTTTCATCCCCAACTTAAAAAAAAGAAATCAGACATCGACTGATGTAAATAGTCCTCACCTCTCTGGGAATTCCAGAATATGATTTATCCATTCACCGGGCCTTGAAACTGAGCAGCTCTGCAAGAAAAGTAACCTAGGTCATTTCAGGCTTTCATCCTTTGTTATTTCAAGTCAATAAAAATAGTTGGCCAGGAAGGTGACTCAGGATTTGGCATTCACTGTCTTATTTGATTAAAATAATAGCAGGTTGTTTTGGTTTATTTTATTCCTTTTCACCTCTTTATTCTTGCTAGAAATTAGATAAAATGGCTATTATTTCTTTCCCACCTCCAGTCAGTTGAGTTTGAGCAAAAAATTTGATGTTATTGCACACAACATTTCTGAGTTAGACAGGCCTGCTTTTCCCTCGTTTCCTCACCAAAAATTCCATCTATGAAGTTATATTTCAAAAATAGAAAGTGAGCATAATGACCACGTGAGTTTCCATTAGGAGGAATCGGGGCTATGATTCAGCTGTTTTGTGTGCACCAATTACCTAATCAAGGCAGCAGCAACTCTGCTGCTATTTAGAGGTGATACCTTTAATAATGAAATATTTTTTTGAGTGTGTCCTTTAGCTTAAAGATCTGAAACTATTTTAAAATATCAATGAGACTTCAAGCCACTTTTATGCTAGCAGATATCAAACCATCAGTAGTTTGTCTTAATTACTCAATGGAAATAACACTTTAAAAAAACTCAGAGGTTAGAGCATCAGCCCATGCAATGACAGGTCATCACAGGTTAGATTCCCAGTTAAGGGCATGTACCTGGGTTGCAAGTTCCATCCCCAGCCCTAGTCCGGGTGGTGTGGGATGCAACCAATCAATGTGTCTCTCATATCGATGTTTCTCTCTCTTTCTCTCTTCCTCTCTTCTACTCTATCTAAAAATCAGTGTAAAAATATCCTCGGGCGAGGGTTAACAACAACAACAAAAACAATGGAAAAATATCCTCGGGTGAGGATTAACAACAACCAAAAATACTAATAGCTAAGATTCATAAAGCATAGGTGTGAGGCACCATTACTAAATGTTTCTTTACATTATATCCTTTAATCCACCCAAATCCTTATGAGGTGAAGATTTCTATTATCCCATTGTACACACGAAGGGGCTGAGGCACAAAGAGGCTAACTAACTCTCCTAAAGTTACACAGTTAGTAAGTATGTGCTTGAGCTAATACTTGAACCCAGGCATCATAGCTCTTCACTTCCTATTTCTTATTTCTCTGCCACACTGAGTCTCAGAGAGGTTAGATACCTTGGAAATGGGCATACAGCTATAGAATGGTAGAGCCAAGTTTTAATTAATAATTACCTTGTTAGAAAATACTTAGAGACTATGTAAATAATTTGTTTTCACAGGTCTTCCTGTGAATCTTGAGATATTATAAATTTTAAAAGATACATTATATATTTAACATATTATAAATAAAAGTATTTCAGTAGGTACAGAGATTTCTCTTATACTGCTCACTTAGCTTCTTCTAATGTTAATATCTCTCATAACAATTGTTCAATTATCAAAACCAGCTGACTATATAACCGACTTTATTCAAATTTTGACAATTCTCTCACTAATGTCCTTTTATTGTGGTCCAGTACCCAATCAAAGATCCCACATTGCATTTAGGTGTCATGTTTCCTTAGTCTCTTCCAATCTTTATATTTCATAAATTTTTCATTTCTGGGGAGTTCTAAGATGTTATTTTGGAGACTGTCCATCAATTTGTGATTGTCTGATGTTCCTTCATGATTAAATTCAGATCACACATTTTGTTGTACCCTTCTCAGTGCATCATTTCAGAAGATAAAAAAAAAATGCCAACATGTCTCATTATGGGGCTTTGTTGTTGTTGTTGTTGTTGTTTTAAATCCTCACCCAAGGATATTTTTCCATATAGAGTGGGAGGGAGGGGGAGAAAGAGAGAGAGAGAAAAAAACATCAGTGTGAGAGAGACACATCAATCGGTTGCCTCCCACATGGACCCCAACTGCGGCTGGGGATTGAACCCTCAACTGAAGTACGTGCCCTTAACTGGGAATCAAACTCGCGACTCTTTGGTCCACAGGCTGAGGCTCTAACCGCTGAGCCAAACTAGCCAGGACTCAATTTTGTTTTCTAAATAGTTTTTGTTAAGGTGGTATTGCTATGTTTCTCCAGAGTAAAGTTACTTTCTTTGCCCTTTTGAAATTAATAATTACCTTGTTAGAAAATACTTAGAGACTATGTAAATAATTTGTTTTCATACATTTATCACCACCTCTTTTTCCACTGATGTTTCTTGTCTGAAATAATTATTAATGTGGTGTTTGCTAAATGGTGATTTTTGAATTCCATTATTCCTTCTTCGTTTATTAATTGGAATTCTGTTGTGATGAAAAGCTTTCCCTTCTCCTTTATTAATTTAAGCATTCATTAATTCATTCAATTATTTATATCAGTGTGGACTCCTAGATATTTATTGTATTCTATGGATTATGATTTAGTATAATTATTTATTTTGTCACTCAAAATATTCCAGACTTAAGTACCATGTTTTTAAAGTATATTTGCCATGAAAAAAATATATAATATCTTTCCAAGTTTCCTATGTCTCCCTCTCCCCAACCCAATCCACTGGCACTCCCTTTAGGACCAGGCTCCCTGAGTGTGGCTGCGTTTTCTGCAAATGGTCCCCCTCTCATGACCTCAGCTCTTACCAAACTATTTTCTCCCTTTCTTTTTCAAGCTCAGGTGCTAGAGGCTGCTTGCTATCGCCTGGGCACTTCACCATCCCATGTTGGTCCTCTAGCCATGCCCTTGCCCCTGTAAATGTACCTTCCTTGAACTCACTTTAGTTGAACTCTTAGAGTGCTACTGTTACCTGCCGGCTTCAGGCTGACATGGGCAACACAGAGCTATAGGAAGAAACAAATGAATGTCCCTTCAAAGCACTTGACATATTACCCAGGACATAGAAGTGCTTCAGAAGTGTTATTCTTGGTGCTGTGTCATAGCTTCTCACATCACCTTGGGAGCTCCACTGGCTGTTAACAAATGCAGAGTTGCTTTGGAAGAGAGCAAGAGAGGGTGATGTTCTCAAGCATCCTGTTGTAAATGGGCCAAAACACAGAATCTCGAAAACCAAGCACTGCAGGATTAAAAACAACATTAGAGTGAGTTCTACCCTGGTATTATATCAAAAGCAATTAGTGCAAATGTAGTTTGGCAAGGACCAGGGAGCATTAACGGTGATATTATATAACTTGATTTATGAAGAAAAGCCTAAGATTATTTAAAAATTCATCTTTTAACAAATATCTTAGAGTCATTTTGTCTGTATTCTTATCCTGGAGCAGAGGAAGATCCAGCAAAAACATATTAAGTAGTGGCCTCTATTCCTAATGTATACAAACACTTTAGTAATATCTTGCTAGATCAACTCTAGGACTAGTTTTTGGAGGTGGTCCTCCTGCCTTAGTGATAGTAGGCACAAAGAAATAAGAGGTCTGAAATAACCACCCTATGGGACACCTCAGTGAACAACGGGCTACTGAAAACAAATTCACATTCAGTAAACTTCTTACCATTTTTTTCCCAACACTTGCTATGGAATGTGCATATATTTGCAATATGATTGCCATATAAGATAAAATTGATATGATTGAAACAAAACCACAGGTACAATTTATAGAAACTGAAGTATAATTTGAATTCACTATCTAAAAGTGCTTTACGGAAAAAGACAATTTAGCATTTATTAACCTTGTCTAGGATGTGGAAGGGAAAATGTACTCAGTGGAAGGGAAAATGTACTCAGTGGAATACCTCTAAAGATCTGCTTCATTTGGTGGTGCGGGTGGGGGTGGGAGGAAGGATGGCAGCTATCTTTTCCACCTTGTCTTTATTCCTTGACCTTATTTCTGGAACTGGAGCAAGAGTCAGAGTTGAGAGATAACAAAGAAATTCTGTAAAAGAAGATTCAGCATCTCAGAGATGTCAAATAAAGGTCACCATGCTTGTTTGCCAAGGTGAGGGGAAAGTGGAACTATACATGGACTTACTGAAAAATAATCATGTAAGTAAAGTTTTCAACCCACCCACTCTACTTACCCTGTGTCAAATTGGAAATTAAATTAATGGCAGGCAAAAAACACCCAGTTTTCTGGGACAGTACAGAATTTGTGTGTGTGTGTGTGTGTGTGTGTGTGTTTAGAATAGTATAATAACCCTTGTTTAGGGATCACCCAGCTCTAACAAATAGTATTAAACAGCCCATCTTGTTTCATTTACATCCCCAACTACTCCCCCATCCCAGATTATTTTGAGGTAAATATATCAGGACAACACAGAATTTTAAAATATTCTTTTATTTTATTAAAGTCATTAATGAAATGACTTGATTTTAGACCTTTGTGGGAAAATTTTCAATTGTGTGTCTCAATTCTCATTTGTTAAATCAAAGGTTTTGAAGATAGTTCCATAGAGACAGAAAGATGAGAGGGAAAGAGAGAGAGAATAAATACAGATAGTGAATAGAGACCAGGAATATCATTCTAGCATCCTGGCTCAGTCACTTAGCAGTTGTAGGATTAGAATTTGAGGCAAATTCCTTTTCTTAGGCCAAGTTCCCTCAAATGTAACATGGAGACAATGATAAAAGTGGTTGCCTGGGGTGCAAGGAAGATGTTTAATGTGGCCTGGCATGTAGAAGGGGCTCAATGCATAATCCCTACTTGGTGGTGTTCTTGTGGATGCTATGGTTACATGCTCCCCCCTCCTCCCACCCCATGTTATAAAAAGTTACTATTCTGCCAGTAAAGGAAATGGCCTGGAGTCCTATTCTCAGATATTGTTCAGGACTCACTGTGTGTTTACTCAAGCAAGAGGGTTCAAACTGCTTCCTCTAATAGTCACAGAGAAGGGCTGAAGCTTTGTCAGCTGAACTTTTGTGATCTGGCTGACTGGCAATGAATAATTAAACTCCTGCCAACACAAAGTATAAATTCCTCAGAGTGGTCTTCTATTTTCTCTATAATGGTATGCCTTCCCACCTCCCCAAATAATCATATCTGTTTTGTTATTTAGCAGAAGCTCAAGGTTTAAGGCACACATGGTGCCCTTTTGTCTCATAGGCAGCTTCTCAAAAGCAGTCTTAACTCAAGTTCTCCATGCCTTGCAGGGAAGCCTGTGGTCCTCATTGACCTGGCCAAGAAGCTGGAGTGAATCCCACCAAGCTGAGTGAGGCCAGCTTCTATTTTAGTGGGTTGCAAAAAGAGCTGCTCCAGCAGAATATAAAACAGAGGGGACAAGTGCCTTTTTGTATATTTGATACTTTCATGAAGGAGAGCCCTGTGGAAAACTTGGCCTATTTGTATAACATCCTGTTCATGGAGGGCCAGAATTCATGAGTGGAGAGGTACTTTAAACAAGCAAGGAGCCACTCCTGAAAAATGTGCTAGGATTGAAAAGAGATTAATTAAAATCCCAGCGTGTTCAGAAAGTAATGTGAAGTATGCTTCCTGTCTCTATACATCAGTGGTGACATACAATACTTCTCCATGATTTTTGAGTCCTAAGGGGACTAGCTTCCAACGTGGATTCCCACAGCTTAGCCCCATTGGCTGCTCCAGTGGAATTGCACACTTCAATGAACAGTGCAGAGAAAAAAGGAGCTCCTTTTCTTATCTAACTTTGATCCTAAGCCTCCTCCCACCAGTGAGCAAGGAAAAAAACAATTAACTTCCAATTCCACCAATCTGATTGTTTCATTGTCTTATGAAGCAGTGCTCAGTTCAATCATTCAGATTTCTCTCTCCTCAGCTTTCCCCCCACCAGAATCCTTTGCAAGATGGCTTTTGGAAACTTAGGAATGAGATTTGTGTCCTTAGGAGTGGTATTCTCCTATTCTCTCTTGGGACAGTGGCCCTTTGCACCCCTGGTACCTGAAGACATTGCTGGTCTTTGGGGTAGCAGCCTGTATCAGGGTCTATCTCCTGCCACAGGGAACATCAGCCATCTTATGGCTGATCAGCATCACCTTAGTTCTCTCTGACAGCAGATCCTTAAACCCTGCCAAATCCTCCTGCAGCCTGCTGCCTGAGCACCAGCCAGGCCTCTGTGGAGGCGTTACCTCTCCCCACTTAACAGGCCCCAAGTACTTAACTCAAGATCTCAACCCATGAGGAGCCTGGGAAAACTGCACCTCAGGGCCCTTCTCACCACAGGCACTCAGCTGAGACCCTGACACAGCGTGTGAGTGCGAATAGTTATTTGGGATGTGGCACTACAAACACTGGCAGGAAGTAAACATGGAAAAGAAAAGCCATTAAAGCTTGCATTGTCAAGCAAATTGCCACAGAGGGCAACTGGAACTTAATCCTTCCGAGGAACTCTAGAACCTGCCTCAGAATTATGGGCATGTTAATAACTCATTAATTTAATTGTGAAGATTACATGGAATATGTATGCAAAGCAATTAGTGCAGAGCCCAACCATAATAAGGGCTCAGTAGATGCAAGCATATCCTGCTCTCCCACAAACCCTTCTGCTCCCAAACTTCTGCTTGCCAGCTCTTTCCATGGTTTCTTGACTCGGGGTTTTTCTGTTATGTCTTTGATCACCTCTTTCTGTTCC
Organism: Molossus molossus; assembly: GCF_014108415.1. Lineage (NCBI taxonomy): Eukaryota > Metazoa > Chordata > Mammalia > Chiroptera > Molossidae > Molossus > Molossus molossus. The sequence continues at coordinate 45,159,788 of NW_023425399.1, forward strand.
TCAATGCCCTTTAATTTTACTCTATGAACTGAAATCAGGTATTTCCCAAGGTCCAGATTGTGTTTTTCACTCTTTTCCTGCTATGTGAATTCATCCATTGCAAAGTTAATAGGAAAATACCCAAGCCTCTTCAAAGGTGGGTAAATAAAGATACCCTTAGGATATATATGCCATCTTATCCCAGGCAGGAGACTGAAGCAGTCTGTGTTAAAACAAAATTTTGTTATTTCAAATGTTTTAGAAAGTATAGTGGAAGTGTAGTGAATATAAGTTTGATAATATGGAGTGTTGTAAAGTACTGAGAGAAATCAGTATTTTCATACCATTTGGTGGATGTCCAAATTTATATGGTCACTTTAGAGGTATCTGGACAGTATTTATTAAAACTGAAAATGCACATACTTTTTTACCACCCAACAATTATACTTTTGCATATATATCATAGAGAAATTCATTCAAATGTGCACAATGATATTCATTGCTATTCATTATATTAGCAAAAAAAAAAAAAAGAAAGAAAGAAAACAATCTGCTATCTATTAGTAGGGGGTTAGATAGATAAAAAATGATATATTTTCATGATGGAATAATTATATAGCAATTAAAAAGGAGTGAGCCCTGGCTGGTTTGGCTCAGCGGTTAGAGCACCAGCCTGCAGACCAGAGGGTCCTGGGTTTGATTCCTGCTAAGGGCACATACTTTGGTTGCAGTTTGTCCCCGGCCCTTGTTGTGGTCGGGTGGGTGGTGGCCACTCAATGTGTCTCTCTCACATCAATGTTTCTCTCTCTTTCATCCTCCCTCTCTCTCTCCCACTCTATCTGAAAATAAATGCAAAGATGTCCTCAGGTGAGGATTAAAAAAAAAAGAAGGAGTGAACTAGAACTCTACATATCAACCTGGATATATCTAAAATAAATAGCTGAAAGAGAAAGCAATTAGCAACCATGAATATGTTTTCTGTTCTTATAAGTTTCTTTTCCAAAAGGTGTATGAATAAAATTATATAGTAAGCATTCTTTTGAGTCTGGTTCCTTTCACTTAGCTTAAGGCATTTGAGATTCATCCATATTGTTGCAGATAGCAGTAGTTCCTTTTAATTGTTCAACTGTTTTGCTTAATTTTTTAATGGGCTGTTATATACATTAATAGTTTTAAGAAAGAAAATAAAATTTTGGAAATGTAGAAACCAAACTCCCAACAATTATGACTCTAGGAGGATGGAGTAAGCCAAGTTTGGAGAAGGGGATGGTTAATGGTTTAACGTTATTTGTAATGTTTTTTTTTTTTTTTTTTTTTTTAAGTAGTGGATTTCTATATTACACATGTAATTTTAAATTCTGTTTACAAAGATAATAGATGAAGTTGATAACTGCACTAGTTGTGTAAGAGAGTATCTCTGTTCTTAGATAATATACAATAAAGCATTTAGGGGTAAAAACTAGTGATGTCTACAGCTTACCTTTGAGTGGGAGGAGAGAGGAAGGGAGGGAGGGAAGAGAGACAGAGAGAGACAGAAAGAGAAAGAGAGAGAGAGAATAGATTTAAAATTCCTGATATCAGCCTGGTTGGAGTGGCTCAATTTGTTCAGCATCATCCTGTGCACCAAAGGGTTGCTGGTTTGATTCCTGGTCAGGGCATATACCTGGGTTGCGGGTTCAATTCCCTGTCAGGGTGTGTATGGAAGGAAACCAATTGGTGTTTTTCTCTCACATCAATGTTTCTTTCTCTTACTCTCTCTCTACCCCACATTCTTCTCTCTAAATGTGTCTTTAGGTGAGGATTTAAAAATTTTTTTACTTGAAGAGAAAAGGAAGGAAACTTCAAATTGACTAAAAGCTTAAGGTTGATGAAGATTCTTTAGATGCTTGGCTGTTAATTAAGAGAAACAGGACTGAGAAAGGCAAATAGATACCGAAATTCCACGAAGCAGCATCTATGGAACTTGGGAGCAGCATCTGTGCTCCATGTCAGGAGAAGAGAAAAGTGGAGGGGAGGGCCTCATTCCTCCTAAGATACCTGGGGGTGCAGCAGGCTCCATGTAGAATTACAAGGGAGAGGGAGGATGAACCAGTCTGAACTACCACCTCAGGGCTCAGGTCTAGAGGGTTATTAAAGGGTGTGTGCATAAGGAGTTGTGGAGCTTTCAGCCTGACCTTCTGTTATTGGTTGGGTTACCTCCCTGGCTCCACATTTTCCTGGTGGAAAAGAGGCCCCTCAAGGGAGGATGAGGTATCATGGAAAGCTTTATTTATGAAGCAACTTGAGGAGTTTCCCTTCTAAGTTCTCATCTCCCTCTGTCTTACCATGAAAATGTCCCATTTTGTCTTTAGCAGAGCTAGAATCAAAGCCAGTGTTCAGACTGGTGGTTCCCTGGGGAGTGTAAAGTTGTAGCTTCCTGATGAAGCTGCCGTGATGGCCATGCTTATAAGTCTGGCCTTCCCTTTGCTCTTTTCTTATTATTAATATTAGTTAGCTGGTTATGATGGTAACACTTCCACCTGTGACATATGGTTAGAATCCATGGCCTCAAATTCATTCAAGACTGAGTGATGTGAATCAGTCATATTCCCTCAGACCTAGTGACCAGAACAATTCATGCTGGATGATGGAGGTCAGATGTGCAATAAGGAGCCCACCTGAAAACTCAAAAGAATAAGGGCAAAAGCTAGAATCTTGGGGCTCCTCATACCATCCCTTTACCATCTCCTTTCCTCTCCTGCCATTTTACCCTTGACTCCTAACGGTAAAGATCAAACCCAAGGTGGTACAGGAATAAGTACCACATCTGCAGTGGTGCAGAATTTCAACTCTGAACAAATATAGTATATTATTTGAAAAAACCATGGTAGAGTGAAGCCATGAAAGTCGAAGCGCAAAGTGGTGAGGGACAACCGTATATAGATAAAGAATCCTACTTCGCGGAAATTCATTTATTGCAGTAGGGTCTGAAACTTATTAACCGTGATAAACGAGGGTCGACTATACTCTTTAATGTTGCCTTACCTAACTTCTCACTCCACCTTTGGCTCTTAATATTTCTACCAGAGTGCCAAGTGTCACCTTAGATTCAGTCTGTACGATATCCAGCTTCTCTCCCAAGCTAATCTCCTTCATAATGTCCTTCTTTCTGTGAATGGCTCCAATTTTTTCAAAATCCAGATGAATGGCTTCTATTCTATCTTTTCTCCTTTTCTTCTCTATTGAACATTTTATTAAAGTTCATCTCTTCTGCCTTTGAAATTTCCCGAGTCATCTCTACTTTATTTCAGCATCTACCAGCCTAGATGAAGGAATCACTACTGTTTAACTGACCTTTCCTCTCCTCTGGTGTCTCTTTGTCTGTTGCTTTTGGGATATTGCTGTCAATGACTTCAACATACCCACCCCCTCCAGAGCCCACAGGAGCTTCCTACTATCAATCTCATTAATCTACTTCTTGGTCACCTTTGGTTTAACTTCCCACATCCAAGGAGTCACTTCCTTATAAACTTTTTTCTCCAAATTGTCTCATATCCATCTGTTTTTCGTCATCTCCATTCAGACTCCTCAAACCTTGTACTCATCATCCACAAGCTCAGTAACCACTGGCCTTGATTTTAGTTTTTCCACTCTACCCTACATTCCACTACTGCACTAATCTTGCTTAGACATCATTTCACCAGGCCACACCCATGCTCAAGTACACAGTGGCTTCCTATCACATCAAGTCTAAACTACTCTGCCTGACTGTCATCCTCTGGCTCTACACCCAAAATTTCCTACCCATCTTATTCCTCTTCCAAGCCAAGTTTCCTCTTCCCTCTCTGTTCTATAAGCATCCTATGCTTAGTCCTAACTGTATAGCTTTGCTCAGACTCTTCATCCTCTGTTAAATCAAAACCTGTTTAACTTGTTAAGGACTATTGGATCTTTTATGGCTATCCATCCACTTCCATTCTATGCTCTATCAATGTTAGAAACAGAGTGTTGGAGCAACAAATCAGATTCTACATAGGTAGGCTAGGACTAAAGGTCCATAAAACTCCACAGATGCAATTCGGCATCAGGGCCCTAAACATAGGTCTGAAAGAGACCCCATTGCACTAGGGATAGTTGTGTGAGGCTGGAGTACAGGAGAAAGAGAGAGTCAAGCCTAGGAAGAAAGTCCATGGCAAAAGACTTTCGATCCCTGGAAAGATGCAGGAGTCTTGAGTTTAGAATGAATTCAGAAATCACAGGTTTAGTTCACACAAGAAAAGAATAGATGGGAAGAAGATGAAGACAGGGCACTGATATCAGAGCTGGTAACAATGGCTTTGGCAGTCTGACCAACACAAAGGTCTTATGTTTACCATGCATACCTTTTGCATTGCTTGAACTCTGTGATAGACTGTCTGCAATGATGACCACAATAAATTTCTTCCCTTAGCTTTATGTACATGTCACTCTGCCATTAAAAAGTGGTATTTATTTCTCCTCCCTTGTACCTGGGCTGGCCTTGTGACTGCTTTGGTCAATACAGTCTGATGGAAAATAATGTTCTGGGACTTCTGAGCCTGAGCCTTAAGAGTTAAGGCAGTTTCTACTTCCTTCTTCTTAGGATATAATCAACTGCTATGAGGTTCCCAAGCTACATAGAAGAGAATCAAAACACTCAGCCTATGGCCCCAGTTCAGCTCCCAGATAATAGCCAGAATCAACCACCAGTCATGTGAGTTCTCCATTGTGGACTTACAGGTCAGTCAGTCAAGCCCTTGCATAGTCGACTAGAGTCCTAACCAACATCACATGGAGCAGAACCACCCAAAAGAGTCAAATCAACCCACAGAATTGAAAAGATAATAAAATTATTGTTTTCTAAGTTTTTACGTTTTAAAGTGGCTTGTTTGTCTGCAATATATAATTGAAACAGACCCTCAATGAATTTCTCAACTTCTAGTGAGAACTTTCTTTATCCACTATTCATAACACTTATAGTTATAACACTTATGCTTTGAATCCACAAGTCAAGGTACTTAGCATGCCCAATTCCTCAACAACTTGGATTCATATTGAACATTCTCTTTTCTGCTAAATGTAGCACAATAATCTCATCTGTCAATTGGTTATATTCCATTTAGCACTTAAAATTATATTTAATAGTTCTCTAATGATTTTATCAGTAAACCTCATATACTTTAAGATCAAACCTGCATTTATTTATATCTTTTCCCCTCCCATTGCTTATTACAAAATAAACATGCAACAGGTATTACTGAATTGAAAGTTCATTTCCAAATATCCCTCCGTATGCATGGGATTGTCTTTTACATCTGGCTCAAGTGACTAGAGACAACAACCACCTTAATTCAGCTTTATGTCTAATAGGTTAACCATTTAAATCTTCCTTAAAAGATAAAACACAAAGTCACAAACACACATTCTAAATATTAAAAATTTATCATGACAAATGTTTATTCAGAGATTCACAGGAGTGAAAATGGATAATGGCCAGTGACATAGGAGTCAAAACTTGGTTCAGAAAAGAATCTTGACTTATTGCTAGTACAATCATACTTATTAATAAAAACTTCAAACATTGAATGTATTTTTCATGTTGTATTTTTTCATGTGCTTCATGGTGGAGTTCACATTTAAAATGAGGTCATCAAGATTTTACAGATTTGTCTGAGGTGAAGCCATTTAAATTTCCTCAAAAATAACCTTTTCTGGAACCAAAATATACCCAGAAGGTTATTATATTGCCAATATGGGAGTGTTCATGTTTTTGGTTCATGTGGATATGATATAGTAACTTCAGGGATAAGAATTGAGACATAAAGAGCAAAAATCAACTTAATCTAAACATTCTGCAATTATTTATGAGATAAGAGATGAGCAGGTTCTGCAACAATAAAAATCAACATACTCTTGAACTTATGAGTTATAATTAGGAATGGCTGAACCTGTTTGGTTAAAGAACTAGCTCAAATGATTGCCAATTCTTTAAGCCAAAACCTAATGCTTTGCTGGGGATCTTCTCTCCTCAGCACAAGGACTAAGGTATTGCTACTGATGGCCTGAAACTATTAAAAAATCTAAAACAGTATCTATGTATGGTTCTTAGCACTTAAGGAAATATCAGGTTAAAGAAAAATTAGGATTTATGTGATATTAAGGGCACCTCAAACAGGTCCTAGTATAGCCTGGAAAAAGCAACTAGAGTACACAGATACCCACATTCCTAGGGTTCTATAGCAGAGAATTTCACTGTTAGAATTAGGGTCACATACAGCATAAGAGAGATTAGAGAAGGTAGGAGGGGCTTGTGAAGGTCATGGGTATGCTTTGGGTGGTTCCTAGAAACCAGTGTTGTGATCTTGGGTAAGTAAGCCACATACGCCACTGAGCCCATTTTTACTTTTATAACAGTAGAAAATGATGATGATATCAGTACTGCTTACTCACAGGACATTATGAAGTTCAACTGAGATAATATATGATAAGACATGTTGGAAAGAAAGTATGAAACATTATAAAAAATAAGATTTCAGGTATGATACAAACATGGAGATGCATATGCAAGAACAAAACATCGAATCAGCATGTATTCAAATGATTAGATGAATAAATGAATAAATAAGTGATTGATGTCATGATAAATGTATAGTAATGTGAGTCATAGAAACTTATGTATGATTGCAAGAGAAACTTGAAATGTAAGTTTTTTCTCCTGAATAGTTGAAAAGGTTTTATTGGGATTTGGGGCCAGAAGGAAGGGAGGATGAATACATGAAAGGAAGGTACATCAAATTTGTTGACATGTAGGAAACATTCTAAGCAGTATATTAAAAAATGACTAGATGGTAGGAAGAATCACAGGACAGGCTGAGGAACAGAAGGCAACAAAACACTGTGTCAACTGTGAGCAACCAGATGCTTTTCATAGTTTACCTCACTTAAGTCTCACAAATCACCCTATGAGGTAGGTATTATGATCCCCATTTTATGAAAGACAAAACTAAGTCTCAGAGCCTTATCTGGCTCACTGCTGCACATTAGTAGATGGAAGTACCAAAAACACTGGTCTTTCTGAGGCTTTAACTGATATTTTTTTCTCCTATGTCTTGGGTCAGTATGTATAAAGCAGTGGGAGGTCCCAAAAGTCCCAGTGTGGGTGGAGGTGAAGGTGGAATGGTTGGATGAGGTGGGAGAAATATGGTCTGAGCAATGGGTAGAGAAACTTCTTCCTTTCCTATAGCTTTATTTTGGTTTTGAATAACCTAATTTACTTCCAACTTATTTCAATATGCCCATCAGCTAAATCATAGTTGTCCAGGTTTTTTATTTGTCTCTCTCTGCAGCAAAAAGAAAGAGAAGATAATTAGCTTCAGGCTAGCCTGCCCTTTTTAAACACATAAGGAAAAACCTCTTAGCTCTCTTCTTCTTCCCCACCCAAATGACTGCCTCTGTTAATAAACATATTATTAATGCCAGAGTTGCTGCACAACCAGAATTACAGGACAATCAACAATAGGAAATGATATTGCAAAGACAATTGAGAACCTTGACAAATCCTCTTACAAAACTTCCTCTTACAAACATCGTCTCATCACTGTAGTGATCCATTGGCCGAAATATTTCATCAGGGCTGGAATAGAGAGCCCCCTGTTTCTCATTATAATTAATTGGCAGTAATAGAAACATTAAACAATAGGGTGGGTGATGTAATTCTAACACAGGCTTCCTTTGATAAAATCTTCTATGGTGTGCAGGAAATACCTCAGTGGGAAGGATCCATGTACCTGTCTCACAAGATAGGCTGAAAATACCAGTTTTCTTTTTATACCTGTACACTAACTCTTTGCTGCATCCCTGTTCTAAAGAGAACTCGATTAAGAACTGGTTTCCAAGAAAAATAACCACAAGTCTTTCAAAAAGCATATAATATAATTTCATTCAGGACTTCAAACCAAGCTTTTAGGATACAGGGGACCTCTCCTGGAGGTTTCTCCAGATCTGGTGTTTGGAGCCCTTGGTGACCATCAACACTGAATGCTCTTTTTTCTTTCCTTTCTGAGCAGAAGCTGGGCTGTGAAAGGTGGCGTTCTCACTATTGCAGGAGTTGGACAGCTTAGGTTTGAATTCCAGCTTTTCCACTCCCTGGCTACTTTATTTGCAAGGTAATTTCACCTCTGTGAACAAAAGTTGCTCATTTTCAGAATGGGGATTTTTAAAGTGTATGAGCTCCAGCAATTCTCGAACTCTACTGGGACCTAAAATCCATAGACTCCTTTGAATCTTTGCTGTTCCTCACCCTACATCTTTCCTTTCCTCTTAACCCAGCTTAAATTCCATAACCAAATAGTATAATCACTCCCTTGCAAAAACCCAACTCCTTTTCTCCCTCTCTCTTATTAGTTTTCTCATGGCAACACCATAACTCTGGTTAAGTTCAATGCCCTACTCACTTTATGTTTGCACCTAGGACACTGAGTATGGATGCACAACAGCATAACCACAGTAACTGGGCTTCCTTTAAATTCATCGTTATGAACTTCAAATGGGCTCCTTACTCTGCTTGGAAGCCCATGTATTGTTGCCCCAGTCCATTTATTCTCCCACTAAGAAAATGGAAAAACACAGACAAGAACTTACTTGTCTTCCCACCACCATGCTTATTTACTTTCTTGTATCTTTGCCCATCGACTCTGACTTCCTTTCTGTAATAATAAATAAACTGTCCATGTTCCAACTAAGGCCACTCCTCTCATCTGCATCACAGAGACATAGACTCCAGACCCTCTTTCTCTCTCCTGGAAGTGGCTCCAGAAATTCTGCCTCCTCCTTTTTGCATCATCCATCTCCCTCACTTTACTATCTTATTCCCATCAACACACATACTATTACGTCTCCCATATCAACCAAAGTCTCTCCTGACCTGACCTCACTTTCCTCTTTGGTTGCTGCCCCATTCCCAAATCACTTTATAGCAGAACTCCTTGAAAGAGTTAGTTACTGTCTGTTTCCAATTCAATTCCCATTTTTTCCTTAAACTCACTCCATTTCAGCTCTGCCCTTACCACTTTTCAGTGTTTGCAGTGCCTTTTATATTATGAATCCAATCCAGTGGTCAGTTCTCAGCTATCACCTTATTTTACCTACAACAGCCTTTGGCACAAGTGAAAACTTGCTTCTCTTTGAATCTCTGTCTTCACTTGGTGTTCTTGTTACTAGCACAGCATAACAAATTATCTCAAAACATAATAACTTAAAACACTGAACATATTTATTTTGCTCATGAATTTGTGACCTGGTCAAAGCTTGGTGAGGACAACTCATTTCTACTTCACTACATATCAGCTAAGACAGCTCAATGGCCAGTGGCTGGAATCATCTGAGGTTCATTCACTCACATGCCTGGTTCCTGGGCAGGGAAACTTAGATACTGGAACACTTGGGTTCCTAGGGTATCTTTCTCCATCTCAGTCTCTCTGTGTGTGGTCTTCCCAGCATGGCAGCATCAACATCAGAGTAGACAGATTTCTTACACTTCCATGCCTCACAAGGCACATGCCTCAAGAAAGAGGGCCAGACAAAAGCTCTACCACCTTTCTCTTCACCATCTACCCTTAGAAATTATCTAGTTTCACTTTTGCGGCAGTCACAGGCCTTACCTCTCAATGCAGCAGTGTTCACCTTACGTGGTAAGGGAGATAGAGCTGAAGCTATCTTTAGAAAATAGAATCCACTACACTTGGCTTTTAGGGTACATCATCCTCCCTGGCTCTTCTCCTAAGTGGCAGCTCCTTTTCACCCTTCTCACCCTGCTCACATTGATTCTTCTTCTCCACTCCTTAAAGTTGAAGTTCACAGAGCTCTGACCTGGGACTATTCTCCCCCATGCCTCCTACTTTTTTTTCTTAAATCCTCACCAGAGGATGGAGATATATATATATATTATTTATTTTATCCTCACCCAAGGAAATTTTTCACTTTTTGTTCAGATAGAGTGGGAGAAAAAGAAAGAGAGAGAGAGAGAGAGAGAGAGAGAGAGAGAAACATCGATGTGAAAGAGACACATCAAGTGGCTGCCTCCCACACGACCCAACCAGAGCCGAGGACAAACTATAACCGAGGTATGTGCCCTTAGCTGGAACCGAACTCGGGTTTCTCTGGACTGCAGGCTGACATTCTAACCACTGAGACAAACCAGCCAGGGCACCAGAGGATATTTTTTTCCATTGATTTTTAGAGAGAGTGGAAGGAAGGGGTCGGGGAGGGAAAGAGAGAGAAACATAAATGTGAGAGAGACACATTGATTGGTTGCCTCCCTCATGCGCCCTGCTGGGGCTGGGGATCAAAACTGCAACCCAGATATGTTCCCTTGACAAGGAATCAAACTTTCCCTCAACCCTTCCATGCACAGGCCAGCACTCTAACCACTGAGCACACTGGCCAGGGTAGGACTTATTTTTTTTCTTCTTCTCTTTCTTGGTTATCTCAAAGAGTCTCATGGCTTTATACACCATCTATATTCTTCGTATTATTTTAATCCTCACTTGGGGATAATTTTTTTCTATTTATCTTCAGCTAAAGTGGGAAGGAGGGTGAGAGAGAAAGAGAAACATTGATGTGAGAGAGACACATCAACCACCTGCCTCCCACGTGACCCAGACCAGGGTCAGGGATGAACCACAACTGAGGCACATACCCTTGGCTGTAATTGAACCCACACTCTTTGCTCTGCCGGCTGACCCTTTAACCACTGAGCCAAACCGGACAGGGCACCACCTATATTCTAATGACTCAAATTTATATGTCTAGACTGTATGAGGAGTGAGGATGTGCATTATAGTTAAATTAGTTGTGCTGCTTTGTAATAAGAATGCTTTAAAATAACACAGGACTGGTAAGACCTTGGTTGAAAGATTTATGTTTATGCTCCCAACCTGCCAAAGGTAAATTAGGTAGGATCCAAAATTGTTGTACTAAAAGCCTTTTTGAAGTTATGTATGATCTACAATTCAATTGTATACATTTTGGTGCTAACATTAAGTTGACAACTCAAAGGTGCTGAATGTGTAAAAGGGAGTATAGGGGAGTTAGAAGTGCTGAATTTTTGCAAGAGTAAAAAGAGAGTAGAGAAAAAACAGTGATGATGAGCAGATTTCAGCTCCTGAACCCCCTCAAATCTCAATATGAAACAGCATTTGTGAAACTCAAGTTGGAGATGGCAGATTAGGGTTTTGGGTTATGTCTTAGTTAAGGTCTCCAGAAGCAAACCCAAAGATGAAGATTTATGTGAAAGAGATTGATCAAGGAAGGTCTGGGCTTTCATAGTTTCACAGTCAACAGTTACTAGAGGGGAGTAACTTCCTAGTACTACAGGCAGTCTGCACATTTGGGCAAGATGGTCCCAGTAGCTAAGAACATGCCTCCAAAGAAGAAAAAGCTATTTCTGTAGGTTGGTTCCTGCATGGGGAATTAACAGGGCCAAATAGCACAAACTTATTTAAAGTCAAATTTCTCATTAGAAAAGCTGTCTCAATGTATAGAACTAGTGATGTTTCAGTGTGCTCATTTAACTGTTCATTTAAAACACTTTGCTAACTTGATAGGAGAATAGTGGGCCAAATCCCCAGTGGGAGGCATGCAGGAGGTAGCCAATTGGTGTTCTCTCTCATCGATGTTTCTCTCTCTCTCTCTCTCTCCCCCTTTCTTTCTCTAAAAAAATTAAAAATCAATAAAGAAAAAATAAATAAAAATTTTGCCCATAGCCTTGGCCAGTTTTGTTGAGTAGTTAGAGCATCAACCTGCAGACCAAAGGGTCTGGATTTAATATCTTGTCAAGAGCACATGCCTGGGTTGCAGGTTTGATTCCCCGACCCTGACTGGGGCTATTTGGGAAGCAACCAATCGATGTGTCTCTCTCACATTGATGTTTCTCTCTCTTCCACTGTATCTAAAAATTAATAAAAAAATATAGTTGGGTGGGGATTAAAAAAAGATTTGCCCACATGTTGCAAGGAAACATATACGAAAGTTTGGGGTTTGATAGGGAGTGGTGAGAATTATACATAAACATAGTGAAAGGCATGGAAGGAAATCTAGGCAGAGTGCCATCTGTCTGCCAAGGTCACTTTAACTTCTGGGAGCCTAACTTTGTGGCTTAGGATGACAGGAATTTATCCAATCCATGTAGTGGAATTCATCCAGAAATGATGACAAACAAGAATTTTTATTATCTCTATGGACAGAATAAACTGCTTAGCTCTAGATTCTATGATATGATTTTTATCAGTCACTTCCTTGTTTTTTTATATGTCTGAGCTTTATCTAGTGCTGGGTTTTTAAGGCAGAAGTTAAAAAAATAAACTGGAAGCAGTAATTGTGCATGTCATTTAAAATAAACATAAAACTGTCCAGCATGATCTGTGCATAGGGTTTATTAACAAGTGTTCTTGATTCACTGGTAATTCAGGATTTCAACACTTCTTTTCTTTCAAATGGATTGCTACAAAAGAAATGACAGTAATTGTAGCTTCATGATTAACTTAATAATTTGTCAACATTTTTTCTCATCCAACAACCAGCAGAACCCAACAAACAGATTCATTTTTAGCAACATAGCTGATGTTTTATAGAAAACCATGTAAAATTCTTTGAAAACATATTAAAAGAAAAATGTTAATGAACTTGTTTCTCACAAGGTAATATGTGAGCAAATGCATACAACAAAATATTATAGGATCATTACTTGTAATTAGATATGAATATTATGGACAATAAGGTAATTAAAATATATGACATCATAGAACATTCTATATGATCCAAATCATTGATATCAAATATCAAACAATAATATCAAAAGTTGACATTACTGGATAGAAAAATAAATCAAGTTTAGTAAACATTTTGCCTTTTCATTATTGTTTGTTCTGAGAGACTTATATGAAGCAAATTGTTTTATTAATTACCTAAATCATAAATACAGATTGATTGTCTTTCTTTGTTTTCATAGCCACTAAAAAATATTTCTATGGCATAATTCTAAATCATAGATGGATTATTTGTAAAATAGTAGTCTCTAAACTGCCACTGTGTGCTCAGTGGCTTTTTGTTCAGTTAAAAAAAATTTTTTTTAATTGCTATTTAGAGCGAAGAAGGAAGAGAGACAGACACAGAGAAATTGAGACAGAGAGAAACATCGATCAGTTGCCCCTTGTGGGTGTCTTGACTGGGGATTAAACCTGCAACCTGGGTATGAGACTGACTGGAAATAGAACCTGCCACCTTTCAGAGTCTGGGAGGATGCTCCAAACAACTGAGCCACACTGGCCAGGGCTTGTTTTAAAAAATGATATTTAGAGGAAGGGAGAGAAAGGAAAAAATTTTTTTTACTTTATTTATTTATTTTTAATTATAACATACAATAAAGGGCAAAAATATGAAACCTCCAAAATAAAGAATAGTGCAAGCAGAAGACTGTCTCCTGTCCTCTCCTATCCCCCAGAAGTAGCCACTATTCAATAAATATAGATCAGTTTTGTCTGTTCTTGAACTTAATTCTTACAGAATCCTACAGTGTATAGTTTTTTTGTTTGACTTCTTTTGTCTAACATTACGTCTGTGAAATCCATCTATGTTGTCATGTTTTTCACTTCTTAAGCTATATTAACTAAAAAAATGAAATAAAGCCATGATAATTAAGGTTTACCTTTTGTATTAGATAAAATTAAATAGTAGAAAAAAAGCTAAAATTCCATGCCTTCATTGATTTGCTCTAAAAATACCACCATCTCAAGTTCTCAACAGAAATGTAATGTTTTGCAATATCATAATAATTTTGAATAATTCTACTTGTAATTTCAGTAGTGCTCTCTATTAATTGATTATTAAACCAGGTTGCATTCCCACTTCTAAACTAAAAGGCAAATGAAAAGCTACATGGATAAGAAAAATTTCGTCACATAAATTCACTGACTTGCCCAAGGCTGTAAAAGCCATTTTAACTTCAGCCTCATTTAATAAACAACTTCCATGGGTTGATGTCTGAACAGCTATTTCTCTTACCCCAACAACTCCAATGCAGTTGATAAAAGAGTAAGATCTCCATTCAACTTAGACTGTCAAGATGTATTCATCTGTTCTGAAACAAAGAAAGAACTAAGGTCCTCCTGAGGTTTTTTTTTTTTTATAAACGAAAGTGACCTCAAGATCTGGGGCAAAGAGCTGCATGCACAGATAAGAGAAACAAGAGCAATGAGCAAGGTTACCCAAGGTTGTCTGCAATCTGTAGTAGAATTGGCTGGTGCAGTTGGCCCTCCAAATTTCCTTTTGGGTCTCTATTTGTTAGACAATAATTCCTGGTATTTAATTTCTCTGATGGCATGACTTGTAATAAAAACACTCCAACAGGCTGCAGAAATGAATCCTGTCACTGAAGCTCAAAGAACTATCTCTGTGAATACAGCATCAAAATAAATCATCAGTCCACTAATACATTCTGATCACACAGGATAGGTAATAAGTAGATAATAATTGGTAGAACCCCAACTCCAGTTAGTTCAAGCAAAGCACATACACATATATGACGGTTCTTTAGGGGAGATATCTAGAAGAAGAATTGCTGGATCCTAGGATATGCATATTTTAGGTTTTCATAGCTACTGCTATATTTTGCAATGGTTTTTTGTTTTTTTTATATCCTCACCCAAGGACTTTTTTTTTTTTTTTTTTTTTTATGTTTTGTTCAGATAGAGTGGGAGGGAGAGAGAGAAACTTTGACGTGAAAGGGACACATCGAGTAGTTGCCACCCGCACGACCATCCAGGGTCGGGGACAAACTGCAACCGAGGTACATGCCCTTAGCAGGAACCGAACCCCGGTCTCTCAGGACCTCAGGCTGATGCTCTAATCGCTGAGCCAAACCAGCCAGGGCTGCAGTGGTATTTTTACTACTTCTGCTCCCCTTTCCTTCATATTTTGTTATCGTGTAGGTGTGGACCTCTGGCCTTACCCTATCCACAATGGCTTCAGAGCCCCCCTATGCTTCATGTCACCTCAATCATCTCCAAAGGATCTGCCCTGCATCTAGACTTCTTTCTGCTGAAAAGGTGGAGCTTCTGAAACCCAGACTAATTGTGTCATTTATTTCCCACTGGGGTACTTCTTTACCGAAACAGGAAATATTAATAGCTGGCAATATATAACTTACCCAGGAGAGGTGTTTGATTGATATTTTTTATTACTAAAAATTTTTAATGTTGACATAATTGCCAGTGTTCCCCTTCCCACCTCTACCCACTCCTGCCTCCCCTCCCTTGGCCTTCACCAAACTATTGTCTGTGTCTCTGGGGCATGCATATATGTTCTTTAGCTAATTCCTTCGCCTTCTTTATCCAGAAACCTTAGATCATGCTTTGCTTATAGTGGCTGTATAATACAACAGGAAGTGGTTAGGGACCCATGGGAACCTGGCAAACCCATCCTGATGGAGATTGCGGAAGCTCCTCAATGACTAACTCAACAGCTTTCACAAAACTCATCTTGGTGCTGAAAGAAATTTTACAGATAGTTTGGGCAAACCTTCCCTTTACAGGTGAAGATAGTGAGGCGCAGAGAGGTTATTTCTATTCTCAAAAACACAGAGGTGATGAGTGACAGATCCCAGGGATTTTGGTACTGTGTTCTTTCCATCACACTGAAGTACTCCCATTTGATGGCTAATCTGTGTATTTCACCTCTATCTCTGCAGGTCCACTCTGCTCTCCTTGGTGTCCCACTCTATGCCCTGGTTGCCCCATCCAGGCTACTTTGTTCTCTGGACTCAGGTTGGATTGGGCCAACAGCAAGTACCAGCAGAGGAGAGGAAGGCAGGAAGGGCAGGAGAAAGGTGAGGTATTTTTTTCTGGTTTCCCTGAAGCTCTAGGCAATATTTTCTGGCAGTGGCTATATCTCTTCACAACTACTAGCTTCTGCCAGGAGGCCCTCCTCCCTGAAGTAGTTCTCGCTAGGTTCCTGGGACACTTTTTCTCTTTGCTGCTTTAGCACTGGGGTGATAATGGCTCCCTACTGCTCTGGGCCCCTGGGTGCTTTTCATCCTCAGTTAATCCTACCTGTACCACTATAGAAGTCCCTTTATTAATCCATCTAAGCAAGATTGTTTCCCACCCAGGAATCCAGTGTTCACTTGTGTTTGTACACCTGGATTAAAAGTTAAGTGAAGGTGAAAAGTTAGGTTTCTTTTCTTCTCTTCTCTTCTCTTCTCTTCTCTTCTCTTCTCTTCTCTTCTCTTCTCTTCTCTTCTCTTCTCTATTATTTTATTTTATTTTATTTTTGTTACAGATGTTTCTCCTTTTTTACCACATTGACACCCTCCTCCTCATCACCCTCACCCCATCCCTGGCTTTGTTGTTCATGTCCATTGATTATGTGTACTTGCAAATAAGTTCTATGGTTTATCTCTTTCCTCCCCCCACAACCCCCTCATCTGAGGGTTGTCAGTCTGTACCCTACTACCACGTCTCTGGGTCTACCCCATTCCTCAGATTGTTCTGTTCATTATATTCCACAAATAAGGGAGATCATGTGATATTTGTCTTTTTCTGCTTGGCTTGTGTCGCTTAAGATAATACTTTCCAGGTCCCTCCATGTCATCTCAAAGGATAAGAGATCTTTTTTTCTTACAGCTGCATAGTATTCCATTATGTATATGTACCACAGCTTTCTTATCCATTCGTCTATTGATGGACACTTGGGCTGTTTCCAGATCTTAGCTATTGTAAAAAATGCTGCTATAAATATGGGGTACATATATTTTTTCTGATTGGTGTTTCAGGCTTCTTAGGGTATATTCCTAGAAGTGGGATCACTGGGTCAAATAGAAGTACAATTTTTAATTTTTTGAGGAAACACCATATTGTTTTCCATAGTGCCTGCACCAGTCTGCATTCCCACCAGCAGTGTATTAGAGTCCCCTTTTCTCCACACCCTTGCTAACACTTGTTGTTTGATGATTTGTTGATGGCGGCCATTCTGACAGATGTGAGGTGATACCTCATTGTTGTTTTAATTTGCATCTCTCTGATGATTAGTGATGTTGAGCATTTCTTCATATGTCTCTTGGCCATTTGTATGTCCTGTTTGGAGAGGTGTCTATTTAGTTCCTCCTCCCATTTTTTAATTGGGTTCTTTGTCTTCCTTTTGTTGAGTTGTATGAGTACTCTATATAGTTTGGAAATTAACCCCTTATCTGATGTATCATTGGCAATTATACTCTCCCATACAGTGGGTTACCTTTCCATTTTGATGGTTATTTCTTTTGCTGTGCAGAAGATTTTGAGTTTGATGTAGTCCCATGTGTTCATTTTTCCTTTGTTTCTGTTGCCTTAGGTGATGTATCAGTAAAAATTCTGCTGTGTATGATGTCTGAAATTTTGTTGCCTACAGTTTATTCTAGGATTTTTATGGATTCACAGGTCAAATTTAAGTATTTTATCCATTTTGAGTTTATTCTTGTGTATGGTGTAAGTTGATGGTCTGGTTTAATTTTTTTGCATATAGCTGTCCAGTTTTCCCAGCACCATTTATTAAAAAGGCTGTCTTTACTCCATTGTATGCTCTTGCAACTTTGTCAAATATTAATTGAGCATAATGTCTTGGGTCCACTTCTGGGTTCTCTGTTCTGTTCCACTGGTCTATCTGCCTGTTCTTGTGGCAGTACCAGTCTGTTTTGATTACAGTAGCTTTGTAGTATAGTACAGTAGCTTTGTAGTATAACCTCATATCCAGTATTGTGATCGCACCTACTTTGTCCTTCTTTTTCAAAATTGCTGTGGCTATTCGGGGTCTTTTTTGGTTCCATATGAACTTTAGAATTATTTGTTCTAGTTCTGTGAAATATGTAATTGGTATTTTTATGGGGATTGCATTGAATCTATAGATTGCTTTGGGTACTATGGACATTTTAATGATGTTAATTCTTCCAACCTATGAACAAGGTATGTGCTTCCACTTTTTTATATCTTCCTCTATTTCTTTTTTCAATGTCCTGTAGTTTTCTGCAAATAGGTCTTTTACTTCTTTGGTTAAGTTTATTCCGAGGTATCTTACTTTTTTTATCTTTATGGTAAATGGGATTGTTTTTTCAGTTTCTCTTTCTGTGAGTTCACCACTGGTGTATAAGAATGCCATCAATTTCTTGACGTTAATTTTGTATCCTGTTACTTTGCCAAATTCAATTATTGATTCTAGTAGATTTTTGATGGAGTCTTTTGGGTTTTCTATGTATAATATCATGTCATCTGCAAATAAGGACATTTTAACTTCCTCCTTTCCAATTTGGAACCCTTATATTTTTTCCTCCTGTCTGATTGCTTTGGCTAAGACTTCCAGTACTATGTTAAATAAGAGTGGTGAAAGTGGGCATCCTTGTCTTGTTCCTGTTCTTAAGGGAAATGCTTTTAGTTTTTGCCCATTGAGTATGATGTTGGCTGTAAATCTTTCATATATGGCCTTTATTATGTCAATATATGATCCCTCTATTCCCACATTGCTGAACGTTTTTATAAAAAATGGGGGCTGGATTTTGTTGAATGCTTTTCAGCATCTATTGATATGATCATGAGGTTTTTATTCTTCATTTTGTTTATATGATGTATCACAGTGATTGATTTGCGAATATTGTACCAGCCTTATATGCCTGGGATGAATCCCACTTGGTCATGGTGAATAACTTTTTTGATGTATTGCTGGATCCAATTTGCTAGTAGTTTGTTCAGGATTTTGGCGTCTATGTTCATCAGGGGTATTGGCCTCTAGTTTTCTATTTTTGTAGTGTCTTTTTCTGGTTTTGGAATTAGAATTATGCTGGCCTCATAAAATGAATTTGGAAGTCTCCTTCTTCTTCAATTTTTTGAAATAGTTTGAGGAGAATGGGTGTTAGTTCTTCTTTGAATGTCCAGTAAAGCTCCCCAGTGAAGCCATCTGGGCCTGGGCTTTTGTTTGCTGGGAGAGTCTTGATTACCTCTTCAATTTCCTTAATTGTTATTGGTCTGTTCAAGTTTTCTATCTCTTCCTGGTCCAGTTTTGGGAGACTATGTGTTTTTAGAAATTTGTCTATTTTGCTTAGATTGTCAAAATTGTTGCCATATAATTGTTCATAGTATTTGTTAACAATCTTTTTTATTTCTGTGGTGTCAGTTTTTAATTCTCCTCTTTCATTTCTGATTTTGTGTATTTGGGTTCTCTCTCTTTGTTTCTTGGTGAGTCTAGCTAAGGGTCCATCAATCTTGTTTATCTTTTCAAAAAACCAGCTCTTTGTTACATTGATCTTTTGAATTGTTTTTTTGGTCTCTAGGTCATTTATTTCTGCTCTGATCTTTACTCTTTCCTTTCTTCTACTTGCTCTGGGGTGTTATTATTTTTTGTTTGTTTGTTTGCTTTCTAGTTCTTTAAGTTCTGTGGTTAGATAGTCTATTAGAAAATTTTCTTGTTTCTTGAGGTATGCCTGTAGTGCTATGAACTTCCCACTCAGAACTGGTTTCGCTGCATCCCATAGATTTTGTGCTGTTATGTGGGCATATTCATTGGTTTCCAGGAAGTTTTTAATTTTTATTTTGATCTCTTCTCTAACCCACTAATTGTTTAATACCTTGCTATTTAGCCTCCTTGTGTTCCAATGTCTTTGCATGTTCTTGTTGCAATTGATTTCTAGTTTTATGCCATTGTGATCTGAGAAGATGCTTGATATGATTTCAATCTTCTTGAACTTGTAGAAATTTAGTTTGTGTCCTAACATGTGGTTTATCTTTGACAATGCCCTATGTGCATTTGAGAAGAATGTGAATTCTGTAGTTTTGGAGTGTAGTTCTCTGTAGATATTTATTAAATCCATTTGGTCTAGTGCTTCATTGAGAGTCTCTGTTTCCTTGCTAATTTTTTTGTCTAGAGGATCTATCCAGTGATGTCAGCGGGGTGTTGAAATCCTCTGCTATGATTGTATTGCTGTTGATTTCTCCTTTCAAGTCCTTCAGAAGGTTTTTAATATATGTCGGTGCTCTTATATTGGGTGAATATATGTTTATCAAGGTTATATCTTCCTGTTGGATAGATACTTCCAATATTATGTAGTTGCCTTCTTTGTCTCTAGTTATGGTCTTCATTTTGAAATCTACTTTATCAGATATGAGTATTGCTACCCTAGTTTTTTTTTGCTGTCTATTTGCTTGGAAAATTTTTTTCCATCCCTTCACTTTCAACCGATGTGAGTCTTTTGTGTGAGGTGAGTCTCTTGTAAACAACATATAGATGAGTCATGCTTTCTTATCCAGTCAGCTACTCTGTGTCTTTTTATGGGAGCCTTCATCCATTTACATTTAAGGTGATAATTGATATGTTCTTATTTATCATTTTTGTTTAGTTTGTTTATATTATTCGTCCTATTTCTCTGCTAATTACAGCAGTCCTTTTAACCTTTCTTGCAGTGTTGGTTTGGTGCTAATGTATTCCCTTAGCCTTTTTTTGTCTGGGAAGCTCTTTATTTGACCTTCTATTTTAAATGATAGCCTTGCTGGGTAGAGTCGTCTTGTATTCAGATCTTTGTTTTTCAGGACCTTGATTACTTCGTGCCATTCCCTTCTGGCCTGTAGTGTTTCTGTTGAGAAGTCAACTGAAAGCCTTATGGGGGTTCCTTTGTAGGGAGAGTGTTGTTTCTCTCTTGCTGCTTTCAGGATTCTCTCTTTGTCTTTCATTTTTGCCGTTTTAATTACTATGTGACTTGGTGTGGGCCTGTTTGGGTTCTTCTTACTTGGGGCTCTCTGTGTTTCTTGAACTTGAATGTCTTCTTCTTTCACCAAATTAGGGAACTTTTCTGTCACTATTTCTTTGAATATATTCTCTGTCCCTTGCTCATTTTCTTCTTCTTTGGGGACTCCTATGATGAGAATATTGGTACATTTCCAGTTGTCCCCCAGTTTTCTTAAAGCTGTCTTCCTGTTTTTTAATTTTTTTTTCCTTTTGGTTTTCTGATTGGTTGATTTTTTCTACCCTGTTTTCTAATTCACTGACCCAGTCCTCTGCTTCCTCTACTCTGTTTAGACCTTCCAATGTGTTCTTTATTTGTGCTACGTCATTCTTCATTGCTTCTTGGTGGTTTTTAATTTCCAGTTGGTTGATTTTCAACATTTCTATGTCTTTACTCATGGTGTTGATGTTTTTACTCATGCTGTTGAGCTTCCTCAAGATCATGCCTCTGAATTCTAGCTCTGTTAACTTGCTTAACTTCTCCTCATTTATCTCATCTTCACTAGAGGTCTCTTGTTCTTTTATTTGGCATTTGTTTCTTTGTCTCACCATTTTGGCTATCACAGTGGGCTTTGGAGCCTGCCAAATTTTTCCTGTGGGTGTTGGTGTTCTGCTGTTTGTGTCTCCCTCTCCTGGATTTGGATTAGTGAGGGAGTACCCATGTTAAACACCACTGTCAAGTCTTACTTTCCTGGTTAGAGTTGCTAGCCTAGGAATGGTACTGTTATCCTCTAGCTTTTTCCCTGGAGGCTAGCAGTCCAGGTTACTTGAAGAGTTTTGTGTTGTTAGTTGATTGTAAAACTCCTTCAGCTGCTCAGTGTAAGGGGATTTCCCAAGGGTGGGGCAGATGCTGGTTGTTAATGAACCTCAATTTGCATTTCAATGGCTCACTGGGTGCGTTTGAATATCTGAGTGAGGGGCCTCCGCCTCTCCCCAGAGCTCTGGGAAGGAGTAAGATGGCTACCCTCCTGTGTGGCCACAACTCAGCAAATGCTCTGAGCACCCTCCAAATCCCGAGTGTCCCCACACAGTTCCTGTCCAGTCCGCCCTCCCTCTGCTGGAGCCCAATGTGAGTGGCTGTGGCTATTTTAGCGTCTGTCCCAGCTCTGCGCTGTGGAGCCACTTGGGAGTTTAACCCTAGGGCACTGCTCACAACTAAGGCCACTGTAGTGTGTGGGCTCCAAGCCTCCCTCTCATGCCTCTGCCATCCTACCAAGATCGAGTCAGTGTCCCTAGTTATATGGTCCTTGCAAACTGCTTTTCAGTTGCTTTTTCCTGTCAATTTGTCTGTGTTTTTGTTTTAATTCCAGTTTCATCCTGGGCGATGGTCTGTGTAGCTTCCATTCACTTTGCTGCCATTTTGGAATCTCACTGCTTGTCCTTTGTATATTTTTATTTTTTAATGCACAATGTTTGTTTGTTTATTTATTTATTTATTTATTTATTTATTTTTATTGATTTGAGAGAGAGAAGGGAAAGGGGGAAGAGAGAGAGAGAGAAACACCAATGTGAGAGAAAAACACTGATCAGCTGCCTCCTTCTTGTGCCTTAACCAGGGATCAAACCTGCAACCTCGCTTGGTGTGTGCTCTGACCGGGAATCAAACCCACAATCTTTTGTACTGCATTGAGTTGAGCTGCACTCGCCAGGGATCTATTTATTTCATATTAAGCAAGTAAACATGCTGAAAATATTACAATCTATCCCCTATGGCATATCCAATGGTCAATGAACATGTGAGTGGTGCTCAAATTAAATAGTCATCGGGGAAATGCAAGTCATAGCCACTATTAGAATGGCTAAAATGAAAAACATAGATAATGCTTATAAGGACAGAAAACAGGCCTTTCTTTCTTTGTTATTGCCTTTCCACAATTTATGAGAAGCACCTGCTAATTAAACCTCTGATTCAGACAGCTTCTCTGCTCAAATAGAATAGCAGGACCAGACAAGTTACTCAAGGCTGCTCTCTCTCTTTCACCCCCTCCTCTCTACTATTTTAACAGCTTCAGGCTGGTTAGCAAGGATTCCTCCTCCTTGACACCCCCCTTCCCTTCAGATATGTCTTGCCGCTTGAACTCTTTATAATTTTTGTTCTAAGTTGGTTTTACAGACATGGGAAAATGCTGATAAGATGTATATTCAGTGTATCTGCATGACTGTCTCCTGGAAAACTGTAATTTTTCAAGACAAACTCCTACTATCTGCCTACCTTTGCCCCTTCCTTCCTTGTTGTTTAACAACAGCAAGTGCTTACTCTTTAAAAGTACAAGCCACTCTTTCTTCCTGCCCTGGTATTGCTAGTCAATGCATGAGTTCTTTAGGAAAGCAAAAGTAAAATTTCCTCTCTTTTCCTCTTCTCTTAGTTGTGAATTCTTTCACAAGTTTGCATCATTGGCCAAACCTTAACAATGCCAAATGTTGGTGACATTATGGAACAACTGTGACTCTCATGTGCTGCTGGTGGGAGCGTAAATTTGCACAATGCCACTTTGTAAAACAGTTTGACAGTATCAAATAAAGCCAAATACATACATTATCTAGGACCCAGCAATTTCTCTCTAGGTATACTCATTAGAAATGAGCATACATGTGTACCAAAGGACGTATACCGGAATGCTCATTCAGAGCAGTGCTATTTGTAACAGACAAAACAAAGCAGACAAATTTCTGGCAGCAGTAGTATAAACTGTGGTCTATTCAATTATAAATGAAAATCTTGACAGCAATAAAAGTTAATTATCTATAATTACATGCAACCACGTAAATATCAGAAATATGATGTTGAGTGAAAGAAGCCATACTCCCAAAGCACAAACATAGAAAAATTAATCTATGCTGTTAGAAGGCTATAGTCACTTGTGTTGGAGGGTAGTGTCTGAAAGAGCTTGAGGGGGGCTTAGGGGACTGGAATGTTGATTCTTGATCTTGGTGCTGGTTACAAGGTTGCTTAATTTGACAAATTCAGCAAAATTATGATATTCTTACCATGTGTTCTTTTTTTGATACTTCTATAAAACCATTTCCCCCGCTTCAAATCTATACTCCAACAAACAGATGGATCAATATAACACTAGTTCTAACTGGTGATGAGGTTCAGGTCATGCTAACCCAAAATATGGCACCTTGAATGAAGGAGTTCAAGAAAACAGCAGAAGCAGGAAGGTCACTCTGACCACCCCCCACCCTTCTCTCCTAAACAGGTCATAAAACACTCATGTAAGAGAACATTCTTATCTCTGAAGACAAAGGGATGCAGAGAAGAATATGAACACACAGGCCTTGGCTAAGTCTCTCCTAATTTATTATGCTTTACCTTTTATTCTTTAACTTGTCATATTCCTCCATGAGTGCCCACTCTTCATCAAACCTCACATAAAAATACTCAGGTCTAACTGTTTCTTCAGGTCTTCATTTCCTTATGAAGGCTACCGGGTCTCATAAAACTTACATCAAATAAATTTGTATGCTTTTCCCCTGTTTATCTGTCTTTGTCAGTTTAATTTTTAGATCCAGCCCGGCACAATAAGAGGATTGAGAAAAATGTTTTCCTCCTCTACATTGGCAAATTACTTAAAAACAGAGACACCAAATTTTTTCCCTGACAAACATCTGCATATTTCAAATCTTGTGGTAAGTATTGCTGCAAGTAAATGGCTGTGCTAGAAATAGTATGTTTTGGGGAAACAGTCTAGTTTCCACATGTTTGCACTTTTTATTCTAATTGTCCACTTTCAGAATAGATGGAATCATTTGCACATTGGATATGCTTGCATAGTTTCTGCTGTGTTTATTATATACAAATCGGTGAAGATGTGAGCCTATCTTTTGAAGAAGTTTTGAATATTTGGTTTAGAAGTATCTAGAATATTTCTGGCACAGTTGGGTCATCACTTGGACAGGAAGAAGTCTAAGAGAGGTTGTGTTGAGCTCAAAATGAGGGGTTGGCAGTTACACTAATGCTGCAACAGTGCCATGGTCAGGTTCCCAATGGCAGGGAAGCCAGGGTACAGAGGTAGCCACAGAGACATCTACTCTTGTCAAAGACAACTCTTAGAAATGCTTAATCAAAGCCACAGTCATCTACATGCCAGACATCTCCAACCTCAGAGCCAAGGAAGGAAGAAAGGAAGGACAAGCCAACTTGGCTCAGAACAGAGCAGGAACTACATAGCTCCTGTAGGAGGGCCAGGAGATGATTGCAACCACAGGCATGTGCCAACTTACATTGGGTTCTACTTTTTATAAGGATGAAATCAGAGCCACACAACAGCCATGTCAAAAAGAGTGGTCGTGGCCGTGGAAATGGGATGCAGCAGTTCATTTAAAGAACATTTCCAACAACCTCTTTAATTAGAGCATTAATTAGTGATAGAGCCCCATTATATCTCCCCTTGAATATTGGTGTAGCTTTCTCATATGCCCATTTGCAAGAAGACAAAGGCAAAGTAACAAAAGCAAGGCAGGAGAGGGAGGACAAGAAAAATATATTGGAGAATGTCACTAATTGCATTTTCATGGACTAAAAATTAAGAAAAATATGTGCCTGTTAAATAATCTCAATCATTTAAGTGTAATGAGAAACACAGTAGTATTAACACAAGTGACTAGTGATTATTTTAATTTTCAGTGAGCAAGAAAAGAAAGGAGGAAAGAGAAATAGCCATAAAAAGCCACAGTTGTTATTTGGGAATGTCTTATTGTGGCAGGATTGTGAGAAGCTAAGAAAATTCCTTGGCAAGTGGAATAAAGAAATTGAGACGAAACAATTAAACAAGGCCAAACAATTTGAGCAATTAACAGGCAGCTAATGAATCACAAGGTTTTATCTTCCCTAGCCAATGACACTTAGGAACAAATGTTTTACACATTTCAAACTGTCCCAGGGTAGACCTTCCTCAGTCCTGGTCGCTGTTCTGCTTCAGTCATGTTGTTTGAAAACAAAACTAACCTCAAAATAACCCTTGAACCTTCCATACACACATTTTGATGAATCAATATATTGAAGGACACAACTGGAAAGCTAATGAATGTTCTGTTAAGACCCTCCCCTGAAACCTCCCCTAGGATTCAGGCTGGTCAAAGAAAGATAAGAAGCCTCGAGACAAAAAACCCACAGCATGCTCTTGCTAGAGCACGCTCAAACCTTGTATCTCTGCTCTTTTTCTCCTAAATTCTAAGTGTGCCTTAAGACTTGCAACCAGGGGAGCAGTGGGAAGCAGCAGCTTGTCCTGGGCTTACCTCCTGAACCTCTCTCTCCAAGGTCCCCTTTTTCTCTGATGTCCCAGTGAGCTCATGTCTGTCACTGTGACTTATATTTCTCAGAGAACCAAAGCAGCCCCACCTAGGCTCTCTCCTGTTGTCTCTTCTACCATAAACCCTTTCTTTGCTTCCTATCTCCAGCTTGAATAAACATACTCTCAGCTTTAATAAACATACTCTACCCATGGCACATTCTTGCTAGAGTGTGCCCATGCCTTCTTTCTCTGCTCCCTTTCTCCTAAACTCTAAGGAACCTCACGAAACTTGCAACAAGGGTGCTAGCAGGCAGTGGCAGCTAGTCCCAGGCTTACCCCCTGAACCTGTCTCCAAGGCTCCCTTTTTCTCTGACTTCCCAGTGAGGTAAAGCAGCCATGCCTAGGCTCTATTATGCTGCTTCTTCTACCTTAAGCTCTTCCTTTGTTTCATTGTCCCAAGCTTTAATAAACATACTCTCAAAATCACCTGGACTCATTGTAAAATATTTTCTGCATGAAGTCAAGAACCACATACTACCGGTGGGCCCAAGGGCAGACTTGCTTGGGGCCCAGACCTTGTCTGGTAACAGTAGTAGATATTAATCTAGAAAATAAAGATGCATAAATCCAATCATTGTTTAAATGGATTTGGGACACTGTGACTACTTGTTTAGTATATCAAATATCCTTTGGTAGTGTGAATACTCAACAGTTAGCATTGTAGTACTAGCTGTCTTTTAGGACAGCAAGTTTTAAGAAATTCTTATAGAAGAAAAAATTGAGATCCTGAGTGATTATATATAAATTGCTTTACCAAAAACATACATTGAACTATTTGGAAGTGGCAGCATTTGCATAGGCATAAACCTGTGGACTTAAGTATCCTCCAACCATTGAGCCAAACCAGCCAGGGTGAAACTCAAACCTTTTATTTCCTCCCTTGACATTTGTTAGCAGGAGTTGCTCATTCATTAAATTTGCAGAGAAGTATCTGAGCTTGTTAGAAGGGTATTAAAATCACATGGCAAGAAACGTGACCTTTAAAATTCCTGTTTGACTAAATCTCTAAAGACAAAGAAAGGAGGAAGACAATATCATGCATCTTTGGCAATTTAATTTGCTGACTACTAGTGATTACTGCCTGAAAACTGTTATATTGTTCTCAGGAACCTTGAAAGGGAAAGTGTGACTCAAACATTAGTCTCCCACATGAAGTACTTGAACCTTATCTTCCAGACTCCGGAAACAGAGAGCAGACCAACTCAGCTGTCCAGAGTGTCCGACATTCAAACTCTCTGAAACTATTTTCATAAGCCAAACTTTCTCTTGTAGCAAAGAAGAACTAAAAAAGCTAGGAGTTTAAACCAATTTTGAAAATAAAATACACTCACAGTGATAAGTCATATATGATTCTTATCATACTTTTAATTATTTTCATGCAGTTCTCACTATTTTTCCTTGTCTATTTTCTTAAAATATGTATTATTAGTAGTTGTGGCATGTACTCAATTCTGTATTTGTTTTATTTTCCCCAAAGCATTTTTTTTTATAGCTGCACAGTCATCATAGCCATTATTTAAAATGGCTGTGTAAAACTCCATTAAGTGGATTACCAGAATTAATTGCATAGGTGCTCCACTCAGGGCATAGTTGCCGATCTTCCCTGCTGTCTACCAGAGAACTTTAGTGTAATTGGCCAGAGGGAAATAAATTAAATAATAAGAGTTCTCATTATAACCAGCTGGGTTTACCCTTCCCCACCAACATAAATGAATCCCAGATTATCTGTAAGATGTTTATTTTTTAAAATTTATTTACTAATTTTAGATAGAGGAAGGGGGTGGGAAAAGAAACATTGATCTGTTATCACACTTATTTATGTATTTATTGGTTGATGCTTGTATGTGCCCTGACCAGGGACAATATCTACAACCTTGGTGTATAGGGATGATGTTCTACCCAACTGAGCTACCCAACTACGGCCTGTAAGCTTTATATCATACCCATGAAGGGCTTTCATGTCAATGAAACAAAGGATGAGTGCCCACACTGGAAAAACTCATCAAATGCCAATTTCTCCTTCATGTTGATTAATGACAACATTTGATATGTAAATAAACCTATTTTATTTATTTAATAGACTTTATTTTATAGAGCAGTTATAAGTTCATAGCAAAATTAAGCAGAAAGTACAGAGATTCTCCATATACAGTTGTCCCTCACCACTTTGCACTTCGCCGTTCGCCGTTTTAAAACCTCAGTAGATGATTTGTTGATGGCGACCATTTTGAGAGGTGTGAGGTGATACTTCATTGTTGTTTTAATTTGCATCTCTCTGATTAGGGATGTTGAGCATTTCTTCATATGTCTCTTAGCCATTTGTATGTCCTATTTGGAGAGGTGTCTATTTAGTTCCTCTGCCCACTTTTTAATTGGGTTCTCTGTCTTCCTTTTGTTGAGTTGTATGAGCACTCTATATATATGCTAATATTTTGTTCAGTATTTTGGCATCTATGTTCATCTGGGATATTAGTCTGTAGTTTTCTTTCTTTGTAGTGTCTTTTTCTGGTTTTGGAATTGGAATTATGCTGGCCTCATAGAACGAGTTTGGAAGTCTTCCTTCTTCTTGAATTTTTTGAAATAGTTTGAGGAGAATGGGTATTCGTTCTTCTTTGAATGTTTGGTAAAATTCCCCCGTGAAGCAGTCCAGGCCTGGGCTTTTGTTTGCTGAGAGAATCTTGATTACATCTTCAATTTCTTTTGTTGTTATTGGTCTGTTCAAGTTTTCTATCTCTTTCCAGTTCAGTTTTGGGAGACTATGTGTTTCTAGAAATTTGTCATCAAACAACAAGTGTTGGCAAGTGTGTGGAGAAAAGGGGACTCTAGTACACTGCTGGTGGGAATGCAGACTGGTGCAGCCATTATGGAAAACACTATGGTATTATCTCAAAAATTAAAAATTGAACTTCCATTTGACCCAGTGATCCCGCTTCTAGGAATATACCCTAAGAAGCCTGAATCACCTATCAGAAAGAATATATGTACCCCCATGTTCATAGCAGCACTATTTACAATAGCTAAGATCTGGAAACAGCCCAAATGTCCATCAGTAGATGAATGGATAAAAAAAGCAGTGGTACATATACACAATGGAGTACTATGCAGATGTAAGAAAGAAAGATCTTTTATCCTTTGAGACAACATGGAGGGACCTGGAAAGTATTACTCTAAGCAAAACAAGCCAAGCAGTGAAATACAAATATCACATGATCTCACTTATTTGTGGAATATAATGAACAGAACAGTCTGAGGAATGAGGTAGTCCCAGGGACGTGGAAGTGGGTTACAGACGACAATCCCCTGAAGAGGGGGTGTGGGGAGAGATAAACCACAGAACTTATATGCATGTATGTATGAAGAATGGACATGGACAACAAAGGTGGGGACAGGATGGGGAGGGGGGCAGGGGGGAATCAGTGGGGTAAAAGGAGAAACATCTGTAACAAAAATAAATTAATTAATTAAACAAACAAACAAACAAAAAAACCCATAAAACCGAAGTAGAGTGAAGCTGCGAACGTGGAAGCGCGAAGTGGCGAGGGATGACTGTATATAAATAAAGAATCCTACTTGGGGAAATTCATTTATCGCGGTAGAGTCAGGAACTGATTAACCGCAATAAAGGAGGGCCGACTGTATCCCCTATTCTCACTTATGCACAGACTCTCGCATTATCAGAATCCCCCACCAGGGTGGTACATTTGTTGTAATTGATTAATCTATTTTGACACATCATGCTATGGCTTTAGACAAATTTGTAATGTTGTGTATTCACTATTTAGGTATCATACAGAGTAGTTTCACTGCTCTAAAAATCCTTTGTGCTCTACCTAGTCTTCCGTTTGTCCTCCCAGCCACTAGCAACCACTATCCCTTACTGTCTCCATTGTTTTGCCTTTCCCAGAATGTCATACACTTAGAATTAAACAGCATGTAGCCATTTCAGATTGGCTTCTTTCACCAAGTAATTTTTTTCCTCCATATCTTTTCATGGTTTGGTAGTTTATTTCTTTTCAGTGTTGAATAATATTCCATTGTCTGAACATACCACAATTTATGTACCCATTCAGTTTATGTAACCATTCTAAATGAAGGACATCTTGGTTGTGTCCAAGTTTTAGTATCTATGAATAAAGCTGCTATAAACATCCATGTGCAGGTTTTGTGTGGACCTGTTTTCAGCTCTTTTGGGTAAATACTAAGGAGTGTGATTGCTGTGTCATATGGTAAGATTACATTTAATTTTGTAAGAAACTGCCAAACTGTCCTCCAAAGTGGCTGTACCATTTTGCATCCCACCAACAATGGAGAGCTCTTGTTCCACATCCTTATCTGCATTTGGTGGTGTCAAATGTTCTAAATTGTGGTCATTTTCATACATGTGAAATGATATCCCCTTGAAAAATTTTTTGCCTTTCTCTGATGATATACTATGTAGAGCATCTTGGCCTATGCTTATTTGCCATCTGTATATATTGTATGGTGAGGTGTCTGTTTAGGTCTTTGGCTATTTTAAAATCAGATTCAGCCTGACTTCTATTTATTTATTTATTTTGTTTTTATTTTTGGTATGTGCCCCTAGCAGGAACCGAACCCGGGACTCTCTGGTCCACAGGCCAACGCTCCAATTGCTAAGCCAAACTGGCCAGGGGTCAACCTGACTTTTAAAGTTAATGTCTCACCCTCTTTGGCCATGAATGTGGACCAACATCATCAAATGCAAAGAAGCTTTTGTGAGATGTGTTCCTGTATGAAGGAGCCCTTTACTCTTTCTAAATTGCTCTTCTGGTCAGCTTTCAAAGAAGTTCCTTCTATTACTATTACCCCTAAGATGAGCATACTCAGATAGTCATATCAAGGATGGAGATGAAGTTATTCCTGTGTTTGCCCTGTCTTTCCATCTGTGCTGTGCGCCGCCCCCCGCTCCAGCCTATTCTCACCTCAGCTGCCCAAGTGATGATGCTGAAAAGGAATTCATATCGTACCATTCCTCTGTCAAAACCCCCACAGTGGCCTATCCCCGACCACCCCAGCCTCTAGCTACGTCTCTGATAGATCAGGCACACTCTCATCTCAAAGCTTTTGCACATCCTGTTTCCTCTGTCTTAAAGCCCTTTCTCCAAGAGATGCAACTAGGTCCCTCTCTCCTTTCTCTAGACTCAGCTAAAGTGTTACCTGCCCATGCACTCTACTTACAGCTGCAGCTTCCAACCTTACTCCACCTCACTCTTTGCCCTGCTTTGTTCTTTCCATCTTACTTATCACCATCTGACATCCTTGGTATTTTGCATATTTATAGCAT
Organism: Molossus molossus; assembly: GCF_014108415.1. Classification (NCBI taxonomy): domain Eukaryota; kingdom Metazoa; phylum Chordata; class Mammalia; order Chiroptera; family Molossidae; genus Molossus; species Molossus molossus. Next base: position 45,191,153 of record NW_023425399.1, read on the forward strand.
CTTTTGTACAACTATATGACAAACTTCATCAAGGTAAGGGGTCTTTGTGTGTATGTGTCACTGCTGTTCTCCCAGAATCAAGAATAGAACTCAACTGTTTCAAGATTTTAAAGAAATATTTGTGAAATGAATATTTGAAACAAGTGATTTAGTTGTCATTTTGAGACTGCAGATGGGTCATATCTAAGAAACACATTAAACTTTCCCTCAAAATCCACACCATTGAACCACCCTTTAAGTGAGATCTCCATAAAATATTCTCTTTCAGAAATGGAATGTTGTTGGCTATGACCCAAAATACAACTACAGTAAGGCACAGAATATTCTATAAGAAATAAAAATTCGAAAGCTCCAATTATTTGCTCTTACTTGCTTAGGACAGCTGTATATACCTGCAGTGAATAACCTCAAGCAATGAAAATTTATTCTGGAAACATTCATACAAAATACACAGCACTATTTTTTGTTTTCTTTAGGAGAATTGAAAGTGAGGCCAGTTTATCAGAAGTTAGAAGGCAACTACATGGCTGTGTTCCCAGAGATGTGCATCTCCAGCTCTTTTTCCAACAGTGTAGAGCTCCCCAATAAGAGGATTCACCAGGTCACCTTGGTCTGGGACATTATAATGAAGTGTTGGAATCAAAATCAAGTCAAGTAGAGTATCACTGTTTTTCTTTGAAATGACAATAATAGACGTGTATAAGAGGAGAAGTTAAAAAAAAAAAAAAACTGGGCAAATATCTGTGGCCTATATTGAGTGCCCAGCCCACTTTCTCAGTACCCTACTTCATGCCCACTGGCCTCATTTCCAGTTGGCGCTCAGTGCATTTCCACTTTCTTGCAACAGGCCAGAAGCATTAGGGAAATCAAGGTCCCTCTGAAGCAGCCCTCAAAAAATAGTTATGATAAATTGGCGTGTAAATAAGCCAAATTCTTCACCGTCGAGTAAAGTAACTCTGAGGTGGGTGTTCTGCACTAAGACTAAGCTCTAGCTGCCCTCTGAGGAAACTTGGTTTGTCACACAGCTTTGATTGGCAGTCCTCCCATTCAGTATCACTTCCTGCTCCCTTACTGTCACTTCTCATGTAAACTCTTTGCACTTCAGTACTTATTCTAGGATCACATCTGACGTAATACAGACTGAGATGATATCTATTTCCAAAGGGCATCAATATGTGCCAAGACACTACTGTGAAAGGACACTTTAAAACCTTTTTCTTGCCCTGGCCGGTTTGGTTCAGCGGTTAGAGCGTCAGCCTGTGGTCCTGAGAGACCCGGGTTCGGTTCCCGCTAAGGGCGCATACCTCGGTTGCAGTTTGTCCCCGGCCCTGGCCGGTTGTGCGGGTGGCAGCCACTCGATGTATTCCTTTCACATCGATGTTTCTCTCTCTCTCTCCCTCCCACTCTACCTGAACAAAAAATGGAAAAATGTCCTCGGGTGAGGATAAAAATAAATAAATAAATAAAACCTTTTTCTTATCACTTTCAATCTCCTATTTTTCTCTCCTCTTTCCTTCTCCTCTCCTGCTTTTTAAAATATTTTTTATTTTTCCAATTACAGTTTGCATGCAATATTATTTTGTATTAGTTTCAAGTGTACAGGATAGGGGTTAGACAGTCATATACTTTACAAAGTATTCCACCCAACATTTCCAGTACCCACCTGGAACTATATATGGTACCATATATAGATATTACAATATTATTGACTATATTTTCTATGCTGTTTTTTATGTCCCCCAAACAATTTTGTAACTACCAATTTTGTTTCATTCCTTTCAACTTTTTCACCCAGTTCCCCAAATCCCCTTCCCCTCTGGCAACCATCAATCTGTTCTCTGTATCTCTCAGTCTCTTTCTGTTTTGTTTGTTTTTATTGTAAAATGATATGGTATCTGTCTTTCAATGACTGAGCTATTTCACTCAGCATAATAATCTTTATGTCCATTCATGCTGTTGCACATGTTAAGATTTCTTTCTTTTTTATGACCAAGTAATATTCTGTTGTATATATGTAGCACCACTTTTTTATTCACTTGTCTATTGATAGGCACTTGGACTGCTTCCATATTTTGGCTATTGTAGACAATGCTGCAAAGAACATAGGGGTGAATATATTCTTTTGAATTAGTGTTTTGCGTTTCTTTTGATATACACCCAGAAGTGGAACCACTGGGTCATAGGCAGTTCAATTTTTAATTTTTTGAGGAAATTCCTCATGGTTTTCCACAGTGGCTATACCAGTCTGCATTCCACCACCAGTATATGAGGGTTCCCTTTTCTCCACATCCTCCCTAATACTTGTTGTTTTGTGATGTATTGATGATAGCCATTCTATCAGGTGTGAGGAGATATATCATTGTGGTTTTAATTTGCATTTCTCTGACAATTAGTGATGAGCATTTTTTTCATATGTCTATCAGCAAACTCTATGTCCTGTTTGGAGAAGTGTCTATTCAGGTCTTCTGCCCATTTTTAAATGAGGTTGTTTTTTGGGTGTTTAGTTGTATGAGTTCTTTATAATTTTGGATATTAATCCTTTATGGGATGTGTCATTGGTGAGTATGTTCTCACATTTAGTAGGTTGCCTTTTCATTTTGTTGATAGATTTTCTTGCTGTAAATAAACTTCTTAGTTTCATATAGTCCCATTTACTTTTTCTTTTGTTCCCCTTGCCCATGGAGCTATATATAAAAAAAATATTGTTGGAGGAAATGTCAGAGATTTCACTGTATCTTTTTTTTTTTTTTCTAGTAGTTTTTAGTTTTGAGTCTTACATTTAAATCTTTAATTTTAGTTTATTCTTTCTTTTTTTTTTTTATTCTCACCCAAGGACATTTTTCCATTTTTTGTTCAGATAGAGTGGGAGGGAGAGAGAGGAAGAGAATGAGAAAGAGAGACATTGACATGAACGGGACACATCGAGTGGCTGCTACCCACATGACCCATCCAGGGCCGGGGACAAACTGCAACCAAGGTATGCGCCCCCAGCGGGAACCGATCCTGGGTCTCTCTGGAATGAAGGCTGATGCTCTAACCACTGATCCAAACCAGCCAACGCTTGAGTTTATTCTTGTATGTTATGTAAGAAGGTGGTCTAATTTCATTTTTTGCATGCATCTATCAATTTTTTTCAACACCATTTACTGAATAGACTGTCTTAACCCCATTGTATGTACTTGTCTCCTCTGTCAAATATTAATTGACCATATAGGCATGAGTTTATTTCTGAGCTCTATATTATGTCCCATTAATCTACATGTCTGTTTTTATGCCAGTATTATGCTGTTTTGATTACTGTGGCCTTCTAGTACAGTTTGAGATCAGGTTGTGTGATTCCTTCAACTTTATTCTTCTTTATTAAGTTGCTGTGGCTATTTGGAGTCTTTTGTGGTTCCATATAAACTTTTGGAGTATTTGCTCTAGTTCTCTGAAAAACATGATTAATATTTTGATAGAAATTGAATCTATTGGTTGCTTTCAGTAATGTGGACTTTTTAAAAAATCCTCACCCAAGGATATTTTTCCATTGATTTTCAGATAGAATGGGAGGGAGGGTGGGAGGTAGAGAGAGGGAAAGAGAAACATTGATATGAGAGAGACACATCAATTGGTTACCTCCCCCATGATCCTGACCAGGACCAGGGATCAAACCACAACCAAGGTGTGTGCTCTTGGCTGGAAACAAACCCGAGACTCTTCGTTTGGCCCATGGGCTGATGCTCTAACTGCTGAGTCAAACCAGTCAGGGCAGTAATATGGGCATTTTACTATATTAATGGTTCCTATCAATGAGCACGGTATATACTTTCATTTATTTGTACCTTCTTCAATTTCTTTCTTTAGTATATTATAATTTTCCAAGTACAAGTCTTTTATCTTTTTGGTTAAATTTATTCCTAAGTATATTTTGATGCAGTTGTAAATGGAATTGGTTTCTTAGTTTCCCCTTCTTGTAGTTCATTATTGGTATATAAAAAGTGCAACTGATTTCTGAATATTTTTTTTTTGTATCTTGTTACTTTAATGAATTCATTTCTCTATATACAGTATTACGTCATCTGCAAACAATGACAGTTTTATTTTTCTATTTGGGTGCCTTTTATTTTTTCTTCTTGTCTGATTATGTGGCTAGGACTTTCAGTACTATGTTGAATACAAGTGACAAATTTGGATATCCCTGTCTTGTTTCTGATTTTAAAGTCAATGCTTTTAGTGTTTGCTCATTATCATGTTAGCTGTACTTTGTTAACATATGGTCTTTGTTATATTGAGATATGTTCTCCCATTCCCATTGCTGAGAGTTTTTTTTTAATCCTCAGCTGAGGATATTTTTCTATTTATCTTCAGATAGACTGGGGCAGGGGGAGAGAAACATTGATGTGAGAGAGACATATCGACTATTTACCTCCCAGGGCCGGGGACTGAACTGCAACTGAGTCACATGCCCTTGACCAGAATCGAACCCATGACTCTTTGGTCCATGGGCTGATGTTCTAACCGCTGAACCAAACCAGCCAGGGCAAGACTGTTTTTGTTTTTGTTTTTTTTATCATAAATGGATTTTGAATTTTATCAAATACTTTTCTGCATTTATTAATATGATCATATGTTTTACATCATTGATTTTGTTTATATGGTGCATTATGTTAATTGATTTGCAGATAATGAACCAACCTTGCATCACAGGAATAAATCCCACTTGATCATGATATAAGATCTTTTTAAAAAAAATTTTTTTTTTTATCCTCACCCGAGGACATTTTTTGACATTTTGTTCAGATAGAACAGGAGGAAGAGAGAGAGAGAGAAACATCGACGTGAAAGAGACACATCGAGTGGTTGCCACCCACACGACCCAATCAGGGCCGGGGACAAACTGCAACGGAGGTACGTGCCCTTAGCGGGAACCAAACCCGGGTCTCTCGGGTCTCTCGAGACCGCAGGCCAACTCTCTAACCGCTGAGCCAAACCGGCCATTGTGATGTAATATCTTTTTAATGTATTTCTGGATCTGGTTTGCTAATATTTTGTTGAGGATTTTAGCATCTGTGTTTATCAGGGATATTGGTCTGTAATTTGTTTTTCTTTTTAGTGTCTTTTGTTTGTTAATCCTCATCTGAGGATATTTTTCCATTGATTTTTAGAGACTTGGAAGGGAGGCAGGAGGTAGGGAGGAGCAGAGAGAGAGAGAGGGAGAAAGAGAGGGAGGGAGGGTGAGGGAGAGAGAGCGAGAGCGAGAGAGCGAGAGAGAGATGTGAGAAAGACATATCAATAGGTTGCCTCCTGCATGAGCTTGACTGGGGCCAGGGATCAAACCTGCAACCCAGGTATGTGCTGACCTAAGACCCTTTGTCCATGGATGACACTGAACCAAACTGGCCAGGGCTCTTTCTTGTGTCTTTATCTGGTGTTGGAATTAGGATAAAGTGAGCCTTGTAAAGTGAGCTTAGGAGTCTTCTCACGTCCAAAACTATTTTTGAAATAGTTTGAGGAGAATAAGAGTTAGTTCATAGATTGTTTGCTAAAATTTACCTCTGAAGCCAAACAGTCCAGAACTTGTATTTGTTGGGAGTTTTTTTAAATTACTGCTTTAATTTTATTAGTTATAATTTGTCTGTTCAGATTTTCTAATTCTTTCTGATTCTATTTTGAAGATTGCATATTTCTAGAAATGTATCTATTTTGTTCAGATTGTCCAATTTATTGGCATATAGTTGTTTGTAATATTTTCTTACAATCTTTTGTATTTCTTTGGTATCCATTGTTACTCTTCTTTCATTTCTGATTTTATTTATTTGGGTCTTCTCCCCCCCCCCCTTTTTTATAAGTGTAATTAAAGGTTTATCACTCTTACTTATCTTTTCAAAGAACCAGCTCTTGGTTTCATTGATCTTTTGTGTTTTTATTTTATACTCTATTGTGTTTACTTCTACTCTGATATTTATTATTTCAATTTGTCTACTCACTTTAGTCTTTGTTGTTCTTTTGGTAGTTAGTATACATGTAAGGTTAAGTTTTTTTATTTGAGACTTTTTTTGCTTCTTCAGATAGGCCTATAATTTTATGAATTTCCCTCTTAGGATGCTTTTCTTTGTTTCATAGATTTTGTGTTCTCATTTTCATTTGTCTCAATGTATCTTTTGATTTCTTCCTTGATCTCATTGTTAACCTATCCATTGTTTAGAAATATGTTATTTAGCCTCCATATCTTTGTGTTTTATTTTTTATGTTAACTTCTAGTTTCATACTACTGTGGTTAGAGAACATGCTTGATATAATTTTAATTTTCTTAAATTTGCTGAGGCTTGTTTTGTGTTCTAACATGTGGTCTGTCATGGAAAATGTTCAATATATACTTGAAAAAATGTATATTTTCTCTTTTGGGGTAAAATACTCTGGAAATACCAATTAAATCCATTTGATCAAGTGTGTCATTTTTTAAAGTATGTTTTTATTGATTTTTTTAGAGAGAAAGGGAGACAGAGATAGAAACATCGACGTGAGAAAGAAGCATCAATCAGCTGCCTCCTGCATGCCTTCCCACCTCCTGCATGCCTTCCCACTGGGGATTGAGCCTAAAACCCAAGTATGTGCCCTGACCTGGAATTGAACCAGGACCTCTCAGTCCATGGGATGATGCTCAATTTACTGAGCTACACTGGCTGGACTGTCAAGTGTGTCATTTAAGGCCACTGTTTTCTTGTTGATTTTCTGACTGGAAGATCTATCCATTGATGTCAATATGATGTTCTAATCTATTGTGGCTGTGTTACTGTCGATCTCTCTTATTAAGTCTATCAACATTTGCTTTACATATTTAAGTGCTACTATATTGGGTACATAAATGTTCACAATGGTTATAGCTTGTTGTTGAATTAATCTCTTTATCATTATGTAGTGTTTTTCTTTGTCTGTTATTATATCCTTTGTTTTAAAGTCTATTTTGTCTGATATTAGTATTGCTACCCCAGCTTTAAATAATGATTTATTTGCATGAAATAACTTGTCCCAACTCTTTACTTTTAGTCTGTGTATTTTACTCTGAGGTGGGTCTCTTACAGACAGTATATATATGGGTCTTCTTTTCTTATCTATTCAACAACCCTATGTCTTTTGATTGAAGCTTTTAAGCCATTTATATTTATTATTGATAAGTACATATTGATTATTATTTTATTCTTTATAACAATGTTTCTTTTTTGCTTTTTTATTCTTAAAGAAGACCCCTTAGCATTTCTTATAATACTGGTTTGATGGTAATTAAATTCTTTAGCCTTTTCTTGTCTGGGAAACCTTGCTGAGTAAAATAGTCTTAGTTATAGGTCCTTGCTTTTCTTCATTTTGAATATTTCTTGATGATTTCTTCTGGCCTGAAATATTTCTGTTGAGAAATCAGCTAACAGTCTTATGGGAGCTCTCTTGTAGGTAACTACCTGCCTTTCTCTTGCTGCTTTTATAATTGTTTTCTTGTGTTTAATATTTGCCATTTTAATTATGATGTGTCACCTGAGCTAGGTGCTCTAGGTATGTCCCTTGTGTATGTTATGTGAGCCCTTCTGTTGTACTTCAGTCACGATTGCTGTTGGCCTGTCTGTGCATGGAGTTGACCCTCAGGCTGGCTGACTGTGAGGATTGACCCTGATCACAGCTACTGTGCAGGTGCTGACCATACAAAATGAAATTTGCCCCGGTAGGGTCTGGTGCCTGCCAAGATCTCCCTTTGGATATGCCCCTTGTGAAGCTAATTGGATCCTGCTCTGAATTTGTCTAAATACTGCTAGTGGATATGTTGGTTCTGGATCCTCCTGGGAGGAATTCTGGTCAGGTCAATATCAGGCACTGCTTGTGACTGGCCTTGGGCAACCTGTTTGGTGCTACAAAGTGATCCACAATTTGTGGCTGCCATTGCTGGGTCTGGGTGTGCAAAGGAGGATTAAGCTGTACACTAAGGTCAGATTTCACAAGCACCAAGCATGGGAGCAGGTCAGCAAAAGGCCCTTGGCATACTGAGATTCATCACCTGCCTTTGCCTGCCAGCTGCCTGCTTGGCTCAGCAATTGAACAAGACTTTGGCAGTTATGAGAGTCACCAGGTAGGAGCTAGTGGTGTTTGCTGGATTGATGCAGTTTTTCTTTTTCTTTTTCTTTAATATGTGTTTATTGATTTTTTAGAAAGAGAGGAAGGGAGAGAGAAAAAACATCGATGTGAAAGAGAAACATCAATTGGCTGCCTCCTGCATGCCCCTGTCTGGGGATTGAGTCTGCAACCCAGGCTTGTGCCCTGACTGGGCATCAAATTGGGACCTCTCAGTCCATGGGACAACACCCCATCCACTGAGCAACACTGGCTGGGCATCTTTTTAAAAAAAATTAATTCATTCATTAACTTTTTATTATAGATGTTCCTCCTTTTTCTCCCATTGACTCCCTTTTCCCTGCTCCGCTCATACCCCACCTTCACCACACTGTTGATTGTGTCCATCGGTTCTTTGATTTATCTTTTTCCACCCCCTACTCCTTTACCCTCTTCCCTCTGAGGCTGGTCAATCTGTTTCCTATTTCCATGTCTCTGGATCTATTTTTTTCATCAGCTTATTTTGTTCATTATATTCCACAGATAAGTGAGATCATGTGATACTTGTCTTTATCTGACTGACTTATTTTTCTTCATATAATACTCTCTAGGTCCCTTCATGTCATCTCAAAGGGTAAGAAATCTTTCTTTCTTACAGCTGCATAGTATTCCATTGAGTATATGTACCACAGCAATTTTACCCAGTCATCTACTGATGGACACTAGGCTGTTTCCAGATCTTAGCTATTATAAATAGTGCTGCTATGAACATGAGGGTGCATACATTCTTTCTGATTGGTGATTCAGGCTTCTTAGGATATATTCCAAGAAGTGGAATCACTGGGTCAAATGGCAGTTCCACTTTTAATTTTTTTAGGAAACACCATATTGTGTCCCATAGTGGCTGCACCATTCTGCATTACCATTAGCAGTGTGCTAGAGTACCCTTTTCTCCACATGCTCACCAGCATTTGATTGACAATTTGTTGATGGCAGCCATTCTGGCAGGTATGAGGTAATACCTCATAGTCATTTTAATTTGCATCTCTCTGATGATTACTGACATCGAGCACTCTTTCATATGTCTTTTGGCCATTTATATGTCCTGTTTGGAGAAGTGTCTATTTAGGTCCCCTGCTCATTTTTTAATTGGATTGTTTGTCTTCCTTTTGTTGAGTTGGAGGAGTACTCTATATATTTTGGAAATTAACCCCTTATTTGATGTATCATTTGGTGCAAATATGTTCTCTCATGCGATGGGTTCCCTTTTCATTTAAATGCTGATTTCTTTTGCGGTACAGATGCTTTTCAGTTTGATGTAGTCCTATTTATTAACTTTTTATTTGTTTCTCTTGCCCTAGGTGATGTATTGGTGAAAATTCTGCTATGTGGGATGTCTGAGATTTTGCTTCCTAATTTTTCTTCTGGGATTTTTATAGTTTAAAGAATTATATTTAAGTCTTTTATCCATTTTGAATTTATTCTTGTATGTGGCAAAAGTTGGCGAACTAATTAAATATATATATATATATTTTTGCATATACCTATCCAATTTTCCCAACACCATTTATTGAAGACACTGTGTTTACTCCATTGTATACTCTTATACCCTTTGTTAAATATTAAGTGAGCATAATGTCTTGGATTGATTTCTGGGTTCTCTATTTTGTTCCATTGATCTATGTGCCTGTTCTTGTGCCAGTACCAGGCAGTTTTGATTAAAATGGCTTTGTAGTATAACCTGATATCTGATATTGTGATCCCTCCAACTTTGTTCTTCTTTTTCAATATTGCTGTGGCTATTCGAGGTTGTTTTTGGTTCCATGTAAACTTTTAGAGTATTTGTTCTAGATCTGTGAAATATGCCATTGGTGTTTTAATAGGATTGCATTGAATCTATAACTTTATTTGGGTAGTATGGACATTTTAATGATGTTAGTACTTCCAATTCATGAACATGGTAGATGCTTCCACTTTTTTATATCATCCTCGATTTCTTTTTTCAGTGTCCTGTAGACTTCTGAGAACAGGACTTTTACCTCCTTGGTTAAGTTTATTCCTAGGTATCTTAATTTTTGTTGTTGCAATAGTAAATGGGATTGTTTATTTAGTTTTTCTTTCTGTGTGTTCATTATTGGTTTATAAAAATGCCAAAGATTTCCAGATGTTGATTTTGTATTCTGCTACGTTGTCAAATTGATTTATTAACTGTAGTCATTTTTTTTGTGGAGCCTTTAGGGTTTTCTATGTACAATATCATGCCATCTGTGAATAATAACAGTTTCACTTTCACCTATTAAACAATAAGTGGGTTACCAACGAGATCAAGAAAGAAAGAAAAGTCTTCCTGGAAATTACTGTAAATGAACACACAACAACACAAAATCTATGGGACACAGCAAAAGCTGTAAGCAGTTCATAGCAATACAGACCTACCTCAAGAAAGAAGAAAAATTCCTAATAAAATATCTAACTTTATGACTTAAAGATTTAGAAAGAGAACAAAAAGAAAAATCCAGTTAGTAGAAGGAAGGAAATAATAAAGATTAGAGTGATAATAAATGACAGAGAGACTAAAAAAATAATACAAAAGATTAATGTAACTAAGAGATGGTTCTTAGAAAAGATAACAAGGTTAATCAACCTTGAGCCAGACTCACCCAGAACAAAAGAGAGAGGACCCAAATTAATAAAATCAGAAGTGAAAGAGGTGAAGTAACAACTGACACCACAGAAATACAAAGGATTGTAAGAAAATACTATGAACAATTATATGTCAACAAATTTGACAACCTAGGTGAAATAGAAAAATTTCTAGAATCACACAGTTTTCTAAAACTCAAGTGGAAAGAGTCAGATAACCTGAACAAACCAATAACAAAGAAAATAGGAGCAGTAATCAATAAATTCCTAGCAAACTAAAGCCCTGGTCTGTATGGCTTCAGAGGGGAGTGTTACCAAACATTCAAAGAACTAACACCTATGCTCCTCAAACTATTCCAAAAATTTCAAGAGGAAGAAAGACTTTCAAGCTTTTTTATTTTTTTATTTTTTATGAGGCCAGCATAATCCTAATCCCAAAACCAGGAAAAGACACTACAAATAAAGAAAATTACAGGACTGATGCAGTTTCAAACTCTGTGCTAGTGCTGGGTCTACGGCCACTGAACAAAAATCCAAGAGTACATCAAGGATATCTGCCACCTTTCAGGTGCTTGCAAACCTTTATGGTTGGGCAGGAGTCTCAGGGAGTTATCAGGGTGAGGCCAGGAGTATTATCAGGCATAAACAGAACAATATTTGGCTGTGTGAAGGGAGGGCTCTGAACCAGTTGGGTGTGTGAGGGGAAAATCCCCACACCGCCCCCGTCCTAGAGCTACACAATTCAGTCTTGCCTGAACCTCTTGAAGAGCCCGAGTTTGGTGGGGCAGGCTTCCAGGAGTCAGGAGGGTGGGGATAGTGATTCTCTCATGGGTAGGCAATACTAGTTAAGCTTATGGGAAGGTGGGGAGAAATGGTGTCACCTCAGAGCCCCTCAACTCAGTCTCTGACAGCTCCTGAGTCAGCCTGGACCTCTACATCTGGGCCCAGTCAGCTGAGTCCTCTTCAGGATGTGAGCTCAAAGGGCAGGGCCACTGGGATTCAGAAGGGTAGGGCTATTGCAATCCCTCAGGCTAATGCCAAATGGAGGGGTGCCTACCCAAGAAAGATGCATCTGTGGGCAGTGTGAGAGAGGAACTCAGTACACTAAGAAAGGACCCTGTCCCTTCAGCTCTCTCCCCATAGCCACACACTCAGTCTTTCCTCACATGACTGTTGTCTGGTCCAGGCTCCCACCCTCTGCCAGATCTCAAGGTGAATAGCTGCTAATGAGATTTTGTGAACTGGCACTTAAAGAGTGCACCTGGGCTTCTAATAGACACCAGACTCTCCCTGGCAGACAGAATCCTCATTGATTTGCATAGCCAGATGTTATGTAGGCACATCTTCCTGGCTCTGGGATGGAGAGAAAGCTTGGGGTGTAGACACCATGCTCCTATGAGGGTACATTTGCAGCTAAGATATCCCTCCAGATTCTCAGCATCCCCCGAATATGCATGTGGGGCCAAGCCCTTTTTGTATCTCCACCCTTCCTACCATTCTTGATTTGGCTTCTGTAAATACTTGGTTAGAAGACTTCTGTTCAGCTAGTCTTCAGTTGGTTGCCCAGGTGAATTGTTCTATATTTTATTTGTAATTCCAGTTTGGTCCTGAGAGGAGACCTGCTGCCATCTTCAATTGCCTCCTAAATTTTCTTTTCTCACATAATGATACATCCTGGATATTTTTCCATGGGAGTACAAAGTATCTATGTCATTATTTTTATTTTTATTTTTTTGTTAATCCTCACCTGAAGATTTTTTTTAATTGGTTTTTGGACAGAGTGGAAGGGAGGGAGTAAGGGAGGAGAGAGAGAGAGAGAGAAACATTGATGTGAGAAAGACACATTGATTAGTTGCCTGCCATAAATACCCTGACCAGGGTTGGGGAATCAAACATGCAACCCAGGTATGTGCCCTTGACTGGGAATCAAACTCCTAATCCTTTGGTGCATGGGCCAATGCTCGAACCACTGAGCCGCATCGGCCTGGGATATGTCATTATTTTTAATGGTTACACAGTATTCTATATTTTAAACCACTTCCATTTTGACAAACATTTAGGTACTTTCCAATTTCCTGCTATCACAAACAATGGTCCAAGAAACATATTGTATAAAAATCTTTATACTTAGAGAATTCTTGAGAAAAATGTCCTTAGAAGATGGTGACAGGACCAGTGTGGGGTAAGGGTGTCTGTGTGAGATAAAACATGTGGATGGATGAGTGTGCATGCAAGTGTGCATGAGTGTTCTGTGTGTGGGGGGGACTCAGGATAACAGTTCAGGTTTGCTACTGACACTGCTGCCCTCACTGCCTCCACCATTGCCACCACCGGTTCAGCACTTCTCACTCCAGGTTTGGAGAGTTGTTGCTTTGGAGTACCTGTGGAGTCTTCCCAGGGAGTGGTCAGCCAGGGGCCACCATGACTCAGGGCCCAGAGTCACCACCATAGCTGCTGCAATTACTGCTGCCTGGCCAGGCACTTCTCGCTCCAGGTTGGGAGAGTGCATCACTTTGGAGTACCTGTGGAGTCTTCTTTGGGATGAGGTCAATGGGGACTGCCACAACTTGGTGCTCAGCCTTGTTGCCACTGCCATTGCCACTGAGGCTGCTGCTGCTCTCAGCACCCAGCAGGCAGAGTGGCCCTGCAGCCAGGAATTGGGAGATGCTATGTTGGCTGCAGATGGAGCAATTGCCTCCCCAGCCTTGGGTGCTAATGGAACCCTTTGTGACTGGACAGAAAGTCAGTAAATGGTGGCTAGGCTGAAGAGCCAGAAGTACCAGGAGTGGATAGAGGTGACTGGGACAGCACCAGTGTGGGTTCACATTGGGAGTGCAGCAGCACGAGTCTGAGGCTGAGACTTACTGGCAGGAGCAGGGCGAGTGCCCTGCCATCATTTCATCTGGAAAATTAGCCCCATTCTGAGTCTGTGGGAGGGAGCCACACAGCGGAGCTCAGGGCCAGTTGAGGTATCAGATAGGCACTTGTACCAGTGATCCTGAAGTACCCTTTACTATCGAGAAAACCTTTTGAAGGAGAACCAGGCAGTTACTGGACAGTGGGGCTCAGGAAGGAGGTCCTATCCACCTCAAGAGCAGGGGAGGCCCTCCTTCCATCACCTGTGGAATGGTGGTTATGCCCTGCTCTGCAGTGATCCAAGGCAAGGGGAAAAAGGCTCTGGCTGGAAAATGTGTGCCCCTGTCTGGCAGTGTGGGGCACCTGGAGATTTGGCCTGGTTGGAGCCTGGCAGGAGGTCCTGCCTGGTGGGAGCCAGTGGCACCGAAAGACTGGAGTGCCTAGTGGGGCTTACATATTTTTATTTTTTTATTCCCTCCTGCTTGAGGTGACAGCATGGAGGTGGCAGCAAGTCAGGCAGAGCTGAGGCATTGGAAGGAGAGGAAATGCCCACCTCCCTCCTACAAGTTATGGGATCCACCCACAACCCTCTTCTGTTCAAACCATCTGGGTCAAGACCAGTTCCCTCCCCCCCCCCCCATGCTAAATTCCATGGGGAAATGAAGAGTAGCTCAGAATAGGGACATTCAAGGTATGAGACCTGAAGCAGACCGAGCCTCTGGACTATGCATGCCCACTTGTGGGACTACATGGGGCTATGGGGCTCTGCTTTGCCAGGCTTCAGTAAAGTTGTCCAGTGCCTGGAAGGGACAGCAACTCACATTGATCTGCACCAGATAACCTCCCAGGAGACTGAGGACTGACACACCAGGGGACTAGATTCAATAACATCAGAACAAAATGCAGCAAGACACAAATAGCAGATTCAAAGTTTTCTTTCATATCCCACTCTCTCTTTTTATTCTATTGTATTTTTCTTTTGCTCATTTTTTTTTCTTAATTCTACTCTAATTATTTTGTTCTCATCTCTTTTAGTCTCTCTCTCTCTCTCTCTCTCTTGTTAATCCTCACCCAAGGATATTTTTCTGTTTATTTTTATACAGAGTGAAAGGGCAAGATGTGGTAGAGAGAGAGAGAGAGAGAGATGTCAGTGTAAGAAAGACACATTGACTGGTTGTCTCCTGCAAGACCCAAATCGGGGCCGGGGATCAAATATGCAACTCATGCTCTTGACTGAAAATTGAACCTGCGATCCTTCAGTCCACAGGCCTCTGAGCCAAATTGGCCAGGGCTCTTTCTTCTTCTTTACTTTCTTTTTTGGTTTCAGACTTTCTTGTTGTTTGTTATTTTGTCATGATTTGGCTTTGTTTTTTTTGTGTGTTGTTTTAGGTTTGGCCTTATTTATCTTGTTTTGTTCTGTCAGTACCAGTAAAACAGCTGGCATGACATGGTCAGGGTGGAGCCTCACATTAGCAAGCCTGATGGCTAAGCCCACCCAAGAATGGGACAAAAATAATCAAGACCCTAATACAACAAAAGGTCCCACATAACCCATAAAAGGGACAATCTTGGAGCACCCAGCTCAGAAGATCAAGGAGAAGATACCAGTGAGTTGCATTAGAAGGCTACTTCATCAAGGCTGGGAGGCATATCCAATAAAAAGAAATAAACAGAAAGAAATAGCAAAAATGGGGAACTAAAGAAACAAACCCCACATGAAAGAATAGTAGAAATCTTTAGAAAGAGAGCTTAATGAAATGAGGGCAAGCAATTTATTATAAGCAGAGTATAAAGTAATGGTCTATAGAATGCACAACAGCATGAAAATGGACATAGAAACAATGAAAATAAACCAGTCAGAAATGAAGAATGACATAGCTAAAATAAAGAGTACAGTGGAAGGAATCAACAGATTAGAAGAAGCAGAGGACTGAATAAGTGAACTTCGAAGAAAAGGTAGAAAAAAATCACTCAATCAGAGCAGCAAAAAGAAAAAAGTACTTTAAAAGCATGAGAACAGTTTAAGGGAACTTTGGGACAACATGAACTGGAACAACATTCACATCATAGCATTACTGGAGGAAGAAGAAAGTAAGCAAGGGATAGAGAACCTGTATAAAAAAATAACGACAGAAAACTTTTCTAAGCTGGTGAAGAAAAAAGTCACACAAGATTAGAAAGCACAGAGAGTTGCAATTAAGATGAATCCAGGCCACCTAGTGTACCTCACTGGTTGGGCATTGATTCATGCACCAGGAGGTTGCCAGTGTGATTCTCAGTCAGGGCACATGCCCAGGTAGTGGGCCTGATCCCAGGTGGGGGGCATGCAGGAGGCGGCCAATCCATGTTCTTGCTCATCAATGTTTCTCTTTCTCTCTCAAAAATCAATAAACACAAAATTATATTAAAAAAAGATGAATCCAAAGAGGCTCACTCAAATCACATCATAATTAAAATGACAAACATTAAAGCCAGAGAATCTTAAAGGCAATGAGAGAGACAGTTACCTACAAGGGCACTCCCGTAACATTGTCAGCTGATTTATCAACAAAAAATGACAGGCCAGGAGGAAATGGCATGAAGTATTGAAAGTAATGAAAAGCAAGCATCTGAAACCAAGCTTATTCTATCAAGCAAGGCTATTATTCAAAATTGTAGGTAAGAGATCAAAAAATGGCAGCGGAGTAAACGGAAGCGACACAGACAGTCTCCCAGAACCAAAATGGAATTACAACTATAACACAGACAAATTGATGGGAAAAGGCAACAGAAAAGCAGCTTGCGAGGACCATACAATGAGGGACACTGACTCCATCCAGGTAGGATTGCGAAGGCGTGAGACAGGGGCTGGGAGCCCACGGTCCGCAGCTCAGCAGTAGCCTTAGCTGGGAGCAGCGCCCTCGGGTTACACTCAAAGCGGCTCCACAGCGCAGAGCCGGGACAGAGGCTAAAACAGCCACAGCCACTCACCGTGGGCTCCGGCAGAGGGAGGGCAGACTGGACTGGAACTGTGTTGGGACACCCAGAGCGTTTGCTGAGTGTCAGCCAACAGGACGGTGGCCACATTGCTCCTTCCCAGGGCTCTGAGGAGAGGCAGCAGCCCCTCCCTCGGAGATCCAACCCCACCCTGCGGGCCATTGAAGTGCTAATTGAGATTCATTAACAACCAGCATCTGCCCCACCCTCGTGAAAGCCCCTTGTGCTGAGCACCTGAGGGAGTTATTCAACCAACTGACAACCCAAAACTCATCAAGTAACCTCGACTGCTAGCCTCCAGGCAAAAAGCTAGAGGATAACAGTACCTCTCCTGGGCTGGCAACTTTAACCAGGAAAGTAAGACTTGACAGTGGTGTTTAACTTGGGTCCTCCCTCTCTCATCTAAACATAGGAGAGGGAGCAACAAACAGCAGAACACCAACACCCACAGGGAAAACTTGACAGACTCCAAAGCCCACAGTGATAGCCAAAATGGTGAAACACAGAAACAGAAGCCAAATGAAAGAGCAAGAGACCTCCACTGAAGATGAGATCAATGTGGAGCAATTAGGCATGTTAACAGAGCTAGAATTCAGAGCCATGATCTTGAGGAAGCTGAACAGCATGAGTAAGAGACACTGAAAATAAGCCAACTGGAAATTAAAAACCATCAAGAAGAGATAAAAAATGACATATGAGAAATGAAAAACACATTGGAAGGCTTAAAAAGTAGAGTAGAGGAAGCTGAAGACCGAATCAGTGAATTAGAAGACAGGGTAAAAAAAATCAACCAATCAGAAAAACAAAAGGAAAAAACTATTAAAAAACAGGAAGACAGCTTAAGAGAACTGTGGGACAACTGGAAACGTAATAATATTCGCATCATAGGAGTCCCCGAAGAGGAAGAAAATGAGCAAGGGATAGAGAATATATTCAAAAAATAGTGAGAGAAAACTTCCATAATTTGGTGAAGGAAGAAGGCATTCAAGTTCAAGAAGCACAGAGAGTCCCAAGTAAGAAGAACTGAAACAGGCCCACATCAAGACACATAGTAATAAAAATGCCAAAAATTAAAGACAAAGAGAGAATCCTAAAAGCAGCAAGAGACAAGCAACAGGTTACCTACAAAGGGAACCCCATAAGGCTCTCAGCTGACTTCTCACAAGAAACACTACAGGCCAGAAGAGAATGGCATGAAGTAATCAAAATCATGAAAAACAAGAATCTGAATCCAGGTCTACTCTACCCAGCTATGATATCATTCAAAATAGAAGGTCAAATAAAGAGCTTCCCAGACAAAAAAAGGCTAAGGGAATTCATTAGGACCAAACCAGCACTGCAAGAAATGTTAAAAGGACTGCTGTAATTAGCAGTAGAAATGGGAAGAAAAATGGAACCACATTAAACAAAAATGGCAATAAATAAGTACATATCAATAATCACCTTAAATGTAAATGGATTGAATGCTCCCATAAAAAGACACAGAGTAGCTGATTGGATAAGAAAGCATGACTCATCTACATGTTGTTTATTAGAGACTCACCTCACAACAAAAGACTCACAGAGGTTGAAAGTGAAGGGATGGAAAAAAATTTTCCAAGCAAACATATATGCACCCAATATAGGAGCACCAAAATATATTAAAAATCCTCTGGAGGACTTCCAAGGAGAAATCAACAACAATACAATCATAGCAGGGGACTTCAACACCCCGTTGACAGCACTGGATAGATCCTCTAGGCAAAAAATTAGCAAGGAAACAGAGACTCTAAATGAAGCACTAGACCAAATGGATTTAATAGATATCTACAGAGAATTACACCCCAAAACTATAGAATACACATTCTTCTCAAGTGCACATGGGACATTCTCAAAGATAGACCACATGATAGGACACAAACTAAATCTCTACAAGTTCAAGAAGATTGAAATCATATCAAGCATCTTCTCAGATCACAATGGCATGAAACTAGAAATCAATTGCAACAAGTACATGCAAAGACATTTCAACACATGGAGGCTAAATGGCATGTTATTAAACAATGAATGGGTCACCGAGGAGATCAAGGAAGAAATTAAAAACTTCCTAGAAACCAATGAAAATGAACACACAACAACACAAAATCTATGGGATGCAGCGAAAGCAGTTCTGAGAGGGAAGTTCATAGCACTACAGGCTTACCTCAAAAAAACAAGAAAAATCTCTAATAGACTCTCTAACCTCACAACTTAAAGAACTAGAAAGCAAACAAGAAGAAAATCCCAGAGCAAGTAGAAGGAAGGAAATAGTAAAAATCAAAGCAGAAATATATGACATAGAGACGAAAAAAACAATTCAAAGGATCAATGAAACAAAGAGCTGGTTTTTCGAAAAAATAAACAAGATTGATGGACCCTTAGCTAGACTCACCAAGAAACAAAGAGAGAGATCCCAAATACACAAAATCAGAAATGAAAGAGGAGAAGTACCAACCAACACCACGGAAATACAAAAGATCGTTAACAACTACTATGAACAACTATATGGCAACAAATCGACAATCTAAGCAAAATGGACAAATTTCTAGAAACACACAGACTCCCAAAACTGGACCTGGAAGAGATAGAAAACTTGAACAGACCAATAACAACCAAGGAAATTAAAAAGGTAATCAAGACTCTCCCAGCAAAGAAAAGCCCAGGCCCAGATGGCTTCACGGGGGAGTTTTACCAAACATTCAAAAAAGAACTAACACCCATTCTCCTCAAACTATTTCAAAAAATTCAAGAAGAAGGAAGACTTCCAAACATGTTCTATGAGGCCAGCATAATTCTAATTCCAAAACCAGAAAAAGACATTACGAAGAAAGAAATCTACAGGCCAATATCCCTGATGAACATAGACGCCAAAATCCTGAACACAATATTAGCAAATCGGATCCAGAAATACATCAAAAAAATTATTCACCATGACCAAGTGGGATTCATTCCAGGGATGCAAGGCTGGTACAATATTCGCAAATCAATAAATGTGATACACCACACAAACAAAATGAAGAATAAAACCCACATGATCATATCAATAGATGCTGAAAAAGCATTCGACAAAATCCAGCATCCATTTCTGATAAAAACGCTCAGCAATGTGGGAATAGAGGGATCATATCTCGACATAATAAAGGCCATATATGAAAGACCTACAGCCAACATCATACTCAATAGACAGAAACTAAAAACATTTACATTAAGAACAGGAACAAGACAGGAATGTCCACTTTTGCCACTCTTATTTAACATTGTATTGGAAGTGTTAGCAGCAGCAATCAGACATGAAGAAAAAATAAAAGGGATCCAAATTGGAAAGGAGCAAGTGAAACTGTCATTATTTGCAGATGACATGATATTATACATAGAAAATCCTAAAGACTCCATCAAAAATCTACTAGACTTAATAAACGAATTTGGCAAAGTACCAGGATACAAAATTAACGTCAAGAAATCGATGGCATTCTTGTACATCAATGATGAACTCACAGCAAGAGAAACTGAAAAAACAATCCCATTTACCATTGCGCCAAAAAAATTACGATACCTAGGAATATAATTAACCAAAGAAGTAAAGGACCTATTTGCAGAAAACTACAGGTCATTAAAAAAAGAAATAGAGGAAGACATGAAAATGTGGAGGCACATACCATGTTCATGGATTGGAAGAATTAACATCATTAAAATGTCCATACTACCCAAAGCAATCTATAGATTCAATGCAATCCCCATCAAAATACCAACGACATATTTCATAGAACTTGAACAAATACTTCAAAAGTTCATATGGAACCAAAAAAGACCCCGAATAGCCACAGCAATCTTGAAAAAAAAAAGAACAAAGTAGGTGGGATCACAATACCAGATATCAGGTCATACTACAAAGCGACTGTAACCAAAACAACCTGGTACTGGCACAAGAACAGGCGTATAGACCAGTGGAACAGAACTGAAAACCCAGAAATGGACCCAAGGCAATTTGCTCAATTAATATTTGACAAAGGTGGCAAGAGCATACAGTGGAGTAAAGACAACCTCTTTAATAAATGGTGTTGGGAAAATTGGACAGTTACATGCAAAAAAATGAAACTAGACCATCAACATACACCATACACAAAAATAAACTCGAAGTGGATAAAAGACTTAAATGTGACCCGTGAATCCCTAAAAATTCTAGAAGAAAATGTAGGCAACAAAATTTTGGACATCATACGGAGCAGAATTTTCACTGATACATCACCTAAGGCAACAGAAACAAAGGAAAAAATGAACACATGGGACTATAACAAACTGAAAAGCTTCTGTACAACAAAAGAAACAATCATCAAAATGGAAAGGCAACCCACTGTATGGGAGAACATCATTGCCAATGATGTATCAGATAAGGGGTTAATTTCCAATATATATAGAGTGCTCCTACAACTCCACAAAAGGAAGACAAAGAACCCAATTAAAAAATGGGCAGAGGAGCTGAATAGACACCTCTCCAAACAGGACATACAAATGGCCAAGAGACATATGAAGAAATGCTCAACATCACTAATCATCAGAGAGATGCAAATTAAAACAACAATGAGGTATCACCTCACACCTGTCAGAATGGCCGCCATCAACAAATCATCAAACAACAAGTGTTGGCGAGGGTGTGGAGAAAAGGGGACTCTAATACACTGCTGTGGGAATGCAGACTGGTGCAGCCGCTGTGGAAAATAATATGGTGCTACCTCAAAAAATTAAAAATTGAACTTCCATTTGACCCAGTGATCCCACTGCTGGGAATATACCCTAGGAAGCCTGAAACACCAATCAGGAAGAATATATGTACCCCCATGTTCATAGCAGCACTATTTACAATAGGTAAGATCTGGAAACAGCCCAAGTGTCCATCAGTAGATGAATGGATAAAAAAGCTGTGGTACATATGCACAATGGAGTACTATGCAGCGGTAAGAAAGAAAGATCTCTTATCCTTTGAGACGACATGGAGGGACCTGGAAAATATTATCCTAAGTGAAATAAGCCAAGCAGAAAAAGACAAATACCACGTGATCTCACTTATATATGGAATATAATGAACATAACAGTCTGAGGAATACAGTAGACCCAGAAACATGGAAGTAGGGCACAGACTGACATCCCTCAGAAGAGGGGGTGGGGGGTGGGGGGTGGGGGGAAGAGATAAACCACAGAACTTATATGCATGTATGCATGACCAATGCACATGGACAACTAAGCCGGTGACGGGGCAGGGGTGGGGTGGGGAGGGGGGTGCCAATGGGGTAAAAAAGGTAAAATATCTTTAACAAAAAGTAAATAAATAAAAAATTAAAAAAAACAAAACCAAAAAATAAATAAATAAAAACTGAATTCTATAAAGTGGATATATCCCCTTTAGCAAATAAAGTGATGAATGAATATAAAAAAAAAAATTGAAGGTAAAATAAAGAGCTTCCCAGACCAAAAAAAAAAAAAGGCTAAAAATGTTTATTGCCACTAAACCAGCATCAGATGAAATGGTAAATTGATTTCTATAAGAAGAAAAAGAAATAGAGAGAGAGGAACACAAGCATAAAGAATAAAAATGGCAATAAATAAGAACCTATCAATAGCAACCTTTAATGTAAATTGATTAAATACACCAATCACAAGACATAGGGTAGCTGAATGGATTAAGAAACATGACCTGTATATGCTGTCTACAAGAGACCTGCCTTAGAACAAAAGACTCACATAGGATGATACTGAAGGTATGAAAAATGTTTTCCATTCAAATGGAAATGAAAAAAATAACACAGGTAGCAATACTTATATCTGACTAAATAGACTTCAAAATGAAGACCTTAACAAGAGAAAAGGTAGTACACTGCCTAATACTAAGGGGACTGTTCCAATAAGAGGATATAACCCTGGTAAATATATATACTCCCAATATAGGAGCACATAAATATATTTTTAAAAACTCTAGGCCTGGCTGGTTTGGCTCAGTGGTTAGAGCATTGGCTCACAGACCAATGAGTAATAGGTTCAATTCAGGTCAAAGTCATGTACCTCAGTTGCAGTTTGTCCCTGGCCCTTGTTGGGGTTGTGCAGGAGGTAGCCAAGTAATGTGTCTCTTTTACATCAATGTTTCTCCCCCCCCTTTCCTCTTCCTCCCTCCCACTCTATCTCAAGAAAAATAGAAAAATATCCCTGGGTGAGGATTTAAAAAACAAAACAAAAACAACTCTTGGAGGACTTTAAGGGAGAGAGCGACACTAGTACAGTCATAGTAGGGGACTTTAACATACCCCTGACATCACTGGATAGATATTCTAGACAAAAAATGAACAAGGAAACAGTGACCTTAAATGACACACAAGATCAGATAGATTTTTAATATGTACAGAACATACACCCCAAGCTGTAAAATATACATTCTTCTCAAATACAAATGGGATATTCTCAACAGTAGAACACATGTTAAAACACAAAATAAGACAACAAGTGCAAGAAGATTGAAATTATATCAAGCATTTTCTTGGATGACAATGGCATGAAACTAGAAATCAACTACAATAAAAACACTCAAAAACTTTCAAAACAGGGAGGCCAAATAGCATGTTATTAAACAATGAATGGGTTACTAATGAGATCAAGAAAGAAATAAAAAACTTCCTGAAAAAAAAAATGAAAATGAACATACAACAACCCCAAATCTATGGGACACAGAAAAGCAGTAATGGAATAAAAGGTTATAGAATTACAGGCCTACCTCAGAAATAAAAAAAATCTCTAATAAACTATCTAACCCTTCAACTAAAAGAACTAGAAAGATAACAACTAGAATTTCCCAGAGTAAGTAGAAGAAAGGAAATAATAAAGATCAGTGTGGAAATAAATAACACAGAGACTAAAAAACAAATAAACAAACACAAAAGATAAATGAAACCAAGAACTGGTTCTTTAAAAAGACAAGATTGATGAACCTTTAGCCAGACTCATCAAGAAATAAAGAGAGAGAACCCAGATAATTAAAATCAGATATGAAAAAGATAAAATAACAACCAATACCACAGGAATACAAAGGATTGTATGAAAATACTATAAATAATTATATGCCAACAAACTGGACAACCTGGGTGAAATGGACAAATTCCTAGAAACATACAATCTTCCAAAAACTCACTCAAGAATATCAGAAAACCCGAATAGACCAAAACAACTAAGAAAATTGAAGTAGTAATAAAATATCTCTTAGCAAACAAAATTTCTGGATTGACTGGCTTCACAGGAGTGTTTTATCAAACATTCAAAGAAGAATTAACACCTATTCTCCTCAAACTATTCCTAAAATTCAAGAGGAAGGAAGACTTACAAACTTTTTATCAGGTCAGCATTAATCCTAATTCCAAAACCAGATAAAGACACAACAAAGAAAGAGAATTACAAACCATATCCCTGATGAACATAGATGATAAAATCCTCAACAAAATATTAGCAAATCAGATCCAGCAATATATTAAAAAGATTGTACACCATGATTAACTGGGATTTGTTCCAGGGATGTAAGGTTGGTGCAATATTTACAAATCAATAAATGTGATACATCACATGAACAAAATGAAGAATGAAAATCACATAATCATATCAATAGAAGCAGAAAAAAGCATTAGACAAAATTCAGCACCAATTTATGATAAAAACCCCCAGCAAAGTGGAAATAGAGTGATCATACCTCAACATAATAAAGGCCATATATGAGAAACCTACAGTCAACATCATACTCAATGGGCAGAAACTAAAAGTGTTTCCCTTAAGAACACGAACAAGACAGGGATGTACGCTTTCACCATTTTTATTCAACATAGTACTGGAAGACATAGCCACAGTGAACAAAAAAGAACAAAAATAAAAGGCATCAAAATTGGAAGGGAGGAAGTGAATTGTCATTATTTGCAGATGACATGATATTGTATGTAACAACCCTAAGGATTCCACACACACAAAAAAAGGCCTAGATTTAATAAATGTATTTGGCAAAGTAGCAGGATACAAAATTAACAGTCAGATATCAGTGGCACCAGAGAGGCATGCACAACCAAGCAGGGACTGTAACGTCCAGTTACCCGCAGGACCTATGGGGTGCTGAAGCACCAGAGAGGCCTGTGCCACCCATCAGCCCACAACGTAGGCATAGAGCCGCGTCCCCAAAGGGACTGTGCTATCCAGTTACCCTAGGGACCTACAGGGTGCGGGGGTACCGGAAAGGCCTGTAAGACCCAGCTGCACACAAGATAGGCTTAGAGGATGTGAAAAAGGAGGCGGAGTAAATAAAAGCCACACAGAAGATCTCCCAGGACTAAACGGGAATTGCAACTAAAATAAAAACAAATCCTTGGAAAAAAGCAGCAGGACAGGACCATATAACCAGGAACACTGTTAGGATCTGTGGAGGCGCAAGAAGGTGGTGGGCTGGGAGCCCAGGGATAGCAGCAGTCTTAGCTGTGAGCAGCGCCCCTGGGGACTAAAGACCAAGCCCACTACAGAGCACAGAGAGTCGGGACAGAGCACTAAAATAGCCACAGCCACTCAACTGGGGGCTATGGCAGAGAGAAGGCAGACGGGGTTGGAACTCTGTGGGGACACCCAGGATTTAGAGGGCACTCAGCGTTTTTGCTGAGTTGTGGCCACAAAGGACAGTGGCCAGTGTGCTCCTTCCCCGAGCTGTGGGGAAAAGCAACAGCGCCCCCCCTCGGAGATTCAGCCTTTCCCAGGTGAGGCAAAGAAATAAAAATTGAGGCTCATTAACAACCAGCATCTATCTCACCCTCTGTAAATTCTCTTATGCAGAGCACAAGGGCTACATTCCAAGGCACTGAGTAACTGAGACTACTAGCCACCAGGAAAAGGCTAGAGGATAACTGAACCTTTCCTGGACTTGAAAATCTACCCAGGAAAGTAAGACTTGACAGTAGTGTTTAAGATGGGCCCACATAGGCTCACTCAAATCCAGTAGAGGGAGCCACAAACAGCAGAACACCAACACCCACAGGGAAAATTTGGCAGGCTCCAAAAGCCACTGAGATAGCCAAAACGGTGAAACAAAAAAACAAATCCCAAATGAAAAAACAAGAGAACTCTATCAAAGATGAGATCAATGAAATACAGCTAAGCAAATTATCAGAGGTAGAGTTCAGAGTCATGATCTTGAGGTAGCTCAACAGCATGAGTAAGGACATCAGCACCATGAGTAAAGTTAAAGAAACACTGAAAACCAACCAAGTGGAAATGAAGAATGAAATAGCAGAAATGAAGAACACATTGGAAGGACTAACCAGCAGAGTAGAGGAAGCTGAGGACTGGATCAATGAATTAGAAGACCAGGTAGAAAAAATCAACCAATCAGACCAAAAGGAAAATTAAAAAACAGGAAGATAGCTTAAGAGAACTGTGGGACAACTGGAAACGTAATAACATTCACATCATAAGAGTTCCCAAAGAGGAAGAAAATGGGCAATGGTTAGAAAATATATTAGAAGAAATAATGCCAGAAAACTTTCCTTACTTGGTGAATGAAGAAGGTATTCAAGTTCAAGAAGCACAGAGAGCCCCAAGTAAGAAAAACCCAAACAGTCCTATGCCAAGACACATAGTAATTAAAATGGCAAAAATGAGAGACAAAGAAAGAATCCTAAAGGCAGCAAAAGAAAAACAACAGGTTGCCCTGGCCGGTTTGGCTCAGCGGTTAGAGCATCGGCCTGCGGTCCGGAGAGACCCGGGTTCGGTTCCCACTAAGGGCATGTACCTCGGTTGCAGTTTGTCCCCGGCCCTGGTTGGTCATGTGGGTGGCAGCCACTCGATGTGTCCCTTTCACGTCGATGTTTCTCTCTCTCTCTCTCTTCTTCCTCTTTCTCCCTCCCACTCTATCTGTGCAAAAAATGGAAAAATGTCCTCGGGTGAGGAGAAAAAAAAGAAAGAAAAACAACAGGTTACCTACAAAGGAAACCCCATAAGGCTCTCAGCTGATTTTTCAACAGAAATACTACAGACCAGAAGGGAATGGCATGAAGTAATCAAGGTCATGAAAAACAAGGATCTGAATCCAAGACTACTCTACCCAGCAAGGCTATCATTCAAAATAGAAGGTCAAATAAAGAGCTTCCCAGACAAAAAAAAAAGGCTAAGGGAATACATTAGCACCAAACCAGCACTACAAGAATAGTTAAAAGGACTACTGTGATTAGTAGATAAAATAGGAAGAAAAATAGAACCACACTAAACAAAAATGGCAATAAATAAGTACATATCAATAATCACCTTAAATGTAAATGGATGAATACTCCGATAAAAAGACACAGAGTAGCTGACTGGATAAGAATGCATGACTCACATATATGTTGTTTACAAGAGACACACCTCACAACAAAAGACTCACATAGGTTGAAAGTGAAGGGATGGAAAAAATCTTTCAAGCAAACAGAAAGCAAGAAAAAGCTGGGGTACCAATACTCATATCTGATAAAGTAGATTTCAAAATGAAGACCATAACTAGAGACAAAGAAGGCCACTACATAATATTGAAAGGATCTATCCAACAGGAAGATATAACCTTGGGAAACATATATGCACCCAATACTGTATAGAAACACCAACATATATTAAAAATCTTTTGGAGGACTTCAAAGGAGAAATCAACAGCAATACTATCATAGCAGGGACTTCAACACCCCACTGACATCACTTGATAGATCTTCTAGATAAAAAATTCACAAGGAAACACAGACTCTAAATGAAGTGCTGATCAAATGGATTTAGTAGATATCTATAGAGAATTACACCCCAAAACTGCAGAATTCACATTCTTCTCAAGTGTACATGGGACAGTCTCAAAGATAGACCACTTGTTTGGACACAACCTAAGTCTCTACAAGTTCAAGAAGATTGAAATCATATCAAGCATCTTCTCAGATCACAATGGCATGCAACTGGAAATCAACTGCAAGAAGTACATGAAAAGACAATTGAAAACATGGAGGCTAAATAGCATGTTATTGAACAATGAATGGATTGCCATGGAGATCATGAAAGAAATTAAAAACTTCCTGGAAACCAATGCAAATGAACACACAACAACACAAAATCTATGGGATGCAGCAAAAGCAGTTCTGAGAGGGAAGTTCATAGCACTACATGCCTACCTCAAGAAGCAAAAAAAAATTCTAACAGACTATCTAACCTCACAACTTAAAAAACTAGAACAAAAACAGAAAGAAATCCTCAGAGCAAGTACACGGAAGGAAATAGTAAAGATCAGAGCAGAAATAAATTAAATGGAGACCAAAAAACAATTCAAAGGATCAATGTAACAAAGAGCTGGTTCTTTGAAAAGATAATCAAGATTGATGGACCCTTAGCTAGACTCACCAAGAAACAGAAAGAACCCAAATACATAAAATCCAAAATGAAAGAGAAGAGATAATAACTGACACCACAGAAATACAAAGGACTGTTAACAAATATTATGAACAATTATACGGCAACAAATGCGACAATCTAAGCGAAATGGACCAATTTCTAGAATCATGTAGTCTCCTAAAACTGAACTGGGTAGAGATAGAAAACTTGAACAGAACAATAACAACAAAAGAAATTCAAGATGTAATAAAGACTCTCCCAGCAAACAAAAGCCTAGGCCTGGATAGATTCACAAGGGAATTTTACCGAACATTCACAGAAGAACTAATACCCATTCTCCTCAAACTCTTTCAAAAAATTGAAGAAGAAGGAAGACTTCCAAACTCGTTTTATGAGGCCAGCATAATTCTAATACCAAAACCAGATAAAGACACTACAAAGAAAGAAAACTACAGACCAATATCCCTGATGAACATAGATGCCAAAATCCTGAACAAAATACTAGCAAATCGAATTCAGCAATACATCAAAAAAATTATTCACCATGACCAAGTGGGATTCATCCGAGGGTTGCAAGGCTGGTACAATATTCGCAAGTCAATAAATTTGATATACCACATAAACAAAATGAAAGATAAAAATCATATGATCATATCAATAGACGCCAAAAAAGCATTCAACAAAATCCAGCACCCATTTCTGATAAAAATGCTCAGCAATCTGGGAATAGAGGGATTATATCTCAACATAATAAAGGCCATATATGAAAGACCTATAGCCAACATCATACTCAATGGGCAAAAATTAAAAGCATTTCCTTTAAGAACAGGAACAAGGCAAGGATGCCCACTTTTGCCACTCTTATTTAATATTGTATTGGAAGTCTTAGCCACAGCAATCAGACAGGAAGAAAAAATAAAAGGGATCCAAATTGGAAAGGAGGAAGTTAAACTGTCATTATTCGCAGATGACATGATACTATATGTAGAAAACCCCAAAGACTTCCTTAAAAAATTTACTAGACTTAATAAATAAATTTGGCAAAGTAGCAGAATACAAAAGTAACGTCAATAAATTGATGGCATTCTTATACACCAATGATGAACTCACAGAAAGAGAAACTGAAAAAACAATCCTATTTACCATATCATCAAAAACATTAATATACCTACAAAAAACCTTAATCAAGGAAATAAAGGACCTATTCGCAGAAAACTACAGGTCATTGAAAATAGAAATAGAGGAAGATATAAAAAAGTGGAAGCACATACCTTGTTCATGAATTGGAAGAATCAACATCATTAAAATGTCCATACTACCCTAAGCAATTTATAGATTCAATGCAATCCCCATCAAAATACCAATGACATGCTTCACAGAACTAGAACAAATAATTCAAAAGTTCATATGGAACTAAAAGAAACCTCAAATAGTCACAGCAATCTTGAAAAAGAAGAACAAATTTGGAGGGATCACATTACCAGATTTAGGTTATACTACAAAGCAACTGTAATCAAAACAGCCTGGTACTGGCAGAAGAACAGGCATATAGACCAGTGGAACAGAACAGAGAACCCAGAAATGTACCCAAGGCAATATGCTCAATAAATATTTGACAAAGGGGGCATGAGCATACAATGGAGTAAAGACAACCTCTTTAATAATTGGTGTTGGGAATATTGGACAGCTACATGCAAAAAAATGAAACTAGACCATCAACTGACACCATACACAAGAATAAACTGAAAATGAATAAAAGAATTAAATATGACTCATGAATCCATAAAATCCTAGAAGAAAATGTAGGCAACAAAATTTCAGACATCATACGCAGCAGAATTTTCACTGATACAGCACCAAAGGCAACAGAAACAAAGGAAGAAATGAACACATGGGACTACATCAAACTCAAAAGCTCCTGCACTGCAAAAGATACAATCATCAAAATGGAAAGGCAACCCACTGTATGGGAGAGCATAATTGCCAATGATACATCAAATAAAAGGGTTATTTTCAATAGATATAGAGTGCTTACACAACTCATCAAAAAAAAAACGACAAAGAACCCAATTACAAAATGGGCACAGGAACTAAGTAGACACCTCCCCAAACAAGACATACAAATGGCCAAGAGACATATGAAGAAATGCTCAACATCACTAATCATCAGAGAGATGCAAATTAAAACAACAATGAGGTATCACCTCACACCTGTCAGAATGGCCACCATCAACAAATCATCAAACAACAAGTGTTGGCGAGGGTGTGGAGATAAGGGGACTCTAGTATACTGCTGGTGGGAATGCAAACTGGTGCAGCCACTATGGAAAACAATATGGTGGTACCTCCAAAAATTAAAAATTGTACTTCCATTTGACCCAGTGATCCCACTTCTAGGAATATACCCTAAGAAGCCTGAAACACCAATCAGAAAGAATATATGTACCCCCATGTTTGTAGCAGCACTATTTACAATAGCTAAGATCTGGAAACAGCCCAAGTGTCCATCAGTAGATGAATGGATAAAAAAGCAGTGGTACATATACACAATGGAGTACTATGCAGCTGTAAGAAAGAATGATCTCTTATCCTTTGAGACAACATGGAGGGACCTGGAAAGTATTATCCTAAGCAAAACAAGCTAAACAGAAAAAGACAAGTATCATATGATCTCACTTATTTGTGGAATATAATGAACATAACAGTCTGAGGAATGGGGTAGTCCCAGAGATGTGAAATGGATACAGACTGACAATCCCCAGAAGAGGGGTTGGTGGGGGAGAGATAAACCACAGGACTTACATGCATGTATGCATGAACAAAGGTCATGAAAAACAAGGCTGGGGACAGGGATGGAGGGAGGGAGAGGGGGAATTAGTGTGGGAGAAAAGAGAAACATGTAACAAAAATAAATTATTTAATTAAAAAAAGAAAAAGAAGGTCTTGGTTGTGGAGCAAAACTAACCCTTTCATGCTGATACAACAGTATGACAAAAAGCATCTCTCATGCCACAAAGGAGAGAATTCTAGTCAGGTTACTGATAAACCTCACGTTGTTAACATCTCAGGGAATTGTCTTGTGAATGTGTGTGTGTGTGTGTTTTGCTTTTTTGATGGTAAAATGGATGACTGGCACAATTTTAAAACAAAGAGGCCATCAAGAATGCTAATGTTGTCACGGTTTGAAAGAAACAATGATCACAGGTAATTAAAGAGGTAGAAAAACTGTTGTTCATTTGAATAAACAAAAAGCAGTTAGCCAGTGACAGCATTTCTGAGGCAGTGATATGTGAGAAAGCAAAGATGCTGCATAATGACTTCCTGGAAGACACCTCTGGAATGACTATGAAAGGGATTTATTTAAGGCTAGAAAAGAAGTGTTTGTTTATAGATTAAACAGTACATTAGATATGTACTGCACATAAGAAAGGGTAAAACATGGAATCATTTTGGTGTCTGGAATGAATTAATTCAATTTACATTATTTCTAATGGGAAAATATGATTTGTTGTTTTGGAAAAAAAAAATCCTTTCTCGAACAGCCTTCAGAACAAATGAATCAAGAACCAAGGTTTTACTGTAAGTTGAAAATCCATAGAAATCTTAGAATAAATCATAGGCAGCAAAATCTGACATCTCACATAGCAGAATTTTTCTGATACATGTCCTAGGGCAATTGAAACAAAGAAAAAAAATAAAAAGAAATGACACTACCTGAAACTGAAAAGCTTGTTCAGAGCAAAAGAAAGCATCCTTAAAATGAAAAGGGAATTCCAGTGATACATCTGATAAGGGGTTAATTTCCACAATATATAAAAAACTCATACAACAATAAAAATACATTTAAAAAAATCTTTGTATACTTAGGTATTTTTGTATTATTATTTCCAAGGGGAAATTGTTATGTCAATGCACATTTAAAACTTTGGTGGATAATTTAAAAATTATCTTCCCAAATGACTGCACCAATATTCATTTCTACCCCCTCATCACACTATTTTTCACACAACGCTCTTGAGCCTTAAGCATAACTACATTTGGAGGTCTTCTGATATTGTGTGTAATTGATTGTCTGAGGCCAGAAAACGTGACTACATATTTAATTATGTAAGAAACAATTTATATAATGTTGAGAAAATATTTATGGTGACTATTCCTTCCTAGCCTGTCATTTTTTTTCCTCAAAATAATTCCTGGGGGATGTCAATGTGGGGGTGGGGGGAGGAGGAACATCTGTAATACTTTC
Organism: Molossus molossus; assembly: GCF_014108415.1. Classification (NCBI taxonomy): domain Eukaryota; kingdom Metazoa; phylum Chordata; class Mammalia; order Chiroptera; family Molossidae; genus Molossus; species Molossus molossus. The sequence continues at coordinate 45,223,368 of NW_023425399.1, forward strand.
AATAATAAAGATATATATGGAAAATAATTGTGGTAGTCATAAAATGGAGTATTAACCAGCAATGGGAATAAACACCTACAGTAAAAATACAGATAAATCTTACAAACAATTTTGAACAAAATTAGCCAGACACAAAAGAATTCATCTTGTATGATTTCATTTATATGAAAGTAAAGAAGTGTTGAAATAATTTAATTATGTTGGAAGTGTGGATAGTGGTTATCTTTGGGGGGGGGGGGTGATGGGGACAGTGAATGGGAAATGACATAAGGGGGCTTCTGGAATGCTGATAATAATGGTCCTTTTTTTGATCTGGATGCTCACCTGAGAGTATACCATTTGTGACAATTCATCAAGCTGTTCCTGTATAATCATGCACTTTTCTCTATGTGGCTATACCTCAGTACAAGGTTCATTAAAACAGAGTATCTGGACAATATCTCTGTTTTTTTAGACATTTATTTTTAAAAATTGGCTGTATCTTTGAATTCTATTATTTTTTAATTAGCAGTGATATAATGGTTCCATCTACCCTTGTCCACCTCAGCATACACTAACACCAATGAGAGTGAAGCAAGGCCTTGGGCATGGTCTGGGCAGGTCCCTTCTGATATTAGCAAGATTCGATCCAGGTTCTGTTGCAGTCAACATTACCTCATTAATTAGTTGTGCTGATAGGGAAGTATCAAAGCCTGCAGTACTTCAAAGTGGAAACTGAACTATGTTTGTTATTAGAATTTTGAGAAAACTTAGTTCCAGAACACAGTGGGGTTGAACAAAAGTAAGACTCAGACAAGAAGGTATTCTCTTGCATTCTCTGACTCACAGGTTTTCAGAACACACTGAAGGCAGAAATCACTGTAATAAGCTGAGCCTTCCTCATTGACAGTCACTCAGTGCCTCCCTCTGACCTGCTTGCTCGTGTGTATGTTTTCCAACACAGCCAGTTCTTGCCTGTTGTTTTCCAGGCCAAGAAAAGTGGAGAAATTTCACATTCATGTCACAGACTGATATTCCTGAATTACCTCTAAAACTTGGCTTAAGTCTTCAGGCTTTTTTGTCCTGCCTCAAGGTGCCAAATTTCCTGAAACTAGCCCCTTAATATGGCTTAAAAAAACCTCACAACTTTTTGCCCTGGCCAGTATTGCTCAGTGGTTCAATCGTCAGCTTGCAGATCAAAGGGTCACAGGTTCAATTCCCAGTCAAGGGCACATACCTCAGCTGCAGGTTCAATCCTCAACCCTGGTCAGGGCCATGAGGGAGGCAACCAATCAATGTGTCTCTCTCATATTGACGTTTTTTTCCCCTCTCTCTCTCCCTTCTACTCTTTCTACAAAAATAAATGGAAAAATATCCCCAGGTGAGGATTAACAACAACAACAACAAAAAACAAAAACAAGAACTTTTTTTGAAGTTTCTTTTTAGGTTTAATTTAATAAGACAAACAGCATCCATGTTGTAAAGGATAGGATTTCATGAGTTTTTGCAAGATAAATATGTTCATGAAATCATGGCCACAATAAAAAAACACAACATTTTCTGTATTTACAAAGTTTTATCAAACCCTTCCTACCACCATACCATGCATTGTCACAGTAGACCAATTTGTATTTTCTAGAATAAACTAGCTTTTGAATAAATGAGTGTAGCAATGGGCCAAATATAAGCACGTTTCACACACAGTGTACAGACACATGCATGGATACATGCATATGAGCACATATACTCTTCTTTAAGAGGGGGCCTCTTTCTATAGCCTCACACCAAGGCAAACAGCTTTAGGATGCTTCAGAGCATATCCTGTGACCACCTGGGCACAGAGTTAGAAGAGCGTGGGAAACCTGATCCAGAAATCTGAAAGGAGTATTAATTGCAGTATTTTGCCCAACATGAGAAGCCATGAGGATACAGCAACTATATACAAGCAGAAGTTTTGGGTTAGTAAAAGCCATGGTCTAGAGATAGCAGTAACAGCAGGGGCAAAAGCAGCTGAACCCGATATATGAGTCTGCTCAGGCTGCCATAACAAAGTACCCCAAACTGGGTGACTTAAACAACAGAAATTTATATCTCACAGTTCCTGAGGCTGGAAGTCTAAAACCAAGATGTCAGCAGGGTTGTTTTTTCTGAGGCTTCTCTCCTTGGCTTGCAGATGGCTGTCTGCTCCCTATGAAACTGGACATAATGGGTCTGAGGCCATCTGTCACTACTTGAACCAAATTAAGTGGAGACAAGGTTGAATCATATCTGAGCGTTTATTCCAATAATGCCAGCAATATGGAGAGAGCAGCAGGTCATCCTGTAAATTCTGTCCTCCTCTCCTCTATTAGTTCACTGATTATATAGGATAGGTAAGAAAGGGGCTGCATGCAAGGGGGTTAGAGGGCTGGGTAAGGGCTGCAGTGTCTATGGTCCGTGTGTCTCCTTCCAGGATCTTGAAGTCTGATAATAAGGTAGTTAATTTTCTATGATGTTAAAACTGCTCTGCCCATTCCTGGGACTGGACAATGGTCAGTATTCCTGGACAAAACTCCAGGAGAGGGGTCAGGGTCCAGGCACTGCAATGAAGTTAGTGTGTCTTACCCGTTGTTTGTTCTCAAAATGTATTTTCATATCTGAGTAATGGATCCATTTTGGCTTTGGCATCTCATCTTCTTTACAGCCCTGTTTGTCTTCTAGCAGCACATCCTCCAGTTTTCCAGGGTCTGTAAGAAAACCTATAATCTATAGTTAGTAAGGTAAATAATCATTAAACAGGCTGAGAAGTCCCAGTTCGATTCCAGATAAATAGAAAATATCCTCAGGTGAGGATTAAACACACACACACACACACGCGCGCGCACACACACACACACACACACACACACACACATACACGAGATTCCAAAATGGCGGTAGAGTGAATGGAAGCTACACAGACCATCTCCCAGAACCAAACTGGAATTACAACTATAACACAGACAAATCAACGGGAAAAACCAACAGAAAAGCATCTTACGAGGACCATATAACCAGGGTCTCTGACACGATCTTGGTAGGCATGCGAAGGCGCGAGACAGGGGCTGGGAGCCCATGCTTGGCAACGGCCTTAGCTGGGAGCGGCGTCCTCAGGTTACACTCCCAAGCAGCTCCACAGTGCAGAGCCGGGACAGAGGCTAAAACAGCCACAGCCGCTCAACTTGGGCTCCGGCAGAGGGAGGGCAGACTGGACTGGAACTCTGTCGGGACACTCGGGATTTGGAGGGAACTCAGAGCTCTTGCTGAGTTGCTGCCACGCAGGACATTGGCCATACTGCCGCTTCCCAGGGCTCTGGGAAGAGGCAGCAGCCCCTCCCTCGGAGATCCAACCCCACCCTGTGGGCCATTGAAGGACTAATTGAAGCTCATTAACAACCAGCATCTGCCTCACCCTCGTGAAATCCCTTTAGACAGAGCACCTAAGGGAGTTTTTCAATCAACTAACAACCCAAAACTCATCAAGTAACCTGGACTGCTAGCCTCCAGGCAAAAAGCTAGAGAATAACAGTACCTTTCCTGGGCTAGCAACTTTAACCAGGAAAGTAAGACTTGACAGTGGTGTTTAATGTGGGTCCTCCCTCGCTCATCTAAACACAGGAGAGGGAGCCACAAACAGCAGAACACTAACACCCACAGGGAAAACTTGACAGGCTCCAAAGCCCACTGTGATAGCCAAAATAGTGAAACACAGAAACAGAAGCCAAATGAAAGGGCAAGAGACCTCCACCAAAGATGAGATCAATGTGGAGCAGTTAGGCATGTTAACAAAGCTAGAATTCAGAGCCATGATCTTGAGGAAGCTCAATAGCATGAGTAATGACATAGAGACGCTGAAAATAAGCCAATTGGAAATTAAAAACCATCAAGAAGAGATAAAAAATGACATATCAGAAATGAAAAACACAATGGAAGGTTTAAAAAGCAGAATAGAGGAAGCTGAGGACCGGATCAGTGAATTAGAACACAGGGTAGAAAATAAACCAATCAGAAAAACAAAAGGAAAAAACTATTAAAAAATACAAAGATAGCTTAAGAGAACTGGGGGACAACTGGAAATGTAATAATATTCACATCATAGGAGTCCCCAAATAAGAAGAAAATGAGCAAGGGACAGAGAATATATTCAAAGAAATAGTGAGAGAAAACTTCCCTATTTTGGAAAAGGAAGAAGGCATTCAAGATCAAGAAGCACAGAGAGCCCCAACTAAGAAGAACCCAAACAGGCCCACACCAAGACACATAGTAATTAAAATGCCACAAATTAAAGACAAAGAGAGAATGCTGAAAGCAGCAAGAGAGAAGCAAAAGGTAACCTACAAAGGAAACCCCATAAGGCTCTCAGCTGATTTCTCAACAGAAATACTACAGACCAGAAGGGAGTGGCATGAAGTAATCAAGGTCATGAAAAACAAGGATCTGAATCCAAGACTACTCTACCCAGCAAGGCTATCATTCAAAATAGAAGGTCAAATAAAGAGCTTCCCAGAAAAAAAAAGGCTAAGGGAATACATTAGCACCAAACCAGACTGCAAGAAATGTTACAAGGACTGCTGTAATTAGCAGGAGAAATGGGAAGAAAAATAGAACCACATTAAACAAAAATGGCAATAAATAAGTACATATCAACAATCACCTTAAATGTAAATGGATTGAATGCTCCCATAAAAAGACACAGAGTAGCTGATTGGATAAGAAAACATGACTCATCTATATGTTGTTTACAAGAGACCAACATCACAACAAAAGACTCACATAGGTTGAAAGTGAAGGGATGGAAAAAATTTTTCCAAGCAAATGGAAAGCAAAAAAAAAAGCTGGGGTAGCAATACTCATATCTGATAAAATAGATTTCAAAATGAAGGCCATAATTAGAGACAAAGAAGGCCACTACATAATATTGAAAGGATCTATCGAACAGGAAGATATAAACTTGATAAACATATATGCACCCAATATAGGAGCACCAAAATATATTTAAAAACTTCTGGAGGACTTCCAAGGAGAAATCGACAACAATACAATCATAGCAGGGGATTTCAACTCCCTGTTGACACCACTGGATAGATCCTCTAGACAAAAAATTAGCAAGGAAACAGAGACTCTAAATGAAGCACTAGACCAAATGGATTTAATAGATATCTACAGAGAATTACACCCCAAAACTACAGAATACACATCCTTCTCAAGTGCACATGGGACATTCTCAAAGATAGACCACATGATAGGACACAAACTAAATCTCTACAAGGTCAAGAAGATTGAAATCATATCAAGCATCTTCTCAGATCACAATGGCACGAAACTAGAAATCAATTGCAAGAAGAACATGCAAAGACATGTCAACACAGGGAGGCTAAATAGCATGTTATTAAACAATGAATGGGTCACCGAGGAGATCAAGGAAGAAATTAAAAACTTCCTGGAAACCCATGAAAATGAACACACAACACAAAATCTATGGGAAGCAGCAAAAGCAGTTCTGAGAGGGGAGTTCATAGCACTACAGGCCTACCTCCAGAAACAAGAAAAATTTCTAATTGACTGTCTAACCTCACAACTTACAGAATTAGAAAGCAAACAAAAAGAAAACCCCAGAGCTAGAAGAAGGAAGGAAATAGTAAAGATCAGAACAGAAATAAATGACACAGAGACCAAAAAAACAATTCAAAGGATCAATAAAACAAAGAGCTGGTTTTTCAAAAAAGATAAACAAGATTGATGGACCCTTAGCTAGACTCACCAGGAAACAAAGAGAGAGAACCCAAATACACAGAATCAGAAATGAAAGAGGAGAAGTAACAACTGACACCACAGAAATACAAAAGATCATTAACAGCTACTATGATCAACTGTATGGCAACAAATTCGACAATTTAAGCAAAATGGACAAATTTGTAGAAACACAGAGTCTCCCAAAACTGGACTAGGAAGAGATAGAAAACTTGAACAGACCAATAACAACTAAGGAAATGGAAGAGGTAATCAAGACTCTCCCAGCAAACAAAAGCACAGACCCAGATGGCTTCATGGGGGAGTTTTACCGAACATTCAAAAAAGAACTAACACCCATTCTCCACAAATTATTCAAAAAATTCAAGAAGAAGGAAGACTTCCAACCACGTTCTATGAGGCCAGCGTAATTCTAATTCCCAAACCAGAGAAAGAAACTACAAAGAAAGAAAACTACAGGTCAACATCCCTAATGAACGTAGACGCCAACATCCTGAACAAAATACTAGCAAATCGGATCCAGAAATACATGAAAAAAATTATTCACTATAACCAAATGGGATTCATTCCAGGGATGCAAGGCTGGCACAATATTTGCAAATCAATCACTGTGATACACCATATAAACAAAATGAAGAATAAAAACCACATGATCATATCAGTAGATGCTGAAAAAGCCTTCAAGAAAATCCAGCATCCATTTCTGATAGAAACGCTCAACAATGTGGGAATAGAGGGATCATATATCGACATATTAACGGCATATATGAAAGATTTACAGCCAACATCATACTCAATGGGCATAAACTAAAAACATTTCCATTAAGAACAGGAACAAGACAGGGATGTCCACTTTCGCCACTCTTATTTAAAATTGTACTGGAAGTCTTAGCCACAGCAATCAGACATGAAGAAAAAATAAAAGGGATCCAAATTGGAAGGGAGGAAGTGAAACTGTCATTATTTGCAGATGACATGATATTATACATAGAAAACCCTAAAGACTCCATCAAAAATCTACTAGACTTAATAAATGAATTTGGCAAAGTAGCAGGATACAAAATTAACATCTAGAAATCGACGGCATTCTTATACACCAATGATGAACTCACAGAAAGAGAAACTGTAAAAACAATCCCATTTACCACTGCAACAAAACAATTAAGATACCTAGGAATAAACTTAACCAAAGAAGTAAAGGACCTATTTGCAGAAAACTACAGGTCATTGAAAAAAGAAATAGAGGAAGATATGAAAAGTGAAAGCACATACCCTGTTCATGGATTGGAAGAATTAACATCATTAAAATGTCCATACTACCCAAAGCAATCTATAGATTCAATGCAATCTCCATCAAAATACCAACGACATATTTCATAGAACTAGAACAAATAATTCAAAAGTTCATATGGAATCAAAAATTACTCCGAATAGCCACAGCAATTTTGATAAAGAAGGACAAAGTAGGTGGGATCACAATACCAGATATCAGGTTATACGACAAAGCCACTATAATCAAAACAGCCTGGTAGTGGCACAAGAACAGGCATATAGACCAGTGGAACAGAACAGAGAACCCAGAAATGGACCCAAGGCAATATGCTCAATTAATATTTGACAAAGGTGGCAAGAGCATACACTGGAGAAAAGACAGCCTCTTTAATAAGTGATGTTGGGAAAATTGGACAGCTACATGCAAGAAAATGAAAGTAGACCATCAACTTACACCATACAGAAAAATAAACTCAAAATGGATAAAAGACTTAAATGTGACCCGTGAATCCATAAAAATTCTAGAAGAAAATATAGGCAACATAATAGACATTATACGCAGCAAAAATTTCACTGATACATCACCTAACGCAACAGAAACAAAGGGAAAAAAATGAACACATGGGACTACATCAAACTCAAAAGTTTCTGCACAGCAAAAGAAACAACCATCAAAATGAAAAGGCAACCCACTGTATGGGAGAACATCATTGCCAATGATACATCAGATAAGGGGTTAATTCCCAAAATATATAGAGTGCTCATACACCTCACAAAAGGAAGACAAAAAACCCAATTAAAAAATGGGCAGAGGAACTAAATAGACACCTCTCCAAACAGGACATACAAATGGCCAAGAGACATATGAAGAAATGCTCAGCCCTGGCCAGTTTGGCTCAGCGGTTAGAGCGTTGGCCTGCGGTCCGGAGAGACCCGGGTTCGGTTCCGGCAAAGGGCGCGTGCTTCGGTTGCAGTTTGTCCCCGGCCCTGGTTGGTCGTGCGGGTGGCAGCCACTCGATGTGTCCCTTTCACGTCGATGTTTCTCTCTCTCTCTCTCCCCCTCTCCCTCTCCCTCTCCCTCCCTCCCACTCTATCTGTAAAAAAAAAAAAAGAAATGCTGAACATCACTAATCATCAGAGAGATGCAAATTAAAACAGCAATGAGGTATCACCTCACACCTGTCAGAATGGCCGCCATCAACAAATCATCAAACAACAAGTGTTGGCGAGGGTGTGGAGAAAAGGGGACTCTAATACACTGCTGGTGGGAATGCAGACTGGTGCAGCCGCTATGGAAAACCATATGGTGCTACCTCAAAAAATTAAAAATTGAACTTCCATTTGACCCAGAGATCCCACTGATGGGAATATACCCTAAGAAGCCTGAGACACCAATCAGGAAGAATATATGTACCCCCATGCTCATAGCAGCACTTTTTACAATAGCTAAGATCTGGAAACAGCCCAAGTGTCCATCAGTAGATGAATGGATAAAAAAGCAGTGGTACATATACACAATGGAATACTATGCAGCGGTAAGAAAGATAGATCTCTTATCCTTTGAGATGACATGGAGGGACCTGGAAAGTATTATCCTAAGTGAAATAAGCCAAGCAGAAAAAGACAAATACCACATGATCTCACTTATATATGGAATATAATGAACATAACATTCTGAGGAATACGGTAGACCCAGAAACATGGAAGTAGGGCACAGACTGACATCCCTCAGAAGAGGGGGTGGGGAGTGGGAGCAGCTAAAACACAGAACTTATATGCATGTATGCATGACCAATGGACATGGACAACAAAGCCAGGGATAGGGTGGGGTGGGGAGGGGGGTGCCAATGGGGTAAAAAAGGAGAAACATCTGTAACAAAAAAATAAATCAAAAATTTAAAAAAAAATTGTTAAACAGCTGTGGTCCTATTCCTGATACGGGCCCTTTCTCCATCATCTGTGTCTCCACGAATCTTCCCTCTGTGTCTTAATCTCTGCTTTTAATAAGGACACCAGCTATATTGGATTAGCCCCCTCTCACACCTAATGCCTACATTTTAACTTAATTACCTTTTAAAAACTCCATCCCCAAATAAGAGCACTTTTTGGGGTTTGGGGGTTAGGACTTCAATATACAAACTGGGGGAGGGGGCACAATGCAGTTTATAACACACCATAAAGGCAAGGGATTGGTGACACTTCCTGTGGGCTGGAGAGTCAAGTGTCTTGTTGATGGAACTGAGCTGGGGTCAGGAACCTCTTTTGGTTTCAGACATGAATCCTGTATTTTAGTCCCTGTTAGGCCTCACTCTGCACAACTGTCTGTGAGTTCCCAAAAGCTTCTTGTGGCCTTGTTTCCCATCTTTCCTCGGAGCAAACCTCTGTTACTTAGTGATAATCCAACTGAGCAGCTTTTCCTTGAAGCTCAAAGTCTAAAGCACTTTGAATGATAACATATGTTGTCTGCTTACAAGTAGGTGGATGCAGGGTGAACTGTTAAGAAATGAACTAACTCTTGACCTATATGGGGGAGGAGAGAAGGAGCTAAACCCTTCCTTCTACTACTTACTCATAAAAATCTTTCTTTTTAATGTTTTGGCATTTAAGGTAACAATAAATAATTTCAATTATTACAAAGGTGTATTTATTATGCCCCTTTAAACCCGTGCTTATAAACCTCTCCTGGGTATACAAACTAGAATGTTCAATTATATGTTTAATAACAAATGCTCAGGAGGGTAGGCAGAAATAGCAGGATGCAGGCTCCTACTCCTGCAGGGTCATGGGTTTCAGTGCAGCTGATAGGGGAATTTGCTTGGTTCTACACTTTTCTAAATATAATCTTCTGCCAAGTTTTCTCAGCAAAGTAGCTTTGTTGCCCAAAGGAATGAGATAAAAGCAGTCTTAAAGGAAAATAATTCATAAAACATAGAATTCATCATCAATAAAATAGAAAAATGTCCCTATTTACCTTGCCTGGGTGGCAAAAGTTCTCATGTCAAGAAACATTTTTTATTTATGCTTTGTAAATCAAACTGAACACAAAATAAAGATTTGAGAAAATGCTATAGCCATACAGTGACATTTTTATGAGGAAAGAATGAAGATCAAGGGTTAATCCCCTCTTCCCCCCATTAGTTTCTGCAGAGGGTACAAACTGGTAGTCTGAGGGCCAGAGCTCACCCACAGACAGGTTTTGTTAGCTTATTTTGCACCATATTAAAAATACATGTATTAGGGAGAGGGAAAATGGCGGCGGAGTGAACGGAGCTACACAGACTGTCTCCCAGGACCAAACTGGAATTACAACTATAACACAGACATATCGACGGGAAAAAGCAACAGAAAAGCAGCTTGGAGGACCATATTACGAGGGACACTGACTCCATCCCAGTAGGCTTGCGAAGGCGCGAGATGGGGTCTGGGAGCCCATGGTTGGCAGCTCGGCAGCAGCCTTAGCTGGGAGCAGCGCCCTCGGGTTACACTCCCAGGCGGCCCCACAGCGCAGCCGGGACAGAGGCTGAAACAGCCACAGCCACTCACCTTGGGCTCCGGTGGAGGGAGGGCAGACTGGACTGGAGCTGTGTCGGGACACTCGGGATCTGGAGGGCGCTCAGAGCTTTGGCTGAGTGCAGCCACTCAGGACGGCGGCCACATTGCTCCTTCCCAGGGCTCTGAGAGAGGCAGCAGCCCCTCCCTCGGAGATCCAACCCCACCCTGCGGGCCATTGAAGGGCTAATTGAGGCTCACTAACGACCTGCATCTGCCCCACCCTCAGGAAATCCCTTGTGCTAAGCACCTGAGGAAGCTTTTCAATCAATTGATAACCCAAAACTCATCAAGTAACCTCGACTGCTAGCCTCCAGGCAAAAAGCTAGAGGATAACAGTCCCTTTCCTGGGCTGGCAACTTTAACCAGGAAAGTAAGACTTGACAGTGGTGTTTAATGTGGGTCCTCCCTCGCTCATCTAAACACAGGAGAGGGAGCCACAAACAGCAGAACACCAACACCCACAGGGAAAACTTGACAGGCTCCAAAGCCCACAGTGATAGCCAAAATGGTGAAACACAGAAACAGAAGCCAAATGAAAGGGCAAGAGACCTCCACCGAAGATGAGATCAATGTGGAGCAATTAGGCATGTTAACAGAGCTAGAATTCAGAGCCATGATCTTGAGGAAGCTGAACAGCATGAGTAAGGACATAGAGACACTGAAAATAAGCCAATTGGAAATTAAAAACCAACAAGAAGAGATAAAAAATGATATATCAGAAATGAAAAACACATTGGAAGGTTTAAAAAGCAGAGTAGAGGAAGCTGAGGACCGGATCAGTGAATTAAAAGACAGGGTAGAAAAAATCAACCAATCAGAAAAACAAAAGGAAAAAACTATTAAAAAACAGGAAGACAGCTTAAGAGAACTATGGGACAACTGGAAACGTAATAATATTCGCATCATAGGAGTCCCCGAAGAAGAAGAAAATGAGCAAGGGATAGAGAATATATTCAAAAAAATAGTGAGAGAAATTTCCCTCATTTGGTGAAGGAGGAAGGCATTCAAGTTCAAGGAGCACAGAGAGTCCCAAGTAAGAAGAACCCACCAAGACACATAGTAATTAAAATGCCACTAATTAAAGACAAAGAGAGAATCCTAAAAGCAGCAAGAGATAAGCAACAGGTTACCTACAAAGGGAACCCCATAAAGCTCTCAGCTGACTTCTCACAAGAAACACTACAGGCCAGAAGAGAATGGCATGAAGTAATCAAAGTCATGAAAAACAAGAATCTGAATCCAAGACTACTCTACCCAGCAAGGCTATCATTCAAAATAGAAGGTCAAATAAAGAGCTTCCCAGACAAAAAAGGGCTAAAGGAATACATTAGCACCAAACCAGCACTGCAAGAAATGTTAAAAGGACTGCTGTAATTAGCGGTAGAAATGGGAAGAAAAATAGAACCACACTAAACAAAAATGGCAATAAATAAGTACATATCAATAATCACCTTAAACGTAAATGGATTGAATGCTCCCATAAAAAGACACAGAGTAGCTGATTGGATAAGAAAGCATGACTCATCTACATGTTGTTAACAAGAGACCCACCTCACAACAAAAGACTCACATAGGTTGAAAGTGAAGGGATGGAAAAAATTTTTCCAAGCAAATGGAAAGCAAAAAAAAGCTGGGGTAGCAATTCTCATATCTGATAAAATAGATTTCAAAATGAAGACCATAACTAGAGACAAAGACAGCCACTACATAATATTGAAAGGATCTATCCAACAGGAAGATATAACCTTGATAAACATATATGCACCCAATATAGGAGCACCAACATATATTAAAAATCTTCTGGAGGACTTCCAAGGAGAAATCAACAACAATACAATCATAGCAGGGGACTTCAACACCCCGTTGACAGCACTGGATAGATCCTCTAGGCAAAAAATTAGCAAGGAAACAGAGACTCTAAATGAAGCACTAGACCAAATGGATTTAATAGATATCTACAGAGAATTACACCCCAAAACTACAGAATACACATCCTTCTCAAGTGCACATGGGACATTCTCAAAGATAGACCACATGATAGGACACAAACTAAATCTCTACAAGTTCAAGAAGATTGAAATCATATCAAGCATCTTCTCAGATCACAATGGCACGAAACTAGAAATCAATTGCAAGAAGAACATGCAAAGACATGTCAACACAGGGAGGCTGAATAGCATGTTATTAAACAATGAATGGGTCACCGAGGAGATCAAGGAAGAAATTAAAAACTTCCTGGAAACCAATGAAAATGAACACACAACAACACAAAATCTATGGGATGCAGCGAAAGCAGTTCTGAGAGGGAAGATCATAGCACTACAGGCCTACCTCAAAAAACAAGAAAAATTTCTAATTGACTGTCTAACCTCACAACTTACAGAATTAGAAAGCAAACAAAAAGAAAACCCCAGACCAAGTAGAAGGAAGGAAATAGTAAAGATCAGGGCAGAAATAAATGACATAGAGACCAAAAAACAATTCAAAGGATCAATAAAACAAAGAGCTGGTTTTTTGAAAAGATAAACAAGATTGATGGACCCTTAGCTAGACTCACCAAGAAACAAAGAGAGAGAACCAAATACACAAAATCAGTAATGAAAGAGGAGAGGTAACAACCAACACCACGTAAATACAAAAGATCATTAACAACTACTATGAACAACTACATGGCAACAAATTCGACAATCTAAGTGAAATGGACAAATTTGTAGAAACACACAGTCTCCCAAAAGTGGACTAGGAAGAGATAGAAAACTTGAACAGACCAATAACAACTAAGGAAATGGAAGAGGTAATCAAGACTCTCCCAGCAAACAAAAGCCCAGGCCCAGATGGCTTCAAGGGGGAGTTTTACCCAACATTCAAAAAAGAACTAACACCCATTCTCCACAAACTATTAAAAAAGTTCAAGAAGAAAAAAGACTTCCAAACACGTTCTATGAGGCCAGCATAATTCTAATTCCAAAACCAGAAAAATACACTACGAAGAAAGAAAACTACAGGCCAATATCCCTGATGAACATAGATGCCAAAATCCTGAACAAAATATTAGCAAATCGGATGCAGAAATACATCAAAAAAATTATTCACCGTGACCAAGTGGGATTCATTCCAGGGATGCAAGGCTGGTACAATATTCGCAAATCAATAAACGTGATACACCACATAAACAAAATGAAGAATAAAAACCACATGATCATATCAATAGATGCTGAAAAAGCATTCGACAAAATCCAGCATTCATTTCTGATAAAAACGCTCAGCAATGTAGGAATAGAGGGATCATATCTCGACATAATAAAGGCCATATATGAAAGACTTACAGCCAACATCATACTCAATGGACAGAAACTAAAAACATTTCCATTTAGAACAGGAACAAGACAGGGATGTCCACTTTCGCCACTCTTATTTAAAATTGTACTGGAAGTCTTAGCCACAGCAATCAGACATGAAGAAAAAATAAAAGGGATCCAAATTGGAAAGGAGGAAGTGAAACTGTCATTATTTGCAGATGACATGATATTGTACATAGAAAACCCTAAAGACTCCATCAAAAATCTACTAGATTTAATAAATGAATTTGGCAAAGTAGCAGGATACAAAATTAACATCAAGAAATCGACGGCATTCTTGTACACCAACGATGAACTCACAGAAAGAGAAACTGAAAAAACAATCCCATTTACCATCGCACCAAAAAAATTACGATACCTAGGAATAAACTTAACCAAAGAAGTAAAGGACCTATTTGCAGAAAACTACAGGACATTGAAAAAAGAAATAGAGGAAGATATAAAAACGTGGAAGCACATATCCTGTTCATGGATTGGAAGAATTAACATCATTAAAATGTCCGTACTACCCAAAGCAATCTATAGATTCAATGCAATCCCCATCAAAATACCAATGACATATTTCATAGAACTAGAACAAATGATTCAAAAGTTCATATGGAACCAAAAAAGACCCTGAATAGCCACAGCAATCTTGAAAAAAAAAAGAACAAAGTAGGTGGGATCACAATACCAGATATCAGGTTATCCTACAAAGCGACTGTAACCAACACAGCCTAGTACTGGCACAGGAACAGGCATATAGACCAGTGGAACAGAACTGAAATCCCAGAAATGGACCCAAGGCAATACGCTCAATTAATATTTGAGAAAGGTGGCAAGAGCATACAGTGGAGTAAAAACAGCCTCTTTAATAAATGGTGTTGGGAAAATTGGACAGCTACATGCAAAAAAATGAAACTAGACCATCAACTTACACCATACACAAAAATAAACTCGAAGTGGATAAAAGACTTAAATGTGACCCGTGAATCCCTAAAAATTCTAGAAGAAAATGTAGGCAACAAAATTTCGGACATCATATGCAGCAGAATTTTCACTGATACATCACCTAAGGCAACAGAAATAAAGGAGAAAATGAACACATGGGACTACATCAAACTAAAAAGCTTCTGCACAGCAAAAGAAACAAACATCAAAATGGAAAGGCAACCCACTGTATGGGAGAACATCATTGCCAATGATGTATCAGATAAGGGGTTAATTTCCAATATATATAGAGTGCTCCTACAACTCAACAAAAGGAAGACAAAGAACCAAATTAAAAAATGGGCAGAGGAGCTGAATAGACACCTCTCCAAACAGGACATACAAATGGCCAAGAGACATATAAAGAAATGCTCAACATCACTAATCATCAGAGAGATGCAAATTAAAACAACAATGAGGTATCACCTCACACCTGTCAGAATGGCCGCCATCAACAAATCATCAAACAACAAGTGTTGGCGAGGGTGTGGAGAAAAGGGGACTCTAATACACTGCTGGTGGGAATGCAGACTGGTGCAGCCGCTATGGAAAACAATATGGTGCTACCTCAAAAAATTAAAAATTGAACTTCCATTTGACCCAGTGATCCCACTGCTGGGAATATACCCTAAGAAGCCTGAAATACCAATCAGGAAGAATATATGTACCCCCATGTTTGTAGAAGCACTATTTACAATAGGTAAGATCTGGAAACAGCCCAAGTGTCCATCAGTAGATGAATGGATAAAAAAGCAGTGGTACATATACACAATGGAATACTATGCAGTGGTAAGAAAGATAGATCTCTTATCCTTTGAGATGACATGGAGGGACCTGGAAAGTATTATCCTAAGTGAAAGAAGCCAAGCAGAAAAAGACAAATACCACATGATCTCACTTATACTGTATATGGAATGTAATGAACATAACATTCTGAGGAATACGGTAGACCCAGAGACATGGAAGTAGGGCACAGACTGACATCCCTCAGAAGAGGGGTTGGGGGGGTGGGGGGGGTGGGAAGAGATAAACCACAGAACTTATATGCATGTATGCATGACCAATGGACATGGACAACTAAGCCGGGGACAGGGCGGAGATGGGGTGGGGTGTGGGGTGCCAATTGGGTAAAAAGATAAAATATCTGTAACAAAAAAAATAAATAAATAATTCATAAAAAACAAAATACATGTATTAGAATAAGTTACCAAAATTTAAAATTTGGAAGATTTTGTGCAAATATCTGCATTTGTGACTTTACTTTAGCAGTTGGAAGACCTGGTATAGGTAGGTCCCAAAAGGTAATAACCCATTACTGATGAGCAGTGGACATAACCTTGAGATTGCCAATGATTCTCTCCTTAACCAAATCTTAGCCCTCTTCTCAACTAGGTCTCAATCTTGGCCTATAAAGACTTGAACAAACACTAACATATTTTCTAAAATCTCAAGGTCATATTGCTAGAATGAACCTCATACCCATTAAAGTGCCGGCCTGAGAAAATTCAAGGCTGCCAAAAGAATTTCCTGTTTGTTCCTGGGCACATGAACATCAGGCCCCTGTCTTCCAGTCTCTGTGGGAAGGTAGAGACCTAAGTTCCATAACTTAGCAAAGCCACATGAATTTCACATGAACCAATACTCACTCCTCTTCTAGCCTTTTCATTTTTCACTTTATTGACTCTACTGAGCCAGCTCACCTCCGATCTCCATTCCCTCATTCTCCCTTTAAAATGTCCAGTCACCTCGGTATAGATTGAAGTTGAATTTCTTGATCACAATATTTATTACTAATTCAAATCTGTCCTTACCACTTTAGGTAGTGTCCAGCCTTGTTTATTATTTACAAGATGTAATACACTGTCCCCAGTTTTCCCCAGTCCCTCCTCCCCTCCCCCTTCCTCATGTCTAGGCTAAATGTAAGTTGTCAATTATCAACTTGCTCTGTTATTTCACATAAAAGAAAGAGGGAAATAAAATAATTTTTATGCCCAAATGTCTCTAGAGGGAAAGATACAGAAAGCAATGTGTTTCAAGAAAAATAGGATAGAGTTCCATCGTAGTGGGAGCAAGAGCGGACCCTAGAAAGCCCTGGGCAGCCCCACTGCCGCTGCCGCCGGCCTAGTTACCGTCGCCGCAACCACCAGCCGCGAGGCCGAGACCCAGCAGCCGCCCGCCAGCGCTGCGGACAAGTCTTACCACCCGCAGCAGCGCGGGGAGCGGCGCCCCGGGCGCCCTCACATCGGAGGAGCCTGCCAGTGGGGACAAGATCATCACAACGAAAGTTTTGGGAACAGTAAAAAACGGATATGGTTTCATCAACAGGAATGACACCAAGGAAGACGTATTTGTACACCAGACTGCCATAAAGAAAGAGTAACCCCAGGAAGTAACTTCGCAGTGTAGGAGATGGAGAGACAGTGGAGTTGGACGTTGAAGGAGAAACGGGTGCGGAGGCAGCAAATGTTCCAGGCCCTGGTGGAGTTCCAGTGCAAGGCAGGAACTGTGCAGCAGACATAACCATTGTAGATGCTCTCCACGTCGTCGAGGGGTCCTCCACGCAATTACCAGCAGAATTACTAGAATAGTGAGCGTGGGGAAAATAATGAGGGATCAGAGAGAGCTCCGGAAGGCCAGGCCCGACACCGCCGGCCCTATGGCAGGGGATGGTTTCCACATGCGGAGACTCCCCTGGGCGTCGACCACAGTATTCCAAACCTCCTGCGCAGGAAGAAGTGATGGAGGGTACTGACAACCACCTGAGCAGCTAAAAGGACTTGGTTGTTTCAGTGTCCAAAACTTTCTTGATAAAGGATAGAAAACTATTAACATTTTTTGAACATGAAATGGTCCAGGCATTTATACAATTTTTTATTGTTGATTTTTAGAGCGAGAGGAAGGGAAAGGGACACACACAGAGAAACATTGATGTGACAGCAAAACATCAATCAGCTGTCTCCTGCACGCCCCCTACTGGGGATCGCGCCTTCATCCAGGACATTGGACTCACAACCAGGACAAGTGCCCCGACTGGGAATCAAGCCAGCAACCTTTCAGTTAAACTTAAAATAATAACCTATATAGGAATGTATTTATCTTTGGGGAGCTGTTTTTGGAGTTATGGGTGGACTGATTTTTTTTCATGTTTGCATGAATGTATCTAAGAGTTTGTGGCTCTCCATCAGTAAGAGAGACTGTGACACAGTCATAAGGATTCCTGACAAGATTTTGATTGGCAGGAATTGGTCAGTGAGGCCAGGAAATCCCCTGATAGGAAAAAGATAAACCAGATTCACAGCTCCTTTAGGACCCAGAAGGGATCCTGGATCACACACGGCTTTTGTACAGATGGAATCATTGGGTTCCACACCAAATAAGAGGAAAATACATTACCAAAAAAGCATTAAGTGTTCAGTGTGGTTGTGTGTGGACTGAAGTGTGAATGTGAAAGGTCATGAGATCCATCAGAATTGGGTGGGTTCATTCCACCAATCTTTCTAAGGATGATGAGTTTATTTATTTAACTTGCTATTGTGGAGAATTTGAAACATACCCAAAACAGAACCATATAAAGGACACATGTTGACCACAAATCTCTACAACCATTAGCCCATGGTCAGTTTTGCCCCTTCCCATATAATTTTGTCACAAGTTTTGAACATTATATAATTTAATTCATAAATATTTAAGTATATAGCTCTGAAACTAAGCATTTTATTAACATCATCACAATTTTCAGACACATAATAACAGTAATTTCTCAATGTCACCATTTATTTCAATTGTCTTGTAAATTACATAATTTTTCAGTTTGAATCAGGATCCAAATAAAATTCATACTAGGGTTAGAGTGCTATTCTGTCTCTTAAGTCTCTTTTAATCTGTAGATTTTCTCTTCAATTCTTTTTTTCCCTTGCACTATGTCCATTGAAGAAACTAAAGTTTATTTTTAATTGCATTTTGAAGTAGAACACAGATGAATGAATAAAAGATTTTACCCCTAAATCTCCCAGCCATTGTAACTTTTGGCCTTTTTCTCTATGAGTATTCTGCTGTGTTGCATTGGAATAATTCATCACACTCTTCTTCCTACTAGTCAGGGGCCCTTGGAACCAGTGACAGTGCTTTACCTATTCCTGGATCTCCAGAACTAACACAGTGTCCAATACATATTTTCCTTTTTCATATTATTGCACTAATGGAAGTCTAGGACCCACATGGAAACTGAGTCTGTGTCGGGCCTGTGAGGAAGTGGTTCTCACCCAGCCAGCTGGGATGTAGGGGGACCAGAGTGTGACAGAGTCCCTGTGGCTGAGGGAGGTCATGTATGGGGAATTAGAAACATTTCCCAAGGTATCTCAATACCTACCCCATAACAAATTGCACGAATAACCTTTGTTTTTCACCCATCCCTGTATCCAGGCCCTTCATCTAGTGACTTTTTCATTTTTTTACTAAAGAAATGTGTCTATGTTCCCATCTCTTGCTTTGGCTTTGGCCAAGGGATGTCAGCAGATATGATGCATACAGTGGTATGAGACAGCACTTTTCCATTTGATCTTTCTATCTTGCTCTCTGCCTTCACCATAAAAAAAATGATGGAGCTAGTTTGTTGGGGGATGAGGAGTATGCAGTCGAGTCCAACTGTCCCAGTCATTCTAGCCAAGTCTTTGTCCATTCTGATCAGCTAGTGCCAACTGTCCCCTAGAATTTTGAGTAAGTCTCAAGAGAGTCAGAACTTCTCTGTTTAGCCAAGCCTGAACCACTGACCCACAGACATCTGAGCTAAATAAATACTTCTTGTTTTAAAGCACTAAGTTTTGTGATAGGTATTTATGTAGCATTACTGTGGTAGTAGATAACTGATGTAGTCCTCATCCCTTTTCTCTTTCTCTCTTTACACACACACAAATTGTTAAAATTGAGAGTCACTTATTTCAACTACAGAGGAAAGACTAAAAATGAAAGAGATAAGCTATGAGGATATCAGGGTAATTAAATAATGGTAGTATGACTTACAGTACTTATGGAAAAAATTGTTCTATAGGTCATTGGATACAATTGGGAGATTCTAAAGCTATGATGACTTATTCTGCAGTCAAAAAGGAGGTAATGTGTGTGTGTGTGAAATATTCCCAAATGATTCCCTTTGAGGGACTATTCATATTTTAGTCCTAAAGTATTTATTAAATAATCATGTATTATCAGTGGAAATTCCACTACATACGATGTCTGAGATTTTTCTGCCTATGTTTTCTTCTAGAATTTTTATGGTTTCACAGGTTACATTTAAGTCTTTTATCCAGTTTGAGTTTATTCTTGTGTATGGTGTAATTTGGTGGTCCAGTTTTGTTTTTTTGCATATAGCTGTCCAATTTTCCCAGCACAATTTATTGAACAGTCTTTTCTCCATTGTATGGTCTTGTCTCCTTTGTCGAATATTAACTGTACATACTGTCTTGGGTCAATATCTGGGTTCTCTGTTCTGTTTCACTGACTATATGTCTATTCTTGTGCCAGTACCGGCATTTTGATTATGATGGCTTTATAGTATAACTTGTATACTTGTAGTATATACTTTTTCAAAATTGCTGTGGCTATTTGGGGTCTTTTATGGTTCCATATAAATTTTTGGAGTATTTATTCTAGATCTGTGAAATATGCCATTGTAATGTAGGAGAATTTTCACCTAGAGCAAGAGAAACAAAGGAAAAAAATAATAAAGGGACTACATCAAATTTACAAGCTTCTGATAGAAAAAGAAACCAGCATCAAAATGAAAAGGGAACCCACTGTACGGGAGAACATATTTGCCAATGATATACTGGTTAAGGGGTTAATATCCAAAATATATAGAGCACTCATACAACTCAACAAATGGAAAACAAACAGTCCAATTTAAAAAATGGGCAGAGGACCTGAATAGACACTTCTTTAAACAGGACATATAAATGGCCAGGAGACATATGAAAAAATGCTCAAGCCCTGGCCGGTTTGGCTCAGCAGTTGGAGTGTCGGCCTGCGGACAAGAGAGTCCTGGTTTTGGTTCCTGTTGGGGAATGTACCAAAAAAAAGCTCAACATCTATAATCATCAGAGAGATGCAAAATAGAATGACTATAAGATATTACCTAACAACTGTCAGAATGGCCGCCATCAACAAATCATCAAACAACAAGTGTTAGCGAGGATGTGGAGAAAAAGGGACTCTAGCACACTTCTGGTGGGAATGCAGACTGATGCAGCCGCTATGGAAAGCAATATGGTGTCTCCTCAAAAAATTAAAAATGGAGCTGCCATTTGACCCAGTGATCCCACTTCTTGGAATATATCCTAAGAAGCCTGAAACATCAATCAGGAAGAATATATGCACCCCTATATTCATAGCAGCGCTATTTACAATAGCTAAGATCTGGAAACAGCCCAAATGCCCATCAGTAGATTAGTCGATAAAAAAGCTGTGGTACATTTACACAATGAAATACTATGCAGCTGTAAGAAAGAGAGATCTCTTACCCTTTGAGATGACATGGAGGGACCTGGTGAGTGTTATGCTAAGTGAAATAAGCCAGTCAGAGAAAGACAAGTACCACATGATCTCACTTATTTGTGGAACATAATGAAGACAATAAACTGTCAACCAAAAGAGATCTAGAACCATGGAAGTAGGAAACAGACTGACAAACCTCAGAGGGAAGGGGGGTGGGAGGGGAGGGAAGAGATAAACCAAAGAACTTATATGCATATATGCACAATTAATCCACACAGACACTAGGCTGGAGAAGGCAGGAGGGGGGTGGGAGCGAAAAGGAGGGGGTCAATGGGGAAAAAAGGGAGATATCTGTAATACTTTCAACAATAAGAAAATAAAGTAAAATAAAAGTAAAAAAAATATTCATGTACTAGACATACTTTGTCTTCCTCAAAATTCTAGATGTAACTAGAAATAATTAGGGTGCCAAAGGGTGCCTCTACCCACTTCCGAAGCTCTTGCAACTGTAGTGCACACCCAGAGCATCCTGCCTCTGCTGCCACAGCACCTCTTCACTTCTTCTTTACCCCAGGGCTTTCTCCAAAGCCATGGAAGTCCACACAGTCTGTTGCAAATGGTAAAAGGGCAGGGAGTATGTGGAGTTCATGCCTCCAGGGGCATCTCTCCACCAAAGGAAATGGGGGCTGGTTGGTAAACATCCCAATCTCTGGTCCTTCAGAGAAACAACTCTGAGGCATGTTTTGCACTATGCTTCAGAGGGTCCCAAGTAGGACTAAGCCCAGTAGCCTATAGTGATGACCAGCCAATGACATACCCTTTTCTCTTTCCAGATCACTATTCCTCACTCTAGCTTCCTGGAATCACCTTCCAAATAAACTTATGGCACCCACATGCTTGTTGCAGGCTCTGCTTTTGGTATTACTAAACCAAGGTTTCCGGTCTTCTCTCCCTAGTAAATAGCACCACTATCCTGGTGCCTAGTTGGCCAAGACAGGAACTAGGTATTATTCTTGACTCTTCTCTATCTCACAACTCATCATATCCATTGGCAACTCAGTTTTTCCCTCTCTCCATGTCTGACTCCATTCTTCCCCCATCCCTCACTTCGACTTTTACAATAGCCTCTTTGCTAGTCTTGCTGCTTCCAGCTTTTAGAATGATCTTTTAAGATTTTATTTTATTTTTAATGTATTTTTATTGTTGAAAGTATTACAAATGTCCCCCTCCCCCCTTTTCTCCACTGATGCCCTCCTACCTGGTCCACCCTACTCCGGCCTTCCCCACACTATTGTCTGTGTCTATTGGTTATGCATAGATGCATATAAGTTCTTTGGTTTTTCTTTTTCTGAACTCCCCCTTCCTTCTGACAACCAATTTGTACTTCTTAATTCCTTCATCTTTTTTATCCATCTCCCCAATCACCCTCCCATCTGCCAACCATCAAAAACTTCTCTGTATGTTTCTTTTCTGCTTGTTCATTTTGTTTGTAGATTCAATTGTGATAGATATGTATTTATTGCTATTTTATTGCTCATTTCTTCTTCTTCTTCTTCTTCTTCTTCTTCTTCTTCTTCTTCTTCTTCTTCTTCTTCTTCTTCTTCTTCTTCTTCTTCTTCTTCTTCAAGAAAACCCTTCAACATTTCATAAAATACTGGTTTGGTGGTGATGAACTTTAGCTTTTTCTTGTCTGGGAGGCTCTTTATATGGCCATCAATTCTAAATAATAGCTTTCAAAAACAAAATAATCTTGCTTGTAGGTTCTTGCTTCTTATCACTTTGAATATTTCTTGCCACTCCCTTCTGGTCTGCAAAGTTTCTTTTGAGAAAGCAGCTGACAGTCTTATGAGAGCTCCCTCATCAGTAATTAACTGCTTTTCTCTTGCTGCTTTTAAGATTCCCTCTTTGTCTTTAACCTTTTGTATTTTAATTATGATGTGTCTTGGTGTGGGCCTCTTTGAGTTAATCTTGTTTGGGACTCTGTACTTCCTAGACTTGTATGTCTGTTTTCTTCACCAAGTTAGGGAAGTTTTCTGTCATTCTTTTTTCAAATAGGTTTTTAATTTCTTGCTCTCTCTCTTCTCCTTCTGGCACCTCCATGATGTGAATGTTGGCATGCTTGAAGTTGTCCCAGAGGTTCCTTACACTGTCCTCATTTTATTGAATTATTTTTTCTTTTTGCTGTTCTGATTGGGATTTTTTAATTTTGCTTTCTTATATTCCAAATCGATGGTTTGCTTCTTGGTTTCACCTACTCCACTATTCATTCCCTGTAAATTATTCCTTATTTCAGTTAGTGCATCCTTTATTTCTGACTGGTCCTTTTTTATGCTCTTGAGGTCCTCACTAAGTTCTTTGAATTTCTCACTAAGTTCCTTGAGCATTCTTATAACTAGTGTTTTGAACTCTGCCTCTGTTAATTTGCTTATCTCCATTTTGCTTAGTTCTTTTTCTGAAGTTTTGTTCTGTTCTTTGATTTGGGACATGTTTCTTTGTCTCCTCATTTTGGCTGCCTCCCTGTGTTTGTTTCTATGTATTAGGTAGAGTTGCTATGTCTCCTAGGCTTAGTAGGGTGGCCTATTGTAGTAAGTGTCCTGTGGGGTTCAGTGGCACAGCCTCCCTGATCACCCAGCTGGCACTTGAGGTGCACCCCCCATATGAACTGTATATCCTTATGTTGTAGTTGAGTATTGATTGCTGTTGGCACATCAGTGGGAGGGATTTACTCAGGATGATCAGCTGCAAGGACAGGCTGTAACCACTAACCCCTGACCTCTGACTACCTTGGAGGATCATCTGTTCAGAGGCCTACCACACAGAGCAAGACTTAACTTCAACAGGGCTCTGGTACCCACTGAGTTCAATCCTTGAGTGTGTTGCTTGTGGAGGTGGTTGGATTGTGGTCCTCTGATGTAGTCTGAAGCTGTACACTGGGTATTTTTGCTCTGGGGCCTCCTGGGAGATGATGGCCAAGGTCAGCCACTGCCTGTGTTCTACTTGGGGCCACCAGACATAAGCAACAAAGCTATGTGCAGATGGCTGCTTCTTTTACTGGGCTTGAAGGTGCCCAGGAGAGGCCAAGATGTGAGCCAAGGCTGGCTGCTGCTAGTGCTGGGCCTGGGGACACTTAACAAGAGGTATGGGGCACGCGGAAGCCAGCTGCTGCTTGTTTGAGAGATTTTAGGAAAATCCGAAGTAGGAGCAAAGACAGACCATTCCTATGGCAAAGCTACTGGAAACAGCTTGGGAGGGCCCTAAAATTGGGTGTGGCAAGGCCTCAGGGAATCACCACGCAGGGCAAACAATATGAGCTGGGCTGCTGGAGACAGAGATATAGTGCCTGTCTGTTGGCCCCCTGGGGGAAGGGCTCACCAAAAGAATAACAGCCTCTGCCAGCCTGTCTATCTGAGAGAAAGCTGTCCCTCCAGCTCTCATCCTGATGTTAAACAACTCAGTTCTTTTTTTTTTTAATTAATTAATTTATTTTTGTTACAGATGTTTCTCCTTCCCCCCCCCCACTGATTCCCACCTCCACTTCCCCCCTACCCTGTCCCCAGCTTTGTTGTCCATGTCCATTGTTCATGTATACATGCATATAAGTTCTGTGGTTTATCTCTCCCCCACCACACCCTCTTTTGAGGATCATCAGTCTGTACCCCACTTCCACGTCTCTGGGACTACCCCATTCCTCAGACTTTTAAATTCATTATATTCCACAAATAAGTGAGATCATATAATACTTGTCTTTCTCTGTTTGGCTTGTTTTGCTTAGGATAATACTTTCCAGGTCCCTCCATGTCATCTCAAAGGAAAAAGATATTTCTTGCAGCTGCATAGTACTCCATTGTGTTTATGTACCACAGGTTTTTTTTTTTATCCATTCGTCTACTGATGGACTTCCAGCAGCCACTGTGGAAAGCAATATAGTGTTACCTGAAAAAAATTAAAAATTGAACTGCTATTTGACCCAGTGATCCCACTTCTAGGAATATACCCTAAGAAGCCTGAAACACTAATCAGAAAGAATATATGTACCATGTTCGTATCAGCACTATTTATAATAACAACTTAGTTCTTATCCGTATGTCTCTAGTGCCTTTCAAGCTGCCTCCCCCATGCTGGAGCCTGGAGCAAGCAAGTGTAAGCATGGCCCCTTTAAGAGGAACTGCCTGGGGCTCCAGAAGCCTCAGCCTCCCTCAGCCTCAGTTACCGCTGTTTTTTCCAGCCAGAAGTTATGGGGACTTCTCTTCCTGGCACTGGATCCCTGAACTGGGCACCTCGTGTGGGATGGGGATCCTTCACTCCTCAGGGAGGACCTTCCCAGCTGAGGTATCCTTTCTGATTTTTATCTGTCACATGTGGGTGTGGGACCAGCACTTACACGTTCTGCCCCTCCTGCCAGTCTGATGAGGCTGCTTGTTTAATGTCGTAGTTGTAGGACTTCCATTCAGCTCGATGTCAGGAGGTTCTGAAGGATGGTTGTTCTGTAGTTTAGTTGTAATTTTGATGTGGTTGTGGGAGGAGACAATACCGCATTTACCTACACCACCATCTTGACTCTCTTTTAAGATTAAAAAAATGCCTCAGTACTCCTCTGAAAGCTTGTAGTGCTAATAATAACAAGAACATTTGTAGAGCATTTTCTAGGTGCTCTAATATGTTCTGAGAAAGTTAGATGTATTAAACTCATTTAAACCTTACAAAAACCCTGGGAGGTAAGGACCAGTATTATCACGCTATGATACAGAATGGAAACTAAGGTACATATGAGTTAAATAATTTGCCACTCTCCTTGGCACCTGGTGTAACAACTTACACTTTCTTTTTTTTTTTCTTTCTTTCTTTTTTTCTTATTAATTAATTTTTGTTACAGATGTTTCTCCTTTTCCCCCCACTGATTCCCCCCTCCTCCTCCCTCCCTGCCCTTTCTCCAGTTTGTTGTCCATGTCCACTGTTCATGCATACATGCATATAAGTTCTGTGGTTTATCTCTTCCCCACCACCCCCCTATTTAGGGGATTGTCAGTCTGTACCCCACTTCCGTGTCTCTGGGACTACCCCCTTCCTCAGACTGTTATGTTCATTATATTCCACAAATAAGTGAGATCATAAGAAACTTGTCTTTCTGTTTGGATTGTTTCATTTAGGATGATACTTTCCAGGTCCCTCCATGTAGTCTCAAAGGATAAGAGATCTTTCTTTCTTACAGCTGTGTAGTACTCCATTGTGTATATGTACCACAGCTTTTTTATCCATTCATCTACTGATGGACACTTGGGCTGTTTCCAGATCATAGCTATTGTAAATAGTGCTGCTACAAACATGGGGGTACATATATTCTTTCTGATTGGTGTTTCAGGCTTCTTAGGGTATATTCCTAGAAGTCGGATCACTGGGTCAAATGAAGTTCAATTTTTAATTTTTTGAGGTAACACCATATTGTTTTCCATAGTGGCTGCACCCGTCTGCATTCTCACCAGCAGTGTACTAGAGTGCCCTTTTCTCCACACCCTCGCCAACACTTGTTGTTTGATGATTTGTTGATGGCGGCCATTCTGACAGGTGTGAGCTGATACCTTATTGTTGTTTTCATTTGCATTTCTCTGATGATTAGTGATGATGAGCATTTCTTTATATGTTTCTTAGCCATTTGTATGTCCTGTTTGGAGAGGTGTCTATTCAGTTCCTCTGCCCATTTTTTAATTGGATTCTTTGTCTTCCTTTTGTGGAGTTGTATGAGCACTCTGTATGTATTGGAAATTAACCCCTTATCTGATATATCCTTGGCAATTATGCTCTCCCATACAGTGAGTAGCCTTTCCGTTTTGATGATTGTATCTTTTGCTGTGCAAAAGCTTTTGGGTTTGATGCAGTCCCACGTGTTCATTTTCTCCTTTGTTTCTATTGCCTTAGGTGATGTGTCAGTGAAAATTCTGCTGCGCATAATGTCTGAAATTTTGTTGCCTACAGTCTCTTCTAGGATTTTTATGGATTCATGAGTTACATTTATGTCTTTTATCCATTTTGTGTTTATTCTCGTGTACGGTGTAAGTTGATGGTCTAGTTTCATTTTTCTGCAAGTAGCTATCCAATTTTCCCAGCACCATTTATTAAAGAGGCTGTCCTTACTCCACTGTATGCTCTTGCCACCTTTGTCAAATATTAATTGAGCATATTGCCTTGGGTCCATTTCTGGGTTCTCTGTTCTGTTCCACTGGTCTATATGCCTGTCCTTGTGCCAGTACCAGGCTGTTTGGATTACAGTGGCTTTGTAGTATAACCTGAAATCTGGTATTGTGATCCCTCCAACTTTGTTCTTCCTTTTCAAGATTGCTGTGGCGATTTGAGGCCTTTTTTGGTTCCATATGAACTTTTGAAATAATTGTTCTAATTCTGTGAAGTATGCCGTTGGTATTTTGATGGGGATTGCGTTGAATCTATAGATTGCTTTGGGCAATATGGACATTTTAATGATGTTAATTCTCCCAATCCATGAACAAGGTATGTGATTCCACTTTTTTATATCTTCCTCTATTTCTTTTTTCAATGACCTGTAGTTTTCTGCAAATAGGTCCTTTATTTCTTTGATGAAGTTTATTCCTAGGTATCTTAATTTTTTTGCTGCAATGGTAAATGGGATTTTTGCTTAATTTCTCTTTCTGTGAGTTCATCATTTGTGTATAAGAATGCCATCGATTTCTTGACAATAATTTTGTATCCTGCTACTTTGCCAAATTCATTTATTAAGTCTAGTAAACTTTTGATGGTGTCTTTGGGGTTTTCTATGTATAGTATCATGTCATCTGCAAATAATGACAATTTCACTTCCTCCTTTCCAATTTGGATCCCTTTTATTTTTTTCTTCCTGTCTAATTGCTGTGGCTAAGACTTCCAGTACTATGTTAAATAGGAGTGGCGAAAGTTGGCATCCTTGCCTTGTTCCTGTTCTTAAGGGAAATGCTTTAAATTTTTGCCCATTGAGTATGATGTTGGCTGTAAGTCTTTCATATATGGCCTTTATTATGTGGAGATATGATCCCTCTATTCCCACACTGCTGAGTGTTTTTATCAGAAATAAATGCTGGATTTTGTTGAAGGCTTTTTCAGCATCTATTAATATTATCATGTGGTTTTTGTTCTTCATTTTATTTATGTGGTGTATCACATTTATGGATTTGCGAATATTGTACCAGCCTTGCATCCCTGGGATGAATCCCACTTGGTCATGGTGGATAATTTTTTTGGTGTATTGCTGGATCCGATTTGCTAGGATTTTGTTCAGGATTTTGGCATCTATGTTCATCAGGGATATTGGCCTGTAGTTTTTTTTCTTTGTTTGTATTTTTCTGGTTTTGGAATTAGAATTATGCTGGCTTCATAAAATGAGTTTGGAAGTCTTCCATCTTCTTGAATTTTTTGAAATAGTTTGAGGAGAATGGGTATTAGTTCTTCTTTGAATGTTCGGTAAAACTCCCCTGTGAAGCCATCTGGGCCTGGACTTTTGTTTGCTGGGAGAGTATAGATTACATCTTCAATTTCTTCTGTTCTTATTGGTCTGTTCAAGTTTTCTATCTCTTCCTGATCTAGTTTTGGGAGACTGTGTGTTTCTAGAAATTTGTCCATTTTGCTTAGATTGTCGAATTTGTTGGCATATAATTGTTCATAGTAGTTGTTAACGATCTTTTGTATTTCTGTGGTGTCAGTTGTTACTTCTTCTCTTTCATTTCTGATTCTGTGTATTTGGGTTCTCTCTCTTTGTTTCCTGGTGAGTCTACCTAGGGGTCCATCAATCTTGTTTATCTTTTCAAAAAACCAGCTCTTTGTTTTATTGATCATTTGAAATGTTTTTTTGGTCTCTATGTCATTTATTTCTGCTCTGATCTTTACTATTTCCTTCCTTCTACTTGCTCTGGGGATTTCTTTTTGTTTGCTCTCTAGTTCTTTAAGTTGTGAGGTTAGATAGTCTATTAGAGATTTTTCTTCTTTTTTGAGGTAGGCCTGTAGTGCTATGAACTTCCCTCTCAGAACTGCTTTCGCTGCATCGCATAGATTTTGTGTTGTTGTGTGTTCATTTTCATTGGTTTCCAGGAAGTTTTTGATTTCTTCCTTGATCTACTTGGTGACCCATTCATTGTTTAATAACATGCTATTTTGCTTCCATGTGTTCAAATGTCTTTGTATGTTCTTCTTGCTATTGATTTCTAGTTTCATGCCATTGTGATCTGAGAAAATGCTTGATATGATTTCAGTCTTTTTGAACTTGTAGAGACTTAGTTCGTGCCCTAACATGTGGTCTATCTTTGAGAATGTCCCATGTGTACTTGAGAAGAATGTGAATTCTGTAGTTTTGGGGTGTAGTTCTCTGTAGGTATCTATTAAATCCATTTGGTCTAGTGCTTCATTTAGAGTCTCTGTTTCCTTGCTAATTTTTTGTCTAGAGGATCTATCCAGCGATGTCAGCGGGTGTTGGAGTCCCCTGCTATGATTGTATTGCTATCAATTTCTCCTTTGAAGTCCTCCAGAAGTTTTTAAATATATTTTGGTGCTCCTATATTGGTTGCATATATGTTTATCAAGTTTATATCTTCCTGTTCGATAGATCCTTTCAATATTATGTAGTGGCCATCTTTGTCTCTTGTTATGGCCTTCATTTGAAATCTATTTTATCAGATATGAGAATTGCTTACCCCAGCTTTTTTTCCTTTTCCATTTGCTTGGAAGATTTTTTTCCATCCCTTCACTTTCAATCTATGTGAGTCTTTTGTTGTGAGGTGAGTCTCTTGTAAACAACATATAGTTGAGTCATGCTTTCTTATCCAATCAGCTACTCTGTGTCTTTTTATGGGAGCATTCAGTCAATTTACATTTAAGGTGATATTGATATGTGCTTATTTATTGCCATTTTTGTTTAGTGTGGTTCTATTTTTCTTCCTATTTCTCCTAGTAATTACAGCAGTCCTTGTAACATTTCTTGCAGTGCTGGTTTTGTCCTAATGTATTCCCTTAGCCTTTTTTTTTTCTGGGAAGCTCTTTATTTGACCTTCTATTTTGAATGATAGCCTTGCTAGCTAGAGTAGTCTTGGATTGAGATCCCTGTTTTTCTTGACCTTGATTAATGCATGCCACTCCCTTCTGGCCTGTAGTGTTTCTTGTGAGAAGTCAGCTGAGAGCCTTATGGAGTTTCCTTTGTAGGTAACCTGTTGCTTCTCTCTTGCTGCTTTTAGCATTCTCTCTTTGTCTTTAATTTTTGGCAGTTTGATTACTATGTGTCTTGGTGTGGGCCTGTTTGGGTTCTTCTTAGTTGGGGCTCGCTGTGCTTCTTGAACTTGAATGCATCCTTCCTTCACCAAATTATGGAAGTTTTCTGTCACTATTTCTTTGAATATATTCTCTAACCCTTGCTTATTTTCTTCTTCTTCTTCAGGGACTCCTATGATGCAAATATTATTATGTTTCCAGTTGTCCTACAGTTCTCTTAAGCTATTTTTCTGTTTTTTAATCATTTTTTTCCTTTTGGTTTTC
The DNA here is from genome assembly GCF_014108415.1 of Molossus molossus. NCBI lineage: Eukaryota > Metazoa > Chordata > Mammalia > Chiroptera > Molossidae > Molossus > Molossus molossus. Next base: position 45,254,279 of record NW_023425399.1, read on the forward strand.
TGATTGGTTGATTTTTTTCTAGCCTGTCTTCTAATTCACTGATTCGGTCGTCAGCTTCCCCTACTCTGCTTTTTAGACCTTCCAATGTGTTTTTCATTTTTGATATGTCATTTTTCATTTCTTCCTGTTGGTTTTTAATTTCCAACTGGTTGATTTTCAACATTTCTATGTTTTTACTCATGGTGCTCATATCCTTACACATGCTGTTGAGCTTCCTCAACATCATGGCTCTAAATTCTAGTTCTGATAACTTGCTTAACTGTACCTCATTTATCTCATCTTCCGTAGAGGTCTCATGTTCTTTCATTTGGCTTTTGTTTCTGTTTCTCCCCCTTTTGGCTATCACAGTAGGCTTTGGAGTCTGCCAAATTTTCCCTGTGGGTGTTGGTGTTCTGCTGTTTGTGGTTCCCTCTCCTGGATTTGAATGAGCCAGGGAGGACCCACTTTAAACACCACTGTCAAGTCTTAGCTTTTCTGGTTAGTTTACTAGCCCAGGAAATGGTAGTTATCCTCTAGCTTTTTTTTGCCTGGAGGCTATTAGTAGAGGTCACCTGCAGACCCTTGGTTTCTGAGTTGCCTGAAAAACTTCCTCAGGTGCTCAGTGTAAGAGGATGTCCCGAGGTTGGGGCAGCTGCTGGTTGTTAACGGGCCTCAATTAGCATTTCAATGACCACCGGGTGGGATTGAATCTCTGAGGGAGGGGCCTCTGCCTCGCCTCTTCCCAGAGCCCTGGGAAGGAGTAAAATGACCACTGTCCTGCGTGGCTGCACTCAGAGAATGCTCTTAGCACCCTCTAAAACCCGAGTGTCCCCACACAGTTCCAGTCCAGTCTGCCTTCCCTCTGCTGAAGCCCAAGGTGAGTGCCTGCTGCCAATTTAGCCTCTGTCTAGACTCTGCATAGTGGCGCCGCCTGGGACTTTTAACTCGAGAGCGCTGCTTCCAGCCAAGGGTGGCCACGGCTGTGGCACCAGCAGAGGGTTTTGCACTCAGCAGAAGCCCCAGGACTGAGCCGTGGTAGCGGGACACTGCCAGGGTGGCAGCACCTTCTGGCAGAGTCCCCTGGTCTCCGCCAGTCTGTGCAGCACCAGCCGAGGGCTTAGCACGCAGATTTCGCAGAATTCAGCCTGGGTAGCAGCGTCCCGCCGAGTCCCCTGGTCGGAACCAGTCCGTGCCAGCCTGTGCGGCACCAGCCGAGGGCTTAGCAGGCAGCAGAGTTTGCAGGACTCAGGCGGGGTCTCAGCGGAGGCGTTAGCAGCAACTTCCTGCCGCCGAGTCCCCCGTCCCCGCCCATGCCGCTGCGGACTGTGGGCTCCCCGCCCCCTCTCGCGTCCTCGCATGCCTACCAGGATTGAGTCAGTGTCCCTGGTTATGTGGTCCTCCAAGGTGTCTTTCGGTTGCCCCTTCCTGAAGATTTGCCTTTATTTTTGTTGTGAATCCAGTTTGGTCCTGGGAAATGGTCTGTGTAGCTCCATTCACTCCGCCGCCATTTTTTCTTTTTTTCACAACTTATACTTTCTAAGTCTTCAGAAGGTTGATGACAACTTTTTTATAGGGCTGAAATACTAGTGAAAATAACTTTGCTACTCAAGTTTTCTATTTGATACAACCTGAAGGGAAAAAAATTACTTTAAATCTATAAATCCATATCAAATTAACAGAACCCAAGGGAAAATGCAGACTATGACAAGAGAATCTAACTCTATTAGAAATGTATAAAATAATGTGAAGGGAGTGGGTGGGGGAAAAGATGTTGACCTAAGTAACTTCCAAAGGGAATGGAGTCTGTATGTCTAAAGGCATAAGGAACTGCATATGATCATTGCACTCAGTTGATAAACTTGTTTTCCATAGGGGTATGGATTAATAAATCTGATACTGCTATACATGTATATAGAACTGAATAATTAAATTAATGTTCAAGATGACAATGGTGGAAGCCAGGTTTTTCATTGTTGGGGTGAAAATTTCCATATAAGCAAGGGGAGAAGGCTAGAATAATTTCTCTCAGTGATTTTCAACCTTTTTCATCTCATGGCACACATAAACTAATCACTAAAATTCTGTGGCACACCAAAAGATATATTTTTTGCCAATCTGACAAAAAATAGGCATAATTTTGATTGATTTACAAAAAATATATAGTAATTACCTATTCTTTTTGCTCCAAAGTAACTTTTTAAAAAATCAGGTGCCTGCCCTAGCTGATGCAGTTCAGTAGGTTGGAGCATCATCTCATATACCAAAAGGTTATGGGTTTGTTTCCCAGTCAGGGCAGGTTGCGGCTTTGATCTATGGTCAGGGCAAATGTGGGAGGCCACTGAGCTGTGTTTCTCACTCATATCAATGTTTGTCTCTCTCTCTCTCTAAAAAAAAAAGTTTTTAAAAATCAATAAATAAAACAAATTAAAAAAATCAGGTGCCTATATTTGTATATAAAGATTTCTGGTACCAAGCATTAACCAATCAGACACAACCTTATTATGTGATGTGATCAATAAAATATAACTGTACCTATATATTTACTGTTCAAGACAGGTCATTCACACTGGATGACTTTTATTGTGTTGGCCGTTGTCATTTTTTTTTTTTTTTAATTTGACAGTCTAAGGGAGAAGAGGTCAGTGCCCCTGACTAGTTAGATATTGCATGTTTTAAAAATTCTTGTGGCACACTGGTGATTTATGTGATAATGGATTAGAGTTAGAGAATCGATAAGAACTCATGTTTAACTCAATAAAAATACAGATAGCTGCATATAGAAATATTTATAAATATGTGTATATACACCTATATTTCTTTGTCCTGTCAGCTGAGATGGCCCAGAGCAATGACATCCCACTAACAACAAGCACACTTAGTGCCCATATCTTAGATTCTAATACCATTCTCCATTAAAGGGTACCAGAGCTCCTCAGACAAATAGCTAATTTTACAACTTGAACAGGAAATATACAAGATGATGCTGAGGCATCTTTCAGTATTATAAAATAAGGAAGCACTAAAAAAATTAGTGCTCATTAACGGAGCATGTCAAAGGACTAGAAGAGCCAGCTGAAAGGGCTCCCAATGGCCAAATTTAGAACAATGTGAGCAAAAAAAAAAAAAGAAGTAAAATAGTGTTAAATAAGGTAATATTAAAGTAGAAAATAATTATCTATGAGCCCATACCGATATAATCAATGATGATAAATTAATGGGGGAGAAGAGTCGAATCTCCCATGCGAATCCCAAGTAAATTAGGAAAATAGTCCACCTGCAAGGTAGTGGAGCATAACTCTCATTCCTTATGTGTGGGTTGCACAGAGTGACTTCTTTCAAAGAGCACAGTAGAAAAAAGGGAAATAAAAGAGGAATTTTACAGTGGAGAAACGTGACAAACATTACCTCAGCCAGGTGATCAAAGACAATATCAATAGTCATAATCATGTTGACAGTGTATGTCCTTGATAAGAAGTGATGAAAATGACACATTATCTCTTTGCTCTTCCTCCTAAAACCCATAACCGCAATCTAATTATGACAACCACCAGGCAAATCCTAATCGAGAAACATCATGCAATATACCTGTCTAGTAATTCTCAAAATTGCCATAGTCATCAAAAACAAAGTCTGAAAAACTGTCATAGTGAAGAGGAACCTAAAGAGACATAATAACCAAACAGAAAAAGGGATGCTGGGTTAAAAACTCAGATAATTTAAATAAACTATAAATAATGTATCAATATTGGATCACTAATGATAGCAAATGTGTAAGAGGTCAATAATGGGGGAATCTGTGATCAGAGGGCTATATGGGAATTCTCTGTACTACCTTCTCAACTTTTATGTAGATCTAAAACTTTAAAAAAATACCCCAAAAGCAAATAAACAAATACAAAAATAAGCAAAATAAAAGGACAAATAAATTGTGTTACACCATATGTGTTTGCAAACATTCACAGAGTTTTGACATAAACTTTCAAAATTGGTAACCTGCATTTCTAGTGGGTATTTGGATCAGAATTATTTAATTCCACAACCAACAATGATCAAATTAACTGTGAGAAATCTAAATCTGCTCTTTGATTTGCAGTGGGGAGACATTTTGACCCATCTCCCATTCTTACAAGAACCTGAGAAATAAAGAGTTCTAAAATTTCTTTCTGGAAACTTCTCTCTAGAGAACCTTCTCCCCCACCCCAAATATTGAGAGAAACAAAAATAAGTCTGCAAGTAAAGTTCATTATAAATTTGGGTTCAACCTGTGATGGGTGTGGGAAGTTCCAACCATGTGCCTCCAGGCCCTTTGCATTTTCAAGCACACCTACTTCTGGAGTGCTTTTACTGTCCTCAGCCAGAACTTGCGTCTCTGTCCGGGTTGTCTGTTGCTAAGCTGCAGGAACTCACTTTGCTTGCAACATAGACAATAGAAGTGACTATGAATCAGGAGCAGGGTATAGACTGATTAGTTACCTCCAAGCATGACCTTCACCAGGGCTGAGCCAAAGGTACCCTCAGTGGGATTTTTCCTATGATCTCACTTGACCTAGCCTCTCTACCTTCTCTGGTCCACTGTCTCAGGTTTTTTCTGGGAACGTGTACTCATAAACCTCACATTAATCCCTGTTTCAGGGTCTGCTTCTGGGGACACAACTTAGTCTGCCCTTTAGAAAAGTTGCTGTTGGGAGATTCGAAAATGGTGGTGGAAGCTACACAGACAATCGCCCATGACCAAACTGGAATTACAACTAAAATAGAGACAAATCACCAGGGAAAAGAAACAGAAAAGCAACTTTCAAGGATCATATAATCAGGGACACTAAATCAATCCTGGTAGGATTGTGGAGGTGTGAGAGGGGGGCTGGGAGCCGACAAACAGCAGCATTCCAGAGCCTCGACAGAGTGCTAAAATAGCCACAGTCACTGGCATTGGGCTCTGGCAGAGGGAGGGCAGACTGGGCTGGAACTGTGTGGAGACACTTGGGATTTGGAGGGCACTCAGAGCTTTTGCTGAGTTATGGCCATGCAGGACAGTGGTCATCTTACTCTTTCTCAGGGCTCTGGTGAGAGGTGGTGGCCCATTCCTCAGAGATTCAACACCACCCAGAGGTCCATTGAAATGCAAATTGAGGCTCATTAACAACCAGCATCTGCCCCACCCTCAGGAAATCCCCTTACACTGAACACCTGAGGGAGTTATCATTCAACTGAGAACCCAAGGCTCTTCAACTAACCATGACTAATAGCCTCCAGGCAAAAAGCTAAAGAATAACTGAACCATTCCTGGACTTGCAACTCTACCCAAGAAAGTAAGACTTGACAGTGGTGTTTAATGTGCTCATCCAAACCCAGTAGAGGGAGCCAAAAACAGCAGAACACCAATGCCCACAGGGAAAATTTGGCAGGCTCCAAAGCCCACTGAGATAGCCAAAATGGTGAAACAAAGAAACGAATGCCAAATGAAAGAACAAGAGACCTATACTGAAGATGAGATAAATATGGAGCAGTTAAGCAAGTTAACAGAGCTAGAATTCAGAGCCATGATCTTGAGGAAGCTCAACAGCATGAGTAAGGACATCAACACCAGGGGAAAGATATAGAAATGTTGAAAATCAACATACTGGAAATAAAAACTACCAAGAAGAAAAGAAAAATGACATAGCAGAAATAAAGAACACATTGGAAGGTCTTAACAGCACAGTAGAAAAAGCTGAGGACCGGAGCAGTGAATTAGACAGGGTAGAAAAAATCAACCAATCAGAAAAACAAATGGAGAAAACAATTAAAAAACAGGAAGACAGCTTAAGAGAACTGTGGGAAAACTGGAAACATAATAATATTTGCATCATAGGAGTCCCCAAAGAGAAAGAAAAAGGGCAAGGGTTAGAGAATATATTTCAAGAAATAGTGACAGAAAACTACCCTAATTTGGTGAAGGAAGAAGGCTTTCAAGTTCAAGAAGCACAGAGAGCCCCAACTAAGAAGAACCCAAACAGGCCCACACCAAGACACATAGTAATTAAAATGCCAAAAATTAAAGACAAAAAGAGAATGCTAAAAGCAGCAAGAGAGAAGCAACAGGTTACCTACAAAGGAACCCCCTTAAGGCTATCAGCTGACTTTTCAACAGAAACACTACAGGCCAGAAGGAAATGGCATGAGGTAATCAAGGTCATGAAAAACGAGGATCTCAATCCAAGACTACTCTACCCAGCAAGGCTATCATTCAAAAAGGAAGGTCAAATAAACAGCTTCCCAGACAAAAAAAAAGCGAAGGAAATACATTACCACCAAACCAGCACTGCAAGAAATGTTAAAAGAACTGCTGTAATTAGCAGAAGAAATGGGAAGAAAAATAGAACCACACTAAACAAAAATGTAAATAAATAAGTATATATCAATAATCATCTTAAAAGTAAATGGACTGGATGCTCCCATAAAAAGACACAGAGTAGCTGATTGGATAAGAAAGTATGACTCATCTATATGTTGTTGACAAGAGACCCACCTCACAAAAAAAGACTCACATAGGTTGAAAGTGAAGGGATGAAAAAATCTTCCAAGCAAACGAAAGCAAAAAAAGAAAAAGCTGGGGTAGCAATACTCATATCTGATAAAATAGATTTCAAATGAAGGACATAAGTAGAGACAAAGAAGGCCACTATATAATATTGGAAGTATCTATCCAACAGGAAGATATAACCTTGATAAACATATTTTCACCCAATATAGGAGCACCAACATATATTAAAAATCTTTCAGAGGACTGCAAATGAGAAATCAACAGCAATACAATCATAGCAGGGGACTTTAACATTCCTCTGACGTCACTGGATAGATCCTCTAGACAAAAAATTAGCAAGGAAACCGAAACTCCACATGAAGCACTATACCAAAAGGATTCAATAGATATCTACAGGGAATTACACCCCAAAACTACAGAATTCACATTCTTCTCAAATGCACATCAGACATTCTCAAAGATAGACCACATGTTAGGACACAAATTAAGTCTCTACAAGTTCAAGAAGATTAAAATCATATCAAGCATCTTCTCAGATCACAATGGCATGAAACTAGAGATCAATTGCAACAAAAACTAGTTGCAAAGGTATTTGAACACATGAAGGCTAAATAGCATGTTATTAAACCACAAATGGGTTACCGAGGAGATCAAGGAAGAAATTAAAAACTTCCTGGGAACCAATGAAAATGAAGACACAACAACACAAAACCTATGGGATGCAGTGAAAGAAGTTATGAGAGGGAAGTCATAGCACTACAAGCCTGCCTCAAAAAACAAGAAAATTTTCTAATAGACTATCTAACCTCACACCTTGAAGAATTAGAAAGGAAACAAAAAGAAAACCTCAGAGCAAGGAGCAGGAAAGAAATAGTAAAGATCAGAGCAGAAATAAATGACATAGAGACTAGAAAAACAATTCAAAGGATCAAAGAAACAAAGAAGTGGTTTTTGCAAAAGATAAGCAAGACTGATGGACCCTTAGCTAGACTCAACAGGAAACAAAGAGAGAGAACACAAATACACAAAATCAGAAATGAAAGAGGAGAATTAACAACTGACACCACAGAAATGCAAAAGATCGTTAACAACTACTATGAACAATTCGACAGTCTACGCGAATGGAAAAATTTGTAGAAACACATAGTCTCCCAAAACTGGACCAGGAAGAGATAGAAAACTTGAACAGACCAATAACAACTAAGGAAATTGAAGAGGTAATCAAGCCTCTCCCAGCAAACCAAAGCCCAGGCCCAGATGGCTTCAAGGGGGAGTTTTACCGAACATTCAAAAAAGAACTAATACCCATTCTCCTCAAACTATTTCAAAAAATTGAAGAAGAGGGAAGACTTCCAAACTCGTTTTTTGAGGCCACCATAATTCTAATTCCAAAACCAGAAAAAGACAGTACAAAGAAAGAAAACTACAGAGCAATATCCCTGATGAACATAGATGCAAAAATCCTGAACATAATACTAGCAAATCGGATCCAGCAACACATCAAAAAAAATTACTCACCATGACCAAATGGGATTCATCCCAGTTATGCAAGGCTGGTACAATATTTGCCAATCAATAAATGTGATACACCACATAAACAAAGTGAAGAATAACAATCACATGATTATATCAATAGATGCTGAAAAAGCATTCAATAAAATCCAGCGTCCATTTCTAATAAAAATGCTCAGCAATGTGGGAATAAAGGGATTATATCTCAACAGAATAAAGACCATATATGAAAGACCTACAGCAAACATCATACTCAATGGAAAGAAACTAAAAGCATTTCCCTTAGAAACATGAACAAGATAGGGATGCCCACTTTTGCCACTCTTATTTAACATAGTACTGGAAGTGTTAGCCATAGCAAACAGACATGAAGTAAAAATAAAAGGGATCCAAATTGGAAAGGAGGAAGTGAAACGGTCATTATTTGCAGATGACATGATATTATACATAGGAAACGCTAAAGACTCCATAAAAAATCTACTAGACTTAATAAATGAATTTGGCACAGTAGAAGGATACAAAATTAACATCAAGAAATCAACGGCATTCTTATACACCAATGATGAACTCACAGAAAGAGAAAACGAAAAAACAATCCCATTTACCATTGCAACAAAAAAATTAAGATACCTAGGACTAAACTTAACCAAAAGAGTAAAGGACCTATTTGTAGAAAACTACAGGACATTGAAAAAAAAAAATTGAGGAAGATATAAAAAGTGGAAGCACATATCTTGTTCGTGGATTGGAAGAATTAACATCATTAAAATGTCCATACTACCCAAAGAAATCTATAGATTCAATGCAATCCCCATCAAAATGCCAATGACACACTTCACAGAACTAGAACAAATACTTCAAAAGTTCACATGGAACCAAAAAAGACCTCGGATAGCTACAGCAATCTTGAAAAAGAAGAACAAAGTTGGAGGGATCACATTACTAGATCTCAGGTTATACTACAAAGCCACTGTAATCAAAACAGCCTGGTATTGACACAAGAACAGGCATATAGACCAGTGGAACAGAACAGAGAACCCAGAAATGGACCCAAAGCAATATGCTCAATTAATATTTGACAAAGGTGGCAAGAGCATACACTGGAGAAAAGACAGCCTCTTTAATAAGTGATGTTGGGAAAATTGGACAGCTACATGCAAAAAAATGAAACTAGACCATCAACTTATACCATACACAAGAATAAACTCAAAATGGATAAAAGATTGAAATGTGACTCATGAATCCATAAAAATCCTAGAAGAAACTATAGGCAACAAAATTTCAGACATCATACGCAGCAGAATTTTCACTGATACATCACCTAAGGCAACAGAAACAAAGGGAAAAAAATGAACACATGGGACTACATCAAACTCAAAAATTTCTGCACAGCAAAAGAAACAACTATCAAAATGAAAAGGCAATCCACTGTATGGGAGAACATCATTGCCAATGATACATCAGATAAGGGCTAATTCCCAAAATATATAGAGTGCTCATACACCTCAACAAAAGGAAGACAAAAAACCCAATTAAAAAATGGGCAGAGGAACTAAATAGACACCTCTCCAAACAGGACATACAAATGGCCAAGAGACATATGAAGAAATGCTAAACATCACTAATCATCAGAGAGATGCAAATTAAAACAAAAATGAGGTATCACCTCACACCTGTCAGAATGGCCGCCATCAACAAATCATCAAACAAGTGTTGGCGCGGTTGTTGAGAAAAGGGGACTGTAGTGCAGTGCTGGTGGGAATGCAGACTGGTACAGTCACTATGGAAAACAATATCATGTTACCTTAAAAAATTAAAAATTGAACTTTTATTGGGCCCAGTGGTCCTGCTTCTAGGAATATACCCTAAGAAGCCTGACACACCTATCAGAAAGAATATATGTACCCCCATGTTCATAGCAGCACTATTTATAATAGGTAAGATCTGGAAACAGCCCAAGTGTCCATCAGTAGATGAATGGATACAAAAGCTTTGGTACGTTTACCCAATGGAGTACTATGCAGATGTAAGAAAGAAAGACCTTTTATCCTTTGAGACGACATAGAGGGAACTGGAAAGTATCCTAAGTGAAAAAAGCCAAGCAGAAAAAGACACATACCATATGATCTCACTTATTATATATGGAATATAATGAATATAACAGTCTGAATAATAGGGTAGACCCAGAAACATGGAAGTAAGGTACAGACTGACAACCCTCAGAAGAGGGGTTGGTGGGGGGTGGGAAGAGATAAACCACCCACCACCAATGGACGTGGACAACATAGCCGGGGATGGGGCGTGGGGGGGAGGCAATGGGGAGGAGGGTGTCAATGGGTTAAAAAAGGAGAAACATCTGTAACAAAAATAAAATGAAAAAACAAAAATAAATAAAAAATAGTAAATTAATTCATTAAAAAAAAAAGGAAGAAAAGTTGCTGTCAGGAATGTGGTTGGCTGATGAGGTGCTATCCTGGAAATGGCCACTGGTCAAAGGCTAAGCCAGGTGGAGGTACAGGGTCCAGCCCCTTCCTTCCATGGTGGGGGCTCCTCTCACAGGTAGTCTTAGCTCTGGAGTTCCTGGTGGGCTGGCCCAGTGTCGCCCTTTCCCAACTTGTAAAGACAAGTTGCAAAAGTCCCAGTTTGCAAAGACAACACCCATGACTTTCGTTGTTCATTGGGTGTTTGCTCTTTTTACTTTTGTCTTTTTTCACATTTCATTTTTATTTTGTTTTATTTTTAATGCTGCACAAGATAATATATATTTCACTTATTTCTGTTTGCTGCTGTTTCTCCTGAGTACTCTTTCTGGAATGTTTTCATTTCCCACCCCACCATTCCCCCCTCCCGAGTTTGCCAGGCCTTTCTTCTCTGATTCCCCATTTCCATAAAGAGTAAACCAGTTATGGCTTCAGAGATAGTTGTCAAGGCACCCGGGGGCTGTGAACTCATGAGCATTGGGAATCATTTTTATGTCCAGATTCAGAGGTGGAAAACAAGGAGAATTAGTAAATCTCTGAATACTGCTTCATTTGTTGACAGGGAGAGAAATGAAGTCAGGTAAAGTGGAAGGATACTTTTCTCAAATCTGATGACAAGTTGCAGTTAAGGCAAGCCAATCTTGTGTTTGACCTGTGCTTATGAAGTCCCATGTTTTATCATTTAGAGTAGAATCTCTCAGCCTTAGGACTATCAACATTTTGGGCCAAATAATTCTTAGTTGTCAGGTACTGTGCTGTGCACTGAAAAGTTTAGCAGCATGTCTGGTCTCCACAGATGTCAGTAACATTATTCCTCACTGCCCTTCTCCTCCTCCCCCCAAGTCAGTGGTGACTCAAATATCCCAGACATTGCTAAATATCTTGGAGGTTGGTAAAATCACCCCTAAGTTGAGAACCACTGACATAGAGACATAGAAGTTACTCTGGTCTGAATGTGTCCCCTGCAATTCATATTGTGGATGACATAGGAGTTCTACAGAAAGTAACCTCACAGAGTGATCTGATAATAAATTCCTAACTAGGCAGGTATTATTAGGTAGTAATGCCCCAGGTATGTAACTTCTTTAGTAAAAAATTTATCTCCACCTTAACCAAGCCCTGTTTATTGTTTTTGTGCATCTAGGTGAATGCACCTTTGAAATAAGTGTAACCATCCTTGAGAGCACATAATCTTCTTAACTATCCTTTCTCCCACCTGCATGCAGTCTTCCTTAGGTTTTCTCCTTAATTTAAAATGCATTCTCCTGGGCATTTGAGATCTTGTTTCCTGGAAATTGTTGTTGGTTTTGGCTCAAAATGAACTCTTATAAAATACAGGTTTGGATATTTCTTACGTTGACAATATGTTGAAATCTAACCCTCAGTTAGAACGTGGGGCCTTTGAGAGGTAATTGGGTCATGAGGGCAGAGACTTTATGAATGGAATTAGTGCCCTTATAAAAGACACCTGACAGAGCTCCCTAGTCCCCCTGACCCCCCTTCAACCACATGAAGATATAATGAGAAGTTAGGCTCCTGGAGCTGGCCCTCACCTCACCATGCTGGCACCCTGATCTCAGACTTTCAAACTCCAGACTGTGAGAAATACATTTCTGTTGTTTATAAGCCACTCAATCTGCTATTTTAGCAGGCTGAACAGACCAAGAAAGAAATAAAACTTCCCAAGAAAGATACATCAAAATAATAATCGTAAATTCTTCCCTTTTCTCTATCAGTTTCTTCTTCCTGGTACCTGTGTTTTAAACTTATTTTGCCTGAAGGCAAAGCAACCCTGTCTGTGCTGTCTTTGGTTTTTCAAGAAACAAACATCTCCCTTTTCCCTTGAGATCCCCTGGCTCTAGTGCCTCTCCCCAACATACTGACCAAGTCTTGGGTCACTTGGTTCCCCCAGGAACAACTGAGAGGGCAAATAGGTCCTACCTTCTTGGGAAGGTGCTTCATTCTTCACAGGCCAGAACTTGAACTTGTGGCAGTGTTATGTGCTGAATAAATGACAGACTGTGAGAAGAAAGCAGCTGCAACTTCGGTACCCTTGGATGTGGCAGTCCAAGTTGTAAATCAACACCTTAATGACAACTTAATTGATCAAGAGGGTCCACAGGAGAGCCTGGTGATTAGAAATGAGGTTTTAGTACAGCTCTGCCACTGGCCATCTGTGTGACTCTGGGCAAGTAATTTTGTCTTTCTAAACCTCAATTTCTTCATCCATAAAGTGGCAACATTGTTGTGAGATTTTTTTAATTCTCACCCAAGGACATTTTTTTTTTTTTAATCCTCACCCGAGGATATTTTTCCATTTTTTGTACAGATAGAGTGGCAGGGAGAGAGAGGAAGGGAGAGAGAGAGAGAGAAACATCGACATGAAGGGACACATCGAGTGGCTGCCACCCGCACAACCAACCAGGGCCGGGGACAAACTGCAACCGAAGTACGTGCCCTTAGCGGGAACCGAACCCAGGTCTCTCCGGACCGCAGGCCGACACTCTAACCGCTGAGCCAAACTGGCCAGGGCCCCAAGGACATTTTTGCATTTATCTTCAGATAAAGCAGGAGGAAGATAGGGAGGAAGAGAGAGAGAGAGAGAGAAACATTGATGCGAGAGACACATCGACTGGTTGCCACCCACACAACCCCAACCGGGGTCAGGGATGAACCACAACCAAGGTACATGCCCTTAGCGGGAACTGAACCCTGGACTCTCTGGTCCGCGGGCTGACGCTCTAACTGATGAGCCAAACCAGCCAGGGCTGTTGTTTAAATGAGATATGCATATAAAATGGTGAGGAAAGAGCCCAGCACTTAGGAATTGGTCCATACATGGTTGATATTATCACTGGTGTTGGTTTATATTCTTTTGAGGATTGCCTAATCTAAAGAAAATTCTGCCCATAACAAAAAACCCCAAATTATATACAATCACTTAACTAGTTGAACTTCAATTTCTCTCCATAAAAACTTTTAAATCACCAAGCTTATTACACAGTGTTGATTGTCTTTTGTAAAACACCCAGTCTTGTCTTAGCTGCAGTGTGGGTCAGGGTGAGTCTGTGGATGTGAGGCGGGGCAGTTGGTGACACACTCAAAGGGGCTAGGATTTCTGTAAATCACTATTATGAAATAAAACTTTGTTTCTCTTAAACCTTTCCCTTGAATGTGAATAAGCTTTTCTCCTAGAAAGAATGAAACTCCTCAGGTCTGCAACGAATCCGTCAGCATAGCATTTCATTCCTCAGACATTAAGAACAGAATCAGCACAACTCACTCGTCCTTCCCTCCTTTTACATACCAGGTTTCCAGATTGAGGGCTATTTCTGCATCTTTTCCATCAGCAACCAAAAGCCACGGGACCTGTTTCCTCACCCACTTTACTTTGCTGCTGTGTAAGCTTTAGGGAAATGGCACACCTTCTCACAGAGATATTTTAAACTTCCTCACCTCTGGTGTGTGCACAGTGAATGCTGGTTCTTGTCCCTCCTACTTCCCATGGCTAACCTGGATCCTGGGGTTGAGGCCATTTGAGTTAAAGAGCAAGCCGCCTGAGGGATGGGGGCCTCAGCCACAGGGTTGGGGCTCTAAAGTCCTGGCTGGTGTGCAACAATCTCTCCATGAAAGTTCCATTATCTTCAATTTCTTAGCAAATATTTAGTTACTGAAGTTGTGTTGTGGTTAAGAAGATGAGTTCTGGTGACAATCTGTTGGGTGTAAATCCTGGCTCCACCCCTTGCTAGCTTGGAGACCTCAGGCAAGGTATTCTTCACTGTGTCTCGTTTCCGCATCAGTTTTAATTGGGGGATGATAGTAATAATAATAATATAATAAAAATAGTAGCCCCCAAGCTTGTAGTAAAGAGCAGAGGAGTTGCTTGAAAGTATGGAAAGCAACTAGAGCAATGCCTAGAATAGATTAAGTTTTAATAAATGTGATATATGATTATTATTAAATCCCTTGTGTATTCCCTAAGAAGAGAGAAATGGTTGTTTAGGCAGGGCTGGTTGAGTGAACTCGTTATAGGATAAACATTAAGATGGCCATGGAACGTCCAGCAGATATCTAACGCAGGACTTCTCTACCTCAGCATTTTTGACATTTGGGGCCAGATACTTATTTGTCATGGGGCTCTTCTTTGTATTGTAGGATGTTTAGCAGCATCCCTGGCCTTTACCCATTAGATGCCACTAACACATCACTGTCTCCAGCTGTGACAACCTGAAACATCCTCAAACATTGCCAAATGTCCCCTGGGAGACAAAATCTCCCTGAGTAGAAAACCCCTGGTCTAGAGAGAACTGAAGCCAAAGAAGCAGATGCAAGGAGAAAACCCCAGAGTGGTGGCATTGACTTGACTATTTCTAGAGACTTATTTAACTTGGCAGAGACAATGTCAGATGGTTTCAACCTTTTCCCTCTGCTTTTCTGGCAGTCCAAGTTGAATATGTTTATTTGGATGCATGTGTGTGTTATATGGAAAAATTGGTCTAAAGACAAAAGGAATAAGTTATGCCTCTACAAAAGAAAAACATTTTAAATAGAAATAGTGATGGAGGTTTAAGATTGGTAAAAATAGCTTTCACCTCCTGGAATTGTGTGAGCTGGTGACCCTGGGTAGGTGGCCTTTAGCAATGTCATGGAGGGCTGATGTCACCTGTGACTTTTCTTATGTCTTCTGCTCCTACCACAAGAATATGATAAATGTGTGCTTTACATGCCTCCTTGGTCTGTGTTCTTCATTTTCTTCCAGAAAATTCCCACAGGGCTGCTGGGAATCAACTCTTTGGGAATACTGGAATGCTGGAAACTGCCCAAGAGGCCTGGAAAACAACAGCCTCTTCCCCACTCTAATGCTGGTCTGTGTCAAGGTGGCCAATTAACTTTCTTTGGAGTATTCAACAGTGATTTTTTTTGAGATGTTCTCAGGCTTTAATCACCTGGGGATCTTGTTAAATACAGACTATGATTCAGTAACACTGGGACGGGACTTGAGATTCTGTATTTCCAACAAGCCGAGTGACACTGATGCTGCTGGTCCACAGACCATACTGAGAATCTAGGTGCCAGCAGACAAGTCTACAAAAGGTCTTCTTTTTCAGCACCTATAACAAGGTTTTCAGCTACAGTTTAGAAGTAGCAAAGAGGCACTTTTATTGTTAGAAAAAATCAACAGCTAGGGTAAAATTTTGTCCACACAGACTCAAGCATTTCCTCTTGTTCTTCTTCAGGGTATCAAGGCAGGATGGACAGGGATCAATCCTGCATGAGTTTCATTTAGCCAGTGGCTTTTCTTCCTCGTTCTCTCCTGTATTTCTGTATGTGTGCAGAGGACAAACTCTTTCCAAGAGGCAGAGTCAGGAAGTGGGGAGGGCAGGAGCCTGGGGGGAGCATTGGGGGTCTCTCCCAGCATCAGGTTGAGCCCCCAGTCAGGGCTGGCACGTGGGCACAGTGGGCGCTGGTAGCCACTCTCTGTGTGGTTTGCAGGGTTCTTGGAAACTCCCCAAGAATGACCAGGAGGCGCTAAGAGATGATTGGCATAAGACACTGCTATAAACTACTCTGGTTTCCCAAGGATTTTGCAATTGCTTACAAAAGTATAAAGAATAACCTGAGCCCTGTGGGTCCTTTATGAATGGGAGATTATGGTCAAGCTTTGCCACAGCCTAAGGGTGCAGAACAACAGGGCCATTGTGGGGCCAGGCATTCATATTGAAGATAAAATTTTAGCTGGGTGGTCCAAGATAATGAAGGTATTTATGACTCTGGCTAAGCATATGTATGTCGGACTGATCCACAGATTACCCATACAGAGTTTGGCCTCATATGGGCTCCGGAGGGGTGAGGCCTGCCAGGGTACAAATCTGGGATAAAGGGACCAATGATCAAAGAGACTCAGGAGGACTAAAGAGCTATTTATCTGTGACCTGAAGAATACCATTTCATTGAAAGCTGGGACTGGTTTCCAAGAGCATCCTTAAAACTCTGAACTTCAGAGAAAATGCTTTCAATTCATCACTCAGAGAGAAAACACACATTAGAAAAACAATGGTGGCTTGTGAAGGGATTGGGAAGCTGGGTGACCCAGTGACCCACGTACAGTCCACAGTTGGGATCTGGGAGGACAAATCACTGCTATGGCTGTGACTTGATAAGTGACCTTGGACCAGTCCCGTAGCTTTTTATTTTTCTTATTTACTGGGGACAGAGGTTGACTGTGGCCAAAGGGGCCAAGCCCCGAGCAGAATGCAGCTCAAAGACCATGCTTGCTTTATTTTATTTTGCCTATGACAGACAATTTAGAGGCCTAGTGGAACAGTCCTCTAAGAATGCTGGGTAAGGCCTAGACTTTTCCAGAACAGGAACATCAAATGTGTGAGGTGCTATACCCTTTTAGGCTTAGAAAAAAATTGACATGTATAATGTGATGAGTTCTGACATGTATGTAGTCATGATATTTCAGTATCACAATTGTGATAAGGAACATGGACATCATTCTCAAAAGTTCACTTATGCCCTAATAGTCTTTCCCCCCTCAACCCTCCCATCAGCAGGGAACCACAGATATACTTTCTGTCACTTTAGATTAATTTTGCACTCCCTATAATTTTATATATATGGAAACAGTATACAGTATGTACAGTATGGCTTCTTTTACTCACCCTATTTAAGATTCAGCCCTCTTGTTGTGTGTATTAGTAGCTTGTCCTTTTTACTGCTGAGTAGTATTCTATTCTATGGATATACTACAATTTGCTTATGCATTCACCTATTAATGAACATTTTTGTTTTGTCTAGTTTGTGACCCTCCCAAATAAAGCTGCTATTAACATTCATGTGGACATGTGCTTTTTTTCTCTAGGAATGGACTACCTAGATTATATGAAAAATATATAACTTTTTAATAAGCTGCCAAAAAATTTTCCAAAGTGATTGTTCCATTTTTCAATTTTATCAGCAGAGTGGGAGAGTTGCAGTTGCTTCACATCCTTGCCACGCTTGGTGTGGTAATTCTTTTTCATTTTAGCTGTTCTCATGGATTTGTAGTAGTATCTCAATATGATCATCTCAGTATAATTTGTATTTTCCTAGTGACTAATGAATTTAAACATCTTTATATGCATATACTCGCCATTTCAAAATCTTCTTTGGCGAAGTGCCTGTTCAAATCTTTTGCCCATTAAAAAATCAGTTGTTTGTCTTGATATTGAATTGCAAGAATTGTTTATATATTTTAGATAAAGTCCTCTTCAGATACATGTTTGCAAATGTTTTCTCTCATTTTATACTTCACAGAGGCATTTTAAGAACTGAGTAGTTACAGCTGAGGGGGCAGATGGTTCTACTAGGCTGATGTGTTTCGTTCTAGGAGTCCCTGGTATTTCAGAGGTTGCTTCTCTTGCCAGAACCTTCTTTTGGTTCTCTTTCACCACAAGGAGATGGAAACATCAGGTCACCTTGAATTCCACACCAAGGGTTTTAGGGTCTTTATATGGCACACAGGGTAGTGCTAAGCATTACCTGAATAGTACACACACTACAGACTTGGTCACACTCTGTCTGGAAGCGGGTGACTTGGTTATCTGAACAGCCCAGCACTCTAGAACAAATAGTTGGGGTGATGATAGAGGAGGTACCCACATTTGAGCCTCAACCAGTACAGCCAATAGCACATTACAAAAGAAAGAAGTTTTTGGAGTCCTTTCATGCTTCTAGTTATAAATTGCAGGTCAGCTGTGGTCCCCCACCACCACTCTACCTCATTTGAGGCAGTAGTGCTCTTCTCCTACAATTTTCTTCTTTATTTGGTAACATGGGGCACTTTTTCCTTGTATATCAAATCATCACATTGTATGCTTTAAATATATACAATTTTATTTGTCAATTATACCTCAGTAACAATAGTAAGCATCCTGTAGTAATTGTTGTTGCTGCAAAGAAATGACCACAAACCTTATGGGTCTAAACAACATCTTTTGTTCCTGCTTAGGAGTCTATAGTTCTGCTGATATGAGCCAGGCTCGGCTGAGCTCAGCTGAGCTCACTCATATGCCTGCAATTATATAGAATTTTAGTCAGTCTGTAATTGGTTCAACAGAGTTCAGCTCCTGTATTACTATTGGCCTTGCTGTTTCTATCTCTGGTTCTTGTTCAGCTTATTATAGCAATAAAACTGCTTCTAACATGACTCTGTTAAGGGAGTCTGGAGTCCCTCTCCTTTACTGCTGGGCCTAGCAGCTCATCCCAGGAAGTGGAGAGGTGGGGAAGTGAGAGAAGGGAGAGGAGTCCATCAATACAGGTTATGTTAATAAAGAGGCTACCACCGTGAGGAGCTGGGGCACAGCCCCACTGGGGATATTGTCTCCTCTAAGAGACAATGAATGGAACCTTTGTTTGGACTGAGGATCTTCTGGGTGACTGCTATGTGAGTAACCTTTCTCCTTTGTGTGTGTGTGTGTGTGTGTGTGTGTGTGTGTGTGTTAATCATTTCTTGAAGATATATTTTTTCTACTGATTTTTAGAGACAATGTAAAGGAGGAGGAGAGGGAGAAAAGAAAGAAAGAGGGGGATAGAGAGAGAAACATCAATGTGAGAGAGACAGATAGATTGGTTGCCTCCTGCATGTGCACCAGCCAGGGCTGGGATCGAACTTGCAATCCAGGTACATGCCCTTGGCTGATAATAGAACCCACGACCCTTTAGTGCACACTCTAATCACTGAGCCAGGCCAACTAGGGCTTTCCTCCTTTTGTGAGACTTTGCCTCTGAGGTTTCTCCTTCAAGGCTTCACTGCAAAGGGATTCTGGCCCCTGAGTCTGGGTTTAGTCAGCTAGGTTCCTGCTTACCTACTTTAAGTTCAATATAAGTATATAATGCTTGCCATGGCCAAAGACCTGGTAGGTAATCACTAAATTCAAATGGACTCAGTGTCAGAAGCAAGTCTGATCTGTTTTCTTTGGGGGCATAATCATTTAAAGCCACCTTTGATAAGCTAAGTAGGCTGGATTCGTGCACTTAAGGGCTCTGGTGGACCAGTCAGGGCACTGGCTGCACCTGTTATAGTTTTCTGTGTCTCAACAGACTGGGATGCTCATCATAAGCTAAACTTCTTCATTTTGTGCATGAATGACCAGAGAGCTTCTTTTAATGAGGCAGTAGATATTTTTAGTGATTATGAAATGTTTTGTTACATGGAATGACAGATTACCACAGAACATTACAATAATCCCTTGCAGGCTCATGATTTGAAAGCTCACAAAAGAATTTAAGCAGTTGGATGCAAGTTAGCTTAACAGTAGGAAGAATTTAAAATGGTCCAATTTCTCAGAAGATATTGTGTTGAAACTTACATAATGTGGCTTCAGATCTTTCTCTACTCTGACCACTGTTTTGCTCACTTTGTCTCCTCTCCTGCCTATAACCACCAATGCTTTTTATCTATTGTATAGATTTATACCAATCTAAGTAACTTCTTGCTTTCCAGGCTGAATAACATTAGTAGTATTAACCTTCATCTGTAAGCTAATTGACTGACACATTCACTATTCAGGAAGCATTGAGTGTATTTGTGCAACCAATATTAAGGGGCTCAGCGACCACATAGCCCAATATTTACTGTCGCTGTTCCAATGTCAAACCTTCTAGTTAAGGCAGAAAAACAAACAAACAAATGTCTTAACTCAAAGGCTGTCAAGCAGGATGGATTCTTTCTAGCTCAGGACTAGTGTTTTTGTTTTATTCTGCCCTTCAACTGATCAGGTGTGGCCCATGCACATCGAGGAGGACAATCTGCTTTACTCAGTATACCAATTTAAGTGCTAATCTGATCCAGAAACACCCTCACAGAGATACCCAAAATAATATTTGACCAAACATCTGGTCAAATACCCGTGTCACCATGTGACCCAATCAAGGTGACACATAAAATTAGCCATCCCAATATTCTTTACTTCTTTTAGCGGCTCTATTGTATGGATGTGCCTTAATTTATTAAAGTTATTTCCTGTTGGTGGACATTTGATTATTTCCAATTTCCAGTCTTTGGTTATTATGAGTAGTTCTGAGATTAATAGCCTTGTACACATATATTACATGTGTTTACCACTGCATTTGTGGGACAGTTTCCTAGAGATGGAATCTCTGGATCAAAGGGTAAATATATATGTAATTTCCCCTACCTATGGGCTATACCATTTTACAGTCTACCAACAACGTATGAAAGCAATTGTCCATGGGGAGACAGGTGCCCAAGGTTGGTCAAGGAGAGCATCACTGTCCTTGACTATTGAGGTTGATACAGGGCCAAGATGGCCAATGAGAGTGATCAATGGGAATTTTTGTGAAAACATTAAGACAAAAAAGCTGTCTCTCCTTGGGGCTTGCTCAGCTCGCTGTTGTAAGTATTGAGCCTCTAGGGGCTGTAACATAGAGAAATTCTGGTCAAGAATGACACTACTCAAAGACCTGAGAGAGCAGTAAGATAGAATCCTGATGGACTTATGCAGCCCCTGGATACAGCTGGACCTGAACCAGAAGCTGTTCTTGCACTTTTCAGGTATGAGAGCAAAAACTTAGGGTTTTTTCTTTTTTTCAATCACCATTTATACCCTTATACCCTCCTCTGCCTCCTCCCACCCCTCCCCCAACAATCACCACACTACTGTTTGTGTCTATTACTTCTTTCTCTTTTTTTGCTCAATCCCTCCACCCTTGCAAATGTCCCCCTACTCCCCCACCCCCGCCACAAAGCTTTCTGCCTGCTCTCTATCTATGAGTCTGTCTCTTCTTTTCTTGTTAGTCCAGTTTGTTCATTAAATTCCACATATGAGTGAAATCATATGGTACTTTTCTTTCTCTGACTGGCTTATTTCACTTAGCATACTGTTTTCTAGGTCCATCCATGCTGTTTCAAAGGGTAAACTTTTCCTCCTTTTTATAACCAAGTAGTATTCCATGGTGCAAATGTACCATAGCTGTTTTATCCAATTATTTAATGATAGACACGAGCCGCTTCCAAATCTTGGCTGTTGTAAATAATGCTACAATGAGCATAAGGTTGCATATATTCTTTCAAATTAGTGTTTTGGGTTTTCTCTGATAAATTCCCAGAAGTGGAATTTTTGGGTCATAAGGCAGTTCCATTGAAAAATTTTGAGGTGACTCCATACTCTTTTCTTTTTTTTTTTTTTTTATCCTCATCCGGGGAACATTTTTCCATTTTTTGTTCAGGTAGAGTGGGAGGGAGAGAGAGGAACAGAGAGAGAGAGAGAAACATTGATGTGAAAGGAACACATTGAGTGGCTGCCACCTGCACAACCGACCAGAGCTGGGGACAAACTGCAACCGAGGCACATGCCCTTAGCGGGAACCGAACCCGGGTCTCTCAGGACCGCAGGCCGACGCTCTAACCGCTGAGCCAAACCGGCCAGGGCTCCATACTCTTTTCTACTGTGGCTGCACCAAATCTGTATTCCCACCCACCAACAGTGCACACGTGTTCCCTTTACTCCAAATCCTCATCAACATTTGTTTGTTGATTTATTGATGATAGCCATTCTGAAAAGTGTGAGATAATATCTCATTGTGGTTTTAATTTGCATTTATCTGATTATTAGTGAAATTGAGAATATTTTCATATGTTTATTGACCATTTATATGTCCTCTTTGGAGAAGTGTCTATGCAGGTCCTTTGCCCATTTATTGATTAGATTGTTTGTTATTTTTTGGTATTGATTTTATACATTCTTTATAAATTTTAGATATTAACCCCTTATCAGATATATTGGCTAATGTTTTCTTTCATTCAGTGGATTGTCTTTTCATTGTGTCGATGGTTTCCTTTGCTATGCAAAAAATTTTTAGTTTGATATAGTCCCATTTGTTCATTTTTTTTCCCTTTTGTTTACTTTGCCTGAGGAGATATATCAGAAAAAAACATTGCTACAAGAGATGTCTAAGATTTTACTGCCTATGTTTTCTTCTAGGATTTTTAGGGTTTTGAGTTTAACATTTAAGTATTTAATCCATTTTGAATTTATTCTCATGTATGATATAAGAAGGTGTTCTAATTTTATTTTATTGCATGTATCTGTGCAATTTGCCCAATACCATTTATTGAATAGATTATCTTTAGCCCATTGTATGTTTTTGCTTCCTTTGTCAAATATTAATCACCTATCAAGGTGTGGGTTCATTTCTGGGTTCTCTGTTCTGTTCCATTGATCTATATGTCTGTTCTTATGCCAGTACCATGCTGTTTTGATTACTATGGCCTTGTAGTATAGTTTGATATCAGGTAGTGTGATTCCTCCAATTTTGTTCTTCTTTCTCAAGATTTCTGTTCCTATTAGGGTTTTTTTTTTTTTTTTGTTTTTTGTTTTTTGTTTTTTTTTGTGGTTCCATATAAATTTTTGGAATATTTGTTCTAGTTCTGTGAAATACACCATTGGTATCTTGATAGAAATTTCATTGAATCTGTAGATTGCTTTGGGTAGTATGGACATTTTAATGATGTTAATTCTTCCTATCCATGAACATGGTATATGCTTCTACTTATTTGTATCTTCTTTAATTTTTTCTTTAGTGTCTTATATTTTCTGAGTATGAGTCTTTTACATCCTTGGTTAAGTTTGTTCCTAGGTATTTTTTGTTGTTGTTGCAGTTGTAAATGGGATTGTTTTCTTAGTTTCTTGTTCTGGTAGTTCATTATTGGTATATAAAAATGCAACTGAATTCTGGATATTTATTTTGTATCCTGCTACTTTACTGAGTTCATTTATCA
Source organism: Molossus molossus (assembly GCF_014108415.1). Classification (NCBI taxonomy): domain Eukaryota; kingdom Metazoa; phylum Chordata; class Mammalia; order Chiroptera; family Molossidae; genus Molossus; species Molossus molossus. The sequence goes on from NW_023425399.1 coordinate 45,277,560, forward strand.
GTTTTAGTAGGTTTTTGGTAGAATCTTTAGCATTCTCTATATAGAATTTCATGTCATTTTCAAATAAAGACAGCTTTACTTCTTCCTTTCCAATTTGGATGCCTTTTATTTCTTCTTGTGTGATTGCTATGGCTAGAACTTCCAGTATTATGTTGAATAAGAGAGGTGAAAGCAGACATCCCTGTCTTGTTCCTGATCTTAAGGGGAATATTTGTAGTTTTTTCCTATTGAGTATAATGTTGACTGTAGATTTGTCACATGTGTTCCCTCTATTCCCATTTTGCTGAGAGTTTTCTTTAATCATAAATGGGTGCTGAATTTTATAAATGCTTTTTCTGCATCTATTGATACAATCATGTGATTTTTATCCTTCATTTTGTTTATGTGGCACATCACATTTATTGTTTTGCAGATATTGTAACAACCTTGCATCCCTGAAATAAATACCACTTGATCATGGTATACGATCTTTTTAACATATTGCTGGATTTGATTTGCTAATATCTGTTGAGTATTTTAGCATCTATGTTCACCAGGGATATTGGCCTATAATTTTCTTTCTTTGTTGTTTCTTCATCTGGTTTTGAAATAAGTTTAATTGTGGCCTTATAAAATGATCTTGGGAGTTTTACCTCCTCTTGAATTTTTTGAAATAGTTTCAGAAAAATAGGTGTTGGTTCTTTGAATGTTTGGTAAAATTTACCTGAAAGCCATCTGATCCAAGGCTTTTGTTTGTTGGGAGGTTTTTGATTAATGCTTCAATTTCACTAGTTATAATCTGTCTATTCAGATTCTATGATTTTTCCTGATTTTGTTTGGGAAGATTGTGTATTTCCATTTAACCCAGGTTGTCCTATTTGTTGGCATATAGTTGTTCATAATATTTTCTTACAATCCATTGTATTTCTCTGTTGTTAGTTGTTATTTTTCTTTCATTGCTGATTTATTTATTTGGTTCCTCTCTCTTTTAATTCTTGATGAGTCTGGTTAAAGGTTTGTCAATCTTGTTTATCTTTTAAAGAACCAGCTCTTGGTTTCATTAATCTTTTGTATTGTTTTTAGACTCTATTTTGTTTATTTTTGTTGTGATCTTTATTATTTCCTTTCTTCCACTCACTCTGGGATTTTTTTGTTATTCTTTTATAAATTGTTTTAAATGCAAAATTAGATTGTTTATTTGAGCTTTTTCTTGTTCTGTGAGATAAGCCTGTGATGCTATGAAATTCCCTCTTAGGACTGCTTTTGCTGTGTCTCACAGATTTTGGGTTGTTGTGTTCTCATTTTCATTTGTTTCAAGGTATCTTTCGATTTCTTCCTTGTTAACCCATTCATTATTTAGTAACATGTAATTTAGCCTCCATGCCTTTGTGTGTTTTCCTGTTTTCTTCTTGTGATTGATTTCTAAGTTTCATAGCATTATGGTTAGAGGATAATTTAATATATGGCTTGATATAATTTTAATTTTCTTAGAGTAAAAAAAACATTTTTTTTCTTTATTGAGTTTTAGAGAGAGAAGAAGGAAGAGGGAGAGAGAGAGAGAAACATCAATGAGAGATAACATTGATTGGCTGCCAACTGCATTCCCCCCCCCCCAGGGATTTGGCCCACAACCTGGGCATGTGCCCTGACTGGGAACCCAAATGGTGACCTCTTGGTTCATGGGCCAATGCTCAACCACTGAGCCATACCAACCGGGCTCAATCTTCTTAACATGTGGTCTATCCTAGAAAACATTCCATGGGCACTTGAAAAGAATGTATACAGTAATCCCTTGCCACTTCACTCTTCAACTTTCATGGCTTTACTCTATCGTGGTTTTTTTCAAATATATTTATTAAAAATTTGATCAAAGCAGTGAAAATGAAACAGCGTGAGCTCAGTTGTCTGAGTCAATTATACACCCCTGTATTACAATTAAAATTAAAATTACTGTACGTATGGACTGTAGGCCTATGTATGCGAGCACCCCCACAAATCCTTTAACATCAGGTGCAACCGCTTGACCACTCCTTGTGTGTGGGCAATAACTTTTTTCCAAAAAATCAGGTGTGGTGAAACCAAGCCAATCAGAGCACACTGCTCACTGATTGGCTATCCTATCCTCTTTCTACCCTGGCCACTGACTGGCTCAGCCTCATGCAAGTTTGTTTCTCTCATACATGCTTCTACATCACGATGCATCAGAAGCATCTTTGCTGTTGTGTTTACAATTTCTGAGAACTTTTATCTAAGCCCCACAATGGCTCCTAAACGTGCTGCTTCTTCTAAGCCTTCTGACGATGAAACTAAGCACCGGAGGAAAATGCTTACCATCCAGGAGAAGGTGAAACTCTTGGATATAATCAAAGATGGCAAGAAAATTGTGGAGGTTGCTCACCATTATGACTTGAATGAGCTACCGTTTGCTCCATTCGTAAAGATAAAACGACCATTCATGCAACGGCTACTGTCTCTTTCAACAAGGAAGCAAAGTGCTTTATGACAAGTTGTAATAAGTTGATAGTGAAAGCAGAATCTGTCCTAGCCATTTGTATCAACGACAGCTGCAAGAAAAACATTCCGTTGGACTCGCTGGTCATCCGGGAGAAGGCAAGGCAGCTCTATCAGCGTTTATGGCAGGTGAACCTCAACCAGGACCCTCTTCTGCAACGTTCCCAGGTTTCATGGCAAGCAAGGGTTGGTTTGAGAAGTTCCAGAAGAGGTATCATCTGAAGAGTGTCATTATCCATGGAAAAGCTGCCTCTGCTAACCAGCTTGCAGCAGAGGACTACGTGAACAACACGTTCCAGAAGATCCTTGAGGAGGGCAAGTATCATCCAGAACAGGTGTTCAATATAGACAAAACAGGACTGTTCTAGAAAAGAATGCCTTCCCTGACATTCATTTTCAAGGATGAGGCCAAGGTCTGTGTGAGTAAGGAGGAGGAAGAACAGCCAGAGCTTCCTGAGGGTCAGGAGGAGGAAGTTGGCCTTACACTTGAGCGTCTCTCACAAGTCATGAGAACTATTAAGGTAGTACAGGACATGATTGGCAAATGGGACCCACAAATGATGCATGCATTGTGGTTCTAAAATGCACTTGATGGAGTGATAGAACCCTACAAAAGCCTCCTCATGCATGTGAAAAGACAGCGCCAGCCACTGCCTATCATGATGTTCTTCAGCTGCACATCCAGACACCCACTGCCTAGGAGTACCCCTAGTGCTCCTTCAATGGAATAAGATGACGATGCACCTGCTGAAAATCCTGCACCACCTGAAGACTCTCCTACTGAGGTTGTGCCTTCAGAGGAGCAGTAACCTTGCTCTTCTTTGCTGTGCAGTACTTCTCTTCATCTTCATTGATTCATCATCGAACAAGTTGCACTATTTTCATAGGTTAGTGGTTATGTGTAAGAACTGTGTGTGTGTGTAATTAAATGTACAATAATAATGATATAATTCTGTAATGTCTAATATATGTTATTTTCTTTAATATATTGGGTAATACGAGTGTAATGGTAACTAACGGGTGTTATTTCATGTCTAGAGGGCTCTCATAATGTTAAAAAATGCATTTAGAAGGTTTTAAATGGGTATTCTATGCTCTAACTGAGAAAATATTTGAATAAATATTTATAAATAAATAAAGAATCCTACTTCACAGAAATTCATTTATCGTGGTAGAGTCTGGAACTGATTAACTGTGATAAATGAGGGTCAACTGTATTTTGCTGCTTTGGGGTGAAAAAATATTTAGTTTTTTTTTTTAAATCCTCACTCAAGGATATTTTTCCATCTTTTTTCAGAGAGAGTGGGAGGGAGGGAGGAAGGGAGGGGGAGAGAGAGAAAAAGAGAGAGAGAAACTTCGATGTGAGAGAGACATATCAATTGGCTGCCCTCTGTACAACCCTGACCAGGGCTGGAGACCCAAGCACAACTGAAGTAAGTACCATTGACTGGAATTGAACCCACAACTTTTTGATCCATAGGCCAACACTCCAGCCAAACCAGCCAGGGCCAAAACATTTAGTTTTCAAATCAAATTTGAATCTATTTTTTCCTGCAACAAAGAGAGTCCTGCCAAATGTATCATGATGCATAAACTGTGATTTCTGCTTTGCAGTTTTTTTTATAATTAAAATGATAGATAGGATTAATTCATGAAAAACAATATAAGCCAGTATGTAGTGTTATTGCTATATTCTGTTTGATTAGTGGATGTCATCCCAAACCCTACCAGGGGTAATATGTCATTTGTGATATATGCAGGGTTTTATTTTTCCAACATCTGAACCATTTAAGTACTGAAAGACATCAGGTTGTAAGGAGTTTGCATAAGTGGCCATGCATTTGTGCTTTTTTTGTCTCAGAGAAGTGAGGGGATGTGTTGTCTGATGACTGGACATCAAGGGTTGGGGATGTGTCAGGTAACCCATAGACACTATCATATGCAGAGAAAGATAAGACATCTTAAGCACTTCAGATGTATGAACTTTCCAAGTCCTTTATAAGCCCTCTGTTAGTCACCTCAGGAGCCAAGTGCTCAGGAAGTGCTGTGAGGGACTTGGGGAAATGAGGCAGGGTAGTCAATATAGCAGGTCCTTGGATAATAATGTTTACTTAAATCTAACATTGATGAGAGAGAAAAAAAAATCACACAAAACTCAATTTCCAGCCTGGGCCACTGTCTGTGAGGAGTTTTCTCATTCTCCCCATATCTGTGTGGGTGCTCAGGTTTCCTCCCACATCCCAAAGATGTGCAAGTGAGGTGAATGGCATGTCTACATGGTCCCAGGCTGAGTAAGTATGTGTGTTGGTGTGCATGGCCTGTGATGCAAGGGTGTCCTGTCCTGGGTTGGTTCTGCCTTACTCCCTGAGCTGCCAGGAAAGGCTGCCACCACTGAGGCCCTGAACTGAAATAAGTGGTTTGGAAAATCATGATCTTATTTATTTATATTAATCTTTCTTAAATGTATGTATAGCTAACATTTATTTAATGTTTATTAGAAGTGTTGGGTCTTTATTTAGAGGTTTGGTGATGTTTTTATTATGAGAAATATGCCATAGAAACTTCTCTCTCATTTATATCAGTTAGTGTATGGTAAAATTGGTTTCTTTATACATCGTTTCACTTGACGTTGAAGTATCCAAGAACCTATTGACAACATTAAGTGAGGATTTACTGTAAAGGGCATGTCAATGAGTGAGTCACTGCTGTAGGCAACTGGGGCTCACTTCTGCTAGAGACCCTGGGAGACCCAGTATGGGGCATATCTCAGACCTACCTCATGGAGGAGAGCCGAGGAAGCCAGGGCATTTATCCACCAACTTGTTGAATGTTGCCCTAGGGTTTAAGGTGCCTGACACTTCTTGGCTGCCCTGCAACCCCCAGGTAGAGACGAGGAAGAGGCAGGCAGGTACTGGAGGTAGATAGCTGTTAGTGTGCAGCTGCAGATGAACATGAGGTAGGCTCAGCAAATGTAGTTGCAGTGTCTTCTTCAGGGCTCCAACCCAACATTTGCTTATCTTGGTTGACCGCAGTGTTCAGTTGCCTCTCTTGTCTTTCTACTCAGGAGTTCCTGGAGGTCACGGACTATTTGCATTCATACCTAGCATGTGTCTGGGTCAGATCAGTGTGCAGTTTGTATTTATCAAAAGAACAGATGCCACTATCTCTGTTTGGGGTTCTCCCTGTGTACTTTACTCCAATTGTTCTCCAAAGATAAGACAACAGTTTTCTTTTTTGCCACTGACTGTGGGGAGTGTTGGCAAGGAATTCTATTCCGTGTCCCTGTGTTAACCACTCTCAGTTCTCCATCTGGATGCTGAAGCAGGAGGCCCATGTACCTGGGCTGAGCCATCACTCTATTCTGTGCTCATTCCTGTCAGGAAGCAAACCTTTACTTTATGTGTCTTGGCAGAGTCAGGAAAGGTCCTCACTATGCTCCAGACCATGGCTCTCATTCTTGCTGTCATAAAGGTCTTAAAAGCTAGTTGGCTTTCTTTGGGTTTCCAAAGATGAACAGATTCACTGCTGCCCAGATGTCTGGCTGGTGCCTGGTCCTCAGGCAGGTTTATTCACCAACTTTGTAGTGAGGTACAGAGAAGCTTCTCTGTCTTCTGGGGATAACCTTAACCCTCTAAGCAGTGATTGATGCAAAATTTACAGTGGCAGGGCTTAGGGGCAGACATCTGGTTGGAAGGGGGATTAGGGAACTTATACTGAAGTTACCTTAGTATACTAGGCACCTTGATATCACTTGGGTTGTATGTTAGTTTAAAATGACTTTATAGAGGGGTTGGTACATATTATAGGAAAGCTAAAAGATGCCTGCTATCATTTGGTCCCTCATTCCATATAAACAAGACTTATCCTACAGATAGAATTTGGCAGGAATATGATGAGAGAGGGGCATGGCAAAGCCAGAGAAGGAGACCTTGACCTTAAGCTATCAAAAACTCGCCTGACTTCTGCTAGTTTTATTTTTTATACTGCAGGTGTTTTTGTAGGCAAATAAGGTTATATCTCTGTTAGAAATAATAGCCATCACTCTTGAATAAGGATGAAAATCTGCTGTTTTTACTATTACAATTTTTGATAAATCTCCTGGACCAGGTCTGCAATCCAGACCCTCACCTTCCCAGCTGCTGGTGCTGTAGAATTGTCTCCTTCTATGTAGCTGTGAAATCATGTTTATCACATCATTAACTCATCTGCAGAGATATTGGAATATATCATTCTAGTAGTTCACTGAATAAAAACAGATGTGTTGCTAAAAATTCATTGTTAAAGAGAAACTTTTAATATTGGTAATTAGAAAACAAAAATGAGGCCAAAGTGCCCAACTCAAATAAAAATTCTTCCCATAGAATAAATGTGAAGTAACAAATGGAATTCTCTTCTACGTGCTTATTTGCATTTTTGGAAGTAGAATCATGTTCTTATACAAGAGACCTAGGCTTTAAATCACACAAGATTATATACCTCTATGAGATTTAAAGCATATAAGTCTTACTAAGTTGAGGGAATGAGTCAGTAGCAAAATGAAGTTGTCCTGTGGGTTGATTTATTCTTTGTGGATCTCTAAGAAACCACCATGATGATGTCTCCTTTTATGTAGCTCAGTACCTGAAAGTCCTCAGAGAGTTTTGTGGCCTGAAAACTGGTCATTTCAAACCAGTCCTTGCAGTAGTGCAAGTCTTTAGACTTTTAGTGATGATGACTATAAACTACTTTGTACCACTTATGTATCCTTTTATAAAAGAAAATTCTTGCAGTTCAAATGTAAACCCACAATTTTGAATATTCATAGTGTGGATAGCCAAGTCAGGAAGTCAATGCCATTTACAGAACAATTTCAACTTTAGATACTCTGTCCCATTGTCACCATACACCACTGAAACATCTTGATAATCACAATATTCCAAATCCAGAAAGTAAACTATGGAAAGAAGTCCATATGAATTATAATAATTGTATTCAATAAGTCACATCAGATCAATAATGGATTCTATTATGATTTATTATAAAACACATGCATACTACCCCATACTTTTTATTTATCATTGCTGTGTTTATTTTGTGTATTTGGGCTTTGTTCTCTGAGTCATAAAACTCATGCAAATGCCTATTCAGTTGTGACTACAAAGTCAATGTGAATTGATGCTAACATGACAAAAATGCCAGGTCCAGTTGTACCTAATTCAGATTGAGCAGGGTTTGAATATTATTCATTTATAAAACATTATATTAGTGTCAAAATGAGTGCAGAAGACAGAAGGTAAAGTGTTTTTGAGTAGTTTATAGATGGAATATTACTTTTTGTAATGAAGAAATGTGACATTCAACGTAACAATGAGATGAAGTTGCTAATCTAATAAAAGCTGACATTACTTTTTATATTCAATCTAAACACATTCAGTCAACTGTCAAGTGCTGTAGGGAAGGTATTTCTTAAAGCAGTGCTATCTATCTGCCTCAGTTTCCAAGGTGATTATGAGAAGATTGGAGTATGTCCACTTTTCTTTCTGTGCTCATTTATGAGCATTGCCCTCTGCTTGCCCCTCTCCATTTGCTTCCACATTTCTGCCAATTTCATCTTCTTGATTGAATTGCCTCACTTCCCTCCTCAGAATCCTCCAACAACCTCACAGGGCCTGAGAAAAGAGTCGGCACTCCTTAGTCTGATGAGGTTGAGACTGCCATCCAATATGCCTACCCAATAACTGTTCTTCACTTATGGCCTATTAGCTGTATGTGGAAGTGATTGGGGCTTCTATAAGAAAGCTCTTTTAGGGAAGTTGACTCACCTGGAGGGGTATGACCTATTGCCCTTTGTTCTTACCCTTCTCAGGATTGTATCTAGAACATGGACAAGATGGCTGGATCTCCTATAGCCAACTTGTGACCTTGACAATGAAGAAGCAGAATGATAGATTCTGAGTCCCTGAAGATGCCACACCAGTCCTGGATGGCTGACCTCCTGACTTCTTATCCATGAGAGAATTGCGACCTAATATAGTTAAGCCACAGCCTTTGGACCTGGGTTATAGCTGCTGACTCAGTTGCTAATGAATATGGTTGGCATTGAAAGATCTCCAAACTTGTTTACAGCCTTCCTTTCTAGCTTTTGCATCACTTATTTCTCAGTCTTAACTCAAGATATTACCAAATAGGCATTTATCACATATTCCTATCCAGGTTTAACTAGTATGCCATTTCAATGATTTGTATCTTCTGCTTCCTCCCAGAGAGGATTTACCATCAAGAGTAATTGCTTCTACCACCCAGCCTTTTAGCATAGTTAAGGATGTGAGTTATGGCGTTAAATTCTCTGGTTCTACCTTTTACTTCCTGTGAGATTTTGAGCAACTTACAGGGGCAATAAAAGTATCTAACTCACTGTAAGGAAAGAAATAGTATTCCACTGATTTGGAGAGTAGACAGTGCTCAGAACTTACTAATCCAGACCAGGCTCCTAATAAATCCATTTCCACAAAACATTGACTCTGAAAAAGTTTTAGGAGACACACTCCATTTCTCTGGTTTGGGTTATCTTTTCCCAAAGTGGTGAATACTGGTTTAAGATTTGGAAATGATGGGAGAAAATAGGAGAGCATTTTAATCTTTAAAGATGTTTGTTTCAGCCTGGTAGAACAAGATTATAAATGCACTGAAAACCATCCAGAAACTGATGAGAGGACCTAAAATTTCATGCTTTCATAGTTTCTAGCCTATAATTTTTCTGTTAAAATGAAGAAGCTCAAGCCAAACAGAGAAAGACAAATATCATATGATCTCACTTATTTGTGGAATATAATGAACATAACAGTCTGAGGAATGGGGTAGTCCCAGAGACATGGAAGTGGGGTACAGACTGACAATTCCCAGAAGAGGGAGGGGTGGGGGAGAGATAAACCACAGAACTTATATGCATGTATGCATGAACAATGGACATGGACAACAAAGCTGGGGATGGGATGGGGAGGGAGAGGAAGGGGGGAATTAGTGGGGGGAAAAGGAGAAACATCTGTAACAAAAATAAATAAATAATTTTTTTTAAAAAATGAAGAAGCTCATTCACTCTGGTCTGTACCAAAATAATAACTCCCACTTTTGTGTGCACAGCCAATATTTAGCTAACTTATTTCATTTTTGAATGCCCAGACTAATTTTCCCAAACATAAGAGCAGATAAACAAGGGGAAAGTAATATACTATTTTCATGTAGCAGCTTTTAGAACGCTCTGTAATGATCTTCAAAATATATACATATACACCAGGAGTGGGGGGGAAATGGACAGGCATTGGCTGAGGCAAGAGGTAGGTGTGGCCTCAGAGGCTGATTGATGCTTGTCACTCTATCACTTTGAGCCATAGGGATGGAGCATTGGATAAGGTGGACTTGTTAGCTTCCTTACAGACGTTTGAGCCTTTATTTTGAAGATTTGGCAATTTGAAGATTTCCTTAATCCCCAGGAAGTAAAAGATCTCTCACAAACAATGTAATGATTAGAATGACTCTTGGAATCACCCAGTCACAAGAACTAAGTCTGTCTGCTAACCTTTGTCTGTCTAAGCTCCCACCTATTAAGAGAACCCTTATAAAATAGATGAAAGCTGCTTTAAAAACAGAGTGAGTCCTTCAAACCACTATGTTGTACATCTGAAACTAATATAACCAGTATAAGATTCTATACCAACTATAGTTAAATGACAAAATAAATTTAAAGAGAGTCCTTGGGTGAATCAGCACTCCAGGTGAATGGCTGCAATGCTCTGTTTCCTAAGAAAGCTGATGGAAAAAAGTTCTGTTGAATAATCAAAAGTCCCTCTGATACAAAGATAAGGTTAGATTTTAAAATAGGATGAAAAGCCTATTTTGAATTGGTTTTTGACACTCATTGGTTGAGTGTCGACCCATGCACCAAGAGGTTGTTGGTTTGAATCCTGGTTGGGGCACATGCCCAGGTTGTGGGCCCGATCCTCAGTGGGAGGCATTCAGAAGGCAGTCAATCAATGTTCTCTCTCATCTATGTCTCTATGTCTCTCCCTCTCTCTTCCTCTCTGAAAATCAATAAGGAAAAATATTAAAAATCAATAAAATGGGATCAAAATATGAGGCAAACAAACTTTTAGTCATGTCTCCTCATAATGTTTTTTTATAATTTTACTAATTTTCCATTTTGTTATTGTTTTTATAATATCCACCAGTCAATTAACATAAGCTCTCTTTAGACATATCTTATTTATTATTATTATTATTAAAAAATGTGTTTTTATTGATTGTTTAGGGAGAGAGGAAGGGACAGAGAGATAGAAACTTTCATGTGAGAGAGATACATTTATCAACCACCTCCTGCATGACCCCCACCGGGGATCGAGCCCGCAACCCGGGCATGTGCCCTAACTAGGAATCGAACCAGGATCTCTCAGTCCATGGGATGACACTCAATTCACTGAGTCACCTTGGCTGGGCTTTATGCATATTTTATATTTTAGACAGGAATTCAGTTTCCCTATCCATGCTTTCTTTTTTCATTCCTCTTTTTAATTTTTCAGGTCCTAATTTAGGATTTTGTTTGCAACACACATTCAATAAATCCTTGGGAACAATCTCTAACTAAATGTCATGGGTATCATTGGCCTATTTAACAAGAGGATAGTATAAACATCAACTTTAAGGAGTTTCCATACGTCAGAAATCAAGTCAGAGTTTGAGATTTTAAGTGCACTGAAGTGTTTTCATTGACTCAGTTTTGCATAATGCTGTCTTCTGTGAAACAGGTGATTGTGAGTTCAAAGGTAGTCACTAATTTGTCTACTAACTTTCCCTCCCTCATATATAATGATGTAAATAAGTAGTCACATTTGTGGAAATTAACTTGTGCTTTTTTTCACATGAGCTTTTTTTCACTTAAACTCAAAACATCTACCATATATATTTATTTTTTATGTTTCCAAACAAGCAATTGAGGTGCAGAGTCAGTAGCAACATCCAGGGAGGAAGCCAGGAAAGTCAATTCTCAGACCACACTCTGTTCCCTCCCTCTCATCTCTTACCAAGGTGACTTGTTGACTAAACACAATTGGAATCCAAAGGACAGAGATCAGGAGGGAAAGGGTTGAAGAAAGGACAAATGGAAAATGTTCCCCACATTATCAAGCAAAATATGTTCATTAATATTCACAGTCCATGCACACTTTCCACTCAGGAGAGAGACTGGTCAGAATATTGGCCAGCTTACTCAACAGTAAGTCACCAGTGCCAGCGAGATAGTTTAAAACAAGAAAAAAAACTGATTATGAAAGAAACAAACATAATTTAGAGAACAAAAAGGAACTTGAAAACAAACAGTATATAAATGATAACAGGGTGTTATGAGTAAAAGAAACAATCAGATAAATGAGAAAGAGTTCTTAGAAACTGAAAAGTTATTATAGCCCTGGTCAGTGTGGCTTGGTTGGTTGGAGCATTGTCTGTGCACTGGAAGGTCGCGTGTTTGATTCCTAGTCAGGGCACATATCTAGGTTGTGGATTTAATCCCCAGCTGGGGCATGTGTGGAGGCAACCAATTGATGTATCTGTCTTACATTGATGTTCCCCCCACCTCCGCCCCTTCTTCCCTCAATAAGCAGGGTAGAAGATAAAGTAGAAAAAGTCTTCCAGATCTTAGGGAAAAACCTCAGAAAATATGGGACCATAAATAAGAGTCATAGAAGTATAATTCAAAATAGTAGCTCAGAGGAAGACCAAAAAAATACTGAAGGGAGAACATATAGGGTTAAAGATCTAAATCTTCAGGAGGGCTAAACTTTATTCCCCTTCACTGAACCGTCATTGGACATCAATACCTTCAAGTAGTGGGTCTAACCTTGGGTAAAATAGCTACCTTCAGCCAAGGCAATTCCCAGAGAGGGACCAGCAATCAATACCAGGAAAAGAGGCTGGGTTCTGAATGGAGATGTGTTGGTGCACCATAGCATCAACTACAAGTCCACACCTTGTGCTGTCTGAATACAGTAGTTTTGCATAGATGTTTACCCCATCTGCAAACAGCTTGTCCAGAATTCTTGTCAGCCACTTTTCCTGGGAAAACAGAAAAGAAAAAATAGTGAGATCAACTATATTTCCTACTACTGTGGCTGGTTTTGAGACTGCAACTGATTTTCATTATCTCCTTCTTCTATTTTATGCCTTCTTTATAAACTCATCTCTTGCTACCTCTGGCTCCTCTGCTGCCTAGGATGCTTATTTGGTGGAGTGATGCAGACCTTCATCTCTTAGGTGCCTGAGCTCTGGTCACAGTCTTTCTCAGGCATGGGTGCATTCGTTCATTTACCATCAACATTGGGCAGGGTGTAGGTAACTGAGAAATGCTTCAACAGATCACCTGGGTGACAAACATTTTATTCCCCAGCCTCAATTAAGTAACAGCAGCCTATCTTGTCCTGATGAACATGTATAGTTCTGCTAGGATAGTGACTCCTTGCCTGCCAGTCTCTTGGCACAAAGGATCCTAAATAACATGGAAGTAACTATATAGCTTAAATTTAGTAGGTCTCTTATTGTTTTTGCTATAAGAAATGTTGCCCCTCTGGGAACCAATATCTCTAATCAGCACTGTCCAATAGAACTTTCATCAGTGATGGAAATGTTATATATCTGCACTGTCCAACATGGTTGTCAATAAGCACATGTGGCTATTGAGGACTTCAAATCTGGCTAGTGTGATTGCAAAGAAAATTATAAATTTTAATTTAAAGTTAAATAGCCACATTTGCATAGTGGCTACGGTGTTGGACAGTGTAGCTCTAGAATATCAGATCCTAAAGTTGCAGGGTTAAAAGCACAAAATCCTTCAGTTGGTCACTGAAGGTAATAGCCATGCCTACATCTGTCCCTTGGCTCTGTTTACAGGGGACATAACACTATGTAATAGTCTTTTTAAAAAAAATCTTTTTTTTTTTCTTTATTAATTTTAGAGAGAGAGGAAGGGAGAGGGAGAGAGAGAGAAACATCGATGAGAGAGAACATTGATTGGCTGCCACAACCTGGGCATGTGCTCTGATTGGGAATTGAACCAGCGACCTATTGGTGCATGGGTCTATGCTCAACCACTGAGCCACACTGGCCAGGCCACATAATCGTTTTTGATTCAAGACATGTACTACATCCTAGATAAAGGCAGTTCATCATGGCAGGGCATCATTTCCAAACTGGAGCCTCAGTTATACCTTTAAAAGGCCATTGTATCACTTTATCAGGCCAGCAGATTCTGAGTGGTACAGACAGAACTACTGAATCCCATGACCAAGTGTCCCTCCTCTGCTTCAAAGTGGATCTCTTGATGAAAGGCGGTGTAATGCAGTATTGCATGTTGATAGATCAAATAATGTAAGGTGGATAGTGGTACTGACAAAGTGGCTCTGCAGACAGAAAAGAAAATTCATGTTGTTTTTCCCAGTCAAGATAAACCACTGATCTTCATAGAGTGAAGAGTTGAATGTAATCAAGTTACCACCAAATATCTCATTGATCAGTTTGAGGGATGGTACCAGAATGAAGACTCAGCCTTGACTTGTATGTCTGGAAACCTGAATACTGGTAATAGCAGTAGATCAGCTGTGTTGACTTGGAACCCATGCATAGCTTACATCCCTGCCACCATCTCTTCTCTATTCATGAGCTCATTGGCTAGAAAGGGGATTGCCAATGATAGAGGCTGGAACTGATATCAATTGACTGAGTTATTCTATCTACTTGGCTATTTAGTGCATTTTCTAGGTTGGATGATCTCTGGTATCCACCAGAGATGTAATGCAAAGTATTTGGCACCCACTCTTATAGGTCCATCTACACATCTCTTCCACAGACATCTTTGTTCCCAATTTTCTTTCTAGGCCCTGACCAGACAGTAAAATCATCCAACATTGCCTCAAGCCAATGTATATTCCTGCTTGCATCTAATTCTCTTTCCACACTGCCTGAATCTCTGCCCATTGGGAGAACGTCCCCTCATTGTTTTCTTTCAATACCACCCTGAATGGAGCTGTCTATATTTACAGCCAATTTTCAACTGTCACTTATATCCCAAGCCTATTTATCCATGAACCAAGCTCAGCCTTTTTTCTCCTCCATCAGCTGGTCATAAGAAACTTCCATTATGTGAGAGCTGAAGGAGGGGTATTGTTGCAACAATGATGGATGACAATGGGAGTGTGGGTCACTATGCCTTTATAGTTTGTTTGTTCCCACCTTCTGACTCATGCAGTTTTATGTATGTACCACTCCCATTTTACAATGTATTGCTGTTGCCCTACCTTATTATGTAGCAGATTTCACAGAATCCAGCTCATGATAAGCAGCTCAGGTTGCATGGCACTTGACTTCTACCAGGGCCAACAGAAGACCAGGATCTCTACTTGAATGGTGCATTTGTTTCTACTCTAGGTAATATAGCCTTACTACAGAATCTCAGGAGTCTCTATTGGATCTTAACATGAATTCTGCATGGCATCTTTCCTATCACCAACACCTCTAGAATAATAAAGTTTGCTAGGTTGTGTGGCCCAAACTGCAGAGCTGCTGTAATCACACAGGAGCTTTATTTCTTTAACATGACCCTTTCTTCTTTCTGTTCATCCACTCCCTTTTTTAACCATTAAGGCAGTAGGGCTTCAGATTCTGGTCAGTATCAAACTGTCTTAAGAACAAAGCCTCTGCCCTGGCCAGTTTGGCTCAGTGGTAGAGCGTTGGCCCACGGGCCAAAGAGTTGTGGGTTAGATTCTGGCAAAGGGCACATACGTTGGTTGTGGTTCATCCCTGGCCATGGTGGAGGTCATATGGGAGGCAACTAGTCGATGTGTCTCTCTTACATAAATGTTTCTCTCTCCCTTCCTTTCTCTCCCTCTCTCTCCCTTCTGCTCTATCTGAAGATAAATAGAAAAATATTCTCAGGTGAGGATTAAAAAAAAAAAGAACAAAGCCTCAGGTCTGTTAACCAGAGAAACAAAGTTTCAGTCAAGTTAAAGATAACATCTTTTAAAATATTTTTTTTTCTTTATTGAGTTTTTGTTAGAGAGAGAGGAAGGGAGAGGGAGAGAGAGAGAGAAACATTAATGAGAGAGAACATTGACTGACCAGGAATCAAACTGGTGACCTCTTGGTGCATGGGTTGACACTCAACCGCTGAGCCACACTGGCCAGGCTATAGATAACATCTTGACTTCAGTTATATTTCAGCCTCAGGCTCATGAAAGTGGAACAACCCTATGGACCACACCTGCATGAAATAGAACAAAATAATGCCATGGCTGACATCAGGACTTGATAAAATCTACTTTCTACCCTGGTTCCAACCAGTCAGTAGAGCCCACAATCCTAGCTCCCGTAGCCACCATGATTAATGTCTTCCCCCTACCCCCAATATAACCCATCTGGAAGCCATTGGGGAGCCAGATCTTTGAGCACCAGCTTACCTGGGACTCTGGGCTTGGCACTGTTTCCTAAACTAATAAACCTTTACTTTCTTGGCTGTAAACTCCTGTTTGCATTTGATTGGGATTTGATACAGGCAAACAGACTCCTTTAGTCTAGTAACACTGCTTGCATTGCAGATTGGACCTGCCATTAAGCCCTTTCCTGTTCTGGGCTACATTCAAATCTGGTATCCTTTCATGTCACTTGATAAATAGATCAGAGAAAATTATGGGTTGTAAAGTATTCTGCTTTCAGAACCCAAACAGGCCTACAAGTTATTATGATTTCATCTTAGAGGTGATAGTGGGGAGGGGTGTAAGTTATAATAGTTTGTCTTTTATTTCAGAGGGTTGTCCAAGCATGCCCCAGACCATTGGTCATTAATAGTTCTACTGATGTGGCAGGATCCTATGGTGGATTTACTACCCTCTGGAGTGTAGGTATTTCACTAATGCCACCACCTTTCTTGCTTGATTGGTCTAATATTAAATTATCAATGTAATGGGTAAAGGGGATGTTCTGTAGGATGTCCAGATTTCCAAGATTCTGTCAGAGGATGTCATAACAGAGGCAGGATAATTAATGTAGTCCCGGGGCAAGATTGTAAATGTATAAGGTTGTCCCATGTGAATGCAAAGAGTATTTGAGCCTTCATTGAGTAAGAATGAAGAAAAACACATTTCCCAGCTCAAAGGCTCATAACATGTACCTTAGCCTGGGTTAACCTTCTCTAGAAAAAATACTACATCTGGCACAGAACTATCATTGTGGTTACTATTTGTTTAATTTTATGTTAGTTTACAATCATCCTCCAGGACCTGTATGCTTTTGTAAGAGACAGGCTAGTGAAGTCAATGAGAATATCATTGGGACCACCAACACTGCACCCTTTTGATCTTTAAGAGTGGCATGAATCTCTACCATTAATGTTAGGGTTTGGCTGGTGACATAGGCTTGTGAAACAGAAGAAAGCCCTGGCCAGTTTGGCTCAGTAGTTAGAGTGTCGGCCTGTGGTCCAGAGAGACCTGGGTTTGGTTCCCACTAAGGGCACGTACCTTGATTGCAGTTTGTCCCCAGCCCCAGTTGGGGTCGTGTGGGTGGCAACCACTCAATGTGTCTCTCTCACGTCAATGTTTGTCTCTCTTCTTCCCTCTCTCCCTCTCTTTCTATCTGAAGATAAATGCAAAAATTTCCTCAGGTGAGAATAAAAAATAAAAAAAAGAAACAGAAGAAATGCAGTGAAGAAATTCATTTTACTTTCCAATGTAGGCAAGGGCCAGTGTACTGATAGGCCATACAGGGCAACAAAGATAGAGAGAGTTGCCCTTTTATTGAGGGTTTAGGGAATACATGGCAGGGATTGTGTTAAAGTTGACCAGATGCCCAGATGCCAGGGGTTGTCTTGAGAATTTACTGTTTGTTTGCTTTCCAGGAGTCAGTCCAGCAGATATGTTCTAAGGAGATATCTTTATCAGCATTTTCTCTAGCCTGTAAAACAGGCTCAGAGCAAAAGCTATAAAGAGTTAGAAAGGGAGAAGCTTGTCTGAAGGGAAGGGGGAAGGGAACTTTCTACTAACTAGAGACTCTTTTGTGCAAATAATCCTGGAGATATTAAAACAGCAGGGAGGAGGGGGTAGGAGAAAATGCAGCCTTGAGCACGACCCTTATCTGACCCACTGTTTGAATAGAGGGGTGGCTTGAATCAGAAGAGCCAGCTATCTCCATGTTTAATTACCAGGTGCTTCTCACAAATAGTGGAAAAAACCACAACAAAGAAAAGAAGGGCCTGCTTTCTGTCCTTGCAATTTCCCTCTCTGAGTATTGAAATTATTATTCCTAACAATGGACTTGAAGCTAGGGAACATGGAAGAAGGTCAATTTTTTGCAACTACTTCCTGCTGAGTTAGGGGCATGGAGTTGTCCCTGCCTGTGAGTTTGAATAGGAGTTACCTAGAGGGAGGGGCTGATATTGGGCAGTCCTAAAGGCGAGAGCTATGGTGTAGTGGTGATTGTGTTGTAAAGAAGCACCAAGGACTTATATGCAATCTTGCATAAAATAAATTAGGGGAATACAGGGGCTAAAAATAAGTGTGAAGAGAAGGGCTGCTAAAGGTCAAAGGATGGAAGTGAGCCAGGAAAACCAAGACCAGACATTAATTTAAAAGTCCTATTAGTCAAAACCCCGATTTCTCTATTCATAAAGATCATTAGACCTTTTAAGAATATTTTGAAGGTTTTTTGAACTGTGTTTGATTGATTAACAAAGAGCAACAATCTTCCCTAAGCATAACACAAGCATCTCCCTGATTTGCGGTTATTAAGTCTAGGGCTCATCAATTTGTAAAACAACAACTGCAAAGGAAGTTATTTTTTCCCACAGAATGGTAATTTGGTTTGCAAAATTGACAGTTGACTAATTTTGAGGGAGAGTTTTGGAATTGAGAAGGCCTGCTGTGCCAGCTATGATTCCCATGATTGTGAGAATTGCTAGTGCCCCTTGCTTGTGTTGGAGATTTTGGGAGTACAGAGGGAGATACATAATCTCATTAATGAGATTTAGGTTTAGGAAGATATAAGAAAAGGTACAGGTTCCAATTCACTTTGCTGGAAGGCATAGGTAGGCATGGGTCCTGCAGAGGAAGGAGGTTTGATTATGAGGGTCAAGGTAGGCATGTAAAGAGATGTTAAAATACGACTCACCTATTTTTCTAGCATGGGTTGCAAAGCTTTCATATATAGAGGCTAAGGTCATTCCAGCAAGAGGAGGTAGACATGATGTTTGTGAGGGGATGGAAGAGAAACTGAATGCTCAGTTGAAGGAAGCAATTGTAGGGTTCCACCCTATTGCAAAGGGTGAATCTAATTTCTTACAGCCTGTTAGGTTAATGTTGCTGGGTTGGAATAAAAAGATCGTGTCCCTGAAAGGGGAAAGATGTAGGTGGTGGAGGACAGACAGAAGTTCCAGAGCAACTGGCCAACTTCCAGTTGGTGGTAATGTTAGGAAGATTGGGAAGAAATATGTCATAAAAAGGAGAATCAGGGTAAGAATTAACAGGTATTATTACCTAAGTCCAGGTAGGGGAGAGAGTGAAGGTTTGGCTACAGGTAGTGATTTGAGTATTAAAAATGCCTGAATGAGGGTCTGGACAGTAGGTTGCTGAGAAACAAATGAGGCTTGTTGTGTAAAAGAGATAGAGGTAAACATAGGCCCTTGAAGATTAAAATGAGTTTTGCAGTGTAACTGGCTTAAGAGTATACAATTTATAGTTGGACAAATTCTGGGGTTTATTATCCAGCCTGGCTTATTGGAGTTGAAAGGGGCTAGATATGATTCTATTTGATTCCATTCTGTGGACAGGATAAGAACTGCAATTAATCCATCTTGAAGGGAAATGTTGGCACATATCCAACAGTTAGCATAGGATTGAGATGTTTTATGAATTTTAAGGAGGTTGAGAGCTTCTTGAACTGTGGGTAAATAAGGGTGTGGAATAACAATTGAGGGGGTTATGGTTAAAAGAAAAATGAAGATTAAGGTACCCAACATGGACAGAGAAGAGACTGTCCCAAGATATGCACAGGATTGTGGTGGCATTTGTAGAAGGTGAGGAGGAAAATGAGGAGAAAAATTAGGACAGTAATTAAGCAGAAGTACCAGAGCCTGCCAGGTTTTGTTGGGGCTTATGGTTCAGAGTGAGAGCTTTTGACAGATGAGTCGAAGCCTGGTGTCTGTGACAAGTTGGCAGGCATAGACAGGTGGCTCCTCATGTTGTCTCCATGAAGAGGGCTTGAAGTCATCTGGTGGATCAGTGGGCTTGAGCCGAGAGATATATCCACAAGCGAATTCCTAGGAGTTTAGCTGCATTAGGGGTAGTGAGAATTATTCGGAAAGGACCTTTCCATGGATGTTGAAGAGGTTTGGTCTGTCCTGGGAGGTCCTTAAGTAGGACCCAGTCGCCTGGTTGTAAATTCTTAGAGCTTTCTAGGTTGAGAGGCTCAGGAAGTTGAACAGTGGCATATTCCCAGAGAAGCTGCCTGGTGAGCTCTGGTACAGGTAAATAATCCCCTGATGAAGGTGGAGGTGGGGGCATAGAGGTAAATGTTCAGAGGAGAGCTGATCACCCATACATGAATTCAAAGGGGTTAAGCTGGAGAGGTGACCTTGGGTTATTCGCAGCCTAAAGAGGGCATAGGGAAGGAGTTTTACCCAGCTTTGGGGAAGTTCTAAAGTGAGTTTTGTGATATGCTGCTTAAGAGTAGAGTGAGCCTTTTCCTCTGTGGTTGGAACTAATTTTTTTTTTTTTTGTTAATCCTCACATGATATTTCTCCATTTATTTTTAGATAGAGCGAAAGGGAGGGTGGAAGGGAGGGAGAAAGAGAAACTTTGATGTGAGAGAGACACATTGATTGGTTGCCTCTCGCATGACCCTGACCAGGGCTGGGGATTGAACCTAAAAGCCAGGCACATGACCTTGACCAGGAATAAAAACTGCAATTGTTTGGTCCACAGTCTGATGCTCTAACTGCTGAGCCAAACTGGCCAGTGCAGGAATTGAGCCTTTTCTATTTACCCGATGACTGAGGATGATAGGCTGAGTGTAGCTTGTAGGAAATGCCAAATGCTTGTGAAACCTGTTGGGCAATCTGAGAAGTAAAACCTGGGCCATTATCACTCTGAAGGGAAGTAGGGAGCCCGAACCTGGGAATTATTTCTTGAAGAAAGACTTGAGTGACTTCAGAAGGCTACTCAGTCTTAAAGGGAAAGGCTTCTAACCATCCTGAGAAGGTGTCTCTTAATGTAAGAAGTTATCTATATTTCTTGTGTGTGGGCATGTGAAAAAAATCTAGTTGCCAGTCCTCTCCTGGGAGATGACCTCTGAGTTGATGGGTAGGGAAAAAAGGTGGAAGTCTGAGATGCCCCTGAGGGCTGACTTGGCGACAGATGGGGCAGCCTTTGGTAATGTGTTTTAGTTTGTCCTCTAAGTTACTGCAAAGGAGAAGTGGTGATAAGAGTGCCTTGAGGGGTCTGCTTCCAATATGTAGAGAGTTATGAATATTGTCAAGACTTAGAGACTCCTGCCTTGGCTGGTTTGGCTCAGCAGTTGGAGCATCGGCCTTCAGACCAAAGAGTAGAGGATTCAGTTCTGGTCAAGGGCACGTATCTTGGTGTGGTTTGGTCCCCGGCCCTGGTCAGGGTTGTGTAGGAGGTAACCAATCAATGTGTCTCTCTCACATCAGTGTTTTTTTCTCTCTCTCTCTCCCTCCACCTCTCTCCCACTTTATCCTCGGATGAGTTTTAAAAAAAAATTAGAGACTCCTGTTGAGTGGGTAGAATGACTTTCCCTTGGAGAGAGAGAGACAGGGCCCTGTCCAGGTGGCCCCAGCTTGGTGATTTCTTCAATGGTGTAATTAGGAGAGAGGTCCAGAAAGGAGAAGACTTGGGTGGCTTGAAAAGGGAAGGCTGCAGCCTGCTTAGCCTCCTTGCCAGCCTGGTTGCTTCCTAGGGCCTCAAAGGACTGTGAGTGTTGCTGTGGCTTTCCGTGAATAACTGCAACTTGCTTGGATAGTTGCCTATATGAGTTGTAAAATGAGTTCTGCGTGTTTGATTGATAATCTTTGTGCAGTGAGGAGAATACACTCCCTCCAGATGGCGGCATGTTAGTGTAGGATGTGATAAGCATATTTAGAATCAGTGTAGATTCCAAGTGTTAAATTTTTGCCTAACTGAAGGGCTCTGGTAAGGGCTATAAATTCAGCCTTTTGGGCAAAGGTGCCTGGAGGTAAAGGGGCACTCTCGACTGTGTGGGTAGTAGTAACTATAGCATATCCTGCCCTTTTCTGTTCCTTTAAGGTATAGCTACTCTTGTCTATAAACCAGCTATGGTCTGGGGAGGACAGTTGGAAGTTGGAAAGTTTGGGCCTTACTGTGATGGATTGTTCTAAAATTTCTAAGTAAATATGTTAGAGATTTTGAGATGGGCTTGGGAGGAGAGTGGTAGGATTAAGTGTGGCACAAGAGAAAAGAGTTATAGAGGGATTGTTTATAAGTAGAGTATGGTAATGAGTGATTTGGCTAGTAGTCAAATGGTAAACTTTGTTGTTTAGAATGTCAGTGACTTGGTGAGATGTGTAGACATGAGTAGGTTGTCCACAGGTAAGCTTGTTAGCCTCAGTGATGAGGAGAGCTGTGGCAACTAGAGCCCTAAGGCAAGAGAGTCAGCCTTTGGCTGTGGTGTCTAAGTCCTTAGAGAAATGGGTGACAGCCTTGAAGTCAGGGCTGTGCTTCTGACCTAGGACTCCAAGGGCAATAGCTCCTCCTTCGTGTACATAGATGAAGAATGGTTTATTGAGGTTGGGAAGGGCTAAAGCCAGGCCTTTAGTTAGTGCCTCTTTAAGGGTAGAAAAAGCTTGCTGAGGGGGTGACTTCCAGTCTAAAGGTTCATAATACAGACCCCTGAGTGCCTTCAGTGGGGGTTTGGCAAGCCTAAACAGTGGAATCCAAATACGAAAGTAACCTGTTAGACGCAGGAAGACCCGGGCATCTTTCTTAGTGTGTAGCCTCCAGAGAGGTGATAAGTTTCTTTCTTTTTTTTGTATCAATATTTCATTCCTTTTTATTTATTTATTTATTTTTTAATTTTAATTAATTAATTAATTTTTTTGTTACAGATGTTTCTCCTTTTTTACCCCATTAGCACTCCCCTCCGCACCCCACCCCCGCCCCATCCCTGGCTTTGTTGTCCATGTCCATTGGTTATGTATACATGCATATAAGTTCTGTGGTTTATCTCTTCCCACCCCCCCACCCCTTCTTCTGAGGAATGTCAGTCTGGCTCCTACTTCCATGTTTCGGGGTCTACTGTATTCTCTCTGTCCCAGCTCTGCGCTGTGGAGTCATTTGGGAGTGTAACCCGAGGGCGCTGCTCCCAGCTAAGGCCACTGCCGAGCTGCCCGTGGGCTCCCAGCCCTCGTCTCGCGCCTTCACAAGCCTACCAGGATCGAGTCAGTGTCCCTGGTTATATGGTCCTCGCAAGCTGCTTTTCTGTTGATTTTTCCCGTCGATTTGTCTGTGTTATAGTTGTAATTCCAGTTTGGTTCTGGGAGACGGTCTGTGTAGCTTCCATTCACTCTGTCGTCATTTGAAATTCCTTGAGAGGTGATAAGTTTCTTGTGTTGGGTGGTAATAGCTCACCTGCCTGGCAAAGAAAGGAATCCTAGATAAATAACAGTTGGCTGATTTATCTGAATTTTACCTGGCGAGACTCAGTATCTATACTGTACCAGATGTATGAGGAGAGTGACAGTGTTGGTGTGAGATGTGGGGGTCAGGGCTGCAGAGAAGGAGATCATCAACATATTGGAGAAGTGTGCTGCCAGGGAGATGATGTGGCTAGGTCTTGTGCTAATACTTGTCCAAAAGGATGGGGGCCATCACAAAATCCCTGAGGGAAGGACATGCAGGTTAACTGCTGTGAATGCCCTGTGTCTGGGTCAGTCCAAGTGAAAGCAAAGAGGTCCTGTGAGTCAGATGTTAATGAAATGGTAAAAAAGGCATCTTTGAGATCAAGGACTGTGAAAATTTGCGTATTGGAACTGAGCAAGGGCGTAGGGTTAAGGACCACTGTGTGTAGAGGAATAACAGCCTTATTAACAATTCAGAAGTCTTGGACCATCCTGCTTCCTGACAGGCAATATGGGATTATTGTAAGGGGAGTTCGTGGGCCGTAGGAGACCAGATTGGAGAAATTTAGTAAAAAGAGGTTTAAGTCCCTGAAGATAATATAGTTTGGGAGGGAATTAAGCTCAGCAAGGGAAATGATTAGGGTCCTTGAGCAAAATGAAAATAGGTTGTAAATGTCGGGCTCGCCCTGGAGTGCTAGTGTCCCAACCCTCAGGAGGTACCTGCTATAAGATTTCGATAGAGATAGAGGTGGAAGGACCTGGGAGTGTCTAGAGAGGCCTTTCCTAGGAAGCCAAGAAAAGAGGCTTGAGGAGTTAGGAGGAACTGAGTGCCTAATTTGACCATGAGGCCCCTCCCTAGGTAGGGAGTGGGATAGTTTGGAAAGACCAGGAAGGAGTAAGTGAAGGTCTGATCTACCAGTGAGCAGAGAAGTTGAGTACAGGAGGGGGATTGCACCTTGGCTTTGACACTGATGATGGAGATAGGGAAGGGAATCAGAGGACCTGAAAACTCAGAAAGAGTAGAGTAAACGGCTCCCATATTGATAGGAAAATTGACTTGCTTACCTGTGATGGAGAGTTGTTTGCAGTTGAAGCAGGGCTTCTTCCTCAGTATTGAAATGTGTTGTTCTTGCTATTCATCTGAACCCTTCTGGTAAGTCTGCCTCTGGAGAACCCCACCCAAAATCGTGGCTAGCATTTCAAATGCTTCTTTTTGCTCTTGGGCTCATTGTAGGTCCTGCTCCCTCTGTTCCTCACTCCTATCCTCATTCCTATTGTTGAAGACCTTAAAGGCCAGGTTGAGGAGTTCAGATTGAGGGGTCTGGGGTCCCTTTACAAGCTTTTGTACCTTGTGCCAAATATTAGGGGCTGACTGGGAGATAAAGTGCATTGCCAGGATGGACTGGCAACTTCTTAGAGCCAGCATAAGTTGGTATACAGCATAAGGATGTCTAAAACTCATGAGAGGAAAAGGACAGAATTTTCATTCAACCCCTGAGTAACCGCCTTAACTTGATCACAATTGATGGGCTTGGTAGTAGCTCTTTTCATACCCTCAATGAGGTAGGAAAGCACATAATCCCATTTATCGTGGTTTGGGGACCCATGCTGATAATACCAATTAGGATCTTGATTGGGGACAGTAGCCTGAGTGTTGGGCTGCCTCTGGTTAAGATTGTCTGCATATTCCTTAGCTTTGGTCCAAATACTACCTCTCTCCTCTGTCATGGTGCAGGTAGAGAAAATGATGTGGATATCTCTCCAAGAGAGGTCATAGGAAAGTGTGAGGTCTTCAGATTTTTTAGTACATTTAGATAGATTGGCCAAAAAGCTTCCAAGTTAAACTTTAGTCTGGGAGAGATCTGACATAGAAAAAGGGACATAAATTTGGATAATGCCCTGCAACCTCATGGAGGGGAAGTTGGTCACAGGAGAGGAAGGTCCCTGAAAATGTCAGCCTGACCGAGTATGACCAGGAGAAGGAAGAGGCAAAGAGGGAGAAGGAGAAGTAAAAGGAGGGCATGTCAGGGAACTAGGAGAAGAGACTGGTGGGGGAAGACCGTAAGACGGGGCGTTTGGGGATGTGGATAGGGTGAGATCATCTGAGTATGAAGATGATGGAAGTAAAGAGGAAGGAGTAAGAAGGAGCATATAACAAGAAGATAGAGGTCAGGGTGATGAGCGAATTCAAAGAAGGCCTGAACATAAGGGACCTTGGACCATTTACTGAGGTGGCAACAGTAAAGATCATGCTGGAGAATGGTATTATGATTAAGAGAGCCACTCTGGAGTCAGATTATCTGGTCATCTAATTGATATTGTGGCCAAGCTGTATTGCAATAGAAAATCAAACACTTGGGGCTTAAGTCCTAGAGCCTTCCAGTTCTTAAGGAGACAACTCTATGGGGAGTTCTTAGGTGGGGTTGACTGAGCATTGCCCATGATAAAGAAAAAGAGAAAAAAGGAAGAACTTCTTAGGTACAATAACATGCCAAGGATAAGGCTGAGAGTGCGGTGAAAGTCTGAGATGGGTGTCCCCAGCTCAGACGACCTAGATCTACATTGAGTTCCAGGCATCCCCAGAGACTCAAGTCAGACCAAACCATCCCCAGAATCAAGCATCCTTAAATCCAAGAGTGGACCGAACCTAGAGATGTGATCCAGATGCAAGAGATCAGACTGAAACTAGCAGGGAGATGGCAAGGAGAGCGACTGTCACTTATTTTAAACCTAGAGGCAGTTTGTGTCCCCAGAATCAATGAGAATGATTCCTGACCAAGGAGAAGTGGGCACTGAGGAGAGAGTCCATGAAATTAAAGGGAAAGAAAGGAACTAAACTTCCAGAGACTGGATTAGGGCATTAGCCTAGGCAAACTATTGCTTCCCTCTGCTTCCCTAGTTGCAAGTCCCGGAAGTTGGAGAAGAGAAGTTAACTTTCTGTACAGTGACATGTGCTTGTGAAAGAATTCACAAAGAAATAGAAGAAATGCAGGGAGGACATCTACTTTACTTTCCAAGAGAGGAAAGGGCTGGTGTATTGATAGGCCATACAGGGCAACAAAGATAGAGAGTTGCTCTTTTACTTGGGGTTTCAGGGAGTAAATGGCAGCTATGCAGAGAGGGAGATTGTATTGAAGCTGACCAAATGCCCAGATGCCAGGGATTGTCTTGAGAATTTACTGTTTGTTTGCTTTCCAGGAGTCAGTCCAGCAGATATGTTCTAAGGGGATATCTTTATCAGCATTTTCTCTAGCCTGTAAAACAGGCTCAGAGCAAAAGCTATAAAGAGTTAGAAAGGGAGAAGCTTGTCTGAAGGGAAGGGGGAAGGGAACTTTCTACTAACTAGAGACTTTTGTGCAAATCATCCTGGAGATATTAAAACAGCAGGGAGGAGGAGGTAGGAGAAAATGCAGCCTTGAGCACAACCCTTATCTGACCCACTGTTTGAATAGAGGGGTGGCTTGGATCAGAAGAGCCAGCTATCTCCATGTTTAATTACCAGGTGCTTCTCATAAATAGTGGGAAAACCACCACAAAGAAAAGAAGGACCTGTTTTCTGTCCTTACAATTATCACTGAATATGACTTTTTAAAAAAAATCCTCACCCCAGGATATTTTTTTCCATTGATTTTTAGAGAGAGTCAAAGGGAGGGAGGGAGGGGGAGGAATAGGTTGTGGAAGAGAGAGAGAAAGATGGGGGGTGGAGAGAGAGAGAGAGATGGGGGGTGGAGAGAGAGAGATGTGAGAGACACACATTGCTTGGTTGCTGGGGAATGAGCCTGTGAGCCTTCGTTGCACAGGCTGACACTCCAACCACTAACCCACACTGGTCAGGGCTGAATGTGGCTTTTTTTAAAAATGTATTTTATTGTTCTGAGAGGAGGCAGTTCCCAGGTTTCTCCTTGGTCTTCTTACCTCTTACTCCACAGGTCAAGGAAGGAGTGAAAGTTCTGCCAACTATTTAGTGTGCGTACTCCAATTATTCTTTCAGGACCATCTAAGTCATTGGGTTCTGTGAGTTGGACCTTCATTTTCTGCCTGTTCCTATGTGCATTCTGTCTAACGAGGGGTCATAATGATGTTTTTGGTCCCTGGGTATCAATACCTATTCAGTCTCTGTGTTTAACAGTCCTTGAAAGCTTGGGTATTCCCTTTTCCCTGTGTACAGTAACCTGAGTAAGTGACTGTAGATCCCTTTAGGCATGGTCTGGGGAATGGTACCATATACTCTTGTCATGGTGCAGCAGGGTCCTTTCTCCCAGAGACCCAGTGTCTCTTTTACTCAGTGGGTTTCAGGTTTCAAAACTGACTCAAATTCTGAAACTAGGCAAGGGATAGTGTCCTACTTTGGGGAACTATTCTCAGTCTCCTGATTGTCCATTCTTAATTTCTTTTTGGTTGTATAAAATAAGCAAGACACCTATGGGTTGATATACAGTAAAGTGTTAATTTTACAGCTTTGGGGTGTTCAAGTCCTGCACATTCTAAAGAAAATGGCCCTCAATTGGCTCCTAGCAGATAACCTTCAAGCCCTTGTAATATCCTGCCTGATAAGAATATTTTATGTCTGAGACCTTGAGTCACAGGTAGTTTATGCTTAACAAAGTGATTTGGGGGATAGGGAGGACTTAGGCCATGGTGCATTAATTTGACCTCTGGAGTGGCTAGAGACTAAGTAACTAAGGTCAGCCACATGGGCACTTCATTCCTACATGACTGATCCCCAATAAAAACATCAAAGCTCAGTAATGCATTCCTGGTTGGCAAAATTCACACCATCGCTTAGGAGAATTGATCCCTGGGGGTTGATCAAGTAAGAATGTCCTCTGAGCAAGTCCTTGACCCATGGTCATGTAGTGGGTTTCCTGACTTTACACAGAATATACAGTCTGGCATCTCACTTCATTGAGCCTTTGATCCCGGTTCTAGCATGTCTGCTGCACTTAGTGTGGCCACCACATTTTACAGACTTCCTAGTCACACCCTACCAGTGTGTTAACACCTTCCTCTGGGATCATTGCTGGGTGTTAAATCTCACATCATGATTGAGTGTTCCCAAATTAATTGTCTCCATTATCCAACTTTCTGTTCTATGCTTCCTGGTCAGCACTCTCAGGGTGCAGTCCCAGGATCAGCCACCTGGCTCCTGCTGGTATATGAAGACTGGGTCCTACAGCTCTACCACCAAATAATGCCTGGCCTCATTTAGTAGACCTTGTACTCCCCCCACTGGGTTGTGTTGTGACTTGAGCCTAGTTCTTATTCTAGAGGCCAGGCAGGGTGATGGGGGCAGATGCTGGGAGCAGAGGTTATGGTAAGGCGGAGACTCAGTGGATCTTACAGGGAGTTCTGGAGCTAGGGTGCCCTTTCGGCATTGTCCTGAATTGAGGCAAGGGGACCAAGCCATTTAACTCCATATTGTCCAGGTATTGACAAAATATAGTTCCCTTTGGTTGAGATCAGTTCCCAAAGATGGCCTCAGCTGTGAGAGGTGAACGGCAACTCTGTCAGCAGATGGGGGGATGAGTGTCTCACTCCTAAAGTGGGGTGAGGTGGTGCACCCCAGCATTCCTTTCTACTACCAAGAATAGAGAGAAGATTCTATAGGCCTCCAGAGAGAAAAAGATGCTTGAAAAATACAATTAGTAAAGTTAAAAAAATGTCTTTCTTTTGTAAATGTTTGCTAAAATCATCAATCATTTGGATATATTTAAATTAA
The DNA here is from genome assembly GCF_014108415.1 of Molossus molossus. Taxonomy (NCBI): domain Eukaryota; kingdom Metazoa; phylum Chordata; class Mammalia; order Chiroptera; family Molossidae; genus Molossus; species Molossus molossus. The sequence goes on from NW_023425399.1 coordinate 45,306,425, forward strand.
GGGATCAATTAAAAGAATAATATTACTTGACATAATAGTAACACTACTATCTGGATATATAAAAACAACTCACTTTATTAAGTGAAGATTTTAATAATCCTTCTAGTGGTAGTATTTTGAGTTGTCCTGCATTACCACCCTCCCCCTTAAACCCTTATTTTCCCTCAAAGGAGAAAAAATAAGAACAAAAAAGTGCTGAGTTGGTAAAAGAGGGGAGTTATTTATAGAAATGTGTGACCCAGGAAGATTGTGGATTACCATAAAGTGCTCTGAGCACCAAGCAACCCTTCAAAGTCTTAATCTATAAACAATTTATATGTTCTATGATTAGGAAAATGTTCCGCAGTCTGTTTCCTGCTTTGTAAGATGAGCAGGAGCAGGGCCGAGGGCTGCATGCTGAAGAGGAAGATTTAGAGGGACCAAGTTGGCGGGGAAGTGAGATTGCAGTTGGTTTATTAAATTTGACATTGGTCAACTTTCTCGGACTTGGCCAGCTCTTCTCTAATGCCCTCTGCTGGAAGACAATGAGAACTACTTGTTAAAGATGAGTAAGGAATACATTTCTGATTTAGTTTTTTCTGATGGTGAATTAGAAACTCTCTCCAACACCCAGTACCTCCCCCTGAGGAGAAGGCTGTGGGCTGTCAGGAGACACTAAAGAGGGCAGAAAGGAGAACTCTGCCTCCAGTCTGGTCTCAGAAGGTGCCTGAGATAAAAAGCATCCATTTCCAATGAGAGAAGAGAGGGTGGCTAGGTGCAGATGACTCCAGAGTGATTAGCTGTTGTCAGGCGATAAACTGGTCACCAATTATAGGAGTACAGCTCTGAAACCACTTGGGGTTTCTGCCCATTTGTTTGCATTTGCTTAGGGGGTAGTAAAGAAATTTATTCTTGATATTGAAGGGGCTGAGTATGTTATATCAAATCCATAATTTATTATATGTCTTTTCAAGTGACAAATAAGTCTTATTCTCTAGAACCTCATTCAATATTATGCATATAAAAACTGGAGCTCAGATTTGATTATTTAATAAATGAATGGATGGACAGCTAAACAAAAAAATAAATCACACAATCCGTTTTTGCTCATTGTATCTTTTTAAAACATATAAAATCTTTTTTAATGTACAGAATTGTGAAAAAATAATAGTTGTATGACTTGATGAATTTTTCCAAATTAACTCACCTCTGTAAACAGCACTCAGACCTAGGAAGAGAACATTTCCAGCTGCCCTCCTTTTAGCCCAACCCCTTGCAGTCACTACCCACCCCTAGAGGCGACAACTTGCAGCATAGATTCATGTGGCCTTATTTTGTACTCAATGTAGAATCATATAGTCTGTTCTTTTTTGTGTGTGGTTTTGGGGGGTGGAATTATTATATATTTACAGTTTCTTATTCTTGTTAAGGCTCTCTGTCAGCAGGTGTTCCTATGGTGGAAGCATGTTCTATTTTGTATCAGGCATTATTTGCTCCATATTATGTGTATATGATTTACCTGTATGGTTGCATGCAGTTGCAGATAATTCATCCTCACTGCAGGGTAGTGTCTCATTGTGTCAATGTACCATGATTTAGTTTGAGTTCTTCTAGAATAGACCCTGAGCAAGGATCTGAGTGCAAGTAGTTTGCTTGAGGGATGAAAGAAACCCTGGTAGGTTAATGAGGATGTAAGACAAGGAAAGGAAGGCAGCCAAAAACAGGAGTGTTATCAAGTAAATTATCACTCTGGGCCACTGGAGTTCAGTCCCCCTGGTACCTCTGGGAGATGGTGTAGAAATGCCCCAGCGGGATGAGGGGGCTGGGGTAATTAGGAGCTCTGGTGCCAGAGAAAACTCTTAGACAAAGAAAAGCAGGTGGAGGCAGTTGGAATGCAGGCAGGCAAAAAAGTAAGAGTGAGGACATCTGAGCAGGGCACTGCTAAACTGTTACAGAATCAGTGGAGCTTGGTTCTGTATTGACGCTTCAGTACTCAGCAAATAATTGTGGACCAGGCACTGTAAGAGTATTTGTTGTCTTTGCCGACCCAGCATGCCTTGCATTCTTTCCCACTTTTCCTTTAGGGAGCTATGTTTCCTTTGTGATAGGCAGCCTTAATGGGCCTATCAAACCTTGCCAAAGGTCTGTTCCTGATCTAAACTAGGCCAGTCAAATCCTGTTCTTTGGGGCAGAAAAGGATTGGGACTGATCTTGCTGGTAGTGGTGACTTGATTGACTTTCATTAGTTCTCTCTCTCTCTTCCTGGGGTTGCCTGCTTCCTGTCACTTGCTAGATAAAATTTTCCTTAAGAGTTAATGGACTGTCCTGTGTTCTTTTAAAAAATTCCTTTTATTGACTGTATAAGTCCAGGCCCTCGAAGCAGCAAATGCCAAGATGAAATTAGATGTCTAAGCAGTTTATTAGAGAAAATGGAGAGGCTGGCAGACTCTTAGTCTGAGATGCTGGGCTGACTCCAATGGAGGAGAGAGGGAAAGAAAAAAGAAAAGTTGGATGGCAAAATTCTTTGCATTGCAGCTCTCAAAAAGCTTCAGTGTGTCTGATGGGCATCCTTAAGCCAAAATTTGCGTGGGTCTCAAGGAACAGTCCTGCCTTGGTAGCCTTGATGTACTCAGTCATTGGCTGAGACCAGCTATTTCCACAAAGCCTTGGGGCATGAAATCAGCACCTGAATTCATAGCACTTGGAACCTTTGGTCAATTACATCAGCTGCAGCAGGACATCTGAGAGGCACATTGTCACAGTTACCACATTGCCTAAGTTAACAAGACAACAACCTGACACTACTAACTGATCCAGTACCTCATCTCTCTGTTTTTTGTTAATATATGTATAAATTCAGGTGCAAATTGCCCTTCTCCTGAGTTATTTGGAGGATTAATAGTTAACATTTACTTATCCCATTCTGCCTTTCACCTTGAATTAATTAAGCCTATGGGAGACTCTTTTTGTAATCTGAATCTCTGGTCATAGGTTCTGATTTTAGATGCAAATTGTGCTTGGTAAAAGTAAGCCCTTTAGTTGTTTACATTTTGGAAATACCATTGTTGCCTCAACCCCACTTTCCAGGTGTGGGACCTTGGGCAAGTCTGGGAACCTCCCTGGCATGCAATTTCCTCTTCTATAGAGCCTTTGCTCAAAGGCTCATGGTGAGAAACCAAGAGAATGCATGTAAGGTTCTTGCACACTCTTTATCCTGAGTACTAGTCTTTCTCATTTTTATTGCCCATTCCTGCATCTTGGCTCCTCCTTCTAGTCACCGGAAGTGCTGTTCTAGCACTGAGATTTAATAAAGCATGAAAATTTGGCCCTGGCCAGTTTGTCACAGTGGTTAGAGCGTTGGCCTGCGGACCGGAGAGACCTGGGTTCATTTCCCGCTAGGGGCACGTACCTCGATTACAGTTTGTCCCTGGCCCTGGTTGGGGTCATGTGGGTGGCAAACACTCAGTGTGTCTCTCTCACATCAATGTCCCCTCCCCCCCCACTCTATCTGAAGATAAATGCAAAAATGTTCTTAGGTGAGGATAAAAAAAAATACTATGGAAATTTGATAGGGGTCAGAGGGAAGAGATGGAAAGGAAAGGAGCATGGTTCCATTTACAGTACATTTTACTGAGGCAAAGGCCCACTAGTAAAAGCATTTTACACATTCTCTGGTTATGAACAACTGTTGACTTCTGTTAGACAAGATGGCTCTCAGGCTCTCCTCTCTGCAGAGAATTCAAAACTAAGAGGTCCACTGGAAAGCTGCCACTTAGTGGTGGAGAGTGCAGGGAGGCCAGGAAGTGCCCTGGTCTGGTCACTTGGCCAGGATGAAGTGACTGAGAGGTAAGAGGAGCATGAAAAACAGAATCAGAGGACATTGAAAGTGAACTGCTGAGTCACACCTGTGCCTGGAGCCTGGGATGGCACTGATCTCAGCCAGGGATGCAGGTTCTGTATTAAGTGTCCCTGCAGCACATTCTGGCCCATCACACCTTGGCTCCTTTCCCTCAGTCCACTCTGTCTCTGAGAGCCCACATTTTGTTTTGCATAATCATTCTTTGAAGTTAATGGACATTTACTTTATGAGCATGTCTGTGTCTCTCTGAAAGATCCTAATGCCCCAGAACAAATGGCAGGGACCATTGCCAAGTTGTCTCAAGGGGGTCCTTTTAAAAACCTATGCAAAAAATATTGAATTTACAAGAATTTTGCTCACAGAGAAAACTTGCAGGACCTTAGGTTGTATACAGTGAGATTTACCTAATTGATCAGTTCAAAAAGTAGAAGTAATATTGCACTGCTAATTTGTTTTTCTTGGGAGATGGTTGCCTAGAGCCACCTGTCCTCTTCTGTCTAGTCCTTTTTGTGATTAGTGACAGACATTTACAAGAAAGCTCACCTGGGTTGGGAGCCAAATGTTGAAGACGAAGAGCCAGTTGTAGCAGACACTGCCAGGCCACCCGTTCATATCCTGGGGGTCTGATGGCCTCAGCCCTGAGGGGCTTCCCTTAGAGCCTCAGAGGACCTCTCTGAGTAAGCCAAGCAGGTTGGAAATGCCCGGGAATTAATGGTCCCATTGCTTCCTGCTCCACTGGTGGGGTCATTCTGGGGAGAATGGTTTATGCTGCTTCCTGAGCATCCCTACAGGATTGCTCTCCGGGGTTTGAAGTGAAAAGCTTAATGTATGTCTTTTATTTTCCAAGTTCCCATCCCTATCTCACTTTCTCATCCCACTTTCCTCACCATCTGGGCATTTTCTGCCTCCCTCCACCCCCCAGTAAATCATTTGTACTGGAATCCTTGTCTCTGGAGAACCCAAACTAAGATACATGCTGATACATTCATAGGAAATGTGTGAAGATTCAGTTCTGGGTCTGACACTCAGCAGTGATGAATGCAGGGAGCCAGTGTGGTCCACTGGAGAGTGCCCAGCTTTGCACAGAAACTGTGTCACAACTAGGGAGAGGAAAGCTACTGGCACGTACGGGGTAGAGCCAGGGATGATGCTGATGTTAGTGCATAGGACGGCACCCACAACAAAGATTATTTGGCTCCAATGTCAGTAGTGTTGAGGTTGAGAAACTCTGCAATAATTATAAATCTGAACTGTGGTGGTAGCAATGGTAAGTGATGGCCGCCAGGTATCAGGAGACTAGAAAGTGCCAGGAACTGGGTATCAGCTGGGTATCATGCAGGCAACCAGAGCCCTGAGAGCATGAGGGAAAAGGGTCAATAACAGGATTAGACCTTCACAAATCAGGGATGTGGGGTTGCAAAACAGCATGGAAGGACCAGCAGAGATGCCCACCAGTTCTTGTGAAACCCTGGCGGAGTTTTACAACTCCCTAGGTGATTCCACTTACACAGCTAAGTTTGAGAACTAGGTTCCTAGCCCAAAGGCTCTGTGAGTTTTATAACCCAGGATGTGGTTGCTGCTCAAGTTGTGCTCAATTCAGATCTTGACCATAGCCTGCTGATCATCTTAGTATAAGTGGGGAAGGTCCAGGTTTGTCTGGCCAGGTTGGAGAGGCTCTATTTCCATTAGTGATCCTATCACTGGGGCACAGAGAGTGAGGCAGCTGATGAGGACGCAGGTCTCCCACTTAAGCTCTGATTTCTGAGCTCTGACTCAGTCAAACCCCTACTTTTTCACTCCCTCCCTTCACTTACTCACTTGGTTTTGCAAATGCTATTTATTCACCAGACAATATTAGAAGCTCTCTGTTGATTGAAAACATTTCATGTGGTTTTATTTTTTTCCTTTCATTTAAAGAAGAGCAAATACAGGGTTCTCCCAGGCCTGACCCCCACACCCCACTTCAGAATATATTATTGAAGGGTTTTACCTAAAGGCGAGCAAGTTCTCTACAGTTATCCTTTGGAACTTCATGTGCTTTTTTTTTTTCCCTTTTCCTTTTCTCTTCTTTCCTTCCCTCGCCCTTCCTTATTTTCCTCTCCTTTATATATTTAGTGGTGGGAGGTGATGAAAATAGAGTAAAATTAAGGCTAAAAGGAGAGGTTAAGAATGATTAACCTTTGAAGGACTTTGCAAACTCATTATGTAGGTAGTAACTAAATGAGAGTCCTAGTTCTGGAAACCCTTGGAAATAGTTTTTCCCCAACTACTTGTAGTAACTAATGTGCCCGAAATAGTTCATGCTAATGATTAATTGCTGGTTTTCCTAAACCTGAGGTCTGTCATCTGGAGACATTTTTATGTTAGATATTGATTTGCATATATAAAAACTTTATAACAGCCCACTAATTACCATGGAGCTTCAAAAGAATGCCCAGGAGCTGTATTGGTAACCCCATCCACAAACAAATACTTGCTCATCAGATTTACCTGTTTAACTTAAACTATAATTACTGGGCAGTCAAACAACCAACAAGTGTAGGTACTAGTTATCCAAATGAGACTTGAAATGTTCAGAATCACCTAGTTATTTTTAGCTTCTTGACTGTTATTTCACTTCACATTTGCAGTCAACATGAGTAACTTGTGTTCGATGAATTAGTTTATCAAGTTATTTCCATAATTATATTGGATGTATAGTGAAGTAACACTTCAAATACATGTGTTTTAGAATAAAATATAAACTACTGGATCTACTGGGAGGAAACAGCAAATGCCTAATGTAGAGAGATGGTCAGACCAGCAGGTGGCAGTGCGGACCAGAAAATAAAAATGTCTTCTTTCTAGAGAGAGGCTTTTGGGGTAAGACACTCCAGGTTTATATACTACTTACGAAGAGCTTTTGAATTAAAAGGCCTTTCTGTAGTCCATGCAGAAGGTCTTTAATAAGGGGCTCAAGAGCATCACACTATATGCAAAGCTCTTAGGTCTGGAACCGAGCACCCAGCAGAGCAGCTTGGTGGTGATGCACTGCTCTGAGGCCTGAGGCTACCAGGGTGGCCTCCCCAAGTGCGTTTACTTTTTTGGACTTTAGTAGCTGAACCATATACCCGATAGTGGGTTCTGGTTTCTGCCTCTCTCACTCTCTTCCTGACAACTTTGCTGTTCTCTGCTTCAACGGAAAGATTTATGGCAACTTTATTGCAACTCAATGGGGAAAAAAATCTTCAATATAAGGGCAGTATACATTATTGTTTGTTTGTTTTTTAATCCTCACCCAAGGACATTTTTCCATTTTTTGTTCAGATAGAGTGGGAGGGAGAGAGAGGAAGAGAGAGCGAGGGGGGGAGAGAGAGAGAAACATTGACATGAAAGGAACACATTGAGTGGCTGTCTCTCACTCGACCCAACTAGGGCTGGGGACAAAGTGCAACTGAGGTACGTGCCCTTAGTGGGAACCGAACCCGCGTCTCTCTGGACCGCAGGCCAGTGTTCTAACCGCTGAGCCAAACTGGCCAGGGCTATACATTATTGTTTTTTAAACATTTGTTTCTAGTTCTTGATTCACAGATGGTTTACATAAAAATAAAATCATGTTATTTAAAAAAAATTCATCTCCGACTCACTGTTCCTCATAAATTAGCTGACTTGGATATGAATAAGATGTTACTGAGTCCTTTAGGGAAAATGTCATAAGGAATTCTATTTAAACAACCATTCTGATAATAAAAGGACAAACATAAAATAATGATAATATAAGTTGGACATATCATCATGACCACCAATGTAAAATATTGTTTCTTAGCTTGACTTCACTTCAGTTTTTTAAAATAATACATGAGAATAGAATTTACTAATGTTTTCTTCTCTTCATTCCTTGTGTGAACTTTCTGTTTCTTTCCCCCATTAAGCTAGTGAAAAAGTAGTATTTAACCCAGGGTACTATAAATGCTACAGTTTTAGATTCAGTTGTTAAACTTCTTTTCTTGTTTAATGTTGAGTACTCTGATGGAGCTTTTCACCCATGGAGTGCTTTTACCCCAGAAAACAAAACCAACAGAGAGAGAGAGAGAGAGAGAGAGAGAGACTGATTTAAGAAATTGGCTTCCATGATGCTGGAGATGGAGGCTTGGAAAGTCTAAAATCTATAGGGTGGGCCAGCAGCCTGGATACCTAGGGAAGAATTGTGGTTGAGTCCAAAGGCAGTCTGCTGCAGAATTCTTTCTTATTCAGTAGTGGGCAGTCTTTTTCTATTAAGGCCTTTGGTTGATTAGGGGAAGCCCATCCACATGATGGAGTATAATCTGTTTAGCTCAAAGACTACAGATTTAAATATTAACCACATTCAAAAAGCACCTTTATGGAAACATCCAGAATAATGTTTGACCAGCTATCTAGATACTGTGGCCCAGCCAAGTCGACAAATAAAATTAACCATCATAATTCCTTACTTTTCTTTGTGAAAGAATTTCCTGAATGCATGGATAGAGTTTGGGATGGGAAGGCAGTTTCTATATTCTCTCACACTGGCAAGAAACACAACAGGGAGCACAGAGCTCTGGGCGGGAAGGCAGAGACCTGAGTGCTAGTCCTATCTGTACTGACCATTTGTGTGGCACTGGGGAGGTATTAGGCCCCTCTGATCATGGTTTCTTCCTCTAATCAAGTCCCCTAAGACCCGGAATCCTACACAGAGCTGTGACTCACTGAGTGCCACAGGCGTAGAACAGGAATATCACAGGAATGTTAGTTGGGCCAGTAGATTCCAACACAGCTCCAGGAGGAGTTAGGGAGGTGGGAGAGGCAACTTCTAGAGGTTAAGGTAGAGCTCTTCATTATGGGGTGGGAGCAGAAGCCAGAGTCTGAACTGAAACTTGGGATGTGCTGTGGGTTGGAGGTCTGGTAAACCACTTGCAAAAATGGCTGCAATTATTCTCCTCCCTGTATCCAGGCCCTTCAGTGTGATTTTGTTGCTTCTTGCATCAAAAGTTAGAGTCTATTTTCTCACCCCTTCAATCTGCCTGGTTTTGTGACTTAACTTTAGTCAACAGAATGTGGCAGAGCAATTGTGTGCCATTTCTGAGCCTGGGTCTCAAGGGGTCTTGCATGCCTCCCTTATCCTGCTTGGATCCCTCCCCAACCTCCACATGAACAAGCCTATAGTAGCCTTTTGCAGGACAACAGGTACTCTCATTGCTCTGGTTACCAGCCAGTCAACCCTCAGAGACAGAGCCCCTGCTGATGGCAGTTGAGTGCAGATAGATGCATAAGTGAGTCCAGCTGAGACCCTAAGCATCATTCAGTTAAGCCTGTTGCCTACCCAGAAAAAGGTGTGCTAAATAAATATTTTTGTTTTTTTGTAAGTCACCATGTTAGGGGTGATTTGTTAAGAAGGAGAAGCATAAAGTGGCTGAGTCACAGTTCCAGTGAGAGATTTCTTTATTTAGAACTTTGCTAATAGGAAAAGCTCCAGTGGATGAATAAAGAGTCCATTCCACACTGCTAGCTATAGACAGATCAACTTTAATTGGCACAATTTATGTCCATAATCAAATGAAGAAAATGAATATATTTTCCTTAACCTTAATAGTATTTTTAACTTGATGGGAGATATTAGGATCAAAGGTTTTGCAATGGAAGGCCATAATTCAGTTTCTATGGTCTAGTGATATTTAAATCATTGCATCCTCTTGAGAAATGCACCCTTGCTTGAAAATTTCTAGTAGACAAGTCCTCATTAATGAAACTTGTCAGAAGCATAGCCTCAAGCTTCTTAAATAAATCTACTTCTCAACCTACCCTCAGTTCAAAGTATTCAGCCCTGCCTTAGGTCCAGACAAAACCCTATGGGAGGCAGGTATAGTAACCTGCTTTAATAACCTGAGCTCTGTCTGAACTACTGTCCTCATCTCCCTTTAGATCCTGGCCTCCAAATATCCTTCAATTCCAGTTAGACTCAGGAACAAGAATTCCTAAGATAGCTCTGGCCAGCATTGTTCAGTGGTTAGAGCACTGGCTGGTGCATCAAAGGATCTCGGGTTCAATTCCTGGTCTAGGGCACATACCTGGGTTGCAGGTTTGATACCTGGCTCTGGTCGGGGAATGTGCAGGAGGCAACTAATCGATGTGTGTCTCTCTCACATTGATGTTTCTCTTTCTCTTCCTCTGTCTCTCTCCCCCTCCCTTCCACTTTTTCCAAAAATCAATGGAAAAAATATCCTTGGGTGAGGATCAACAGCAAAAACAAAGAAAGAATGTCAAAGATATACATTCAGGCCACCATCACAGTTCTTCTTTTCTTGGTGTCAATCACACCATTAGACTAGGCCTAAATTCCAGCTTCATGTCCAAGTCCTCCCAGGGTTAGAGTCCAGGCCTGCCTGCTTCCTTTCTGCCTGGAGCCCTGACACTAAACTCTACCTTCCAAGTGGCACCTCTCTCTCTCTTCCCTGATTCTCAGTGATTAATGTTTGGGATATTAACACTTTACCACACGGAGGGTCTGAGATGAAGGCCACTCACTCATATCACTCTACAACACTCTAAAAGCTCAGGGCACTTATTTCCCCTTGGTGAATGAGAAAAATGGATGGTGGGTGTGCACATTGCTCTAAATGAATAATTCCAATAGGATAACTTGCTACTTTTTAATATTTTCAATGGAACAGTGTCTTGATACACAGAGCACTTTTCACATGAAATTATTTGAGTTTTGTTATGAAGTACATACGACAGTTACCAATATTTCTCTCTTATAGGTGGAGAAACCAAGGTTTGAGGTCACATGACTTGTAAGTGATAGATCTGGGAATTGAACTGAGCTCTCCTGATTCCAAACCCAATAGTCCTTGAGTGAGAGAAGAATGTACTCCCCTGGCAGAGAGTGCACAGTCCCTAAGACCCATGTTCCCCACTTCAAACTCATCTCCAGGCTATGAGGACAGGAGAGGTGCCACATTAGGGTGCTGTGTCTTGGAATAGAACAAGTCTTACAAGAATGTCTTACTACAGAGGAAAACATATTTCAACAGATGCAGAACAATGTCTGAGGCTGCCGAAGATACGAGAAAAGACAAAATAGAGCCCCCCTGCCTGAGGAGCTCCTGCTGCAGCTAGGAAGGGGAGGTCTGCACATTGGAACCAATCCAGTAATCATCGAAAAAGCAGGTGGGCGTTTGCCCCAGTTGGAGGTTGGTGTCATACACGAGGGGGCTGGGGAGAAGAGTGGGCTTGCCCAGGATGTTTTCTGGCAGAACTGGGGCTTCAGAAGCCTTTGGAGATGTGTGTGTGTGTTACAGCTTATATTTCATGTACGGTTTACACATTAAGGAAATGATTTGAAATAATCCAAATGAGAGATATGCCCCATTTGTCTGAAATTTTCTGGGCTTTGCTTTCAGGTGCTTTATCTTGATTAAATGGAGCATTTGTTGTGCATTTAAATACATGTTTCAATATAGTATTTCTTGAGCTTCCCCTCCTCCCACCAGAAGAAGACATCATCCATCAACATTTGGGTCATTTTATGAAGGTTTCCAAACCACATGGACACATTAGGGGAATGTGTGGAGTGTGAGGAACCTCGGGCCCCTGGACTTGAAAGGAAAGCCACAGGCACTCCCCCTATACGGCTGGGTTAGTCTGGGTGGGGAGAACATACATCCTGAGCAGGACCAGCCCAACACACCCAGCACTGGCTCAGTCCTCGGCTGTCACTTCATTATTATAGCCCAAACCTCACAAGATGTTATAGTAAGGTACTAAAATCATACTCCATCAGCAAAGGGTTTTTAGAGGGAGTGGCAGGCCTGCCCCATGACGGATGCTCGCTAAGCAGCAAATGTAATTGCAGTCATTAATACTTTCCCTAACAACCTGTCCACACTCCCTCTCAACTCCTTGCCTCTGGGTGGCCCCTCCTGAGATGAGAAAACACTTCCTTCTTCAGACTGGAACCCTCAGGAGTCCTCCAGTGACCCTGTAAGAAGCCAAAGGGGGTGGGGAGCAGAGACTCATAATTGTTGTGTATGTTATAGAAAGGTTCCGAGTACTTTCTTACCCTCCCTAAAAAGCTACTCTTGAAGAACATTTCTGTGTACTGTTGTATAATCTGGTTTTCAGGTTGTGTTTGTAACATTGTTCATTTGTTTTCTTAACTAGACTTGCTCATTTGTTATGCTGGAAAGAATGGCTTCCCTGCCTACAACATCCCAGCAGAATAATCCTACAACCTGGGAGGAGGCTGCCATGCCAAGATGCACAAACACAGGAGGCCTCAGGCAATAAGTCTTGTAGATATGTGTATATATATATATATATATATATATATATATATCCACACACACACATATATATGTAGACATCTATATCTATCTATATCTATATCTATATCTATATCTATATCTATATCTATATCTATATCTATATCTATATCTATTATCTATATCGATAAAAGCAAGCATGTACTAGACAGTGAAATTCTGAAGGGTTCTGAGAACTTACTTCCCTGTCGGAAGTTCCTTCTTAGTCCCAAATAGCCATCATGTAATCATGTTTGTATCTCACCTCAGCCCAGAAGTGCCACTCACCATAGCCAACAAAATTAGCAACGCAGAAAGGTGCAGCCTATCTGCTGTCCAAAGGCGGCTTCCCTAGATCAGAGTTAGAGGTACTTGGTCTCCCAACAGTTGTGACAAAGAGCAGATACTCTAACCTGGGGCCCTGGGGTCCAAGGACGGCATCATAGAGCCTGCAACAGGCTCTGTGTGTGTATCCTAAGCACAATCTCTAGGGAGGATGCTGAGAACTTTATGAGTATATCAGAATGAATTGGTGACAGACAAAAAATTAGGAACCACTACTATAGAAGAAGGAGGAGAAAGACAATAAATCCCTCCTACACATGCAGAAATCTTCCTGGCCAGACTTGGTGTATTTTGTAGGTTAGTTTAAGAGATAAATTTAGATGTCTTCCATCCACACTGGTAGCTTGTGCAGCAGATGGGGTACCCCAGAAACAAATAAGATGCTTTCTGGGTAGCTTCTCTAATGGGAGGTTGAGGGGTGGAAGCTTCCTTTAACGACTTGATGCCTTTGGATTTTCTCAGATGTTTTGTTCAAGTTCTTCCTGCCCTTAAAGCTGAGAAGATAGCATAAAAGGCACTCATTTCACTCATCAATTAAAGAAAGCCAAGCCCCTGTCCAGGTGACTCAGTTGGTTGGAGTGTTGTCCCATATATTAAAAGGTTGTAGGTTCAATTCTCAGTCAGGGCACATACCTAGGTTGCGGGTTCAAACCCGGTCATGGTGCATATGGGAAACAACTGATTGATGTTTCTCTCTCTCTCTCTCTCTCTCCCACTTCGTCTCTCTCTAAACTTAATAAAACAAACAAACAAATCCTCGGATAGGATAAAACAAACAAAAGAAGAAAGCTGAGAAGAAACAGGCACACAGTTTAGTTGTAGTGTGTGAGTTCTGGAGCCAGTGGCCATTCCAGACACAGGGCTAGTTGCTAAACTCTGGTTAAGGAAAAGGGTGGTGAATTCTGCTCAGATATCTGGGGGAGGTGACGATGCAGTTCTGCTTGGCCTGTTGTCCATGAGCATCACCATTCAGGACCAGGAGTTGTAAATACGTGAACAATTTTCAGTCTGGTAGTCTCTAATTACTCTAGAAATATTGAAGCATTTCACATCAGAATGTACATTTATAATTTTTTTAAATGGAAAATAACTTGACAGTTTAAGCCCCTGCTCTTGCAGAAATGATGTTTGTTATATGGCAGTTGTATTCAGGGGCCTCCCAGCCTTGAAGGAGAGGAATAAACAGGGTGGAGAAACAATTGTCCCGCTCTCTGTTCTCACCTCCCTCCTGCAGTTCTTTTCTGTCCTCCAAGTTCCTGCTCTCTAGAACGGTTGACTTTTATTTGGCTTTCCCCCTTCTCTCCAAATAAGCCACGTACTATCTGATGCAAGTGACCCCAACACTGTGTGCACCTTGATGGGGACCTGACTTGTGTGGATTCCAAAGAATTACATAGACTCTTCGTACAGTCAGCTTTAGAGAGTATCTCAAACTCACACAAACATGTCAGCAAACCAAACATTTTTCTAGTAGAAGCTGTTGATAGCTTTGTTTTTCTATATTGTAACTTTTCTTCAAACTTTTAATTTTAGTTCTAGTTTCTATTTTGTGATGTGACGTAATTTTAGTATTGAGTGTTGCTTCTTTAATGTAATTGGATTGAGTTAAAATATTTTCTTAATTTGTTTACTTAAGAAGTTAGAGTTCTTTTTATTTCCTTAAGAATGCCTTGTATGCCTTTTATAACATCTGCATTGTTATATGAAGTCTATGAGCTCTGTTGTAACAGAATGTGATGGAAAGAAATATATTTTGCAAAAGTAGATTGAGGGGCATCTTTTGTGATCCATTTCTTGGTAGGTGGCATCACTTGGTTCAAGTAATATAGCAATGTCATTATACACAGATGAGTAGGTTGTGAGAATGAATTATCTTAGTGTATTTGTGTAAGAATTTTACCTCATGACAAATGTGGATGCTGGGATGGGGGTCAGGGTGGCCAAGGAGATGGAATTTGATGATCCAAGTGTTGACAAGTAGTAATGGACTCAGGACAGCCAATGACAGGAAGCCCATCTGACTGGTAAAACACAGTGCTAGGCTACTAGCAGTTGCCCAGGCAACCAGAGGTATGGGGGATGTCCATCAAGGGTGACTGTGGGCCCAAGTAACTGATGTGAACACAGAGGCAGGCCATGCAGGGGTGGGGGGGCTATTCAGACATCCCCAGGTGTTGGCACTGAGGACATCTGCCAGCTGCAGGGATAGGATGACAGTCCATGAAGAGAGCAAGAGCATTGCCTGAATGCAAAAGTTGCCAAGAAGAAAGAGGGAATAGGGCAAAGAGATGTAGCTGCAAGTATGCAGACTTGAGTTCCAGGTGGGGATTCTTGAGGGCAGACAATGCGAAGTAACTGAAGGGGTGCAGAACTGTGAAGTTGTTTAACATTTTTCTTAGGACTTCTTAGGTTTTTTTTCCTAGGAAGGCCCACTACATGGTCCTAAATATGAAAACAGCAGACCATGGAAGAGGAGAACTAGAGGGGGCACTTTTGTGTTGGGGCACCTGGTTGATCACTGTTGGATTTGGAAGTATGGTGGGGTTTTGGCGGGGAGGGGGAGTAGTTCTTCCACAGTCTTTGTGTGTGTGACAATGAGCATGTGTGTAAGGGAATGTGTGAGTGTACATGGATGTGTGTGTGTGTGTGAAGGGGTGTGTGTGAGAGTGTATAAAAATGTAGAGGAGCATCTTGGACATCCCTCTTAGGTGGCCAGAAGATGGAGAGCAATGACGCACATGTGATGTCCAATGGTGGGCTGCGTTTATCAAGAAAGGGATTGGAATCCACTTTTAGTTTTTCAGAAGATGCCTGCCTATGTTTAATTTCCACCTACCAGATGGGCACAGTGATAGGTGAGCGTCAACAAAATAATTTCCTTCTCCCTGAACAGAGAGCTCCAGAGAGGGAAACTAGAAGAGGTTTTTTTTTTGTTTTTTGTTTTTTTATTGATTAATTTTTGTTACAAATGATTCTCCTTTTCACCCCACTGATTCCCCCCTCCCCCTTCCCTCCCTGCCCCTTCCCCAGATTGTTGTCCATGTCCACTGATCATGCATACATGCATATAAGTTCTGTGGTTCATCCCTCTCTCACCTCCCCACTCCTTAGGGGATTGTCCTCAAACTGTTATGTTCATTATATTCCACAAATCAGTGAGATCATATGAAATTTGTCTTTCTCTGTTTGGCTTGTTTCACTTAGGATGATACTTTCCAGGTCCCTCCATGTAGTCTCAAAGGATAAGAGATCTTTCTTTCTTACACCTGAATAAAACTCCATTCTGTATATGTACCACAGCTTTTTAATCCATTCGTCTACTGATGGGCACTTGGGCTGTTTCCAGATCTTAGCGATTGTAAATAGTGCTGCTACAAAGATGGGGGTACATATATTCTTTCTGATTGGTGTTTTATGCTTCGTAGGGTATATTCCTAGAAGTGGGATCACTGGGTCAAATGGGAGATCAATTTTTAATTTTTTGAGGTGACACCATATTGTTTTCCATAGTGGCTGCACCAGTCTGCATTCCCACCAACAGTGTACTAGAGTCCCCTTTTCTCCACACCCTCGCCAACACTTGTTGTTTGATGATTTGTTGATGGCGGCCATTCTGACAGGTGTGAGGTGATACCTCATTGTTGTTTTGATTTGCATCTCTCTGATGATTAGTGATAATGAACATTTCTTCATATGTCTCTTAGCCATTTGTATGTCCTGTTTGGAGAGGTGTCTATTTAGTTCCTCTGCCCATTTTTTAATTGGATTCTTTGTCTTCCTTTTGTGGAGTTGTATGAGCACTCTATATGTATTGGAAATTAACCCCTTATCTGATATATCATTGGCAATTATGCTCTCCCATACAGTGGGTAGCCTTTCCGTTTTGATGATTGTATCTTTCGCTGTGCAGAAGCTTTTGAGTTTGATGTAGTCCCATGTGTTCATTTTCTCCTTTGTTTCTATTGCCTTAGGTGATGTGTCAGTAAAAATTCTGCTGCATATGATGTCTGAGATTTTGTTGCCCACAGTCTCCTCTAGGATTTTTATGGATTCATGAGTTACATTTAAGTCTTTTATCCATTTTGAGTTTATTTTGGTGTAGGGTGTAAGTTGATGGTCTATTTTCATTTTTCGGCAAGTAGCTGTCCAATTTTCCCAGCACCATTTATTAAAGAGGCTGTCCTTACTCCACTGTATGTTCTTGCCACCTTTGTCAAATATTAATTGAGCATATTGCCTAGGGTCCATTTCTGGGTTCTTTATTCTGTTCCACTGGTCTATATACCTGTTCTTGTGCCAGTACCAGGCTGTTTTGATTATGGTGGCTTTGTAGTATAACCTGAAATCTGGTATTGTGATCCCTCCAACTTTGTTCTTCCTTTTCAAGATTGCTGTGACTATTCGAGGCTTTTTTTGGTTCCATATGAACTTTTGAAGTAATTGTTCTAATTCTTTGAAGTATGCCGTTGGTATTTTGATGGGGATTGCGTTGAATCTATAGATTGCTTTGGGTAATATGGACATTTTAATGATGTTAATTCTCCCAATCCATGAACAGGGTATGTTCTTCCACTTTTTTACATCTTGCTCTATTTCTTTTTTCAAAGACCTGTAGTTTTCTGCAAATAGGTCCTTTATCTCTTTGGTTAAGTTTATTCCTACGTATCTTAATTTTTTTGCCGCAATGGTAAATGGGATTGTTTGCTTAGTTTCTCTTTCTGTGAGTTCATCATTGGTGTATAAGAATGCCATCGATTTCTTGACGTTAATTTTGTATCCTGCTACTTTGCCAAATTCATTTATTAAGTCTAGTAAGCTTTTGGTGGAGTCTTTGGGGTTTTCTATGTACAGTATCATGTCATCTGCAAATAATGACAATTTCACTTCCTCCTTTCCAATTTGGATCCCTTTTATTTTTTCTTCCTGTCTGATTGCTGTGGCTAAGACTTCCAGTACTATGTTAAATAGGAGTGGCGAAAGTGGGCATCCTTGCCTTGTTCCTGTTCTTAAGGGAAATGCTTTTCGTTTTTGCCCATTGAGTATGATGTTGGCTGTAGGTCTTTCATATATGGCCTTTATTATGTCTAGGTATGATCCCTCAATTCCCACACTGCTGAGCGTTTTTATCAGAAATGGATGCTGGATTTTGTCAAAGGCTTTTTCAGCGTCTATTGATATGATCATGTGGTTTTTATTCTTCAATTTATTTATGTGGTGTATCACATTTATGGATTTGCGAATATTGTACCAGCCTTGCATCCCTGGGATGAATCCCACCTGGTCATGGTGGATAATTTTTCTGGTGTATTGCTGGATTCGATTTGCTAGTATTTTGTTCAGTATTTTGGCATCTATGTTCATCAGGGATATTGGCCTGTAGTTTTCTTTCTTTGTTGTGTCTTTTTCTGGTTTTGGAATTAGAGTTATGCTGGCTTCATAAAACGAGTTTGGAAGTCTTCCTTCTTCTTGAATTTTTTGAAATAGTTTGAGGAGAATGGGTATTAGTTCTTCTTTGAATGTTCGGTAAAACTCCCCTGTGAAGCCATCCAGGCCTGGGCTTTTGTTTGCTGGAAGAGTCTTGATTACATCTTCAATTTCTTCTGTTGTTATTGGTCTGTTCAAGTTTTCAATCTGTATCTGATCCAGTTTTGGGAGACTATGTGTTTCTAGAAATTTGTTCATTTCGCTTAGATTTTCGAATTTGTTGCCGTATAATTTTTCATAGTAGTTGTTAACGATCTTTTGTATTTCTGTAGGGTCAGTTGTTATCTCTCCTGTTTCATTTCTGATTTTATGTATTTGGGTTCTCTCTCTTTGTTTCTTGGTGAGTCTACCTAGGGGTCCATCAATCTTGTTTATCTTTTCGAAAAACCAGCTCTTTGTTTTATTGATCCTCTGGATTGTTTTTTGGTCTCTATGTCGTTTATTTCTGCTCTGATCCTTACTATTTCCTTTCTTCTACTTGCTCTGGGGTTTTCTTTTTGTTTGTTCTCTAGTTCTTTAAGTTGTGAGGTTAGGTAGTCTATTAGAGATTTTTCTTCTTTTTTGAGGTAGGCCTGTAGTGCTATGAACTTCCCTCTCAGAACTGCTTTTGCTGCATCCCATAGATTTTGTATTGTTGTGTCCTCATTTTCATTGGTTTCCAGGAAGTTTTTGATTTCTTCCTTGATTTCCTCGGTGACCCATTCATTGTTTAATAACATTCTATTTAGCTTTCATGTGTTAAAATGTCTTTGTATGTTCTTCTTGCAATTGATTTCTAGTTTCATACCATTGTGGTCTGAGAAGATGCTTGTTATAATTTCAATCTTCTTGAACTTGTACAGACTTAGTTTGTGCCGTAACATGTGGTCTATCTTTGAGAATGTTCCATGTGCACTTGAGAAGAATGTGAATTCTGTAATTTTGGGGTGTAGTTCTCTGTAGATATCTATTAAATCCATTTGGTCTAGTGCTTCATTTAGAGTCTCTGTTTCCTTGCTAATTTTTTGTCTAGAGGATCTATCCAGTGATGTGAGCGGGGTGTTGAAGTCCCCTGTTATGATTGTATTGCTATCGATTTCTCCTTTGAAGTCCTCCAATAGTTTTTTAATATATTTTGGTGCTCCTATATTGGGTGCATATATGTTTATCAAGGTTATATCTTCCTGTTGGATAGATCCTTTCAATATTATGTAGTGGGCTTCTTTGTCTCTAGTTATGGCCTTCAATCTGAAGTCTATTTTATCAGATATCAGTATTGCTACCCCAGCTTTTTTTTCCTTTCCATTTGCTTGGAAGATTTTTTTCCATCCCTTCACTTTCAATCTATGTGAGTCTTTTGTTGTGAGGTGGGTCTCTTGTTAACAGCATATAGATGAGTCTTGCTTTCTTATCCAATCAGCTACTTTATGTCTTTTTATGGGAGCATTCAGTCCATTTACATTTAAGGTGGTTATTGATATGTACTTATTTATTGCCATTTTTGTTTAGTGTGGTTCTATTTTTCTTCCCATTTCTCCTAGTAATTACAGCAGTCCTTTTAACATTTCTTGCAGTGCTGGTTTGGTGCTAATGTACTCCCTTGGCCTTATTTTGTCTGGGAAGCTCTTTATTTGACCTTCTATTTTGAACGATAGCCTTGCTGGGTACAGTAGTCTTGGATTCAGATCCTTGTTTTTCATGACCTTGATTACTTCATGCCATTCCCTTCGAGCCTGTAATGTTTCATGTGAAAAGTCAGCTGAGAGCCTTATGGGGGTTCCTTTGTAGGTAACCTGTTGCTTATCTCTTGCTGCTTTTAGGATTCTCTCTTTGTCTTTAATTTTTGGCAGTTTGATTACTATGTGTCTTTGTGTGGGCCTGTTTGGGTTCTTCTTACTTGGGGCTCTCTGAGCTTCTTGAACTTGAATGCCTTCTTCCTTCACCAAATTAGGGAAGTTTTCTGTCACTATTTCTTTGAATATATTCTCTAGCCCTCGCTTACTTTCTTCTTCTTCAGGGACTCCTATGATGCGAATATTATTCCGTTTCCAGTTGTCCCACAATTCTCTTAAGCTCTCTTCTTGTTTTTTAATCTTTTTTTCCTTTTGGTTTTCTGATTGGTTGATTTCTTCTAGCCTGTCTTCTAATTCACTGATCCGGTCCTCAGCTTCCCCTACTCTGCTTTTTAGACCTTCCAGTGTGTTTTTCATTTCTGATATGTCATTCTTCATTTCTTCCTGTTGGTTTTTCATTTCCAGATGGTTTATTTTCAACATTTCTATGTCTTTACTCATGGTGCTCATGTCCTTACACATGCTGTTGAGCTTCCACAACATCATGACTCTAAATTCTAGTTCTGTTAACTTGCTTAACTGCACCTCATTTATTTCATCTTCTGTAGAGGTCTCTTGATCTTTCTTTTGGCTTTTGTTTCTGTTTTTCACCATTTTCGTTATCACAGTGGGCTTTGGAGTCTGCCAAGTTTTCCCAGTGGGTGTTGGTGTTTTGTTGTTTGTGGCTCCCTCTCCTGGGTTTGGATGCACCAGGGAGGACCCACTTTAATTCTGCCAAGTCCCCTGTTCTCCAGGAGTCTGTGTGGCTCCAGCCGAGAGTTTAGCAGGCTATAGCGTTACGAGGGCCCATGCAGGGTGGCAAGGGAGGCGGTGGGAATAATTTCCCGCTGAGTTCCCCGGTCCCGCTGAGTTTCCTGGTCCCGCCCAGTTCCCTGGGGGCCAGGAGTCTGTGCGGCTTCAGCGGAGAGTTTAGCCCGCTACAGAGTTTCCAGGGCCGTGCACGGCGGGAAGGGAGACAGTAGAGTTAACTTTCCGCCACATTCCCCTGTCCCGCCGAGTTCCCTGGGGGCCGTGAGTCTGTGCGGCTTCAGTGGCTACAGAGTTTCTAGGGCCGTGCACGGCGGGAAGGGAGCCGGTAGAATTAACTCTCCGCCTAGTTCCCCGGTCCCGCCTAGTTCCCCGGTCCCGCCCAGTTCCCTGGTCCCGCCCAGTTCCCTGGGGGCCAGGAGTCTGTGCGGCTTCAGCGGAGAGCCTAGCCTGTTACAGAGATCCCAGGGCCGTGCACGGTGGGAAGAAAGACGGTAGAGTTAACTTCCCGTCTAGTTCCCTGGCCCCTGCCCAGGCTGCTGCGGACCCTGGGCTCTCGGTCCCCTCTCCCGTCCTCGCAAGCCTACCAGGACTGAGTGGGTGTTTCTGGTTAAGTGGTCCTCCAAGATGTCTTTCGGCTTCCCTTTCCTGACGGTTTGCCTTTATTTTCGTTGTAAATTTAGTTTGGTCTTGGGAGACGGTCTGGGTTGCTCCATTCACTTCGCCGCCATTTTTTCTTCCCCCCTAGAAGAGGTTTTTTGTTGTTGTTGTTGTTAATCCGCACCTAAGGATATTTTCCCATTGCTTTTTAGATAGAATGGAAGGGAGAGAGGGAGAGCGAGAGAAAGAAACAACATCAGTGTGAGAGAGACATTGATTGGTTTACTACCGCACGACCCTGACCAGGGCTGGGGATCAAACCTGCAACCTAGACATGTGCCCTTGACTGGGAATCAAACCCAGGACCCTTCAGTCCTTGGGCAGATGCTCCAACTGCTGAGCCAAACTGGCCAGGGGCAGAACAGGTTTTGTATTTGCTTTCATCTTTATGGGGCCTCCACTTAGTTTCAAAGACACTAGGAGAGTGAGTGTCCCCATTCTTTAGAAAAGGGGGATGGGCAGGGGAAGGAAATAGGGCCATGGCCATAGGAGGAGTTGGGCTTAAAAGCAAGCTAAAGCTTTGAGTGACCTCAGTCTCAAGAATGTCCCTTTTGTGACCTTGCAGAACAGAGGGTACCAGAGGTGCTTATTCTTTTCTGAGTTCTCTTGAAGGACCATCTAGCAGGGGAGAAACAGCCTTCAACAGCCTGGTGGCTTTAGAAAAAGTCACCAGGCTGGACATGAAAGTCAGCGGGTCAGTTCTGATGAATGGAGCTCTCAGTGTCTCTAATGCAGAACTGATCTCCTTTCTCTCTCTCTCTCTCTCTCTCTCTCTCTCTCTCTCGCTCTCGCTCTCTGTTGCTAAATATCTGGATGGTTGAGTATTATTTTAGCCACATTAAATAGCTTAAGGGAAGACTACATCTTCTGTTTCCCCAGCAAGAGGTAAATGGTGTGTGGGACACACCAGCAAAAGAACTGGAAAATCTCTGTGTGGAGTGGATTTGAAGGAGAGTCACTCTTGTTCTATGAATCGTTTTTCTCTTCCTTTTCCAAACATCGGTGAAACAATGAAATGATATGTGTGATGACTCAAGATTCCCCTTGAGATCAATCTGAATATATTTGTTTTATATCAGTGGTCATAGAGGAAATATGTTAAAACATCTCATGGGAATTAAATTGCTTCCATATAATTTTTCAAACCCTACTTTTCTTCAATGTACTGATAACTATCGTGCTGCTAAGTTCTATATTTGGAAAAATTTATGTTGTGATTATATGTTTGTGTACTTTCCGGGGTTAGGATAACTGGCAAAAAAAAAACAAGACAAAAGAGAAAATAAACACCAACTTTGTTATCTGGTCAGCATTTTTTCCTCAAGATAAAATAAGATATTGAAGTATTTTTAACATCCTTTGGTTATTTTCAGCCTCACTGCTCAAATTGTAGTCTACAGAGGCCCTTGGCTGAGTAGTTCAGTTAGTTACAGCATCATCAGTTGCAGGTTTGATCTCTGGTCAGGGCACATACAAGAATAAACCAATAAATGCATAGATAAAGTGAAACAAGTCAATATTTCTCTCTCTTTCTTTTTCTCTCTCTCGCTCTCACTCTCTCTCCTAAAAAAAAAAAAAAAAAATGTGGTCCATAGACCAAACAGCATTTACATCCCTCATGACCTCATTAGACATACAGAATTTAGGGAAGTCCCCACTACACATTCTGAATCAGAATCTGCATTTGAACTAGATCTGCAGGAGATCCCAGTGCTCTCAAATGTTGAGAAACACTGGTCTAAAGGCTTGTCTGGATGGGTGGGTTTCTTTGTCACAGACTAGCTTTGCTTAGTGCTCACAGCTGGCACAGATCTATAAGTCTTAGCTTTCTTCTTTTTCTCCTCCTGTTCCTCCTCCTTCATCTTCTCTCTCTATATATATACATATATTTCCATTTTTTGTACTTAATTCGATCATTTTGCTCAGTTCTATAACCTGTGTGAAACTATCGGGAAAAACTGATGCTTTCTTACTTTGCCCACAAGCAATCAGCAAGCATTTATTGAGTACCTACTGTGTGCCAGGCACTGTTCTAGATGCTGTGGAAAGCACAACTCCTGCTTTCATGGAACTTAGGTGCCAGAAGATGAAGACAGTCAAACAAGCAAGGACCAAGGCCTCAGATAAGGGACAGGGGGAAATAGGGGAAAGCTACATTTGATGTCTATGTCTTCCACTGCTTTTCATAGAACCACCTGTCAGATAGATTAAGAACAGTTGGACCAATAGACAAGGAATGGAATAAGAAATCTCTGATTCTTCATCTTGTCTTGAGAATTTTTATTTTATTTTATTTATTTTTTGGTTTGCTGTGAGTTTATTATTATTATTTTTTAAAACTGAATTTATTGGGGTGACATTAGTTAATAAAATTATATAGTTTGCAGGTATATAATACATTATCTGTATATTGTATCATGTGTTTACCACCCCAAGTCAAGTCTCCTTCCATCACCATTTATTCCACTTTTACCATCTTCTACCTCCTCCCACCCCCCTTACACCTGGTAATCACCATATTGTTGTCTGTGTCCATAAATCTTTATTTTTCATTCTTTGCTTAATCCCTTCACCCTTCTTACCCAGCCCACAGCCTCCTTCCCTCTGACAGCTGTCAATCTGTTCTCTGTATCCATGAGTCTGTCTCCACTTTGTTACTTCATTAGATTACACATATAAGTGAAATCATAGGTATATATCTTTCTCTGACTGGCTTATCTCACTTAGCACAATACTCTCCAGGTCCACCCATGCTGTTGCAGAAGGTAAGATCTCCTTCTTTTTTATAGCTGAGTAGTATTCCATTGTGTAGTGTACCACAGCTTTTTATCCATTCATCTACTAATGGGCACTTGGACTGCTTCCAAATCTTGGCTATTATAAATAACACTGCAATGAACCTAGGGGTGCATATATTCTTTTGAATTAGTCTTTCAGGTTTCTTTGGATATATTCCCAGAAGTGGAATCGCTGGGTCATAAGGCAGTTCAGAGTTTTCATTTTTTATTATTATCTTTTAATTAATTTATTTTTTATTAATTAATTCTTGTTACAGATGTTTCTCCTTTCCCCCCCACTGATTTCCCCCTCTCCCTCCCTCCTTGCCCTGACCCCAGTTTGTTGTCCATGTCCACTGTTCATGCATACATGCATATAAGTTCTGTGGTTTATCTCTCCCCCACTACCCCCTCTTCCGGGGATTGTCAGTCTGTACCCCACTTCCATGTCTCTGGGACTACCCCATTAGTCAGATTGTTATGTTCATTATATTCCACAAATAAGTGAGATCATATGATACTTGTCTTTCTCTGTTTAGCTTGTTTCACTGAGGATGATACTTTCCAGGTCTCTCCATGTAGTCTCAAAGGATAAGAGATCTTTCTTTCTTACAGCTGCGTAGTACTCCATTGTGTATATATACCACTGCTTTTTTATCCATTCGTCTACTGATGGATACTTGGGCTGTTTCCAGATCTTAGCTATGGTAAATTGTGCTGCTACAAACATGGGGGTACATATATTCTTTCTGATTGGTGTTTCAGGCTTCTTAGTGTATATTCCTAGAAGTGAGATCACTGCGTCAAATGGAAGTACAATTTTTAATTTTTTGAGGTACCACCATATTGTTTTCCACAGTGGCTGCATCAGTCTGCATTCCCACCAGCAGTGTACTAGAGTCCCATTTTCTCCACACCCTCGCCAACACTTGTTGTTTGATGATTTGTTGATGGCAGCCATTCTGACAGGTGTGAGGTGATACCTCATTGTTGTTTTAATTTGCATCTCTCTGATGATGAGTGATGATGAGCATTTCTTCATATGTCTCTTTTTGTATGTCCTGTTTGGAGAGGTGTCCATTTAGTTTCTGTGCCCATTTTTAAATTGGGCTCTAGGTCTTCCTTTTGTGGAGTTGTATGAGCACTCTATATATATTAGAAATTAACCAATCATCTGATATATCATTGGCAATGATGCTCTCCCATACAGTGGGTAGCCTTTCCGTTTTGATGATTGTATCTTTTGCTGTGCAGAAGCTTTTGAGTGTGATGTAGTCCCATGTGTTCATTTTCTCCTTTGTTTCTATTGCCTTAGGTGATGTATCAGTGAAAATTCTGCTGCATATGATGTCTGAAATTTTGTTGACTACAGTTTCTTCTAGGATTTTTATGGATTCATGAATCCCATTTAAGTCTTTTATCCATTTTGAGTTTATTCTTGTGTAGGGTGTAAGTTGATGGTCTAGTTTCATTTTTCTGCATGTAGCTGTCCAATTTTCCCAGCACCATTTATTAAAGAGGCTGTCCTAACTCCACTGTATGTTCTTGCCACCTTTGTCAAATATTAATTGAGCATATTGCCTTGGGTCCATTTCTGGATTCTCTGTTCTGTTCTACTGGTCCATATGCCTGATCTTGTGCCAGTACCAGGCTGTTTTGATTACGGTGGCTTTGTAGTATAAGCTGAAATCTGGTAATGTGATCCCTCCAACTTTGTTCTTCCTTTTCAAGATTGCTGTGGCTATTCGAGGTCTTTTTTGGTTCCATATGAACTTTTGAAGTACTTGTTCTAATTCTGTGAAGTATGCCATTTGTATTTTGATGGAGATTGCATTGAATCTATAGATTGTTTTTGGTAATATGGACATTTTAATGATGTTAATTCTCCCAATCCATGAACACGGTATGTGCTTCCACTTTTTTATATCTTCCTCTATTTCTTTTTTTACCTGTAGTTTTCTGCGAATAGGTCCTTTATTTCTTTGGTTAAGTTTATTCCTAGGTATCTTAATTTTTTTGCTACAATGGTAAATGGGATTGTTTTCCTAGTTTCTCTTTCTGTGAGTTCATCATTGGTGTATAAGAATGCAATCAATTTCTTGACATTAATTTTGTATCCTGCTACTTTGCCAAATTCATTTATTAAGTCTCGTAAACTTTTGATGGAATCTTTGGGGTTTTCTACGTATAGTATCATGTCATCTGCAAATAATGACAATTTCACTTCCTCCTTTCCAATTTGGATCCCTTCATGTTTTTTTCCTGTCTGATTGCTGTGGCTAAGACTTCCAGTAGCGAAAGTGGGCATCCTTGCCTTGTTCCTGTTCTTAAGGGAAATGCTTTTAGTTTTTGCCCATTGAGTATGATGTTGGCTGTAGGTCTTTCATATATGGCCTTTATTATGTCTAGATATGATCGCTCTATTCTTGAGCATTTTTATCAGAAATGGATGCTGGATTTTGTTGAAGGCTTTTTCGGCATCTATTGATATGATCATGGTTTTTTATTCTTCATTTTATTTATGTGGTGTATCACGTTTATTGATTTGTGAATATTGTACCAGCCTTGCATCCCTGGGATGCAATCCCACTTGGTCATGGTGGATAATTTTTTTGGTGTGTTGATGGAGCCAATTTGCTAGTATTTTGTTCAGGATTTTGGCATCTATGTTCATCAGGGATATTGGCCTGCAGTTTTCTATCTTTGTAGTGTCTTTTTCTGGTTTTGGAGTTAGAATTATGCTGGCTTCATATAACGATTTGGAAGTCTTTCTTCTTCTTGAATTTTTTGAAATAGTTTGAGGAGAATGGGTATTAGTTCTTCTTTGAATGTTCCAGTAAAACTCCCCTGTGAAGCCATCCGGGCCTGGGCTTTTGTTTGCTGGGAGAGTCTTGATTACATCTTCAATTTCTTCTGTTGTTATTGGTCTGTTCAAGTTTTCTATCTCTTCCTGGTCCAGTTTTGGAAGACTATGTGTTTCTAGAAATTTGTCCATTTCGCTTAGGTTGTCGAATTTGTTGCCATATAATTGTTCATAGTAGTTGTTAACGATCTTTTGTATTTCTGTGGTGTCAGTTGTTACTTCTCCTCTTTCATTTCTGATTTTGTGTATTTGGGTTCACTCTCTTTGTTTCTTGGTGAGTCTAGCTAAGGGTCCATCAATCTTGTTTATCTTTTCGAAAAACCGGCTCTTTGTGTCATTGATCCTTTGAACTATTTTTTTGGTCTCTATGTCGTTTATTTCTGCTCTGAACTTTACTATTTCCTTCCTTCTACTTGCTCTGGGGATTTCTTTTTGTTTGTTCTCTAGTTCTTTAAGTTGTGAGGTTAGATAGTCTATTAGAGATTTTTCTTCTTTTTTGAGGTAGGCCTTCAGTGCTATGAACTTCCCTCTCAGAACTGCTTTCGCTGCATCCCATAGTGTTTGTGTTGTTGTGTCTTCATTTTCATTGGTTTTAATGAAGTTTTGATTTCTTTCTTGATCTCCTCGGTGACCCATTCATTGTTTAATAACATGCTATTTAGCTTCCATGTGTTCAAATGTCATTGTATGTTCTTCTTGCAATTGATTTCTAGTTTCATGCCATTGTGATCTGAGAAGATGCTTGATATGATTTCAGTCGTCTTGAACTTGTAGAGACTTAGTTTGTGCCCTAACATGTGGTCTATCTTTGAGAATGTCCCATGTGCACTTGAGAAGAATGTGAATTCTGTAGTGTTGGGGTGTAATTCTCTGTAGATATCTATTAAATCCATTTGGTCTAGTGCTTCATTTAGAGTCTCTGTTTCCTTGCTAATTTTTTGTCTAGAGGATCTATCCAGTGATGTCAGCAGGGTGTTGAAGTCCCCTGCTATAATTGTATTGCTATTGATTTCTCCTTGGAAGTCCTCCAGAAGATTTTTAATATATTTTGGTGCTCCTATATTGGGTGCATATATGTTTATCAAGGTTATACCTTCCTGTTGGATAGATCCTTTCAACATTATGTAGTGGCCTTCTTTGTCTTTATTTATGGCCTTCATTTTGAAATCTATTTTATCAGATATGAGTATTGCTACTCCAGCTTTTTTGTCCTTTATGTTTCCTTGAAAGATTTTTTTTTCATCCCTTCATTTTCAATCTATGTGAGTCTTTTGTTGTGAGGTGGGTCTCTCGTAAATAGCATATAGATGAGTCATGCTTTCTTATCCAATCAGCTACTCTGTGTCTTTATATGGGAGCATTCAGTCCATTTACATTTAAGGTGATTATTGATATGTACTTATTTATTGCCATTTTTGTTTAGTGTGGTTCTATTTTTCTTCCCATATTTCCTGCTAATTACAGCAATCCTTTTAACATTTTTTGTAGTGCTGCTTTGGTGCTAATGTATTCCCTTAGCCTTTTTTTTTTTTTTTTTTTTTTTTTTGTCTGGGAAGGTCTTTATTTGACCCTCTATTTTGAATGATAGCCTTGCTGGGTAGAGTAGCCTGGATTCAGATCCTTGTTTTTCATGACCTTGATTACTTCATGCCACTCCCTTCTGGCCTGTAGTGTTTCTTGTGAGAAGTCAGCTGAGAGCCTTATGGGATTTCCTTTGTAGGTAACCTGTTTCTTATCTCTTGCTGCTTTTAGAATTCTCTCTTTGTCTTTAATTTTTGGCAGTTTGATTACTATGTGTCTTGGTGTGGGCCTGTTTGGGTTCTTCTTAGTTGGGGCTCTCTGTGCTTCTTGAACTTGAATGCCTTCTTTCTTTACCAAATATAGGAAAGTTTTCTGTCACTATTTTTTTTAATATATTCTCTAACCCTTGCTTATTTTCCTCTTCTTCGGGGACTCCTATGATGCAATTATTATTACATTTCCCGTTGTCCCACAGTTCTCTTAGCTGTCTTCCTGTTTTTTAATTGTTTTGTCCTTTTGGTTTTCTGATAGGTTGATTTTTTTCTACCCTGTGTTCTAATTCACTGATCCATTCCTCAGCTTCCTCTACTCTGCTTTTTAGACCTTCCAATGTGTTTTTCATTTCTGATATGTCATTTTTTCTCTTCTTGGTCGTTTTTAATTTTCAATTGGCTTATTTTCAGCATCTCTCTATGTGCTTACACATGCTCTTGAGCTTCCTCAAGATCATGGCTCTGAGTTCTAGTTCTGTTAACTTGCTTAACTGGACCTCTTTTATCTCATCTTTCGTAGAGGTCTCTTGTTCTTTCATTTGGCTTTTGTTTCTGTTTTTCACCATTTTGGCTATCACAGTGGTTTTTGGAGTCTGCCAAAATTTCCCTGTCAGTTTTGGTGTTCTACTGTTTGTGGCTCCCTCTCCTGGGTTTGCATGAGGCAGGGAGGACCCACTTTAAACACCACTGTCCAGTCTTAACTTTCCTGGTTAGAGTTGGTAGCCCAGGGAATGGTAGTCATCCTCTAGTATTGTTGCCTGGAGGCTATTAGTAGTGGTCAACCAGAAGAACCTTGGTTTCTGTGTTGCCTGCAAAACTCCCTCAGGTGCTCAGTGTAAGAGGATTTCCCGAGGGTGGGGCAGATGCTGGTTGTTAATAGGCCTCAATTAGCATTTCAATGGCCACCAGGTGGGGTTGAATCTCCAAGGGAGGGGCTGCCGCCTCTCCCCAGGGCCCTGGAAAGGAGTAAGATGACCACAGTCTTGCGTGGCTGCATTCAGCAAGAGCTCTGAGCACCCTCCAAATCCCGAGTGTCCCCACACAGTTTCAGTCCAATCTGCCTTCCCTCTGCTGGAGTCCAAGGTGAGTGGCAGCTGCCAATTTAGTCTCTGTCCAGACTCTGCATCGTGGAGCTGCCTGGGACTTTTAACCCAAGGGTGCTGCTCCCAGCTAAGGGCGGCCGAGTCTGCGGCAGAGCCGAGAGCGTAGCACCCAGCCGAGTTCGCAGGACTCAGCCGTGGTCACCGGACACAGCCGAGGCGGCAGCAGCTTCCAGCCGAGTCCCCTGCTCCCAGCCGAGTCCGCTGGTCCCAGCCCAGGCCACTTCAGACCATGGGCTCCTGGCCCCCTCTCGCATCCTTGCAAGCCTACCAGGATTGAGTTGGTGTCCCTGGTTATGTGGTCCTCCAGGCTGCCTTTCGGTTGCCCCTTCCTGACGATTTATCTTTATTTTTGTTGTAAATCCAGTTTGGTCCTGGGAGATGGTCTATATAGCTTCCATTCACTCCGCCGCCATTTTCCAGAGTTTTTAAATTAGTAGAAATACTAGTTGAGATTTCTATTGCAGGAAACCCAGGGAAGAAATGAGAGATGGGGAGAGAGCAAAAACTCATATCCTTGGGTTTGATCTAAATGTTTACCAACCTTCAGAGCAAGAGGGTCTGGAAGGCACAGATGAGTGATATTCATCCATAAGAATGGTTTCTACATCAATGTCAACCCTTCCATATAAGTTCTTAATTTTTCAGGCCTTGATGACTCCTTCCAGGTGCATCTAACAGGGGTGGGGAACTTTTTTCTGCCCAGGGCCACTTGGATATTTATAGCATCATTCATGGGATGTACAAAATTATCAACTTAAAAATTAGCCTGCTATATTTGGTCAGGCTAATTTGGTGAGGTGTGATGTTAGCTGGTATTGATTTCTAGGACCTTATATTGCCCACAGGATAGACATTCCCCACCCCTGACAGACATTATAGGACAAAATGGTAGAATAATCGCCTTCATGAAGGGTGGCTGTGGATTAAAGCACCATATTTAAAATAGGGTTCTATTGCATCCTAGCTAACTGTACTCCAGTTTGTGAAAGAATTCCTGAAAATCAGTGTTAACAGCAGCAGACTATAGGAACTAAATTACAAGGCAATGACTGATATACATACACAGATTTTTCCCCCTAATTGAACAATATTAAGAAAAAATATTTTCTGCTGCAAAAATATCTGCTCTGAATTATGGTTCCTGGTTTGTTACTATTATTTTTAACCTAAAAGAATACAAGACAAGTATTCATTTAAAATAAAAGCAGGGTAATGTTCATAAGAGCCATTTTGAATAAGAACTTTCTGAAATGGGGAAATAATCTTTCAATGAAGATGGTTAATATTTTTCCCTCTGAGTTTCCTATTGACTCTGAGCATGGCAATCTACAACTCTTCTTCATGAGCTTAGAAAACTACTTGTTCTTATCCTTGGCCTGTGTCACTTAGCTTCTTGGATGGAAAAAATAAGAAATAAAAAATATCTTTTCAATTTTCCAGTAAGCTCATTTTAGTTCAGGGCATAAGGGCAGTTGTGGATTAAGTTGCTCGCCTGCCTTTGTGTGCAGGGCATTGCCATCTGAATGTGTATCCTTTTGTTTGCTCTTGGGATGAAAGAAAGGTACTCAAACCAGAGAGCACTGCCTACTATTTTCTGTTCAGCAAACAATCATTAAAACAGTGAGTGACTCCTGAGTAAGATACTATGGGTGGTGGTGATGAAAACATAACAATTATGGCCCCTAAACTTGAATGTGACTCCCCTCTAAGAAAAGGGGCAGGTACACAAAAAGGTCACTGCATAGGAAATAGGGGAAGCCAAAAAAAATTTATGCTGGGACTTTAGGGATATTGTTTGGAGAAATGGTTACTTCACCTTAACTTAATAACCAGAGGTGCTCAACCAAAGTGCTCTCAGTTACAACATGGTATAGACCATCTGGGGAAGAAAGGATTGCAGAGGAAAAGACTCATAAATGGGAAGTAATGAGGTTCATTTAGGGTGTTAGAATTAGAAAAACAAATGTGGCAAGTATGCAGAGTCTCCCAATCCCAATCTGGAAAGGGACTGGAGTTTTTTGAGTTGACAATGAGGAGCTATTGAAGTTTTTGGGAGAGCTGACCAAATCATAGGGGAGCTATGCTAAATTAACCTGGTGGTTTTGTGCAGACATATTACAAGAGGGAAAGAGGAGATGGATGCCAGTGAGATCTGGAGGAATTATCCATAAGACTGACAGGATGAATAAGTTGGGAAACAAATCAAATGTAATTTCCAACTTTCTTGATGGAAAATGGGTCATGCCATTGACTGAAATAATGGTACATGTGTATAACATATATAAATGTACAGGCACATATAAATGTATATATAAAACACTTATAATATTTATACATTTTTATTATTACTATTATTTTACAAGGGGTACTTATTAATAGAAACAATAAAAACATGATACTTTGGAGTATATACAGAGCCCTCTTTTCTAGGATCAAAAGACCTTCAAATTGTTCATCTTTGGTATTTCTTTCTGTTTTTCTCTTAAATAGTTTGGTGATAATTGTGCAAGAGATTGGATCCTAGTGGCCACCTGGAATTTTCTCTGGGTGCAGTTAATGGACCTTTGGTGCCCAGAGTACACAATGATTCACGTTACTTTGGCATATTGCTGGAGTTGGAAGCTGGTTAAGAGGTGTGGAAATTCTTTTTAAGAGGCTCTGGGCAATGCAGGGTATGCTTTTAAGGCTGTCGTGTTTTTGCCAAGGAGAAGAAGGAAGAGCTCCAGCAGGTCCCATTCATGGAGATTCATCTAGTGACATTCTAGGAGCAGTGAGATGGTATTTTCTAATGTCTACACTGGTGGTGTTTGAAACAAACCTGTTGGAGAAACCTAGATCTCTCTCTTTCTGTTTTGTCTGATTGTCACAGAGAATCTTACTAAACTCTCTAGGAAATATGAATGAGTTTAATGTAACATAATAGTGTATACTTGACTCTTAACAAGGTTAGTAAGGGCTCAAATTACTTGTGGATGAAAAAGGGCCACATACTAAACCCGACAAGCTCATGGGAGGCCTGTGTGGTGGCCTTAACAAATTCAAAGACCTAAAAGAACCACAAAGGGTGGTGTGAAATGGAAACTTTTTAACTAAAAGCAGTTTATGGTGTGTAGTCATGTTCTAATCTGGTATCTTTCCTGACAAAGGTCAATCTTTACCTTAACTGAGCCTATTGTCTTTTTGCATCTATGATAACATATCTTTGGAATGTCAAAGTAATTTTCCTTTTTCTGGACCCCTCAAAGTACAGGCACCACTCTGTGGAGACCACAAATCCCCTCATTGTTACTGAGTTAATTGTTGACTGTGTAAAAGATGTATGTGTCTATCATTTTACTTTTTATCCAATCCCAGAGGTTTCCCTGCTTTGCTTTCTCCCATCTCCCTAATCTATCACCAATGGAGTTCATGTAACCTACTTATGTCTCCTCTTTTATTGTAATGTATAAAATAAGGTGCAAAGGTGCCATTCTTTGGAACATTATCACAATCCATTGCTTCCTGGAAATTGTTGACAGTTTGGCTCAAATAAAACTCACAAAAATTCTTCACAGGTTT
Organism: Molossus molossus; assembly: GCF_014108415.1. NCBI lineage: Eukaryota > Metazoa > Chordata > Mammalia > Chiroptera > Molossidae > Molossus > Molossus molossus. The sequence continues at coordinate 45,339,725 of NW_023425399.1, forward strand.
GAATGTTTCTTACGTTGACCTACTCATTGTTTCTGCCATAATACATGTGAAATGAACCCAAAGATCTCCCTCAAGGGCTGACATGACATTTCAACGACAAAGTATCTCTAAGAAAATACATTTAAGAGATTGTAATCTCCAAGAAACATAGGTTTATAAAGTATATTGGTTTATTTAAACCATATTTTGAAGTTATGAATATTTTTATGCCTCTGATATTTGATTAGTGGAAGTATAATCAGATGAGACATTTCAATGACTCGGTGATTTTTGTGGTAGAGTCATGGAACAATGTTGGCTAAAACTCTTAAAGCTAGTTGAGTCTTTTTTATTCATTCCTTTAAAAAAAATTAACTCATTTTTAGAGGGAGAGGAAGCTAGAGAGAAAGAAACATTGATGTGAGACATGATCAGTTGCCTCCTGCACACCCCCAACTGGGGATTGAGCCCACAACCCTGTCGTGTGCCCTAACTGGGAATTGAACCAGCAACCTTTTGAATGGGATGACACCAACCACCTGAACCACACCAGCCAGGGCTGTTATTCATTCCTTGAGTCACTATACTCCTCTCCATGCTCTAGTACCAAAAAGATATCTGTTGCTTGGTAACTTGATATGCCCACTCCTAAAATATCAGCAAGTGATAATGAGGGGAAAAACAAAACAAAACATAACTCTTTTTTTTTTAAGCTTTAGCCCTTGCCAGGGAAATTTCTGGATTCCAGTTCTCCCATTTCTCAAAACATGGAGAAGGCATCTTGGCTCTGTTCACCATAAAGTTTTCCCAGTTAAAACATGGTGCCTACATCTTCCTTCATCTCTGCTCTGGCCCCACTTGGTGATGTATGTGGTTGATTATTTTACTGCCAATGAAGTGACAGGAGTAGGAAAGCTGGCCACTGTCATGGGTGTTCCTGCCAAGGGAACGCTTTCCTGTAAGTTCCAAAGAAGCTGGTGCTGCTCATTCTTGGCACTGCCTTCCACTGCTGCTGAAGCTATGCACACCACCACTGAGTTTTTCCTTTATTTAGTCAGTAAATAGTTGTAACCATTGATAATCTGCTTTATAACAGTCTCTGTGCTAGGCATCATTGATATAGAAACTGACCATGCCCTTATGGAGCTTAGAATCCAATGTTAGATGCACTCACAAAATAAGCAATTGAAACAAAGGAGGGTCTTTGGACTAAGGTTGATTGAAAAGACAGATAAGAGGCCCATTAGCCTTGTGAGCTATATTGAGGACTTTAGTCTTTATTCCAAAAGTGATAGAAACCTTTGAAAAGTTTTAATGCCAAAGGTAAGATGATCAGTTTGGGATTTTGAAGAATACTCTCACTCAGAGTAGAATTGCAAATTTTGAGAACAAACGGCAGGGGGGAGAGCAGTTGGGTGGCTGTTCAGGTACAGAAGACTGAGATGTGGCCATGGTGGAGATTTGAAGGCCACACAGCCCAGGCACTTCCTGTCTGTGCCATGGCCACTGCTGCTTCTCTGGAGCCCATGCTGGCCAAGCACCAGGAGCCATATTTATTCTGTGCCAATCAGAGGAATTTTCTTTTCCTATTGTGATAGTCTGAGGTCTCAGCCCCAAAAGAGCATTAACCTACCCTACCCATATATGCCTGCCAAGTAAGGCTTACCACTCTCCAGATGTGCCCAGGAATGTTGGAATACAGATAAGAACACAGCCCGGGCCTTAGCAGGCTACCTACGGGTGAGCTGCTCATGCTTAGGGTTTTGGCTGGTTACCAGATTGTGGCTGTTATGACAAATAAGCTACATTTTGGAGGCACGACAAAATTTCAGAATCATCATTTGGTAACACTTCTGTTATATGTAACTAGACAGGTAAACAGATACATTTCACCACATGAGACGTGGGGTGGTGGTCCACAGTGTCTATATGGAAGCAGTCCTTTGGCTAGAAGTGGCAGTGGTTGAAGTGGGGGCCTTGCAAATGCTATTTGCATAACATCGTATAGAAGTTTAAGAAAATGCCAGTTGCCTATATTTAAAAAAAAAAATGGGGCAGGTGATGGAAATGAGTGACACCCATGCGTACACACACACACACACACACACACACACACACACTCACACTCATATCCCTTCCTTAAGGCCAAGTGCCCTGCTTGGAGCCTCTATTATGATAAATGGTAAAACAGTGCTATATGAACAGGTACTTTAAAAGCATGGGAAACTAACTTCCTGGGACTGTCAATTAAAAGGCAGAAATTTTCTAAAAATATCTATTCTTGGCCATTTGGGGAGAGCCTACGCTTATTAATGCTTGGATAGTAGAAGACATTTTTGTATTCTTTATTTTCTTCTACTTATACCAAAGCACCTGTTTCCACAGGCCTGTTTTCTCGAGAGCTGTTACAATAAACAAAGCCAGCAGAGGGCGCACAAATGCGGAGTCATTGAGGAGGTAGAAATTCTGCCTGCATTTCTCCAGTTGACCACTATTCTCTCCTGCCTTTGACAGTTGTATTTGGTTGTACATGGACTAAGAGATGTGCTGATCCTAAAAACTAATACAAGTTATTTTTACTGTTGAAGTTGAAGGCAATTATATAGCATCTCTTGCTTTTTTAAAAAATGAGAAGACAACTAAAGCTTCCAGAACCATTATATTACAAACTGACCAGCGCAACATTAAAAAAGAAGGAGAAGGAAAAGGACAACAAAGAATGAGAGGTGGGAAGGAGGGAGGGAGGGAGGGAGGGAGGGAGGAAGGGAGGAAAGGAGGGAGGGAGGGAGGGAGGGAAGGAAGGAAGGAAGGAAGGAAGGAAGGAAGGAAGGAAGGAAGGAAGGAAGGAAGGAAGGAAGGAAGGAAGGAAAAGAGAGAGAGAAAAAGAAAAAAGGAAGGAAGGAAGAAAAAGAGAGAAAGAAAGAAAGAGAGAGAGAAAGAGAGAGAGAGAGAAAAAAAGAAAGAGAAAGGAAAACACGTGCTAAGGCTCTCAGCACACTCAACCAGCACCTATATGGGAGAAATGACAAATAATTGTAAATACCAGATTTCTTTCTAAAAGCAAGACGGCGATGAAAGAGATGAAGGCAGAAATGGCACTTAAGCAGTAAACCCATTCAAGCAATGTATCTGTTTCCATACATACTCATTCAAGAGGTTTAACCTACTCCAGGAAAAATGAATAAAAAGGAATGCAGCATAGTGATTGAAGATCTTCACATATATAGACTGGTATGAACTCTACCTCATACTCTATAATTTGGGTGGCTTTCCTTAAAAATTATGAAGGCATCTTCATAGAGTCAGGATAATTCTTAGCAGGACTAATGGTGTGCTCGATGTCACTGTAGCTGAGATAAATGATAGCAAACTTGTCTGAGCAGACACATCTAATAACAGAGGCACAGAAATATAATATGGCAAGAACAGAAATATTTAACAGCAAAAAAGAGGAACCCACAGAATCACTGAGAATGTGTTAGAGTGTGGTCACTAAGTGAATGATGTGAGTGTCTGGCCAGTTTTGCCTACATCTCCAATGCAGCCAAATGCTTCAAAAGGTCAGAGTCACAAACTAGTAAAAGAGAAGCCCTCTTGGGCTTCCAGAAAACCTCAAGACATTTCTAGTAGAGAAATAAAGAGAAAGTCCTTGAAGTTTAGAGCACTCAATGGGATCGGAAGATTGTCTCTAATAACCACCTACATTCATTTCAAGAAAAATAATATTATCTATTTTAGCCTCAGTTCTTATAGATGAAAGAAAATCTAAAACAAATTGACATGGCTTACAGCATTGCCTCGTCTATTTTGTTTTTGTTTTTTGTTAATCCTCACCTGAGGATATTTTTCCATTGATTCTTTAGATAGAGTGGAAGGGAGGGAGAGAGAGAAAAATTGATCTGAGAGACACACATTGATTGGCTGCTTCCGGCATGATCCCTCAGGGTCAGGGACTGAACCTGCAATCCAGGCATGTGCACTTTACCAGGAATCAAACCTGACACTCTAGCCACTGAGCCAAACTGGTGAAGGCTGCCTCATCTATTTCGTTTGTTTGCCTTCTCACCACCAAAGTGGTTGATGTTATGCATTTTCTCCTTATCCACACTTGTAAGAGAAAGCTCTGAAAAATGGCTTACCATTCCCTTGGGAGAGTTCTTAAAGGGGAAAAAAAAGATGGGGCAATATAGTTTGGGCAAATATTTTAGTCTTTGGCATAGAAATATAATGGATAGGAGGGAAAATAAGCATTAAAAAAACAGAGGTATCATCTTTTAGCCTCTAGTTCTCAAAATTTTTAGATTGTGTTTTCAAATGATCTGGCAGAAATTAGCCCAAATAAAGCTTTATTTTGTGTGGACAGCCCCTGGCTGGGTTGGTTGGGCACACCAGAATCCTGACTGGCATCATCATGATGGTTCATTCCATCCTCATGGCCACACACAGAACCCATGCACAAGGTTTATTAACTTGGAATTTTTATGAAGATGACAAATAGACTTGTACATGGTTGGCTCCACACTCAGAGAATTAAAACTAAATTGATTTTACCATACAGAAACTAATCTGGAAATATAACCAACTAAAATATTTTGATGTAAACTACTAGTTCCTCTTCATAAAGAAACTGTTGAAATTGCACAGGCTTGGAGGAAATCCTCTTCTCCTGATGTCTTCTGAGGGTTCATGCTGTTCTAATGCTGTCTTGTGATGCTCTTGGTCTCTTCTGCACAGTTGCATTTCTGCTCTACGAGAAACCCCAGGAATGGAGCCCCGGTTTGGGCAGCCTGCTTTCTCATACTTCTGAGTACTGAGCATTTGCCTGTGTTCCCTGCTTGACTCTGCAGCATTTTCTGAAACACCTCAATGGTGAGATAGGCAGTTCAAATTTCTTAGGGGAGAAAGAACTTCTTCCTGATAAGAGTTTAAGCTGGAAATGTTTTTTTGTGTTTTTTTTTCCTCCTGAAACCACATTTCCTAGAATGCACCATTGAAGTTCTCTTCTGCTCAAGCCCCTACTGGACCAGATCTGGGGATGGAGTAAGGAGAGCAATCTGGTTGATAATTTCACTTTGATATTTGAATTTCCCAAATTTGGCCCAAGTGCAAGTGTTTGGTTACTCTAGTACTGGAGAGCTTATCAAATATAAAGAGGTGGGGGACTCATCTCTGCACATTATGATCCAGGCCAAGGAGAGGCTCTGGAAAGCTGATTGAAGGAGTTTACAGGTGATTGTGACCATCAGACAGTTTAGGAATCCACAGCAAAATGCTTGGTGTCCACTAGAAGGGCTCTGAAGTGCAGCTCTGGAAATTGTTCCCCTTGGAGAACAAAGGCCAAATAATGAATTATATCATGAAGTGTTTAGCTGGCTTGGTTCTAATTAGATAATATAAAAGACATGGCAACAAGAAATAACTTCTAAAAACATGCTAATTGTGAAACCCAAGATTTTCTCTGGGATGTTTGCCCACTTTTCTGCTGAGATTGGCCTTTAATTGGCGGGGGGGTGGGGGGGGGGTGGGGGGTGGCACACTTTAAAGTATGATAGCATGGGAAAACAAAAATGAGAACTGGACTAGTATATGAAAGCAGAGAGAAGTCAGAGAAGAAGCAGTTTGTTAGAGATATAACTGGCAGAACACAGGCTTTTTCCTGACAAACTCCTGACTCTACCTGTGACTTTGCATTGACTGTGTTGGCCAAGGCAGTGGCTGCTAGTCTCATGTAACTATTGAAATTAAAATAAATTAAAATGAAAGAAAATGTCAAATTCAGTTGCTTCATCCCAGCAGGCACATTTCAAGAGCTCCAAGAGCCACCTGTGGCCAGCGGTTCCTGCACTGTCCTGTCTGCAGACGGAAAGAACATTTCCATCATCGCAGAAAGTTCTGTTGGACAGTGCTGCTCTGAACATAACCACCGGGAGGAGTAAGGGGCACCACAAGCAATTCAGCTGTCACTGAACTGATGTTTTCTGACACTGGTGGAGCTTGCTGAATAATGTGTTAGGATAGAATTGCTCACTGGTTTAAACTGAAGCCATGAGACCTTGATTAAGAGACAAAAGAAATGTGCATTGTTTGAATACCTCAGTGCTGACCTGAGCCAGTCTCTTCTGAGATTACTCAACTGTAAACTTTACAACTCCCTGAAACTCTTACCAACACTTTTTATGTGGTCATAGAAATGTGTTGAATCCTTGAGTCTTTATTTTTATGCTCTTTTCCTTCAGAACTATCATTGGACATCTGTTTCTGACTCAGATGTTGAGTGTCTGCTGCATTGTCTGAAAAGACCCTTGAAAAAGGCCTGCTCTTTAGCAGAGGAGGGCAGAATGTTTCCTTCTTCCTGTCATCTGATGATGGGGGAAACAGATGGCTTGAAATCAGCCTTAAGAATCAGGGTGTTTACCCAGGCTGGGTAGCTCAATAGGTTAGAGCATTATCCTGATACCCAAGGCTATGGGTGTGATCCCTGGTTAGGGTACATGCAAGCATCAACCACTGAATGGATGGATAGGTGGAACAACAAATCAATCTCTCTAGATTTCTCTCTCTCTCCCTCCTTCCTCTCTCTCTGAAATCAATCAATAATCATTTTTTTTAATTAGGATATTTTATAGGGAAAGAGGTTTAGGATTGTGGGTGGAAGAAATGAAAAAGAAAATCCATATAAGGTTGTTGTAGGGTGTGCTGTTTGATCCTATAGCCACAAAGACTGGGTGCTGAGGTGAATTTTGCATTATTTCCTGAAGGTGGAGATGTTGGAGCTTGGATAGGCTTTGTGGCTGTGACCAGGAGAGGCCTAGGCTGTCAATGAATTGATCTCCAATTAAAGGTGGAAGGATCCTGTGTTGTTGGCTGGATCATGAAATAGTAATGGATAACACATTTTAAAAACTCATTCAAATTTTTAGAATGAAAAAACTGGACTCCAAAGTGACCACATAAATAATTGTTTTAAGAGGAAGAATTGTGAAGAAACTATTGTGAAAAAATATATTTTATAAACTATTTACACGTTCTGGTATATTGCATTAGAAAGCCACGAGTGATTTAGAGCTTGGCATTTGTTTAAATGATCTAGCTCTTCCAGCGTGTCCCATGGAGTCTAGTTCAGCCCATCAATTAATCAATACTCATTAATTGAATGTCTTTTGCATGCAAATGAAACTAGTGTTTCTCAGCTTGTCATGTTCCTTGGCATATTATTCTGATACACTGAATTACAATTTTTATTAGCATTTGGAAAAGCTAGTCTCTGTTTCTTTTCCTTTTTCCTTTGTAGCCTCTGGTTCCTAGTTCAAGAGTATGTTATCTGGCATATGAATATTAGTTAAATGAGTGAATGAATTAGAAAAATCACACTTAAAAGAGGATGTCCTAGGTTAGGCAGTAAAATGTACTTAGAGTGTGGTATGTTATGGAGTATCAGCCTTCTTCATAATAATGATTTATATTTGAATAGTATTTTCCACTCTTGAAAAACTCTTTCACACCTATAATTTTATTTGATTTGCTGTTAAACCTCAGATAACATTGTTAGCTTTTATATGCTTTCATTTGTCACCCATGGCAAAAAATAAAAAAAGATACCCAATGGATATACCATTATCTTTTCACCAAAATGCTGTGAGAGTTATTATTGAGTAATTCCCTCGAACACTGTTAGAAATCATTTAAAATCCTGCTGAGATGATTCTGGAAGGCAAGCCATACAACAGATCTACTTATTTCATAGCCAACTCATTTTCTACACCTCTAGACCTCTAAGAGTTTTCTCAGGAAATTTGCACAGCCAGCTTTTGTGCATATGAGTTTTACTCCCCAGGCTGTACATGCATTTCTTTACGACAGAGGTTACGTGAAGTCCAGTGTCAAGGGTATGGGTTTAAACCCCAGCTCTACCACCCAGCTGTGCGAGCTCAGAAATTCACTCACCTCTCTTACTCTAAGTTTCCTTGTGTCTCAAGTAGAAATTTTTATACTTACCTTCCAGAATCAAATCATTGCCTATGATGTAATAAGTACTCAATAAATGGTATATGATTATATTTTTGTTGAATTTCCTTTTCACTCATTCCTTAGTGCCTATAGAAATGTTAAAAACTTGGAAGGTAAAGTGTGCTTCCTAATTTTAATAGAATGGTGCTTATATAATGTTAATGATGGTGATCATTCTTTCATTGATCTTTGTGTCCATTTCTATATGTGGGTCAGGACATATTGACTATTAAAAGTAAGGTGGTGGAAGTTCAGTATAGAATAAAAACATGTAGTTTTCCTTAGTAGGTTGGGAAGATTCTTAGTAAATTAAATATTAAACTTTGCTCTCTTATTGCAAAATAGTCACAGGGATATACAGTACAGCATAGGGAATATAGTTAATAATAATAACTATGTATGGTGTCAAGTGGATACTAGACTTACCATGGGGATCACTTCATAAATTATATAAATGTACACCTGAGGCTAAAATGAAATAATATTAAATGTCAACTGTAATTGAACAATATTTAAAAAATTAATAAACAACAACTTGGCTCTCTTAGAAACAGTTGCTAACACCACAAAGCCAAAATAAAAAGCAACTGGGGTGGAATGTTGATTTAAAACTGCTCAGTTTTATTGACTGTTTTTACATAACTAAGCCTAATTTAATCAATTAAAAAAAAAAAAAAAAAACAGTAGTAATGTCTCAAATGCTTTATGTGGCAAATATAGACAATTTTAAAAACAAAACTCTTACTCTAAAAATCCAGATGGGAAACCTTTCTCTTGTAGCATTATAGGGCAAGCACCTTGCCTTTTGGGGAGAATTCCAGGATTCCCAAGTTAGATTTTCACCTGACCATAGCCTTTTTGTAGGAAAAACTATGGACAAGATCACACTTGGAGAAAAGGAGAGCAAACAGAAACTCTAGGCGTCTCTGGAAGGTATACTTTTGCATTGTCAAAGTTAACTCTCTGATGGCAATGGTGAGTATTTTGCACCTGTTTAAGAAGGTCTTTCTGTTTTGGTGCTCCCAGTCCTCACAGTAGTAAACAATTTGAAGAGTAAAAATGATTTACTGTCCTTTTCAACTGTTAAGGATGAGGGTAGATGTCCAACAATTTACCTATTGATGGGATATTTTTTTACCCCCCATGCCCTGACCCTTGTAGGTTGGGACTATTTCCTTTCGGTAGCCACTGCACAAGTATGAGCTGGAGAAAGGACAACACTCATTTCTGAGTCTGTTTTGCTTGTTTTGATGCCAATGTTTTCAGCACCTGAGCTGAAGTTTCTGGACAAAGACTGCCAGGGATGGTCCAAGCTGATGGGCCACTATATTTGGGGGAGTTTGTAGTTTCATTTAAAGATCTGTAAATAGATGACTAGTTGTAGTACATTTGAGTTGGTGATGCAAGAATAAGAGTTTATTGAGTGGTGTTTGCCCATAGACATTGATATTTTTACTTTGCCTTCCACTTTCTGTTCCACATTAACTCAGCTCTATAAATCAGTTTTAGATCTTTACAATGAGATAATAATAGTACCTGACTGCTAGAGTTTTTGTGATGGACAAAAGAGGTAATTCATGTGACCAGCATATACTAAGTAAATGTTCAATAAATGTTGATTGTTATAATTATTACTTACTTAAAGATTTTGTTTTAAACTAAAATACCATTGGAGGCAAAAATGTATCATTTCTGAAGAAGGTTGCTTTTTGTTGCTCACTTTACAGATGATATCTTTACATTTAAATTCTTACCATTTGACCCAAATTTCCTAAATTGACCTGCTAAGACCCAAATTTCCTAAATTGACTTGGGAAATAGCAAGAGAGGCTCATGACATAATACAACTCTTTGGTCTTTTACCAGCATTTATCATTTTACATTATATAGATATAGATATAGATATAGATATAGATATAGATATAGATATAGATATAGATGATATAGATATTTTTTGGTTGTTGTTAATCCTCATCCAAGAACATTTTTGCATTTATCTTGAGAAAGAGCAGGAGGGAGAGAGGGAAGAAAAGAGAGAGAAAAACATTGGTGTAAGAGAGATACATCGAGTGGCTGCTACCCATATGACCCCAACCAGGGGTGGGAACAAACTGCAACTGAGGTACATGCCCTTACCAGGAACTGAACTCAGGCCTTTCTGGTCCGTGGGCCGATGTTCCAACTGCTGAGCCAAACTGGCCAGAGCTTAGGTTATATTTTAATCATTGCCTAAAATAAGTACCAAAGCTGAATTTTAAAAAGTTGAGGGAGCTTAACATATTGGGGTACATTTAAATTGACTGCTCCTGTGAATATGAGGCAATGTTTAAAGGAATCGATTTTATCAGACTAAAAATAAAAAAAGAGGGAAAACTAATTTATATAGTGCTCTGTGTTATTTGAATCAGTAGCACTATTCATATGAATATTTGAATAACCATGTTTCTGTTTGGTGTTGGGAACCCAAATTTATCTCCTTGAGATTTTGTTATTGGATATCAATAAAATATTTTTTATTATTAAAAAAATTTTTTTTGTTAATTTATTTTTGTTAACAGATGTTTCTCCTTTTTCCCCCATTGACAACCTCCTCCCTATTCCTGCCTACACGCCCCATCTCCAGCATTGTTGTCTATGCCCATTGGTTATGCATTCATGCTTATAAGTTCTGTGGTTTATCTCTTCCTTCCCCGCGCTCTTCTGAGGTTTGTCAGTCTGCACCCTACTTCTATGTCTCTGGGTCTATTTTGTTCAGCAGTTTGTTTTGTTCATTATATTCCACATATTTTTATTCTTTAATAGTTTCTTGTTCTCATTTCTTCCTCCCCTCTATATTTGGAATTATTTTCTGCCCCAGAAACTTAGCATTTACTCCTTTCTGGGAAACTGACATGTGCTATAAAAATATGTTTTTCAAATGGATATTTTCATAAGCAATATCAAGAGTAGAGCACAGCATTTTACTGGTGAGAAGGTTGACATCTGTACCACTTCTAGAAAGAGCAACATAACAAAATGGGTGGTGGCAGAAAGTATTGTGTTTGGAGAGAGTAAGACAGCATTTGCTTGACTGACCACTATGCTTAAGGCACCGTCCTAAGTGTAGACATACATTTAATTGTTTCATTTTGTCCTCACAATGCTGCTATGGGATATGTGCTACCATGCACATTTTATTTCTATGGAAACTGAGGATTTGTAGGATTAAATACCTACTCAGGGTCATATTTAATAAATGTATGACTGAAATTTGAACCCAGATCTGTTTGACCCTGGAGACACTTTTTATCATGTTACATTGCCTCTCAAGATAGTCCAATTTCTATTTGTTTCCTTAATGATATTAATTAAAAATATTTTTGAGTAAAATTTTTTAAAGAAAAAATTTCTTTTTTAGAAACTCAGCAATCAAGAAGACTTCTATCAGAGATTCTATCAAGAGTTGGGAAAGTATGGACCTTCCAGGCCCAACAGTTATTCCAGAAGGATTTACTGTATGTATGCAAACAGTGTTGTTTTACTCTACTGCCACGGTGAATTGATTAAACTTTACAGAAATTTCCACTTGGTAAGATTGCTGTGATATAGAGGAGTGTCTCAACCTCTGTGATTGGGTACCATTAACCCATTATGGAATGAAGACTGGGAAGGTCAGTGTTTCATGATAGCCTCCATGAGCTTTAGTGAGAGGTGCTTAGGCCTGTGTTGTGGGACAAGCAGGTAGATGGTGCCTTCCTTTTAAAAAGGCAGAGCATTGACCTGGCCAGTTTTGCTCAGTGGTTAGATCATTGGCCCAAGAACTAAAGAGTCATGGGTTTGATTCCAGTCAGGGACACTTACCTCTGTTGTGGTTTGGTCCCCATCCCTGGTTGGGGTTGTGCAGGAGACAATCGGTCAATGTCTCTCTCTCTCTCTCTCTCTCTCTCTCTCTCTCTCTCTCCACCTCACACTCTATCTGATGATAAATGGGAAAACATCCTTGGGTGAGGATTAAAAAAAGAAAGGCAGAGCATTAACACAGTTAAGTCTTGGCTTATACAAATGATATTGGTTCTTTATAAAAAAAACTTTTTTAAAATCCTCACCTGAAGATATTTTTCCTTTTGTTTCTTTTTAGATAGAGTGGAAGGGAGGAAGGGATTGACAGAGAGAGAGAGAGAGAGAGAGAGAGAGAGAGAGAGAGAGAGAGACATCGATGTGAGAGAGACACATCAATTGGCTGCCTCCCACATGACCCTGACCAGGGCTTGGGATCATATGTGCCCTTGATCAGGAATCCGATGCTTGAACTGTTGAGCCAAGCTGGCCAGGGAAATATTGGTTCTTAATCTGGAGTCTATGGGCTCCCAAAATGTCCATGGTTGGAATTTAGAATGTCCGTGATCTTGAGTGAGAAAATAATTATTTTTACTAACTTCTAACTGAAACTGTGCATTTTCTTTAATTATGTTGACAATAAACTACAGTAGTATCAATAGTACCTGTGACTTTGTCATCAGTAGAAATCAGATATCTTCACCTCATGTTATAGTTGTTACAGAGACATCAAACTACCTCAACATTACAGGTGAGAATTACTAAACTCACAACTAGATCCTGTTATTTAATGCACTGATTTAAAAAAATACACATATTACTATATTACATATTTTAAAAACATTTTGACAATTGCATTTCAAGGTGTTTTCCTTTGTAATTCTCTGTATTTTATTTTTTGCATTTAAAACATTATACTGAGGGTGTTCTCAATAAAAAGAAATCGAGATCTCTGCTTTAGAAATAAGTAACAAAAATGCACATTTAAAATTATAACTCCCTTGACACAATTTGTTTGCTGATCTTTGGACTTCATTCAGTATAACTCAATATTTCTTCAAATTCTACCCATGTATTGGTTTCAACTAAAATCTGTAACACATTTCAGAATCTGTATCCATTAAATTTTTAAATTACCATTTTGTATTGAGCTGATGAAATAAAACATTCTGAAATTTGCATACATCTTACAAAAAAAATTATATTGCCAATTTTCTGCATCTTCAGGTGGTCTGGGGATGGGGACAGATTTGAAAGACAGAGTCTCCCTGCACTTGTTCCAAGTGCTGTTGCAGTCCTAGCCTTTCTTCAAGAGCTGGCAGCCTTCTTCAGGGTTCTTTAAACTGTGATAGCAAATGACCCCCTGTCCCCAAATATCTTCCCCACCAGACTGACAGTGTCTGAAATCTTCACTACTAATCTGAGTTGGGAGTATGGTAATGTAGTTTTAGAACCTCTGCTCTAAAAAAATAAATGCAGAATAGACACTGTTTCTCATATTTTTGTACATCATAAAATGTCCCTTTAATCCTCTCTCTCTTCATGTGCAAACTCCTTCCCACTTTACCCATTTAATAATACAGATTGCTGTGGAAGATGTCAACCAATTTTGTTGTGAAAGCAACAAAAAGACAACATCACAGCTTCTCAGTGCTTATTAATGTGAAAACATGATATGTGGTCTTTTTCCTTTTGTTGAAACCTTAATTATGTGGGTCAGTCCCACCTTGGCCTCTGAGCTCCTGGTGGTGGTGGTAGTGGCTTTCATGGGGCAGTCTATAATTTCTTTCATTGGGTAGGTTTCAATGTGACTCTGATAATAAAAGGTAGATGTTTGTTGGTTTGTTCTACCAGCATTTCCCAGCCCAGCAAAAAAAATCCCTAGGCTAAGGTGTAATTACCAGGAAGCTTGGAGTATAATGGAAATGTATCTCCCAAGAGGGGAAAATACATTGACAATTGCTGACCCTTTTTTGACAGGGTGACCCTACACTGTACGTCTTACACTGGGACTACCTCGATGTCCCAGTGTAATATTTAGTTATTGGGAATAACTGTCATGTAGACAAGGAGAAGGAGATGGTAGTTTAATTTGTGTGGAGAGGAAAGGAGCAGGGAAGAGTACCTTATAATTAGGACTATCACTAACTAGAAGACTGGTAAAAACACTGGGAGCCACTGGGTGGGAATGATACAGATGAGTGAAGGACAAGAAAAGGAGAAGAGACCAAGACTATACTGTCTCCCTGCATGTTCTTTGACTGCCAGGACATCTTGATCATTGAAATGTGCAAATCTGGGTTTTAAGACCTCCTCTATATCAGAGCCAGATTTGTAAACCTTCATCTGGGGGCAGGTTTTCAAATGACTTGATGACATCCTACCCCCAGGAGATGGTAGAGCTCTTCAATTCAAAGTGTTTGTTTCTGTCAGTCCTCTGTCTCTTCTCTGTCTTCTATTTTGAATTCTGAAATCCACATTTGTGTATCTTACATTTGTGTATTGATGGTGCTTGCTCATTAAAAAGAAGCCCCAGACCACGCATCACTAAGAAGAATGAAAAACTGAAGCCATCGGTGGTTCGGTAATCCACACTTATTGTTACTTTGTATTTTGAGCATCACCTTTTCCACTCACAAACAGTTATATTATTAAAAAGATATTTTCCAAAGATAGTAACCTTGGCAGTAGTTGTCAAGGCTAATAGTTTGACATTTCAGATCACCCACAACTAATCAACTGAACATGGCAACACATTTGAAAAACCCATTATAGGCGGAAGGCCCTGAAGTAATATGTCAACGCTCGCAGTAACAGCTGTTATGTAAACGGACTGATTTTTCTCTGCTGAATGGTCACATGGTTGGAAGGAGAGTGGCTTTGAAGGACACATGCATGTAGCTGGGAAAGGAGATTGTGTTATTGAATGCTGTATATTTATGGGGGAAAAGTTCCTATCACTGATGATAAAAACACTCAGTCATCTCTCACAAATGCTTTTAGGGATATTTTTTCTCTTCTAAACATAACACTCCCTGAAGGCCATGGAGAACTGTTACACCATTATTGCCTTCTTACTGGGGAAATGATCTTCAGGACTTTGCATCCTAGAGCTGTTGTCCAAGATTTCCCTGAAAGATAAGAAAACAAATAAGCCAGGTTTTAAAAACTCCTAAGTGCAGGTGGACAAATAAAGAAGGAAACTAATTTTGTTTCTGTTATTTCTATAGATTTTGAAATTGTTTTAAGAACCTTGTGGATAGTTTTTGTTTGTTTGTTTGTTTGTTTTTAATTTCTGAGCCTTATGCTAGATTTATTACTGAGTGATTTTGAAGCTCTTTGTGTTCTTTTGTAAAACAGATTAGCCCAAGAATACTTACAAATTACTACAAAATGACACAGAAAGTTTGCAAATAAAAAGCTGATGGCTGTATTCATAGCAGACAAAATAGAATTCATAGGGTACAAAATGTTAATATGGGAAAAGACAGACATGACAAGTTTTTAAAAAAGAAATATCCATAAATGAATCTAAAAATTTCACCTTGAGTTATATAAAGCAACGGCTGACCAAGAAGCATGGATAAATAAATCTACAAGCATAATGGGGGATTATAACCCAACTCTCAGAAACCTAAAGATTAAAACAAACTCAAAATTGTTCAAGATAAATCAAACAGTGCAAATAAACTTGATCTAAGAAATGTACATAGACATCTAGACTCTAGATAATACATTTTCTTTTTAAAAATATACATATTTAAATAAAGAAATTCTCAACAAACCTTCAAGAATTGGTAGATTAGAAGCCTGTTCTCTGACTAAAATGAACCTGAATTAGAAATTAAAACTAGGCCCTGGCCAGGTAGCTCAGCTGGTTAGAGCATCATCCTGACATGCCAAGGTTGTGGATTTGATCCCCAGTCAGGGCACATACAAGAATCAACCAATAATGCATAAATAAGTGGAACAACAAATTACAAATTGATGTTTCTCTCTCTCTTCCTTACTCTAAAAAAAAAAAAAAAGAAAAAATCAATAAATAAAAACTTTAAAAAAACCTGAAACTAAAAAGACAGCCCAAACCTCTTCAACTTCTTAGAAACTAAAAACATCCATCTGAAAAATTCATGGGTTAACAAAAAATAATAATGAATGTTTCAAAAGAAATATTTAGACCTGAATGACAAAAACACTATAGATTCATCAATATATGTGTGAAAGACCTAAGGTTATACAGAGGAAAAAAATTTTATCTTCAATGTAGTTATTAGAAAATAAGGCAGTGAGATCACTGTGTGAAGACACAGAGAGAAGGCAGTGCCTATGAACTAGGAAAGGGCCCTCACCAGATCATGACCATGCTGGTGTCTTGATCTTGGACTTCCTAGTCTCCTGAACTGTGAGAAATAAGTGTTTGTTGTTTATAAGCTTGAAAGAAAGAAAGAAAGAAAAAGGAAGGAAGGAAGGAAGGAAGGAAGGAAGGAAGGAAGGAAGGAAGGAAGGAAGGAAGGAAGAGGGAGGGAGGGAAGGAGGGAGGGAAGAAAGAAAGAAAGAAATAACATTAAGTTGTAAGAGAAAGAACAGCAAGAAGGAAAGAATGACAATAGAAACAGGAATTAAAAACAGAAAAAGGGTCCTTTTATATTTTTTCTGTTCAAATTCTGGTTATTGACTGACAGTTTATGATAAATAGCTTATTAAAAATCATGTATTCAAAGCACTATTGGTGAATCTTTTCAAAATTGACAGCATTTCCGTTTTCTTAATTAGGCAGAGGTACCACCCACAAGAGTTTTCGCTGGATGGCACCTCACCTGTCCACATAAAGGGCCCCTCATATGTGGGTGGAGGGAGGACAGGCTCCTGCAGCTCTGGCGTTGGCACTTTGTCTCCACTTAGTCCAGCTGAGAGTGCACCATTGACCCACATTTGGTGGCTTGGAATGTAGTAGCTCTTCCAACAACTGGAATCAGGAAATTCTTCATTCATTATTTAACAATCTTTCATGTCAGCAAGGCACTTAGCCTAATCAAGACAATTTCTCACAATGTCCTTCTGGTCATGAGAAATATGCTTAAAACCATTGATTCATGTGAGGACTTTCTTGGTGCTGTTGAGTCAAAGTTGGAAGTGCCATCCACTCTGTACATTTTACTGCTCTTTTGATTATTCTGGCCAGCACTCATGCTAAATCTGAGAGCCTGAATTTTGAGCCCAATTAAACATAGTATTAAAAGCTCAGAAAGGCACATCCATTATCAAAATTGGGCCTTTTCACACCATACACTCACTTGGAAAACATTGGCTCACTGACTAATACGTCTCAACTGGTTGTCATTCAGTAGTGTGCAGTGCCTCTGTTTGAAGCGAAAGGTTTACAAGTCTGAACAGAATCCAAATTAGCTCACTTCCAATGAACTAATTGAAAACCAGGTAGTCAGGACTAATTTTCTGAATTAATAGCATTTCTTACAGCTTTGGAAATCTTCTTAACTTTAAGTCAGGTCAAAAGTGGCTCTTAAGTTGGGAGAAGAGAACAAGCCAGGATATAAAGATAGAACAGAATACCGTCCAATGCCATTATTTTTTCTTTGTTGTCATTTTCCCATTTAAATACGTTATATTTATATAACACATAGAACACAGAGCAAAATGTATTGAACGTTCATGCTTAGCCACAATAAAAATGTGTTCCTTTATAAATCAGGCTGAAAAAGTAGTAAAGCTCAAAGACAGGCTGCAGCTAGCAAAAGATAAATAAACTAGCTATTATTTTTGCAAACACTATAAAGCAGATCTGATTACATTACAGACATGTTAATGTGGGAAGAGACAGTTTCTCATCTGTTCTAAAAGAATAAGAAATGTATATGTTTGGGTACAGTGACTGAAAAAATTTAGACTCGTACTTATGCAGAAAGTTCTAATTCACTTGGAGTATGCCACAGGCATTTCTGTCAGCTCTTCTCAAACTTAGTCACCTGTACTAAATATCTCATATTAGGTGTGTTGATGGAGGGTTGAGGGTGAGGGATAAGAAGCCTCAAAGTATATAAAAGTCCTGGTCTCTGATGTCCAGGCCTAGAAAGCTGAAGGAGTCCCAGTAAATCAAGCCACCATGTCCCTTGGTAAGTTAAGACTGATCTCTTCCTAACTCAAAAAAGGAAATTCAATCTAAATGCCATATTGGAAAGCTGAGGTTGTGGGTGTTCCCTAGTCAAATAAATGTATAATTAGGGATCCTGAAAATTTGAGGCCATTCTATATCATCTTTTCTTAGCCATTCCAGAAGTTTCTTGAAGGTAGATTATATTGAGATCCACCATAGAACCATACTGGAAAAGGCATCCCGTTTAGTGTCTAACATGGATATATGTACCTGCCAATTAAAATGTTGGTGCTGAGGCCTGGCTGGTGTGGCTCAGTGGTTGAGTGTTGACCCATGCACCAAAGGTCGCAGGTTTGATTCCAGGTCAGGGAACGTGCCCATGTGTGGGCCTGATCCCCAGCTGGGGTCATGCAGGAGGCGGCCAATCAATATTCTCTCTCATCGATGTTTCTATCTCTCTCTCCCTTTCCCTTCCTCTCTCTGTCTCTCTAAAATCAATAAAGGGGAAAATAATTGTACTAAGAGTCACTTTGAACAGTACAATTATTGCTTAATCTATTGGTCTCACAACTCCTTTGGACAAGACTTGGGCTTGAAAAGACTGAATGTCGGGAACTATGGGTGTCAGTTGTGGTTCTAACACTAGGTGTCTGTCCTCTCTGAACTGTAATTTTCTTACCTGTAATGAGTTTAAGTGAATGTCTTCCCAAAGTTGCTCTCCTCTCTAACAAGTTATATATTGTTGCTCTCTGAAATTTACTCGGTTTTATGTTGAACCTTCTCATCATTTGAAGGCTAATCTTTTTGGAAACACTACATGATAGCAAAGAAAAACCCTGGACTCTGAACTTAGACACAAATTTAAATTCCTACTCTGCTGTGTGACCTCAGTCAAATTACTATCCCAATCTGTGTTTCAGTTTTTTCATCTTCAAGAAACAGACAATAATAGCTACCTCACAGGTTATTCAAGAAGAAAAATGGAGCAATGTATGTAAAGACCAGTGTCTGGTATGTAAAACACACAAAAAATTATAGGTATTATTGTTGTTACTATTTTCTTTGTTAAGACTTACAATTGCCCTTTGCCATGATAGTATAAATTTTATATAAAAACATTGATGAGGCTGACTCTGAGCTCATTAAGCCAGTCTTCTTCCTGGGCACAACTATATGACATTTTCCAGCACCCTTGCAGGTGTATGTACACATGTGACTGCACTTTGCCAATAGCATGTGAATGGAAACCCCCCACTTATAAACAGCCGTTCTATTTCCCCTTGTTTTCTAACGTGATGCAGACAACTTTGGAAGCAACATGTGGAAGATGGCATGGGACAGTTGTCAGGGGAGTCTTCAAAGGATTTGAGCCAGAGAATAACCTAACAAGATTTGTAATTGAGAGCCATTTGAACAATAGTATTAAGTACAAACAGGGGAATGGATATGTCATTGCCAAAGAGGACTGTTAGGGAGTGCCTGTGATAATCTAGAACAAAATGTGATGTACTGATCCAAGAAAGTGGCTGTGAGGGTGTAAATGATGAAGCAGAATCAAAAGGTCTAAGGAAGTGGTTTTGGGGTTGAAAAAGAAGATATCTTGGATCACTCTTCATTTCTAGCTTCAATGGCTGGATGACTAGTAACCTTCACAATGTCAGTCCAATATACCATATCCTTATGAGTAAAGGTAAAACTCAGACCTTCTCAGATCATTTTGCATTTGCTCCCATTCGACTCCAGTTTTTGTCCAAAAGCCCTTTGGTTTATAGAAAATGGTTACTTAAAGTAAATCATGGACCAGGTGTATTTGGGTGTGTGTGTGTGTGTGTGTGTGTGTGCACGTGCATGCATGTGTGCGTGTGTGTATGTGTGTGTGCGTGTGTTTTCATTCCTGGCAGGCTTAATTGAAATAACATTTATATCACATAATATAGTGCACTGAGGTTGTAATTTTCCTATCATATAAATTGCAGGCTGAAATTGTGTTAAGGAAGGACTGTAGAGAATGAATTACTGCTTTCAAAATGACTACTTTTAACTGACAATGTGACTGGCAAATGAATGCCAGAGACAGAAAGACATTTTGTATTTAATGTTAGTCAGCTGTACCCAGGACTTTTTCAGTGGAGCTAACTCACACCATTTGCATTTTAAATTTATAACTGGCACCTGATCTACCTAGAAAATCATTTTTTCCTACTTATTATTGTATTACCTGTGGAAAACACATAACGGTTATTTTTGAAGATGTCACATGGACAGTTCAATTTGTCGATTTCTTTTAGACTCTCCTGCTGGGTGGGCCTGGGTTTGTTCAAAACAACCCAGAGCTGGAGTGCCAATCGACAGGGACACAAATAACTCCCTGCAAGTAGTGAAATTAACAAGTGACAATTAAGCATCTCAAATCCATCATATTTTTTTATTTCTTATTAAACATGGTGACAATGGACAACTGGTCTGACCAGGGAGGAGACATAGTAGTCACAAAGGAGGGTACTAGATTCAAATTCTACTCTACCACTGATGCACCATCAACTGGATGACCTCAGAAAGTAATGCAACATGTCTGAGCCTAATTTTTCCCACCTGCTAATGGATATAATAATAAAGCAAACCTTACAGGGTTGTGAGAAGGTAAAAGAGGCAGTGTCTATAGAGTGTCTAGCCAGGGTGAGTCCTTGAGGTTAGATACTTTCAGTACTCTTATTGTTCTGGATGAGTTTAGTTTGGAGGAGACCCTGAAATAAGATTCTGACCTATCAGAGCAATCCAGGTTACAAAATTAACCCCAAATTATAACATCTCAAGAAGCTTCCATTGTCCAAGTTTCCAGAGACTTCCATGCCGAAAAGGGTCAGAGTAACATGAGGCACCAAGAAGCACAGGGGGACCCAGTGCCTAAAAAAATGAAGGTTTCCTTCTACAGATCTCTTTGTAGGTAATGTCTCATTGTATACACCCTTCCAGCACAGAGCCTGGGGGCCCGTGTGCTTTTGCTGATTTGTCTGATGGTGTGGGTAATTGTAGAGATCAGCTGGTGCCAGCAAATTAGAAATGCTGGCTCTGACCAACTGGATGCTACACAGACTCTTCAGGAAACAGCTGTCACTTCAGAGCTACTGACCCAGGCCTCCCTTCCGCATGAACATGGCTTTTAACCACTGGTCCTGGACACAAGCTCAGGCCTGAAAAGGAACAGCTGCTCTGTGGTGTGGGCAGAGCTCACAGGCCCCTAGAGAGTCAGGCACACCCTCACTGCATGTGCTCATCATTTGAGATTTGTCTGAGATGAGAAACATGCCTTGCTGCCCCTTCCTTCCTTCCTTCCTTCCTTCCTTCCTTCCTTCCTTCCTTCCTTCCTTCCTTCCTCCTCCTCACTCTCAAAGGCAGTTTTTAAAAGAATGGGACTTTTAATCAGTGATGCTCTGAAAACTGAATAGTTTAGGAAAAAATGAAATAGATCCATACCTCACACCATACACAAGAATAATATCCAGAAGAATTAGAGATCTGAATGTAAAACAAACAAACAAACCCAAAAACCAAAAACAAAGGAAGCTATAGAAGCACTTGGAGAAAATGCAGTGAACTCCTGTGTAACCTGGAGTCAAGGAAGGGCTCTCTAACTGTGTCTCAAAGTCCAAAGAAAATCAATAAGTAAAACTTCATAAAATAAAATTTGAAGTTTGCCTGACAGAATACACCATAACCAAATTTACAAGGCAAGTGACAAACTGGGAGAAAATATTTCCAACATATACCACAGATAAAGGGTCAATATCTCCAATATAGAGTGATTTCTTAACACTTAAAGAAAAAAAGAGCAAAAATTGAATATAAAAATGAACAAAAGACATGAACAGACAATTCACAAGAAGGCATAAAATGGCCCTTAAATACATGAAAAGGTGTTCAGCTTTATTAATATTAGAAGAAATACAAATTTAAATTACTCTGAGACAGCCCCCTAGAACTTCCCATAGCCCAATGCACACTCTAGGTCCAGCTGGCCTGCCGAAGACACCCAGCACATGCAGTCTGCAAAGGAATAGTTCCTACACAAGGTTACTCCTTCAAGACCAAGAAAATTTGCTGTTTCTGCTAATTCATAGCAAACAGAGAGACAGCCAAAATGAGGAGACAGAAAAATATGTCAAATGAAAGACCAGAACAAAACCTCAGGAAAAAACTCAATAAAATAGAGATAAGCAATCGATCAGATAAAGAGTGCAAATAATGTCAACAATAACAATAAAGTTAAAAAGCCCAGCAGGTATGGCTCAGTGGTTGAACATCGACCCATGCACTAAGAGGTTGCTGGTTCGATTCCCAGTCAGGGCACATGCCTAGGTTGTGGGCCAAATCTCCAGTGGGGAGCATGCAGGAGGCAGTTAATCGATGTTCTTTCTCATTGATGTTTCTATATCTCTCCCCCTCTCCTTTCCTCTCTCTTGAAAATCAATAAAGAAAAAAATAATTTTTTAAAATAAAGTAAAAAAAATAAGTTCAGTGACTTCAGTGAGAACTTCAACAAAGAAATAAGAAATATAAAAAAGGAGATATAAAACATAAAAATAAAAGTTACAAATAAAGAATACAATAACTGAAATGAAAAATACATTAGATGGATTCAACAGCTGAGAATGAAGCAGAGAATCCAATCACTGATTTGGAAGACAAGGTAGTGGAAAACACTCAATCAGAACAGCAAAAAGGAATAGGAATTTAAAAAAAGGGATAGTTCTCTTTCTCGTGGCACCTTGGAGGTGATCAGCTGCTTTGAGATGAAGCTAAACACCTCTTTCCCAGCCACTGGCTGCCAGAAACTCATTGAAGTGGAAGATGAACGCAAACTTTGAACATTTTTATGAGAACCGTATGGCCACAGAAGTTGCTGCTCATGCCCTGGATGAAGAATGGAAGGCTTATGTGGTTCGAATCAGTGGTGGAAATGACAAACAAGGTTTCCTCATGAAGCAGGGCATCCTGACCTATGGCCGTGTCCCCCTAAGCAAGGGGCATTCCTGCTATAGAGGACCAGAGAGAGGAAGCGCAAATCTCTTTGGGGTTGCGTTGTAGATGCCGATCTCAGTGTTTTCAATTTGGTCATTATAAAAAAAAGGGAGAAAGATATTCCTGGTCTCACTGATACTACTGTGTCTCATTGCCTGGGTCCCAAAAGAGCTAGCAGAATTTGCAAACTTTTCAATCTCTCTAAAAAAGATGATGTCGGCCAATATATTGTGAGAAAGCCCCTAAACAAAGATGGTAAGAATCCCAGGACTAAAGCACCCAAGATTCAGCACCTTGTTACTCCACGTGTCCTGCAACACAAACGTTGGCATAGTGCTCTGAAGAAACAATGTACTGAGAAAAATAAGGAAGAGGCTGCAGAATATGCTAAACTTTTGGCTAAGAGAATAAAGGAGACAAAAGAAAAACGCCAGGAACAGATCGCCAAGAGATGTAGGCTGTCCTATCTGAGAGCGTCTACCTCTAAGTCCAGTAAAAACTGAACTTTTCTAAGAGTAACAAATAAATAAGAAACATCAAAAAATAAATAAATAAGTAAATAAAAATAAAAAAAGGATAGCTTAAGGGACCTCTGGGGCAACATCAAGAATACTAATGTTTGAGTCATGGGGTCCCAGACCAAAAAAAGGGACCAAAAAAAAAACCATTTAAAAAAATAATGGCTGAAAACTTCCTCAACATGGTGAAAGGAATAGCTATCCAGGTCCAGAAAGTGCAGAGAGTACCAAATAAGTTGAACTCCAAACATAGCAAATCACATCATAATTAAAATGCCAAAAGTTAAGCCCTGATTGGTCTGGCTCTGCGGTTGGAACATCAGCTTGCAGACCTAAGGGTCATGGGGTCGATTCCTGGTCAGGGGCCCATACCTGGGTTGCAGATTCAATTCCCAAACTGAACAGGAGGCAATCAATCGATGTGGACACATCAATCTCTCTTTCTCTCTCTCTCCCTCCCTCCCTTTCACCTTATCTAAAAAAAAAATCAATGAGGAAACATATCCTTGGGTGAGGCTTAGCAATAACAATAACAAATTAAAACGCCAAGTTAAATCAACAAAGATATTTTTTTAACTTCAAAGTTGAAAACAAACAGAAACAAATTAACTATATACCAGATGGGTAACAACCACATTAAAGAAAAGAGGGAAAAGCTTCCAAGTACCTTTGGCTATAGTGCTTTCATGTTTCTCAGTCTGAAAATAAAAGGACCAAAAGAACTGCAAAGAAAAGTTAAATTTGACTTAATAGATGAGTAGATTTATTGTTGCTAGTGGTGTGGGTATAGTAATTCTGAAACAAGTTTACATGTATTATAGAATTGAGCAAAGAAATAAATATATTGATTTTGTTGGGCACCGGGCTTCTCATGGTGAGAGAAAGTAGCTACAAATAAAATGGTGAAAGGCAAGAATGATGTAAAATGGCTATTTTCCTCAGTCTGTCCATTAAAAGGACATGAGCAATGACAGCTCAGTGGCTATAAGCACACCTAGCGTCCAGACCTTGGGTTCCAACATCGCTTCTCACTAAAAAGAATCAGGTGTTCTTAGCAAAGTGGCTGTGTCCAGGGCCGGGGCTGGGAGAGTGAGCCTGGACCATCTTTTGCCAGAGATAAGAATGTGCTCAAGGAATAACGGGAACCGAAGCCAGCTTGAAGGAGCTCCTACTGGCCAAATCTGGGACAATCTGAGCATCAAAATAAGTGACAGTAATGGATTATAACCCATTGAATAAAATTGGACTCCATGGATTCATACTGACAGAAGTAAATAAATTTTAAAAAAGAAAAAACTCATACAGCAAAGTGTTAATTAATACATGCAGAAGGAATGATAGAGTTTAAAAATCACTATCTGGCAGTCATTATAGTAATTTGATTCAGGCAAGAGCCATCAATGTACTAAAAAGAAGGAACAATATAGTCACATTGGTTCAAATAATCTCCTCACAGGTTAGTTACTTATTACAAAGAGGAAAATAACTTTATAGCAGATAAACTTGGAGGAGAGGTCCAGGATTTGGCAATCAAAGTTAACAACACCAATATGGAAACAAGTCACAATCGCTTGTTACCTGATGGGATCAATGAGAAGAATACAGTCACTTCTAGGGTGTTCCTGCCACCTAAGTAACCCAAATTTGACAAAGTATCAGACAAACTCAAATCAAGGGACATTCTACAAAACAACTGGCCCCATCTCTTTAAAATGTCAAAATTAAGAGGACAAAGAATGACTAAGAGTGATCCAGATGAAGAATGACTAAAGAAACATGACAACTGAAATGCAACAGGTGATCCTGGACCTCAAAAATTCTTACTACAGAGGTCAAGTAGGATACTCTATGAAATCTGAATAAAATCTGTGGGTTGGAAAAAAAATTACTCTGAAACACCATTTCTCATCTATGAGATTGGAAAACATTTAAAAAGTTCCCTGTTAATGAAGCTGTGGGGGAAATAGATGCTCTCACACACACTGATGAGAATCCAACTTGGAAAAGCTGACGCAACTACTTAGGCACTTGCCTTTGGCCCAAGCAATACTGATTCTAGGAATTTACTCTAAAGACACACCTTTAACATTGCGAAATACATGTATACAAGGTTATTCATTATAGCATTGTTATAACTGAAAAATACTGAAAACTGCTTACAAGCCCAATCATAAGAGAGTATTTGAATAAACCATGGCACATCTACTCAGTGGAATACTAGCCAGTTGTAAAAAACATCAAAGTGGGTTATTAAGAACTGCTATGGAGTGATTTCCAGGACATGTTGTTCAGTGAAGAAAGCAAGTGCAAAGAGTATCTATACTCTGCTTCCTTTTGTGCAAGAAAGAGTGGAAAATTTAAAAATATGCACTTATTTGCAGAAACAAATACAAGGAGAACAAACTAGAAATCGACAAGATTAGTTACCTGTAGGAAATGGGTTGGTACATGGGAAGAGAGTGGGAGGAGAATGGAGTAGGGGGTTGGGGGTGGGAATGGAGTGGAAGCAACTAGAGGTGAAGGTGACACTTTTCTTAGAATACCTTTTGGTATAGATTTGACTTTTGAACCATGTTTACTTTTACATACTCAGAAAAATTAAGTAAACAACAATATGGAAAAGCCCTAAAATGAAATATAAACAGAAACAAATTTAACTATATTTTAAATGGATAGCATAACCACAGTGTGTTTGTATGGGGGGGGGGAGGCGGTCAACCCAAACCTGTTATGGCCTGAAGTACTTTATTTCCCCACAAGCTTACTTTAGTGTGGGAGATGGTACTTTTATGCAAAAGAAGCTCTGGAGAAGAGGAGGGAAAACTTGGTAGAATGGATTTTTGAAAGAATCCTTCTAAGCTCTTGTAGCACATGTTTTTATGGGTTCTTAATGTAGGAGTACTTTGAAGTGTATTTAGTTTTATGGATGATAACTATGAGGGTAAAGATCACAGCAGACATTTGGTTACCAAAGGCAAGTGTATCAAGATAATATATATAATATGGTATATTACATATATTAATGTGCAGGCTCCATGGGGGCAAACCTGGTGGACTAGTTTGCTTGATGCCATCATAAAATATAATTTTGAAAAAGAAGCAAGAAATATCCACATGGGCTCCAAATGAGGATACCAAATAGCTTTTCCTTAATTCCATCAACAAATATTTATTGATTGCCTATTATGTGCCAGGTATTATTTTTGTTCTGGGAGATTAAGAGACAAGGCTCTCATATAAATAGACAGTGAACAAGAAGACAATTTCAAAGAAGGAAAAATTTCTCTAAGACAATGAAGTGGGGTTAGGAGCCCCTTGTGCTGAGATAGTCAAAAAGTCCTGTTTTAAATGAAGGCATTTGGGCTGAGATCTGAGTGGGAGAAGGAGGCACCATGTTATAATCTGAGGAAGAGTGAGTCAGGCAGAGAGAAAAGCAAATGCAAAGGTGGTGGGGTGGGATCAGCCTTGGAGTGTTTAAGAAACAGAAAGGCCAGTGTGGCTACAGCAAAATGCACAAAGAGGAGCCTGCACAAGATTAAGTAGGAGTACATTATAATATAATAAATCCACTCAGATAAAGCTATATTCTTAAAAGACTGACTAAAATTATATTCCAGTTCCCTGAACTTGGAAATTGTGTTTCTATTTCATAGAAACTTTTATGCCTGAGATAAAACTTGAAAAGAATTTAATGAAAAACCTTTACTATGCACCTTATCTGTTCTGGTTTAGCTATTTGCAAGGAGAGGGAGCAAGCTTAATGTTTTAAAAATGTCATTGCTCTATAAAGAGTGATTCTGCTTTGCTAAGTCATGGGGAGTAAAGCTCTTCTTGGTTGATGAAAATCTTGATATTTATTTATTAAATAATTATTTAAAGCATAAGTGATGTTCTGCTGGAAGACACTTTCACATAGCAAAGTGGGGAGGCACAGGTGCTGAGAGTAATTGCATGGTTAATGCCACCATCAACGGTCTGCTTTGAGAACAAGACTCTTCTGTCCAAGTTCGGGCAAGGAAGGGCTTACGTTTTAGGTTCTGTCCAATTTGATTATCAAAATGAAAATAGTGGCATGGGTGGCATGCTGTAAAGGTAAACAATTGGGTAGAACTGGAGAACTTTCTTTGACCAGGAGGAGAGCAGTTTTGTTAACCACCATTCAGTACTTTGAATGGAAAGGTCCAACTCTTTGCTGTTCTTGCAGAATCTGGTCTGGAGCAATCAAATCACAGACTCATTTTCTTTTCTCTTATTCTTATTTTTTTTTTAATTAAATTTAGGTGACATTGGTTAATAACATTATATCAATTTCAGGTGTACAAGATTATACTTTGATATTTGTATACTCTAGTGTGTGTTCACCACCAAAAGTCTAGTTTCCTTCGGTTACCATCTATTTGACACAGAATTTGCCCTCCCTCTACTCTTCTTCCCCTCTGGTAACTATTATTCTGTTGTCTATATCTATATCTATGAGATTTGTTTGGTTTTGTTAGTTCATTTATTACTTTTTTGGTTCATTTTCTGCATGAGCTCACCATCTCCTTCTCATAAGCACAGCCAGTGTTGGCAATGCAATGATGCTTGGAGGACATGGAATGAACACATCCTATAAATTCACAGGAGGGCCAAGGAGAGTGCAGGACATCAGACATGCCTCCATGTCTGCTTTGCTTTGCTCCATTCAGGCTCCCACCTGCACAGAGAAGGAGGCATCCACTCTGGCAAGTGGGGCTTAACCAGCCCCAGTCTGCAGCCCCTGGGGTTGCCATGAGTCCTGCTGAGTCCTGTCACATGAGAGAAGGGGAAAGGAATGTGAGGGGACCTCTCAGATGAAGGAGGGAGGCTCCAGATACCCCATTCTGGAGCCAAGAATGCCAGCATGGGGTTCTACATGGTACCCCCAGAGAGACATGCTCTATACTATTTGTGTTTGTAAATCACCAACCCATCTTGCATCATGAAAGACGTTAAATTCATTTTACGACATTTTCATCAGCAGGGAGTATGGGCATACCCAGAATGAAAAGAGTCTGAAAATGATTTGCTATCTGCAGTCACGAGGGCACTGCTGTTTGTGTGAGAGGTTGAGTTCTGATCCTTCTAAATGGCTCCCAGCTTTAGATGAAGTTGACTTTTAGAGATCACTTTTCCAGAAACATGAAAAAACAAACTCCAAACACTGCTGCACTTAGTTGAGGAAGGAGCCCGCCCACAAGGAAACTTGTTAACACAGTGATGCCTCTTTTAAATTGGAAGGAAAAAGAAAAAAAAAATCTTTAAATTTTGAAAAGAATATTTTCAATAATTTGCTATAAACAAAACATAATCCCAGGATTTATTTATTTATTTATTTATTGGTGGTCTGGGTCTAAGTGCTCCATTTGAGGTAGAGTCGTTCATGAGAAATGCCACTAGCTCTTCCTGCATTTGTGTGTTTCCTTGATATCTGTGGGCCTTCCCTTCCTATTCCCTGCACACCTTTGTTTGTTTCTTCTTTTGAGTATACAGTTCTCTTGGTTATTCCTGCCATAATTTAACAGGGTATAAATGCTGCAGTAAATGTCCTAATGTCCTGCTTGATGGAAGTGGCAATTATAAAATGGGACACCCCAAGAATTAAGATTTCTTTAGGATATCCAAGTCCTAGAACCACCATAAGTTTCACATTGGTGTGCCTTCAAAAGGAAAGAGAAACCCAAAGCATACATATTAAAAGGGTATATCGATCCATTCCACATGATTAGACTAGAAATAGTCATTCGCCACAGGATCATTTATATTAAAAAGGAACATTACATAGAATTTTGGTATTCCAATATAATTAGATTTTGGTATCTACCAGAATAAATAAATTATTGTAAATATAATGCAAGTAGGTAAATGTATTTATTTATGTGTACTTTTAAATATTTGCTTTGTAACATTTTCATTTTTTACCATTTCTTTTAGAAGGAAAGATAGAGAAAATTTATAGGTAATAAGAAATAATTGATTACTCATAGCACACATGCTCACACACACACACACACACATACTCAGAACACAGTCAAATATGCTCACACACCTGCACTCATATACACTCAACACACTCACACATGTACACACACTTGCACACACTCATACACTCATAGTTATAGGCACACATTCACACACACTCACACACACTTACACTTTACCTTTGTTTATGATGGTGGGTCCAGGTGGCCATCTTCACATCTCCAGGGAATGAAGAAATTCACTCTTGGTTTAGGTACAATGACAACCGAACACAACGTCAAGTTATACCAACAAGACTCAAGACAATCTTGAAGATGTTGGTGGCTTATGAAAAACAAAGTCCTCACTTCTTGCCCACCTTCTCAACTTTATAATCCAGACTAGGTGTTAGGCCCAAACTTGGGACTGAGTGTCACATGGGCAGGTCTCCAGGCTCTGTGAAAGCTGTGGGAAGGCTGGACTGTGCCATCTTTCTTTCTTTATTTTTTTTCGCTAAACCTCACCCAAGGATATTTTTTCCATTGATTTTTAGAAAGAGTGGAAAGAAGGGAAGGAGGTGAGGAGAGAGAGAGAAAGAGAGAGAGATGTTAAGGGACACATCAATTGATTGCCTCCCCCATGCGCCCTGACCAGGACCAGGGATCAAATCTATATGCCCTTGACAGGGAATCAAACCTGCAACCTTTTGGTGTATGGGCCCATGCTCCAACCACTCAGCAATACTGGCCAGGGCAGGACCATGCCATCTTAAAGTCGGCCCCCCAAGTGCTCAAGTTAGTGGATAACCTGGGCCAGCCAGTTCCTGACCACCCTGGGGCTGGGCCAAGGGCAGTGCCCCACCAGGGGTGTTACTCCAGTGTCTGATGCTCAGGGACTGAGGGAACCAGGAGAGAGTTTAGCAGCCTTTTAATCACAGGTTTAGCTTTCAGTGCCAGAAGGCAGGGGAGTGGGGGTTTGGGATGTTATTGATGTCCCACACAGCCTCCGTGACTCCCCAGGGGTCATGAGGCTGGGCTTGTATTTAGTTAGTGGTAATGATCTCATTAGGGGTGTAAAAGACCACCACCAAGACATTCAGCTCTGCCTCTCCTGTGTGGCCTTACATGGGATGTGAACTGTGAGTGACAGACTTCCAGTACTTAGTAATTTACAAAACAGCATTAAACAAGAGAAGCTGAGGACAATGGGACTGGGACACTGGCTGGACAGGAGGTGGTTGCCAACAGAGCCAGGACAATCCCTTGAACAGAGCCTTAACACAGCTGGCAAGGCACAATGTCACAGCTGGCTGCTAGGGTGCCAGCCAGAGAGCACCTCCTGTCTGCCCAGGTGGTCAGGCTGAGCTGGCCTTTTAACTCTGTTATGTTTTTTAAAAAGGGAAGAGAGAAAGATTTAACAAAAGCCTCCTGTTTCTCCAGTATGAAAGTAAGAGGAGGCTATTGAACAGGAGAAAGAAAGAGATTAAGCAGCAAAGAAACTGACAAGCTGATCATAGAAAAGCCTTTCAATAGTAGTAATCCTTGACATACAAGGACAAATATGAGCACTTTTGTTCTTGAATTTAGACTAACTTGGTGTCAGGAGAGAAACCAAAATGAAAGTTGGTCTGGCTGGGCCTCTTGTAAAGCTTGGGAAGGCAAGTTGACAGCGGATTGATGAGGCCCCAGGAAAATGGCTGCTTTAAGAAATATTTATGAAAAACAGCTGTGGCCTGGCAGCTTCTGTATTAAAAGATGAGTGGTTGAAGGCTGAACAGACAAATTATTAAATATGTGAGATGTGAGGGCCTTTGCCCTGTCTTTTCTCTTCTCACTGTATCATACACCGCAAGGTCACCCTGGACTTATGGACACTGCTTAACATTCAAAAAATCATAAAAGTTTGGTATTTTTAATATTCATCACATGCGGAAAATCTGATTTTTATCAATGTGTATTCAAACTTCCTTGTATCGGGGCTATTATTCACAGTTCTCAGAGCAAAAGGAAGTTGGTTTTATGGGCACATCATAATGAGGAGACTTGCTTGATTCAAAGAAACTTAATGACTTATTAAGACCCAAGAAAAGAATGAGATAAACCAAGAATTAGAATGTATTTTCAGTTTCTTATAAACTTTGAGTTTGAACCTGCTAGAAGAGTCCAGCTTTCAGCTTAGATGACACTTATTTATCTCCTATCTAATGCTTAGAGTAAATAACCAGACACCCCCTTCCAAGTAGTTCATCTCATTGTGAAACATTTCACCATTTGAATAGTCAATAATGCTGCTTCTAACCCAAACATTACACTGTGTTTCCCCTGGAAAATGTCTTTATCACTTCAAAAATAGGGCACCAGCATACACATTGGACTTGTCTATAGAACTCCACATGAGAGTTTTCAAAATGGGTTCTTGGTTTTATAAAGAACCTGTTTGCTGTGACAATCAGGACAGGAAAAAAAGAACACACTACCCCTGGGAAATATCCAACACCATGAGGTGTTTCAGTGAGGCAGCATCTGTGGAGATGACCAGTTGTAATAGAAAATTGTTGCTTGTTATTTAGGTGCAGAGGTAACCTGTCTTTAAAAGAATAGTACCAGGCAGCCAGGACTGAGACCAGAGCTGTGTTGGTGATATAGGTGCCAGAAGAGATGGTGGGAAGTTGGCAGGGAGCTCAGTGGGTGTTATCGGGCAGTGACACAATGACATTTCATAAATGTTGTACTTTTGGGGCCACGTGTCATCCAGTCAAAATGACTGACAGCCTTATTATGTGATTTACTTAGCTGCTGGGGATTTGTCCTGACAGTGTGCTTGATTTGTGCCTCTCCAGGACTAGCAGGCTGCAGAGAAGAGTCTGCGGGCTCTACCTTAGTGCAGGCTAGGGTTGATGCACCTCTTCCTCCTCCTCAGTCATCGTGTTGGCTTCAGAAGCACCTAGTTATGGACTTCACCTTAGAATCTCCTCTTGATTCAAACAGAAAGACAGAATGTGCAACCCCTCCCATTTTTGCCAGAAGTTTTTTTCCCAGAGGGATCCTGTTTTAGTCAACCTCAGCTACCATAACCAAGTACCACAGACTGGCTTAAACAACTGAAATGTTTTTTCTCATAGTTCTGGAGGCTAGAGGTCCAAGGTGAAGGTGTCAGTGGGGTTAGATTCTGATGAGGTCTCTCTCCTTGGCTTGTATCCAGCCACCTTTTTGCTGTGTTCTCATATGGCCTTTACTCTGTGGGCTCATGGAGAGACAGAGGTCTTTGATGCCGCTTCTTCTTTTTTAAGGACACCAGTGCTGCTGATTCAGGGCCCCACCTTTATGATTTTATTTAACTTTAATTACTTTTTTATTTTTATTTATTTATTTATTTATTTTTAATCCTCACCCGAGGACATTTTTCCATTTTTTGTTCAGATAGAGCGGGAGGGAGAGAGAGGAAGAGAGAGAGAGAGAAACATCGATGCGAAGGGACACATCGAGTGGCTGCCACCCACACAACCAACCAGGGCCGGGGACAAACTGCAACCGAGGTACGTGCCCTTAGCGGGAACCGAACCCAGGTCTCTCTGTACCGCAGGCCGACGCTCCAACCGCTGAGCCAAACCGGCCAGGGCTTTAATTACTTTTTTAAAGGCCCTATTTTCAAACACTGTAACATTTGGAGTTAAACAGATTAATTTGAGGAGGACACAATTCAGTTAATAACAAACCCTTTTCTGCAAAAGTTTGAACTGGGCACACCATGGCAATTCTGGAAGAATTAGGGTACTTTCATTGTCTTCAATCAAAATAATTGCCTCATTGATTTCTTCAACTAATCAAAATTGTATTTGTATAAGGCTTTCAAATTTGCAAAGGGGTTTTGAATGAATTGTTAAAAATTGAAGTTTATTTAAAGCATCGGAAATCCTGTATGATACAGTAATGATGGACACATGTTGTACATTTCTCAAAGCCCATGGACTGTACAGCACAAAGAGTGAACCTACTGAAAAGTTTGGACTTTAATTATTAATAAATTATTAATATTGAATTATCGATTATAATAAATATAGCACACAAATGATAATAATAGGAGAAATTGTGGGAAGGGACATGATATTGAGAACTTTTTTTTTAAATACTTACCCAAGAATATTTTTCCTTCTATTTTCAGATAGTGGGAGGGAGCAAGAGAGAGAGAGAGAAACATCAGTGTGAGAGAAACGCATTGATTGGTTGCCTCCAACATGACCCCGACCATGGCTGGGGAGCAAACCACAACCATGTTGCTTGCCTTTGACTGGAATCGAATCTGCAACTCTTTGGTCTGTGGGCCAATGCTCTAACCGCTGAGCTAAACCAGCCAGGGAAGAACTTTGTACTTTTTGATCAATGTTTCTATATACTTGCTTAGGTTCTATAAAGATTCTTTAAACCTTTTTGTAAAACTTAACCTTAAAACACAAAGTCTA
The DNA here is from genome assembly GCF_014108415.1 of Molossus molossus. Lineage (NCBI taxonomy): Eukaryota > Metazoa > Chordata > Mammalia > Chiroptera > Molossidae > Molossus > Molossus molossus. The sequence goes on from NW_023425399.1 coordinate 45,373,614, forward strand.
TTGGAGATCCAAGATGGCAGCAAAATAAGTGGAAACTGCACTCACCTCCTCCCAGGACCAAACTGGAGTTACAACTAAAATATAGAACAATAAACCTGAACAATCAACCAAAGACTAATTGAACAGAAGTCTTATAACCAAAAATTTACAGAAGAAGCCACATTGGGATTTGTAGGTAGGGGAGGGATGTGAAAAGTGCTGGCCTTGCTCCCAGGGGTGGCAGCTGAGGTTCTGGAGGGATATCTCAACTGCAAGGGGTTCCCCCTGAGAAGTGTAGTGTCTCGACTCCACATTGAGCTCCCTATCCCAGAGCACCAGAGCAGGAAAGAAGTGCCCACCTAACATTGGGATGAGAAAAGCAGAGAGAGACAGGGGTTCTTAGAGATAAAAGTTCCCTCTTAAAGGGCCAATGCACAAAATTTCATTCACAGCCCCTCACCCTGGGTTCCAGCGCAGGAGGGTAGAGCAGATTAGAGTCATGTGAGGAGAAACTGGCGTTTATGGTCTGGGAAGAGAACCAAAGGGACAGCCACCAGGATCCCTGTGCTGAGCCCCTCTCCCACACTGCAGAGGCCATCTTTCTTGGGTGAAGCATTCCCCTCTGTGTGGCATAAGACTGGGGAAAAGCAATAGCTACACCCTCTGGACTCCCTTTTGCCCCACCCTGGGGAGCTTACAACCTGGGTGGCCAGGTTGTGTAATTCTGGGTGGTCACCACTCCTCCATCCTTTCCCTAAACCTGACTAGTGCTGCCCCTGGGAGATCCACCAGCAGCACACTCCTGACTCCTGGTAATCTTGCCCCACTAAGATTGGGCTTTTGGCAGAATTTGGGACAGACTGAGTTGTGTGGTTCTAGAACAAGGGCCATTTTCTTTTGGCATAACCAAGCAGTGCAGAACCCTCCATTCACATGGACAAATCTTGGTCTGTTTGGGCTCATAAACTCTGCTGGCTTCGCCCTGATAATTTCTTGAGTCTCCACCACAAAGGTCTGTGGGAACCTGGTGGATGGCAGTTAGACTTGGTATACACTAGGAGTTTTACTGAGTGCCATAAGACCCAGCACTGGCACCAGGATTGAAACTATATCAATCTGGTGAACACCACTGGCTCTTACCTGGTGATTCACTGAGAAATTTTCTCATGCAACTTGAGTACTGCCAGAGGCTCTTCCAGTGACTGACCTAACAGGAAGCTGGCAGGCAGAGGCAAGTGGAGGTGGATCTCAGGGTGCCTTAGGCCTTTAGCTGACTTGCTGCTCAAATTGGTGCTAGTGGAAGCCAGCATTGATGTACAGCTTGGTCCTTCCAATGCACACCCAGACTCAGCAGAGGAAGCCACAAACTATGGATCACTTGATAGCTACAAAGAGGTTACTCAGGGATAGTCACAAGCAGCATCTGACACTGACCTTTACCAGAGTTTCACACAAGAGACCCCCAAACCAACACATCAAGTGGCCAGCTTCAGACATCAGAGCAAGATCCACATTGCTTCACAAGCAACATATCATTAGGGAGATCTCAACAGATACCAGATCCTGTTAAGGTGAATTCCACTTAGTGTGGTCAGCACTTACACAGCAGCTCATACACTGAGGTCAAATTCAATGTTCATAGTCAACTAGCCTGAGGGATGAACTCATGCATGAATGGGCCAATAACAATCAAGAGTAAATTACAATAGGAGGGCTCACATAACTCACATGAGACCTTCCTGGAGCACCCAACTCAAATGATAAAGAAGACTGCAACAAAGGAACCCACAGGATACCTACTATATAGAGCCACCCTACCAAGATGGGGAAACATAACAGATTTGCATAGAAATAAACACAAAGAGACAACCAAAATGGAGAGACAAAGAAACATGCCCTAAATGCAAGAATAGGAGAAATATCTAGAAAATGAGCTAAATGAAGTAGAAGCAAGCAATTTACCAGAAATAGAGTAAAAAAAAAAAAATGGTCATAAGGATGCTCAAGGAACTTAGTGAGAATTATAACAAAATTAGGGAGAATTGCAACACCATGAGAAAGGATATAGAAACTATTTAAAAAGTCAGAAATGAAGAATACAATATCTTCAATGAAGAATATACTACAAGGAATAAATGGTAGATTGGATGAAGCAGAGAATCGAATCAGCAATTTGGAAGACAAGGGAGCAGAAAACACCCAGTCAAAGCAGAAAAAACAAATATATTTTTTAAAAAGGGCATAGTTTTAGAGAACTTTGGAACTACATGAAGTGTAACCACATCTTCATCATAGGAGTCACAGCAGGAGAAGAAATGTGCAAGAGATTGAGAACCTATTTAAAGAAATAATAGTTATTACTAAGCAAGAAAAAAAGAGTTACCTACAAGGGAGCACTCATAAGACTGTCAGATGATTTCTCAACAAAAACATTTCAAGCCAAAAAAGATTGGCATGAAATATTCAAAGTGATGAAAACTAAGAACTTACAATTAAGACTATGCTACCCAGGAGGCTATCATTTAAAATTGAAATAGAAATAAAGAGCTTCCCAGACAAGAAAAAGCTAAAGGGGTTCATTACCACCAAATCAGTATTATAAGAAATATTAACAGGTCTTCTAGAAGGAGGTGGTGGTGGAGGAGGAGAGGGAGGAAGAGGAGGAGGAGGAATAAAGGAACATAGTTATAGAGCATACAATGGCAATAAATACATACCTGTCATCAATTATTTTAAATGTAAATGGCTTAAGTGCCCAAACTGAAGACATAGGGTCGCTGAATGGGTAAGAAAACAAGATCCAAAATAAAATAGATCCAAATTGAAAAGGAGGAAGTAAAACTGTCATTATTCGCAGATGACATGATAAGATACGTAGAAAACCCAAAAGACTCCATCTAATATTTAATAGACTTAATAAATGAATTTGGTTAAGTAGCAGGATACAAAATTAACATCAAAAAATTGATGGCATTCTTACACACGAATGATGAACTCATAAAAAGAGAAACTAAGAAAACAATCCCATTTACCATCACAGATAAAAAAAAATTAGGATACCTAGGAATAAACTTAACTAAGGAAATAAAGAATCCTTTTCCAGAAAACTACAGGTCATTGAAAAAAGAAATAAAGAAAGATATAAAAAAGTGGAAGCACATACCTTGTTCATGGACTGGAAGAATTAACATCATTAAAATGTCCATATTACTGAAAAAAAATCTATAGATTTAATGCAATCTCCATGAAAATACCAAGGACATACTTTACAGAACTATCACAAATACTTTAAAAGTTTATATGGAACCAAAAAATACCCCAAATAGCTACAGCAATCTTGAAAAAGAAGAACAAAGTGGGAGAGATCACATTACCAGATTTCTGGTTATACTACAAAGCCACTCTAATCAAAACAGCCTGGTACTGGCACAAGAACAGGCAGATCGATCAATGGAACAGAACAGAGAACCCAGAAATGGACCCAAGACAATATGCTCAGTTCATAGTTGACAAAGGGGGCAAGAACATACAACGGCGTAAAGACAGCCTCTTTAATAAATGGTGTTGGGAAAATTGGACAGCCACATTAAAAAAAAAAATGAAACTATGCCCTGGCCAGTTTGGCTCAGCGGTTAGAGCGTCGGCCTGCGGTCCAGAGAGACCCGGGTTCGGTTCCCGCTAAGGGCACGTACTTCGGTTGCAGCTTGTCCCCGGCCCTGGTTGGTCGTGTGGGTGGCAGCCACTCGATGTGTCCCTTCACGTCGATGTTTCTCTCTCTCTCTCCCTTCCTCTCTCTTCCTCCCACTCTATCTGTACAAAAAAAATGGAAAAATATCCTCGGGTGAGGATAAAAAATAAAAAAATGAAACTAGACCATCAACTTACACCGTACACAAGAATCAACTCAAAATGGATAAAAGATTTAAATGTGACTCATAAATCCATTAAAATGCTAGAAGGAAATATAGGCAACAAAATTTCAGACATCATACACAGCAAAATTTTCACTGATACATCATTTAAGGCAATAGAAACAAAGGAGAAAATGAACACATGGGACTACATCAAACTCAAAAGCTTCTGCACAGCAAAAGAAACAACCGCCAAAATAGAAAGTCAATCCACTCTATGGGAGAGCATAATTGCCAATGATACATCAGTTAAGGGGTTAATTTCCCAAATATATATAGTGCTCATACACCTCAACAGAAAAAGACAAAGAACCTAATTAAAAAATGGGCAGAGGAACTAAATGGACACCTCTCCAAACAGGACATACAAATGGCCAAGAGACATATGAAGAAATGCTCAACATCACTAATCATCAGAGAGATGCAAATTAAAACAACAATGAGGTATCACCTCACACCTGTCAGAATGGCCGCCATCAACAAATCATCAACCAACAGGTGTTGGGGAGGGTGTGGAGAAAAGAGGACTGTAGTGCACTGCTGGTGGGAATGCAGACTGGTGCAGCCACTATGGAAAACAATATGGTGTTACCTCAAAAAATTAAAAATTGAACTGCCATTTGACCCAGTGATCCCACTTCTAGGAATATACCCTAAGAAACCTGAAACACCCAGAAAGAATATATGTAACCTCATGTTCATAGCAGCACTATTTACAAAGCTAAGATCTGGAATCAACCCAAATGTCCAGCAGTAGACTAATGGATAAAAAAGCAGTGGTACATATACACAATGGAGTACTATGTAGGTATAAGAAAGATCTCTTATCCTTTGAGACGACATGGAGGGACCTGGAAAATATTATCCTATGCAAAACATGCCAAGCAGAGAAAGACAAGTATCATATGATCTCACTTATTTGTGGAATATAATGAACATAACAGTCTGAGGAATGGGGTAGTTTCAATGATGTGGAAGTGGGGGACTGACTGACAATCCCCAGAAGAGGGAGTGGTGGGGGAGAGTATACCAGAGAACTTATATGCATGTATGCATGAACAATGGACATGGACAACAAAGCTGGGGACAGGGCAGGGGGTAGGGGGTAGGGGGAATCAGTGGGGGGAAAAGGAGAAACATCTGTAACAAAAATAAATAAATAAATAAATTAATTAATTTTAAAAAAGAAAACAAGATCCATCTATATGCTGTTTACCAGAGACCCACCTCAGAACAAAATATACACACAGACTAAAAGTAAAGGAATGGAGAAAGATATTTTATGCAAGTGGAATAATCATTTTAAAAAGCTGGGGTAGCCACACTTATATATGACAAAATAGACTTTATAACAGAGGCTATAGTAAGAAAAAAAGGACATTGCATCATAGTAAAAGGGTTAATCCAACAAGAGAATATAATCTTTTAAACATTTATGCACCCAATATAGTAGTACCTAAATATATAAAGCAAATACTAATGGACATAAAGGGAGAGTTCAGTAGTAATAGTTATATTAGGGGATTTTAACACCTCATTGACAGCAACGGATAGATTTTCCAGACAGATAATCAACAAGAAAACTGAAGCCTCAAATGACACATTAGACTACACGGATTTCATTGATATCTTCAGAGCATTTTACCCTATAGCAGAAGAATTTACATTCTTTTCAAGTACACATGAAACATTTTCTAGGATAGAACATATGTTAAGACATAAAACAAGTCTCAATAAGTTTATAAAGATTAAAATTTTATTGAGCATCTTCTCTGACCATGATGGTATGAAACTAGAAATAAATCACAATAATAAAACTAAAAAACACCCAAATATATGAAGGCTAAATAACATGTTACTAAACAATGAATGGATTAAAAACAAGATTAAGGAAGAAATCAAAAGACACTTTGAAAAAAATAAAAATGAAAACACAACTACCTAAAACTTATGGAACACAACAAAAGCAGTCCTAAGAAGGAGATTTATAGCATTACAGGACTACCTTAAGTAACAAACAAACAAAAAATAGTCAAACAAAACAATCTAACATTACATTTAAAGGAACTAGAAAAAGAACAACTAACAAGACCAAAGCAAGTTAAAAAAAAAAAAGGACATACTACTAAAGATCAGAGCAGAAATAAACAAAATAGAGCCTAAAGAAACAATACAAAGATCACTGAAAGCAAGAAACCAAGAGCTGATTTTTTAAAAGATAAACAAGATTAACAAACATTTAACCTGAATCAAAAAATAAATAAAAGACCCCTCACAAAATAAAATCAGAAATGAAAAAGGAGAAATAACAACTGATACCACAGAAATACAAAAGATTGTGAGAAAATACTATGAACAGCTATATGCCAACAAATTGGACAATCTAAATGAAATGGATGAATTCCTAGAAACATAATCTTCCAAAACAGAATCAGGAAGAAAATCTGAATAGGCTGATAACAAGTAATTAAATTGAAGCAATAACAAAACTCCCAACGAAAAAAGTCCTGGACCAGATGGCTTCATGGGTGAATTTTCCCAAACATTCAAAGAAGAACTAACACCTATTCTTCTCAAACTATTCCATAAAATTCAAGAGGTGGGAAGCTCATTTTAAGAGGCCATCATTATCTTAACCCCAAAACCAGATGAAAATAGTGCAACGAAAGAAAAGTATAGGCCAATATCCCTGAAGAACATATATGCTAAAAAAAAAAAAAATTAGTCAACTGAATCCAGCAATACATTAAAAAATTATATACCATGATCAAGTAGAATTTATTCTGGGGATACAATTTTGGTACAATATCCACAATCAAAAAATGTGATACACCATATTAACAAAATGAAGGATACAAATCTCACAATCATATCAAAAGATGCAAAAAAAGCACTTAATAAGATCCAGTACTCAATAATGACAAAAATACTCAGCAAAGTAGAAATAGTGGGATCATACCTAAATGTAATAAAGGCATATATGACAAACCCACAGCCAACATCACACATAATGGGAAAAAATTAAAAGCATTTTCCTTAAGAGCAGGAGCAAGACTAGGATGTATACTTTACCCACTCTTATTCAACACAGTATTGGAAATCCTAGCCACAGCAATCAGAAAACAAGAAGAAATAAAAGACATTCAGAGGATTTCCAAAATGGTGGCAGAGTGAATGGAAGCTACACAGATGGTTTCCCAGGACCAAAATGGAATTACAACTAAAATAAAAACAAATCTTCGGGAAAAAGCAACAGAAAGCAGCTTGTGAGGACCATATAACCAGGGACACTGACTCAATCCTGGTAGAATTTCGGAAGTGCGAGAGGAGGGCTGGGAGCCCATGGACAGCAATGGTCTTAGCTGTGAGCAGCACAGAAAAGGGGACTCTTGTACACTGCTGGTGGGAATGCAGACTGGTGCAGCCCCTATGGGAAATAGTAGAATGTTTTCTCAAAAAATTGAAAATTTAACTGCCATTTGACCTTGTGATCCCACTTCTAGCAATATACCCTAAGAAGCCTGAAACACCAATCAGAAAGAATATATGTACCCCCATGCTCGTAGCAGCACTGGTTATAATGGCTTAGATCTGGAAACATCCCAAGTGTCCATCAGTAGATGAGTGGATAAAAATAAGCTGTGGTACATTTACACAATGGACTACTATGCAGCATTAAGAAAGAAGATCTCTTACACTTTGAGATGACATGGAGGGACCTGGAGAATATTATGCTATGCAAAATAAGCCAGTCAGAGAAAGACAAGTATCATATGATCTCATTTTTTGTGTGAAATATAATGAAGAAAATAAGTTGATGAGCAAAACATACCCAGAGACATGGAAGTAAGGAACAGATTTACAAACCTCATAGTGAAGGGGAATGGCGCGGAAGAAGTTAAACCAAAGAACTTATATGCATATGTGCTAATCAATGGATACAGACAACAATATGGTGAAGATGGTTTGTGGGGATGGAGCTGAGAGGAAGGTGTCAATGGGAGAAGAAAGAAGTGACATCTGCAATACTTTCAACAATAAAAATAAATTTAGAAAAATAGTGTTAACATGTAAAATTAAACAACAACAAAGAACCAGCTCTTGGTTTCATTGATCATTTATCTCTATGTCATTTATTTCCACTCGGATATTTATTATTTCCTTTCTTCTATTTATTCTGGGCTTGTCTTGCTCTTTTACTATTTTTTTTTACTTGTATGGTTAGATTCTGAATTTAAGGTTTTTCTTGTTTCTTGAGGTAGGTTTGTAATGCTACCTCTCAGGACTGTTTTTAGTATGTCCCATAGGTTTGGATTATTTTTTGTTCATTATCATTTGTTTCCAGAAATTTTTTATTTATTCCTTGATCTAACTGGTAACCCATTTATTTTTTATTAACATGCTATTTAGCCTCCATGTGTTTGACTGTTTTTGAGTGGTTTTATAGTTGTTTCTAGTTTAATCCCATTACAATCTGAGATGCTTGATAGGAATTTTATTTTTTTGAATTTGTTAAGACTTATATTGTGTCCTAACATATAGTCTATCTTAGAGAATGTTCTATGAGTACTTGAGAAGAATATATAGCCTGCTGTTTTGGGATGAAATGTCCTCTAAATATTAATTAAGTCCTGATCTAGTGTGTCATTTAAGGCTGCCATTTCCTTGTTGATTTTTTTGTCTGGAAGATTATCCAGTGATAATAATGGGCTGTTCGAGTTCCCTACTATGATTGTATTTCTGTCAATCTCTCCCTTAAAATCCTCCAAGAGTTTTTAATATATTTAGGTGCTCCTATATTGGTTGCATATTTGTTTATCAGTGTTATATCCTCTTGTTGGATTGATCCTTTTATATAGTGGCCTTTCTTGTCTGTTGTTATGGCTTTTGTTTTGAAGTCTATTTTGTCAGATATAAGTATTACTACCTCTGATTTTTTTTTTTATTTCCCTTTGCATGGATCATTTTTTTCATCACTTTAATTTCATCCTGTGTGAGTCTTGTTCTGGGATGAGTCTCCCATAGACAGCATATATATGGTCATTTTGTTGTTCATATATTCATCTACACTGTGTCTTTTAATTAAAGCATTTAATCCATTTACATTTGAGGTTATTATTGATAGGTATTTATTTATTACCATTTTTATTCTTTGTGCTTCTGTTCCTCTCTAATTCTCTATGTCTTCTTCTTCTTAAAGTAGGTCCCTTTACCATTTCTTGCAATGTTGGTTTGGTAGTAATAAACTCCTTTAGCCTTTTTTGTTTGTTTGTTTCAGGATCTCTTTATTTCAACTTCAAATTTGAATGATAATCTTGCTGGTTAGACAGTTTTGGTTTCAGATCACTGCTTTTCATTACTTTGAATACTTCATGCCATTCCCTTCGCCTGTCAGTTTTCTGTCAAAAAATCAGCCGAAAGACTTATGGGAGCTCCCTTGTGGGAAACTGACTATCTCCCTCTTGCTACATTTAAGATTCTCTTTAACATTTTTCATTTAATTATGTGTCTGCATGGGCCTCTTTGTGTTCATCTTAATTGGTACTCTCTGTGTTTCCTGAATTTGTGTGACTTTTTTCTTCACTAGGTTAGGGAAGTTTTCTGTCATGATTTCTTCAAACAGGTTCTCTATCCATTGCTCACTTTCTTTTCCCTCCAGTACTCTTATGACACAGATGTTGTTACATTTCATATTTTCCCAATGTTCCCTTAAACTATCCTCAGTGCTTCTTTATTATTATTAATATTATTACTGCTTTGATTGAGTGATTTTTTTTCTTCCATGTCTTCTATTTTGTTGATTTGATCCCACACTTCCTCTAACTTAATGTTTATTCCTTTCAGTGTATTCTTTACTTTAGCATGACATTCTTTATTTCCAACTGGTTTGTTTCTATGTCCATTTTCATGCTGTTGAACACTCGTAAAATCATTACTTTCAACTCTATTTCTGATAAATTGCTTGCTTCCATTTCATTTAGCTCTTTTCCTGAAGATTCTTCTTATTCTTTCATTTTGGGACTGTTTCTTTGTTTCTCCATTTTTACTGGTTCATTGTATTTGCTTTTGTGTATTAGATAGGACTGCTATAATTCCCAATCTTGGTAGCAGGACCTTCTGTAGTGGGTTTCTTGTGGAACCCAGTGGTGTAAGCTCCTTAATATTCTGGGCTTTGTGCTCTAGGATTGTCCATTGTATGTGCTGTGTGGGTCCTCCTGTTGTACATGGTTCTTGGTTGCTGTTGAATCTTTTGTGGGTGAGCTCAGCCCTTGGGCTAGCTGACTGTGAGTCTCAATACTGACCATATCATGCCAACTGTTATGCAGGTGCCAGCAGAGCAAAAGAGACAAAACCAAACCAAACAGAAAACTACATGAAAAAAGAAAACAAACAACAACAATATAAACAATGATAACCACCATGAACAATTAAAAAAAAATACTTGAAGACAAGAAACCAAAAGATTAGGGGCAAAGAAAGAAAGAAAGAAAGAAAGAAAGAAAGAAAGAAAGAAAGAAAAGAAAAAGAGGATATGAAAAAAAAAGAAAAGAAAAAGAATGAGAAAAAAATAAAACAAAATAATAAATGAAATAATAATCATTTTTAAAAAGTAATAATAAAATGAAATGAAAGAAAAAATAAAATAAAAGTAAAAAAATAGAATAAAGAAAAGAGAAATAAGAGATATCAAAAAAAGAGAAGAAAAAACTTTAAAAAATAGAAATACAAAATAAAATATATAAAAAATATTAAAAAGATAAATTAATGTAATTAAATGGATTTCATCTTCACAGATTTTGGTGCCTCCTGTGATTACCCTTTGGATCTGCTATTTATGGAGCTTACTGGGTTTTTTTCAGATGCTGTGTAAATTTCACCTTTTGGTGTACCAGTCTTGGGCCTCTAGGGAGGTTCTATGGGGCAAGCCGATGTTAGTTCTCCTTGCCTGTCACCTCAACAACCTAACAGAATCATGGCAGGGCAGAGCCCCACCTAGTATGGTGGGTGGGGCCTCGAAAGCCTAGAGGCTGTGTTGGCCTCAGATCTCACACCTTGAATGTTCCTGCTCTTAGATGCTCTCCCGTCCACCACAGACCTGGGCTCTGTGGGGGTATCCAGGACCTGGATGGGGTGGTTTAAACAGACTGGCATTGGGGGTGGTGCTCATAGCTTGTAGGAGTGGGGGGCAAACACTTCCTCTCCTTCCCAGGGCTGCCCTGGCTGAAGTCACTGGGGAGCTTGGCTCTGGATCTCCATAATACAGCCAAAGGGCCCAGGACATGCCTAGCTATATCCTGGTGCAAAGCCCAGCTCAGAGATATGGCTGCAATGCCTCAGCTCTGCCTGGCTCCCTAGCACTCTCCCATCGCCACACCAAACAGAAGGGGATAAAAATAAAATAAAATCAGTCCTTCTTGGTACTCCAATCTTATAGCATGTCTGTCCCCCACTGAGTGGGGCCCCCACCCAGGTTTCAACTGGGTCAAATGTCTGAGATCTCCACACTATTGGACCTAGCCATATGGGTGTAGATTCTCATCCCAGAGCCATTCCTCTTTGCTTAGGTCACAGCAGAATGGTGAAGACTCAGCTATTCTGCAGGTGTGGGGAGAGTCGTGACCCTTGTGCAAGCCTGATCCTCTTTCCCCAGTCACACTGTCCTGCCCTCTTCTGGCTCTCTGCCCAAAGTTCTTCCAGGAAATAAAGGGCTCCTCAGACTTACTGCTGAGTGTACCAGTTCAACCTCTCTGCTGGCCCTGAACTTTGCCACATGACCCCTCATGCAAACAGATCGCTACAAATTTCCCAGGCTGGTGTAACAAAGAAATCACTCTTTGCCTGGGTTGATGTGGTCTGAGACTCTCAGGTAGACTGAATCCCCACTGATTCCTACCCCACAATGCTACATGAGCTCCCCTTCCCTTCTCTGTTGCTCTTGACTGGGGATCCCTGCATGGAGCTGGGACACTACACTTTCAGGGTCAGAGGCTCTGCTACTTCACTTTCCCTCTGGCAACCTCTTCCCCCTGAACAAGTGTGCGAACTGGGTCATCTTTTCTGTGTCTCCTCCTATCTTTTCTCCACGTTCCCTGCCTACAATACTTCAAATCAGCTACACTTCAGCTGGTTTTTCAAGCCAAATGTTCTGCGGTTGAGCCACAAGTTCAGTCCAGTGCTGAAAGCAAGCTGCTCTGCAGCCATCTTGAAATCTGTGACCTATGTTTTTGGTTGGGCTCTGCCTCTGCTGAACTCTGTGTTGCCTCTCTATGTGTAGAATCAAGAAATCAGGTAAGTTTCCTTTCCACCTATAATTCTTCAAAGAAATTTTAAGCATTTTGAAACCAGCAGTTCTTTTTTTTATGGTGCTATAAGTTGAAAAGTAAAGTATCAGTCTATTCTTCTTTTGAAAGGAACTTTGTAGATTTCTATAGTCAGAATCTTTCTCTAGGGACAAAGTTGTACTCTTACGTTACTTTTGCAAGTTTGGCAATGCCCCTGGCTCCAGATTCACATTAATTTCTCTTGAAAAATAAGCCTCTACTGTTGCATTTAAAGACATTGTGAAATGTCAAAGATTCCTCTTGGTAATAGCCTCAAATACCTGAGAAAGCCAATTACAAAGAAATGCCATGGTTAAAGCTGAGAAATAAAAAATGCATGGTGAAGAGATGTGCATTTGGGAGAAGAAAATAGTAAATCTGGGGAGGATTTTGTGATTTGTTTCTAAGTCTGCCTTGGGGCAACTGCCATTGGCTGAATTTCCAACTATTTCCTTCTGTTTTCTCTGTATGTGAATGCATCAACATGACTTTTTGTTACCAAAAAACAAAAGTAAATGATAAAAATAAAAGTCAAGTTAGAACTTATGGTTCCATCTTAGACAGATTATTAATGTGTGCAAATGCCTGCCTCTATTCTGGAAGAGAGTAGCTATTCATTAGAAGTTTGTTGAAGGTTAGTTCAACACAATTATTTATTAAACGCCAATGCTCCTAAACATTCTCTAGCATAAATGAGAATTTTCTTTTTCATAGAAAAATTATTTTAATGAGTGATTACTTAAATCCTATGTGTTCAAAAATGTTGAACATCAGATAACTCTAGTCTGAATTTTAATGGCCTTCACATCATGAATATAACTATAACAGAAAATAAACTCATCACGAACCTCAATTTACTTACAAAAAATCCCAGCTGTCACCCAATGCCAAAATGGGTAGAGACATTTTGGTTCACAGGAGTGGCTCTCTTGCTATTGAAAAAGCATTTAGAGGCATTATTAGCAGAATGAATAAGCCTAGTGAATAATACAATTATGAGCTGTAGTTTAGATATTCAAGTGCAAGTGTCCAGAAGGTGATGTAGCAGCTAATCTGTGAGGGTAGGTTTGACAATGATGACATTTAACCTATCATACCAACTGTTCTCATAAAAAGCCTGAACCACAGTAATGAATAATAAAATCCAGCATAAAAATTATATCCTAGTGCTAGGAATCGTGAAACTGAACATGGTTGGTCTTGTCATATTAAGTAGCCTACACGGGGGGGCGGGGGGGGAGAGAATGCATTTAAAAGTGTTTAAGAAACTTATTTATAGAGGAAAAATACTTGTGAACCACTGTTCTGTGTATTTTTAGATAATGTATTTGACACATTTACAAAAAATGCTTCTAATGATTATTCAAAGCTAACATGAAGGATATAGCAGTTAATCTGATAAATGACGATTCTAATGTATTTATTTGGAGTAGTGATAGCTGAATTGCATTGTTATTAGCAAGCTTACCCTGTTTACTAGAATGCTGATACATATGTAAAAATCTGTCTTTGAATAATACAGGCTGAACATGTGGACAATAGCAGAGGTCTTTTGCTTTCTTTTCCTCCTTTCTGTATTATCTGATCTGCCCACCTTGATTTAGAACAGGTCCCTGGGCTGGGTCATGTTGATGCCTCCGCTCTCTCCCATTTCCCGATTTGGCCTCCTTGGGTCCTAATGTCTGATACACTTTTTTTTTTAATGAATTATTTATTTATTTTTTTGTTACAGATATTTTACCTTTTTACCCCATTGGCAACCCCACCTCACCCCACCTCCGCCCCGTCCCCGGCTTAGTTGTCCATGTCCATTGGTCAGGCATACATGCATATAAGTTCTGTGGTTTATCTCTTCCCACACCCCACCCCCCACCCCCTCTTCTGAGGGATGTCAGTCTGTGCCCTACTTCCATATTTCTGGGTCTACTGTATTCCTCAGACTGTTATGTTCATTATATTCCGAATATAAGTGAGATCATGTGGTATTTGTCTTTTTCTGCTTGGCTTCTTTCACTTAGGATAATACTTTCCAGGTCCCTCCATGTCGTCTCAAAGGATAAGAGATCTTTCTTTCTTACCGCTGCATAGTACTCCATTGTGTATATGTACCACTGCTTTTTTATCCATTCGTCTACTGGTGGACACTTGGGCTGTTTCCAGATCTTAGCTATTGTAAATAGTGCTGCTATGAACATGGGGGTACATATATTCTTCCTGATTGGAGTTTCAGGCTTCTTATGGTATATTCCCAGCAGTGGGATCACTGGGTCAAATGGAAGTTCAATTTTTAATTTTTTGAGGTACCACCATATTGTTTTCCATAGCGGCTGCACCAGTCTGCATTCCCACCAGCACTGTATTAGAGTCCCCTTTTCTCCACACCCTCGCCAACACTTGTTTGATGATTTGTTGATGGCGGCCATTCTGACAGGTGTGAGGTGATACCTCATTGTCGTTTTAATTTGCATCTCTCTGATGATTAGTGATGTTGAGCATTTCTTCATATGTCTTTTGGCAATTTGTATGTCCTGTTTGGAGAGGTGTCTATTCAGCTCCTCTGCCCATTTTTAAATTGGGTTCTTTGTCTTCCTTTTGTTGAGTTGTAGGAGCACTCTATATATATTGGAAATTAACCCCTTATCTGATACATCATTGGCAATGATGTTCTCTCATACAGTGGGTTGCCTTTCCATTTTGATGGTTGTTTCTTTTGCTGTGCAGAAGCTTCTTAGTTTATTGTAGTCCCATGTGTTCATTTTCTCCTTTATTTCTGTTGCCTTAGGTGATGTATCAGGGAAAATTCTGCTGCATATGATGTCCGAAATTTTGTTGCCTACATTTTTTTCTAGAATTTTTATGGATTCACGGGTCACATTTAAGTCTTTTATCCATTTTGAGTTTATTTTTGTGTATGGTGTAAGTTGATGGTCTAGTTTCATTTTTTTGCATGTAGCTGTCCAATTTTCCCAACACCATTTATTAAAGAGGCTGTCTTTACTCCACTGTATGCTCTTGCCACCTTTGTCAAATATTAATTGAGCGTATTGCCTTGCGACCATTTGTGGGTTTCCAGTTCTGTTCCACTGGTCTATATGCCTGTTCTTGTGCCAGTACCAGGCTGTTTTGGTTACAGTCGCTTTGTAGTATAACCTGATATCTGGTATTGTGATCCCACCTACTTTGTTCTTTTTTTTCAAGATTGCTGTGGCTATTCGGGGTCTTTTTTGGTTCCATATGAACTTTTGAAGTATTTGTTCTAGTTCTGTGCAATATGTCGTTGGTATTTTGATGGGGATTGCATTGAATCTATAGATTGCTTTGGGTAGTATGGACATTTTAATGATGTTAATTCTTCCAATCCATGAACAGGGTATGTGCTTCCACTTTTTTATATCTTCTTCTATTTATTTTTTCAGTGACCTGTAGTTTTCTGCAAATAGGTCCTTTACTTCTTTGGTTAAGTTTATTCCTAGGTATCGTAAATTTTTGGCGCGATGGTAAATGGGATTGTTTTTTCAGTTTCTCTTTCTGTGAGTTCATCATTGGTGTATAGGAGTGCTGTCGATTTCTTGACGTTAATTTTGTATCCTCCTACTTTGCCAAATACATTTATTAAGTCTAGTAAATTTTTGATGGAGTCTTTAGGGTTTTCTATGTATAATATCATGTCATCTGCAAATAATGACAGTTTCACTTCCTCCTTTCCAATTTGGATCCCTTTTATTTTTTCTTCATGTCTGATTGCTGTGGCTAAGACTTCCAGTACAATGTTAAATGAGAGTGGCGAAAGTGGACATCCCTGTCTTGTTCCTGTTCTTAATAGAAATGTTTTTAGTTTCTGTCCATTGAGTATGATGTTGGCTGTAGGTCTTTCATATATGGCCTTTATTATGTCAAAATATGATCCCTCTATTCCTACATTGCTGAGCATTTTTATCAGAAATGGATGCTGGATTTTGTCGAATGCTTTTTCAGCATCTATTGATACGATCATGTGGGTTTTTTTTTTTTTTTTTTTTTTTATCCTCACCCGAGGACATTTTTCCATTTTTTTTTTTTTGTACAGATAGAGTGGGAGGGAGAGAGAGAGAGAGGGAAACATCGATGTGAAGGGACACATCGAGTGGCTGCCACCCGCACGACCAACCAGGGCCGGGGACAAACTGCAACCGAGGTACGTGCCCTTAGCGGGAACCGAACCCGGGTCTCTCTGGACCGCAGGCGGACGCTCTAACTGCTGAGCCAAACCGGCCAGGGCGATCATGTGGTTTTTATTCTTCATTTTGTTTATGTGGTGTATCACGTTTATTAATTTGCAAATATTGTACCAGCCTTGCATCCCTGGAATGAATTCCACTTGGTCATGGTGAATAATTTTTTTGATGTATTGCTAGATCCGATTTGCTAATATTTTGTTCAGGATTTTGGCGTCTATGTTCATCAGGGATATTGGGCTGTAGTTTTCTTTCTTCATAGTGTCTTTTTCTCGTGTTGGAATTAGAATTATGCTGGCCTCATAGAACGTGTTTGGAAGTCTTCCTTCTTCTTGAATTTTTTGAAATAGTTTGAGGAGAATGGGTGTTAGTTCTTTTTTGAATGTTCGGTAAAACTCCCCCGTGAAGCCATCTGGGCCTGGGCTTTTGTTTGCTGGGAGAGTCTTAATTACCTCTTCAATTTCCGTAGTTGTTATTGGTCTGTTCAAGTTTTCTATCTCTTCCGGGAATAGTTTTGGGAGACTGTGTGTTTCTAGAAATTTGTCCATTTCGCTTAGATTGTCGATTTGTTGCCATATAGTTGTTCATAGTAGTTGTTAATGATCTTTTGTATTTACGTGGTGTTGGTTGTTACTTCTCCTGCTTCATTTCTGACTTTGTGTATTTGGGTTCTCTCTCTTTGTTTCTTGGTGAGTCTAGCTAAGGGTCCATCAATCTTGTTTATCTTTTCGAAAAACCGGCTCTTTGTTTCATTGATCCTTTGAACTATTTTTTTGGTCTCTATGTCATTTATTTCTGCTCTGATCTTTACTATTTCCTTCCTTCTACTTGCTCTGGGATTTTCTTTTTGATTGCTTTCTAATTCTTTAAGTTGTGAGATTAGACAGTCAATTAGAAATTTTTCTTGTTTTTTGAGGTAGGCCTGTAGTGCTATGAACTTCCCTCTCAGAACTGCTTTCGCTGCAACCCATAGATTTTGTGTTGTTGTGTGTTCATTTTCATTGGTTTCCAGGAAGTTTTTAATTTCTTCCTTGATCTCCTCGGTGACCCATTCATTATTTAATAACATGGTATTTAGCCTCCATGTGTTGAAATGTCTTTGTATGTTCTTGTTGCAATTGATTTCTAGTTTCATGCCATTGTGATCTGAGAAGATGCTTGATATGATTTCAACCTTTTTGAACTTGTAGAGATTTAGTTTGTGTCCTATCATGTGGTCTCTCTTTGAGAATGTCCCATGTGCACTTGAGAAGAATGTGTATTCTGTAGTTTTGGGGTGTAATTCTCTGTAGATATCTATTAAATCCATTTGGTCTAGTGCTTCCTTTAGAGTCTCTGTTTCCTTGCTAATTTTTTGCCTAGAGGATCTATCCAGTGCTGTCAATGGGGTGTTGAAGTCCCCTGCTATGATTGTATTGTTGTCGATTTCTCCTTGGAAGTCGTCCAGAAGATTTTTAATATATGTTGGTGCTCCTATATTGGGTGCATATATGTTTATCAAGGTTATATCTCCCTGTTGGATAGATCCTTTCAATATTATGTAGTGGCCGTCTTTGTCTCTAGTTATGGTCTTCATTTTGAAATCTCTTTTATCAGATATGAGAATTGCTACCCCAGCTTTTTTTTGCTTTCCATTTGCTTGGAAAATTTTTTTCCATCCATTCACTTTCAACCTATGTGAGTCTTTTGTTGAGAGGTGGGTCTCTTGTAAGCAACATATAGATGAGTCATGCTTTCTTATCCAATCAGCTACTCTGTGTCTTTTTATGGGAGCATTCAATCCATTTACATTTAAGGTGATTATTGATATGTACTTATTTATTGCCATTTTTGTTTAGTGTGGTTCTATTTTTCTTCCCATTTCTACTGCTAATTACAGCAGTCCTTTTAACATTTCTTGCAGTGCTGGTTTGGTGCTAATGTATTCCCTTAGCCTTTTTTTTGTCTGGGAAGCTCTTTATTTGATCTTCTATTTTGAATGATAGCTTTGCTGGGTAGAGTAGTCTTGGATTCAGATTCTTTTTTCATGACTTTGATTACTTCATGCCATTCCCTTCTGGCCTGTAGTGTTTCTTGTGAGAAGTCAGCTGAGAGCCTTATGGGGTTCCCTTTGTAGGTAACCTGTTGCTTATCTCTTGCTGCTTTTAGGATTCTCTCTTTGTTTTTAATTTGTGGCATTTTAATTACTATGTGTCTTGGTGTGGGCCTGTTTGGGTTCTTCTTACTTGGGACTCTCCGTGCTTCTTGAACTTGAATGCCTTCTTCCTTCACCACATTAGGGAAGTTTTCTCTAACTATTTTTGTGAATATATTCTCTATCCCTTGCTCATTTTCTTCTTCTTCAGGGACTCCTATGATGCGAATATTATTACGTTTCCAGTTGTCCCATAGTTCTCTTAAGCTGTCTTCCTGTTTTTTAATAGTTTTTTCCTTTTGTTTTTCTGATTGTTTGATTTTTTCTACCCTGTCTTCTAATTCACTGATCCGGTCCTCAGCTTCCTCTACTCTGCTCTTTAAACCTTCCAATGTGTTTTTCATTTCTGATATGTCATTTTTTATCTCTTCTTGTTGGTTTTTAATTTCCAATTGGCTTATTTTCAGTGTCTCTATGTCCTTACTCATGCTGTTCAGCTTCCTCAAGATCATGGCTCTGAATTCTAGCTCTGTTAACATGCCTAATTGCTCCACATTGATCTCATCTTCGGTGGAGGTGTCTTGCTCTTTCATTTGGCTTCTGTTTCTGTGTTTCACCATTTTGGCTATCACTGTGGGCTTTGGAGCCTGTCAAGTTCTCCCTGTGGGTGTTGGTGTTGTGCTGTTTGTGGCTCCCTCTCCTGTGTTTAGATGAGCGAGGGAGGACCCATGTTGAACACCACTGTCAAGTCTTACTTTCCTGGTTAAAGTTGCCAGCCCAGGAAAGGTACTGTTATCCTCTAGCTTTTTGCCTGGAGGCTAGCAGTCTAGGTTACTTGATGAGTTTTGGGTTGTCAGTTGATTGAAAAGCTCTCTCAGGTCTTAGCACAAGGGGATTTCCCGAGGGTGGGGAAGATGCTAGTCGTTAGTGAGCCTCAATTAGCACTTCAATGGCCCACAGGGTTGAGTTGGATCTCCGAGGGAGGGGCTGCTGCCTCTCTCAGAGCCCTGGGAAGGAGCAATATGCCCACCGTCCTGCGTGGCTGCACTCAGCCAAAGCTCTGAGCGCCCTCCAAATCCCGAGTGCCCCGACTCAGTTCCAGTCCAGTCTGCCCTCCCTCTGCAGGAGCCCAAGGTGAGTGGCTGTGGCTGTTTTAGCCTCTGTCCCGGCTCTGCGCTGTGGAGCCGCCTGGGAGTGTGACCCGAGGGCGCTGCTCCCAGCTAAGGCCGCTGCCGAGCTGCCGACCGTGGGCTCCCAGGCCACGTCTCGCACCTTCGCAAGCCTACCGGGATGGAGTCAGTGTCCCTCGTTATATGGTCTTCCAAGCTGCTTTTCTGTTGCTTTTTCCCGTCGATTTGTCTGTGTTATAGTTGTAATTCCAGTTTGGTTCTGGGAGACGGTCTGTGTAGCTTCTGTTCACGCCGCCGCCATTTTCTTAATTCCCTCTGATACACTTTTGACACCTCAGAGGAGTGCAGCTGAGAATTCATTGTCCCTGAACTTTTTAAAAATTTCTATAAACTCTCCTCTTTTTACCTAGTTAGAAAATATTTCTCATGCTTGATTAGTTGATTCACCAACCTTAATATAATTATTGCATCTGTAATTTGTTAGTGGGATTAATTGCCTAAAACATCTAGCTCACAGCACTATTGGCTAAATGAAAGACAGTCATAACCAAGACTTCCTAATTAAATTATTTTTTCAAAATTGTTCTCTCTGATGAAAAGTGAGAAGTAGTTGTGTTGAATCTCTCTCCATCTTAGCTCCATTCCTTTCTGAACTTGTAAATTCAACTGTATTCATTCCTTTCATTCTGCCTCTCTACAGCTCTCACTGGAACATGAAAGTATTAATTCATCAAATGTAAAAGTGGGATCAATGTGTATTTTTAAAAGAGAAGGGTTAAGGTCCAAAAGGAAAAAGAAGTATAATCCAAATCATTGGGTATCAGTAACCTCTCCTATATGATAGCCTTTTGGTCATATCCCCAGAGCTTGGGGGAACTTGAAGATTTAAAAAGACCTGTAGCTAAACTATCCGTTTGATGCCACTGAATCGATGGGGTAATAGTTGTATCAATCCATAGACATCAGCTGAGCACCAGCTACATGTCAGTCTATGGATACTAGGACGACTAGGACAGATGAGGTCCATTCCATGTTCCCATGTAGCTTTCTAGAGTGTCAACAACTCTTTCCTACTAGGGTTTTTACCCTGGGGAATTCAAAAGTCAGTAACCATCTGGAATTGCATAAAGTTTACGTGTGAGTACAGGATGATATTGTTCATTAAGCACTATACTGCCTGTGCTGATGGTTACTAAAATACTTCCAGTCTGATTGATATATAATTAACTAGTCTTGGTCATAGAAATAAATAATAGAACCTGGGAATAGAGCTAGTGTATAAGTGGGTGGCCACTGGCAACAGTAGTGCCTGGGAAATGCCTATACATTTTCCTGGAGCAGTCCTGCATGTTGGGAACAGCAGAGCGAGCGGGCGAGTGGCCTCTTGTCAGGAGCTGAGGTTCCAGGTTCTGGTCAGGAGAGATATGCAGTCTAAGGTGCAATGCTCCTTCTAGTTGCAAAAAATGACCCAGGAGCTGGGACCAAATGACCACTGTTTAATAAGAGAGAGAGTTTGATGAGCTTTCCTGTGTTAAATCATAAAGACAAAGATGTCATTTAGCTGGTGACTGTTGAGTTAAGTAAAAGGTCATACTAATAAATTTTAAAATCAATAAAAACTATTTGACTAACTTGATCAAATACAATTGTATTACTTGGTAAGAAATTTTATTATAAGAAATAAAATGTTATATAATTTAGTATATAAAATATAATGTATATTATACTACATACATCATGAGATATACCACATATATATATCTTTTTTTTTCCTCAAATCTTTATTGTTGGATGTAAAATGTATTACATATGTTCAACATTTTCCCCCCACTGACCCCCTCCTCCCCACTCCCACCTCCCTCCCACCTTTTCCCACACTATTGTCTGTGTCCATTGGTTATGCATATAAGTTCTTTGGTTTATTTCTTCCCACCACCCCCCAACCCCTTTCCCTTTGAGGTTTGTCAGTCTAGCAATGAATTTGTGCTTCTTAATCCCTTCACCTTTTTCACCCATTCCCCCAACCCCCCTCCCAACTGGCAACCAACAAAATGTTCTCTGTATCTATGAGAATGTTTCTGTTCTTCCTGTTCATTTTGTTTGTAGATTCCATTGTTGATAGATATGTATTCATTGCCATTTTGTTTGTTCATACATTTTATCTTTTTCTTCAAAAAGACCCTTCATCATTTCATATAATAACAGTTTGATAATGATGAACTCCTTTAACTTTTTCTTGTCTGGGAAAGTTTTTATATGTCCATCAATTCTAAATGACAGCTTTGCAGGATAGAGTAATTTTGGTTGTAGTTTCTCGGTTTTAATCACTCTGAATATTTCTTGCCACTCCCTTCTGGCCTGCAAAGTTTCTTTTGAGAAATCAGCTGACAGCCTAATGGGAACTCCCTTGTAGGTAACTAGCTGCCTTTCTCTTGCTGCTTTTAAGATTCTCTCTTTGTCTTGAACCTTTTGCATTTTGATGATGATGTGTCTTGGTGTGTGCCTCTTGGGGTTCATCTTGTTTGGGACTCTCTGTGCTTCCTGGACTTGTATGTCTGTTTCCTTCACCAAATTAGGAAAGTTTTCTGCCATTATTGTTTCCAACAGGTTTTCGATTTCTTGTTCTCTCTCTTCTCCTTCTGGCACCCCCAAGATGCGAATGTTGGCACGCTTGAAGTTGTCCCAGAGGCTCCTTACACTATCCTCATTTTTTTGGATTCTTTTTTCTTTTTGCTGTTCTGATTGGGCATTTTTTGCTTCCTTATATTCCAAATCGATGGTTTGCTCCTTGGATTTACATACTCTATTATTGAAGCTGTGTAAATTATTCTTTATTTCAGTTAATGCCTCCTTCAATTCTAACTGTGTATCCATGATTTCTAACTGGTCCTTTTTTATGCTCTTGAGGCCCTCCCTAAGTTCACTGAGGTTCTCACTAAGTTCATTGAGCATCCTTATAAGCAGTATTTTGAACTCAGCATCTGTTAGGTTGCTTATCTCCATTTTGCTTAGTTCTTTTCTTGGGGTTTTGTTCTGTTCTTTCATTTGGGACCTGTTTCTCTGTCTCCTCATTTTGGCTGCCTCCCTGTGTTTGTTTCAGTGTATTACTTAACGAGAGTTATGGGGCTCGCTGAGACCAGATGCTGCTCGTTTGAAAGAATTTAGGAAAAACCTGAAGCAGGATCCAAGACAGGCCAATCCTATGGTTAAGCAAGTGGCAACAGCTTGGGTGGGCTTGAAAGTTGGGTGGGGCGGGGCGGGGCCTCAGGGAGTAACCAGGGCGGGGCTACCAGTGTGAGCCAGGTTGCTGGAGTCCCAGATATGGAGACTGTCTGCCGCCCCCGGGAAGGGCTCACCAAAGGAACAAAGGCCTCCTACAGCACGTTTGTCCCCGAGAAAGCCCCCTCTCCAGCCCTCGCTCCAGTCCCAAACACCTCAGTTCTTCCCTGTGTGTCTCTGGTGCCCCTCGAGCTGCCTCCCCTCCAAGCTTAGAGGGAGAGAGTCCAATAAGTCCGTGTGTGGGCCCTTTAGGGAGCTGCCTGGGGCTCTAGCCACTTCAGCTTCCCTGAGCCTCAGTTCCCGCTGGTTTTTCCAGCCAGAAGTTATGGGGACTTCTCTTCCTGGCACTGGAACCCTGAGCAGGGCACCTGGTGTGGGACGGGGACCCCTCAGTCCTCAGGAAGGACCTTCCCAGCCGCGGGAGCCTCCTGATTTTTATCCGCCATACTTGGGTGTGGGACCAGCCCGTCGTGCCACCGCCGCCACCACCGCCGCCCCTCGTGCCGCCGCCCCTCCTACCAGTCTGGATGTGGCTGCTGCTTTAATTCCGTAGTTGTAGGATTTCCATTCAGCTTGATTTCAGGTGGTTTTGAATGATGGTTGTTCTGTAGTTTAGTTGTAACTTTGATGTGGTTGTGAGAGGAGGCGATACTGCGTTTACCTACGCCGCCATCTTGACTGGAAGTCTATATATCTTATTTAGAAATTATAAATGATTTATATGTTGATTTATATATTAATTTGTTAATTGTCAGTTCTTAAAATTCTTAAATCTTTTGAATGTCATCTTATATCTCTATATGAATTTTTCAGGAAAGTAAAGCCATAGCTTCCATTACAGTTTCAATGTTTCTAATGTTGGCAAGGGCTAGCACCAGTCCATGTGGAGGCTTCCATGACATATGTCTAGATATTTAAATCATCCATCAAGCTTTTGATAAAACATGTTTATTCTCCTACCTTGAAAAATATCCCTTTGTAAAATGACCTGGAAGGCCAGGTTTGTAATTAGGATTCTTGAACTTCTGTGAGGTTCCCCAGCCCTAGGACGTGATGCAGGAAAATCTGGTCCCCAGTCCTCAGCACATTGACACATCTCTTTCTGCCCCCAGCAACCTCCTTCACTGTGAAATGTCTCACATATAGAACCATTCATACCCATTCACAGGCTTAGAGCTGTACAAACACAGAATCTGGGATCCTGGTTATCCTGAGCATGGTTCAGGGGAGAAGGTTCTAAGTGGTCACGTCCCCAACCGAGCACTAGGAGGTAATAATTCAGGCTCATTTCTGTGAGATGTGGGACTCCTTTCAGGGGAAACTTTGGCTCAAGGATTCCCCTGGTCCTGGTTGCAATTTCCTGACAATTGTGCTGCAGTATGAGGCTTTCCCAGCCAGCCCTCTTCCTTTCCCCTCTCCTTCCCAGGTAAGGTCTGTATCATCATCTGAATTTTCTCTGCACCTCCTGGGCTGCCTCCCTTTATCATTTACAGGTGTTCTGCCAAGTCTCCTACACATCTAATCTCATCTTGGTATCTGCTTCTTGAAGGACATGAACCGTAGTTACTGTGAATCTACATTTCTGGATTGCCCAGGATGGTTTAGATTTAAGTGTTTAGTCATGTTACTCCTTTTAAAAAAATTAATCCAGGAAATCTTACCCAGACCCATATATTTAAAAAATAAAGAAGGAAATGAAAAACTTTTTTATTTTGAAATAATTATAGAGTTACCAGCAGTTGCAAAAATAGTAGCAAATCCCATGTATTCCTCACCCTGCTTTCTCCAATGGTGACACCTTATATTGCTTTAGCACAATATCATCTCATGGATCTTAAAACCACCTGCACGCTGATGACTCCCCATTTTGTTTCTAACTCAAACAGACTTTTTTCCCTTGAGCTCTAGATGCATCTATTCCTATCTATTCATCTACTCAGTATTTCCACCTGAATATCTAATAATAGTTTCAAATTTAATATGTCCAGATAGAACCCTAGATCCCTGGCTTCCCTAATTTGAGTCTTCTTCATCTTAGTAAATGGATCTGACTTTTACATTTAAAGAATAACACTTATTATGAGTAGTATTTCTATCATTATTTATCCCTAATAAATCACACTTTTCACTATCAGTAATTAGATATTTATTGGTTTGTTTATTAGTTTATTTCAGTTTTTATTTAAAATCTGTAACTCCCAGAACAGGAATCAGTATTTGAACAGTGATTAGTGTGGAACTTAGCATTCAGTTAATGCATATTCAATAAATTAATGAACAAACTGCTGAGAGAGTGAGTGAAACCATGAATATGTGTATGCAATGGGTCTGCATCATAGTTTTGAGGTTCAATTCCCCCAAAACCTTCAACACTTTATGTCTAACTCATAGAAGCCTTGTTTGAAGATATAAATACCCTTTAGTATCAAGGTGACATAATATACACTCAAGCCTCCCTTTCTTGGTTTATTATCAGTGTGTTTAATTCACCATTACTTACTTGATCTTTATTACCTCCATATGCATTGTATGAGTTTGTGCATGTATTTTTATATAAATTATTATTTATAATACTTCCTTTATAAAAGGAACTATACATGGCTGACCCATATGTACAAGAGGAAATGTTTCATTTCTCAAGAAGAGCTTTTTGTGCATCCTGCCACATCACTGTCTCATGTGGTTTACTCGTGGAATCTAGTGGTTCTAAAAATTGGAGCAGCTGCTTGGGCCATAATTTATTGACCTACTGTGTGCATAACAAGTGGGACTTTTGACAATACCAGTTGGGGTTATTTCTGTCAAAACCAGATTTTGAATCTGGCGCTTGAAAGCTTCTAGGGTGTTTTCTCTCATGCTCATAATAGTGTGTGCCTGTGTCTGTGTACCTGTTTGTCTATCTGTGTATAAGAAGAGAGGAACAGAGAGGAACATGGAGAGAAGCTCAAGTAAGTGGGTTTTATATTCTTCATTAATCACAAACATGTTTTTTTGTTTGTTTGTTTTGTTTTTTTAACAAAGCCAGGCTGGTTTATCCAACACTTGTCTGAAAAGAGAGTTGTTGTGTACATTAAATCCTAACAGTAAGGTCAAAAAAAGCCTGAACCCACAAGAAACTATGTTAACAAGAAGGAAAAACCATCAAAGATGTGGCAAGGAGGAATGTGTTAGCTCTTTTGCACAATTACAATTAGTACATGCTTTTAAAATATCATTTAAAAATAAATATTAAGAGGTTTTAATAAAATCATTATTAATTTGAAAAGATGTCTATTTAGGGGAGCATGACAGTGTTCTTTCCACAGCCTTTCTGAAGTCTGTGAACAAGCTATAAAGGGTAGTTGTTAAATTTGGTGGGAGGTTATGGGCTCCTTAGAAATCTAGCAAAGCTATGAACCCAGACTTCCCCCCAGAAAAAGACAATTACATCCACAGTTTGCATACAATTTCCATGAATTCAATGACCATCTGAAAGCCATGAGCCCCAGATTAAGAATTCCTGTTTTAAAGGAAATATAAAATATAATCATGACAAAGGAAATCATAGACTTTTAACTCTTTAACAGTCCTAGAAATCACTTAGTACATACTCTCATTTTCTACATGTAGACAGAGGTCTGGAGAGAGTATGACTTGCTGAAAATCACACTAGTTTGTGACAGAGTTAAGAATTTGTATGCTATTTTAAGTCTATTTTCTTATAAGCAGACCCTGAAACAATGATTGGTGGGAAAGTGATTTACTAAAGAGGTGCTCCACAGGGGAATCCAGCAAAGTGGAAGGGGCAGGACAGGAAAAAGAAGTTCAAGCCAGGGTGCCCTCTCAGGCAAACACTTGCAGAAGGTCCCACAAGAAACAGGAGTGTAAGTCATACCCAAGGAATGGATGGGTAGGCTTTCATACCTGCACACCTTTCATCACTGGGTGAGAGAGAGATGAAAATGAACTCCCAGGAACCAGTAACCCATGGCAGTCCTTAAAAAAAAAAAAAAAAAAAAAACCAAAACACTACAGATGTCAGTTTGAGATAGAGCTCAGAAATGGTAAAAGGAACTTCAAAGCTGCCAGGTGGTAGGCAGCTGATATGACAGACCCAAGCTTTGTTGGTCCGAAGCTGCTGTTCCCAAAGGAGACGCATGCTGACTCAATGCTTGCTCTTGAAAGACTGAAAATTAATAGATGTATAATATTTATTTCAAATTCTTGTTTTGGAATATGATGAGGATTCCCAAACCTCTAAATGTAAGCCTTGTGTAGAGTAACACCAGCAAAAGAAAATGCTATGTAGAATCTTCAATCGGAAGGCTCCATGTTATGTCCTGAGGTTTCTACTCTTCATTTTGTAAAGCTGCCAAAAACTCTGCTCCAAATAGTACCCCCACCCCCACCTTACATATGCCTCAAACAAGGGCCAGACAGGTTTGCTTTTCTTCTGCAGAGCATTTTCATTTGCGAGGTTGAAATGCCCCCTTTTCTCCTGAGCAATATAATGTGGAGAGACATGTACACACACATGCTTTTTAGTTTTGAAAAGTTTCCTCCAAGCCAACAGAAATAAGTTTTACTTTAATTATATAACAAAATCCTAAAGACTGAAGCCATGACATTGGTGATCCTGCTCCACGTTTACAAATTGCTGTGGAAAAGATGATCAGCCCAACAGAAACACAGGGGTGGGCAAACGTAGGTTTATGTATGGAAAAAAACATTATCTAAAAAGATAAACCACAAGTAAGGATAAAAAATAATAACAATAATAAGAATGAGACAAATAATGTAAATAAATAAACAATAATATAAGAATAAAGTATTGCATACTCACAATTGAAACCTACTTTTGCCAACCCCTGTATAGGCAACAGAAATAAAAAAGCAGTTGAGGGACTAAATGTACTAATGGACAGCAGCCAGCCAAGACAAATAAATGGTACTCTAATCCACAGTCTGCAGCAACCAATCAAGGCCATTGGTCTAAAACAGCCAGGACTTAATCACTAACTGATAGCTCCTTAATTTATTTCCTGGCATCCATCTTGGGTCCAACCAGAGAAAGCCAAAAATGATCCACTAACAAACCAAATAGGATACTGGCTGCTAGTTAACCCACTTCCAGCTTCCCCAGGCCAATAACCTCCACTCAGGGCACACAAGAACTAAAGCCTCCCCTTTTCCACTATAAAACATTCCCACTCCTCTGCCTGCCCTTGAGTCTCTGCCAAATGCAAGTGATGGTGGCTGACTCCTTTGTTCTAGCAAACTCTGAATAAATAGTCTTTAATTGTTGTCATTTGGCTAGTCATTGTTTATTTCCACACAGTTTATAGAGAAAATACAGTCAATTAACATGAGGGTGAGGGGACCTTAACTGTAACTACTTTTAAAAGAAATGTAAATTAAAACAATGAAACTTTTTTTGTCTGATTTAGAGGGCAGCTTGAAAGTATTATGCAGAAAGTAAAAATGTGTATGCCCTTAAACCTAGTCATTCCAATTCTACCAAATGATTTTGTAGAAATTGTCTCATAAATGCACAATGTACAAAGATGTTCACTCTTTAAATATTCGTATGGAATAAACGTCCAAAGGGGGAATGGATAAAATATGAGAAATCATGCAATGAAATTCTGTGAGAGTATTCAAAGAATAAAATGTTGGTGATAGAGAGATGGGAGGGATAGATAGCAGAGCGAAAAAGGCAAAACGATAAGTTTGATTACCATTTTGTGAGCACGCATGTGTGTGCATGGGCACAACTCTCTGGCTTCATTCCAGAAGTGGGGCTAAAGAATGGCAGAGGAACTTGCACCTTATACGTTTCTCATTGTTATGAGGATCATGTATTACCTTGGTAATGAAAAAATTAAAATAAAAAGAATCAGCTGGAAAATGCAGTGGTTTACATGAAGTGTGGTTCTGAGCACATGTTATTCTTTCTATCACCTATTTTCTCACTTCTCTGGGTATTGTGGCTGAGTTATGCAGAATAAGGCATGAGCATTGATAATAGCTTTGATTCCTGGAACAATAGTGGAGATAATGAGGAACCCACTTTACATACAATGTCCAGCCACACCTTGTCAGAAACAAGACAAACATCTGTGCAGGTGCAGGAACAATCATTTATCTGCCATTATCCAGAAATAAGCCGATATACACTGGTAAATTTTTCAAAATAATGGAAGCTTACTATCTGTTTAAAATGCCAACTTTAAAAAAATTTAGCCGTTTTTGAGGAAAATGTTTTCTTATCTTTTTTAGAAAATATGTTTTTATTGATTTTTTTTTTAGAGAAAGAGGAAGGGAGAGAGAGATAGAAACATCAATGTGAGAGAGAAAGATCAATCAGCTGCCTCCTCCACATCCCCTACTGGGGACTGAGCCCATAACCCAGGCATGTGCTCTGACTGGGAATTGAATTGGGACCTCTCAGTCCATGGGGTGACACTCAATTCACTGAGCCACACCAGCCAGGCAAGGGAAATATTTTCTAAATAAGCAACTCCCACTTTTACAGAAAAAATATAATGATCACAATATAAGCAATTCCTGATAATTTGAGGCATAGTTCTGACACTAAGCCTTGACATGTGACATTTTGGTGAGTATCTGGAAAAGCCTGAAGTGAATGGGGAAGCTGGCCTCTATTTTTAATCTTTACCAATTTCAATGCTTTTCCATTCTTTTCTAATTTAAACATTTCTGCCACTTCTTTCACTATCAGCCACCTTTTTAAGATAATATACCTATTGCATTTTGCCCTGTCTGGAGGAGCTCCCACCTATTGTTTGGACCCTGTTTCATTTGATGCTTCATCCCAAAGTGGAGCCAGAGTACAGATTTGGATGAAAGTAGTTCCCTGGGAAGTAATCCCAAGAAGCAGAGTAAGGATGTGTGGGAGGAGGGAGGAAAGGAAAGGTAAGGCAACCAGCAAAGGAGGTATTAATGTAACAGGTTTCATGGGCAACTGGAATTAGAAATCTCAATTGGGACATTTGGGGACACAGTGGAGACACACCTTATTACTGTCCAACTGAGAAATGAGGAAACTGGAGTATTTATTCACCAACTAGTATCCTTGTTATCTTCCCTGTTTGAGGATTGTTGGGGGTGTGGGTGGGGGAAGATCAGGTCTTTGGTACTTTGGGTCTGCATGTCAGCTGGGCCAGGCAATGGCCTCCAACAGAAAGACACAGGAACGGCTAAGATGACAGGAGCAGAGCACTAAAAGAGTCACTCACACTATTTCACAACTCCATGAAGTCAGCAATATTATCACATTTTACAGAGTAGGTAAGTGAGGCAATGAGAGTTGAAGCTACAAACCCAGGGTCACATAGTTAGGCAATGATGGAACTAGGATCATAACTTAAGTTTAACTGGCTCCAAAGTCTCCCTTTTGGTGACAATTGGTGATGTGCAGCCAGGGGCCTCTTGGGACCCTTCCAAATAATCATTACCTGAGAAATCAACTGACCCAGATTATTAGGCCTGTAATTCTACCTTCTTTCCTGATATATCCCAGTGTCTAGAATAGTACCAGGCATGGCATGTGATAGGCACTCATGAATGAATGATTGAAACTAAAGGAAATTCTGAAAATGTCTTCAGTGGTCTAAGTTTAGATATCAGTTGGGCCTGAGGACATTATAGTTCATTGCCTAGAGGTGTAGCTGCTCACTGCTAGGTGCATAATTCCTGTATGTGCTCATTCATTCAGCTGATATTTATTGAGTATCTATTATATACAAGGCACCATGCTAAATGCTAAGTTTTCAGTTGAGAGAAAAATATGCATGAGCCCACCTCCATGGAGTTCACAACCTAGAGAAGAGACAGGCATTCATCAAAATAATCATACAAACAACAGAAAAATTAGAACAAAGGAACATGTTAGACGACACCACAGAGAACAGTCAGCAAAATCCAGACTGTGGAAAACCCTACAGGGCAAACAACCTACTTCTTCAACAAATAAATTACCATGAAACAAAGTAAAGAGAGGTGGAAAGAGAAACCTATACATTAAAAGAGATTTAAAAGACATATCAACTAATTACAATACGGGACTCATATAGATCTTCATTCAAACAAACTGTAAAATTATAACATGTGTGAGATTATTGAACATTTGGAACTGACTAAATATTTGCTATTGAAGAATTATTGTTCTTATTTTAAGTATGATGAATTCTGGTTATGTTTAGAAAAAAGGAATTATTGTTAAGAGATACATATTGAAATATTTACAGAAAAAATATAATGCCTTGAATTGGCTTCAAAAGAAAGGAATTGGACAGAGGCTATGGATAAAACAAGACTGCTCATGAGTTGATAAATGTTGAAGCTAGTGAGGGCGGCTTGGGACTTCATGATACTATGCTATCTACTTTCACATTTGGAATTTTCCACAGTAAAAAGTTTGTAGAAAAACCCCTGGCCGGTTTGGCTCAGCGGTTAGAGCGCCGGCCTGCGGTCCAGAGAGACCCGGGTTTAGTTTCCTCTAAGGGCACGTACCTCGGTTGCAGTTTGTCCCCGGCCCTGGTTTGTTATGCGGGTGGCAGCCACTCGATGTGTCCCTTTCACGTCGATGTTTCTCTCTCTCTATCGTCCTCTCTCTCCCTCCCACTCTATCTGAACAAAAAATGGAAAAATGTCCTCAGGTGAGGATAAAAAAAAAAAAGTTTATAGAAAAAATTGCACAAATATTTTATTATAGACTGAGATGCATGTTATAAGGACCATGTACTGGGTATTGTGAGAAACTAGAATGGGGAGGCCAAAGGAAGTTTTCCTGACTAGAAAGATGTTTACTGTTTTGAATTTTTTTTTTTTAATTACCATTTTGGGCAATATATTACTTACTTCTGTTGGCTTGAGTGGGGAACAGAGGTAGATACAAGAATGTCATTATCCTAATAAAAATCTCAGTTATTGAATATCCACTCCACCGTTAAACAATTGCTGAGATACCTTGTGAAAAGAGGGTTAAGGGATTTAAAATTATATCTATAAATTGTTTGAAGATCTTCCTATCTAAAGGTGTAGACTGTGTCCTCTCCCCTTGAATCCAGATCAGCTTTTGCCTGCTTTAAAGAGTACAATGGATGTGACAATGTGTGACTTCTAAGGTCAGAAATGGCCAAGCAGCTTCACCTGTTCCTCTTGGGACATTCATTTTGGGAGCCCCACAGCTGCCATGTTGTGAGAATGCCCTGGCTATGTGGGAAGCCCACATGTTGGTGTTCTGATTGACAGTCCCAGCTGAAGTTTCAACCTAACAGGCATCAATTACCAAGTCTGTGAGTAAAGATTCCTCTAAATGATTCTAGCTCCCAGTTGTTAATTCACCCTCAGTTATTAAGTCTTTGCAGCTAGAACTCCATACACCATAGAGCAGAGACAAGGCGTACCCATTGTGCCTTGTTTGTGAGCATAATAAAGTTTTTTCATGTCACTAATTTTGGAGGTGGTTTGTTACACAGCAATAGCAACCAGAAAAGAGGGCTAGCAGGAGAACTTGCAAAGAGATTCTTAGAAGTGATGAGAGGGCTAGGGTTGAGTGAGGTGAGAGAAGTATTAACAGCAAACTAATTCATTTCACAGGGGTTCAAAGAACATTCAGATACAAACCATGATTCTGTGACTACCCCATTCCTTTCTTAGGCCAGTCTCAGTGCCAGACAACACTTTAGATATTTTAAGAGAAAAGACATTTAATAAGAAGCATTAGTGCTCATAAAATCTGTGGAAGAGCAGAAGCTTGGGAGTCAGAGGCCACTGTTGGACCACACCACTGAAGCAGCAGGTCACAAAATTATGGCTGCTACTGACCTCATAAGTGCCAACAGCACCCCCCCTACACACATCACTGACATCATTGCCACATGGAGATCGTCAAAGGTTTTCAATCAGCCAACACCTCTGCAGAAAGTGTCCTCCACATCCCTTCTACCGCCCAAATTTTGGAAGAACAAATCTCACTAGCAAAACTTGAATCTAAAATTCTAGCTGCAAGGGAGCCTGAAAAGGCTAGAAAGTCTAGTTTCTAGACTTCTAGTTTCTACTGTATGGTGGAAGGTAAGACAAAATTAGATGAAACTCAAAATCTAAGAGGGATTCCTTGTCCTCTTTGAGATGGAAGGAGGACCAAGATGAATTCAGGTTTTCCATTTATCACTGAAACCATTTGTTCTAAATCTTTTTTAGAAAATAATCAAATTTTCATTTTAGAGAAGAGAGGGGTAAGATGAGGTATGAAGTTTGACCTGTGTTATGAGAACAGAGGCAGAAACAGGACCAGACGAAACACGCTCTAAAAGAGACTTGGAATTCCAGCTGAGGGAAAGAGTCTAAACTGGAGAAGGGAAGAGTGGAGCTGGACTCCAGGACCACCATCACACCTGTAAAGCCAGCCAACTTTGTACACATGTCTTCTTGCTGTATTAGGCAATTCCAGGGTCTGGGAAGTTGTAGCTCACCTTAAAAACTGATACAACTAAGGGTGACCAGTACTGGTACTCTCTTAGATCTTGGCTGTCATGCCTTTTCTCTGAGTCAAATGGGTAATAACAGCTTATAGACTTTTGTTATATAATAGAAAATCACATGTGAAACTACATAGCAGATCACCCTTTATGAAGGAGTTCTGAGGATCACGAAAGTGACCCACATACTAAAGACACTAAGGGTAGCTGCAAACAGCTGAACCTTATTGTGTTCCCATGATCATGCCTGAAGCTTTGCAAATGAGCTCAGATGCTCCTACGCTGCAAAGGGGAAGCCTGAAGGAGCAGTTGCATGCACTGACCTTGTGCTCCTATGCTGCAAACAGGAGGAGCCCAAAGGAGCAGTTGCATGCACTGACCTTCCTGGGAACATTCTTACTAAGAACAGTACGTGAACAGACAAGGGACTATGTCATTCAGATAAAGGGTTCAAGGAAAAAATAAGGAACAAAGTCTAATAAGGCTGCTAAGTAAGCAGGGCAGGTTGCCAAACTTTTGCCTTTAAAAATAAACTGTTGCAAGCACTCAGGGCTGCAGCCATATCCTGTCTATGTGTGTCTTGTCTTGTGTGTGTCTTATGTTCTGTGTGTCTTGTGTTCTATGTTCATTCCCTTCTTCAACTTAAAAAGGAACCGCTACACTTTATCCTCTCCAACAGGGGGCATTTTTCTTCCTGACATGAGTCAATAACTGGGCCAGATTTCAAAATCTGGGTTGTAAGACATTTGAAAAATAATTTCTCCTTTATTCTTGTTATGTATTTCTGTAGTTCTTGGACACAAGTAGTAGCATGGCAGTGTCTTTTCTCTTTTCAGTCCTTCCCATGGTTTTCTCCAGAAATACCCATATGTGCAGAATATCTCCTTTAATGACAGTGTTATGGAGCTGAGCACACATAACTGAACCAGCAACTTTCAATTTGCTCCTCCAGGAATATATCTGAGGACCCAGATAATTTTCTCCAAATCTCTCTAACTTCTCAGCAGCTGGTGCTTGTTATAACTCCATTACCTACCTGGATGGGTACACATTAGACTTTTCCATGTTCAGCTACCTAATGAGCTATTATGATCAAGGGGGCACCCCCGGCTGCCTTACAATTCACCATGGCAATAAATGATATTTAGCCAAGTTGTTTCGAGCACCTTCCAAATTTCAAGCTCTTACAAAAGCATGGATACTCTTAAGTGTTGACTTGAATATAATGATATGGCTCCTGGTGAGACCACATCAGTGCACTTACAATGCTCTAAAAGGAGTTAAGATTTTCTCTTTGTATGACAGGGTTCTTGCATGAGATCAGCATACCTGACACTTCTGTCTTATAAACACTCCCAGTAAGCTCTGAGATGCAATCCTCCCCTGGCAAGATTTTAGTGTTTTTTTTTTTTGATGCAGTTAGAACTTAATCTTGGTTCTCTGAGTTCTCTCAAAACTTTAGTATGTTTCTTCAACACACTCCCATACTAGAATATGGGCAACACTTTCAAACAGAGTTGTATCTGGGCAAAGAGGTAATTATAGTCTCCTCTTCCCCACTATAATTCTCACT
Source organism: Molossus molossus (assembly GCF_014108415.1). Lineage (NCBI taxonomy): Eukaryota > Metazoa > Chordata > Mammalia > Chiroptera > Molossidae > Molossus > Molossus molossus. The sequence goes on from NW_023425399.1 coordinate 45,408,639, forward strand.
ATCTTCAGTAACTTTAAGTGAAGCCATTTATCTAGCTGTTTGGTTTGAGTTCCCCCAAAAGCTGCCCCTTTGACAAAAAATTGGGAAATTAATTTATTTTGGAGATGATTCCAGGAAATATTGTGAGGAAGCAAGGAGGTGAGGGAAAAGAAAGAACCAATACAGGGTGTTAATGAGAAGATTAATGCTATGAACAATTAGGGTTCCATCCTGCCAGGACCTCTGGGAGACTGTCTCAAACACACCCTTTATGGTTATCCCACCCAAGGAATCTGGGCACTTATTCATCAACTGTCATCTATTATTGATTGAGGGATGCTTATAGAAACATTCACTGTCCAAAACTTTTGGCTTATAGGCCAAGAATGTCCTGTGACCTGATGTAGGCCACAGAAAGAGAGAGACTCAGGTGTTTGAGGCAGAAAACCATCATACCATCGGCTGGTATGGCTTAGTGGATTGAGCATCGTGCCATGGGACTGAGAGGTGCCAGTTTGATTCTTGGTCAGGACACATGCCTGTGTTGCAGGCTTGATTCCAGTAGGGGGTGTGCAAGAAGAAGCTGATCGATGTTTTTCTTTCACATTGTTGTTTCTATCTCTCTTTCCCTTCCTCTCTCTCTCTAAAAAAAATCAATAAAAACATATTAAAAAAATAAAGAAGAGTTTACTCAAATTTCAGGTGACTTCTGTCATCTGCCAACGGGATGTGTGCAGAGCATCAGTTTCATCTGTGACAAAAAACACTCATCATGTACAAAAGAGCCTCGATAAAATTATCAGTTGATTTCTCATCAGAAACCATAAAGACCAGAAGGCTGTGGTATGATATGTTCCAAGTGCCAAATTAAAAATTGTCAATGAAAAATTCTATAACTGGCAAAATTTTTCTTCAAAATTGAAGAAGAAATTAAGACATTCCCAGATAAACAAAACAGAGAGTTGGAAGAACGTGAAAAAATAAAGAGCACCAGCAAAGGTAATTACATAGATGAACAACCTAAGTGTCTATCAACAGATGAATGGATAAAGAAGATGTGATGTGTGTGTGTGTGTGTGTGTGTGTAATGAAATACTACTCAGCCATAAAAAGATAAAATATCGCCACTTGCCACAACATGGATAAATCTTGAGGGCACTATGCTAAGTAAAAGAAATCAGACAGAAAATGACAAAAACCGTATGTGGGATATAAAACAAACAAAAAAACACAAATGAACAAAATAAACAAACAAACAAAAAAAGACAAAATCAAACTTGTAGGGATAGACAATAGACTGGTGGTTACCAGAGCAAAATGGTTAAAGTGGGCCAAATATATGGTGATGGATGAAAACTAGACTTTTGGTGGTAAGCATGCTATAGTGTATACAGATAGCAAATTATAAAGTTGTACATCTGAAACTTATATATAGTTATTAATGTTACCTCAATTACATAAATAAATAATAAATAGGCACCAGGAAAGGTAATTATATAGGTAAATATAAGATAGTATAACTGTATTTTTTGTTTGTAACTCCCCTTTTCCTAACTCATTTAAATGACAACTCTATAATACAGTAGTGATAATTGTAAGTTGATGGACACACAATGTATAAAGATATAATTTGTGACAATAACAATATAAACAGAGAAGGATGGAACTTTTTAGGAGCAAAGTTTTATATACTATTGAAATTAAGTTACTATTAATCCAGACTAGATGGATATAATTAAGATGTTAATGGCAATTCCCAGGGAAATCAATAAGAAAATAACTTAGAAACATGTAGTAAAAGAAACAATAGGGAATTAAAATGTTATACTAGAATATATCTAACACAAAAGAAGGCAATAATAGAGGGATTGAGACACAACAAATTCCCACCACATAAAACATATGGATAACAAATAACAAATTGGCAGATATAAGTCTTTCCTTATCAGCAATTACATTAAATGTAAAATAATTAATCTCTCCATTTAAGAGCCAGAGATTGGCAGAGTTTTTTAAAACAAAACATGATCCAAGTATACTATGCTGTTCACAAGAGACACACTTTAGACTAAAATACCAAATAGGGAAATGAAAAGATAAAGAGAATGGAAAAAAATATGTCATATGTGACTGAAAGATTTCTCTCTAAGATTGGGAATAAAACAAGAATGTCCACTCTAACCACTTCTATTCAACATTGTACTGGAGGTTCTAACCAGGGAAACTGGGCAACAAAAAGAACTAAAAGGCTTTCATATTAGAAAGGAAGAAGTAAAGCTGTCTCTCTTTGCACATCATATACTCTTATGTAAAATCTCAAAGAATCCACGAAAACAATATTAGTACTAGTAAACAAGTTCAACAAGGTTTTAGAATAAATGATCAAAATACAAAAATCATTGATTTTCTATACACTAACAATGAACAGTCCAAAAATAAAATTAAGAAAATAATTCCATTTACATGGAATCAACAAGAACAAAATACTTATGGAGCTCCAGTCAAGATGATAAATGCTATGCTTGCCTCCTCTCATGACCACATCAAAATTACCACTAAGATAAATAGCAATTAAGCTAGCTAAAGACTATAGCTGAATGGAAGTTTTATAACTAAGGATATAAAAAAGAAGGCACGATGAGAATGGTAGGAGGCGCAGAGATAGCCCCACATCCATGTCTGGTGGCTGAGAATCAGGATGGATATCTCAGCTGCAGAGGTTCCCCCTAAAATGTGAGAAGTCCCAACTCCATACTGGGATCCCCAGCCAAGAGCACCAGAGCCAGGAAGAGGAATCCTCACAACATCTGGCTGTGAAAATTAGTGGAGATTTCATCTATTTGGGTGAGACAGAAAGCTGCATTCTCTTAAAGGGACTCCACACAGACTTACTTGCTCACAGGTACTTATCCTGGGCTCCAGCAGAAAAATAGTAGCTAGAGGGATGCCAGAGACATACAGGGAGAAACTGAGTTGTGTACCATTAGGGTGAAGGCTGGAGAAACCACTGCCATTGTCCTGTGTTGAGCCCTCCCCCTACACAGGCAAATCTAAAACTGCATTAGCCAGTTGAACACCACTTGCCCCACCCTGATTACTCCTTGATACCTTGCCCTACCCAACTCACCCACTGAGGGGACTCTTTTGGTAACAGGCAGCCAACTTTAGTCTCTGCACTGCTGGAGACTCTTTCAGCAGCAAGCAGCTGGTCTTGGTTGCACATCACCAGAGGCTCTCATAGCAGCAGGCAGGCAGCCTTGGCCAGCACTGCAATCTTTTCTAAAAATCTATTAAAGGACCACAGGTCGATATGCCTTATGCCTCTTGCTGAGAGGCCCCAGGCTTAGCGTTGGCACCAAATCTCAATCTGCATTTGCACCAAATTGGTGAACACCACTTGCTCCAACCTGACGACTCCCTGAGACTCCGACTCAACCAATTTGTGTTCCTTCTGAGGCTTTTTCAGTGGCCGAGCCTTATAAGCAGCCCGCATATGGTGGCCGACCTTGGGGTGATTGTGCCTTCTGCAGTACAGCTTTAGACCTGGTACTGGTGGCACAGCATTGGTTTTCTGTGTTGTTTCTCCCATTCACCTCCAGGGCCAGCATAGGCAGCTACCAACCCCAGATTGTTTTGTAGCTCCAACCAGGTAGCCCTGGGGCCAGTCACAGGCAACATCTGAAGTTGGCCTGGATCAGAGCCACTTCTAAGAGGTCCCAGAACCAGCACACTTGGTAGCTGGCTTCAGACCACAACAGAGCACCACCCAATTAGGTCCATAAGCAGCATGCCCAAAGTGTGGTCTGGGCAGGCACCAGAGCTCACTAGCCCACTAGTGTGAATCCCACTGCATGGGGTCAGCCCCTGCAGGGCAGCACATACTCTGGGGTCATGTCAAATACAGCCTGTCAACCCAACCCACTGACATGCCAAGAGCAATCAAGGCTCAACTACAAGAGGATGGCATACATAACCCACACAAAAGACACTATTGGAGTATATAGCTCAGGTAATAAGGGAGATTGTTCCACTGGGTTCCATAGGTCACCTACTACATACGACCACCCTGCCAAGACTGGGAGACATAGCAAATCTTTATACTTTATACATAGAAGCAAACATGGGGTAGCAGCCAAAATAAAGAGACAAAGAAACATATCCCAAATAAAAGAACAAGGGAGAACTCCAGAAAAAGACCCAACCGAAATGGAAGCAAGCAATCTACCAGACACAGAGTTCAAAGATGCTCAAGGAACTTAGTGAGGACTTTACTAGCATATAAAAGGATATAAAACATAAAAAGAAATGAAGAATACAATAACTGACAAGAAGAATACACAAGACAAAATCAACAGTAGGTTAAATGAAGGTAGTGAAAAACACCCAATAGAAACAGTAAAAAAAAAAGATAATAAAAAAAAATAAGGATAGTTTAAGAGACCTTTGAGATAACATCAAGTATAACAACATTCACATCATAGAGGTACCAGAAGGAATAGAGAGAGAGCAAGGGATTGAGAATCTACTTGAAGATATAATGAACAAAACCTCCCCTAATCTGCTGAAAAAAATAGACATATAAATCCAGGAAGCATAAAAATGCCAAAAAAGATGAACTCAAAGAGACCATCACCAGGACACATCATAATTAAAATGGCAAGGGTTAGAGATGGGGGAAAGAATTTTAAAATCAGCAAGAGAAAGACAGGCAGTCATCTATAAGGGAGCTCCCATAAGACTGTCAGCTAATTTCACAACAGAAACTTTGCAGACAAAAAGGCTGTCACAAAATATTCAAAGTGATGAAAAACAATGAGCTATAACCAAGACTACTCAGCAAAGTTATCATGTAAAATTGAAGGACAGATAAAGAGCTTCCCAGACAAGAAAAATCCAAAGGAGTTTGTCCCCATCAAAGCAGTATTACAATAAATATTAAAGAAACTTATTTAAGAAGAAGAAGAAAAGAATATGAATATGAATAATAAAATGGCAATAACTATATACCTATTGATAATCACTTCATTTTAAATGGATTAACTACTCCAATCAAAACACATAGGGTATTGGGGAACTCAATGGATAAAAAACATAACCCATATATATGCTATCTATAAGAGACACACCTCAAAACAAAAGATACACACAGACTGAAAGTAAAGGGATGGAAAAAGATATTTCATGCAAATGGAAACAAAGAAAAGCTGAGGTAGCAATCCTATATCTGAAAAAATAGATTTTAAAACAAAAGATATGATAAGACATAGATGGACATTTTATAGTGATAAAGGAATCAATTTAAGAAGAGGATTTAACCCTGGTAAATATTTGTGTGCCCAACATAGGAGCACCTAAATCTATAAAACAATTATTGATGAATAAAATGGGAGAAATAAACAGTAATACAGTCACAATAGGGAACTTTAACACCCTATTGACATTAATGGATAAATCTTCCAGACAGAAAATCAACAGAGAAATAGTGGCCTCAAAATACATATTAGACCAGAGAGATTTAATTGATGTTTTTAGAGTATTTCACCCCAAAGCATTCTTTTCAAGTGCATATGAAACACTTTGTAGAATAGAACACATATCGGGCCACAAAACAGGCCTCAATAAATTGAAGCAGGTTGAAGTCATATCAAATATCTTTTCTGACCATAATATTATGAAGCTAGAAGTCAATTACAACGAAAAAAACCTGAAAACCACACAAACGTGGAGACTAAATAACATGTTACTAAACAATAAATGGGTTAGCAATGAGATCTAAAAAGAAATCAAAAGATTCCCCGAGGCAAAGGAAAATGAAAACACAATGACCCAAAATCTATGGGGCACAGCATAAACAGTGCTAAGAGGGAAATTCCAAGTGATACAGGCTTACCTCAAGAAACAAGAACATTCTCACATAAGCACTCTAACCTTACACCTAAAGAAACTAAAACAACAATAACAACAACAAACGAAGCCCAAAGTGAGTAAAAGAAAATAATAAAGAACACAGTGGAAATAGAGTCTATAACATACAAAAAAATTAATGAAACTAAGAATTGATTCCTTAAAAATAGAAACAAGATTAATAAACCTTTAAGTAGAAAAAAACAAGAGAAGATTTAAATAAATAAAATCAGAAATAAAAGAGAAGTGACAACTGACACCATAGAATTACAAAGGATTAAAAGAAAATATTACAAATAAGTATATGCTAACAAATTGGATGCTTTAGAATAAATGGATAAATTCTAAGTAGCATAAAAATCTTCTAAGACTGAATTAAGAAACAAAATTTGAATAGATCAAGTACTACTAATAAAATTGAATCAGTAATCAAACTCTCCCATTAAATGAAAGTCTTGGACTAGATGGTTTCCCGGTGAAGAAATAACACCTATTTTTCTCAAATAATTCCAAAAATTTCAAGAGAAGGGCAGACTCCCAAACTCATTTTACAAGGCCAGCATGACCATGATTCCAAAACTAGACAAAGACATTACAAAAAAGGGAAATTATTGGTGAGGACGTGAAGAAAAGGGAACCCTTGTACACTGTTTCTGGGAATGAAGATTAGAGCAGCCACTGTGGAAAACAGTGTGAAGTTTCCTCAAAAAATAAAAAATAGAACTGCTTTATGACCAGTGATTCCACTTCTGGAAATATATTCAAAGATACCTGAAACACTAATTTGAAAGAATATATGCACCCCTATGTTCATTGCAACATTATTTACAACAGCCAAGATTTGGAAGCAGCCCAAGTGCTCATCAATCAATGGATTAAAAAGCTGTGATACATTTACATAACTGAATACTACTTGGCCATAAAAAAGAAGGAAATCTAACTTTTGTGACAGCATGGATGGACCTGGAGAGCATTACACTAAGTGAAGTAAGCCAGTCAGAAAAAGACAAATACCACATGATTTCAATTATATGTGGAATCTAATGAACACAATAAACTAACAAACAAAATAGAAACAGACTCATAGATATGGAAAACAGACTGACAGCTGTCAGAGGGGAGGGGAGCTGGAGGGCAGGGAAAAATGTCCAAGGGATTAAGCAAAAACAAAAACAAACCCAGTAGCTCATAGGCACAGACAACAGCATGGTAATTACCAAAGGAAAAGGGGAGTAGGAAGGGGTAGAAGTGAGTAAGTGGGGGATAAATGGTGATGAAAGGAAACTCGATTTGGGGTAATGAATACACAATACAATATACAGATGATGCATGATAGAATTGTACACTTGAAACCTATATAATTTTATTAACCAATATCACCCCAACAAATTCATTAAAAGATTTTAAAATATTTGTCTTTCTCTGATTGGCTAACTTCACTTAGCATAATACTCTCTAGGTCCCTCCATGTCATTTCAAGGAATAAGAGATCTTTCTTTCTTTTAGCTGCATAGTACTCCATTGTGTATATATACCACAGCTCTTTTATCCACTCATCTATTGATGGACACTTGGGCTGTTTCCAGATCTTAGCTATTGTAAATAGTACTACTATTAACATAGGGGTACATAAATTCTTTCTGATTGGTGTTTCAGGCTTCTTAGAATATATTCCTAAAATTGGGATCACTGGGTCAAATGGCAGTTCCATTTTTAATTTTTTGAGGAAACACTATATTGTTTTCCACAGTGACTGCACCAGTCTGCATTCCCACCAGCAGTGTACTAGAGTCCCCTTTTCTCCACACCCTCACCAGCACGGTTGTTTGATGATTTGTTGATGGCAGCCATTCTGGCAGGTGTGAAGTGATACCTCACAGTCATTTTAATTTGCATATCTCTGATAATTAGTGACATTGAACATTTTTATCATTTGTCTCTTGGCCATTTGTATGTCCTGTTTAGAGAAGTGTTTATTTAGGTCCTCTGCCAATTTTTAAAATTAGATTCTTTGTCTTCCTCTTGTTGAATTGTATGAGTACTCTATACATTTTGGAAATTAACCCCTTATCTGATGTATCATTGGCAATTATGTTCTCCCATACAGTGAGTTCCCTTTCCATTCTGATGCTTGTTTCTTTTTCTATGCAGAAGCTTTTTAGTTTGATGTATTTCCATTTATTATTTTTTCCCTTTGTTTCTCTTGCCCTAGGCATTGTATCAGTGAAAGTTCTGCTACATGTGATGTTTGAGATTTTTCTGCCTACATTTTCTTTTAGGATTTTTATGGATGCAAGAGTCACAATATCACGTGATCTCACTTATTTGTGGACTATAATGAACAAAATAAGCAGATTAACACAATAGACCCAGAGATATAGAAGTAAGGATCAAACTGATGAAACTTGGGGGTGGGGGGCAGAAAGAGATAAATCAAAAACTTATATTCATATATGCATAACCAACAATACTGTGAAGGGGTGGGATGGGAGACGAAAAGAGGGTGTCAATGGGGGAAAAAGGAGAAACATTTGTAACAAAAATAACTTTAAAAAAAGAACAAAAAAAGATTGACAATATCTAATTTCAAGGAAAATGTGATTTAACTAGAAATCCAGCAACATTGCTGGTGGGAGTGCAAAATGCTATAGTTCCTTTAGAAAGTGATATTTTCATACACCTACACTCTGACTCAGCAATTTCACTCCCAAATAAGTACCCCATCCCCCAAAAGAGAAATAAAAACATATTTCAGAAGAGGACTTGTGGAAGAATTATTACAATAGCTTTAACTAGAAACAATCTAAATGTCATACATCAACGGGAAGAATGAACAAATGCAATGAAATAATATTCAGCAATGAAAAGAAACAAATAATCTAATATGTGCTAATACATCTGGCCTTAGAAAACATTATTCTGAGTGAAAGAAGCTACACACAAAGGAATGTACATCATATGATTTAATTTTTATGAAATACGAAAATAAGCAAAACTAAACAGTGGTGACAGAAAATCAGAAAGAACATCTGAAAGGTTGTCTGTTGCATGGGGGAATGGATAGAAAAGTAGCTTGAAAAAACTTCAGACACATGAGACTGTTGCATATCTTGTTTGGAGTGGTTATTAAATAGATATACATAATCAACAAAATTTCTGAGGCTGAGGCTGGGGTGGATGGGAAGAGATAAACCAAAGAACTTTTATGCATACATGCATAACCAATGGACACAGACAATAGTGTGGGGAAAGCAGGAGGGGTGTTGGAGTGGAGAGGAGGGGTCAGTGGGGGGAAAATGGGGACATCTGTAATATATTCAACATTGAAGATGAAAAAAAAAAGATTTTAAAATATAAAAAATAAAAGAAAATTATAGGCCAATATCCCTGAACATGATGCAAAAATCCTCAACAAAATATTAGCCGACTGAATTCAGCAGTATATTAAAGAGATCACATACCATGATCAAATGGGATTTATTCCTAGGATGCAAGATAGGTACAATATCTGTCAATCAATTTACATAATACACCACATAAACAAAATGAATTATAAAAACAATATGATCCTATCAACAGATACAGAAAAAGCATTTGGCAAAATTTAGCATTTTTTATGATAAAAACTCTCAGCAAAATAAGAATATAGGGAACATATCTCAACATAATAAAGGCCACATGTGAAAAACTCACAGCTAACATCATATCCAAAGGAGAGAAAGCTAAAAATGTTTTCTTTAAGATTAGAAATAAGAAAAGGATGTCCACTTTCATCACTTTGATTTAACATATTATTAAAAGTTTTAGCCATAGCAATCAGACAAGAAAAAGAAAGAAAAGTCATCCAAATTTGAAATGAAGAAGTAAAACTGTCATTATTTGCAGATGACATGATACTATCCATACAGAACCATAAAGATTCCACACACACACACACAAAAAACCAACAAAAATACAATACAAAACAAAAAAATTACCAGAACTGATCAATTCAGTAAAGTAGCAGGATACAAAATGAATATACAGAAATTGGTTGAATTTTTATCCACCAATAACAAACTATCAGAAAGAGTTATTAAGAAAAGCATCCCACCCTGGCCGGTTTGGCTCAGCAGTTAGAGCATTGGCTTGCGGTCCAGAGAGACCCAGGTTTGGTTCCGGCGAGGGGCACCTACCTCAGTTGCAGTTTGTCCCTGGCCCTGGTTGGGTTCTATGGGTGGCAACTACTCAAAGTGTCCTTTTCACGTTGATGTTTCTCTCTCTCTCTCTCTCCCTCCCACTCTATCTGAACAAAATATTGAAAAATGTCCTCAAGTGAGGATAAAAAAATTACTACGAACAATTATACACTTACAAATTGGACAATCTAGGCAAACTGGACAAATTTCTGGAATCACATAGTCAACCAAAACTGAACTGGGAAGAGACAGAAAACATGATCAGACCAATAACATCTAAGAAAATTGAAGATGTAATCAAGAAACTCCCGGGACTCTTGCAGGTCAGGCTGGTGGCACTGACGCAGGCTCACAGCATGGGTCACCCGAGCTGCATGGCAGGGCCTGCCCTGGCCTCCAGGTGCACGGACCTATGGGGCTGCTGGTGACTCCTGGGTTCTGGACAAGCTCCATCCACAGCTCTGCATAGCACAAGGAAAAAGTTGATATGTCTGGATTTTCTGTTGAAAATATAAGAAATTTTAGTATCATTGCACATGTAGTTCATGGCAAAAGTACTTTAGCTGACAGGCTCCTGGAATTAACAGGGGAAATTGAAAAAACAAAGAATAATAAGCAAATTCTTAATAAATTGCAAGTAGAATGAGAAAGAGAACTCACTGTTAAAGCACAGTGAGTGCTTTAACACTATAAAGCAAACTTCTTTCTTGCCTTTGAGGCACAACTCTCCACAATTACAGTTATAAACAAGATAGATCCAAAGAATGCTGATCCTGAAAGAGTTAAAAAACAAATGGAAAAAGTGTTTGATATTCCAAGTGATGAACGTATTAAGATTTTTGCTAAATTTGGAACAAATGTTGAAAGTGTTCTTCAGGCAGTCATCGAAAGAATACCCTCTCCTAAAGTACATATAAAAAAAAGTCCCTGGGAGCTTTGGTGTTTGACTCTACCTTTGACCAGTATAGGGGTGTGATAGCCAATGTAGCATTATTTGATGGAGTGGTTTCAAAAGGAGATAAAAGTGTATCTACACATACTCAAAAGACATATGAAGTTAATGAAATAAGAGTTCTGAATCCTAATAAGCAGCCAACTCATAAACTATATGCAGGACAGGTGGGCTATCTGATTGCTGGGATGAAAGATGTCACTGAAGCACAAATAGGAGATGCGTTATATTTAAATAAACAACCAGTGGAGCCCTTGCCAGGGTTTAAATCAGTGAAACCAATGGCATTTACAGGAATGTACCCTATAGATCAGTCTGAATATAATAACCTGAAGAGTGCTATAGAAAAACAGACTTTAAATGATTCCAGTGTGACAATTCATCGGAATAGTAGCCTTGCCTTAGGTGCTGTCTGGAGATTGGGATTTCTTAGACTTTTGTATATGGAAGTTTTCAACCAGTGACTAGAGCAAGAATATAATTCTTCTGTTATTTTGACAACTCCCACTGTTCCATATAAAGATATTCTTTCAGCAGCAAAGTTGATAAAGGAATACAGAGAAAAGGATATCACAATAATCAGGGTTTTGATTTATCAGGGTTACCTGATATTTGGAGTCATTTTGGGCACTATTTTAACACCAGTGAATATACTGGAAAAATCACTATGCTTTGCCAGGCTCAAAGAGCGTTTCAGAAGAATATGGTGTTCATTGATCAAAATAGAGCTATGCTTAAATATCTCTTATCTTTGAATGAAATTGTGGTGGATTTTTATGATTCTTTGAAATCCCTGTCTTCCGAATATGCTAGTATAGATTATGAAAATACAGGCTACCAGATTGTAGAACTTGTAAAGATGGATATTCTGCTGAATGGAAATGTTGTAGAGGAGCTAGTAACTGTTATACACAAAGACAAAGCAGATACTGTTGGCAAAGCCATATGTGAATGTCTGAAGGATTCTCTTCGTAGGTAGCTGTTTGAGATAGCAATTCAGGCTGCTATTGAAAGTAAAATCATTGCAAGAGAAACTGTGAAAGCTTATAGGAAGAATGTTTTAGCAAAATGTTACGGTGGTGATATTACCCAAAAAATGAAGCTTTTGAAGAGACAAGCAGAAGGAAAGAAAACAGGAAAGTTGGCAACATTGCAGTTCCAAAAGATGCTTTCATAAAAGTTCTGAAGGCACACACAATCTGATAAATAATTGGTGCAAAATATAAGGAATTTTTATTAATTAAAAGTTGTGTATCCTTTACTGTTTCTTATAAACTTATAATATGTTGACAACAGAATGAAAAGTATAACATTTTCTTGTTACTTTCTTATTTAAATAACCTATTGGCTTTTCTTTGAACAATAGTAGTGTAGTGAGAGGATAAGAGCTTGGACTCTGCCTGGCCAGTGTGGCTCAGTGGATTGAGCACCCCTCTGTGCACTGAGAGGTCCCAGTTTGATTCCAGGCCAGGGCACATGCCCAGGTGGTGGGCTTGATACCGAGTAGGGAGCATGCAGATGGCAGCTGACTGATGTTTCGTTCTCACATCAATGTTTCTCTCCCTCCCTTGCTCCCTCTCCAAAAAAAAAAAAAAAAAAAGTTTTTTAACAAAGAGAAAGAAAAGAGACTCCCAGCAAACAAAAGCCCAGGCCTGGACAGCTTCATGGGGGTGCTTTACTGAACATTCAAAGAACAACTAACACTCATTCTCCTCACACAATTCCAAAAAATTCAAGAAGGAAGACTTCCAAAATCATTTATGAGGTCAGCATAATTCTAATTTTCAAAACAGATAAAGACACTACAAAGAAAGAAAACTACAGGCCAATATCCATGATGAATATAGAGGCCAAAATCCTCAACAAAATATTAGCAAATTGGATCCAGCAATACATTAAAAAAATGATTCACCATGACAAAGTGGGATTCATCCCAGGGATGCAAGGCTGGTACAATATTCACAAATCAATAAATGTGATACACCACATAAACAAAATGAAGAATAAAAACCACATGATCATATCAATAGACATTGAAAGAGCATTAGACAAAATCCAGCATCCATTTCTGATAAAACCACTCAAAATGTGGGAATAGAGGGATCATATCTTGACATAATAAAGGCCATACATGAAAGACCTACAGCCAACATTATACTCAATGGGCAGAAACTAAAAACATTTCCCTTAAGAACAGGAACAAGACAGGGATGTCCACTTTCGCCACTCTTATTTAACGTAGTACTGGAAGTCTTAGCCACAGCAATCAGACATGAAGAAAAAATAAAAGGGATCCAAATTGGAAAGGAGGAAGTGAAACTGTCATTATTTGCAGATGACATGATATTATACATAGAAAACCCTAAAGACTCCATAAAAAAATCTACTAGACTTAATAAATGAATTTGGCAAAGACGCAGGATACAAAATTAACGTCAAGAAATCGACATCATTTTTATACACCAATGATGAACTTGCAGAAAGAGAAACTGAAAAAACAATCCCATTTACCACTGCGGCAAAAAAATTAAGATACCTAGGAATAAACTTAACCAAAGAAGTAAAGGACCTATTTGCAGAAAACTACAGGACATTGAAAAAAGAAATAGAGGAAGATATAAAAATGTGGAAGCACATACCTTGTTCATGGATTTGAAGAATTAACATCATTAAAATGTCCATGTTACCCAAAGCAATCTGTAGATTCAATGCAATCCCCATCAAAATACCAACGACATATTTCACAGAACTAGAACAAATACTTTAAAAGTTCATATGGAACCAAAAAAGACCCCGAATAGCACAGAAATTTTGAAAAAGAAGGACAAAGTATGTGGGATCACAATACCAGATATCAGGTTACACTACAAAGCGACTGTGATCATAACAGCCTGGTACTGGCACAAGAACAGGCATATACACCAGTGGAACAGAATAGAGAACCCAGAAATGGACCCAAGTCAATATGCTCAATTAATATTTGACAAAGGTGGCAAGAGCATACAATGGAGTAAAGACAGCCTCTTTAAGAAATGGTGTTGGGAAAATTGGACAGCTACATGCAAAAAAATGAAACTAGGCCATCAACTTACAACATACACAAAAATAAACTCAAAATGGATAAAAGATTTAATTGTGACTCATGAATCCATAAAAATCCTAGAAGAAAATGTACACAATAAAATTTTTGACATCATACGCAGCAGAATTTTCATTGATACATCACCTAAGGCAACAGAAACAAAGGAAAAAATGAACACGTGGGACTACATCAAACTAAAAAGCTTATGCACAGCAAAAGAAACAACCACCAAAATGGAAAGGCAACCCACTGTATGGAGAACATCATTGCCAATGATACATCAGATAAGGGGTTCACTTTCAAAATATATAGAGTACTCATACAACTCAACAAAAGGAAGACAAAGAACCCAATTAAAAAAATGGGCAGAGGAGCTGAATAGACACCTCTCCAAACAGGACATGTAAATGGCCAAGAGACACATGAAGAAATGCTCCATATCACTAATCATCAGAGAGATGCAAATTGAAACACAATGAGGTATCACCTCACACCTGTCAGAATGGCCATCATCAAACAACAAGTGTTGACGAGGGTGTGGAGAAAAGGGGACTCTAGTACACTGTGGGAATGCAGACTGGTGCAGCCACTATGGAAAACAATATGTTGTTACCCCCAAAAATTAAAAATTGTACTTCCCTTTGACCCAGTGATCCCGCTTCTAGGAATATACCCTAAGAATCCTGAAACACCAATCAGAAAGTGACCCGTCCCGCATGTCGAGCAAGGAGGACTCTAGAGGGGGAGTGAGGATGAGGAGGAACAAGAGACATGAGAAATGGAGACAAGACAGGGCTCTGATCAAGTCTCGTTTATTCAGGGTTAATTCACACAATATATAGGGCAAGAGGCACCTTTTGTGAAGCACCACGCTTGCCCGAAGCAATTCCAGAAAATACCACAAAAGGAACAAAATGTCAGCAAAGACTGGCTTGTTGAGTAAATGGTTACTTAAAGAAATGCAAAATGCAGAGATAAAGAAATGCAGAATGCAGAGATATCCTGCCTTGGGGCAGGAGATGGCAGAGCAGTTTTAGGAAAATTGATGCCATGCAAAAAGTCTCCCACAATAAAGAATATTTGTACCCCCATTTTTATGGCAGCACTATTTACAATAGCTAAGATCTGGAAACAGCCCAAGTGTCCATCAGTAGACGAATATATAAAAAAGCGGTGGTACATATACACAATGGAGTTCTATGCAGCTGTAAGAAAGAAAGATCTCCTATCCTTTGAGACAACCTGGAGGGGCCTGGAAAGTATTATTCTAAGTGAAACAAGCCAACCAGAAAAAGACAAATACCACATGATCTCACTTATTTATGGAATATAATGAACATAACAGTGTGAGGAATAGGGTAGACCCAGAAACATGGAAGTAGGGTACAGACTGACAACCTTCAGAAGAGGGGGAGGTGGGGGATTGGAAGAGATAAACCACAGAATTTATATGCATGTATGCATAACCAATGGACATGGACAACAAATCCGGGGACGGGGCGGGGGTGATGGGGAGGAGGGTGTCAATGGGATAAAAAAGGAGAACATCAGTAACAAAAATAAAATTATATATATATATATATATATATATATATATATATATATATAGTAAAAAAAAAATAGTGAAGAAAGTTTTTTAAAAGTCCTGTATTAGTGGGGCATTAGAGCATAAGTGTTTGCTATTTTATGAAACCTCAATAATTAAATAAATTAAAATAGTGTGACATTGGTATACAGATCAATTGAACAGAAGAGAAAATCTAGTAACCTACCCCAAAATACCAAAGAAGGTAGTATTTGATAAGGGAGGCATTTCAAATCATTGGGGTATAGGTGAACTATTCAATAGTTGGGACATCTGAATAGCCAACTAAAAATAAATAAAGCTCAATCTATTCCTGACATTGCACACCACAGAATAAATTCTAAATGGGTCAAAGACTTAAGTGTTTTAAATTGTTTTTATTTGAAATACTAAAAAAAAAAAAAAAAAATCAACAAAACAAACTCAAGATTTTTAAATAACCTTGGAGGAGATAAGACTTTTCTACTGGTGACTCGAAATCCAGCAGCTATAGAGGAAAAGATTTAAATGAAAATAATAAAAAACATCTGTGTGGCAAAATAAGTCAAAAAGAAAAAAATATATCTGTGACACATATCAGGGCTTAAACTTTGAAGAGTAGTCAGTAAAATGTGAATAATGCAGATTAAACTTTTATTGTGTCTGTAATCATAACATAAAATATCAAGTAAGTATTCTTCCATCATTCAAAAACTGGTGTCTTATTCAGAGGAAAGTTGTTCATATCACTGATGAATCAGTAAAGTCCCAACACAGGTCTCCACTGTTTCACTTTCAACTTAACTTTAATAAAAAAATTAACATCAATTGCAACCAATTGATGGTGGTATCAATGGCAGTGGGGTCAGGTATTGACCCTAAGTCACACATGAAACACTCCTGGAAAACTCCAGATATAACTGACCTTGGCACAGAGTGGTGTAGTTCAATAGAAGGGGCCTAATGAGCTGGCTTAATTGGCTAGTAATGTCAATGTGACTTCATTTGTTTCTATTGCCCGGTGAAACCTAGGGACATCCAGGTTATAATTAATTTTAGATTGAGGGTGACATTATACATCACAAATACCAAAATAGCTTGCAATGCATACCACTTGGCAATGCAAATCATACCAGGGTGAGGACATGTTTTCAGAGTAAATGAAATCAACTGAAATATCTATAGCCCAGTGCTGTTAGTGAGGTGTTATGGGAAAAGCAGAGTGCTGTAATATGAATCTGAAGACATGGTTTCTACTCCTGACTACATAAGTTATTAGCTTTGTAATTGGGGCTGTTATTGAACTTTTGATTTGCTTTTTAGCAAAACAGGCTCTTGTGGGAGATGCTGTTGGGGCCTCAGGCCAGCACATCAACATATTCTCAAAGCTGTTGAAAGTGAGGGCTGCCAAGTGCTTACAGATGTTAATCTTCTCTGAAGAACTTCCCTTAGCTGACGGATCTGCCTCACCTGGAAAGTTACAGCTCTCTCCTCCACCCTAGCAGCCCCTAGCTAATGACAGACTCCCAAAGAAGTAAAAATGGTTAGACTCCTGTCAAAGGGGGGCACCTCTTGAGCATGATAGTGCTCTGCAGTGCTATCCCCATTTCTGGATCTTTGACAGGCTCCTTCCCTTGCTCTATCTTGTTTTGCCCCCTCCCTTACTGAGAGCCCTCCTTCAGCAATTCACATGCACCAGAATCCCTGCCTCAGGCTCTGATTCTAGAAAACCAAAGCTAAAAGAATTTTAATTCCTGGCCTGCCAATTTTATAGGATTGCCATTGTCTGAGACCAATTAGCAAGACTGGGTTGAACTGAAGCCTACTGAGGGCCATATGGACTCTTTCAGGTTATAAGGTCCAGGAGGCTGGGCTGGGCTAGGCAGGGCCAGGCAGGGTATTCAAAAGGCAGTCATGAGCAGTGTTGTCACAGGGGTAAAGAGGTAAAGTTGACAAGGAAGGAAGTTAAGAGTAGACACAAGTCTGCAGAGATGAGGTCACAAAAGATCAAGGTTATTGTGAACCTGAGAGGGCAGCACTGAACCTTCCAAGACCAGTAGCTCAGGCTGAGGCATAAATCATGCAGACTGGCTGGTGGTCAGACTGAGCCAGATCATGAAAAAGAATGATTAAAATAGAGTCAAATAAGTCAATGTGAAAAATCCTGAAAAGACAAGTGCTACACAAATGAAAGATTACTTTATGTTAAAGTAAATGAGGTCTTATGGGTTAGTTGTGATCTACATTACATTGTACCATTCTGAAAGCAGGACAAGGAAACCTACTTTGGTGTCCTCTATCTCTGAGCCTATAGAACTATGTGTGGGTAAAATTATGTCACAGAAAACTGCTTTGGGATACCAAAATCCCTTTTGGTGGCATTTAAGATAAACTGAGATATATCAAACTTTCAGGATGCAGCTATGCCTGTAATTCATATATTAGAGAAGAAGGGCTGACACTCCATGATTGAAGCTACCATCTCCAGAATCCAGAAGAACCCCAAAGTAGAGTGGAAAAAATAAAACACAAGAGCAGGAATCAATGAAACAAGAAATAAATGAAAGTTGAGGAAATTAAAGTCAAAAGCTTGCTATTTGAAAACTAATAACACTAATAAACCTCTAACAAAACTGACAAAAAGATGAATTCCCACCACCAGTAAATTAGACTCACTCTGTGTTAAATGCTCAGAGCAGAGGGAAGAGACTTCACGGGAGCTGCCTTAGAAATATATTCCAGGTAGGTCAGTGGTTAGAAGCTCAGGTCACTTAACCCTGTTCATGGCAAACTCTTCACTTTAGAGCTTGTATATCATGCTAGAATTTTTTTTTTTTAATTAAAGCATGTGTCTTCCAAAGTTGGGATTAAACACTAGCAAAATAAAAATTAAGTCTAAACACAAGATTGGGTTGCCTCTTGCTGGGGTCCCCAGAAGCAGAGTCTGAGACAAAGCTTTTGGTGCATTTGAGAGGGAACCCCAGGAAGTGTCAATGGGGGAGTCAGGCCTTTGTATCATCTCCAAAGACGGCCACTATGCTCGTCTCCTCCCTGGGCCAGCACACTACTCCTGAGACTGATGGAGTCTAGTCTCAGTCAGCCCAGCCCCCACCTGGACCTGAGCAGGCTCTGTAACTGCCCTAACCGTCAGCTGTGGCAGAATTGCCCTTCTGGGACTTCTGAGCTCAGGCTGGCAGTTTCTATTTCTTTTCTGCTGAGGAATCTTGCCACCCAGCTGGAAGGTAGCTGGGGCTGGACCACAGACAATGAAACACCCCAGGAAAGAGAGGCCATGTGCAGCAGCATCGAGGTGCTAGGCATGAGAGAAGCCGGCTTGGCCCTTTCAGCTCAGCACGGTGGCCAGCTGAACACAGCAGAAAGATGACTCTGGCCAACACCAAGTGGAGCTGCAAAACCACCCAGCTGAGTCCTGCTCAGACTCTTGACCCAATGAATCAAGAGAAATAATACGTAATTGCTATAAGCCCTTGTGTCTGGGGGAGGGAGGGTCATTGCACAGCAATAGAGAACTAAAGAAAATCAACGCTAAGTGCATTAATAAGCAGGTTCCTGTGTGGGGCCTCTGGGAGATAGTGTCAAACAGCCTCAGAGTTTTCTCACAGACTGCTCCTGCTGCCAGAGAGAGATGGGTCCTTGTGAGAAAGTTGTCATAGGTACAGGAATTATAAGGGCTCTGAGCAGGATTTGGGCAGTGTGCCACAAGCAACATGATCCTGCATCTGTGAGCAATTCCTAACTCATTTCTCCCATTCAAGCCCACAACTGTATCAG
This sequence comes from Molossus molossus, assembly GCF_014108415.1. Classification (NCBI taxonomy): domain Eukaryota; kingdom Metazoa; phylum Chordata; class Mammalia; order Chiroptera; family Molossidae; genus Molossus; species Molossus molossus. The sequence continues at coordinate 45,428,090 of NW_023425399.1, forward strand.
GATTTCTTGGATTCTTTGCCTATGCCTGCTGGGTCCAGAATCCCTGCCTTCTGGCCTTATCTCACTCCTCTTCTTTTCATTATTTTAACTCCTACGTTACTGTCAAGTCAGTTTGAAACAGTGCCTCTTATTAGAACCTTTCAGTATCAGTTAAATCCCTTACATATTTTCAGTTACATATATATATTTTTTAAATTTAATTCAAATGAGCTTGAACAGAAAAATTATTGACTGATTTAACTGGAAAGTCCTGTGGTAAAGCAGGCTTCAGGCTCAGCCTGACCAAGTCTCACTTGATGTCACTAGAACATAGTTATTCTTGGCCTCTGGATTCAGCCCTGTTTGCCTCCACTTAGTGACTGTATTTTCAGTCCCCAAATAATGACAGGATGGCTGCCACTGCTCTAACCCACCATTTTCTCAGTTTCAAGAGAGAGGAAAGAGATTTTTTTCCAGAAGCTCTTAAACAATCCTGCAATTTGCTAGCATTAGACCAACTGATGTCATATGCTTATGTCTTAACTAATATATGTAGCTGGAGGGAAAAATATGCTGTTGCCTTTGGCCTGGATCATATGCTCTAGCCCTGGGGTCAGGGGCTTGGGCCTCACTTGAACCAATGGGCAATTGAGTAGTCCACAAATAAAACTCAGGGTTGCTGTCTAAATTTGGATGTGGGGATACTGAGGAGCATAAGGCAGAAAATGCCCTCTACTTCTTTTCTCGGCATCTCACCTACATCCACCTTAGATCGAAATAAATGCCCTTCCTCCGTGACCTTAGCATTCACCACACTGTACTGTTATAGTTGCCTTATGTGATTCTGTCCACCGAAGCTTTGTGAAATCCTTGGGGGCAGAGACCATGATTGATATGTTTTTATGTCTTCATAGATACTCATCCTCACCAGTATCACAAATTAACTTGATACTCAATAAGTGCTTATGGAATGAATGAATGATCAGACTTAAGTGATCACATAGCTCCTTATATTAGAATGAGCACAAACACACACACAAAAAAGTCTCTAGCTAACAGATTAGGTTTTATTTGTTTTGCAAATTTCATTAAAGTATAACATTCATAAAAAGTACATCAAACATAATTAATACATTTTTACAAACTGAATACATTTATATAACCAGAACCCAGATCAAGAGACATTAGCAGAACCCCAAAATCTTCCGTTTACTACCCCCTTCCAAAGGTAGTTACTATCCTGACTTCTAGCATCATATATTAGTTTTGAATTTTTTAGATTGTTCATTCTCATTGCTGTATAGTAGTCCGTTATATGAATATTTCACAATTCACACATTCTACTGTTGATGAATATTCAGGTAGTTTCCCGTTTGGGGCCATTACAAATAGTGCTGTAATGAATATTCTAATATCTTTCTTGTTAGTGAACATGTGGACATGTGAATATGTTGCATATATACCTAGCAGTAGCATTTCTGTCAAAAGTTAGGGATATGTGCAGCTTCAGAAAATGTTTTCAGTTTCCAAAATGCATGTACCAATCTACACTCTAGCCAGAAGTGGAAGAGTTTGACTGATTGAATTTTGCAGTTTTCATCAGCATACCCTATGAACATACTTTAGGTGTCTTTACAGAGCTATATACATGATAGATGCTTGATAAATACTTACTAAATAGATGAATGAAGTAATAAATGAAGTACCACATTGAAGAACCCCAAAGAGCCACATAATTTTCTGAAAGCAAACTTTCCCTTTCCTTGACTACAATGTGAATTAAACAGAAGACTTTGTGGAGGATTTCATTCTTAATCCCTTCAAAATTAGTTAGTCCTGCTATGTACTAAATGGATTATGCATGGATCCCGAAACAAATCCAACTGCAATTAATGTTTTAATAAACTGGTTGCTATTGAATGCAATACCCACAACTCGTCAGGAGGGATTTTATTATACTTATACACATTAATTAGGTGTTTGTTATTGTCAAACTAAATTTAAAATAAATCCATAGCATCACTGGCCACTTGGGTAAAAAAATCTCAGTGGTGACTCTAATTAGAAAATAGATGTAGAGAACAGGGTTAATTAGTTAGCTAATGGTGAGCTTTCCACTAATTGAAATGAGGAGCCCCTATCTTTCAGGAGGATAAAATATCTTAGGTGTGAGAGTAAGTAAGAAGTGCATTCCTTTGGATTTTAATAATAATAAGCTAAATATTCATTTAACTCTTTCCTTATTGTATTTTGTTTTTGTTTTGTTTTTTTATCCTTACCAGAGGACATTCCATTTTTTTGTTCAGATAGAGTGGGAGGGAGAGAGAGGAAGAAAGAGAGAGAGAGAGAGAGAGAGAGAGAGAGAGAAAGAAACTTCGACGTGAAAGGGACACATCAAGTGGCTGCCACCCGCACGACCAACCAGGGCTGGAGACAAACTGCAACCGAGGTACACGCCTTTAGTGGAATCGTACCCGGGTCTCTCTGGACCGCAGGCCGATGCTCCAACCGATGAACCAAACTGGCCAGGGCTCCTTATTGTATTTTGATATAAACCCACAATGCTCATTGCCAAATAAAATACAAAGTTATAAAAGTTATTTTTTTAAATAAAGACAGAACAAGAGATGTTTGGCAGAATCTGCTCTTGCCAAAAAAAAAAAAAAAAAATGAGCTCCTAATGTCAGATTTTAATTTTGGTTCTTATCTTTCTAAAACTCCCCTAAGACAGGTGACCACCTATTTTCTTAGTCACTCATTTTCAATTTTTTTAAATGTCTCTTCTTTCTCTCAATACTTAAGTGTTGTTGCTTCCCAAAATTCTAGCCCTTTTGCCTTTTTATCTTGTACTCTCTAGCTCATGACAGTCCCATCTGATCCTATGGTTTTAACCTTCACCTGTGTGCAATCTTCAGTCTACATCCCCAGTCCTGAACAATCAGCCTCCAGAGGCAAATATCAGGCGTCATCTGTTCACACTTCCTACTGGGTTGTCCCACAGAGACTTTGTAGTAGACACTATGTGATGCTCTGCCCAAATGCCCTCAGATCTCTTTTATTTGTGTGCGTGTGTCCTCCTTCCCCAGTTTCTGTGTGGTTCTGCTTCTATCTGCCTGCACTGGGCTGCTAGAAATTTGCCTCCGTACACAGATAGCTGAAGTGCTGGAGTTCCCTTGAAGGACCAGGTTGAGGCTGGGATCTGACCTGAAATTTTACCCCTGTTCAGTTGATTTCCCTGGCTGTCCTGCTTCCTCATTCCTTACTTGTCTCTCCTGAGAGCGGGTTCTTAAATAAGTCACATGCACAGGAATCTTCATCTCAAGTTCTGTTTCCAATAAATCAGGCCTACTATCTACAACAAGCAAAATGCATTCTCTCCCCTAACCCCCCCAAAACACAGTTCTTTTTTTAATATTTCAACTCTCAATTGGTATCACCACCTTCTAAATCAGAAAAGAAGATATTATACCCTCCCCCATTTACCTGTTACTTTCATCCAAACAGAAATGCTCCCCAAATCCCAATATTACAACTCCTCTGTGTTTCTCACTATCACTTCCACCTGTCATATGTTTCAGGGACATTTAATTATGCTCCAAAACGTTACACTTTCCCATCCTGCTAGGAAGCAGCTGTCCAGTCAAGGCTATATCCTTGCATCTGAGTTGGCCATATGACCAGCTCTCACCTATGGAAATGGTGGTTATGTGTGTCTCTTCTAGGCCAAGAGATCAAAGAAATGGGTGGGCCTCTTCCATCCTCTCTTGCTCCCTTCTGCCTGTGCAGAGGAATCTGTGTCATTGGGACTGCGGAGCCACAAGAAGGAAAGAATCTGTGCTGCTGCACTCCTACGTGCAGCAAAGCCCTCTAACTCACCAGCACATACCCCATTGGATTGTGATGTGAATAAGAAATAACTTTTTATAATACTAAGCCCACTGGAATTTAAGGGTTTGTTTGCTATGGCTACAAGTGTGGTTTTGATTATTACACAAATCCTGTTGTCACTATGGGGTCATCCCTGCATTATTGCTATAGTTCCTGACCTGGTCTTCCGCCTCCCCACCCCTCACAAATCTGCCCTTTATTCATTCAACAGAGCAGAGCAATAAAATAGAAATGAAAATCCAACCCTGCACCTCCTCTGCTCTGTTAGGTATAGAATAAAGATTAAGTCCGCTAGCATCTTAAAAGACCCCTTTGATTAACAGTTCCTCTTGTAATCTATACCCCAGGAATGCCTGACTGTTTACAGCTCCTTGAAAGTTTTTATTCTTACTTGTGTCTGGTCAGAACTTCCTCACATTTGCCACCCGATTGGTTCCTACTGGTCCTTTAAGACTTAGCTTGGACAAGAAGCCACCTCTGGATTCCCCCAGGCTGCATTAGAAACCCTCCTGGGGTCTTCTGTCATAGCACTTTAGGAAGTATGAAATCATCCACTCCCCATCCCTCTCCCTGACCAGCCTGCACACTTCCTGAAAGTAGAGATCTCAGCTTACATTCCAGAACCTACTCTGTTGAAAAGGTTGTTGAACCAACTACCAATCAAAACATTGTTGAACCAACTTTTGAAAATTATTTTCATATTCTGAGATCATTTCCAAGCCCCACAAATATACAAGCTATATGCAGTGGAAAAAATCTCCACATTTTGTCCTTTACTTAACATTACTGGGGTGGGTCAAGGAAAATTTTGGCAGTAATGGGGTGGAGAAAATACTAGACGATGATAGAGTGGCTGCTTTCTCTGAAGAAAACAAAAGAGGGTGTGTGACAGCTACATGGAAACAAGAAAATGAGAACATGGGGGTGGGACAGTGGGCCTCAGGTTCAAAATCCTATTTTAGACCCATGAAGAAATGTTTCAGCTAAGTTGGTTCAAATGTGAATTGCGAGGTGTCAACATGGAGCCCTGGGCTAATTAGTTCCTTGTCCAAGTCCATCCAGCCTGTCAGTGGCCAGTCCAGACTGGAGCGCTGATCACCAACCCCCAGGCCTCTTTCAGCCTCATTCCCTGCTGCTTTCAAGAGCTAAGCTTAGTCCAGATGAAGCCAGAAACTTCCATCCATTAGTAACAGCTTTTCTTTTGGTGCAACCCTAAGGATCAAACTGGAAGCATGAGCTGGAGAGAAGGTCTTGAAAGAGAACAGGTTTTTTTTAACCTTGTACTGAAATTTTAAAATTGTATTCACATCTCTTATTCTGGCTTTGACGGATTTCATGAGAAATCCTTCTATCTGTGAGTCTTGTTTCTTATAGAAACAAGTTTTTAAAGAAGAATATGTCCATCAGAATGACTAAATAACAAGTACTGCTGTTTTCACATGGTTTGCTTTTTCGAGGGGTGTGTTGTTTTGTGAAATGTAGCAGACAAGGAAATTTCTATAGGGACCTCTAAATCACTTAACAGCAAAAGAGATTCCCAGATGGCCTTATCAGGGTCTACGTAAAATTGTTAGATATCAGCACCAACTAATAAATTTGACTTGGGGCTTGGTTTTCTGACATTTATTCAAATCCTCAGAGAACCATAGTTACTGTATATCCTTGTACAGTATTTGAATTCTGAATTGCTATGTGTGGTTGGCCACCCACTGGGATAGGAAATAAAACTTCATAATAGAATGTCATTTTTTAAAAGTCTGAGCATTATGAGTTGCAGTTATATTGTATGACAAAATTGTGGGTTTTGTTTTTTTTTTCTTTTTTTTTGTCTCAAATGTTTTATTCTCCGGTAAAACTCATTTGCATTGTTGTCCCATATGGGGATTTGTATATCCCATACATGATAAAGATGCAGAAGGGAGTTAGGTCACTAGGAATGCTCTTTTTTCTTTTATAACCCCATCTAACCTCCTCCTCTTTAATCCCATGCAGACAAAAGCAGTAGAAGCTAAACCTTCCAAAGCTGTGATAGAGACGGAGGATGAGCAAATCCACCAACACGCATCTTTTCACTCACTATGGGTGTACTTAATTAATCCCATGTAGACTGATCTTATTCAAATCAAACTATATTTATAAGACTGCCACCTTTTTTTCTGGTCTGTGTGGTGGCCCCTGATTCAGGCTGCTGGGCTGATTTGAGCTGTCAGTTATAGGTTTGTTTCTGCTAATGGTGTCATGCCAGAAAGAATCTGTATTTTGTGTAGGGTATAAGCATCCCCAGTGGGTAAGGAATTAAGAGAACATTAAAAGGGTACAAAGCAGCAGCAGCAGACAGAGGAGGGGTGGGTTGACAGGCAAGGGGGTGGGAGGCAGCTAGGTCACAGATGTGATGTCAGGCGGTGAGATTGGAGCTTGGATGTCTTCCACAGGCTGGCGCCCACGTGGGCAAATTCTCACTGTGCCAGGCAGAGTTCTGAGAGGCAGTCTGCTACTGTGGGCCTTTCCAATCCTCTTACTACACACCATTTTCTACCCATGACAATCCCACATAGGTGAAGTAGAGTTCAAGTTACCAGCATAATGACAATGTTAGAGAATTCTCAACTAGTGCTTTTATGTGGCAAATCTTCTCTGGCATTGTTTTATCTAAACCCTACTAAAAGCCTACAAGCCAGCTTTTATTATAATCCCCTATTATAAATACAAAAACCGATGCATGGGATGGTTCAGTAAAATGCCCAGCAGATGGCACATCCACGACTCTGAACCAGTTTGGCTCAGAAATTACAGTTTTGACCACTACATACTCAAACTTTGATTTCACCCCAGTCAAGACTTGAACATTTAGGATGTTTCTTTCAGAAGTGTGTCATATGTTCACTAGCAGACATGCCCTAGTCTGATCATAATAACAGCACTACTCCATAATAGCCCCAAAGTGGAAATCACCCACATTCCTATCAATAGGAGAAGGACAGGTCGAGGCATATTCACACAGTGGGAGATTCAAGCAATGAAAATAAAGGGTCACTGTTCATGGCCACATGGCTGAACCTTATGAATAAGACGCTGACAGAAAGGTGGCTGACACAAAGAACATGTACTGTGTGTTTCCACTTAATTCAAAACAGGCAAACTGTCTGAGGTGTTAGGAATCAGGACAGTGGTTACCCTTGGTTGGGGTTAATGACTGGGAGAGGGCCCAAAGGGAGGGGGCACAAGGGAGAATTTATTTCTTGACGGGATGTTAGTTATATTAAGTGTTCATTTTGTACAAATTCATCCAGTCAATACAAAGCAATTAGTCCTTTTCTATATGTATATTTTACTCAATTAAGAGAGAAAAGATACATTATTTTATTTATTTATTTTTAAATTCTCACACGAGGATATTTTTTTATTTATCTTAAGATACAGTGGGAGGGAGGGATGAGGGGGGAAGAGAAACAACGATGTGAGAGAGACACATCAGTTGGTTGCCTCCCCCACAACCTCAACAAGATCCAGGGACTGAACCGCAACTGAGATATGTGCCCTTGACGGAAAATAAACCCACAACTTTTTGGTCCTGGGGCAGATGCTCTAGTCACTGTGCCAAACTGGTCAGGGCAAGATATATTATTTTAAAACATGACCAAAGAAATGTCTTATAAAAGTCTCAGAATTGATTGTCAAAACACCATTTGTAAAACAAATTCAGGTCCTCACTGAGAACTGACTTCCCATGCATTAAAAATCTTGGGGAGTTTAAGATGGTAGAAGGAGCCTGGAAGGAAAGTCCCTTTGATTGCAACCCTAAAGTTTCACTACGCCTTCTGCTGAGCACAAAATAGCTGCGCAGCCTTCATCAGGCAAAGTCATCTGAACTTAACTTAAACTGTACATTTTTTTATAATCCGTCATACATAATAAGAAGAAGACAGAACCACACAGGTGTTTTAGAAGTTCTAATAAATTTAGCCCCATGGGGCAAGAACTTTGATAATTACAACACCAAGGAACAGCAAAAAGAGAAACACTCTTTGGACCAAACATTTTAGCTCCATTAAAAAGATTTGCCATAATCATCTTGCAATGAGACATGCATCACTATTCCCCAGCGAGTTCCCTTTTGTTTTACTGTATTTATATTTTTTTACATTTTCATTCTGGGGATTTATCTCATCTTTCCTACTAGGTATTTTGAACATTGTCTCTCCAGACTCCCTAGATTTTTATATTAAGAAACCAAAGACTTGTCATTTTTGTGGAATGAATACTGATTTTTCCAGTTGCAAAGAATCATAGTTTAGATCTTTTATTCATTTCACAGAACTTTCTGCCTTCTGAATGTCAGATATTAACAGCTAGAGCCGAGAAAATGTTTCAGAAGCCAGTGGTTCCCTCTCAAACCTCTCTTTGGGTCATATATTTTGGCAAACCTTACCTGGATACTCAGTATGGTCTAAAGCAGGTAGTTGTTGAGATGTAGTGAGGGAGGAAAAGGCAGGCCTGTTGATCCTGAGAAATGAAAAATTTGTTGACTTAAGTTTTCAGAAAATGTCTCTTTTACCATCAAAATCTTCATTAAAGGAATAAATATAAAAACTCCTTTTTAGCCCTGGCCTGTTTGGCTAAACAGTAAGAGCATCCACCTGAGAATCAAAGAGTATGGGTTTGATTCTGGTCAAGGGCACGTACCTCGGTTACAGCTCTTCCCTGACCCTGCTCAGGGTTGTGCAGGAGACAACTAGTCAATGTGTGTCTCTCACATTGCTATTTCTCTCTCTCTCTTCACTCTGTTTTCTTCCCTTCTACTCTGTCTAAATATAAATGGAAAAAAATATATCCTCAGGTGAGGATTAAAACAAAACTCCTTTTTAATACAGCCACGGTGGCTCTGTGGATTGAGTGTCCTCCCATGGACTGAGAGGTTGCGGTTCAATTCCGGGTCAGGGCACATGCCTGGGTTTTGGACTTGATCCCTGGTGGTGGGTGTACAGGAGGCAGCCCACCAATGATTCTCTCACATTGATGTTTCTCTCTCTCTCTCCCTTCCTCTCTCTCTGAAAACTCAATTAAAAAACATTTAAATAAACCTCATTTTTATTTTTATGGTAGATGACATTGCTTTGCTAACCTCCAGGATAATATCAGTCAAACCTCTAAGAAAGCCAATCTAATATTCCTCTCTGGTTCAGCTTCTAAATAGTCTTATATTAGAAAGCTGGAGTTTTTCCTGACACTTCCATTTTTTCTTTAATTAATTAATTTATTTTTGTTACAGATGTTTCTCCTTTTTCCCCTACTGATTCCCCCCTCACCCCCCTCCATGCTCTGTTCCCAGCTTTGTTGTCGATGTCCATTGTTCATGCATACATGCATATAAGTTCTGTGGTTTATCTCTCCCCCACCACCCCCTCAGACTGTACCCCACTTCCACGTCTCTGGAAATACCCATTCTTCAGACTGTTATGTTCATTATATTCGACAAATAAGAGAGATCATATGATACTTGTCTTTGTTTGGCTTGTTTCTCTTAGGATAATACTTTTCAGGTCCCTCCATGTCATCTCAAAGGATAAGAGATCTTTCTTTCTTATAGCTGCATAGTACTCCATTGTGTATATGTACCACTGCTTTTTTTATCCATTCGTCTACTCATGAACATTTAGCTATTTCCAGATCATAGCTATTATAAATAGTGCTGCTACAAATTTGGTGGTAGATATGTTCTTTCTGATTGGTGTTTTAGGCTTCTTAGGGTATATTCCTAGAAGTGGGATCACTGGGTCAAATGGAAGTACAATTTTTAATTTTTTGAGGTAACACCATATTGTTTTCTACAGTGACTGCACCAGTCTGCATTCCCACCAGCATTCCCACTAGAGTCCCTTTTTCTCCACACCCTCGCCAACACTTGTTGTTTGATGATTTGTTGATGGCGGCCATTCTGACAGGGGTGAGGTGATACCTCATTGTTGTTTCAATTTGCATCTCTCTGATGATTAGTGATGTGGAGCATTGCTTCATATGTCTCTTGGCCATTTATATGTCCTGTTTGGAGAGGTGTCTATTTAGTTCCTCTGCCCATTTTTTAATTGGGTTCTTTGTCATTTTCTTGTTGAGTTGTGTAAGCACTCTATGTATATTGAAAATTAACCTCTTATCTGATGTATCATTGGCAATTATGCTCTCCCATACAGTGGGTTGCCTTTATATTTTGGTGGTTGTTTCTTTTGCTGTGCAGATGCTTTTGAGTTTGATGTAGTCCCATGTGTTCATTTTCTCCTTTGTTTCTGTTGCCTTAGGTGATGTATCAGTAAAAATTCTGCTGCGTATGATGTCTGAAATTTTGTTGTCTACATTTTCCTCTAGGATTTTTATGGATTCGTGAGTCACATTTAAGTCTTTTATCCATTTTGCATTTATTCTTGTGTATGGAGTAAGTTAATGGTCTAGTTTCATTTTTTTTTCGCATGTAGCTGTCCAATTTTCCCAACATCATTTATTAAAGAGGCTGTCTATACTCCACTGTATGCTCTTGCCACCTTTGTCAAATGTTAATTGAGCATATTGCTTTAGGTTTATTCCTGGGTTCTCTGTTCTGTTCCACTGTTCTTGTGCCAGTACCAGGCTGTTTTGATTAGAGTGGCTTTGTAGTGTTACCTGAAATCTGGTAATGTGATCACTCCAACTTTGTTTTTCTTTTTCAAGATTTCTGTACTATTCCAGGTCTTTTTTGGTTCCATATGAACTTTTGAAGTATTTGTTGTTCTAGTTCTGTGAAGTATGTCCTTGGTATTTTGATGGGGATTACATTGAATCTATAGATTGCTTTGGGTAGTATGGACATTTTAATGATGTTAATTCTTCCAATCCGTGAACAAGATATGTGCTTCCACTTTTTTATATCTTCTTCTATTTCTTTTTTCAATGACCTGTAGTTTGCTGCTAATAGGTCCTTTGTTTCTTTGGTTAAATTTATTCCTACGTATCTTAATTATTTTTGCCGCGATAGTAAATCGGATTGTTTTTTTAGTTTCTCTTTTTGTGAGTTCATCATTGGTATATAAGAATGCTGTCTATTTCTTGATGTTAATTTTGTACCCTGCTACTTTGCCATATTTATTTATTAAGTCTAGTAAATTTTTGATGGAGTCTTTGGGGATTTTTACGTATAGTACCATGTCATCTATGAATGATGACAGTTTCTCTTTCTCTTTTCCAATTTGAATCCCTTTTATTTTTTCTTCCTGTCCGATTGCTATGGCTAAGACTTCCATTACTATGTTAAATAAGAGTGGCAAAAGTGGGCATTCTTGTCTTGTTCCTGTTTTTAAGGGAAATGCTCTTAGATTTTGCCCATTAAATATGATGTTGGTTGTAGGTATTTCATATATGGCCACTATGATGTCAATATATAATCCCTCTATTCCCAGATTGCTAAGTGTTTTTATCAGAAATGGGTGCTGGATTTCGTTGAATGCTTTATCAGTGTCTATTGATATGATCATATGATTTTTATCTTTCATTTTGCTTATGTGGTGTATCACATTTATTGATTTGCGAATATTGTACCAGCCTTGCATCCCTGGGATATATCTCTCTTGGTCATAGTAAATAATTTTTTTTGATGTACTGCTGGATTCGATTTGCTAGTATTTTATTCAAAATTTTGGCATCTATGTTCATCAGGGATATTGGTCTGTAGTTTTCTTTCTTTGTACAGTTTTTTTCTGGTTTTGGAATTAGAATTAAGCTGGCCTCATGAAACGCGTTTGGAACTCTTCCTTCTTCTTAAATTTTTTGAAATAGTTTGAGGAGAATGGGTATTAGTTCTTCTTTAAATGTTTGGTAAAATTCCCCTGTGATGCCGTCTGGGTCTGCACTTTTGTTTACTGGGAGAGTCATGATTACATCTTCTATTTCTTTATTGTTATTGGTTTGTTGAAGTTTACTATCCTGGTTCAGTTTTGGGAGACTACGTATTTCTAAAAATCTATCCATTTCACTTAGATTGTTTAATTTGTTGCCATATAATTGTTCATAATATTTGTTAACAATCCTTTGTATTTCTGTGGTGTCAGTTATTATTTCCCCTCATTTGTTTTTCATTTTTTGTATTTGGGTTCTCTCTCTTTGTTTCTTGGTGAGTCTAGCTAAGGGTCCATCAATCTCGTTTATCTTTTCAAAGAACCAGCTCTTTGTTTCATTGATCCTTTGAATTGTTTTTTTTTGGTCTCCGTGTCATTTATTTTTGCTCTGATCTTTACTATTTCCTTCCTTCTACTTGCTCTGGGATTTCCTTTTTGTTTGCTTTCTAGTTCTTTAAGTTGTGAGGTTAGATATTCTATTAGAAATTTTTCTTGCTTCTTGAGGTAGGCCTGTAGTACTAGGAACTTTCCTCTCAGAACTGCTTTCGCTACATCCCATGGATTTTGTGTTGTTGTGTGTTCATTTTCATTGGTTTCCAGGAAGTTTTTAATTTCTTCTTTGATCTCCATGGTAACCCATTCATTGTTCAATACCATGCTATTTAGCCTCCATGTTTTCAAATGTCTTTGCATGTTTTTGTTACAATTGATTTCTAGTTGCATGCCATTGTGACCTGAAAAGATGTTTGATATGATTTCAATCTTCTTGAACTTGTAGAGACTTACTTTGTGCCTGAACATGTGGTCTATCTTTGAGAATGTCCCACGTGCACTTGAGAAGAATGTGAATTCTGTGTGTTTGGGGTGTAATTCTCTGTAGATATCTATTAAATCCATTTGATGTAGTGCTTCATTTAGAGTCTGTGTTTCCTTGATAATTTTTTGTCTAGATCTCTCCAGTGATGTCAGCAGGGTATTGAAGTCTTCTGTTATGATTGTATTGCTGTTGATTTCTCCTCTGAAATCCTCCAAAAGAATTTTAATATATGTTGGTGCTCCTATATGGGGTGCATATATGTTTACCAAGGTTATATCTTCCTGTTGGATAGATCCTTTCAATATTATGTAGTGGCCTTCTTTGTCTCTAGTTATGGCCTTCATTTTGAAATCTACTTTATCAGATATGAGTATTGGTACCCCAGATTTTATTTCCTTTCCATTTGCTTGAAAGATTTTTTTCTTCCCTTCACTTTCAACCTATGTGAGTCTTTTGTTGTGAGGTGGGTCTCTTGTAAACAACATATATGTGAGTCATGCTTTCTTATCCAGTCAGCTACTCTGTGTCTTTTTATCGAAACATTCAAATCATTCACATTTAAGGTGATAATTGATACAAACTTATTTATTGCCATTTTTGTTTAGTGTGGTTATGTTTTTCTTCCTATTTCTTCTACTAATTACAGGTGTCCTTTTAGCATATCTTGCAGTGCTGGTTTGGTGCTAATATATTTTCTTAGCCTTTTGTGTTTTTTTTTGTTTTGTTTTTTTGTTTTGTATGGAAAGCTGTTTATTTGACCTTCTATTTTGAATGATAACCTTGCTGGATAGAGTAGTTTTGGATTCAGATCCTTGTGTTTCATGACCTTGATTATTTCATGCCATTCCCTTCTGGCCTGTAGTATTTCTGTTGAGAAGTTAGCTGAGAGCCCTATGGGGTATCTTTTGTAGGTAACCTATTGCTTACCTCTTGCTGCCTTTAGGATTCTCTCTTTGTCTTTAATTTTGGGCATTTTAATTACTATTTGTTTTGGTGTGGGCCTGTTTGGGCTTTTCTTACTTGGGATTCTCTTTGCTTCTTGAACTTGAATCCCTTTTTCCTTCACCATGTTATGAAAGTTTTCTGTCACTATTTCTTCAAATATATTCTCTAATGCTTGCTCATTTTCTTCGTCTTTGGGAACTCCTATGATGCAAATAGTATTATGTTTCCAGTTGTCCCACAGTTCTCTTAAGCTGTCTTTCTGTTTTTCAATTGTTTTTTCCTTTTTGTTTTCTGATTGGTTGATTTTTCCTACCCTGTCTTCTAATTCACTGATCCAGTCCTCAGCTCCCTCTACTCTGCTGTTTAGACCTTCCTATGTGTTCTTAATTTTTGCTATATCATTCTTCATTTCCACTTGTTTGATTTTCAGTGTTTCTATATCTTTACTCATGGTGCCAATGTCCTTACTCATGCTGTTGAGCTTCCTCAAGATCATGGCTCTGAATTCTACCTCTGATAATTTGCTTAGCTGTGTTTCATTGATCTCATCTTTAAAAGAGTTCTCTTGTTCTTTCACTTGGGATTTGTTTCTTTGTTTCACCATTTTGGCTATCACAGTGGGTTTTGGAGCCTGCCAAATTTTCCCCATCGGTGTTAGTGTTCTGCTCTTTGTGGTTTCCTCTACTGGGTTTGGATGAGCCTGGGTGGGCCCACATTAAACACCACTGTCAAGTCTTACTTTTTTGTGTAGATTTGCAAGCCCAGGATAGGGTCAGTTATCCTCTAGCTTTTTCCTGGTGGGTAGTAGTCTCAGTTACTCAGTGCCTTGGAATGTAGCTCTGGTGTTCTGCATAAGAGGATTTTCAGAGGATGGGAAAGATGCTGGTTGTTAATGAGCCTCAATTTGCATTTCTTTACCTCACCTAGGAAAGGTTGAATCTCCCAGGTGTGGGACTGCTGCTTTTCCCCACAGCTCTGGGAAGGAGCACACTGGCCACCATTTTTTGTGGCTGCAACTCAGCAAGAACTCTGAGTGCCCTCCAAATTCCGGGTGTCCCCACAAAGTTCCATCCCAGTCTGCCCTCCCTCTGCTGTAGCCTCTGGGTGAGTGGCTGTGGCTATTTTAGCGCTCTGTCCTGGCTCTTTACACTGTGGAGTGGGCTTGGTCTTTATTTTCCAAAGGCACTGCTCACAGCTAAGACTGCTGCTGTTCGTGGGCTCCCACCCCACCACCCTCTTGCGCCTCTGCATATCCTACAAGTGTCCCTGGTTATATGGTCTTCTCTGCTGCTTTTCTATTGCTTTTTTTCTGAGGATTTGTCTTTATTTTAGTTGTAATTCCCGTTTGGTTCTGGGAGGTCTTCTGTGTAGCTTCTATTCACTCCACCTCCATTTTTCACATCCTCTATGCCTATCTTGTGCACAGCCGGGTCGCACAGACTTTCCTGGTGCCCCAGCACCCTGCAGGTCCCAAAGGTAACTGGATCGCACAGTCCCTTTGGGGACCCGGCTCTATGCCTATGTTATTTGGCTGCTGGGTCGCCCCGGCCTCTCTGGTGCTCAGCACCCTGTAGGCCCCGTGGGTAACTAGATCACACAATCCCTGCTGGGTTGCACAAGCCTCTCTGGAGCTTCAGCACCCCACAGGTCCTGTGGGTAACTGGATCACACAGTCCCTGCTGGTTTGCACAGGCTTCCCTGGTGCCCCTGCACCCTGCAGGTCTCGTGGGTGGGCAACTGGATCACACCAGTCTCTTGGGCTCAGGCTTCCCACTGCTCTTGTGAGCTACTGGACTGCATAGGCCTCTGTGGAGCCCCAAGTCCTGCCCCTGGCAGCTGGGGAGTACTGTTGCCCCGAGGGATTCAATTCCTGCTCAGTATTTGTTGTAGTTTTTGGGGATGGGTCTCAGCTGCTGGGTCTGTGCCTCTGTTGCCTGGGGATGGGTGTCTGCTTCCCAGCCTCTGTTGCTGGGATTATATTTTGACTCTAATCAGGCTGCTATTATGGGGGATGGTGCTGGGCTCTGGGCTGTCTGTAGCTTCCATGACCAGCACCTTGGGAAATCCACTACTTTGCATTGGTCTGTGTTAACACAGAGTGTCCACTGGTCTGATGGTACCAGGTGCACTGGTGGGCTCAGGTTGCTGGGCCCTAGGGGCTCCCACTGCCTCCTCCCAGGGAAGACCCGGGATCTTCCAAAATGGTGGGACCTCCCCGCGGCGCAGGGAGAAGCACCCTGAAGGGCAGCTTACTGTGGTAGCTGGCTGCTCCTGTCCACAGCACAGGAACCTTTTGCTCCACATCTCTGCACTGCTTGGGTTTGGTAGTTCACCTTCACGTCCACTCACACTCTCTCACACACTCACCCTCCTTCCAGTCCTGCCCGCCGCCATCTTCCTTGTTCCACTTTCTTAAAAACATTTAGTTTTGTCAGTGTTTTTAATTTTATCAGTTCTCATCAAGGTGGTCAAATTGCTTTTTAAGGAGAATGTAATCATTTGATTATTGTTTAGAGTGAATATTATTGACCCCCTCATGGTGAACAGTGGACACTTCCCCACCCCATTGATATTGGGCTGGCTACATGACTTGGTTTGGCCAATGGAAGATTAATGAATATATTGGAAGGAAAAGTGTGTCGGGCTCTTGCAGTGAGCCATGACTTCTAACACTTCTGCCAAAATTATGAAAAGATGCCCTGGTTAGTCCATGAATCCAATAAGGAGGAAAGATGTGGAGAATAGCTAGTCCTTATCAGCGGTTCTCAACCTGTGGGTCGCAACCCCTTTGGGTTCAAATGACCCTTGCACAGGTGTCACCTAAGACATAACAGTAGCAAAATTACAGATATGAAGTAGCAACAAAAATAATTTTATATTGGAGTCACCACAACATGAGGAACTGTATTAAAGGGTCACAGCATTAGGAAGGTTGAGAACCACTGCTACTGCTACTCAGAGCTAAACACAGTTGAGACCTGCCACCTTGGGTATTTTGAGGATAAATCGTTGTTTTAGGCCAATAGGTTGTGGGATGACTTGTTATGCAACGTTATTGTGGCAGTGATTGCTACAATAGAGACAGGTGTCCTGGTCAAGCTCATCAAACTACCTAAAAGCTTAACTATGCCACTCTCAGCTAATGTCTGCATTTAACCAACATAGTGAATAGCTACATTCTAACTATCCAGGCAACCTTGAACTTCCTGCCTCTCAATATTTATGAAAAGCTTGATTAATATAAACAATATTTACAGTGGAGTGACTGAAAGTTATGCCACCCATCCAATGCCTGAGTTCTTTAAAATGCCTCTCTGCATTTATCCCAGGTGGCAGAGAGCTGGGCCCTAGAACTGAATTGCTTTCTCTCCCAAAGCAGCTTCTATTAGGTTGTGCTTTGGTATGACTCCATCAATGCACCTTGGAGAAAATCACATGGAAAACTTTCATAATAGTTGTGTTTATATCTGCTCTAAGGACATTGTTAGGATGTTTTCTGAAATGCCAGGGATGGGAAATTGTTTCTAGTTTCAGTACCAGGGACAGTTGTAATCTCCTAAAGAACTGAGTTTTTATTAGATTATGAATCGTGACTGGTTCAGTTTCTTTCTTTACATTGACCAGCACAACATTCAGATCAAATTTGTGGCCCGGTATTTAACCTTTGATCATGCATTTTCAAAACTCTCTTTGCTCCTGTCTACTAATATTCTCACTTAAGTAATTTAAATTTTTATTTAGTCTTCTTTTTGTATATGAAGTTTGGTGGGATTTGTTGAATGTGATCATAGTCACCTCTGGTTCTACCATACACCCAGCTGCCTGGTTTCATCATAGGGTCCTCCCATGTAGTTACTGTCATCAGTCCCACCTCTAATTTTTATTATTTTGTCTTCTTTAGTTCAGCAAACATGCACTGAGCACACACAATGTGCCAACTCTGTTGTAGGTACTAAGAAAAAAATATGAATGTGATTGGTTCTCCTCAAGGCACCTGTAATCTAGTAAGAGCATCAGACAGGGCTTGGTTAATTTCTGTCTTAAACCATAAATTTAGAATAACAGGAGTGCCTGTGTCCTGTATTATTGAGGGGTCAAGTTAGAATTACATAAAAAGAGTGGCCCTCAGCAAGTGCTCAGTTAGTTTTATTATAACTGATATTGCTGTATTTTTATTTCTTGGCTATTTCAATATCATTTTATCTACTCTTACTGTTTCTAACTTCTCATCACACCAACCACCCTAAATGCTTTTGCTAGAATAACCTGTAAAACATATATTTTCTATATATATATATATATATATATATATATATATATATATATACACACACACACACACACACACACACACACACACATATGTTTAGGAAAATGTGTAACAGAGACAAACATAGAGAAGTAAATAAAAAATCACTCCCTTTACTCTTTAACATCTTTGTGAGTTTATTCCCAGATTTGATCTTTTCCTTATATGGTTCATTTCCTAAGAGAAATTTAGAGTCTTGGATCTGAAGCCAGACTGTCCAAGTTGGAATTCCACTTCCACCACTTACCTTTAACAAAGTTGTTTATCCTTCTCTGCCCCTGGGTTTTTAACTTTAAAACAAGATATTCAAATGGCTCTCAGCCCAAGACAGTTGATGCTCATTTCAAATGAACTGCAAGACCATAATGCAGGTTTGGCACAGCAGGCAATTGATGCTGGTTATGTGACTCTTAATTGTTCACCTATGGAAGTGGAATAAAAGGGTTGGAGTCTATTGGAGAAGGAAGGAAGAAATTTTGGAAGAGTGGTTGCTGCTCTGTGTCCTACAAGTTCACAGTAATAAAAAAAGGTTGGGTGATCCCCCATTCACCTCAAGTCAAGGCAGCAGACTTTATAGAGAAGTCATAGGGCATAACGAGTCTCCTGTAGTCATGGAAACATAGTGGACTAGTCTGACCTGAGCCTGAGACCTTAAAGTAGCAAGGGACAAGTTAGCTGTTCTGATGGCAGAGGCAAACCGAGTTGGCTGCACTGAGAACTTTCACTCCCAGAGTCTGGAAGGACAAGTATTCATGAGTATTTCTCATGGGTCATCCATGAAACAGAGTCTTCATGGGATCATCCTAAAAGATACCTGGGAGTTATCTAGAAAAACAAGAAGGTCACAGCTAAAAAAGGTAGAAATACCATCAGATGCCTTTGGCTGAGGAAGGAGTCATAGTGACCATATGAAGAGAGATGCTTTCATCAGCACTAAGGGAACCAAGGGTGGTAGATCTGTAAGGAAGTGGGAGAACCCACCAACATTGCCACTGAAGACAAAGGTCAACTTTAAATACCTGTTGACCCAGAGAGTGCCAACATCAGCTCTCACTTTACCCAGTGATCAAATAACAATGTCCCTGCCTTTCCAGGCTGGAAGAAAAATACCTAACCATGAATCATGTGTAAAGTATTGATGACATCCAGGACTAGACATATTAATTATTGACTGGAGAGCATTCTATTGAATGAAAGTGGTAAAAAATGCAGAAAACACCCTAATTTTTATCTATGGACAAGAGGAGAATGAGTCTAAAAGAATAAATGTCAAAGGGCAGTGGTACAAATGAAACTCTTTAAGATTACATTCTACAAATCATGCTTTATTCATCCTGTTGATTACATTTACCTCATGGGTTTATTGTGTTGAATAAAGGACACAATGTATGCAGAACACTTAGAATAGTGCCTGACTAATTTATACTACCAGTAAGTCATTACCACTCTGATGAGAGACTTAATTATATCTATAACAGTTTGAGGTTTAAAGTTCACAAATAATTACATTTATATAGTATAGTTTTAATAAAACTAGAATGTGGATTTGTACTATATTTAGTTATTTAATCACAACCCATGTCTTAAACATTTTCAAAACAATTTTTTTGATGATTACAAATATTTCACTCCACAAAGGCATAACAATATATCAGTCAAATCATTTGGTTGCTCCTGGATAATTTAAGAATTGTGTGAAAATACAGCTCAGCCCTGGCCAGTATGGCTGAGTTTGGTTGAGCATCGTCTCATGCACTGAAGTGTTGCTGGTTGGGTTCCCAGTCAGGGCACATGGCCAGGTTTCAGGCTCAATCCCAGTTGGGGTGCATACAGGAGACAGCTGATTGATGTATCTCTCTTGAATCAATGTTTCTCTATATTTCTCTCTCCCTCTCCCTTCCTCTTGCTCTAAAAAAAAAAATCAAGAAAAACATATTTTAAAAATACAACTCAGTCTAGCAACACTTTTCCTTTCTGTTTTTTGCTCTTTTTTTTTAAGAATATGTTTTTATTGATTTTTAGAGAGAGAGGAAGGGAGAGGGAGAGAGAGATAGAAACATGGATGAAAGAGAAACATGGATGAAAGAGAAACATTGATCAGCTTGCCTCCTGCATGCCCCTCTACTGGGGATCAAGCCTGCAATCTGAGCACGTGCCATGACCAGGAATCAAACCAGCAACCTCTTGGTGCATGGGTTGATGCTCAACCACTGAGCCACACTGGCCTGGCCCCTTTCTGATCTTAAAGCTCTTTACATGACACTTCAATTGAGTCTGGATTTTTGTCTTATCCTGAATAGGAGCAGTAACTTTAGCATCTTCATTTCTTTTTTAAATTCTATATCTTGCAAGAAGCCTCCCTTGATTTTCTTCCTTTCCTTTCCCTATCTCCAAATGAAAATATTTGCTTTGCCATCTGCTGTGGTATAACTTGGTACTTTCCATGGCATCATTTATTCTTAGCTTTCTGAGATTGTTATTTGAATGTGTGTCTTATCTCCTTATCTAGATATTACATAGCTTAAAAGAAGAGAATGTCCTTTCTCCTTGTGACATACAGTTAATCACCAATATTTGAACATGCATACTAAATGCCAGATATTATGCAGGGTGAGAAACTATTAAATAAATGGGATACAAGCTCTATCACTAAGGATAACCTTATCTGGTATTGAAAATAAACTCAGTGGTAGATTGTATTATTTTTTCCAAATATGTGGTTCCCTTCTCTGTAAGGGTATTATATCCACTGACATTACATTTGACTTATTTACTGACTTGTTCGGTGTATTTGTTTGCTGTTGCAACATAATAAAGAGCTCAAAACTTAGTGGCTTAAAATGACATCCATATATTAGCTCATGATTCTGTGGGTTGGTGATTTGAGCTGAGCTCAACCGTGTGGTTTTTTAGCTGCTTCTGCTGGTTCACCTGTGTGACTGCAGTCAGCTGGGGGCTCAACTGTGCTGGGTGGTCGAGGATGGCATCACTCACAGGGCAGGAGGTTATTAGACCATTGGTAAGAGTGCCTTGGTTATCCTCCATGTACCCCTCCAGAAGGTTAACTCAGGGTCATTTACAGAGTGGGCAAAGGGTTCCAGAAACAACAAAAGAAGACAAGCCTTAATACATAAGCTCTTTCAAACCTCTGCTGCGTCACTGAAAGAATGGAAATAATTTGCCTGATACCAATGGAAACAGAAAATCTGTGGTCATGATGTGCCAATTCAAACTGAAATTTAAGAGAACAGAGACTTGCCCTGGCCGGTTTGGCTCAGCGGTTAGAGCGTCGGCCTGCGGTACAGAGAGACCCGGGTTCGGTTCCCGCTAAGGGCACGTACCTCGGTTGCAGCTTGTCCCCGGCCCTGGTTGGTCGTGCGGGTGGCAGCCACTCGATGTGTCCCTTCACGTCGATGTTTCTCTCTCTCTCTCTCTCTCTCTCCCTTCCTCTCTATCTGTACAAAAAATGGAAAAATAGCCTCGGGTGAGGATAAAAAAAAAAAAAGAGAACAGAGACTATGAATAGGCAGAAACTAATGAGATTGAGGAAAATATAGAGAAAATAAATATGTAGTAATCAATCAACAAGAGAAGAACAGAGGAGACATAAAGATCGGGGCTGAGATTTCAAGAGAGTTCAAAAACTCTTAGCAGCTTTAGGTATAATTTGAAGTTCAACTTTAAATTATGGTAAATTACAATAAAGTCCCTTGTTCCAAATTGACTCAAGTGAACCTCCGTTTCTTGTAATTAAAGAGATTTGCTAGAAAAAGTAGTGCCAGGAGTAAGGTTGCATGGAACCAGACACTCATAAGAAATGCAGAGTATTTGGAATAGGCAATCAAGTCAGTGAGAAAGTCTTTGAAACCTGGGATAGAAGGCTAAGATTCCATTTTAAACAGCAATGTATTGGCACATCAAACTGCTATTTGTGTTTTTTTATGACTCAGACCACCTCTGCAGGTGAGGCTTTGGGATTTGTGGTAGCCACAAAGCAGTTTGAAGGGGATGGAATATACAAGGCTGCAGGTTTCAGATGAGTGCTCAAAACAAGCAGTGAGTGATTTCCAACAGCCAAAGAATGAGCTTTGTATCTGGGTTGTTCATCTATAAGCAGACCTTAGGGAACACAGTGTAACCCTACAGAATGATGCCCTTGTTGCTTAGAGCTGACACAATGAGTCCATTGAAAAACAAGTCTGAAAATGGCCATATGCCTTGCTGAATTTCAGCATGGACCGAATTCCCAATTTTCTATGACCCAGGTTAAGTATCTGGTAGATAACAACTGAGACTTTGCTAATAAAAGTGGGGATATCTGGAAGACACCCAAAGACTTGGAGAGCTCTGCACACCTTACACTCTTCCTGAACACTCCCCATTTTCACCCCTCCACTCTAACCCTATGTTCTCATACAAGCTTCTCTCTCTTCATAAGAATGGAAAGAGACAATATTGGTCCCCTTGGATCATTTGTTACTATTTTTGTGAGTCCTTGGCTTTGATGTGCTTTTCCTTACAAGAGGCATCACCCTCACTTCTTTCTCAGAGAACTGCCCTCAGGTTACTAGAGCCCACTTTAGGGAGTACCTGCAAATGGATCTAAGCTTGTGCACCCAATTCCAATACGTGGGGCTTTTTGTCTCACCACCAAGAAATTTCCCCATGCCAATTGGGTGTCCTACATTCAAACACAATTTTGACACCATCTACCTGGAGAGAGTATCAGACTTACAGGCTAAAGACTTAGTCATATAAGACATCTCACATTCACTTTCCCTAAGTCAGATGCCAATCCCAAGTCCAGGTTATTATCTCTGCATCCACTGACTGGCTCTAGAGGTCACAGATGATCAAGGACCCCATCTTTGGGATTAATTAATTTGCTAGAATGGCTCACAGAACTCAGAGAAATATTTTTCTTCCTAGATTACTGGTTAATTATGAAAGAATACAACTCAGGAACAGCCAGATAGATGAAAGAGATACATAAGGCAAGATGTGGGGAAAGAGTGTGGTACTTCCATGCTCTCTCTGAAGAAACACCTCTCATTGGCCATTGGCAACTGAACTCAATCTCCAGCCTCTCTCCTGGGAGGTTGGGGGTAGCGCTGAAAATTCCAACCCTCGTATCACATGATTGGTTCCACTGGCACCCTGGTCCCATCCTTGGGCACAGTCTGAAAGTGACTCATTAACATAACAAAAGGTACCTTGATTCCTGTTTTTGGAGATTTCAAAGGTTTTAGGGGCTCTGTGCTGGAAATGAGGATGAAGATCAAATATACATTTCTTCTTATAAATAAGCATATTATAATACCTTGTGCATGACTTTGCCTAACCAGCGCCTTGAGGGTTTATCCCATTCCCATTCTGCATCCCCCACTCCCTTACTGGTTCCTCCAAGAATATTTTCCTAATAAATCACTTGCACACAAATCTTTATTTCAGGATCACCTTCTAGGAAACAAGATGAAGGTGTTATAAAATGAGTATGGAAACAAGTGAGGTGGGCAACAGTTGCTAGGTAAGGGAAATCTCTGTAAGGGGTAGCTCTTGATATATACTTATCAAAAAGGGAGTGATGTACTGGGTGGCCTGGTATGGAGAGTGAGACTGGAGAACTTGTCATTTTGGTCACTGGTTTTGCCTTGAATGAAAAGACTGCAGCCCAGAAGTGCCTTAGTTCTTGACATGTTTCACTTTCAGTTCCAGTACAAGCACATCTAGAACTAGCAGCCTCCATTCATCCTTTCAGATTTCAGTTTTTAGTTCAGGTAACAAAGGATCCTAACTACAACCTTGGCACATACGTGGAAGGTGAATCAGAGGTCTCCACCTCCATATTCTGTTCATAGGAAAGTGTCCATTAACATAAGTGGATGATTTACAGAATGGTGAGCAGACAAGACTTTGAAGAGATTCAGAGTCATCATCTTTGCAGGAATATTCGTAGTTGTTTTTCTTTGAACTACTTATAAAGGCTGAGCTTATGTTTTGTATCACAGAGCATTTGTCAGGTTCCAAAACAATTCAAGAAGAAAAGGAAAAAAATAGGGGAAATTTTGTGTGTCCTTAAACTGTTTTAAAGCTTTCTTCCTAATAAATTTTAAAAGGTGTTGAAAAAGCATTTTCTTTTGTCTTTAATAAAAATACTACTGTTTGGAATATCAGAAAATCACTCTGAATTATCTTCACACCAATTCAAATGAGGACCTTCTTTTGGGATCTTCTACATCTGGTCCTTCTGCAACAGGAACAAGCATGTAAATGTGCCATGTTAAGGCTGCCACCAGCACACAGAGATGAGATTATCATTTTTTAAGCAAAATTTTCTTTCTTTTGGATTAGAACAAATTCTTGAATCCCATTGTGATTAAGCTGAATGAGCACAGGTTGAAAATAGCAATTTCTACTGGAAGAATCCTTCTTGGTGAAATTGCTTTATAGATTGAGGGGGTGAGACACCCCACATCACAATATGACTTCCCCAACATCTTGCCTTTTTATTATCAGCAACAAACATGCGTCAAGCACCTGTTATATGTCTCACTGAATTGCATGCTGGGCATGTTTTTAATGTCTATTTAGGAAGGATTTTACTTATAAGTGCTTTTCAAGGCCACTGGAAGAAAGACAGTTTAGTTGCACAGGAGGCTCAGATATAGAGGACAAAGGAACGTCAGCAGAATAATATGCACGGAGATCTCCTTGACTCGAAGTGTGAGGGAGTTTGCTCGAAGTAGGGGGGCCTCTAATCCAGCTGTGTACAGGAGTAAGGTCAGGTAGGTGTCCCAGGCAGTGGTGGGCATCAATCTACCAACAGTTCTCATGCCTGTGGTCATGAGGTAAGTAGATTTCCCTTTTTTAGGGATTATTTTAGAAAGTCTATGTCAAATACACAAATTTTGGGCAGGGCATGTACTAGCATTACAGTCAGTTGGTTTGGGTTTAATGTTTACACACCTCAGATCTTATCTTCAAATTTCCTCTTCTTCACTAAATATTAGGGCCAATGGTGGCACTGTTTCCTGGCTCAGCACCCGTTCTTCTTTCTGAAGTAAGTAGCCCCTTGATTTACCTTTGGGGAACTATGACTATGAGCATCAGCATTAGAGTTACAAGGCCTATGAGAATCTGTGATGTAGGATTTCAGAGTCCAAGACGTGAAACTGCTGTTTCTGAGCCCTTACCACGTGAGTGGCCTTGGGCAAGTAACTTACCCTCTCTGAGCTTTAGTTTTCTCATCTATAACATAAGAATAATAATAGTACCTGCCTCCTGCTGAGTATTAAGTAACTGAATCTATGTGCCAGGCACACAACACACTAAGTGCTGAATTCAGGCTAGTAATAATCATTCTCATTCTTGTCGTCAAGTGTGTTCTTGGTAGGAATGTCAGCCAACATGTCCTGACCAATCCAGGGGTTGGGCACATGAACCACATTAGGCCAATTGACTATTCCCTTGGGAATTTAATTCTTTTTTTATAAAATCCTCACAAAGGATATTTTTTCATCTATCTTCAGATAGAGTGGGAGGAAGGGAGAGAGAGAGAGAGAAACATCGATGTGAGAGAGACACATCGACTGGCTGCCTCCTGCACAACCCCAACCAAGGCCAGGGACTAACCACAACCAAGGTGCGTACCCTTGACTGGAATCAAACCCATGACTCTTTGGTCTGTGGGCTGACACTCTAACCACTGAGCCTAATTGGCCAGGGCAGAAATTTTATTCTTGAACCAAATGAAAGAACAAAGAAATTCATGGAACCTATTTATCCTGGGATGGTGCTATGAAGATGCTACACACACGTTTAACTCCCAGCTCCCTGGAAGGTTGGGTCCCTGTCCTTCCCAAGACCTGTTCTGCAGGTCCCCCTTCTGGCCCTGGGAGCTGTCCCATGCCCTTCCAACACAGCCCTGTTTTGGTATGTTAGTCAGAATCTGTTCCTGTTGTTTGTAATCAAAGCACCCTGGCCAGCATAGGGACCCCTGGTAACACTGGGGGACACTGCAGTATTTGTGTCTTTGATTCAAGTACCCTGATTGACGTGCTTAGACACATTCTATGAAATGAGAAAAGAAAGGCCAAGGGCTATGATCCCCAATATAACTTTAAAGCCTTTGACCAGTAGAGGGATAGTAGACAGAAGAAATCACCCACATCTCCATCAAGTAAAGACTTGCTGCCCAGATGCATAAAAAAAAAATGACCTTAATACTTAGTGGCATAAAACAATTATTTAAATTATTTATGGATTCTATGGGTGAGAAATTCAGAGCAAGCAGAACAGAAACAGATTGCTTCTACTCCAAAATATCTGTGGCTAGAAGACTCCAGGGCTGTGGAGTGGAATCACTTGATAGCTCATTTACTCACACAATGGCATTTGTTGCTGTTGACTGAGACCCTGGCTGGGGATGTGGTCAGAACACCTACCTGTGGCCTCTCTCTGTGGCCTGGGTTTCCTCACATGGTAGCTGGGTTCCAAAGGCCAGTGTGGGGAATCAGAGCTAGGTGGAAGCTTTATGGCCTTTTATAATCTGGCCTCAGTCACACAGTGTTACTTCCCCTACAATCCATTTGTGCTCAATTTCAAGAGGAGGGGAAATGGATATCAGCTTTTAGTGGGGGAGTGACAAAGTTCAGTAAGAGCATGTGAGAACAAAAATATTGCTTTGGTCAGTTTTGGGAAATACAATTTTCCACATGCATGTTCCTTTAGACAAATAGAAACAGTGAGATTTGGCTCAACGGTAGAACTGTAGTTTAGCCACTGAAGATGCAAGAAGAAAATATACAAACATCTGGATGTAGAAAGAAACAATGATGCTCTGGCCAGTTTGGCCCAGTACTTAAAACATCAGTCTGCAGACCAAAGAGTTGTGGGTTCGATTCCAGTTAAGGCATGTACCTTGGTTGCAGTTAGGTTCCCAGCCCCGGTCAGGGTCAAATAGGAGGCAACCAATTGGTGTGTCTCTCTCACATCAATGTCTCTTTCTCTCCCCCCTCCCCTCCTTCCCTCTCTATCTAAAGATAAATAGAAAAATATCCTCAGGTAAGGATTAAAAAAGAAACAATGATGAGAACATACAGATAATGTAAGCAATCCATATGTTTGTATCTTATAAGTAAAACATTAAAACAAACTTTAGAAACCTCTTGATGCTAGCCCCATGTAGAGCACTGGTTCCTAATTTGAGCCTATGAACCAAACTATGATAGCTATAACCCATGAAAGTATAAAAGTCATTCAGAGAAAGACAGTGATCCTTCACCACAGCCCTCAGTCCAACTGCAATGCTATACAAAGGAGAGCAAGTTTAGGAGTATAAGGGTAGGGCTGGACCAGGTTGGTGGTAAAAGTGGTGCTTCTACCTCACAGAGTTAGTGCTAGAGTTGAGCCAGCTGTTTCCTTACAGATTGGAAACTAATGCCACCTTGGCTTTTGGAGCAGATGACGCGGCCCCTGCCGGGCTCATACTGCTTTGGCACTCATCATTTCTACATGTGTCAACTCTACAGTCCCCTGCTGTCAGCACTCATGATTCTGTGGCCAGAAAAGCCAACAGGCAGAGTCCTTTCTGCTCCAGAACTTGCTCAGCTCATATACGTGGCAGGCCAGATGTGCCAAGGAGCTCATGCCCCAGGAGCAGCCCTCAACCCATGGGAGTTAGAGAACAACTCTGTAGGACACGTCTGAAGTGTGTTGTACACAGTATCCCTGGGGCCCAGCATGACTGAGCCTCCCTCTTCCTCTGCTTCACTTCCTTACTCCCCAACCAGTGCTACTTGTCATCATCTCCAAATAAACTAGTACTTACTCTCAAATCCCAGTCTTAGGGTTGGCTTCTTTCCATGAAGAGAAGGGAAGAGTCAAAGAAGTAAGCAACTTGGTATGTTCTCCAAGTGGGACTTGCCATTTCGTTTTGTTTGTGTATTAGAATAATCACTGTTAAATGTGATGATGATCAGTTTTCATAAAATGGTCATATTTGGATTATTCCCATTTAAGCTGCAGGGTCACAAAGTCCTATTAATAGGTGATTTAAGGCTTCAGGGAGCAAAGTGAGGCCTCAAGCAGGTCCTTACATGCTGTGATCTACTATTCTAATCTAAAATGAAAGTAATAGTAGTAACAGCCTTATAGTATGAATAAATATTAAGTTCTCCTAATGTACTTAAAACAGTTCCTAGAAAGTAGCAAAGGTTCAGTAAATAGCAGCTCTTTTATATCCAAGAAGTTCTCTCTTAAAAGTATTAGTGGTACCTTAGATAAAACTAGCCTAAAACTAAACTCATCAACTTTCCCCAAATCCATTTTCTATTGGTATTCTCTACTATATCACTTAGAATTTATTAGTTACTAATAGTTGTAAAGCAACTCAAACTAGCCTATCCAATAAAGGCTTAAACAAGAAATGACATGTTGGGTCAATTGGTACACATGACTGAAACCTCCAAGGAGGACTGTGTTGGACCAAGTTGGTCCAGTAGCTCAGAACCTGCATTTGGGATCATTCTTTCCATTTCCTAATTCTGCTTTCTCAATATTGCTTCATTTGTGGCAGATTCACCCTTGAGGGCCAGCCCTGGCTGTGTCTTCATTCACTCATACAGAATCAATTCATGAACTTTAGCTTATTTGATCACATAGTCACACACACACACACACACACACACACACTCATCCCTGAACCAATCAACAGCCAAGGGAGGGAAAAGGTTGACTACCTTATGACAGAATCACCTATCACCCCAAAGACCACAGGTCTTTCTAAGAAGAGTTAAGGATGGGTATGGGAACAAAAACAGGGGTGCACATTGCAAGAGAAGAGGTAATGAATGCTGGGTGGCCAAAAGCACCAGAAAGTGTAGACCTCACCTACCTTAGTTTCTGGAACCCCCTTTCACCAGTTGCTCATTTTAGAAAGCTTGAGTCCTTCCTATTCCTTTTTACTCTATCCCCCAAGTTCCATAATCTTTTTATTTGTCAACCTCTTAAATATCTTTTTAAATCCATCTCTTCCCTCATTTTTATTGCTAATGCCTTTATCTTGTTCAGGCCACCCCAAAGTCTTCAGTGGAAGAAGAAACCTCACCTGATATTTTAACAGAAATTTGATAAAATAATTATTAATTCTGTAATCAAAAGGATAAAAAGTAAACTCTAAGGTGTCTCACAAGTAGCAGCTGCAGGAAGCAACTAGCATTTTAAGGCTGAAGGATGAAAGAGAAAAAGTTGGATCTACTGAAACTTAAAAGCATGGAGAAGGGGCTCCATGGAGCTAAAATTCAGACCCCTAAAGGAGGACCCTGATTAACTTGGACTGGTGTTTCCAGGCAGAGGTAGTGAGACTAGCTCTGCAAATGTTAAAACAACTGCAAATTGCTCAAGTGGAAGGTGAGCAATAGATGCCAGGATGACATGAGAGTGGGGAGATGTTGTCAAGCATAGGAAGTAACTAGGAACAGGAAGCAGTTAGGAAATGTGGCCAGGGTAAAGTTCACTGGGAAAAGAGCAAGTCCGTTTTCACTCTAGCCTTGCAGGTTCCTTCGAGCACCTGATAGTGTCAGAACCTAGCCAGATGCAAAAAAGGACATTTGCTGATTCCCAGCCTTAGGATCATGGAGCAGAGTATAAAGGATAAGCTTGGAACCGAAAGACAAGATTTTAATTCTTAAACAGTCACTTTTTTCACTTTTCATTTCCCAATCTATCTTCTATCTCTAGTGCCTCAGCTGACACCCAAATGCATTGTGGCTGGACTGGTGATGGACCGATAGTAGTCCCACTAGGGAAAAGAGAGAGTGAGGTGGGAAGAGGATTTGCAGTCACGCTGCACGATGCACTCTAGTGGCCAGTACCCTGTTCGTGCTGTGAGTAGAGAGTTAGGTTTTGCAAAACAGTCTTTAATGTGACATTAACCTTGACAATTTAAATGTTATTGGTTTTGTAGGATTTCTTTTGCTTTGAATTTGCAAAATATTTAATAGTTTCTTAAGAGCTATAATCCACAATGGTTAATATATATCTGTATATACCTAAGTAAAGTTTTATTGCAATAAAAATAAATCAACACTGAGGGTCCTCAAGATATTTTTTTTCTTTAAAATGGATCTATGCATTACTCAAATTGATGAAAAGGAATATGCAGTCTGACTTGTGGCCAGAATATTTAGTAGTCCTGACCCCACAGTCTCCTGGCCTATAATATAGGAAAAACAGCAAAACCATAAGCACATGTAAGGCAGAAATATTGTTTCCTATTTTGGATATGTTGAGAACTCGAGAAGACTGGAAGGCCTAACAGAGACGTGGGGGCCAACTAGATGACAAGGTTGGATAGGTGATTCAAGTACAATAGGCAGAGAAGCATCCGATACTATTAAATATGACTCGGTTTTTAGAAATGTTGCTGCTGATTAATCTATCTGCATGGCTTCAATAAAGGAGCAGATATGCTGATGGAACAGAGAAAAATAACAAGGGACTATCAAGGAGAAGATGGATGGTGTGGCATTTGAGTTGGGCCTGAAAAGCTTAGCAAGGCTTTAAGAAATACTGGGGTAAGGGTCTGCCAAGTTGGGGGACTGGCATGAGCCAGGGAGAGTGGACTGGCCAAGGCCTAGGATACCTGAAGGAGTGAAAGGTGATGTGAAACACCAGTGAGCACTGTAAAGGTTATTGCAGGTAAGGGACTGGAGATTTTATTCTGAAAAAGTTAGAGATCCTCTGCTGTTAAAGAAAAAGTTGGGAGCAAAATCCAAATTTGTGATCATCATTCTCATTTTTTCCTGAAGACCAGATTCAGAGACACTGGTGACACCCCAAGATCACAGGGCAGTTTAAACAGGTGTAGAAAAGCTATTCCTGCTTCCTGCCTCCTTGTCTACGAGGGAACATCACTTTTGTCCCTGTTTGGCAGGCAGTTCAGGGAAGGGAGGGGTTAACACTATGTGCCCATGCTTAAATCTGGAGTCAAATGCCTCATTTACATATCTCTCTGTTCGGCTGGAAGGAAACTGTCCACATCACCTTAGACTCTGTTCAGGTGAAATTGGGACTGGAGGTATTCACAGGCCCCAGTTCATCTGGGAGGTATGTAACCACACAGCTCTCCCTGGGCTACTATTAGTGCTTTATCTGAAAAGGCCAAACAGGTCTTGTCCTGTAAATTATATCTCATTTCTTTTTTTGAAAAAATGTGTGTGACTGGAGAAGGGGCAGAGGGATGCAAGAGAGGAGAGCAGGAAAGGGGCCAGCAAGGAAGGATAAATAGATAAAATAAATGGACTTGGTGCATGCCTTTTCCCCATTTTGCTTTAGTTTATTGATTTGGATTTCTCCCCCTACCCTGGGAGTAATCAATTTTTTGGTGGATGGGCAGAATACAATGATTTCAAGCAAACTCTTCAAATGAGTTGTCATTAATTTGCCTTTTGCCAGTCCTTGTTCACTCAGAGTAAGATGTGTTTAGCTTTCTCCAAGCATTATTGGAGGTGTATACTCTGGGGATTTTCTGAGGCTGATTGGCACAGGGCAGGAATGTAAGCTTGGGAGGGGGTAAGCAGAGCTGCTGCAGACTAATGAAGGCACTGTGTTTGCTCATCTTTACAGAGCCACTTATTACCACTAATTGGGAGGGACAGTTCAAATAAGCACAGAGGAGCAGTTATCGCACGAGTGTGACATGATTTTAAAGAGGCCTGCAAGACTCCCTGAACCTCTGCCTCAGGCTGGCTGGATGCCTAGGCCTCAAGACCTCCATAGAGTGGGGGCTTTGTCGGGTGCCCCATAGAAGTCAGCAGTCTTAGAAAAGCTAGGTTTGGCAAATCATCTTAGGGAGCCACAGACAGACATGCAGCTGCCTGGGACACTTAGAAAGTCAACAGCTGACGGAAGGGGAGGACGTTCAGCTTGGTTATAAATGGACTTGAAGATGTGATTGGAATTAATTTGCAGAACATAGAGGTTGTTTTCTTTAAAGGGCCCAATTGGTTTTAAAGAACATTCATTTGTATGAACGTTCAAATATTAATAACCAGACATACATCAGCTAGGGTTCTGCCACCTTATCTTTTTGATTATTTCCTTTGCAAGAAGACATTAATTTCCTCTCCAGTCCATTAAATAGATATGAATGAATGCATCACCCTATCCCAGTACTATGGCCAATATTTCCAAATTATTTAGTTGCATTTGTGCCAACCAATTAGTCATTAGTGTTATCAAAAGACACCTGTATTTTCCAGATAGATATCCATAAGGAAGGAGTCACAACTGCCCTAATTCATTCATTCTATAAAGGTATAAAAAGTCTATGATGACACAGAAACCACTTAGGCACTAGGGACACAGCCATGAAGAAAGTGAAGCTTCAACTGCCCTGAGTTTCCATTCTCATGGAAGGTGAGGACATGAGGAGTAAGCAAGTAATGAACAGATCGTGTCAGATGAAGTACCAGTTCAGTAGGGGTGTGTTCTTGCCAGTATTTCACTTGGCTTTCCAGACTGCTGTGCTTAATCTTGTGGAAAAACAAGATCAAGCAACATTGACAACGTAGCACACGGAGGATCCACTTTGAGGGAACTTCAATAAGGCAAAATTCAGTTGCCTGGTTTAGATGCAGGAAATACAAAACCTTCAGATTCCAATTATAATCCCATACTGAGGAGGTGTGGGTGAGAGATTCCAGTGTTGCACTGTTGTCAATTGAAAAAATTTATCATAAACCAAGATTTTGATGTAAAATCATGGTACCTTTTCTTGGGGCTGGTTTCATCCTCATCCTCTCTTGGTTCATGGTTGTTCTCATGATTTATATATATATATTTTTTTATCCTTACCCAAGGACATTTTTCCATTTTTTGTTCAGATAGAGTGGGAAGGAGAGAGACAGGAAAAAAAAAAACATTGACGTGAAAGGGACATATCAAGTGGCTGCCACCCACACGACCAACCAGGGCCGGAGACAAACTGCGAGTATGCGCCCTTAGCAGGAACCGAACCCGGGTCTCTCTGGACCGCAAGACAATGCTCTAAATGCTGAGCCAAACCGGCCAGGGCGATTTATACTTTCAAAAAACACATACATCATCATCATCACCACACATATTCAAATAAAAACTTGTAGATGGCAGCGCCTTGGGAGGGAAAAAAAAGCCATTTCTTATTCTCCTGAAGACTGAAAATCACATTATCTATTTATGACATGAGCAGATGGTACTTCCTCTTTGACAGTATTTTCAAGAAGTACAGACCTTTTCCAATGAAGAAAGTGAACCTAAGAAAGAAATACGAGTTTATGACATACATATAGAGCCATTCCTACAAACCTTTGCACTTGTTTTAAAATTTAAATTTGAATAATGAGTTATTAAGTCAGACTAGTGGGTAAGCAGTCAAATGCTTTCCTGGAGAATGTAAGCCTTGGTACTTAACAAGAAATTAGGTTTGGGTTTCTCAGCATGAAAAATAGGAAATTATTTGCTGGGTAATATATTTTATTTTAGATTTTCTATAATATATTAAGAATGAATTTGTTGTTCATTGATACCTTTCAAGAAACCCCAACACAGGGAAAACAATGCCCCCTTCACTTCTGCATGAATGCATTCAGTTCTTTTCTTCACATCTGGAAGTCATTTATTTTGCCCTGAGACATCTGCAAGGGCTATTGACATATGATGGAGGCAGGGGAGCTGGCAAGCATAGCAAGGCCTTGGACGTCACCGTTCTTGGTGAGGCCTGGCTTTGTTGAGGCAAGAGGAGAACCCGCTTCCCCACTGGGTGATGAGTACAGGTTGACCAATTAAGAAGCCAGTTGAATAGGCTTAAAACGCCTTTGCAGGGGCAGGAGCAGGGTGAGGGGTGGATTATGTTGCTAAAATGAATCCTGCATTTTGAGACCTAAAAGGAAAATATCTGGCTCAGCTCTCTGTGGGATTTCTTTTTTAATGGGTCTGAGTACAAACTGTCTTTTTGTAGGCAGAGATGTATATGTGCGCATGAATAGATGTGTAACACTGAAATTGATTGTTTTCAAATAACTCTATGTGATGGCTGCTTTAGCCCCTTCAAATTCTCATTGGTCAGAAGAAGTCCTTGGGAATCTACCACCAACAAACACTTGGGAGGACATATCAGGAGCACCCAGCTAGGTGCTTTAGGACAGCAAAACACCTGTTGATAAAGCCAACTGGAGATTCTTCTTCTGCTTTCCCAAGAACAGAGCATATGAAATTAGCCCATGCCTTCTAGGTCACAAGCTAATCTGTAGGACTGTGCTATGTTGAAAGTGAGCACTAGTGCTCCAACTAGGGAATGAAGGATGTAGGAAAACTCCACTGACCCTACACAGTGTCTCACTTGCTAAGATGCCTAAAATGCCATTCTTAGAGCTTTATATGGGAGGTAAGTAATGCACTTTCCTAGCAACCTTATTTAGTATGTAAATATCCCGGCAAGAGGAAATTCTTGGAGTTGCTAAGAGTTCAGTGGGCATCTCTAGTAATGGCAGCAGCTTGATAGGAAGGAAGTAAGAGCATGAAAATGCTCTTTAGGGCTGGAGGTTGGGAAGGGAACTTTGAAGATTGGGTTGGCCTACTGTATAATTTGAACAAGAGTCTGCCCTGCTGATGACCCAAGGAAGGGATGTAAATGGCTGAAGAAAAGGAATAAGATTATGACATGGGAATCATTCTCAGTAAAGCCAAATCCTTTCAGGCTTTCAGAGAGCACATTCAAGGTAGGAGGGCAAAGGGAAACTGCCTGTAGAAATATGCAACTGGGCCCTGGCCAGTTTGGCTCAGCGGTTAGAGTATCGGCCTGTGGTCCAGAGAGACCTGGGTTTGGTTCTCGCTAAGGGCACATACCTGCGTTGAAGTTTGTCCTGGCCCTAGTTGGGTCATGCGGGTGGCAACCACTCGATGTGTCCCTTTCTTGTCAATATTTCTCTCTTTCTCTTCCACTCTATCTGAACAAAATATGAAATATGCAGTTGGAACACAATGGTGATCATGGGGTAGAGGATGATTATGATGAGGACCAAAGTAAGCCACAGAGAAAGGAGCACTTTGTGGAACCAAAGGACAAATTAAATTTGGGGCACACCAGTGAGCATGCCTTGGCCTAAAGCTAATGTGATGAGATAATAGTCCATGGTATTAATTACTAAAATCTTTTTTGTTTAATCCTCACCTGAGGATATTTTTCTATTTATCATCAGATAGAGTGGGAGGGGGAGTGAGAGAGAGGAAGAGGGAGAGAGAGAAACGTCAATGTGAGAGAGAAACATCAATTGGCTGCCTCCCACACAACCCTGACCAGGGCTGGGGATTTAGCCACAATGAGGTACATGCCCCTGACCGTTATTGAACCCGGGACTCACTGGTCCGCAGACTGACACTCTACCCGCTAAGCCAAACCAGCCAAGGCTAATTATTGAAATCTTTTATTTGAAACTCAAGAGCTTCTTCCAGCCCCTGGGAAGGAATTTTGTCTTTCTAAATCAGAAACCAGATCTACAAATACTGCCTACTGAGTAACAGGAAGGAAGGGAGGGAAGGAAGCTGATGGTAGTGGCCTGTGACAGAAAGAGTCAGAGGCATAACTTGCATTGTTTTCCTGTTTTGAGACAAAAGGGAAAGGCACAGGGATAATAGAGGGTGAGGCTGAGAGACCAAGAGAGAACTTCAGAACTAGTTTACCAGTCACAGCTTGGCTGGGGAGTCACAAAAAATTCATTCATCCATTCATTCAACAAATGTTTATTGAGTACATAGGATATGTCAGCTACTTGGGGCATATCTAAGAATCAAAGAGGTCTCTGTCCCTGAGGAGCTTACATCCCAGTAAGGATAACAGACAGTAAACAATACACAGAAAAAAAGTGCTTAAACTCTGACTTAGAGGGTAAAATATACAAGAATAAAAGAAAAATAGAAAGAGTGAAAGAATCTAAAGTTGGTTGAGGAAGTTAAATTTTGGCATGATGATGGCTGGCTTCACTGAGTCAGGTTGCAGCCAAGACATGAAAGAGTTGAGGGAATGGGCCAAGTAGGCTGTGAGGCCCGTGTGGTTCATTGAGGCTGTCCGGTAATTCCTCTAATTTCCAGTAGACAGCCATCCATGGCCTATTTTGGAATGAAATGTATTGGTGTCCCCCAGATTCTCTTCAGCCCTCTGTTACCCATTCTGCAAAAGCCACCACCTTCAGACAACCCAACGCCTACACAGAGTGAAGGGAAAGAATTATCTGGGAGAGTGACTTGAAGTTTAGACCTTGATGATGGTCAAAGTGTAATGAAACAGAAACATGTGACAGACTTCCTCACTGAGCTAGCAGTCAAACCCTCAACCAAAGTAGATTCTTTCTACTTCAGAATATCACCCAAACACAACCCCAAATGAGCTTTTTATAAATTTTTTTTAAATTTTCCAAACTGAGTTTATATTTTACAACTGTCTCCAGGACTGAGCCTGCTCTTGTGGTACCTTTCTAATTTAATTTTTGTTTTTTAGGCTTATTTCATTTTAGCCACCTGGTCACTATACTTTGTATTAATTATACCTATTATAAACATTTTTTTTAAAGTTCTGTCAGTTGCTCTATTTATGAAATTAGAAGGTCACTTGAAATAATCAAGGTTATAAATAAACCCCAAAATGATGTTATGAAACCTTTATATCCTCAACTTTTTGAGATTGCCTTGGTTTTAAAATTCTGTTCCTAACATTACTACAACCTAGAAATTCAAATGTTATCTTCCAGCCTGTAACTCACACTCAAGCAGCCTGGAAATTGGTTGTTGACCAGGTGTGACTGACTAGCTGTCCTAATTTTTGGCTTTGAGTATATGGCCATTGGGGAGGTATTATGTGTGTTGTGTGTGTGTGCACATGTGCGTGCATGTTTACAGTCACTTGTCCATCTACTTTGTAGTTTGTCCTCTTTTGAGTCCTCAAAAATATCTCAGGCTTCCTACTTCCCTTATTTGGAAGCAACCCCAAAAGCTAATATCTCCAGGAGTTGAGATTTGGTTCCCAGAATCATGAATCCCTAGTTCCCACAAGCCCTTAGTTTTTGCTGCTAGAATCTTTCCTTCGACTATATATAGGAAGTGTTCCTTAGTAACTTTATGAAGATTCCTTCCATATCTATATCCATATTCAGTCCATATCTATTCAAATGCAAGTTAACTAATCAAGAGTGTGGGCTGGGATACTCAAGATGTTAGGGTAATATATCTAGCTGGGTTCCTACCCTATTTTTGTCATTCTCTATTTTTATAAGCATTGCCCTGTGGGATAGTGAGGATAAGGTAAAGAAAACAAACTAATCAAATCTAATGTTGCTATAATGCCTTCTAACATGAGGGAGTTTGGACAGTTTGAGCCTGCCTCAGAGAGAACATGCTTTGTTTAGAGTTATATAAATCAAAAGCCCTCTTCCCATTGCAAATGCCACTGTCTCACTCAGGTTTTCCCATCATCATGACAAACTACCTCCATGACAAGCAGTGGGGGCACAGGTAGAAGACCTGGAAGATACCTTCCTTTCCATTTTGGTCCCCTTAGCATCATATTCTATATAGTACTCCCGTATCCCTTAGAGAGTTCCAAATGAAATACTCACTTTTTTTAAACCTTGGCATCAAAAGTATTATTTTAGTCTTTCTTTATATCCAGTATCAGTAGGTGTGATTGTACTATAGAATTCACCTGTCTATGAAAGGCAGACAAAATGACCTGAGATGAAAGGAAGTAAAAAATATTAACTGTAATAAATTTGGCTATAGACCCTCAACACTTATTTGGGGGAGTGGCTAATAGCTTCCCCAATTCTAGTCAAAGCCCCTCAATGCCATTTTTTTAGATGGGGGTTGGGGGTACAGGGCTTCCTTGCATCTCACTCTTCCCACCTTAAAATCCTCATTTCCTCCAGTAAAAATTTTGCAAAGCATTATCTACATTATATGATTATTGTCAGGTTAAATGAGAAAATATGTGTAAAATCCTCACACATTTCCCACCACAAAATCAAATTTAATAAATGGTGGTGGTGATGGTGATAATAATTGAGTGGAAGCCAGTTTAATTATTTTTAATGTTATTGCTCAATTCATTTCAATGATGCATTTATTAAGTATTTCCCCAAAATGTCTGTGGGTGTGCACGACAAAGGCTCCACCAATTAGGAAAATTCTGGACTGAGCAGGAAGCTGTGATCCCATGACAGGCATTTCCAAATATTCTCTGTCCCCTTTGGTAAGGCCTGAATCCCCTGGAGCCCTCATTTACCATCTAAAAATGGGATTGGCAATATCTTCCCTAATCTACCTCATATATTTTATATGAAGAGATGAGAAAGTGAATTGAATAATTCTTTCTACTCAAAACAAAACAAAGCAAAACCACAAAATACACATCCACCTTCACTGATGGAATATATGAAATAATATAAGACAACAAGCTGAGAGCTCTGTGGTAAACCACGTTTTCCTCACTCAATCTAAGAATTTGATTCTGGGGGCAATGTATGAGATGTCTCATCCCTGGAAATAGTCTTTTTCAGGTCTTCAAATTCAGGTCTTTTTCAGGTCTTCAAATTCAGTTTCAACAAATATTTATTAAGTGCCTACTATGTGCCAGGCACTGTTACAGCAGCACTATCAAATAGAATTGTTGGAACAATGGCAATATTCTGTCTGCACAGTCTGATACAAGGGCCACTAGCCCATGTGATTATTGCACACTTAAAACATGACTAGGATGACTGAGAAAGTAAATTTTATTATTTTTTTTTAATATTAGAGAATTTTAAATTACATTTAAATGGCCACACATCACTAGTCACTACCTTACTGGACAGTGCAGGTCTAGATACCCATGAACAGATCAGCAAAAAGTCATTCTTCTCTTGAAGCTTATATTATAGTGAGAGGGGAGTGGGAACAGACAGAAATATAAGTAAGTAAAACACATAGTAAGTCAGAGAGTGAAAAGTGCCATAGGAAAAAATATGAAGGACTAATGTATTTAACTTTTTTCATGACCAATGCATGTCCTGTAAAGACAAACCTCTCAGGTTTTATTTTAGGCACCACCTAAAACAAACTGTGGAGTCCAGAGCACACAGTTTTTTAATACATCTGTTAATAAGATGTCTGATTTGAATGGTTGCTTTTATCCTGTTCAACTCTGTACTCACAATATACCACTTCTCACTTGATACAATGATAAAAAATAATGTGTAGCTTAATAAAACTTCTCCATTAAAAGGTTTTGGAAATAATATATAAAATTAATGGTTTACAAGAATAGTTTTAGACACTTGAAAACATAGCTAACCTAAAGACCTCCAATGCACCATGAATACATTCATCTCCAGACTAAAAATGAATCCCAAAAATTGGGTTTGATTTCTATTTAAAATTCAAGTGTCAGATGTCCTTAAATTGAACAAATGATATTTTAAAATATCTATATCAGCCTCCAACATCTGCAGATAGCGATTTGCATTTTGAAATTGGCTGCTTGAAATGAACTAGTATGAGCTCGGCCACTCTTCCTTTCCTCCTCCAGTTACTTAATGAAATGAGAGAGGTCAACTCTTTGTCCTTAAATTAGTTCCCATAAAAATCTTTTTGTACTTTGCAGCTTGTTATGATGTCTTGAGGCTGAAGGAAATGTTGCCATTAATTATGTCTTTGTTGAATATGGATATCTATTCACAGCTAGTTGAACAGTTTCAAACAAAATTAGCACCCAGCGACACTGGCCAGCTTTGGGTCGGTTATCAAGAATATTTTTCTTTTCTTTTTTTTTGTCCTTTAATTTAAAAAAAAAAATAGTTAAGAGAATGCTCTTTGGCAAGTGTGTATTATCTAATATATTCAGCTTTCAGTTGCTACTTTTCTCCAGATGAAGATGAGCTTAATTGAGGTTGTCCTTTTAAGTTTGTAGAGCCCTTCAACATCTCACACAAAAGCATCTAGAGGCTTTTCATTTGTCTTGAGTATGTTTCAGATGTACAAATATTATTTGCTTTAAACTTCAAATCAAAAGGTGCACTGTAACTGTTTTAAATAAAACATTAGTCAAGACTGCAATATATATAAATTCAAAGCAAGGCTCCCCCATTATCAAATCATTTATGAGAAGGGAGCTCAGCTAACAAATTTTAGGATACATACTGAAGAACTGTTTAGCAACATACTTCAGGCAAGCAAGCACTTAATAAAGGAATTTATTTTCAGTTCTGCAAAGATAAATATTACAAACCCACTTTACAGCTGAGCTATGAAATCACTTTCCTGTTTCAGATGCTTCTTAATATTTGCTTGAATAAGATGGGGTAAAGCTTGATTTTGAATAAGTGAAGTTGATCAGTGAAATATACCCATGTGTTTGTCTGTGGGGACATTTTGAAAAAATAAAGAAAAAAAATTCAGCTACTGGTTCAGCTGTAAAAATCAGTTTGTAGTATGAAAGTCATGAAGGATAATGATCAGGACTCCAGTCCTGGGAAGGAAATCCTATTTTGTGAGCATTTAAATCAATATATTGGAAATTATAATACATCCTAGGGAACATGGAAGAAATTGTGGAAAATAGATTAAGATCTCTTTTTGTTTTTAAAGAAAAAATAATAATAAAGCCCCAAGTACTACACAAAGTAGATTAACAAGGCTAGGGATAAAATTCTCAAACAATCCAGTGAAAGATAATTATTTCCTATTGTAAGAAAGACAAAGGGTATGAATCCCTTTCCCCCACTAAATTAGTGGCTTGTTTAATATACTTAAAATATTTTGTAGTGGTTTTTATTTTCTTTTATTATCCTCCAGCTTCTTTCCTGAATATGGAACCAGAGTGTTCCTTGTGAAGCTTCCTGGGGAAGAGGCGCTAACCTTGTATTGCTTTTAAGTGTAATATACATTTTTCATTTTAAATGGGAACTCATAATGACATTGTGTAGAAGGAGATTCCAGGCCCCCTGATTATCACCATGTCTCCTTGAGCTGAGCCTCTGGAAAAAAAAATGTGAAGGAGATAGCTCTCTGGAATGAATAAATTCTGTAGCCGCCTGTAATTATTTATTAAAATAGATTAAAGAAATAGGCTAAAAAGGAATCCACCATCCATGTTACAGATAACATAATAAGAGTACATAGAAAGGGAAAATTAACACTAGGCAGGAAAGAATGTTAGATATGTGAGTTAAAAAATACAGCCATCTCTGCATTGTTGGCTCACACGCAGACTCACTCCTGGGTTTTTTATTTAGCAGGGTGGGCTGTGCTAATGAAAACGTGAGTTACTAATACGGATGTGTATGTCTCTAATTAACATTAGAATTGAGTGGTAAATATAACCAGGAGAGAATTCAAGAGAGAGGTAGGCTAAAGAGAAGCAGTGGGGGAGGCGAGGAGGCGGGTTCCAAAGGAGAAATCGGTCAGTCCTTGTTCATATGGGTTTAATTTTGTCACTTGAGTCAAAAATAGAAACCCGTTTTCTAGTACAATTGCTTCTATGTTTAGTGGGCACCTTACTTCCAGGATCCTTTAACTGTGGGAGAATTTTATAAACTTAGCACATATTCATCAAACCATCTTGGGGGTCAACTTTCCACTTGTGCTGCTAGCTCTTACACAAGTACGTTTATAGTGTCTTCTAATGTATAGGATTTATCTTCGTTTCTGAGAAGGGCTTTTAAACGTAATCCTTCGCTGCAGTACTAATTTGTTTCTTCATCTTTAAAACAGTACTTGCGATTAACTTTCATCAGATGCAGTAGATTTCTTTAGTACAGCCCCTTAAGAAATGTAGGTTTGTGTTAGTTTTGTTTTGTTTTGTTGCTGTTATTATTGTGATGGCGGGGCAAGGGGGGGGGTGTTGATTATAGATGTTGAAATTATTAATGTATTTTTTTAAGTCTAAAAAATATAACTGGAAATGATATTTGTGGACAGTTGCCTTAAAGTAGTTCAAATTATATTTGACTAAAGAAAACAAAATCTACCACCTATTGTTTTGTTTGCTTGTTTGTTTTTTGTTGTTGTTTTAAAAGGGCAAGCTTAAAGATATGCTTATTTTTGCTTTTTAATTCTGGCTTTTCCCATAATATTATGCCATGGTGTTTATGTATGAAAAACAGAATATACCTGCTTATGTTATAGAGTTAAAAAAAAAAAAAAGCTTTTTCTAGGAAA
The DNA here is from genome assembly GCF_014108415.1 of Molossus molossus. Lineage (NCBI taxonomy): Eukaryota > Metazoa > Chordata > Mammalia > Chiroptera > Molossidae > Molossus > Molossus molossus. The sequence continues at coordinate 45,470,112 of NW_023425399.1, forward strand.
ATAAACATTTTTCCCTTTCTTATATTTTTGGAAATGATTTATTGAAGTAAGAAAAAGACTCATTGGAAAAGCTGTGTTATCTGTAAAAATAATCAGTGTTTTACTTCCTTTGATACTTATAAGGATAAATGTAACAGATATTCTGGAGATCAAAAAAATGCATTAGAATTCTTTTAACCATATGAATACTTATGAATTTTTTAAAGCTCATGTCACCACTTTATTCAACACATTTAATTGAGCATGTGTGCTTTTTCTTAATATTTTATGCTCAGCTCCAAATATTGTCCAAAGAAAATCTACAGTTTCTGCATAACATCTGTCTTTGTTAATTTCTTAGAAAACAAATGTGACTATATCCAGAGAAATGCTTTGGATTTATGCTTCTAAAAGTAATACATGTTACATATAGAGAGCGGTGGAACTCCATTTACACGTGAACCGAAAGCAGACCTCCAGTGTCTCTGTTCAGAAAATGAAGAGAACTTATAAAAGTGTACAGCTGGAAATGTCATTCTAGTGGATCTCCTCACAGCAAAGTTATTACCGTGTGAATAGCGTTCATTAGCTTTACCAATATTGTGCTTCTGTTTTTCTGCCCATTACCATCTTAACAAAGTAAATCATTCAGGTTCTCCCCAGATCGCATGCTTCCCCCCCCCTCCGAAAACCAACATTTGTTACCCATAAACAGGAAAGCTCACTCAGTGATAAGTATAATAGCTTAAATGAAATTTTCCTCAGAATGATTTAGTGAATACTAGACCACATTTTTACTTTGTTGTTTAGATTCAAGAAGGCATAAAATCTCCACCATCTATTTATCATGCAGTTATTTTAATATAAACGTGTGTCCATTTATATGAAGTGTTTTCATTATTAAGCTAATTCCGACTTGTCTCAGATAGACCATGAGAAGGGAGCACACTCTTGCTGATGGGGAACTGAAATCTGCCTCCGCTCAGCCTGCTGTCAGATATGTCTTCATTAGTTTTTTGTCATTCACTGGTGGCAAATGCTGTATAAATGGAATGATGATCAGGCCCGCCTTGATAACTTGTCTTATCTCATTAGTTTTTACATCAAAGTTAATCAGCAATGTGAATTGTAATTGCTAGAGGAGACAATGTGTAGATCACTGGTGCCCCCCCCGCGTGGCATCTTGAAACATCAGCAGGCTGGTTGGAGCAGATAGGCTTGGAAGGAAAATGATGTGGAAGGCATAATAAGCAAGCTGCTCAGAATTAATGAGCTAACCCAATAAGAAAAGAATGGCCAATCAATGTGAATTGGGCAAATATAATTTAGAAATAATTGCTTGATTGGTTGCCTATAGTACACTGATTTGACCACACACAAGGATTAAGAATTAAGATGTCAAAGCAAAAAATAATTTGGCAACCGAGGAAATGTAATTTTTTGTTTCTTTCCCTTTATGATTGAAAGAGATGGGCATTTGATATGCAGTTCGCCAGAATGAAAACATTAGACACTCTCTCATGTTCTCCCTCTGTTCCCCTCACAATGCAAGCCTATTCAGAACACAATTGTGATACTCCTGGTCAGGACATGAAGAAGGTGGTGAGGTGGAGTGGGAGTAGTTTCCATCTTTGGCAGTTATGCCCTAAGGATGAATGGGTAGGTACAAGGCATTTGCATCTGTGCCAAGCTGCACCATCATTTGGAGGGATGGAAAGTAATAGATGTGAATGTTTGCAAAATATGTCAATTGTCTGTCCTAGGCCCAAAGAGTTCTCACATTCTATGCATTCCCAAAGCAGTTTTCCTACAGCTATTCACCAATTAGTAAAGGGCCCTTGCTATATTCTCCTGTTTAAATTATTGGGAAGGTTCAGCCAGAAGGTAAATTTGCTTTGATCTATATTATACCTAATTGAGTCACCAGCAATGTCTCTATCCCAACATCAAGAAATGTGAAAATGTTAGATTATTTCACTGGGGATTAAACCTAATTTTCGCGTGTTCTGCATTAACCTATTAGGCTGGCTAATCTGCATTGCTAATATAGCTGAGGCAGCTGTCACAGCTAAAGAAAAACATGATCATGCAATCCTTGAATGAATGATTCCCAGCCTGATTAGTCTTAGTGAAGTTAGCTGAGCCCTGGTGATAAGGAAGGAAAATTCCCAGGTTGCCAATAGCTTTGAAAATTATCAGACTGTAGGCAAAAATATACCTCATGATTCACAGGCTTCGGTCCAAATGCTGAGTTGAGTGACATTATTTAAGACTGACTAAGGCTAACTCGAATTGTCACTCGCATAAATGTTTGTATTTATTTTAAGGGACTAATGTAATGGATGCAGATTTAAATGCTAATAGAAGGCAGCCAGACACATAAAACCCCAGGCGTTACTCTGTTGGTCTTTTATTAACACAGATTAAATTGTAATATTTTCTAGATAAATTGGCAAAATCAGAAAGATGCATTGCCCCCCAGGACGCTGGATAAGAACGAGCTTTGCAAGATCTCTAGTTTTCTCATAGATGCACAGAGCATGTTTATACTTTTACTACTTTCCCTCATTGTCAGTTTAAAAAATAAGAAAATTATAAAAACATACATTTATAAGGATGAAAATTGCTTTCTGCTCATTGGCCACAACTGATCTCTGCTTGTTCACTTAATCGCAAGGGGTGGGCATGTATTTTTTTCTCATCTCTAAATTTTCTAGGAAACAGGCTTTGTTGCAATTTAAAGCCATTACTTGCTTCTCTCCACGTGATTCAAAGGCAACAGAGCTACCATGATGGCTATCCTTCAGATGTAGAAAATGCCTAACAGCATTTGGTGGCTGCAAACAGAGCTAGGAGCCAACTTAATCCGATTAACTGTTCTGCACAATGGGCCTTCCCAGCCCTTGTGGACAGAGCCTTTACTTTATTTGTTTCCATTAGCCTAGAATCAGCTATCAGAAAAGTGGAATTTTGCCCCATTAGATTGCCCTGACAATTAAGAGAAAATAGATGAGGAAATAGTCTAATGTGTCAATATTTATCTTTTGGCCCCAATTGTCTGCAGAGAGGACTTGTTGAGTGTGCAGAATTGGCAGCCTGGTTAGTTTGTGTACTCTTGATTGCTTCTCCCATTATGTAGGCACCTTAGCCACTACCCACAGGGCAATGACATCTAAAAGGCCTAAAGCACCGGCTGGAGAATAAAGGCATTTTAAAAGTCTAAGAACACTGATTTGGAAAGCCAAGGAGAACCCTTGGTGGCCAGGGAGGAAGTAGAGCCCAGTAAATTACAACTCATTTGCATTTTCTATGCTAGAGAAATGTAAAACAAAATGAGAGTGCCAAGATAGGTGCTGCTTTTCCCACTCAGGTTCTGGTGCATCTTCCTCCTCCTGTTGTTGAGGAAACTCAGCTGGTTCCAAGCTTGTGCAAGGTGTGGCCTTGCTTTCACTTTTGTTGCCTCTTCTTGATTGCAAAGTTTTGCTGTCTAAAATACTCTCAAATTACCTTGACTGATAATGATAGAGTTATTGTAGCTAACACTTTGAGCACTCAGTACCAACCAGATACTATTCTAAGCACCTGACATTTGATTTCCCCCAAGTCCCCTGAGAGGCCTATTGTCATGAGGCCCATTTAAAAACTAGTTGAGGCCCCAAGAATAACTTGCTCAGTGTCACTCAGCCAGTGGCTACAGAGCCAGCCCTTGAACCCATGCAGTCTGATTCTCTCTCCTAATTACCACTGGGCCTGAGTCCAGGTCCCAACCAGAGAGCCCCATGTCCTTTAAATGTGGTACCCTAAGCATCTCACTTGCCTAAACGTGCACCAGAGTTTCCTTCCCTAGAGACCTTTGTTGGAATCAATGACTAATGTCTCTCCCTATCCTGAAAAGCTCAAATCCACTACAACGGTAAAAATAGTGTGCAGGTCTCTGTCATAGTCCTATTGACCAAATTTTTTCAAAAGCACAATTCACTCAGTCCTCACAGCATCTTTTCATGGAAGGAGGGACAGAAATTTTGACTATCTAAGCCTCTGTTAGACCTCTCACACCAAGCAACACTTGAGTCCTGAGTCAGAGACCATCACTCCTGAGTCACCCCTGAAGTCATGCCTCCGCAACTGATCTGACTGAGGACAATGCCTGTGAATTGACCCCCTTCCCCTTATTCAGCTGAAAGACAACCTCCCCTTTGGTTCCCTGAGATGAGCTGTGGCTTCTTATTCATTCCAAGAAAATAACAATTATATGTAATCACGGAGCACAGCACACATTGGATGAGCCATAGACATGGAGCCATAATGTCTTCCATAACTCCAGTTTATTGCATGAAGTTAATGGGTTCTTTTCTTTCCAGCTGGATCTGATTGCATTCCAGGAAGTCTTTGTATCGTTTTTACATCACAAGATCACTATACCTGTGTGGGAATGTTAACAAATTTATGATTATAAATTCCTGATATTATCTTTTGGTAAATTAGATCTATCTTCCCTATGAATTGTAAAGTTAAAAAAGCCGAGGCAAATTCTTTTTTAAAAAGATATATTATTTTTTTTGAATTCTATATTACTCACATGTAGATTATGTTCTCTAACAATTCTACTGAGTTCATTCTTTCTCTGATAATGTGATGTGCCATCACAATGCCAAACATATTTTTACCTCCAGTAGAAGCACTCAGAGAGACAGGTGAGGGTCATTAACATCAGCATCAGTCTCAACACCAGTTGCATGCCTGTGAAATGCCCAGTTATATTTGACATGTATATCAGTTTCTTCTTGCTACTATAACTAATTACCACAAACTTAATGACTTAAAATGGTACAAATTTATTATTTTACATTTTTGCATGTCAGAAGTCCAAAATGAATATAAAGGGCTAAAGTCAAGCGATCAGATGGCCTAGTTTCTTCTGGTGGTTCCAGGGGAGAATTCATCTCTTGCCTCTTCCAATTTTTAGAGGATGCAGCATTCCTTGGCTTATGGCCGTATTACTCCAATCTCTGCTTCTGTTCTCACATCTCATCTCTGCTATAAAGACCCTTGTGAATACATGGGACCTACCCTGGTAATCCAAGATAATTTCCCCATTTTTATTTATTTATTCACTCATTGTCCATCCACAGATACTGACTGTGGACACAGTGCTTGGCACTACGACTACAGCAGGGAGCAGGACAGTGTTCAGGTTTGGGTGTCAAACCTCATCCACTAAACAATCACACTAAAGGTTATTTCATTGCTTTTGGGGTGAGAGTGGGAAAGGAACAGTCAAGAGAACAGATGAGAAGGAAGCTAGAGCCAATTTACTGTGGAGTGAGCACTGGTGTCCAGAAAGTTTTCCCTGAGAAAACATTGGCATTTAAGCCAGAAGCTGAGGGAAGTGTAAGACTTCACTAAGGAAAAAGGTTGGGGAAAGGTGGCCTGGCTGGTGTGGTTTAGTGGCTGAGCATCAACCCATGCACCAAGAGGTCGCCAGTTCAATTCCCGGTCAGGGCACATACTCAGGTTGTGGGCCAAATCCCCAGTGTGGGGCATGAAGGAGGTGACCAGTCGATGTTCTCTCTCATTGATGTTTCTGTCTCTTTCTCCCTTCCTCTCTCTCTAAAAAGATCAATAAGGGGGGGGGGGGAGAGGTTGGGGAAAGGTGAAAAAACCCACAAAGACAAAATGACTCTTCACATCTCAAATAATTGCCATTTTGAAAGAGAAACATTTAATTGCAGTGACAATGATTTCTACTTTGTCTACTGTAGTCAAAATCAGGGTCCCTGTTCTGAGTGAGCATCAATGTTGGTGTTATTTCCAAAACAGGCAAGGGGTCCCCAGAGGTGGAAGAAGAGAGGGCAAGCTCTCCGTGTGCTCGGTTACAAAGGAGGTGGAAAGCTTCCTCCATCTTCCACTTCTTGAGCCCCCACAGCCCTTGTCTGAATAGAGGTGGCCTCTTGTTGTGTTATTATTCCTCATCTGAAGGGTTAAAGTTAGTGCAGAGCCTATTGGCTCTGCTTCCTAGAAGGACCAGATGTACAAGAGTTTGTGACAGACCAGCTTCCCTCCTTTCTGATCGAGCTCTGCGGTCACATAGCTTATGAGACCAAAATGTCCTATACAGTAGTTCCTCCTTATCCACAGTATACATTTTGAGACCCCAGTGAATGCCTGAAACTGCAGATAGTACCAAATCTCACCTATATCTATATCTATCTATCTATCTATCTAGATATAGATACACACACACACACACACACACACACACATATTATATTGTTTTTTCCTATATATACATACCTATGATAAAGTTCAATTTATAAATTAGGCACAGTAAGAAATTAATAATAAGTAATAATAAATTAAAACAATTAGAACAATATTCTGTAACAAAAGTTAAGTTTATGTGGTCTTTCTCTTTGTAATGTATGTATAAGCATAGATAACCTGACCAAAGGAATGACTTGCATCTGGGTGGGATGGAGAAGAATGGTGTAAGATTTTAAACTTATGAATTATTTCTGTAATTTTTTATTTAATGTTTTTAGACTATATTTGATGATGAGTAACAAACTACAGAAAGCAAAACCACAGCTAAGAAGGTAATGCACTAAACTTATGTAAACAACCTCAGAATAGCTCTCCACAAGGTACTTATTCATTACAAAAGGAAAATAGTAAATTTACAGTGAAGAAGCCTACTAGGCAACTCCTTAACCAAGTGAGCAGAAAACACAATCAGTAATGGGACAACTTGACATCATGCACCTCTTAATAGGATGCACTGAAAAGAATACAGCAGCCCATCTGGGGTCTTCCAAAATGCATCCTCTCGATATAATCATTAGGAAATATCACACAATCTCAAATTGAGGGGCATTCTATAAAATAGCTGACTTACACCCTTTAAAACTGAAAATACCACAAAAGACCCATTTACTCTTTGTCTGTATAGATTTTCCTATTCTGGATATTTGATACAAATGGAATTATGCAATATGGTCCTTTGTGACTGGCTGCCTTCACTTAGTATGTTTTCAAGGCTTGTAGTGTGTGTGAGTACCTGATATTTTTTTATTACCAAATAATAATCTCTTGTATAGATATATCACATTTTATTTAGCCACTCATCAACTGATGGACATTTGGATTGTTTTCATGTTTGGCATATTATGAATAATGCTGTTATGAACATTCACATATAGGTTTTGGTGAGGCCAAGTTTTTGTTTCTCCTGAATGTATACCTAGGGGTTGAATTGCTGACCATATGCTAACTCTATGTTTAATCTTTTGTGGTAGTAACAGACTATTTTGGCTGCTCTATTCTACAGTCCCACCAACAGTGTATGAGAGTTCCAAATTCTTCACATTCTCACCGACACTTGTCATTTTCCTTCTAGCATTACTGGTAGGTTTGAAGTGATATCTCAATGTGGTTAAGATTCTTAATATCATTCCTAAAACTTTTCTCTAAGTCTGAAATTAAGTCAAAATAGAAAAATGAAAAGAAAAATGTCCTTACCATAATTACTCCATAATGAAAGAACTTTGGAGAGAAATCCTATCTTTTTCTTAAGCAAATAATAAATTGAAAAATAGATCTTGAAGACAAGAGCAGAGTTAGTGACTTGAGCTTTAAAAATTTGAATACTTCCTGGGTTCAGTGTTTCCATTCATTCACTCAGAAAAAAAAAAAAAAAAAAAAAGATCAAGATCCAGTTTAAAAAAATTAATAATAAGATGAATATTATGGGAAAATGTGTACTGCTGCTGTCCTTCCCATGTAAAAATGAACAGCTTTAGAAGCTCCTTTCTGATGATGATTGAAAATAACAGTCACAAGTGCAAAAGATATATACCAAGTACCAAAGTCTATATTTACCTGTTTCAATAAGATACCACATTCAGTATTGTACCTATGATTAGAGCTATCATTTTTGTTAAGTTTATGGTAGTTCGTTGTCATCTACCATAATCCATCTGGTTTGTGCAGAAGCTCATACAGGTGAATTAGATGAGGATATAATGGGGACTGACCACCACCCTTGCATTTTTAAAGTCTTTGAAAGTGATACAAATTCTTCTGGGATGTTTTATGATTCTTTCTTGGCCAGGGAACGATTTCAAGGGCTTTACTTGATTCTCCCTTCCATAATATCTGTTAATCCATGTAATATTAATGTAAGAATTTTTCTAGCAACTAAGGTTCTCCATTCTTGTTATGCATATGAGTACTGGGAAACCCATCAAAAACACTGTGAGGTAGACTTGGAATTCAATTGTCACCTTCTCTGCATAAATCCCATTCTAATAAGGGGCCATGATGCTGTTATATCTTCTGGTATCCCTGTCAGCTAGGATCTATATCAAATAGTTCTCTAAAAGTCTGGGTATTTTCTTTTCTCCAGTGTGCAGTTACTATAGCAAATGACTAATGCTGGTCTAATTGACTGAAAACCAAATAGGATACAGAGAAAGTATGTAGAAAAATGTAGAGTAAACTAAAACTTCCAGACCCATAGAAAAAACATGGACTTTGGATCCACATATATCTGGGTTGGATGCCTATTTTACCACTCATTGACTGGATAAGGCTCAACATCATCTGTAATGATGGATTGTTAATGCCTACCTTGCAAGGACATTCTAAGCAAATATATAAAGCAGAAGGGAATGACACAGAGCAAGACCTCATTAAATAAGTGACTGTTTTTATTAATATTACCAATGGGTGTCCCATTGGTCATGGTTCATGTGACACATGAATGTTTATGGAGTACAGTCTTACCTAGTTGAATTTGAGAGCTTTATGAGTATGGGATAGCTTTACCTGGAACTCTTAGATAAAAGAACAATGAGTACCTACATATAATAAAGTGTATCTTAGGGACAACTGGATTCTACCAAGTAGTAGGAATTTAGTCTGAGATGATATGGTAATGAAAACAAGAAGACAGATTCATATACTGCCCTAATTTGGATCCTGCAAAAGCAGAGCCTGAGTTAGGGACTTTATTTGGGAGGTGATTCTAAGGAGGAAAAGGGAAGAGTCTTATAGAAAAATCTAGTAAAATGTGTGTTAAGATTGTCACTACTATGGGAACTGAGGCTCAGTTCTGCTGGGAACTTATATAGCGTGCACTTCTGTATTCTTTCTTCAAAAGACTAGATGTTGAGAATTTTATTTTGTAACTCCTATTGTTTGAGGGTTACCCCTGAAGATTTAGTTCCAGCCAACTTGGGGGCACTTGTGGCTAAACATAACTCCAAGAAACCTCATAAGGAAGGAGGAGCTTGAGAATTTTTTAAGCATTATGGGTTTTCCTGATGCATAGTCACTATGCAGAGAACATGGGTTAACAGGTTCAACACAAATATCAGAAGCAAAACCTACTACTTGGATTTGGAAGAGTGTCAAAAGATTTGGGTTATACAAACAGCATTTTTGGCAGCTTAGGGCAGCTATAATCCTGTGTCCATAAATTTCATTTTATTTTAAGAAAAGCTGTGCCTATTTTCTTTTAGCTGATAAAAAGTCTCCTTGCATTATGACTAAACTCCAAAGCTTATGTAAAAATTTATTTGGCTCTACCTCAGAAATTTCCCATTTTGGGCCTGTGTACAATGGAAATAGCTTTCCTTTTTACGTTTTTCCTTTTTTAAAAAAAATGAATTTATTGGGGTGACATTGGTTAATAAAATTATATAGGTTTCAGGTATGCAATTCTACAATATATCATCTGTATATTGTATTGTGTTGTGTTTACCACCCCAAGTTGGGACTCCTTCCATCATCATTTATCTCCCCTTTACCCTCCTCTACCTCCTCCCACCCACCCCTTCCCTCTGGTAACCACCATACTGTTGTCTGGGTCCATGAGTCCTTTTATTTCTTTGCTTAATTCTCTTACCCATCTCACCAAACCTCCTGGAAACAGCTTTCTTTTAATTGATTCTGGAGAGAATTATAATCATTCTTTATTTTTGGCTTTGCAGCTACAGAAGGTGAAGAAGGTGTTTGGCTTTTAGCTTCTTGGTGATCCCACAAGAGTGAATACAGTGCCCTGCGTCCACTCCACTTCCTTGAAAACCTTGGCTTGTAAGATGAAAACATGGGACTTGTAGCCAGAAAGGAAGCTGAAGCCTCCATGGCAGCCCAGTTTCCCCCTTGATATTCCTTCCCTCAAAAGCAAACAAGAAATAGAATTTTTGTGAATAAAATTTTTATTGTAAACCCCTTCTGAAGAAGCTATTAATAATATGAGCCATTGTTTGATGTTTACTTTTGTAATTTAGGGAATACTATTTTCATCAGAATGGAAAGTACACCAAACATCACACAATAAAATATACCCTTCTTCCTCAGCATCATTTTCCTCTTCTTTAACATTTGGAGCCTATTTGTTAAGACTGTTTGATTCAAGTGACAGAAACCTAACTAAAATGTTTTAAATATAAAGGGGACCCTATCACAAGGGTCCTAGGCTATTTTATGGGAACAAGATCAGCAATTTAGAGCTGTGAGAAGAATATGCCTGGATTCAGGAACAACTAGATCCAGGAATACACTAGTCCTCAACTAGACTTTCTCTCCTTCTCTTGGATATGTCCCTCCCTGAACATCTGCATCATTCATATATATGAATTTACTTCTTCTGTCTCCCTGGCCCATGAGGTAAAATTTTACAGCCCTGGATAATTTTCAAGTATTATGTCATAAAGCCCAGACACCAAGAGGACATACATTTCAGCTCCAAATTTCCAGAGAAAGACTCTGGTTGACTTACTTTGCACCAATCAACTGTAGTCAGGGTTCCAGTCATGGAATAACATGGTGTATCTCTCTATATCTACAAGGAAAAGTCTTTAGAAAATAGAAGGTTATAGGTTTTAAAACCATAATTCTCTATTACCCAGAGGTTGAACCCAATGATTACTAACATTTAACAGTTTTAACAGCCCGCCTTACATTCTCTGCTGACTTGAGATGATTCTCAGTTCAAGAGAGCCAATGATTGTGTTTTTCCAGAACAAAGGTGGAAATCTGCTCTGGCCAAGTGCTGAGCCTGCCATAATAGAATCAGAAGCATCCCCAGTCACTAATGCTGCCAATTGTCCTCTGTCCCAGGGCTTTTCATTCCATGAGCCATTACACATCTAAGCTTATAAACAGTTCCCTTGGGCACACTATAATACCCACCTGAATACATCCTGCCAGCTGAAATTTCCTTTGTTCCAAGTTAGAAATCAGTGTCCCCAACATGGAAACCATGGATCCAGACTATTTGAAGTTCCAATTCAGTGCTGCAGAATGATCCTCTTTATTTTCTGTTTAATATAAGATAAACAAATCTAGGGGACTTCCCGTCAAGATGGCAGTGTTGGTAAACGTGGTGCTCGCCTCCTACCACAACCACATCAAAATGACAACTAAACTACAGAACAACCATCATTCAGAACTGCCTAATATTGAGCTGAATAGAAGTCCTACAACGACAAAATTAAGGAAGCAGCCACATCTAAACTGGTAGGAGGGGTGGAGGTGCAGACGGGCTGGTCCCACATCCACATGAGGCAGATAAAAATCAAGAGGGACACCTTGGCTCTGAAGGTTCTCCCTGAGTAACAAGGGGTCCCTGTCACATATCAGGCAACCCAGCTCAGGATTCCAGTGCCAGGAAGAGAAGTCCTTATAACTTCTGGCTGTGATAACCAGCAAAAATTGAGGCTGAGAAAGGCTGAGGTTGCTGGAGCCCCGGGCAGCTCCTCTTAAAGGGCCCAAGAATCGACTTACTGGAACTCACTCCCCCTGAGCTCCAGGGTACAGGGGAGGCAGCTTGAAAAACACCAGAGACATACAGGAAAGAACTGAGCTGTTTGGCATCAGGGCAAGAGCTGGAAAGGCAGCTCTATTCCAGACAGATGTGCTGGCGGAGGCTATTATTTCTTTGGTGAGCCCTTACCCCATAAGGCCAGCAGACAGACACCATATCTAAGACTCCATTAACCTGGTTCACACTATTTGCTCCACTCTGGTGATTCCCTGAGGCCCTGCCCCACGCAACTTTTGGGCCCACCCAAGCTGTTTCCAGTGGCTTTGCCATAGGATTAGCCTGTTTTGGCTCCTACTTCAGATTTTCCTAAAATTTCTCAGACAAGCAGCATATGGCCATAGTGAGCTTCATACATCTCCCTAAGTGGTCCCAGGCCTGGCACTAGAAACAGCCAGCCTTGGTTCACATCTTGGCTTTGCCTGAGCACCTTCAAGTGCAGCACAAGAAGCAGCCATCAGCTGATTGCTTTGTAGGTTATGCCTTGTGGCCCAACATAGAACACAGGCAACGGCTGACCTTGCCCCAGAGCAGAACACCCAGGGGACAGCTTCAGACCACGTGGAAACACCACCACACAACCACCTCCACAAATGACACACTCACGGAATGGACTCAGAGCCCTGCTGAAGTAAGTTTTGCTCTGTGTGGTTGACCCCTACACAGCTGATCTTCCAAGGTCGTCAGAGGTCAGTGGTCAGTGAACACAGCCAGTCCTTGCACCTTATCAGCCTGAGTAAAACCCTCCAATTGATGTGCCAACAGCAATCAAGACTCAACTACAACAGAAGGGTGTAAAGTTCAAATGAGGAGTACAGCTTGAGGACATAGCTGAGTGACCAGTGAGGCTGTGCCACTGGACCCTATAGGACGCCTACTATAACAAGCCACCCTAGGAAACCTAGGAGACATAGCAACTTTACCTAGTACATAGAAACAAACACAGGGAGGCAACCAAAATGAGGAGACAAAGAAATATGTCCCAAATGAAAGAACAGAGCAAAACTCCAGAAAAAGAACTAAATGAAATGGAGATAAGCAATCTAACAGATGCAGAGTTGAAAACACTGCTTATAAGGATGCTCAATGAACGTAGTGAGAATTTTCAAGGAATTTTATGAGAACATCAAAGAACTTAGTGAGGACCTCAAGAGTATAATAAAGAACCCATCAGAAATGAAAGATGTGGACATTATAAAATGGTGGGAGAGAGAATGGAAGCTACACAGACCGTCTCCCAGGACCAAACTGGAATTATAACTAAAACAGACAAATCAATGGGGAAAAGCAACAGAAAAGCAGCTTGTGAGAATCATATAACCAGGGACACTGACTCGATCTTGGTAGGATTGCGGAGGCATGAGAGGGAGGCTGGGAGCCCACAGACAGCAGAAGCCTTAGCTGTGAGTAGAGCCCTCGGGTTAAACTCCCAAGCAGCTCCACAGCACAGAACAAAGACAGATGCTAAAACAGCCACAGCCAGCAGAGGGAGGGCAGGCTGGACTGAAACTGTGTGAGGACACTCGGGATTTGGAGTGGGCTCAGAGCTTTTGCTGAGTTGCATCCATGCAGGACGATGGCCATCTTGCTTTTCCCCAGGGCTCTGAGAAGAGGCAGCGGCCCCTACCTCAGAGATTCAACACCCCCCCCAGGTAAACAATTGAAATGTAAATTGAGGCACACTAACAACCAGCATCAGTCCTACCCTCGGGAAATCTTCTTACACTGAGCAGCTGAGGGAATTTTTCATTCAACTGACAACCCAAAACTCTTCAAGTAACTGCTACTGCTAGCCTCCAGGCAAAAAGCTAGAGGATAACTGTACCATTCCTGGGCAAGAAACTCTAACCAGGAAAGTAAGACTTGACAGTGGTATTTAACATGGGTCCTCCCTCGCTCATCCAAAGCCAGGAGAGGGAAACACAAACAGCAGAACACCAATACTCACAGGAAAAATTTGGTAGGCTCCAAAGCCCACTATGATAGCCCAAATAGTGAAACACGGAAACAAAAACCAAATAAAAGAATAAGAGACCTCTACCAAAGATGAGATCATTGTGAGCAGTTAGGCAACTTAACACAGCTAGAATTCAGAGCCATGATCTGAAGGAAGCTCAACAGCATGAGTAAGGACATAGAGATGTTGAAAATAAACCAACTGGAAATTAAAAATCACCAAGAAGAAATCAAGATGGTATATCAGAAATAAACAACACATTGGAAGGTCTAAACAGCAGAGGAGAGGAAGTGGAAGAGCAGATGAGTGAATTAGAAGACAGGGTAGAAAAAAATCAACCAATCAGAAAACCAAAAGACAAAAATAATTAAAAGACAGAAAGACAGCTTTAGAGAACTGTGGGACAACTGGAAACATAATAATATTTGCATTATAGGAGTCCCCGAAGAAGAAGAAAATGAGCAAGGGTTAGAGACTATATTTGAAGTGACAGAAAATTTCCCTAATTTGGTAAAGGAGGAAGACATTCAAGTTCAAGAACAACATAGAGCCCCGAGTAAGAAGAACCCAAACAGGCCCACACCAAGACACATAGTAATTAAAATGCCAAAAATTAAAGACAAAGAGAAAATCCTTCAAGCAGCAAGAGATAAGCAACAGGTTACCTACAAAGGAACCCCCATAAGGCTATCAGATGACTTCTCACAAGATACACTACAGGCCAGAAGGGAATGGCATGAAGTAATCAAGGTCATTAAAAACAAGGATCTGAATCCAAGACTACTCTACCCAGCAAGACTGTCATTCAAAATAAAAGGTCAAATAAAGAGTTTCTCAGACCAAAAAAGGCTAAGGGAATATATTAGCACCAAAATAACACTGCAAGATATGCTAAGAGGCCTGCTGTAAGTAGCAGGAGAAATAGGAAGAAAAATATAACCACACTAAACAAAAATGGTAATAAATAAGTACATATCAATAATCACCTTAAATGTAAATGGATTGAATGCTCCCATAAAAAGACAGAGTAGCTGACTGGATAAGAAAGCATGACTCATCTATACGTTGTTTACAAGAGACCCACCTCACAACAAAAGACTCACATAGGTTGAAAGTGAAAGGATGTAAAACAACTTACAAGCAATGGAAAGCAAAATAAAGCTGGGGTAGCAATACTCATATCTGATAAAATAGATTTCAAAATGAAGGCCATAACTAGAGACAAGGAAGGCCACTACATAATATTGAAAGGGTCTATCCAACAGGAATATAAACATATATACACCCAATATAGGAGCACCAAAATACAGTGATACCTCGGTTCTCGAACGCCTCGGATTTCGACCAAATCGGTATTTGACCAGGAGATTCAAGAAACTTTTGTCTTGGAATGCGAACAAATATTTGGAACTCGAACTTCCGAGATGAGCCGAGTTGAGCCGAATGGCGTTCATTTGGCCCAGCGCGCCTTGCTTGCGTCATCAGTGTGAGTGCAGAGAGAGAGTCACGCTTTGTGGAGAGAGTCACGCTTTGTGGAGAGAGTCACGCTTTACACTGAATTTAACCCTTAGACATACTGTACACTTTTATTTCTTGTTGAGACTTATGTTTTTCTACATATTATATACAAATTAGGCCAGTAAATAGGCATTTTCTGGGGCTTGGAACGAATTAATCCAGTTTCCATTATTTCCTATTGGGTTTCATTGCTTCGGTTCTCGAACAATTTGGTTCTCGACCGTCCTCCTGGAACGAATTATGTTCGAGAACCGAGGTATCACTGTATATTAAAAATCTTCTGGAGGACTTCAAAGGAGAAATTGACAGCAATACAATCATAGCAGGGAAATTCAACACCCCGTTGACACCACTGAATAAATCCTCTAGACAAAAAATTAGCAAGGAAACAGACACTCTAAATGAAGCACTAGACCAAATGGATTTAATAAATATCTACAGAGAAATACACCCCAAAACTACAGAATTCACATTCTTCTCAAGTGCACATGAGACATTCTCAAAGATAGACCATGTGATAGGACAAAAACTAAATCTCTACAAGTTCAAGAAGATTGAAATCATATCAAGCATCTTCTCAGATCACAATGACATGAATCTAAAAATCAATAGCAACAAGAATATGCAAAGACATTTGAACACATAGAGACTAAATACGGTGTTATTAAACAATGAATGGGTTACCATGGAGATCAAAAAAGAAATTAAAAACTTCATGAAAACCAATGAAAATGAACACACAGCAACACAAAATCTATGGGATGCAGCAAAAGCAGTTCTGAGAGGGCAGTTCATAGCACTACATGCCTACCTCTAGAAGCAAGAACAATTTCTAATTGACTGTCTAACCTCACAACTTAAATAATTATAAAACAAACAAAAAGAAAACCCCAGAGCAAGTAGAAAAAAGGAAATAGTAAAAATCAGAAATAAAGTAAAAATAGTGATAGAAAATAAATGACATAGAGACCAAAAAATAATAATAATAATAATAATTCAAAGGATCAAAAAAACATAGAGCTAGTTTTTCAAAAAGATAAATAAGATTGATGGACCCTTAGCTAGACTCACCAAGAAACAAAGAGAGAACCCAAATGCACAAAATCAGAAATGAAAGAGGAGAAGTAACAAGTGACACCACAGAAATACAAAAGATTGTTAACAGCTACTATGAACAATTATATGGCAACAAATTTGACAATCTAAGCGAAACGGACAAATTTCAAGAAACACACAGTCTCCCAAAACTGGACCGCGAAGAGATAGAACACTTGAACAGACCCATAACAACTAAGGAAATTGAAGAGGCATTCAAGAGTTTCCCAGCAAACAAAAGCCCATGCCCAGATGGCATCACGAGAAGGTTTTACCCAACATTCAAAAATGAACTAACACCCATTCTCCTCAAACTGTTTCAAAAAATTCAAGAAGAAGAAATACTTCCAAACTTGTTTTATGAAGCCAGCATAATTCTAATTCCAAAACCAGAAAAAGACACTACAAAGAAAGAAAACTACAGGCCAATATTCCTGATGAACATAGATGCCAAAATCTTGAACAAAATACAAGAAAATCAGACCCAGCAATACATCAAAAAAATTATTCACCATGACCAAGTGTGACCCATCCCAGGGATGCAAGGCTGGTACAATATTTACAAATCAATAAATGTGATACACCACATAAACAAAATAAAGAATAAAAACCACATGATCATATTAATAGATGCTGAAAAAGCATTTGATAAAATCCAGCATCCATTTCTGATAAAAACACTCAGTAATGTGGGAATAGAAGAATCATATCTTGACATAATAAAGGCCAAATATGAAACACCTACAGCCAACATTATACTCAATGGGCAGAAACTAAAAACATTTTCCCTAAGTACAGGAACAAGACAGGGAAGCTCACTTTTGCTACTCTCATTTAACATAGTATTGGAAGTCGTAGCCACAGCAATCAGACATGAAGAAAAAATAAATGGGATCCAAACTGGAAAGGAGGAAGTGAAACTGTCCTTATTTGCAGATGACATGATATTAAACATAGAAAACCCTAAATACTTCATCAAAAATCTACTAGTCTTAATAAATAAATGTGGCAAAGGCGCAGGATACAAAATTAACGTCTATAAATCAATGGAATTCCTAAACACCAATGATGAACTCACAGAAAGAGAAACTAAAAAAACAATCCCATTTACCACCATGGCAAAAAAATTAAGATACCTAGGAAAAAACTTAACCAAAGAAGTAAAGGACCCATTTGCAGAAAACTACAGGACATTGAAAAAGAAATAGAGGAAGATATGAAAGTGGAAACACATACTTTGTTCATGGATTTGAAGAATTAACATCATTAAAATGTCCATATTACCCAAAGCAATCTATAGGTTCAATGCAATCTCCATCAAAATACCAATGACATATTTCACAGAACTAGAACAAATACTTCAAAAGTTCATATGGAACCAAAAAAGACTTCGAATAGCCACAGCAATCTTGAAAAAGAAGGACAAAGTAGGTGGGATCACAATACCGGATATCAGGTTATACTACAAAGCGACTGTAATCAAAACAACCTGGTACTGGCACAAGAACAGACATATAGTCCAGTGGAACAGAATAGAGAACCCAGAAATGGACCCAAGACAATATGCTCAATTAATATTTGACAAAGTGAGCAAGAGCATACAATGGAGTAAAGACAGCCTCTTTAATAAATGGTGCTGGGAAAATTGAACAGCTACATGCAAAAAAATGAAACTAGACCATCAACTTACAACATACACAAAAATGAACTCAAAATGGATAAAAATCTTAAATGTGACCTGTGAATCCATAAAATTTCTAGAAGAAAATATAGGCAACAAAATTTTGGACATTATACGCAGCAGAATTTTCACTGATACATCACCTATGGCACAGAAACAAAGGAAAAAATAAACACATGGGACTACATCAAACTCAAAACCTTCTGCACAGCAAAAGAAACAACCATCAAAATGTAAAGGCAACCCACTGTATGGGAGGACATCATTGCCAATGATACATCAGTTAAGGGGTAAATTTTCAAAATATAGAGAGTACTCATACAACTCAACAAAAGGAAGACAAAGAACCCAACTAAAAAATGGGCAGAGGAGCTGAATACACACCTCTCCAAACAGGACATACAAATGGCCAAGAGACATATGAAGAAATGCTCAACATCACTAATCATCAGAGAGATGCAAGTTAAAACAACAATGAGGTATCACCTCACCCCTGTCAGAATGGCCACCATCAACAAATCATCAAACAACAAGTGTTGGCGAGGGTGTGGAGAAAAGCGGACTCTAGTACACTGCTGGTGGGAATGCAGACTGGTGCAACCCCTATGGAAAACAATATGATGTTACCTCAAAAAATTAAAAGTTGAACTTGCATTTGACCCAGTGATCCCGCTTCTAGGAATATACCCTAAGAAGCCTGAAACACCAATTAGAAAGAATATATGTACCCCCATGTTCATAGCAGCACTATTTACAATAGCTAAGATCTGGAAACAGCCCAAGTGTCCATCAGTAGACGAATGGATAAAAAAGCTGTGGTACATATACACAATGGAGTGTTATGCAACTGTACGAAAGATCTCCTATCCTTTGAGATGACATGGAGGGACTTGAAAAGTATTATCCTAAGTGAAACAAGACAAGCATAAAAAGACAAATACCACATGATCTCACTTATTTATGAAATATAATGAACATAACAGTCTGAGGAATATGGTAGAGCCAGAAGCATGGAAGTAGGGTACAGACTGACAATCCTCAGAAGAGGAGGTGGTGGGGAAAGCTATGAGATAAAACACAGAACGTATATGCATGTATGCATAATCAATGGACATAGACAACAAAGCCGAGGACAGGGTGGTGGGGATGGGAGGAGGGTATCAATGGGGTAAATAAAGATGGGAAACATCTGTAACAAAAATAAAATTAAAAGAGAAAGAAAAAGAAATGAAATATGCACTAACTGAAATAAAGGATAATTTACAGAGAATCTAGACTAGATGAAACAAGAAGCAAACCATCAAACCATTGATTTGGAATACATGGAAGCAAAAAAAGAACCAATCAGAACAGCAAAGAGAAAAAAAATTCAAATAAATGAGGGTAGTATATGGAGCCTCTGGGACATCTTCAAACATACCAACATTTGCATCATAGGAGTACCAGAAGGAGAAGAGAGAGAGCAAGAAATCGAAAACCTATTTGAAAAAATAATGACAGAAAACTTCCCTAACATGGTGAAGGAAACAGACATACAATTCCAGGAAGCACAGAGAGTCCCAAACAAGATGAACCCAAAGAGGTTCACCCCAAGACACATCATCATCAAAATGCAAAAGGTTAAAGACAAAGAGAGAATCTTAAAAGCAGCTAGAAAAAGCAGTTAGTTATCTACAAGGGAGCTCCCATAAAACTGTCAGCCTATTTCTCAAAAGAAACTTTGTAGGCCAGAAGGGACTGGCAAGAAATATTTAAAGTGATGAAAAGCAAGGACCTACAATCAAGATTACTCTATCCTTCAAAATGATCATTTAGAATTGATGGACATATAAAGAGTTTCCCAGACAAGAAAAAGCTATAGGAGTTCATCACCACCAAACCAATATTATATGAAATGTTCAAGGGTCTTCTTGAAGGACAAGAAGAACAAAAATATGAACAATAAAATGGCAAGAAATATATATCTATCAACAATTGAATCTACAAACAAAATGAGCAAGCAGAACAGAAACAAACTCATAGATACAGAGAACTTTTTGTTGCTTGCCAGATGGGAGAGGGTTGGGGAGATGGGTGAAAAAGATGAAGGGATTAAGAAATACAAGTTGGTTTTTAGACTAACAAACCTCAAAGGGAAGGAAGGAGGGAGGGCAGGAAGAAAGAAACCAAAGAACTTCTATGCATATATGCATAACCAATGGACACAGACAATAGTGTGTGGAAGGTAGGAGGGGAGGAAGGGGCAAGGGGGGAAAAGGGTGGAATTTATTCAACAATAAAGATAATTTTATTTTATTTTATTTTATTTTTTTTATCCTCACCCGAGGACATTTTTCCATTTTTTGTTCAGGTAGAGTGAGAGGGAGAGAGAGGAACAGAGAGAGAGAGAGAAACATCGATGTGAAAGGAACACATCGAGTGGCTGCCACCCGCACAACCCAACCAGGGCCGGGGACAAACTGCAACCGAGGTACGTGCCCTTAGCGGGAACCGAACCCGGGTCTCTCAGGATCGCAGGTCGACGCTCTAACCGCTGAGCCAAACCGGCCAGGGCAATAAAGATAATTTTAAAAAGGAAAAAAAATCAACAAATCTTTAGCAAATATGAGAACCAGTCATTTATTCATTTTTCACAGAAATTAACTCAAAATGGATCATAGACATAAATGTAAAATGAAAATCTATAAAACTTCTAGAAGATTACATGGAAGAAAATCTAGGTGACCTTGGGTTTTGCTGTAATACAACAACAACAAAAGTATGATCCATAAAAAAATTTTAATAAATGGGACCTTATTAAAATTAAAAACTTCATCTCTGTGATACTATTAAAAGAATAAAAAGACAAGGACAGACCAGAAGAAAATATTTGCAAAACATGTATCTGATAAAGTACCTGCATCTAAAACATACAAAGAATTCTTAAAATTTAGCAACAATAAAAAACTCCTCTAAACAACCCAATTAAAAAGTGGGCAAGAGATCTGAACAAACAAACAAACAAAAAAACCTCATCAAAGGAAATGTATAGATGGCAAATAACTATTTGAAAAGATGCTCAATATCATATGTCATCAGGGAATTGCAAATTAAAACTAGATACCACTACACACTTATTAGAATGATCAAAGTCCAAAGCACTGATAGCACCAAATGCTACTGAGGCTGTGGAGCAACAGGAATGCTCATTCATTGCTGGTGGGAATACAAAATAATATAGCCACTTTAGAAAGCAGTTGGGAGGTTTCTGACAAAACTAAACATATGGCCCAGCAATTATGCTCCTTGATATTTACCCAAATGAGTTGAAAACTATGTACATTAAATATTTATAGCAGATGTATTTGTAATTGACAAAATTTGAAAGCAATCAAGACGTCCTTCAGTAGGTGAATGGATAAGAAAGCTGTGGTACATCCAGACAATGGAATATTATTCAGAATTTTTTTAATGAGCTAACAATCCATAAAAGATAAGGAGAAAACTAAAATGCATAGCATTAAATAAAAGAAACCAATCTGAAAAGACTACATACTGTATGATTCCAACTATATGACATTTTAGAAAATGCAAAACTCTAGAGAAAGTGAAAAAAAAATTAGTGATTTGGGGAAGAGGAGAGGGATGAATAATAAGTGGAGCAAAAGAAATTGTTAGGGCAGAAAAACTGTTCTGTATGACAGTATAATGGTGGATACATGACATTATGCATTTGTCAAAACCCATAGACTTGTACAACACAAAGACCGAACCCTAATACAAACTATGGAATTTAGTTTATAATGTACCAATATTGGTTGATTGTTGGTTTATCAGTTGTACCAAATGTACCATAACTCATGCTAGATGTTAATAGAAGAAACTGGGGAAAAGGGTTATGTGAGAATTTTCTGTACTTTCTGCTCATTTTTTCTGTGTACCTAAAACTGATCTAAAATTAAAGTTTATTAATTTAAAAAATGCAGTTTCTATGCTGTATATTGCACAATCTCATATTTATTAAAATACCTATAGTTATATGGACTCAGAAAAGAATCTAGAGAATAAAAAACAACATGTGAAGTTATGTTTGCATGGTAGAATTGGGGGAGGTTTTATGATCTGTAATTTCTGATTTTTTAATATGTATTGCTGAGTTGTTAAATACACATTAAAAAGGGGAGAACTTTCTTGCATTGAAAATCAGATCCTCAAAGAGTTAAATACAAAAATGACTCTTACTAATGAGAACTTACCACTTACAGATATTTTGCATATGATAGCTGATTCAACCCCTGAAAGTTAGCTTTTATGCCCAATTGTGTAGATGCAAAACTTAGACATTAAATACTTTGCTTGACATCATATATGTCCCTATGATTTTGGGAAAGACAGGCTAAACATGCCCTTTTTCCTTTTTGGTGCTATAGTTCCAGTGTGTGTGGATTCAAGTATAGGCATGTTAACTGCTATGCCAGAGATGACTTCATCTCAACCAGAGAAAAATCATTTTACCTCCCTCAACTCAAGATGAATGTCCTGTTGGTGTGTAAGTTTGGGCAAATATTACATAATCAGAGCTGAAAAATATGTTATGTTATCACTAAGCACTTAAGTGAATGCTGGCTTTCTATCTAAAAACATGAAAAGCAAGTCATTTTTCTAAAGTAATACCTCAGCTGTATATCAACAACATTACTAGCCTCATATTCTATAAGTAGACTTATAGATAACACCTTGTCAAAAGAGAAAGTGAATTTCCATTTATGCTATTATTTGCTTTCCTATATTATCTCTGGGAAGGAAAATGGGCTGGGTTTGTTTTGTTTTTAATTATTCACACACAGAGGCTGCTACATGTTTCATACCTATTTGCAAGGCTATTTTATTAGACTGTTATTTTAAAAATTGCCTGCTGGTGCAATTCTGGAGAAAGATGGTTCTTCAGGCTAACCACAAACTGTGCACCTTGACCACTGCCTTGGTGACCACTGCCTTGGGTTGCATGCTCCCAGAAGTAGCTTCTGGGACAGGAATTTAGGTACAAATAGGCAATCATTTGGCAGGTGACCCCAGGAAACACCAATAGGGTAGTGGGGTGGTGAAGCAAGGAAGGGTAGGAAAGAAGCCCATACAGGGATCATTGAGCCAGTTATCACGGTACCCCAAAACTTTCAGTGTTCAGGCCCCTTCAGATTCAGCCACTCTAGGTTAAGAACATGCCATGCTCTTCACAGCAGGTGCTGGCTCCTCCCACCTGAGGCTAAGGGGAGCCACACCCATGTTCTGCCTTTCCTTTCACCTCCTGGTTACTGGTTGTCTTAGTTTGGTTTCCCCTGAAGTAGACCGAGAGACAAGGAAAGCACAGGCAGTTTATGTGGGAGGTGATGCCAGAAAACACTGGTGGGGAGGAGAAAAGGGAGACAGGACACAAACAGGGTTAGGGTTCAGCCCATCTGAGCCTGAGGCATGTATATATCGTACTTCTCGGGCAGTGGCCTGACCTGCAGAGATTTGTGTGGGGTTCTGGCAGCATCTCCCACTCTTCTCTTCCTAGGGAAAGTAATCTGTGCTTTTTAGAAAATGAGCACCAGATTCTACTGGAAGCCACCTGCCCACAGTGTGCCCACAAGGACCAAATGCAGGCTGTCCCCTACTGTGGGTGTGCTGAGCAGGGATGGTTTTTGGCTGACATGGGGACTTGAGAGAATGTTTCCACATTTGGCTGTGCATCAGAGCATAGCCAACCTGGCCTCCTGTGTGGCCACTTTGAGCATTGATGGAGCTCCCTGTGTAGTGTCACATGGAAAGCATTTTTGTCACAAATTGAATTTGTACTTCTCCACCTATTGTACTCCCAGAGACGTTTTAACGACACCAGGAAATCTGGGGACAAAAATCTTCCACCCCAAGTTTTTTCTTTCTTCTACAGGAGATTGGATTCCTTAACTGAGAACAGTGGCAGAAAGGAGGCTTACGTTTTCTTAACTCACATACCTCTCTGTGCAGTGAGGATTCTCAAAGTGCGGGCATCAGCCTGGCTCACTGATGTGTGTGATGTGGTTTTCTAAACCAACCTCTATATGCTTAATCTTCAGTGCATGATAAAGGAAGGGAAGTTGGGAGAAGTGGAGAGAGATCAGGTTAATTTAAGACTTTTTAATAAAGGGGATGGGGGAGAAAAAACAGACTTGACAATTTATTAACATATAATCCTACTAAGATTTTCTCCACCATATGCCAGCACAACAGCATACTGGAAATGTGTGCTAATTACCTCTGTTGCATCATGTGTGTATGCTTTATATACAGCCCCTGACCTTTTTGTTAATAACTTTGCATTATATTTATTGACCTGAAACAAATTGAATTCAGTGGCATTCACTCAAGAATTGAATTACATAGTCTTCTTAATTGGTCTCTTATTTATTTAAATGTGAAAAAGTAACGGCTTGCCACCTGTAATTTTTTTTCCAACAAAATAAGATTAGAATTCTAATATTTTCCCCAAGCTAGATGATTTTTTTCAATCATATAGCCATGAATATATATTAGCCATAAAACTGTAGTTCTGGTATTATCTCCAAAAATAATCTCTTAATTTTCTTTTTCGTTGCCAGTGCCCTGGAAAATGCTGATATAAAAACATATTAATTACAGGAGATTTATGTAAATTAGCTGGGCTTGGAAGGCTTTTCTGGGAAGTGGCCTCAGAATAGGCGACACTCCATCTCCATCACCAATAGTTACACTGTCTTACCCTCTCCAGCTCTTTGGAGCCTTCTTATGTGATTTAATATACCTCTGAATGGCAAAATCGAGAGCGCTAAGACGGGAATATGTTAAGCATGTGAAGATATTTTCCGCTGCATTTGTTGGTTTTAAGTCCTTGAGCTGCATTGTCTGTTGACTGGAGGAGGGCAGAAATCTAATTTCAGGAGTTTAGTGATGTTCTCCTATCGACGGTTTCACAGGCAATAGACACCGCCAGTAACATTGTTCTTAACACCATTTACTCATCTATTTCCTTGGAGGATTCTTGCTGATGATCGAAGAGATAGGCGTCACAGGAAATTTTTGGCTTTGCTTTCTAATTCCAGTGTGAAATTAATTGTCCCAACTGCAAAGAACTACTTACTCCTTTACTTACTATGTTTAACTTAAAAATGCAAATGTTATTAGTGGACTGATGACTGATAAGGGTGCCTTTGTGCCTGGCTTTAACCTCTATTAGTGAGGATTATGAGGACGTAGCCACATTGGCATTTTCTAAGTGTCACCATGACAGCACTTGCTGTACAAATGCCTAGCTGTCACCGTGAGTTTTATCACTCGGTTTTTCCCTCCGAATGTAGACTAATAAGCCCAGAAATTACAATTGCCTCCCTGCTGAATCTGTGATAGGCGGAAATAATGATATCAGTGCCCTGCTAATCTTCTTGCCTCTGCGCTTGGCACTGTCCTATTGAGTCACCTGTCACACTCCGCTTTGATGGGGCGAATTCAATCTTCCTGCTGTAATGACAATGGGGCCATTTTAATGTTTGGAAATGATTATGTGGAAGCTTTGTCGTGTTCTGTCTTGGCAAGCAAACCAGGGTGCCCTGCACACCAGGAGAGCCGTCTGTGGCTTTCGGGAAGGTAGTGGAGATGCCGAGTTATTGGGAAATGGGCCTCAAAGTCAGCTTCATTGTCAGTCTCTCAGGGGGAAGGATGGGGAGGGAAAAAGGTGAGATCACTCTTGCAAAAGCATAGCCATTGGCTATGCTTGTCGTTGTCTGCACAAATTTGCTTCTAAGAGGATTTCCCAGGACCAGCTGTGCCATTCAAGGAGGCAGGGATGGCTGGAGTTTATAAATAATTACTGTCACACTATCAACATCATTTGCTGGGCTACAGGTAAGGCAGCATTATATGGATTGTGGAATACTTCTCTAGGACATTAACCAAATCAAATTACTCTTACCCCAGGCCTGCTATATCCTTGTTCTTTGAGAGTATTATTGCTGCAGAGCCAGAAAATTGTAACTCAGAAAATGCCAGGTGTTGAGACCTGGAGCAACAATATCCCACTGCTACTGTCAATTTCTAAAACTACTTTGGAAAACCAGGAGTTTCTACTAAAGCCAGCAATTTCATCTCTAGCTAGATAGCCAACAGAAATGTGTCTTGTAGCTTCTTTTATGATAGTGCCAAACTTAAATTCATCAAAATGCCCATCAACAGTACAATGGATAAACCAATGGAAAATAAGTTTATAATGGAATATTACATAGCCATCAGAGTGAAATACAACTACATGGATGAATTTCACAAACATGATGCTAAATGAAAAAAGCAAAACGAGAAAGAGTATATATATTCATTTTATTCCATTTATAAACATTCAGAGGCAGGTAAAACTGCTCTATAGTGTGAGATGTTGGGATTGTGGTTACCCTAAATGGGAGTAATGACAGAAAGAAGACAGAAGGGAAGCTTCTTGGGGCAAGTAATGTTCTGATCCTTGATCCAAGCTCTGGTTACACTAGTGCATTTGGTCTGCAAAGATTCATTGATTGTGTGCTTTTCTGTAAGTACATTATACTTTAATAAAGGGTTTTAAATTACATTTAACTTAACATTTTTAATGTAATATATGAGGCATCTTTATGATCTCTCTGCCTTTATAGCATTGATACCATTGTAATTAACCTAGTTATAAATAACAGGAAAAGAGTAAAGGAAATAACATAGGCATGCCATTTGTGCAGCTTTGCCAGGAAGCTGCAGTTTAACACTCCCCAGGGAGCCACTGGTCTATTCCCCACAGATCACTGGGGGAAGAGACTGGACAAGGAGAAGAATAGATGCATACCCAGTAAAGTTAGAGTGAAATAGGAAAGATACTTGCTTGTCACTTACACCTGGGAGCAGGTCATTGGCCAGAGTAGGCGTGGCCACTACAAGCACAGGAAGAGATGAGATATTTAATCTCTCTCTCTCTTTTTTTTTTTTTTTTTTTTTTATCCTCACCCAAGGAGATTTTTCCATTTGTTTGTTTAGATGGGGCGGGGGGAGACATTGATGTGAAAGGTACACATTGAGTGGCTGCCACCCGCACAACCCAACCAGGGCCAGGGACAAACTGCAACTTTGGTGCCCTTAGCGGGAACCAAACTCAGGTCTCTCTGGACCGCAGGCCGATGCTCTAACCGCTGAGCCAAACCAGCCAGGGCGAGATATTTAATCTCTTAAACAAAGGAGTCCAGGGTCTTGCATTATGGCATGTTGCACTTGACTAATGGACTGTAACTAGCCTGATGCTGCACCAGACCCATTTCCAACATGGAATGGAAACTTTGGATGCTGACTTTGCTTCTAGCTCTACTGAATACCCAGCTGCACATCCTCCAGGACTTGACTAAGGAAAATTGAATTTTGAAAACCTAGAGATGTAATTCCATGCAAATAAAAAGCACTCATCCTCCCATGTGAGTCTCAGAAAGTTATTTTTCTTGGCATATTGTAAGGACTCCACCCCAAGCACCCAGTGTGGAAGAGGATACCCTACTTCCACTGATAATAGCATGAGGAGAATCAATTATAGCCATGCCACTTTGAAGGTGGACTTCAGGCTCCCTCACCAATTACCTTCTCTGCTTACATGGGATCTGAAAAGGAAGCAAGCACACTCCTCTCTAAAAGGTGGTCATTGAAAACTGGAGGGGGACAGTGCTGAATTATCTGAATTCCGAGCATGTGTAGCATCCTATCAATGTAAATCCCTCATCTTTGAGAGAACAGAGAAGGTGCTGAAGCCATAGCAAGAGTGTTTGCTACATTCTTCAGGAGACTGGGCAGGTGCTACAGTCCACAGAAGTGAAGAATCAGGAACCTCGGGACTGCTTCCCAACTAGTCTTCTACAAATGCTTCCTAACCTGCTTCAAATCACAGCTTTTCTGATGCATTCACCAAATATAAGCCATGTGAATTCGAAGTGCTCCCTTTAGTAACTACTACTTATATAGCTTCCCTATTTGAACAATAAAAGCTGAAGGAAATCATTTTTATCTTTGGTAATCACATCCCAGAGGGATAGCAGCACATGGAACACACATAACCCACAGCCTCTAATCCTTCTAGAAGGGCAGCTCCCAACCTTCCTGTTAACATGCAAAAAAGGTGTGCAGAAATAAACCATACTTCAATAGACCAAATCATGTGTAATTGGACAGGGCTCTGTAATGTAAATTGCTTGGCCTGTTTCAAAAACAAAATGGAGATGCCCCTGGCCGATTAAATAGTCGTCAAATTCACTCTCTGTCTTCATTTATTTCTTCTGACAGTCTATTTTGTTCATCTTATCTGTCCAGATATAAGGTTCATTTAAAGCTCACATGGGAGGATGAGTGCTTTTTATAGTAACAAAAAAAGTCAATTGCATACACATTTTAATCTCACTACATAAAACTTTAGCAGGATCTTGGTTTTTCTTAAACATGAAACTATAAAAAAATATTTTAAATATTACCAATAACCAAAGCAACAACAAACCCACCCAATTTTAAATTATTTTCAAGGAAATTGGGCTTTCTCTATCATTTGTTAGCAATGTGATCTTGGAAAGTCTCTCTGAACTTCAGTTTCCTCATTTGTATAGTATGAGTAAGAAAAGTACCAGCCCCACAGGGTCACTATGAGGATCAAAAGACATAACGCATATAGAACACTTATAATGGTGCCCAGTGAATTAGATGCACTCAATAAATGGTAGCCCCTAGAACAATTATGATTATGATACTATTTCGTTGAGCAAAGTTCATCAACAAGCTTTCTGGGAAACAAAACCCACACTTGACTAAGGCAGTCAAAGCCCTTCAAAGCCTGACTTCAAGCTGCTGCAAAGCTCGAATATCTGCAACAGATTGGACCTCTCCCCATTTTTCAAACACGCTGTCCTCCCTTCATTTTCTCTACTCCTTTTCCTGCAAGCATCTGTGATGAAATTTTTCTCTCTCTCTGTATTTATTTCTTCCAGTTTAGAACACAGACAAGAACCTTTCCTTCATAAACCCTTTGTTCTCTTATATGGGTACCCAGAGGCAAATAGAGAGCAAGTCCTCACAAATTTTATTTTTGTGGCAGAGCAGTTATTACTTTACCATTACCCATGTGATCTCTTTCACTTTCTAGCCTCCCTTGCAATGTAACTTGTTCTAACCAATAACATGTGCACAAAAGAGATGCATGACACTTTCAGGATTAGTTCATGCTCAGCTATGCAGTCTTTCTCTTTACCCACCACAGCGACCTCAGAAGGCACATGCTCCAAAGGAAGCAGCAACAGAATGGCAGCACCCCCATCAGCATGGGTCCCTTACTGAGGACACCCCAACCAACCTGGATGGAGTATCCAGATCTTCACTGTCTGAACCACTGAACCACCTAGCCTGATTAGTGCATCTTCCTTTTCTGTGTTCTTAGATCCCTCAGAATCTGTACCTTAATAGGTGATATATCAGAGTGGTTGGAATGTGTGTGTGTGTACACATGTACACACATGAATTTTCCTCCTGGCAAGGCTGTCCTCTCCTAGAATTCAGGAGTCAAGTTGGCTTTATCTTTGACCTTCCCATGACCCCCACCAGATGATGGAACACAGTAGGAGTTAGAAATATTTGTTAAATTAATTGTGCTTTCCTTTGTTTTTGAATTAGGACAAAGTATAAATGGGTAATGGTGCAACTTTGAGGGTACTTTTCCCTACACATAGAGGCAAATGATTATTCTCCACCTTGGGGAATATCTTCCCTTTCAATAAAAAACCTACCTACGATACTTCAAGCCATTTGAATATGAACCATCATCACAGTTCCAGGAGGTGCCAAGACGCCTCCTTCTCTTAAGAGACTGTTTCCAGCCTCACTGGTTGAGCTATAAGTAACCCCTCCCCACCAAAAATGATTTGTAGCAAGTTTGTGAATTTTAATAGGCAATGACAGTGTGTTTCTGTGAAAGCAGCCTTCCATGAATTAGCTCTGTGTGTGTGTAAAATTCTTTTTATTTGTGAATCAACATGTGCATTGGTTTAAATGGGTACAGATTATGGATTTCTATCAGAGTCAAGCCCATAGCATTATGCACCCTGATTCCAGAGCACATATAGCTCTTTGTTTCAGACTGTGGCAGGAAAAGAAACTCCTGCAATGCAGGAGACATTTGTCTACCTCCGGTTTATCTAAATATTTATTGCTGGCAACTACTGACCTCTTTGCCTGTAATGACAGTAAGCCTTTCATTAAAATTTTTAAAAAGTTAGTGAGAATATTTCAGATTCTTTTTTCCCTTTTTTACTGAGTTTATTAGGGTGACACAATTGCATAGGTTTAAGGTGCACAATTCTACAACACATCATATGTACACTGTGTTGGGTGTTCACTGCCCCAAGTCAAGTCTCCATCCATGACCATTTATCCCTCCTATGACCTCCTTGTTTCAGAGTCTTCAGAACAACCATAACCCAGCATGATTATTTTGTCTGGCTTGACAGAAAAATAAAAAATAAGGGAGAAAAGAAAAGGTCAGTTTAATTGCATTGACTGTAAACTTTGACTTTGTATATAAACTGTCAAAATCTTGGCCTTGATCTAAGAAACCCCTGAAGAAAACAAAGCACCAATTCAAAAAAATTGTCTAAAAAAATATACATATATATATATATATTACAAAGCAATACATTCAATAAAAATAATAAAATACGATGAAAAAAAATAAAAGAAAAAACAAAGAGATTTAGTTTGAACAAGACACTAAGAAAAGGTATATATCTTAGGGAAAAGACAGGTGAACAACCAAACAAAAAAGATGTTCTACATGGAAATTTAAATTTCTAAATATCATTGAAACCATTAAAACAGAAAAAACAACTATTGGAGAAGACTGAGTGCATTTTGGTACTTTCTATGAACTGTGAAAATATGGTTTCAGAGGGTGGGAGAATAGTACAGAATCAAGTATGAAGAAAAAAAAAGGGATTTCTCAATAGGTCTGTATAAAGGGGTTTCCACAGTAAAGCTAATTATTTAAGCCCTTGAAACACACAGAGACCTTTGTCAAGAATAGCTATGGTAGAAAAAATGTCAACAGTGTTCTTGGAAATATTCTGCTCCCAAAAGGAACAGTGCTAGGAGGCTGCTCCTGCACAGACATGTAGTCCAGGGAAACAGGTTTCCCTGCGGAGGAATGTATCCCGGTTTGGGTTTGTAAGTGAGTCCCAAAAGAAGTTCCAGAAAATATAGCTGCTAGGACATACCACAAGTTTAAGAGATACATCTACTGTCAACAGTGGTTACTACAGGAGTTGGATTTGAAGTCTTTGCAGACTGGAGAGTACTATAACCAACAAGCATGGATGGCCAAGTCAGTAGGTCTGGCTGGTGACCTATGAACTTTCGATGTGGTTTCTACTGCTTTAAAAAATTCACAGATGTTTCATGAACATTATAAGAACACTAGAAAGTGCAGGTATCTGAAAAAAGAGAGAGCTCACTTCTACTCTGTTTATAAGTTAATAAAGAGGTCTCTTGAGCCTTACCTATGTCTTTGATGAGGAGCTAGAATAAATTTTAATAACCAACTTATGCCAGATGATAGAGGATCCTCAGTCATCAACCAAACACATGACTTTTTGGAGGCAGTGATTTTATCCCTCTTTTCATATTTCCAGAGACTTGAGAGCAGACAAGAAGACTCCTAGAGAAAGTTTTGAAGTGAGTTTAATAGCCCCTTACTGCAAAGTGGTTTAACATATGCCCTTCAAAAGTTGATGACCCAGATTCTAAAATGGCGGCAAAGTGAATGGAAACTACACAGACCATCTCCCATGACCAAATTGGAGTTACAACTAAAATAAAGATAAATCACTGGGGAAAAACAACTTACGAGGACCATATAACCAGGGACACTGACTCAATCCTGGTAGGATTGAGGAGCATGAGGGAAGGCTGGGAGCCCATGGTCGGCAGTGGCCTTAGTCTATGAGCAGTGCCTTTGGGGTTAAAGTCCCAAGAGGCCTAACAGTCCAGAGCTGGGACAGATGCTAAAATAGCCACAGCCACTCACCTTGGACTCAGGCAGAGGGAGGGTAGACTGTCCTGAAACTGTGTGGGGACGCTCGGGATTTTGAGGGCAGTCAGAGCTTTGGCTGAGTTACAGCCATGCAGAACGGTGGCCATCTTACTCCTTCTCAGAGCTCAGGGAGAGGTGACAGCCCCTCCCTCAGAGATTCAACCCCACTCAGGTTGAAATGCAAATTGAGGCTCATTAACAATGAGCATTTTTCCCACCCGTGGGAAATCCCCTTACTCTGAGCACCTGAGGGAGTTTTTCATTTAACTGACAACTCAAGGCTCTTCAAGTAACAGCTACTGACAGCCTCCAGGCAAAAAGCTAGAGGATAACTGAAACTTTTGTGGGCTTGCAACTCTACCCAGAAAAGTAAGACTTCACAGGGGTGTTTAACATGGGTCCTCCCTTATATCCAAACCCAGTAGAGGGAACCACATAGAGCAGAACACCAGTAACCACACAGAAAATTTGGCAGGCTCCAAAGCCCACTGAGATAGCCAAAATGGTGAAACAGAGAAACAAATGTCAAATGAAAGAACAAGAGACCTCTACTGAAGATGAGATAAATGAAGAGCAGTTAAGCAAGTTAACAGAGCTAGAATTCAGAGCCATGACCTTGAGGAAGCTCAACAGCATGAGTAAGGACATCAACACCATGAGTAAGGACATCAACACCATGAGTAAAGACATAAAAATGTTGCAAATAAACCAATTAAAAATTAAAAACCACCAAGAAGAAATGAAGAATGACATAACAGAAATAAAGAACACATTGGAAGGTCTAATCAGCAGAGTAGAGGAAGCTGAGGACCGGATCAGTGAATTAGAAGACAGGGTAGAAAAAAATCAACCACAGAAAACCAAAAAGAAAAAAATAATTGAAAAACAGGAAGACAGCTTAAGAGAACGGTGGAAGAACTGGAAATGTAATAATATTCGCATCATAGAAGTCCCCGAGGATGAAGAAAATGAGCAAGGGTTAGAGAATATATTCGAAGAAATAGTGACAGAAAACTTCCCTAATTTGGTGAAGGAAGAAGGCATTCAAGTTCAAGAACCATATAGAGCCCCAAGTAAGAAGAACCCAAACAGGCCCACACCAAGACACATAGTAATTAAAATATCGAAAATTAAAGACAAAGAATCCTAAAAGCAACAAGAGATAAGCAACAGGTTAACTACAAGAGAAACCCATAAGGCTCTCAGCTGACTTCGCACAAGAAACACTACAGGCAAGAAGGGAATGGCATGAAGTAATCCAGGTCATGAAAAACAAGGATCTGAATCCAAGACTACTCTACCCAGCAAGGCTATCATTCTAAATAGAAAGTCAAATGAAGAGCTTCCCAGACCAAAAAAAAAAAAAAAAAAATGCTAAGGGAATACATTAGCACCAAACCAGCACTGCAAGATATGCTAAAAGGACTGCTATAATTAGTAGAAGAAATAAGAAGAAAAATACAACCAAACTAAACAAAAATGGCAATAAAATGTACATATAAATAATCACCGTAAGTGTAAATAGATTGAATGCTGTGATAAAAAGACACAGAGTAGCTGATTGGATAAGAAAGCCTGACTCATCTATATGTTGTTTACAAAAGACGCACCTCATAAAAAAAGACTCACATAGGTTGAAAGTGAAGGGATGGAAAAAAATCTCCCAAAAAATGGAAAGCAAAAAAAGCTGGGGTAGCAATACTCATATCTGATAAAATAGATTTCAAATGAAGGCCATAACTAGAGACAAAGAAGGCCAACTACATAATATTGAAAGGATCTATCCAACAGGAAGATATAACCTTGATAAACATATATGCACCCAATATAGGAGCACCAAAATATATTAAAAATCTTCTGGAGGACCTCAAAGGAGAAATTGACAACAACACAATCATAGCAGGGGACTTCAACGCCCCATTGACACCACTGGATAGATCCTCTAGACAAAAAATTAGCAAGAAACAGAAACTCTAAATAAAGCACTAGAACAAATTAATTTAATAGACATCTACAGAGAATTACACCTCAAAACTATAGGATTCACATTTTTCTCAAGTGCACATGGGACATTCTCAAAGATAGACCACATGTTAGGACACAAGTTAAGTCTCTACAAGTTCAAAAAGATTGAAATTATATCAAGCATCTTCTCAGATCACAATGGCATGAAACTAGAGATCAATTGTAACAAGAACATGCAAAGACATTGGAACACATTGAGGTTAAATAGCATGTTATTGAACAATGAATGGGTTACCAAGAAGATCAAGGAAGAAATTTAAAAATTTCTAGAAGTCAATGAAAATGAACACATAACAAAACAAAATCTATGGGATGCAGCAAAAGCAGTTCTGAGAGGGAAGTTCATAGCACTACAGGCCTTCCTCAAGCAACAAGAAAAATTTCTAATTAACTGTCTAACCTCACAACTTAGAGAACTAAAAAACAAACAAAAAGAAAACCCCAGACCAAGAAGAAAGAAGAAAATAGTAAAAATTAGAGAAGAAATAAATGACAAGGAGACAAAAAAACAAAAAACAAAAAAAAAAAAACACAATTCGAAGGATCAATGAAACAAAGAGCTGGTTCTTTGAAAAGATAAACGCCCTGGCCGGTTTGGCTCAGCGGTTAGAACATCGGCTTGCGGTCCTGAGAGACCCGGGTTCAGTTCCTGCTAAGGGCGCATACCTCGGTTGCAGTTTGTTCCCAGCCCTGGTCGGTTGTGCGGGTGGCAGCCACTCGATGTGTTCCTTTCACATTGATGTTTCTCTCTCTCTCTCTGTTCCTCTCTCTCCCTCCTACTCTACCTGAACAAAAAATGGAAAAATGTCCTCTGGTGAGGATAAAAAAAAAAAAGAAAAAAGATAAACAACATTGATGACCCTTAGCTAGACTCACCAAGAAACAAAGATAGAGAACCTAAATACACAAAATCAGAAATGAAAGAGGAGAAGTAACAACTGACACCACAGAAATAAAAAAGATCGTTAACAAGTACTATGAACAATTATATGGCAACAAATTTGACAATCTAAGTGAAATGGACAAATTTCTAGAAACACACAGTCTCCCAAAACTGAACTGGGAAAAGATAAAAAATCTTGAACAGACCAATTTACAACTAAGAAAATTAAAGGGGTCATCAAGACTCTTCCAGCAAACGAAAGCTCAGACCCAGATGGATTCATGGGGGAGTTTTACCTAACATTCAAGAAAAAACTAACACTCATTCTCCTCAAACTATTTCAAAAAATTCAAGAAAAAGAAAGACTTCCAAATTCATTTTATGAGGCTAGCATAATTCTAATTCCAAAACCAGAAAAATACATGACAAAGAAAGAAAACTATAGGTCAATATCCCTGATAAACATAGATGCCAAAATTCTGAACAAAATACTAGAAAATTGGATCCAGCAATACATCAAAAAAATTATTCACCATGACCAAGAAAGATTCAACCCAGGGATGCAAGGCTGGTACAATATTCGCAAATCAATAAGTGTGATACACCACATAAATAAAATGAAGAATACAAAGCACATGATCATATCAATAGATGCTGAAAAAGCATTCGACAATATCCAGCACACATTTCTGATAAAAACGCTCAGCAATGTGGGAAAAGAGAGATCATATCTTGACATAATAAAGGTCATACATGACAGACCTACAGCTGACATCATACTCAATGGGCAGAAACTGAAAACATTTCCCTTAAAAACAGGAATAAGACAAGAATGCCCACATTCACCACTCTTATTTAACATAGTACTGGAAGTCTTAGCCATAGCAATCAGACATAAAGAAAAAATAAATGGGATCCAAATTGCAAAGGAGGAAGTGAAAGTATTATTATTTGCGGATGACATGATATTATACATAGAAAACCCCAAAACCTCTATCAAAAATCTACTAGACTTAATAAATGAATTTGGCAAAGAAGCAGGATACAACACTAACATCAAGAAATCAATGGCATTCTTATACATCAATGATAAACTCACAGAAAGAGAAACTGAAAAAACAACCCCATCACAGCAAAAAAATTATGATACCTAGGAATAAACTTAACCAAAGAAGTAAAGGACCTATTTGCAGAAAACTACAGGACATTGATAAAAGAAATAGAGGATGATATAAAAAAGTGGAAGCACATACCTTGTTCATGGATTGGAAGAAGTAACATCATTAAAATGTCCATACTACCCAAAGAAATCTATAGATTTAATGCAATCTCCATCAAAATACCAACAACATATTTCACAGAACTAGAACAAATACTTTAAATGTTCATATGGAACCAAAAAAGACCCCAAATAGCCACAGCAATCTTGAAAAAGAAGGACAAAGAAGATGGACTCACAATACCAGATGTCAGGTTATATTACAAAGCGATTGTAATCAAAACAGCCTGGCACTGGCAAAAAAAAACAGGCATATAGACTAGTGGAACAGAATAGAAAACCCAGAAATGGATCCAAGACATTATGCTCTATTAATATTTGACAAAGCAGGCAAGAGCATACAATGAAGTAAAGACAGCATCTTTAATAAATTGTGTTGGAAAAATTGGACAATTACATGCAAAAAATGAAACTAGATCATCAATTTACACCACAAACAAAATGAACTCAATATGAATGAAAAAACTTAAATGTGACCTGTGAATCCATAAAAATCCTAGAAAAAAATGTAGGCAACAAAATTTCGGACATCATATGCAGCAGAATTTTCACTGATACATCACCTAAGGCAACAGAAACAAATAAGAAAATGAACACATGGCACTGCATCAAACTAAAAAATCTTCTGCACAGCAAAATAAATAACCATCAAAATGAAAAGGCAACCCACTGTATGGGAGAGCATCATTGCCAAGGATACATCAGATAAGGGGTTAATTTCCAAAATATATAGAGTACTCATACAACTCAACAAAAGGAAGACAAAGAACCCAATTAAAAAATGGTCAGAGGAGCTGAATAGACACCTCTCCAAACAGGACATACAAATGGCCAAGAGACATATGAAGAAATGCTCAACATCACTAATCATCAGAGAGATGCAAATTAAAACAACAATGAGGTATCACCTCACACCTGTCAGAAAGGCCACTATCAACAAATCATCAAACAACAAGTGTTGGCGAGGGTGTGGAGAAAAGGGGACTCTAATACACTGCTGGTGGGAATGCAGACTGGTGCAGCCACTGTGGAAAACAATATGGTGCTACCTCAAAAAATTAAAAATTAAACTTCCATTTGACCCAGTGATCCCACTTCTAGGTATATACCCTAAGAATCCTGAAACACCAATCAGAAAGAATATATGTACCCCCATGTTCATAGCAGCACTATTTACAATAGCTAAGACCTGGAAACAGCCCAAATGTCCATCAGTAGACAAATGGATAAAAAAGTTGTGGTACATATACACAATAAAGTACTATGTAGCTATAAGAAAGAAAAATCTCTTATTCTTTGAGATGACATGGAGGGACCTGGAAAGTATTATCCTAAGCAAAACAAGCCAAGCAGAAAAAGATAAATACCACATGATCTCACTTATTTGTGAAATATAATGAGCATAACAGTCTGAGGAATAGGGTAGACCCAGAGACGTGGAAGTAGGGTACAGAATGACAACCCTCAGAATAGGCGGTGGTGGGGGAGGGAAGAGATAAACCACAGAAGTTATATGCATGTACACATAACCAATGGACGTGGACAACTAAGCTGGGGACAGGGTGGGGGGGATGGGGAGAAAGGTGTCTATGGGGTAATAAAGGAGAAACATCTGTAGCAGAAATAACGTAAAATACATAATAATCATGATTTTTTAAAAAAGTTAAAGACCCTACTAGTGTGTTGTTAGCACAGCGTGTCTGCTCTCTGACCCACTTTAGGCTCTAGGATCCTGGGAGCTCCAGCAGAGCAGATAGAGAAGAGTGATTTAGCAGAAAAATAAATGCAGAGCACATTTTTCTGTCATTTGGGCACACTTTTCAGTATTTTATTATATCAACTCTAGGTTTCTATTTTGAATGAGTTTTGTTATTGATTTTGAAATCTTGAGAAATCTTACAGGGAAATTCTCCCTTGTTCCTTTTCAGAGTGAGTTTGCAAACATATGCATAGCTTATTAAAAAAAGGATAGTTCTTAGGGTAGGTTCCCCAGAAGCAGACCCTGAGATGAGGATTCTTAAGCAAGTGTTTTCTGAAGAAAGTTCTCCCAGGGAAAATTTTTGAAGGGCTCAGAGAAGGGGGAAAGGGAAAGAAAGGAAGCCAAGCAAAGGTATGGTTTCTGGCAAAGTCCTGCACGGGACAGCAGGAGCCTGACTTGGAAGCAAAGGTTACATCTGAGAATTATCTCAATCTGGAGCAAGGGTTCAAAGCACCCAGAAACTAGGGGAGTCCACAACACAAAAGATAAAAAAGTATCTGAGGGGCCATAGGCAAAGTGCTAGCAGCACTTTTTATTATGAATACCTTTTTTTTTTTAATCTTTTTTTTTATCCTCACCTGAGGACATTTTTGCATTTATCTTCAGACAGCGTGGGAAGAAGAGAGGGGGAAAGAGGGAGAGAGAAACACTGACATGAGAGAGACACATCGAGTGGTTGCCACCCGCACAACCCCAACAGAAGCTGGTGACAAACTGCCACCGAGGTACGTGCCCTTAGCGGGAACCAAACCTGGGACTGTCTGGTCCACGGGACAATGCTCTAACCACTGAGCAAAACCGCCCAGGGCTATTATGAATACCTTTAAGAAGCATGTGAGCCCTGGCTGGTTTGGCTCAGCGGTTAGAGCGTTGGCCTGCAGTCTGGAGAGACCCAGGTTCGGTTCCCGCTAAGGGCACGTACCTCGGTTGCAGTTTGTTCCTCGCCCAGGTTGGGTCATGTGGGTGGCAACAACTTAATTTGTCCCTTTCATGTCGATGTTTCTCTCTCTCTCCCCCTCCCACTCTATCTGAACAAAATATCGAAAAATGTTCTCAGGTGAGGATAAAAAAAAAAAACAGGTGACACAGAAGAAGTGAAAGTCAAGTTATCAAAAAGTGAGAGAGTGAGAGTGTACGGGGAAAATAAGATTAAATATGCTTTTAAAATTTTAGAACAAGACTTTAAAACAGCACAGGGGACTCCAGAATGTTGGACTTTAATGAAGTGTGGCTGTCAGCTTTCAAAATGCACCCCCCCCAAAATCCTCCCCTCTTGGTTTTCATGTCCTTATGTGGCTTCCTCCCACACTAAATCATTGTTGGTGTGTGTGACCAATAGAATATGGTAGAAGTGATGGTATGTCGCCTCCACTAGGCTAGGTTAATAAAAGACATATTGATTCCTGCTTCTCTCTCTTGGGTCACTAGCTTGGGGGAAGCCAGTTGCTACCTTGAGGAACACAGGCAGCCTGTGGAAAGGCAAAAAACAGCCTTCCAGCCAACAGCCATGTGATAAGCTTCTGGAAAGAGATCCTTCAGCCCCCTCAACCCTTCAGAGGGCAGCAGACAACATTTTGACTGCGATCTCTAGAGAGACCCTGAGCCAGAACCACCCAGTTAAGCCTCTCCCAAATTCCTTCCCTTTAGAAATTGTGTGAAGAAGCCTGAAACACCAATCAGAAAGAATATATGTACCCCCATGTTCACAGCAGCACTATTTACAATAGCTAAGATCTGGAAACAGCCCAAATGTCCATCAGTAGATGAAGGGATAAAAAAGCTGTGGGAGGAGGAAAAATGGCGGCGGAGTGAACGGAGCTACACAGACCGTCTCCCAGAACCAAACTGGAATTACAACTATAACACAGACAAATCGACAGGAAGAACCAACAGAAAAGCAGCTTGCGAGGACCATACAACGAGGGACACTGACACCATCCCGGTAGGCTTGCGAAGGCGCGAAACAGGGCTGGGAGCCCACGGTCGGCAGCTCGGCAGCGGCCTTAGCTGGGAGCAGCGCCCTCGGGTTACACTCCCAGGCGGCTCCACAGCACAGAGCCAGGACAGAGGCTGAAACAGCCACAGCCACTCACCTTGGGCTCCGGCAGAGGGAGGGCAGACTGGACTGGAACTGTGTCGGGACACTCGGGGTTTGGAGGGCGCTCAGAGCTTTGGCTGAGTGCAGCCACTCAGGAAGGTGGCCACATTGCTCCTTCCCAGGTGGAGATCCAACCCCCACCCTGTAGGCCATTGAAGTGTTAATTGAGGCTCACTAACAACCAGCATCTGCCCCACCCTCGTGAAAGCCCCTTGGCTGAGCACCAGAGGGAGATTTTCAATCAACTGACAACCCAAAACTCATCGTAACCTAGACTGCTAGCCTCCAGGCAAAAAGCTAGAGGATAACAGTACCTTTCCTGGGCTAGCAACTTTAACCAGGAAAGTAAGACTTGACAGTGGTATTCAACGTGGGTCCTCCCTCGCTCATCTAAACACAGGAGAGGGAGCCACAAACAGCAGAACACCAACACCCACAGGGAGAACTTGACAGGCTCCAAAGCCCACAGTGATAGCCAAAATGGTGAAACACAGAAACAGAAGCCAAATGAAAGACCAAGAGACCTCCACCGAAGATGAGATCAATGTGGAGCAATTAGGCATGTTAACAGAGCTAGAATTCAGAGCCATGATCTTCAGGAAGCTGAACAGCATGAGTAAGGACATAGAGACATTGAAAATAAGCCAATTGGAAATTAAAAACCAACAAGAAGAGATAAAAAATGACATATCAGAAATGAAAAACACATTGGAAGGTTTAAAAAGCAGAGTAGAGGAAGCTGAGGACCGGATCAGTGAATTAGAAGACAGGGTAGAAAAAAATCAACCAATCAGAAAAACAAAAGGAAAAAACTATTAAAAAACAGGAAGACAGCTTAAGAGAACTATGGGACAACTGGAAACATAATAATATTCGCATCATAGAAGTCCCTGAAGAAGAAGAAAATGAGCAAGGGATAGAGAATATATTCACCAAAATAGTGAGAGAAAACTTCCCTAATTTGGTGAAGGAAGAAGGCATTCAAGTTCAAGAAGCACAGAGAGTCCCAAGTAAGAAGAACCCAAACAGGCCCACACCAAGACACATAGTAATTAAAATGCCACAAATTAAAGACAAAGAGAGAATCCTTCAAGCAGCAAGAGATAAGCAACAGATTACCTACAAAGGGAACCCCATAAGGCTCTGAACTGACTTCTCACAAGAAACACTACAGGCCAGAAGGGAATGGCATGAAGTAATCAAAGTCATAAAAAACAAGAATCTGAATCCAAGACTACTCTACCCAGCAAGGCTATCATTCAAAATAGAAGATCAAATAAAGAGCTTCCCAGACTACAAAAGGCCAAGGGAATACATTAGCACCAAACCAGCACTGCAAGAAATGTTAAAAGGACTGCTGTAATTAGCCGTAGAAATGGGAAGAAAAATAGAACCACACTAAACAAAAATGGCAATAAATAAGTACATATCAATAATCACCTTAAACGTAAATGGATTGAATGCTCCCATAAAAAGACACAGAGTAGCTGATTGGATAAGAAAGCATGACTCATCTATATGTTGTTTACAAGAGACCCACCTCTCAACAAAAGACTCACATAGGATGAAAGTGAAGGGATGGAAAAAAATTTTCCAAGCAAAAAAAATCTGGGGTAGCAATTCTCATATCTGAAAAAATAGATTCCAAAATGAAGACCATAACTAGAGACAAAGAAGGCCACTATATAATATTGAAAGGATCTATCCAACAGGAAGATATAACCTTGATAAACATATATGCACCCAATATAGGAGCACCAACACATATTAAAAATCTTCTGGAGGACTTCCAAGGAGAAATCGACAACAATACAATCATAGCAGGGGACTTCAACACCCCATTGACAGCAC
Source organism: Molossus molossus (assembly GCF_014108415.1). Classification (NCBI taxonomy): domain Eukaryota; kingdom Metazoa; phylum Chordata; class Mammalia; order Chiroptera; family Molossidae; genus Molossus; species Molossus molossus. The sequence goes on from NW_023425399.1 coordinate 45,512,153, forward strand.
TGGATAGATCCTCTAGGCAAAAAAATTAGCAAGGAAACAGAGACTCTAAATGAAGCACTAGACTAAATGGATTTAATAGATATCTACAGAGAATTACACCCCAAAACTGCAGAATACACATTCTTCTCAAGTGCACATGGGACATTCTCAAAGAGAGACCACATGATTGGACACAAACTAAATCTCTACAAGTTCAGGAAGATAGAAATCATATCAAGCATCTTCTCAGATCACAATGGCATGAAACTAGAAATCAATTGCAACAAGAACATGCAAAGACATTTCAACACATGGAGGCTAAACAGCATGTTTTTAAACAATGAATGGGTCACCGAGGAGATCAAGGAAGAAATTAAAAACTTTCTGGAAACCAATGAAAACGAACACACAACAACACAAAATCTATGGATGCAGCGAAAGCAGTTCTGAGAGGGAAGTTCATAGCACTACAGGCCTACCTCAAAAAACAAGAAAAATTTCTAATTGACTGTCTAACCTCACAACTTAAAGAACTAGAAAGCAAACAAAAAGAAAACCCCAGAGCAAGTAGAAGGAAGGAAATAGTAAAGATCAGAGCAGAAATAAATAACATGGAGACCAAAAAAACAATTCAAAGGATCAATGAAACAAAGAGCTGGTTTTTCAAAAAGGTAAACAAGATTGATGGACCCTTAGCTAGACTCACCAAGAAACAAAGAGAGAGAGAACCAAAATACACAAAATCAGAAATGAAAGAGGAGAAGTAACAACCAACACCACGGAAATACAAAAGATCATTAACAACTACTATGAACAACTATATGGCAACAAATTCAATAATCTAAGCGAAATGGACAGATTTCTAGAAACACACAGTCTCCCAAAACTACTCCCGGAAGAGATAGAAAACTTGAACAGACCAATAACAACTAAGGAAATTGAAGAGGTAATCAAGACTTTCCCAGCAAACAAAAGCCCAGGCCCAGATGGCTTCACGGGGGAGCTTTACCGAACATTCAAAAAAGAACTAACACACATTCTCCGCAAACTCTTTCAAAAAATTCAAGAAGAAGGAAGACTTCCAAACACGTTCTATGAAGCCAGCATAATTCTAATTCCAAAACCAGAAAAATACACTACAAAGAAAGAAAACTACAGGCCAATATCCTTGATGAACATAGACGCCAAAATCCTGAACAAAATATTAGCAAATCGGATCCAGAAATACATCAAAAAAATTATTCACCATGACCAAGGGGGATTCATTCCAGAGATGCAAGGCTGGTACTATGCTCGCAAATCAATAAACGTGATACACCACATAAACAAAATGAAGAATAAAAACCACATGATCATATAAATAGATGCTGAAAAAGCATTCGACAAAATCCAGCATCCATTTCTGATAAAAACGCTCAGCAATGTAGGAATAGAGGGATCATATCTTGACATAATAAAGGCCATATATGAAAGACCGACAGCCAACATCATACTCAATGGACAGAAACTAAAAACATTTCCATTAAGAACAGGAACAAGACAGAGATGTCCACTTTCACCACTCTTATTTAACATTGTACTGGAAGTCTTAGCCGCAGCAATCAGACATGAAGAAAAAATAAAAGGGATCCAAATTGGAAAGGAGGAAGTGAAACTGTCATTATTTGCAGATGACATGATATTGTACATAGAAAACCCCAAAGACTCCATCAAAAATCTACTAGACTTAATAAATGAATTTGGCAAAGTAGCAGGATACAAAATTAACGTCAAGAAATCGACGGCATTCTTGTACACCAATGATGAACTCACAGAAAGAGAAACTGAAAAAACAATCCCATTTACCGTCACTCCAAAAAAATTACGATACCTAGGAATAAATTTAACCAAAGAAGTAAAGGACCTATTTACAGAAAACTACAGGTCATTGAAAAAAGAAATAGAGGAAGATATAAAAAAGTGGAAGCACATACCCTGTTCATGGATTGGAAGAATTAACATAATTAAAATGTCCATACTACCCAAAGCAATCTATAGATTCAATGCAATCCCCATCAAAATACCAACAACATATTTCATAGAACTAGAACAAATACTTCAAAAGTTCATATGGAACCAAAAAAGACCCCGAATAGCCACAGCAATCTTGTAAAAGAAAAACAAAGTAGGTGGGATCACAATACTAGATATCAGGTTATACTACAAAGCGACTGTAACCAAAACAGCCTGGTACTGGCACAAGAACAGGCATATAGACCAGTGGAACAGAACTGAAACCCCAGAAATGGACCCAAGGCAATACGCTCAATTAATATTTGGCAATGGTGGCACGACTATACAGTGGAGTAAAGACAGCCTCTTTAATAAATGGTGTTGGGAAAATTGGACAGCTACATGTAAGAAAATGAAACTAGACCATCAACTTACACCATACACAAAAATAAACTCGAAATGGATAAAAGACTTAAATGTGACCCGTGAATCCATAAAAATTCTAGAAAAAAATGTAGGCAACAAAATTTCGGACATCATATGCAGCAGAATTTTCCCTGATACATCACCTAAGGCAACAGAAATAAAGGAGAAAATGAACACATGGGACTACATCAAACTAAAAAGCTTCTGCACAGCAAAAGAAACAATCATCAAAATGGAAAGGCAACCCACTGTATGGGAGAACATCATTGCCAATGATGTATCAGATAAGGGGTTAATTTCCAATATATATAGAGTGCTCATACAACTCCACAAAAGGAAGACAAAGAACCCAATTAAAAAATGGGCAGAGGAGCTGAATAGACACCTCTCCAAACAGGACATACAAATGGCCAAGAGACATATGAAGAAATGCTCAACATCACTAATCATCAGAGAGATGCAAATTAAAACAACAATGAGTTATCACTTCACACCTGTCAGAATGGCCGCCATCAACAAATCATCAAACAACAAGTGTTGGCGAGGGTGTGGAGAAAAGGGGACTCTAATACACTGCTGGTGGGAATGCAGACTGGTGTAGCCGCTATGGAAAACAATTTGGTGCTACCTCAAAAAATTAAAAATTGAACTTCCATTTGACCCAGTGATCCCACTGCTGGGAATATACCCTAAGAAGCCTGAAACACAAATCAGGAAGAATATATGTACCCCCATGTTCATAGCAGCACTATTTACAATAGCTAAGATCTGGAAAAAGCCCAAGTGTCCATCAGTAGACGAATGGATAAAAAAGCTGTGGTACATATACACAATGGAGTACTATGCAGCGGTAGGAAAGAAAGATCTCTTATCCTTTGAGACGACATGGAGGGACCTGGAAAGTATTATCCTAAGTGAAACAAGCCAAGCAGAAAAAGACAAATACCATATGAGCTCACTTATATATGGAATATAATGAACATAACAGTCTGAGGAATACAATAGACCCAGACACATGGAAGTAGGGCATAGACTGACATCCCTTAGAAGAGGGGATGGGGGGGTGGGGGGTGGGAAGAGATAAACCACAGAACTTATATGCATGTATGCATGACCAATGGACATGGACAACTAAGCCAGGGACAGGGCGGAGGTGGGGTGGGGTGGGGGGTGCCAATGGGGTAAAAAGTTAAAATATCTGTAACAAAAAAAATAAATAAAAATTCATAAAAAAGAAAAAAGCAGTGGTACATGTACACAGTGGAGTACTATGCAGCTGTAAGAAAGAAAGAACTCTTATCCTTTGAGATGACATGGAGGGACCTGGAAAGTGTTATCCTAAGTGAAACAAGCCAGAGAAAGACTAGTACCATATGATCTCACTTATTTGTGGAATATAATGAACATAACAGTCTGAGGAATGGGGTAGTCCCAGAGATGTGGAAGTGGAGTACAGACTGACAATCCCCAGAAGGGGGGGGGGGAGAGATAAACCACAGTACTTATATGCATTTTTGCATGAACAATGGACATGGGCAACAAAGCTGGGACTGGGTGGGGGGAGGGGGGAATCAGTGGGGGGAAAAGGGAGAAACATCTGTAACAAAAATAAATAAATTAGTTAATTTAAAAACAAAAATAAAACCATGAGATATCACTATAAAAAAAAAGTGTTTGTTGTTTATCTGAAAAGAGAAAAAGCTGTGGTACACATACACAATGGAGTACTATGCAGGTATAAGAAAGAAAGATCTCTTATCCTTTGAGATGACGTGGAGGGACCTGGAGAGTATTATCCTAAGCAAAAGAAGCCAAGAAGAGAAAGACAAATATCACATGATCTCACTTATTTGTGGAATCTCATGAACATAACAGTCTGAGAAACAGAGTAGACACAGAGACGTGGAAGTAGGGCACAGAATGACAACCCTCAGAATAGGGAATGGGGGGAGGGAAAAGATAAAACACAGAACTTTTATATGCATGTACGCATAATTGATGGACATGGACAACAAAGCTGGGGACGGAGTGTGGGGGATAAAGAGTAGGGTGTCAATGGGGTAAAAAAGAGAAACATCTGTAACAAAAATAAATACATTGAGAGAATGAGAGTAAAAAAAATGTTTTTACTGATTTTTTTAGAGATAGAGGCAGAGAAAGAGAGATAGAAACATAGATGTGAGAGAGAAACATTTGCTGCCTCCTGCATGCCACGTACTTGGGATTGAGCCTGCAATCCAGGCATGTGTTCTGACCTGGAATCGAACTGGGACCTCTCAGACCATGGGATGACACTATCCACTGAGCCACACCAGCCAGTGCATTGTACAAGTTTTTGTATGGACATTGTTTTCATTTATCTTGGGTATGCACCTAGGAGTGGAATTGTTGCATGATATGGTAATTCTGAATTTAAATTTTGAGGAAATTCCAGACTGTTTTCCAAAGCAGCCCCAACTTTTTACATTCCCACCAGCAATACATGAGGATTCTAATTTCTCCATATCCTTGCTAACACTTGTTATTGTCTTTCTTTAAAGTATAGACATCTTAGCAAGTATGAAGTGGAATCTCATTATGTTTCGATTTGCGTTTCCCTGATGGTTAATGATGTTGAACATCTTTTCATGCGTTTATTGTCCATTTGCATATGGACAATGTCTGTTCAGATCTTTTGCCCATTTGTAAATTGGGTTATTTGTCTTTTTATTATAGAGTTGTAATGTACTTTGTATACTCTATATACAAGTCCCTTGTCAGATAAATAAATAATTTGCACATATTTTCTCGCAAAAAAAAAAAAAGAAAGAAAGAAAGAAAGGAAGAAAGAAAGAAAGAAAGAAAGAAAGAAAGAAAGAAAGAAAGAAAGAAAGAAAGAAAGAAAGAAAGAAACTGTGTGAGATAATAAATGTTTACTGTTTTTAAATCACTATGTTTGGGAGTGATTTATTACACAGCAATACACAACTAATGCATGATACACGTATTTGAAGCATGTTTTGTGCCTTGAAGAGTGGTACCAAATGCTGGGACCCAAACAGATACAGACACCAAACCAAGAAGAGAGTCAAGAACCAGGTCAGGGTGAAAATGCAGGAGTCACCCTGGGTGAAATGTCAACAAAGCAGCCTGGGGGGAAGTGGGTGACTGGGGATGTTTCTCTTGCTGTTGAATGAATAGCTGTTTCCAAATCAGAAACAGTGCCTCAAATGAGAATAGAGCGAGTTCCAGGTGGTTAAAGGAACCAAAAGAAAATGTAAAATTGGAATATTTTAGAAAGATTTTTATGATTAAAATAAAATAAAGGTTTTCCACCTGGCAAGGGAACTTTAGTATCTGGAAACCCACTTTTAGTGAAAAATTTGCTTATCTAATCAATGACCATTCCCTATCCTCCTTCCCGTGGTGGCAGAGCCCACCTCCAACTTTAGAAAGCAAAATGCTGAGATATTCACTCTCCCATTCTTCCTTGTAATTAGGTCACAGCCAAAGGGACCCAAGGGCAGTCTGCAGAAGGATGTTTGGAAAGGTTTTTCATAACAAGAAAGACACACAGAGCAAAATGCTCCTTCTTTCCCACCTTCAGATCTTGTATGAGAAAACACTATTTGGATCTGCAGCAGCCATCTTGCTGAATAAAGCCAGAATATTCACAGAGAAGCTGACTCAGATCCCTGACCTCAATGAGCAGCTGAGTTAACAAACCCCAGAACAACCTACCTCCAGACTTGTATCAATGAGAACACAAAGCTTCACATTTTATTTGGATATTCTGCTACCTGCCACTAAATAAATCTATTGCTATGTAGCAGTGATTTTCCACCATTTTCATATCACAGCACACATAAACTAATTACCAAAATTCTTCAGCACAACAAAAAATATATTTTTTGCTGATCTGACAACAATATAGGTATTATTTTGATGGCTATTGTCGTGTTGGCTGCTGTCATTTTTTAATTTGACAATCTAAGGGAAAAGAGGTCAGTGCCCCAACTAAAATAGTCAGGTTTTGCATGTCCTAAAAATTTTGTGGCACACCAGTTGAAAATCTTTGCTGTATAGTAAATCATCCTAAAATTGTGACTAAAAAGAAAAACATTGATTTGGCTCACAAATCTGATCATTGATATATATGGCTCAGCGGGAAGTTTAGAGTGGGAAGTAGAGGAAGGGGAAGTTTTTCATATGTTGTAGTTAGATGGTAGCTGGGATTAGAGTCATTTTTAATGTATTTTTACTTCTATGTCTGGTACCTGGGCTGAGAAGACTCAACAGCTGGGGTTTGAAGAACTGGAGCTCTCCAAGTATCTATCTACATCTATCTATCTATCTATGTATGTATCTATCTATCTATCTATCTACTATCTATCTATCTATCTATCTCTCTATCTATCATCATCTCTCTCTCTCTCTCATCTATCATCTATCTATCTATCTATCTATCTATCTATCTATCTATCTATCTATCTATCATCTATTTATCAATCTATCTGATTGCCTCAGGGTAGTGAGGTCAGACCCTCTTCATGATTGCCTAAGGCCCCATAGAAAATGTTCCAAAACAAACCAAGAAAAAAGGCAAGGTCTTTTTAAATCTAGCCTCAGAAGTCACATAGTTTCACATTTATCACATTCTATTCATCACGTACGTATTCACAAAGGTGGGTCCTTAATTTAAGGAGAGGGGCAGAGACTTCATGCCTTAATGAGCAGAGTTTCAAGTAACATTTGGATATGTTTTTAAACTGCCAAAAATATCCTAACTGGTACATTTGGGTTCTACTGACAACTCTAAGAAAACACAGTATCTCTGTTTATCCATTTGTGGGATAAAGTAGGAGGGACCCTTCACAAGACTTCTCACATCATTCTTATTGAGAAAGCTGGTCTTCTCTCAGGACCCTTCTTAACACTTCCATCTTTAATAACCCTTATTAAACTCCCCCAGAGCCCAAGATGAACCCTGATACGGGGGGGTGACTCATTCCAGTTAGAAGGATAGGATTTCCCAGACAGTGACCTGGAGGAGGAGTGAGCAGTTCCTATAATGCCAAGATGATTAATTGGAAAAGAAGGATATGTTAATTACTAATGGTTCAAACTTGGCTCTGTTGATGAGTAGGGTTTGTATTTTCCTTAGCATTACTTGCTTAGAAGCTAAGAGTGATTTGAATACAGTTGTGGGAACTCTGTTGTATTTGGATTCCTTCTTTTCAAAAGTAGACACTGAAATGAGAAATTGGATGAAAGCAGCTTATTTGTGATTCCAGAAAGCACTGTGATGGGACTGGAAGAAAGAACAGAAAATGTGGCAATGACCAGGTGGGTATCACTAAGGCCAACTGAGGACCTCCAAGTGACTGTGTGGAACCATATCTAGCTATTCCACTAAGGATCAAGGAACTTGAGTTTGTCCACCATCTCCTGTCCCTCGGGGGTCAGAAGTCACTCCTGGGGGCCCTTACTTCATAGCACCTCTAGGCTGTCCACCTAGAAAAACATGGAAAACCAATGGCATGTTCAGACACTCTTCACAGGAGACCTCCATGGTAGGCCAAGGGAATATGGCAGGTATTAGAAGAATCTAACCACCAGCTCCTGATATCGTGGTAGACTTTCTACCACATCAAATTCATTTTTAGAAGTAGGCAGAGTACACATTATTTTTCAAAAACAAGATTTATTCATTAGAGTTGGTCACATACTACTTTAGAGTGTATGGATGAAGTATTGGATGTGCATAACTGAGAAACCACAGCATGTCTTAGCTGATTATAATTCAGACTGATCAAAAGACTGCAGGAGAGAAAACTGTTCACCTATGGTAGACCCCTGATGCTAGTTGACTCATTAACCAGAAACTGATTATCCAGATCTCTTGATCCCACCCACCCCCAACACCCACACACAGCTGCTACCTTTTCCCTTTTACTGCTCATTAGCATCCATGGCAAAGGAGGAGCAATGGGTAAGATCAGAACTACAGGAGTCCTTTTTTGTTATTATTTTTTACTTGATTCAGGCCAGAATGAAGAATGAAGTTGAAACTAGAAACAGATAATTTAATTGTTTTTTCTTTACTGTGGTCAAATGTACATAAACATAAACTTTACCACTTCAATAATTTTTAAGTGTACATTTCAGTGGCATTAAGTATATTCACATTGTTGTGCAACCATCACCACCACCATCCACCTCCAGAATTTTTTCAAAACTTTTTAGAATTTGAGGTTGTTAGTGCATTTTGGTTTTCCATCATGCCTCTATCCTCCATTTATTCAGATATTCAAGAGTTGACTGGATTAGGTAAAAAGAAGTCTATTATTTTTTATATTTTTTATCAAATGTTAAAAAGCAAGGATGTTGTAGCAGATAGATATTGCTCCATAATAAATGAGCCCAAAATATAATGGCTTAAAACAACCATCATTTGTTTTGTCACTATCCTAAGAAATGGCCATTTGTGATGGGCTCAGATGGGTAATTCCACTTATTTTGGCTAGATGCAGTTGATGTTGGCTGGGCACACTCATGTGTCTGCTGTCAGTTGCCAGGTCTTCTGGGGTCTGGTTGGTGTAAAATAACTCATCTTAATTTGTGTGGTCTCTCAACCCTCACCAGACTTAATCAACATTGAAGCTCAGCAGGATCTCAAGAGCAGTGAGAAGAGAGCCAGTGCTGATGTGCTGGCATGTCTCTGCTTACATCACATTTCTACTGTCCCATTGCCCAAAGCAAGTTATATGACCAAGCCTATAGTCAGTGTGATAAACCCTCAAAGGCATAATAAGGAGACATGAACAAATTAGGGCCATTTCTGTAATTAATCCACCATAAATATTATTCTTTTTAGGGCTAGAATTCTCTATGGAGATAACTATTCTTCTAAGATAACCTTAGTTTATGTTAAAGTATAACAGCCCCTCTTTGATTTCCAAATATTTTCAAAAGCTGAATTTGCATAACTGACAGAGTGGGCCATAGGCATTTGGGCCCCAACAGTTGACCACCTTTATAATACAACAAAATCACTGAAATCTAAACCATATTTTCTCTCTGGCTCAACAAGGTAGAGGTTTGTTTGACCACTGTGATTAGTCATACCACTTCTGCTGGTCATCTTGCATCATATCTTCTTAAAAAAAAAAAATCAGAGATTCCCCTTCCCCCAGCTTATCCTAACCCCACCCCCCAGCACTACTCTAGCTGCACAGCACTGGCTCCAAGATCCAGGTTCCTGTTACCAGCACCTCTGTCCTCTCCTTCTAGCTACCATCATGATCATCTGCTCGGACCTCAGACATGATGAGATGTTCTCTGATTCCACAAGAGCCAGGAGATTGCAGATGGTCTGTGCTTCATGGTGGAGGGGAAGATGATCAGTAGGACAGAGGATAACCTTGATGACTTGCTTATTGGTGAACATGCCTCTGCTGAAGCCCCAGAGGGCAAAGGTACTGACAGCACAGTAAGCACTGGTGTTGATATTATAATGAACCATCATATGCAGGAAATCAGCTTCACAAAAGAAACCTATAAGAAGTACATCAAGCTCTGGCCAGTGTGCTCAGTAGTTAGAGTGTCAGCTGGTGTACAGAAGGGTCTTCAGTTGGATTCCCGGTCAAGGTCATATACCAGGTTTGCAGGTTTGATTCTGGCCCTGATCAGGGCCTGTGCAGGAGGCAACCAATTGATGTGTCTCTCTCACATCTGTTTCTCTCTCTGTGTCTTTCTCTCCTCCTCCTTTTTCTCCTCCTCCTTCCTCCCTTCCAGTGTTTCTAAAAATCAATGGAAAAAAATATCCTCAGGTAAGGATGAACAACAACAAAAGAGAAGTACATTTAAGATTACATGAAATCAATAGAAGGAAAATTTGAAAACCAGAGACCAGAAAAAGTAAAACCTACATGACAGCAGCTGCAAAACAAATCAAGCACATCCTTACTAATTCAATAACTAACAGTTCTTTATTGCTAAAAACATAAATCCAGATGGCATGGTTGCTCTGCTGGACTACCATGAGGATGGTTTGACCCCAAATATGATTCCCTTTAAGGATGGTTTAGAAATGAAATGATGTTAATAAATTTGACAATTTGGATCTATTACTTGTCATCACAACTGGCTGCTGCTTTTCATCCACACACTAGGACTACGACAAATAGGACTGATGTTATTTTGAGCTCTTAATTTATTTTGACCCTAATTTATTTGAAGCAGAGGCTTTTTTTTTTTTTTTTTTTACCCTCACCCGAGGACATTTTTCCATTTTTGGTTCAAACGGAGTGGGAGGGAGAGAGAGGAAGAGAGAGAGAGAAACATCGATGTGAAAGGGACACATCGAGTGGCTGCCACCCAAACGACCCGACCAGGGCTAGGGACAAATTGCTACCGAGATATGTGCCCTTAACAGGAACTGAACCTGGGTCTCTCTGTACCACAGGCCGATGCTCTAACCGCTGAGCCAAACCGGCCAGGGCCAAAGGCATTTTTTTTTTTTTTAAACATGTCATGTAGGCTGTCTAAAAATAAAATGCATTTAAGCCAAAAAAAAAAAAAAAAACACAGAGTTTTGTACCACAGGAGAGGAATAATGAAAGGAGAGAGAAAACTATGTGCAGTGCTGGCTTCTTCCTTCCATGTTTAAATATCTGCTCGATCTCCAATCCATGCCACATTCTCACCAGTACAGTTGGGCTAATTTTGGTTAAATCATCCTTTTTGCTTAGTGGTCTCAAAATCAAAAAGTAAATATTACTCTTTTTTTCACATCAGAATTTAATGAAAATCTGACTGAAGTTTTAAATATTTGGATCAAGAATCTGTCATAAATTGGGAAAGCTATAACTTCAGTTGAAAGTATCAAGTATATTTCTTTTTTCTTTTTATTATTTTTATTTTACAAAAGTAATATTGCTCTTGGTAGTAAATTCTGTGCCTTTTTACCCCAGACTTCTAGTCCCCAGTCACCTGTCCAGTATGCATCCCCTTTTAGTAGCTTCATATGTATTATATGATAATACAAGCAAATGCATGTATGTTACATGTATATAGTAGATTGAATCATATGAAATTGCCACTGTTTAAATACTTTTGACCTACAAAAACAGGATTGTCATATCATTCAATCTAATATATCTTTTTTAACATAAATGAGAGCATAAGAAATACTGTTCTAAATCATGTGTTTTTGTTTTACTTACCTATATATCCTAAAGATCATTTTACATCAGTACAGAGGACTTGATATTATTCTTTTCCATGGCTGCATAGATGTGGCTGTAGTTTATTTAACCATTCCCTCTTGATGTACACTAAGGCTAGGTATCCCACATAGCATTTGAATATGGACATCTGCAGCAAGACAGATGGGGATATGCAAGTCCTCCAACTTTTCCTGTCTCATGGTCCTCTGGCTTCCAGCAAACTGGTTCAAGCCATGACAGAACCTCTTAGTCACTGGCTCCTGTGTCACAAGATTTGTGGACTGATGTATATAGGGAATGCCGGAAATACAACCAAAGTCTTTGTTCTTCCCGCTTTCTGTAGCTCTTAAATTGGTTTGACTCATAAAATCAGAAAGATTTGAATGCCCTGCAAACTCTTACTTCTGTGTAAAAGTTTTTTTTTTTTGTCTGCAAACCTTTATTGTGAAGAGATACTATTTTCCCAGAAAGACCTGGTTTTGGTTCTTGAACTCTGCAACTTAGTAGATATGTAACCTTAGATGACTTACCCTCTCTGAACTTGTTTCCTCACCTATAAATGGTTTATGCATATCATAGGGTTCTGGTGAAAATTAAATGAAATGACGTACCTGTCACATAGTAGGCACTCAACAAATCAGCCATTTGTTCCATAAACAAAATTTCCACAGCCAAAACACTTAGTGTTTTCCTACCAGAGCTAAGCCAGGGATTTTTTTTTTAAAGAAAATATGAAAATGTCTTCTGCAAGCCCTCCTTGCTGGCTGGCATGAGGTAGACAGTATTCATTTTCTGATCTCAGAGTTATCAATAGGTTGTGGTTTTTAATCTCCAAATTCTGGCCCTGTTCTTGGCACAGAAAGCTTGACCTGAAAGGCCTTATTGCAGGCAAGAAAGCATATTATTCCCAGGATTCTTACACCACCACCAGATGATTGGTCTCATTTCCTAGCCTCTAGTTTAGTCCAGATGATCTGTAGACATGTGAATGACTGGAGTGAATCATCTGTGGAGCAGTCCATGAGGAGCAGTGGAGAAAAAGCAGGCTGGGGATTAAAGGAGTCACAGGTCAATTAGCCCCAACCCTATGTTTTTGTTTATTAATTTTAGAATAATGTTTTTTTCTTTTTCCATCTTATTTTTTGATATATCTTTATTGTTGAAAGTATGACAGATGTTCCTCCCTTTTTTTGCTCCCATTGATATCACCGTCCCTGCTCCTGCCCCTGCCTCCTTCATTGCATTGTTGTTAGTGTCCATTGGTTATGCCTATATATGTATAAGTCCTTTGGTTTTTCTTTTTCCACCACCCTTCCCTCTGAGGTTACTCAGACTGTTTCCTACTTCCATGTCTCTAGATTCATATCATTCAACAGCTTATTGTGTTCATTATATTCCACAAATAAATGAGATATTGTACTTGTCTTTCTCTGACTGGCTTCTTTTGCTTAGCATAATACTCTCCAGATCCCTCCATGTTGTCTAAAAGGGTAAGAGATCTCTCTTTCTTACAGGTGCATAGTATTCTACTGTGTAAATGTATCAGTTTTTTATCCCTTATCTACTGGTGGCCACTTGGGCTGTTTCCAGATCTTAGCTATTGTAAATAGTGCTGCTACAACATATGGTGCATATATTGTTCTCTGCCCATTTTTTAATTGGGTTGTTTGTCTTCTTTTTTGTTGAGTAGTTTGAATACTTGATATATTTTGTAAATTAACCCCTTATCTGATCTATCACTGGCAAATATGTTCTCCCAGAGAGTGAGTTCCCTTTTCATTTTGATGCTGGTTTCTTTTGCTGTGCAGAAGCCTTTTAGTTTCATGTAGTCCCATTTATTAAATTTTTTCTTTGTTTCTCTTGGTGAAAATTCTGCAATGTGTGATGTCTGAGACTTTGATGCCTACATTTTCTTCCAGGATGTTTATGGTTTTATGACTTACAATTAAGTCTTTTATTCATTTTGAGATTATTCTTACGTATGCTGTAAGTTGGTGGTCTAGTTTCATTTTTTAACATGTACTTGTCCAATTTTTCAAACACTATAGAAAAGACTGTCTTTACTCCATTGTGTACTTGTAACTCCTTTGTCGGATATTAATTGTGCATAATATCTTGAGTCCATTTCTGGGTTTTCTGTTCTGTTTCGTTGATCTATATGCCTATTCTTGTGCCAGTACCAGATTATTTTATTATAATAGCTTTGTAGTGTAACCTGATATTAATATCCAACTTTGTTCTTTTTTTCAAGATTGCTGGGCTATATGGGGTCTTTTTTGGGTCCATATAAACAAACTTTTGGAGTATTTGTTCTAGATGTGTGCATTATGCTGTTGGTATTTTAATAGAGATTGCATTGAATATATGGATTGCTTTAGGTAGTACAGACATTTTAATGATGTTGATTTTCCAATCCATGAGCATGGTATATGCTTCCGCTTTTTTATATCTTTCTCTATTTCATTTTTCAATGCCCTCTACTTTTCTGAGAACAGGTCTTCTACCTTCTTGGTCAAGTTTCTTCCTAGGTATTTTAATTCTTTGGTCACAAGAAATGTCCCATTGTAAATGGGATTTTTTTTTAGTTTCCCTTTCTGAGTATTCATTTTTGGTGTATAAGAATAGCATCAAATTCTGGATGTTAATTTTGTATCCTGGTACTTTGCCATTTATTAAGTCTAGTAGTATTTTGAAGGAGTCTTTAGAGTTTTCTATGTACAATATCATGTCATCTGCGAATAATGACAGTTTCACTTCCTCCTTTCCAATTTGGATACTTTTTATTTTTTCTTCTTGTATGATTGCTGTGGCTAGGACTTCCAGTATGTTGAATAAAAGTGGCAAGAGTGGACATTCCTGTCTTGTTCCTGTTGTTAAGGGAAATACTTTTAGTTTATGCCCATTGAGTATGATGTTGTCTGTAGCTTTGTCATATATGGCTTTTATTATGTTGAGATATAATCCCTCTATGCCCATTTAGCTGACAATTTTTATAAAAAATGGTGCTTGATTTTGTCAAATGCTTTTCAGCCTCAATTAATATGATCCTATGATTTTTATCATTTATTTTGTTTATGTGGTATATCACATTTATTGATTTATGAATATTATACCAGCCCTGCATCCCTGGAATAAATCCCATTTGGTCATGGTGAATAATTTTTTAAATATATTCTTGTATCTAATTTGCTAGTATTTTGTTGAGGAATTGGCATCTATGTTTATCAGTGATATTGGCCTGTAATTCTCTTTCTCTGTAGTGTCTTTATCTGGTTTTGGAATTAAGATTATTCTAGTCTCATAAAAAAAACTTGAAAGTGTTTCTTCCTCTTGAATTTTTTGGAATAGTTTGAGAATGGGTGTTAGTTCTTCTTTGAATGTTCAGTAGAACTCCCCTGTGAAGCCCTCTGGACCTGGGCTTTTGTTTGCTGGCACTTCCTTGATTACTGCTGCAATTTTCTTAGTTATTATTTCCTGTTCAGGTTTTCTGACTCTTCTGGTTGAGATTTGGAAGACTGTATAATTCTAAGAATTCATCCATTTCACCTAGGTTGTCCAATTTGTTGGCATATAATTGTTCATAGCGTGTCTTACAATCCTTTGTATTTCTATGATGTCAGTTGTTATTTTTCCTCTTTTGTCTCTGATTTTATTTATTTGGGTCTTCTATCCTTGTTTCTTGGTGAGTTAAGCTAAAATTGATTAATCTTGTTTATCTTTTCAAAGAACAAGCTCTTGGTTTAATTGATCTTCTGTATTGCTTTTTAATCTCTATGTCATTTATTTCAGTTCTGATCTTTATTATTTTTTTCTAATATTACTCTGGGCTTTTCTTTTTGTTCTTTATCTATTTTTTTTTTTTTTAAGTTGTAGGGTTAATGCTCTATTAGACATTTTTATTCTTCCTTGAGGTAGGCCTATAATGCTGCGAACTTCCCTCTCAGGAATTCTTTCACTGTATCCCACAGATTTTTGTTGTTGTGTGTTCATTTTCATTAATTTTTAGTAAGTTTTTTATTTCTTGCTTGATCTTATTGGTAACCCATTCATTGTTTAGTAACATGCTCTTTATCCTCCATGTGTTTGAATGTTTTTGAGTGTTTTTATTGTAATTAATTTCTAGTTTCATGCTATTGTGATCCAAGAGGATGTTTGATATAATATCAAATTTCTTGAACTAGTAGAGATTTAGTGTTTATCCTAACATTGATCTATCTTTAAGAATATCTGTATACACTTGAGAAGAATGTATATGCTGCAGTTTTGGGGTAAAATTCTCTGTAAATATCAGTTAAATTCATCTGATCTAATATGACATTTAGGGTCTCTCTTTCCTTATTAATGTTTTGTCTAGAAGATCTCTCCAGTGATGTCAGTGGGGTGTTGAAGTCCCCTACTATGATTGTATTGATGTCAATCTCTCCCTTAAAGTCCTCTAAAAGTTTTAAAATATATATTGGTGCCCCTTTTTTGGGTGCATATATATTTACCAAGGTTATATTCTCTTGTTGGATTGTTCTTTTTAATATTATTTAGTGACCTTGTCTGTCTCTTGTTATGAACTTCATTTTGAAGTCTATTTTATCAGATATGAGTATTGCTACTCCAGCTTTTTTTGTTTGTTTGTTTCCATTTGCTTGGAAATGTTTTTCCATCCCTTAACTTTCATCCTGTGTGAGGTGGGTCTCTTGTAGACATCATATATATGGGTCATGCTTTCTTATCCATTCAGCTACAGTGATACCTCGGTTCTCAAACGCCTTGACTTTCGACCAAATCGGTATTCGACCAGGAGATTCGAGAAACTTTTGTCTTGGAATCCGAACAAATATTTGGAACTCGAACTTCCGAGATGAGCCGAGTTGAGCCGAATGGCGTTCATTCGGCCCAGCGCGCCTTGCTTGCGTCATCAGTGTGAGTGCAGAGAGAGAGTCACGCTTTGTGGAGAGAGTCACGCTTTACACTGAATTTAACCCTTAGACATACTGTACACTTTTATTTCTTGTTGAGACTTATGTTTTTCTACAAATTAGGCCAGTAAATAGGCATTTTCTGGGGCTTGGAACGAATTAATCCAGTTTCCATTATTTCCTATTGGGTTTCATTGCTTCGGTTCTCGAACAATTTGGTTCTCGACCGTCCTCCT
The DNA here is from genome assembly GCF_014108415.1 of Molossus molossus. Classification (NCBI taxonomy): domain Eukaryota; kingdom Metazoa; phylum Chordata; class Mammalia; order Chiroptera; family Molossidae; genus Molossus; species Molossus molossus. The sequence continues at coordinate 45,528,905 of NW_023425399.1, forward strand.
GGAACGAATTATGTTCGAGAACCGAGGTATCACTGTACTCTTTGTCTTTTCATTGGAACTTTTAATCCACTTACATTTAAGGTAATTATGGATATGTACTTATTTATTGCCAGTTTTGTTTATTATGGTTATGTTTCTCTTCCTTTTTTTTTCTGCTTATTACAACAGTACTTTTAACATTTCTTGCAGTGCTGGTTTGGTGGTAATGTATTCCTTTAGCCTTTTTTTTTTTTTTTTTTTTTTTTTGGTCTGGGAAGCTCATTATTTCACTTTCTATTTTGAATGACAGCCTTGCTGGATAAAGTAGTCTTGGATTCAGATCCTTGTTTCTCATTATCTTGAATACTTTATGCAATTCCCTTCTGGTCTGTGGTGTTTCTGTTGAGAAATCAGCTGATAACTTTATGGGGGCTCCTTTGTAGGTAACCCATTGCTTTCCTCTTGCTGCCTTTAAGATTCTCTCTTTGTCTTGAAGTTTTGGCATTTTAATTATAATGACTCTTGGCATGGTTCTCTTCTGAGTCTTCTTGTTTGGGACTCTCTGTGCTTCCTGAACTTGTGTGACTTTTTCCTTTACCAAGTGAGCAAAGTTTTCTGCCACCATTTCTTCAGCAGGTTGTCTTACCCTTGCTTACTTTCTCCTACCTCAGGTACTCTTATAATGTGGATGCTGTTTCTTTTCATGCTGTCCCACAGCTCTCTTAAACTGTCTTCCTGTTTTTTAATTTTTTTTTCTTTCTGGTTCTCTGAGTGATTTTTTTCTACCCTGTAATCTAATTTGCTGATCTGATCCTCAGCTTCCTCTAATCTGCTGTTTGTTCCTTCCAGTGTATTTCTTACTTCAGCTCTGTCATTCTTCATTTTCACTTGGTTGTTTTCCATTTCCAATTGGTTGATTTTTATTATTTCTGTATCTTTTTTCATGCTTTTAATGCTTTTGAACATTCTTATAATCATTTCTCTGAACTCCATATCTGATCATTTGCTTATCTCCATTTCATTTAGCCCTTTTTTGGAGAATTCTCTTGTTCTTTCATTTGGGACTTGTTTCTTTGTTTCACTATTTTGTTAGTCTCAGCAGGGTTTGGAATCAGCCAAAATCTCTCTATGGATATCAATAATATGTAGTTATGGGGATTGGATGAGTACAGAAATGACCAAATTTAACACCAATGTCTGGGCTTACTCTCCAGGTCAGAATCTCAGGCCCAGCAAAGACTCAAATATCCCAGAGATCCCCCTCTGCCTGAAGGCTGACTGTTAGTCTTAGTCCCTTAATGAGCTTCAGGTTATAGTCCTCTGCTGTATGTAAACTCTACCCTGTGGGCAGAGTGAGAGGATTTCAGGCAGGTGGGGCAATTACTTCTCCCTGGGCTAAAACTGCTCTGAGAAGAAAACTCTGCCTGAGAAAAAAGGTTTCTTCAGCATGGGTTAATGACTCAGCACAGGGACCCAGGCAGCAGTCTTTATAGCTCAGACCCACAAATCCCAAGGACCACAAGCCAGGAAAAAGACTCAAAGCACCCTGCTTGCAGGCTGGCTGGTAGACTCAGACACTTAATGAGTCTTCAGTTGTAGCTCTCTACTAGATATAATCTCCTCTCAGTGGGCAGGGTGAGAGAAATACAATGGGTGGGGAAGTTGCTCCCCACCCCCCACTCCTGGGTATAACTGCTTGGATGGGAAAACTCTGCCTGAGAAAAATGGTTTCTGCATTGTGGGTTAATCACAATTTTCAACATCTGTTGAACCCCATCCTGGACATCTCTTTATGCACAATACAGGTAGACTATTGGGAGAAAAGATTATATTAAATATCTTGTTTACTTATTTTCAATTTTCCAACACTCGCACCTCCAAATCCTACACTGGAAAAGTCCATGAAGGGAGAAACTTTGATTATCTTGTTCACTACAGAATACTCAAAGCCTCATACAGTATCTGTCACATAGGAGACTCTCATAACATATGTTAAATGTTCAAATATTTCTATTGAAATATCTTATGGTTCTTTGACCTTGGAGTTCAATATCTTTCACAGGACCTAGCTGAGTGTTTATCATTGTACATCATTTTTTTCCGGGACATTTTGTTCTATCAATGTTTTCTTATTTTAGTGAAGTTTTCCTCTATTTATCCTTGAGTATGTTGTTCTATCTTCCTGTTTCATTCCTCAGAAACTTTAATTATGATATATGGGTCTCCTTTGTTTCCCATATCTATCAGCTTCTTTGCGATCATTATTTATAGTTTACTTTTATATTTCATTTTTTTCAATGATCTCAAGCCTACTGTCTTTGTATTTTCCAGTACTTTTTTCCTGTATCTTTAATTTTCTTAGCCTAAGGACACATACTTCCTCAAGTGTTGTGTTCCTCGACCAGTGTTATTCACAGTAAGCTCTTTAGGGCACATGCCTTCTGGATTATGATCAGGTTCTGGCTGTCTGTACCTCATAACTCCCCTAGCTTCTTTTCTGGGAGTTTTCATTGAGTAGAAGGCCAGGTCACAGGCAACAGGTACAGACTACCAGCATACCAATATTTTTTTAGCTATCCTTCCATTCCTGACCTCACTATAAGTAGTGGATATTTGCTCTGTTCATGAAGGTATTTCTTTCTTTCTTTTTTTTTTTTTTATCCTCACCTGAGGACATTTTTTCATTTTTTGTTCAGGTAGAGTGGGAGGGAGAGAGAGGAACAGAGAGAGAGAGAGAAACATCGATGTGAAAGGAACACATCGAGTGGCTGCCACCCGCACAACCGACCAGGGCCGGGGACAAACTGCAACCGAGGTACGCGCCCTTAGCGGGAACCGAACCCGGGTCTCTCAGGACCGCAGGCTTATGCTCTAACCGCTGAGCCAAACCGGTCAGGGCATGAAGGTATTTCTTTCACACCTTTTTCATGTGCTATCCATGAAACTAGATTTGTTTCAGAATCCTTGGATATATTCCTCTTGGTTTTGAAAAATACTTTTGATTAAATACATATTTTTATCAGACTTTGGCAGCATGTGTCAGCTGTGGGCTTACTCCCTTATCTCAGTCTAGCTTCCTTGGCATCTTTTGTATTTTGTGGTGCGACGTTGTTGCAGGTTTCTATTTCATTGGTAGTGGGTTGTGTACCCTCTATCTTTTGTCCATTTTTCTCATTTAGATGGATTTCAAACAAGGAATGGAACAAAGATGCCAACATTTTCACATCAGTACTAGGTTCATCAGAAAGGTCAGGCTTAGACTGAGTAAAAGAGATTTTTGCAATTGTGGATCTAAAGCCAGTTGAATGTCTATGACACTCTCATTTCTCAAGTTTACATTCTCTAGCCATCTATCTCTATGGTGAAGACACTGCTTAATGCATGCACTACGTGCCTCACTAATGATGTTTTCTATGGCCGTGCTGCTATCTCCTCTGGTATAATAAGTGCAATGTGGACCTCAGAGCCTGGACCACGTACCCATTAATATTTATGTTTCCTGAGAGTGATGGGGTATCCCAGTGATTTATAGGCATGAGCAGGTGCTCCTTATGGAAGAATAAGTAGGAGGCCTCTCTTGGGAAATAGCTTCTTTCAGTCTTCCTGTCATAGAAAAGAAGACTTTGCATTGGTGAGGGGAATATCCACCGCCTTTATGAAGTAATCTCCTACTATCCAATTGGCTCACTTGGATTACTTGTATGAGAAAGGTTAGAGAAAAGGTGGAGAAGTAGCTGAAGCCCCCAGGTAAAAAGAAGAGAGCTCCTTTTTTCTTTCCCAACTAGAAGTTTCCCTATGGCTGTAAGAAGTTATTTCAGTGGCAAGTCTTCCAAGTTTATCTCCTTGCACAACCAGATTCCAATTATCTGCCCCTGACATGTTGTCTCCTACTTATAAACTTTTTTCCAATGCATAAAACCTTAGTAAACTATCATTAATCATATCCAGATCGGCTAAGAAGTGCTACATCTACTTTGATTTGGGATTTAGTTATCAAGTTATGACAGCAGAAATAAACAACCAATCTTTGGTAGTGGGGTCAGGTCACTGTCAATTTCTGACTGTCTGAATTTCCTGTGACCCTTTGGTTTTAACATCACATGGGATGCACTTTACAACAGAGCAGTTTGAAGTAACCACTCTTCATTGAATTAAAAGTGTTGAAGTTTTTATGTTTAATATAATTTTAATTAGCTTTAAATATCAGGCAATGTCTAGCTCAGTGGATTCTGCAGACCACATACAGTGACTCAGTGACTCCTCTGATGCACATATTTTATTTTATTTTTTAACATTTTCACTTTCTTTCTTTTTCTTTTTTTTTTTTTTTTTTTTGGTACATGCCCCTAGCGGAAACCGAACCCATGACTCTCTGTTCCACAGCCCGACGCTCCAACTGCTGAGCCAAACTGGCCAGGGATTTTGATGCACATATTTTAAATGTGTCATTCCGCAAACTGTATATGTGAATAAAGTAGGAAGAATTATTATAGGAGTCCAAGCTGTGTGACTTCTGGTCTGCTTAGGTCCTTGATCAAATAAGGATGTTGTTTGATTTACCTGATATGGTGATTTAAAAATATGTCTGCAAAGTTTTCTACTCATCCCATCAAAAGGTAAGGAGTCTGATTCCTCTCCTATGGAATGTAAACTGGCCTTTATGATTTACTTCTAATGGATAAAATCTGGCAGAAATGTCTTTGAATGACTTCTGGGCTAGGTCATAAAAGGTTAAGTGGCACAGTTGGTTGCAATATCATCCCATACACCAAAAAGGTTGTGGGTTTGATTCCTGATCAGGGCACATACCTGAGCTGTGAGTTCGATCCTGGGTTGGGGCATGTACAGAAGGCAGCTGATAAATCTCTCACATTGATGTCTTTCTCTCTCTCTCAAAACCAGAAAAAAACATATCCTCACATGAAGATTAAAATAAAAATAAGTGCAGCTTCCACCTGGCTGATTCCACTCTCAGAACTCATACACCATGTTGTAAAGGCATGCGGAGAGGACCAGTGGAGGTGTTCCAGCCAACAGCTCTGCTGAGGTTCAACCCACAGCTAACATCAACTATCAGATATATGTGAGAAGCCTTTAAGTGAATCCATACCCCAGCCTTTAAGCTGCCCAGTTAATACCACACAGAGCAAGGATGAGAAACCCTTGCTGTATTTGCCTACTGGGTGGTCATAACAAAGTACCACAGACTGAGGGACTTAACCAACAAAGATTTACTTTCTCACAATTCTGGAGGTTGGAGGTCTAAGATTAAGGTGTCAGTTAGGTTGGTTCTTTCTGAGGGCTAGAAGGAAGGATCTATACCAGGCCCTTCTCCTTGACTTAAGATTGCTGTCTTCTCTCTGTTATGTCTTTACATCATCTCACCTCTCTCCATGTCTGTGTCAAAATGTCCTCTTCTTGTATGAATACCAGTCACATTGGATTAGCGCCCACCCTAATGAGCTTGTTTTAACTTCATCACCTCTATAAAGACTTTATCTAAATATAGTCACACCCTACACAAGAATAAACTCAAAATGGATAAAAGACTTAAATGTAACTCATGAATCCATGAAAATCCTTGATGAGACTGTAGGCAAAAAAATTTCAGACATCATACGCAGCAGAATTTTTACTACACATCACCTAAAGCAATAGAAACAAAGGAGAAAATGAACACATGGGACTACATCAAACTCAAAAGCTTCTGCACAGCGAAAGATACGATCATCAAAACGGAAAGGCTACCCACTGTATGGGAGAGCATAATTGCCAATGATATATCAGATAAGGGGTTAATTTCCAATACATATAGAGTGCTCGTACAACTCCACAAAAGGAAGACAAAGAATCCAATTAAAAAATAGGCAGAGGAACTAAATAGACACCTCTCCAAACAGGACATACAAATGGCCAAGAGACATATGAAGAAATGCTCAACATCACTAATCATCAGAGAGATGCAAATTAAAACAACAATGAGGTATCACCTCACCCCTGTCAGAATGGCCACCATCAACAAATCATCAAACAACAAGTGTTGGGGAGAGTGTGGAGAAAAGGGGACTCTAGTACACTGCTGGTGGGAATGCAGACTGGTGCAGCCACTATGGAAAAGAATATGGTGTTACCTCAAAAAATTAAAAATTGAACTTCCATTTGACCCAGTGATCCCACTTCTAGGAATATACCCCAAGAAGCCTGAAACACCAGTTAGAAAGAATATATGTACCCCCATGTTTGTACATATTTACCCCCAGCAGTACTATTTACAATAGCTAAGATCTGGAAACAACCCAAGAGTCCATCAGTAGACGAATGGATAAAAAAGCTGTGGTACATATACACAATGGAGTACTACGCATCTGTAAGAAATAAAGATGTCTTAACCTTTGAGACTACATGGAGGGACCTGGAAAGTGTTATCCTAAGTGAAACAAGCCAAACAGAGAAAGACAAGTATCATATGATCTCACTTATTTGTGGAATATAATGAACATAACAGTCTGAGGAATGGGGTAGTCCCAGAGATGTGGAAGTGGAGTACAGACTGACAATTCCCTAAAGGGGGGTGGGGGGGGAGAACAAACCACAGAACTTATATGCATGTATGCATGACCAGTGGACATGGACAACAAACTGGGGAAAGGGCAGGGAGGGAGGGGGAGGGGGAAATCAGTGGGGGAAAAAGGAGAAACATCTGTAACAAAAATTAATTAATAAAAAAAAAAGAAATATTAAAAAAAATTAAATACAATCACTTTCTGAGGTACCTGGGTTACAACTTTCATTATAAATTTATTTTGGGAACACTATTCCATCTATATCACCTGTCAAATCTGCGCAAACTGTAGACTCAGGAGCAAAATAAAAGTTGTCATTGTCTTGAGCCCTTCAGATTTGGAGTTGTTTGTTAAGCAGAAGATAACCAGCTCACTTAAGGTAGATGAGTGACTTAGTTTCTGGTGACTGTCTCAGAAATTTATTCAGCAAATGCCCTCTGAAGGCAGGACCAACTATTTGTGAATGGTGCTTACAGGGCCAAGGCCAAACCATAGGTAAACACATGAAAGACAGTTTCAGGGATCACGTGTCCAGTGCTATCTCTGTTTTTCTGTTTCAGTTTTGCTCTTAAACTGCAATAAATGGGACCCATTGAGGCTATCTCTAGTTGGAGAGATGAGGGCAAGTTTTTGTAAGAATAAGCATGGTGCAGTGGAGGAGTACAGTCAAATAGAAGTCTAAGTCCAGAGATGGAAATAGTATTGGGCCTTATAGCAGTTGTTTTTGAGACCTGTTCTGGAAGCAAGGAGGCCTGGGACCCTTAACAGGTAAAATACAGTACTAACAGCAGACTTTTCTGAGCACACAGCTTGGTTCAAACCCTGGCTCTGCCTGGTACTAGCTGTGTGATCTTGGGAAAGTCACTCAATCTCTCAATCCTTCTGTTTCCTTATCTGTTAAAATAAATAATGCTAGTACCTATTACATGAGGTCATAATATAAGGTCAAGTATATGATAAATCAGCTTTTATCTTCATTATTGAGCTTGTCATGAGCAAGTTTCACTTCTGACTATTCTCTCTTCAACTAGTTTCTTCTTATGACTCATCATTGCTACTCCCTCATTTCTTAAACTTGCACAATTGATATATTCATTTATTCAACAAATGTTTACTGAGTACCTATTACATGCTAGGTATTGTTCTTGGCCCTGAGGGTACAGCATTAGATCAATCAGACAGATATCTCTACCTCATTGACCTTAATTCTCTTGCTCTTTACAGTGAAAGTTCTACCTTATGACCTTCAGCAACTGTTCCCACCATTCATGGGCATATTTTCCCCTGCTTCTTAGCCCAGATCTTTGAAAGAGGCACTGTGGTGCAATTTGTCTTTTCCAGTCAAGTCACAAAATGTTTCTAATCAGCTTTCTGACTAGTTGCCTAGGATCAGGTGGCCACCCTGATCCAACCAACTATATGCTAGAGAAGAGGATGAGCATGAGGTCCAAGACATTGCTCCACAGTTGATTGTGGGGCAATCATTCTGATGGGAAAATCTTGTAGAAGTCCTTGGAGCAGTGCATTAAGGGTGGAGAAAACCATCATGGACTCTCATTGGAGCTTGCAACACCCCAAGGCATCCTTTGATCAATTTCACATACTACAGATTGAATGAGAGTGCAAGACTTTCGGAGGTTATGCATAGCCTGTTAGCTACAAAGTCAGGCTTGGAGCCAAGCCTTTAGATTAGCATCTTGGCACTGTCTGAGTGATTTCAGTTGCCTTGTCTGGCAGAAACAGTAACTGTTCCTTCCATTTCCTCTTGGCACTCACCATTCCCATGCAAGTCAGCAACTTCAAAGGGGTCTTTCTCTGTCCAAAGGGATGTACTTGGTCCTTCAACCAATGACAAACTAGAGTTCGTAGATACATATTCCAGCTTCCTTGCCCCTTGGGTAGGACAAGTCTGTGACATGTTCCACATCACTTCCCAGAGGTCTCCAGCAAGATTGAGCCCCAGTTGCCCACACCTCTAAACTGTCTATTAATGCACACATGTTGATCTCATTTCTATTCTCCAACTATACTTTCTGGAGTCCCTGCTCAAATAAATTATTTTCATTTAAAAACTTGTAAGAGGGTCTGCTTCTGGATCCTGAAAACTAAGACAACCTTCAACAAAAGCAAGTGGTTGGCCATGTTAATAAGACAGAAGCAAGAAATCAAGGTGCAGGCAGAGGTCTTAATAGGGAAATACAGAGATATAGACCACTTGTGTTGTATCACTTAAACTATCAAGTGCAAGAGTAGTTGTCCCTGTCTGAAGCTGCAGAGAAAAGCAGGCTGCTGATGGAGAGGTGCAGCCATTGTGAAAGGGGTATTTGTAAATCAAATGCTCTGCTACCATTCTTAAAATGTTTCATTCTTCCATTTCTAGTCTCACTCATTATTGAATCATTAATAATGATTTATATGACATTGACTTTTTTTTTTTTTTTTTTCAGAAATCTTGACTAACTCTTTGACAAGAGATTAATAGAGTGGGACTTCAGATGTCAAGTTTTTATGAGCCGAAGTGTCCAAGGCCATCTCTAGATGGGTATTCTTGGCTGCATTCACCATGCTCTCCAGAGACTGAAAAGCAATTGTTTAGCTGGACAGAGAGAGCTGAGCTGAATTAAATTGACCTGCATGATACAGAAAGTAGCACTGAGCACATTTAAGTAAGGGGATCTTTGTAGCTGAGTGTTGAAATTATTTTTAGAAAGTGATTATCAGTCTAACTATTTAAAATGAGTGAATGATGTCAAGTATCTAAAATTAAGGCAGATTGGGAAAACAACATGCTTAGTCATAAATATAATGTTAAGTGCATCTTTATTTCTTTCTGTTTTTCTTTTTCTTTTCATAACATAAATTTGACTGCTTTCAAAAGCCGGTGCCTACATTCTGCAAAGAGAGACCAGGAGACTCACTTAATCCAGATACACATATATCTAAAAAGCACTTTATTCCAAATATAATTATCACTCTGCATGAAAATATAGTGCAGCTCTTTTGATTTGGTAGACTGTTAAGCTTGTCTTTAATTTCAAATAACTTTATTTGAACTTGAGATGAAAGTGGACACAGTAGGGAAAAGCAGTTTTTACAATAAGAAAAAATTAGGACACATTCTTTCCATGCAGGCTTCTGACTGGAGTTCTTAACTCCAATAGTCTGAGTTCTTTCACCACTTAGGAAGTGAATGAACAAATGTGTGTTTTAAAACCCTCTGCAGCCTGCCAGGCCAGCCCTTGTGCACACATGTGGCTCTTAGAGCCCTGTGGTCATGGTCAGAGCAAAGCTGAAACCCTCCCCAAGAAAGGTCTCTTCTCATAGGCTTCTTCCAAAATCAATGTTTGCTGGAAAGGCAGCAAATTTTTTTTCTCTTCAAAAGAATCTTTATGTACTAACTCACTCCCACCTACTGTGCATGTAAATTATTCATCAGTGACATAGCCTCTCTTTAGGACTTTGTTCCTTGCCTTTCCCTGGATGCCACAAGGAGCATGATAAGGCCAGTGAGTTATTGGAGGGCCTTTGATCTCTGACTCGAAAATGACATTTTGTGGTGGAACATCTGGGCTTCCTCTGTATCTACTGAGTGGGTCAAAAGGAAGCAGAGATTGGGGGTTCAGAGGTATCCATCCTCATCAAACCATCTTCAAGACAAAACGGAATAGTGACAGAGATGGGCACACTTCTATCCAAACCAGCAACTGTTCACACACAACAATTAAAAGGGACCCACAACTGCTTTCCTGACAGGCAGGACAGCTTTTTGATGATTCAAAGAACTTATTTCAGAGGAACCACACAATCAAGGTCTCATGCTAAGGTGTTTCAGAAATAAGTATCATTTATGGAGAAAATGATGGATGAATCCAAATTGTTTTATCCTTCACACAAGTTAAAATGAGCTTTTCCTTGTAAAATAGGGTGAAATGTAGGGCACAGAATGCTGGAAGGAAGAGAAAGGGAACGGTCTGCATTTCTTACAGATCTGACATGATCCCTCCCTGCAGTTTGTCATCAAACTATTAGTGACTGCTGATTGTGTCTGGCATTGAATCTCCAGGGTTCACAGTTTAGAGACCAAGGACAGTGGATTCCCTTTTATAATGGCAGTATAAACCACTTTGCATTAAGTACGAATAATAACCTTTTTAAAAAGAATATATCAAAATAATTACATTTCTTGTTGCTTTTCTGTCTTCCACATCACCTGAGCAAGCACATCAGCCTCACTTGACTGGATGAAAGGATTTTTTTCATTGACGGCTGTTCTAAGAGTAAGGAATCCTCCATTCTGTCATGGCTGACTGAAATTCACAGTACAGCATGAACTAATTCTACCAATATTTTGGATTTGCTTCTGCTTCTTTGTGGATTAATTGGGGGAACAGGAATGTTTACCTTACAAATGTCTTATGATGTCTGAGATGTCTTTATTTCCACCATCTCCTTGCATTCCCTCTACTCATTTCTTCTTTTTAACTGAAGGTGATGTCCTCTGAAACATTAATTCTTTACTGGGAAGCCAATGTTTAAAAGGAATTTAGTAGTAGCTCTGATGAAGATTTCATCATTTTGTGTAGAAGTTTTTTTAAATGCATTAGAAATACATCTTTAGAATTTCAAAATAAAGCCTGTTAATATTTTTCAATGGCACATTAAAGATTCAACAGCGTTGTCCACAGCATGGCATGTTTTCATGCAGGTAACCAGGTTGGCTTAGTTTAAAACTGATATTATAAAATGCTTAAAGTGCATTTCACCAAATGTTTATATCTAATGAGATATTTAGAGGACAGATAATTTTTTTTACATCTTGAATGACCTGATGTGCAAATCACCTCATCTTTATAAAGCAGAGCAAACCATTTTAATTTGGTAAAGTGGAAACACATCATTAGAGTCTTTTTGTGTTTTCTGATAGAATGTCAAAAATAAATAGACTTGATGTCCCAGAAAGCAAAAATCGCTGAGCTGAGGAGAAAATAACTGATATACACACACTCACATACACTTTCAGCCTCTTGCCTACTATTTCCCTGTGTGGAAGTGTCTCCAGAATATAAGCAGAGTAAATAAACACGATGAGTGAGTGATGCCTTGGTGACACTTCTCCCTTCTCCTTCTGGCCACTGGGATTTCTGATTACAGTAAGATTTTATCTAATTGTGGGTAGATGTCTCCCAGATGTGTGCTGTGTCCATCACTCCAGCCCCCTCCTTCATTCCTCTGCCATCCTGGGCAACCTAACTGTACACGGTCAGGGCTGGTATTTCTAAGTTTGCCTGAAAGCTCTGACTGATGGGATTGAACTAAAACCTTGGTTCCTAAATAGCTAAGTGTTTGATTGGGATAATAAATTATGTGCTGGTGAGGGGGCCCTGGAATGAGAAAAATACTGTGGTCCACAATTTCTACCCTCCTCCCAATCTCACCCTGACTCCACAGGGTGACCACATCTGAGTTACCCCCAGTTTGCCTCGTTATATCTGAGAAAGGGAGAAGTGGAAGCCAGATGAGCGTGGCTGCTGTCGTTTTGGCAAGGCTGCTGCCAAACCCAAGACTCCCCCAAACCCAAAGGGCCGCTTTTACAGCCACTGCACCAGAGCACTCAGCGGGCAGAGCTTTGTGCTTCGGCCCTTCTGGGAGGAGGCTGCAAACCTTCAGATCCCAGTGCACAACCACCAGTTTCCCTCTGCCCACAAACTTATTCCAATTAAGCCAGTTCCTCTAATTATGGGGCGTACCATCAAATATGTCTCCAGATGCTTCCGACGCAGCCTGTGAGTGCTGGTCAAAGCTGGAGAGGCTTCTGATCAGGGATGCTGGCCCTGCGGCGCGGGCATGCGGTACTCTCTCCCCTGGACGCGCTATCTCCACGTACTGCGCAATCCGCCCGCACTCATTTACTCTGTAGCCAGTGCGAAGGCAGAGCGTAATTACTGAAGTTGAGAAAACATCCCTGTAATTAGCCAGACAGCTCTAAGCACAAGAAATGGAAATTAGTTACAGAATCATAAATTAGTTTATGCATACATTACGTTCCAGGATGGCCCTTGGGGTCTGATGTTTGCAATCTTTGGCCAGCAATCCCCTGTATCTCAATAAAGCATTCCTCCCCAGTGAGCTTGGCACAGGAAGGAGTTTTGCTTGAACTATAAATTATTAAAACTCTTTTGCCAATGGGTGACCAGAATTAAGCCTAACTTTGGGGCTGCGGCAAGGGACCAAATACACAGTGATTTTCCTGTTGATTTTATTTTCCTTGGTGGGCATCTATTGACTTAGGGTCATCAAGGTATCTCCAAACAGTGGGGCTCATCAATTGTATTGTTTCACTCACTGGGAGCAGTAATTATAAACTCTTTAAATCAACCTGATTTTGAACTATTCTGTAGTCACTTCTTCCCAGCAAAAGCCAGGAAATTGGACTCAGGCACACACAACACAGCATTTGCATCAAAATAATATAGCTGGCAGCAGCAAGCCACAATCACATCACTCAGAAGGAAGGAATAGAATACAAATTAAAGGAAGAATGTAAATTTTTGCCATTAAGCTTCAATGACCATTTGCAATGGTGCAAGGCACAAAGGTTCTTGATGAGCGTCATCTACTTTGATTATTCATACTTGTATTTCTGCTTGAATTAAAGCAGGAGTGTTAGAGCCTGTTATGGGGAAAATATTTGAATTGATAGTGAACTCTCACCTTGCCGTGCATCCATTTACTTTTCAAATGAATACCAGATAAGTTAGTGCATTTTCTAATCGGCCTGTTTTCCAGTGAGTGCTGTCATTACATACCAATTTCTTTTAGAAGTGCTTGCTAAGAAACATTAACTACTTACAAATAAGGAGCTGTCTTTCACAGCTGCAGTCTTCAGCGCACCAGCACTTCTGCTAGTACAGTTGAAGGTTCTGCAAGTTGACATTCACCCAGTCTGTTATGGCTTCAGCCTTTTCAATACTTTCCAAGTGAGTCCTTAAGTGTAGGCAGAGCTCTAGCCATGTGTCACCTGTCCAGACCCAGGTGGAATTCTGCTCAAGGCATAGTACAAACTGGCCTACTATGGAATAACTATGTTATTCTGTGCAGGTGGCTTGGGTCCACCTACAATGTGATCTTAACTGCTGATTCTGGGCAGCCAGAATTTATTCTGACCCAGACTTTGTCCTCCTGGACACAGACTCCACTGCTGGTAGGTACTTGGTTCAACATGGAGAAATGACCTGGAAAAATGTGGATTCTGAGAGTTGTGTATAGAGAGAAGGGGGCCTGCTAACTTAAAAACTATACTCTCCACTTTTGGACAAGGGAAAATAGACAGAAACTGTTTCTCCCAGCATGAGGATGGCACCAGAACATTGGTATGCCTCAAGAAGGAACTTAAAAGAAAAATATTTGTGCTTAGTTGGGAAGAAAGAGAAAAAGATTGCTATTATTTGGAGTCTGCATGTGACATCATAAAGAGCTTTTTTAGGTTACATTTTTTTGGTTGAATGTTACTGGCCACAAATTTTTTTAAATCTTTCGGTTCTTTTTGGTCAAAACTTTTTTAGGAGGAATCACAGGGAAAACAGAGAGCATGCCCAAGTGAGGAAAGCAATGCTCACAAACACTGAATGACCTTGCTTCCAAATGACTTTGTTTTTCAGATTCTGGTTTATTCAAAGATAAAACAAGAAACACATTGATTTCTCACAAGTGATAAGCAAAGCATATAAAGTATGAACACTTCACAAAGACCCAGTCAAAGTAAACAGAAAAAAATAAATGCCTGGCAAATTATCCTTCTGAGTGGAGAATGGTGAGACCTAACTCCAGATGAGAAAATGGCCCTTATTAGGTTGGAATCCAAATGTTATTCTTATTTTTAACATTAAAAAAAAAAAGTATATTGTAATACCAAAGTTGGCTAATCCTGTAACTGAATTAAAATTCAAATGAAAATGTGGGGAAAACTGAACATTAAAGGAGTAGTTGACTGTGTGCCATGACAACCTATGTTTATTAAGGAAGGTTAGAAAACCCTTTTGAATTTACAGATCTATTTGACCAAATGTGCACATGTGCATGCACACACAGAGAAATATTGAAAAAGGTATTCTAGTCTGATTATTATACCTGTTTAGAAATGTATAAACAGTGATTTATCTATAGAGGCTGTAATGTCCAAAACCATTTTTTTAAATCTGCTTTTTAACATATATATTCATCTTCATTTAGCCTCCAAAGTCTTGACAACTTATTTACGGATTACAATTTAAAAATACCGTATATAGGAAAATGGCGGCGGAGTAAATGGAAGTTACACAGACCATCTCCCAGGACCAACCTGGAATTATAACGAAAATAAAGACAAATTGTCAGGAAGGGGCAACCCAAAGGCAGCTTGGAGGACCACATAACCAGGACACTGACTCAATCCTGGTAGGCTTGTGAAGACGAAAGAGGGGGCCAGGAGCCCACGGTCCGCAGCAGCCTGGGCTGGGACATGCGGCCTGGGCTGGGACCTGCGGCCCCGGCTGGGAACTGTGCCCTTGGCTGGGACCTGTGGCAGCCTGGGCTGGGACCTGCGACCCTGGCTGGGACCTGTGGCTGCCTCGGCTGGGACCTGCGGCCTCAGCTGGGTCCTGCAACGTCGGCTGGGAGCTGCCTCAGCCTCAGCCGCCCTTAGCAGGGAGCGGCACCCTCGGGTTCAAGTCCCAGGAGGCTCCATGGCTCAGAGCCGGGACAGAGGCTAAATTGGCAGCAGCCACTCACCTTGAGCTCCGGCAGAGAGAAGGCAGACTGGACTGGAACGGTGTGGGGACACTCAGGATTTGGAGCTTTTGCTGAGTGCAGCCACACAGGACTGTGGTCATCTTACTCCTTCCCAGGGACCTGGGGAGGGCCGGCTGCCCCTCCCCTGGAGATTCAACTCCACCCGGTGGCCAATGAAATGCTAATTGAGGCCCATTAACAACCAGCATCGGCCCCAACCTCAGGAAATCCTCTTACCCTGAGCACCTGAGGGAGTTTTTCATTTAACTCAGAAACCAAGGTAGTTCAGGTGACCTCTACTAAGCTTCCAGGAAAAAAAGTAGAGGATAACTACCATTCCCTGGGCTAGCAACTCTAACCAGGAAAGTAAGACTTGATAGTGCTGTTTAACATGAGTCCTCCCTCACTCATCCAAATGCAGGAGAGGGAGCCACAAACAGCAGAACACCAACACCCACAGGAAAAACTTGGCAGGCTCCAAAGCCCACTGAGATAGCCAAAATGATGAAACACAGAAACAAAAGCCAAATGAAAGAACAAGACACCTCTGTAAAAGATGAGATAGATGAATGTGGAGCAGTTAGGCAAGTTAACAGAGCGAGAATTCAGAGCCATGATCTCGAGGAAGATCAACAGCATGTGTAAGGACATGAGCACCATGAGTAAAGACATAGAAATGTTGAAAATCAACAAATTGGAAATTAAAAACCAACAAGAAGAAATCAAGAATTACATATCAGAAATAAAGAACACATTGGAAAGTCTAAATAGCAGAGAAGAGGAAGCTGAGGACCACATCAGTCAATGAGAAGATATGGTATAAAAAAATCAACCAATCAGAAAACGGAAAGAAAAAAAAATAATAAAAAACAGGAAAACAGGTTAAGAGAACAGTGGGACAACTAGAAACAGAATAACATTCGCATCATAGGAGACCCGAAGAAGAAGAAAATGAGCAAGGGTTAGAGAATATATTTGAAGAAGTAGTGACAGAAAATTTCCCTAATTTGGCGAAGGAAGAAGACATTCAAGTTCAAGAAGCACAAAGAGCCCCAAGTAAGAAGAACCCAAACATGCCCACACCAAGACACATAGTAATCAAAGTGCCAAAAATTAAAGACAAAGAGAGAATCCTAAAAGCAGCAAGAGAGAAGCAACATGTTACGTACAAAAAAAAACCCATAAGGCTCTCAGCTGACTTCTCAACAGAAACACTACAGGCCAGAAGGGAGTAGGATGAGGTAATCAAGGACATAAAGAACAAGGATCTGAATCCAAGACTACTCTACCCAGCAAGGCTATTATTCAAAATAGAAGGTCAAATAAAAAGCTTCCCAAACAAAAAAAGACTAAGGGAATACATTAGCACCAAACCACCACTGCAAGAAATGTTAAAGGCCTGCTGGAATTAGCAGGGGAAATAGGAAGAAAAATATAACCACACTAAACAAAAATGGCAATAAATAAGTACATATCAATAATCACCTTAAATGTAAATGGATTGAATGCTCCCATAAAAAGACACAGAGTAGCTGATTGGATAAGAAAGCATGACTCATCTGTATGTTGTTTCCAGAGACCCACCTCACAACAAAAGACTCACATAGGTTGAAAGTGTAGGGATGTAAAAAAATCTTCCAAACAAACGGAAAGGGAATAAAAGCTGGGGTAGCAATACTCATATCTGATAAAATAAATTTCAAATGAAAGTCATAACTAGAGACAAAGAAGGCCACTACATAATATTGAAAGGATCTATCCAACAGGAAGATATAACCTTGATAAACATATATGCACCCAATATAGGAGCACCAAAATATATTAAAAATCTTCTGGAGGACTTCAAAGGAGAAATCGATAGCAATACAATCATAGCAGGAAACTTCAACACCCCACTGAAATCACTGGATAGATCCTCTAGACAAAAAATTAGCAAGGAAACAAAGCCTCTAAATGAAGCACTAGACCGAATGGATTTAATAAATATCTACAGAGAATTATACCTCAAAACTACAGAAATCATATTCTTCTCAAGTGCACATGGGACATTCTCAAAGCTATACCACATGTTAGGGCACAAACTAGGTCTCTATGAGTTCAAAAAGACTAAAATCATATCAAGCATCTTCTCAGATCACAATGGCATGAAACTAGAAATCAATTGCAACAAGAACATGCAAAGACATTTGAACACATGGAGGCTAAATAGCATGTTATTAAACAATGAATGGGTTACTGAGGAGATTAAAAAAGAAATTAAAAACTTCCTGGAAACCAATGAAAATGAAGACACACAACACATAATCTATGGGATGCAGCAAAAGCATTTCTGAGAGGGAAGTTCATAGCACTACAGGCCTACCTCAAAAAACAAGAAAAATCTCTAATAGACTATCTAACCTCACAATTTAAAGAACTAGAGAGGAAACAAAAAGAAAACCCCAGGGCAAGTAGAAGGAAGGAAATAGTAAAGATGAGAGCAGAAATAAACCACATAGACTCCAAAAAAACAATTCAAAGGATGAATGAAACAAAGAGCCAGTTTTTCGAAAAGATAAACAAGATTGATGGACCCTTAGCTAGACTCACCAAGAAACAAAGAGAGAGAACCCAAATACACAAAATCAGAAATGAAAGAGGAGAAGTAACAACTGACACCACAGAAATACAAAAGATTGTTAACTACTATAAACAATTATATGGCAACAAATTCGACAATCTAAGCAAAATGGACAAATTTCTAGAAACACATAGTCTCCCAAAACTAGACCTGAAAGAGATAGAAAACTTGAACAGACCAATAACAACAGAAAAAATTGAAGATGTAATCAAGACTCTCCCAACAAACAAAAGCCCAGGCCCGGATGGCTTCCTGGGGGAGTTTTTACCGAACATTAGAAAAAAAAAAACTAACACCCATTATCCTCAAACTATTTCAAAAAACTCAAGAAGAAAGAACACTTCCAAACTCGTTTTATGAAGCCAGTATAATTCTAATTCCAAAACCAGAAGAAGACACTATAAAGAAAGAAAACTACAGGCCAATATCCCTGATGAACATAGATGCCAAAATCCTGAACAAAATACTAGCAAATTGGCTCCAGCAATACATCAAAAAAATTATCCACCATGACCAAGTAGGATTCATCCCAGGGATGCAAGGCTGGTACAATATTCGCAAATCAATAAACGTGATACACCACATAAATAAAATGAAGAATACAAAGCGCATGATCATATCAATAGATGCTGAAAAAGCATTCGACAAAATCCAGCATCCTTTTCTGATAAAAACGCTCAGCAATGTGGGAATTGAGGGGTCATATCTTGACATAATAAAAGCCATATATGAAAGACCTACAGCCAACATCATACTCAATGGGCAAAAACTAAAAACATTTCCCTTAAGGGCAGAAAAAAGGCAAGGATGCCCACTTTCACCACTCTTATTTAACATAGTACTGGAAGTCTTAGCAACAGCAATCAGACAGGAAGAAAAATAAAAGGGGTCCAAATTGGAAAGGAGGAAGTGAAACTGTCATTATTCCCAGATGACATGATACTATACATAGAAAACCCAAAAGACTCCATCAAAAATTTATTAGACTTAATAAATAAATTTGGAAAAGTGGCAGGATACAAAATTAATGTCAAGAAATCGATAGCATTCTTATCCACCAATGATAAACTCACAGAAAGAGAAACTAAGAAAACAATCACATTTATCATCATGGCAAAAAAATTAAGACACCTAGGAAGAAACTTAACCAAAAAAATAAAAGACATATTCGCAGAAAACTACAGGTCATTGAAAAAAGAAATAGAGGAAGATATAAAAAAGGTGGAAGCACATACCCTGTTCATGGATTGGAATAATTAACATCATTAAAATGTCCATAGATTAAAATGTCTATAGATTTCCAAAGCAATCTATAGATTCAATGCAATCCCCATCAAAATACCAATGGCATACTTCACAGAATTAGAACAAATACTTCAAAAGTTCATATGGAACCAAAAAAGACCTCAAATAGCCACAACGATCTTGAAAAAGAAGCACAAAGTTGGAGGGATCACATGACCAGATTTCAGGTTATACTTCAAAGCCACTGTAATCAAAACAGCCTGGTACTTGGACAAGAACAGGCATATAGACCAGTGGAACAGAACAGAGAACCCAGAAATGGACCCAAGGCAATATGCTCAATTAATATTTGACAAAGGTGGCTAGACCATACAGTGGAGTAATGACAGCCTCTTTAATAAATGGTATTGGGAAAATTGGACAGCTACATGAAGAAAAATAAAACTAGACCATCAACTTACACCCTACACAAGAATAAACTCAAAATGGATAAAAGACTTAAATATTACTCATGAATCCATGAAAATCCTAGAAGAAACTATAGGCAACAACATTTCAGACATCATACGCAGCAAAATTTTCACTGATACACCACCTAAGGCAAGAGAAACAAAGGAGAAAATGAACACATGGGACTACATCAAACTCAAAAGCTTCTGCACAGCAAAAAATACAATCAGAAAAACGGAAAGGCTACGCACTGTATGGGAGAGCATAATTGCCAATGGTATATAAGATAAGGGGTTAATTTCCAATATATATAGAGTGCTCATACAACTCCACAAAAGGAAGACAAAGAACCCAATTAAAGAATGGGCAGAGGAGCTGAATAGACACCTCTCCAAACAGGACATACAAATGGCCAAGAGACATATGAAGAAATGCTCAACATCACTAATCATCAGAGAGATGTAAATTAAAACAACAATGAGGTATCACCTCACACCTGTCAGAATGGCCACTATCAACAAATCATCAAACAAGAAGTGTGGGCGAGGGTGTGGCGAAAAGGGGACTCTAGTGCACTTCTGGTGGGAATGCAGACTGGTGCAGCCACCCACTATGGAAAACAATATGGTGTTGCCTCAAAAAATTAATAATTGGCCCTGGCCGGTTTGGCTCAGCGGTTAGAGCGTCGGCCTGCGGTCCAGAGAGACCCAGGTTCAGTTCCCGCTAAGGGCACATACCTTGGTTGCAGTTTGTCCCCGGCCCTGGTTGGGTCGTGTGGGTGGCAACCACTCGATGTGTCGCTTTCACGTTGATGTTTCTCTCTCTCTCTCCCTCCCACTCTATCTGAACAAAATATCGAAAAATGTCCTCGGGTGAGGATTAAAAAAAAAAAAATTAATAATTGAACTTCCTTTTGACCCAGTGATCCCACTTCTAGGAATATACCCTAAGAATCCTGAAACACCAATTAGAAAGAATATATGTACCCCCATGTTTGTAGCAGTACTATTTACAATAGCTAAGATCTGGAAACAGCTCAAGTGTCCATCAGTAGACGAATGGATAAAAAAGCAGTGGTACATATACACAATGGAGTACTGTGCATCTGCAAGAAATAAAGATGTCTTAACCTTTGAGACTACATGGAGGGACCTGGAAACTATCATCCTAAGTGAAACAAGCCAAACAGAGAAAGACAAGTGTCATATGATCTCACTAATTTGTGGAATATAATGAACATAACAGTCTGAGAAATGGGGTAGTCCCAGATACGTGGAAGTGGGGTATAGACTGGCAATCCCCAGAGGAGGGGGTTGTGGGGGAGAGATAAACGACAGAACTTATATGCATGAATGCATGAACAATGTAATGGACAACAGGGCTAGGGACTGAGCAGAGAGGGAGGGGAGGGGATAGTCAGTGGGGGAAAAGGAAGAAACATCTGTAACAAATATAAATTAATTAATTAATAAAAAAATACATATATATTCCTAGTATTCAAGTAAATAATGTATTCAAAGAAATGTAGACAATTTCCTGTTTTTATATTGCTTTGAAAAGTTAGTCCGTTTCTGGGAAATAATGTATAAGTATAAGCACCTATATGACTCATGCAGATAGCAAATTGGCCACAAACTCATCCCTCATAACATGCACATTGACCTTTGGCAGTGCCCTCAGAAACTGACTCTGATATTATCCATTGCTTTGATGGACTTACTTTGGACAATTAAGATCAATAAATGTGACCAAGCAGAGAATTGAAAAACACTGAGCACTCACCCTCTTGGTGCACATGGAACTCTCATGTATTGATGGTCTTAATCATTTCTACCCCAGGCACAGTTAATTGGTCCATCAATATATAGTGGGCCCATCAGACCAATTGGAACTTTGTCCTGGAATTTTTCAGACTAGAACTGAGGAAAGACAGGTGGTTAGACCAGTAACCTCTCAGCAGCTGTGCTTCCTTCCATTTTGACATTCAGAGAGACAGACAAAAGAAAGATCAATAGAGAATATGTCATGGGGTTTCCTTGAGGTCTTGCCCCACTATATACAACATCAGTATGTCATTTACTTCATGTCAGTTTGAAGTGTGTTTCTATAACTTGCAATCAACAGATCTCCAGCTGACCAACACATCTGTGTTCCTTGTTTCCTGTGTGAAATCCAGTAGCTGAGCCCACCTACCAGAGCCATGTGCTCTGGCTAATCCTTCTTAGTCACAGCTTGTGTATGGTGTTCCTTCTCTGGGTTCTTAAAGTCTGTTCTTTGTCTGCTCATGGAGTATGATCCTGAGAAGACAAAAATAGGAAATTTACTACACCGTGGAGAATAGCTTCAGCTTCCTCCCTAACCAAAACTCTTACTTTGTTAGACTTTAATTCCCTCTTCTTTCCTTACTCTTCTCAGCCACTGGTTATCACCATCAACCTCTTTGATGTTGTCTGAAGATAAGGAAGGAAGAGAGCTAAATTATTCATGAACCAAAATCAAATCATAGTGACTCTGTCTAATATAGAGAGAACTTGGACAACATGAGGGAGTTCTAAATTTTTCTTGTATCATTTGTATAAACATGTGCATGTTTAATTAAGTTGGCAGAGGTAAAAATCTTGCTGTGCAACATAGTGGCTCACAAATATGACTTGCTTGTGATGTTTCTATTACCTAGAGATACCTAGGTCTTTTTTCTGACCTCTTTGATCACAGTCTTTGGTTAAAAATGAGAACTGTCAGGGATTCTAAGATAATGGTGAATTAAGTGGAAGCTACACTGACCTTCTCTCAGGACTAAACTGGATTTACAACTAAAATATAGAAAACTCTTCCTGAATAAGTAACTGAATACTAGCTGGAGAGAACCCTTATAACCAGGGGCATAAAGAGGAGCCCGCATCAAGACTGCTAGGAGGTGCAGAAACATGAGAGGGCTGGCTGGGTTCCCACAGGCAGCAGTTAAAGTTCTAGAGGGATATCTCAGCTGTGGGGGCTCCCCCTGAGAAGTCTGAGGTCCAAACCCTAAGCTGGGCTTCCCAACCCAGAGTAAAAGAACGAATAAAGGTATCCACATAACATCTGACTGTAAAAAACACCAGGGGTTCTGTCCAGCAGGGAGAGAGAGCTAGAAACACAGGCAACCTCTTAAAGGGCCATCACACTAAATTTTGTTTGCAGCCACTTACCTTGGGTCCCAGCAGAGGGAGGGCAGAGTGGACTAGAGCTTCATGAAAAGAGACTGCAGTTCCTGGTTCTGAGGAGAGAACTAAGAAGGCATTGCCAGGATTCCTGTGCTGAGTCATTTCCCCATGCTGCAGAAGCTATCTTTCTCAATCAGAGTTTTCCCATCAGAGTAGCTTTAGCATTGGGCGGGGGGGGGGGGGTGCAGGGAGCAATTTACCCACTTATTAAGAACTTTCCTGCCTGTTGAGTGGAGTTATGCCTGGCTGTACACAACAACCTAAGGCTCATTAAGTGACTGAGACTAATAGTCAGCCTGCAGACAGAGGAAAATCTCGAGGTGCTTTGAGCCTTTGCCTGTCCTGCTACTCTGCCTGAGACTTATAAAAGCAGACCTTGGTGTTCAGCTTGGTTCTTTTCGTATGTACCCAGACCCAGCAGAGGGAGCTATAAGCTCTGGATCACTGATAGCTCCAAAGAGGGTATACAGGGCCAGTAACAAAAAGTGTATGACACTGGACAACACCAGAGACACTCAGAAGAGGCCCCAAATCAATGAACCCAGTGGTCAGCTTTAGTCAACAACAGAGCAGTACCTAATAAGCTTTACAAGAAGTACATCCACAGGGAGATTTTGGCAAGCTGCAATCCCTGCTGAGGTGAAATTGCACTTCATGTGATAAGAAATTGCACAGCAGCCTGCACGCTGTGTTGGGGGTTGAGCCTCACTGCTAGCCAGCCTGAAGGCCAAGCCCACACATGAACAAACCAAGAATAATCAACACTTAATTCAATGGGAGAGCCCACATAAAGCACACAAGAAACATTGTTAGAGAACCCAAGTCTGGTGATCAGGGAGACTATGCCAATGGGTCTCACAAGTCACTTACTAAATAAGGCTACTGTATCAAGACTTGGAGTTGTAGCTATCTACCTAATAGAGAGAAACAAACCCAAACAGGCAGCCAAAATGAGGAGACCAAGAAGCAAACTCCCAATGAAAGGACAATAGAATTCTCCAGAAGAAGAGCTAAATGAAATGAAGATAAGCAATTTATGAGAAATAGAGTTCAAAGTAATGATTATGAGGATGCTCAATAGCATAAAAAAAGATATACAAACTATGAAACACAACCAGTCAGAAATGAAGATATGAAATATCAGAAATAAAGAATGCACTGGAAGGAAAAAAACCCCAGCAGATTAGAGAAATCTGGGAATTGGATCAGTGAATTAGAAGACAGGCTAGGGGAAAAAAATCAATCAATCAGAAAACTAGAAATAAAAAAAAAATAAAAATAAAAACAATTAAAAAACAGGATGACAGTTTAAGGGATCTGTGAAACAATTGAAATGTAACAACATTTACTTCATAGGAGTACCAGAAGAAGAAGAAAGTGAGCAAGAAATTGAGAACTTGTTTGAAGAAATAATGGCAGAAAACTTTCCTAATTTGATAAAGAAAAAAATAACACAACTTCATGAAGCACAAAGGTCCAAGCAAGAAGAACCCAAAGAGGCCCATGCCCAGACACATCATAATTAAAATGCCAAAAATTAAAAACAGAGAGAATCTTAAGGGCAGCAAGAGAAAAGGAGCATGTTGTTTACAAAAGAGCTCTCATAAGATCATCAGCTGATTTCTCAACAGAAACACTACAGGCCAGGAGAAAATGGCATGAAGTATTCAAGGAAATGTAAAGCAAGGGTCTAAAACCAAGACTGTATAACCGTCAAGACTATCATTCAAAATAGAAGGTGAAAAAAACAGCTTTCCAGACACACAAAAAAAAAGGCTAAAGGAAGTTACTACAATAAAAACCATGCCACAAGAAATATTAAAAGGAATTCTGTAATAATAACTTGAAATATATAGAGAGAAACAGAAGTATAAAAAATAACAATGGCAATAAATAAGTACCTATGAAAAATTACCTTATTGTAAATGGATTAAATTCACCAACCAAAAGAAAAAGAGTAGCTGAATGGATAAAAAAGATGGTGTGTGTGTGTGTGTGTGTGTGTGTGTGTGTGTGTGTGTGTGTACTATATATAAGAGACCAACCTCAGAACATAAGATTCACACAGGATAAAAACAAAGTGATGGGAAAAGTTTTTTATGCAAATGAAAACAAAAAAATAAGCTGGGGTAGCAGTACTCATATCTGACAAAGTAGACTTCAAAATGCAGGCCATAACAAGAGATAAAGAAGGTCACTACATAATACTAAAAGGACTGATCCAACAAGAAGATATAACCCTGGTAAACATATATGCACCCAATATAAGAGCAGCAAAATATATGTAAAACCTTCTGGAGGACTTTAAGGGAGAGATCGATACCAATACAATCATAGTAGGTGACTTTAACATCCCACTGACATCACTGGATAGATCTTCCAGGCACCCCCCCCCCCAAATCAACAAGGAAACAGCAACCCTAGACACACTTGATTAGATGGATTTAATTGACATTTACAGAACATTTTACCCCAAAGCAGCAGAATATATATTCTTCTTAAGTGCAACAGGACATTCTCAAAGTAAGACCACATGTTAGGACACAAATTAATCTCCACAAGTTCAAGAAGATTGAAAGCATGTTAAGCATCTTTTCGGATCACAAAGGCATGAAATTAGAAATAATTACAAAAATAAAGTCAAACTCATGGAACCTAAATAGCATGTTATTAAATAATGAATGCGTTGCCAATGAGATCAAAGAAGAAATTTAAAAAATTATGGAAAAAATAAAAATGGATGCACAACAACCTTATATCTACGGGACACGGTGAAAGCTATCATGAGAGGGAAGTTTGTAGCACTACAGGCCTACCTCAAGAAACAAGAAAATATCTAATAAACAATTTAACCCTACAAATTAAAGAATTAGAAAGAGGACAAGGAAAGCTCTGAGTAAGTAGAAGGAAGGAAATAATAAAGATCAGAGCAGACATAAATGACATAGGGACAAACAAACAAACAAAAAACAAAATCAATACAAAATATCAATGAAACCAAGAGCTGGTTCTTTGAAAAGATAAACAAGATTGATGAACCTTTAGCCAGACTCATCAAAGAGTGAGGCCCTATATAAATAAAATTAGAAACAATAGAGGTGAAGTAACAACTGACACCACAGAAATACAAAGGATTATAAGAAAATACTCTGAACAACTATATGCCAAAAAATTGGACAACCTAGGGGAGATGGACAAATTCCTAGAATTATGCAATTTTCCAAAAGTCATGCAGGAAGAGTCAGAAAACCTGAGCAGACTAAAAACAACTAATGAAATTCAAGCAGTAATCAATAAACTCTCAGTGAAAAAAGCCCTGGTCCCTACAGCTTCATAGGGGAATATTACCAAGTATTCAAAGAATAACTAACTCCTAACTTCCTCAAACTATTCAAAAAAATTCAAGAGGAAGGAACCTTTCCAAGTTTGTTTCACTTTGCCAGCATTAACCTAATTTCAAAACCAAATAGAGCTACAACAAAGAAAGAAAATTGCAGGCCAATATCCCTGATGAATATAAATTCTAAAATCCTCAACAAAATATTAGCAAATTGGATCTAGCAATATATTAAAATGATAATTCACTATGACCCAGTGGGATTTATTACTGGGATGCCAGGCTGGTACAATATGCACAAATCAATAAACATGATACATCTCATAAACAGACTGAAAGATAAAAATCACATGATTATATCAAAATATGCAGAAAAGCATTTGACAATATCCAACACCTATTTTTCATAAAAACTCTCAGCAAAGTGGAAATAGTGGGATTATACCTTACCATAATAAAAGCCATGTATGACAAATCATCAGCATCATACTCAATAGGAAAAAAAACAAAAACATTTCCCCTCAGAACAGAAACAAGACAGAAGTGGCAACTTTCACCACTTTTATTCAACATAGTACTGGAAGTCCTAGCAACAAAAATCAGATAGGAAAAGAAAAAAGGCATTCAAATTGGAAAGGAGAAAGTAAAACTCATTATTTGCAGATGACATAATACTGTAAATAGAAAATCCTAAAGACTCCTTCAAACAACTACTATATTTAATAAATAAATTCAGCAATACAACAGGATACAAAATTAACATCTTGAAATTGATGGCATTTTTATTTTATTTTTTTTAAACTTCACCTGAGGACATTTTTTGTGTGTGTGCATTTATCTTCAGATAGAGTGGGAGGAAGAGGGGGAGGAAGAGAGAAAGAAACATCGATGTGAGAGAGAAAACAGTGGCTACCACCTGCACAATCCTACCAGGGCCAGGAACAAGCCACAGCTGAGGTATGTGCCCTAAACAGAAACAGAACCCAGGACTCTCTGGCCCACAGGTTGACGCTCTAACCACTGAGAAAAACTAGCCAGGGCATTGATGGCATTTTTATATACCAATAATGAATCATCAGAAAGAGAAACTAAAAATAAATCTCATTTTTCATTACAACAAAAATAAATAAATTAGATACTTGGAAATAAACTTCACCAAGAAGGTAAAAGATTCATACTCGGAAAACTACATTCGAAAAAGAGATAGAGAAAGATGTACACAAGTGGAAACAAATACCATGTTTATGGATTAATAGATTTAACATCATTAAAATGTCCATACTACCCAAAGCAAAATATAGGTACAGTGCAATTAATGTTAAATACAAATGGCATATTTCACAGGTCTCGAACAAATACTCCAAAAGTTTATATGGAACCCAGAAAGACCCTGAATAGATGGCAACCTTGAAAAGAAGAAAATTGGAGGGATCACAATACCAAATATCAGGTTACACTACAAAGCTATTGTAATCAAATAGCTCAAGAATAGGCATATAGATTAATAGAACAGAATAAAGAATAAAGAAATTGACCCAAGACATTATATCCAATTAATATTTGACAAAGGAGGCAAAAGCATACAATGGAGTAAAGGCAGTCTTTTCAATAAATGGTGCTAGGCACAGAGAGCCCCAAGTAAAAAGAACCCAAACAGGCCCACACCAAAATACATAGTAATTAAAATTCCAAAAGTTAAAGACAAAGAGAGGATTTTAGAAAGCAGCAAGAGATAAGCAACAGGTTACCAAAAAGGGAAACCCCATAAGTCTCTCAGGGGACTTTTCAACAGAACACTACAGGCCAGAAGGGAGTGGCATGAAGTAATCACGGTCATTAAAAACAAGGATCTGAATCCAAGACTACTCTATCCAGCAAGGCGATAATTCAAAATAGAAGGTCAAATAAAGAACTTTCCAGAAAAAATATGCTAAAAGGACTGCTGTAATTGGTAGAAGAAATAGGAAGAAAAATAGAACCACACAAAACAAAAATGGCAATAAAATAGTACATATCAATATCACCTTAATGGGAATGGTTTGAATGCTCCATTAAAAAGGCACAGAGTAGCTGATTGGATAAGAAAGCATCACTCATATGTTTATAAGAGACCCACCTCACAAGAAAAGACTCACATAGGTGGAAAGTGAAGGGATGAAAAAAAATCTTTCAAGAAAACGATAAGCAAAAATAAAGCTGGGGTAGCAATACTCATATCTGATGAAGTAGATTTTAAAGTAAAAACCAAAACTAGAGACAAAGAAGGCCAGTACATAATATTGAAAGGATCTATCCAACAGGAAGATATAAACTTGGTAAACATATATACACCCAATATAGGAGCACCAACATATATTAAAAATCTTTTGGTGGACTTCTAAGGAGAAATCAACAGCATTACAATCATAGCAGAGGACTTCAACACCCTGCTCAAATCACTGGACATATCTTCTACACAAAAATTAACAAGGAAACATATACTCTAAATGAAAGGCTAGATCGAATGGATTTAATAAACATCTACAGAGAATTATACCACAAAACAGCAGAATTCACATTCTTCTCAAGTGCATATGGGACATTCTCAAAGCTATACCACATGTTAGGGCACAAACTAAGTCTCTACAACTTCAGGAAAATTGAAATCATATCAAGCATCTTCTCAGATCACAATGGCAAGAAACTAGAAATCAACTGCAACAAGAACATGCAAAGACATTTGAACACATGGAGGTTAAATAGCATGTTATTGAACAATGAATCGGTTACTTAGGAGATTAAGGAAGAAATTAAAAACTTTCTGGAAACCAATAAAAATGAACACACAACAACACAAAATCTATGGGATGCAGCAAAAGCAGTTCTGAGAGGGAAGTTCATAGCACTACAGGCCTACCTCAAGAAGCAAAAAAAATTTCTAACAGACTATCTAACAACACAGCTCAAAGAACTAGAAAGTAAATGAAAACAAGAGCAAGTAAAGTGAAGGAAATAGTAAAGAGCAGAGCAGAAATAAATGACATGGAGATAAAAAAAAAAAAAATTCACAGGATCAATAAAAAAAAAGAGCTGCTTCTTTGAAAAGATAAACAAGATTGATGGACCCTTAGCTAGACTCACCAAGAAACAGAGAGAACCCAAATACACAAAATCATAAATGAAAGAGGAAAAATAATAACTGACACCACAGAAATACAAAGGATCATTAACAGATATTGTGAACAATTATATGGCAACAAATTCGACAATCTAAGCAAAGTGGACAAATTTCTAGAAAAACATAGTCTCCCAAAACTGGACCGGGAAGAGATAGAAAACATGAACAGACCAATAACAACAGAAGGAACTGAAAATGTAATAAAAACTTTCCGAGCAAACAAAAGCCCAGGCCCTGATGGCTTCACGGGGGAATTTTACCGAACATTCAAAGAACTAATAACCATTCTCCTCAAACTATTTCAAAAAATTCCAGAAAAAGGAAGACTTCCAAACTTGTTTTATGAGGTCAGCATAATTCTAATTCCAAAACCAGTAAAAGACACTACAAAGAAAGAAAACTACAGGCCAATATCCCTAATGAACATAGATGCCAAAATCCTGAACAAAATACTAGCAAATCAAATGCAGCAATACATCAAAAAAAATTATTCACCATGATCAAGTGGGATTCATGACAGGGATGTAAGGCTGGTACAATATTCACAAATCAATAAATGTGATTCACCACATAAACAAAATGAAACATAAAAATTATATGATCATATCAATAGATGCTGAAAAAGCATGCGACAAAATCCAGCACCCATTTCTGATAAAAACACTCAGCAATCTGAGTAGAGAGGGATCAGATCTCACCATAATAAAGGCCATATATAAAAGACCTATAGCCAACATCATACTCAATGGGCAAAAATTAAAAGCATTTTTCTTAAAAAGAGGAATAACTCAAGGATGCCCACCTTTACCACTCTTATTTAACATAGTATTGAAAGTCTTAGCCACAGCAATCAGACAGAAAATAAATAAATAAAAGGGATCCAAATGGGAAAGGAGAAAGTGAAACTATCATTATTCATAGATGACAAGATATTATACGTAGAGAACCCCAAAGACTCCATCAAAAATTTACTAGACTTAATAAATGAATTAGGCAAGGTAGCAGGAAACAAAATTAACAACAGGAAATGGATAGCATTCTTGTACACCAATGATGAACTCACAGAAAGAGAAACTAAAAAACAATTTCATTTACCATTGTAGCAAAAAAATTAAGATACCTAGGAATAAAGTTAACCAAAAAAATAAAGGACCTATTTGCAGAAAACTACACGTTTTTGGAAAAAGAAATAAAGGAAGATATAAAAAAGTGGAAGCACATACCTTATTCATGGATTGGAAGAATCAACATCATTAAATGTCTGTACCACCCAAAACAATCTATAGATTCAATGCAATTCCCATTAAAATAGCACAACATACTTCACAGAACTAGAATAAATACTTCAAAAGTTTATATGAAACCAAAAAAGACCTCGAATAGCCACAACAATCTTGAAAAAGAAGAACAAAGTAGGTGGGATCACAATATCAGATATCAGGTTATACTACAAAGCTACTGTAATGAAAACAGCCTGGTACTGGCACAAGAACAGGCATATAGACCAGTGGAACAGAACAAAAAATCTGATAATTGACCAAAGACATTATCTCAATTAATATTTGACAAAGGTGGCAAGAGTATACAATAGAGTAAAGACAGACTCTTTAATAAATGGGGTTGGGAAAATTGGACAGCTACATGCAAAAAAATGAAACTAGACCATCAACTTACACCATACACAAGAATAAACTGAAAATGAATAAAAGACTTAAATGTGACTCATGAATTCTTAAAAATCCTAGAAGAAAATGTAGGCAACAAAATTTCAGACATCATACGCAGCAGAATTTTCACTGATACAGCACTGAAGGCAACAGAAACAAAGGAAAAAATGAACACATGGGACTACATCAAACTCAAAAGCTCCTGCACAGCAAAAGATACAATCATCAAAATGGAAAGGCAACCCACTATATGGGAGAGCATAATTGCCAATGATACATCAGATAAGAGGTTAATTTTCAATAGATATAGAGTGCTTACACAACTCAACAAAAAAATGACAAAGAACCCAATTAAAAAATGGGCAGAGGAACTAAATAGACACCTCTCCAAACAGGACATACAAATGGCTAAGAGGCATATGAAGAAATGCTCAACATCACTAATCATCAGAGAGATGCAAATTAAAACAACAATGAGGTATCACCTCACACCTGTCAGAATGACCACCATCAACAAGTCATCAAACAACAAGTGTTGGCAAGGGTGTAGAGAAAAGAGGACTCTAGTACACTGCTGGTGGGAATGCAGACTGGTGCAGCCACTATGGAAATCAATATGGTGTTACCTCAAAAAATTAAAAATTGAACTTCCATTGGACCCAGTGATCCCACTTCTAGGAATCCTGAAACACCAATCAGAAAGAATATATGTACCCCCATATTCATAATAGCACTATTTACAATAACTAAGATCTGGAAACAGCCCAAATGTCCATCAGTTGACAAATGGATAAAAAAGCAGTGGTACATATACACAATGAAGTACTATGCAGCTGTAAGAAAGAAAAATCTTTTATACTTTGAGACGACGTGGAGGGACCTGGAAAGTATTATCCTAAGTGAAACAAGCCAAACAGAGAAAAACAAGTATTATAGGATCTCACTTATTTGTGGAATATAATGAACATAATAATCTGAGGAATGCGGTAGTCCCAGAGACATGGAAGTGAAGTACAGACTGGCAATCTCCAGAAGAGAGGGTGGTGTGGGAGAGATAAACCACAGAACTTATATGCATGTATGCATGAGCAAGGTCATGGACAACAAAGCTGGAGACAGGGAGGGGAGGGAGGGGGAGGGGGAATTCAGTGTGGGAGAAAGGAGGAAGGTCTGTAACAAAAATAAATTAATTTTTAAAAAATAAAAAATAATAATAAATACTGCTAGGAAAATTGGGCAGGTTACAGGCAAAAAAATAAAACTAGACCACCAACTTATACTATACTCAAGAATAAACTCAAAATGGATAAAAGTCATAAATGTAAGTCAAGAAACCATAAAAATCCTAGAAGAAATATAAGCAGCAAAATCTCAGGCCTCTCATGAAGCAGAAATTTCACCAATACATTGCCTAGGGCAAGAGAAACAAAGGAAAAAATAAACAAATGGGACTTCATCCAACTATAAAGCTTTTGCACAACAAGAGTAGCAGCATTAAAAGAAAAGGGAACCCACTGTATGGGAAAACCTATTTGGCAAGGATACATCTGATAAGCAGTAAATGTCCAAACTATATAAAGTATTCATACAATTCAACAAAATGAAGACAAACAATCCAATTAACAAATGGGAAGACAACCTTAATAGACACTTCTCCAAACAGGATGTGCAAATGTGCAAGAGACATATGAAAAAATGCTCAACATCACTTATCATCATAGAAATTCAAATTAAAATGACAGTGAGGAGATTCCAAAATGGCGGTGGAGTAAATGGAAGCTACACAGACCATCTACCAGAACCAAACTGGAACTACAACTAAAACATAGGCAAATCGACGGGAAAAAGCAACAGAAAAGCAGCTTGACAGGATCATATAACCAGGGACACTGACTCGATCCTGGTAGGATTGTGGAGGTGCGAGAGGGAGGTTGGGAGCCCATAGACAAAAGCAGCCTTAGCTGTGAGCAGTACCCTCGGGTCAAACTCCCAAGGAGCTCCACAGCACAGAACTGGGACAGACGCCAAAATGGCCACAGCCACTCACCTTGGGCTCTGGGAGAAAAAGGGTGGACTGGACTGGAATTGTGTGGGGACTCTAGAGACTTGGGAAAG
This sequence comes from Molossus molossus, assembly GCF_014108415.1. Lineage (NCBI taxonomy): Eukaryota > Metazoa > Chordata > Mammalia > Chiroptera > Molossidae > Molossus > Molossus molossus. The sequence goes on from NW_023425399.1 coordinate 45,562,007, forward strand.
GCTCAGAGCCTTTGCTGAGTTGCAACCATGCAGGACGATGGACACCTTGCTCCTTCCCAGGGCTCTGGGGAGAGGCAGCAGCCCTTCCCTGGGAGACTCAACCCCACCCGGTGGCCACTGAAATGAAATTGAGGCTCACTAACAACCAGAATCCTCCCCACCCTCAGGAAATCCCCTTATGCTGAGCACCTGAGGGAGATTTTTATTAAACTGACAACCCAAAACTCTTCAAGTAACCACTACTGATAGCCTCCAGATAAAAAGTTAGAGGATAACTGTACCATTCCTGGGCTAGCAACTCTAACCAGGAAAGTAAGACTTGACCGTGGTGTTTAATGGGGGTCCTACCTCACTCATCCAAACCCAGGAGAGAGAGCCACAAAAACCAGGACACCAACATCAACAGGGAAAATTTGGCAGGCTCAAAAGCCCACTGTGATAGCCAAAATAATGAAACAAAGAAACAAAAGCCAAATGAAAGAACAAAAGATCTCTACCAAAGATGAGATAAATGTGGAGAAGTTAAGCAAGTTAACAGAGCTGGAATTCAGAGCCATGACCTTGAGAAAGCTCAACAGCACGAGTAAGGACATAGAAATGTTGAAAATCAACCAACTGGAAATTAAAAACCACCAAGAAGAAATCACGAATGACATATCAGAAATAAAAAAACACATTGGATGGTCTAAACAGCAGAGTAGAGGAAGCTGAGGACAAGATCAGTGAATCAGAAGACAGGGTAGAAAAAAATCAACCAATCAGAAAACCAAAAGGAAAAAATCATTAAAAAACAGGAAGACAGCTTAAGAGAACTGTGGGACAACTGGAAACGAAATAATATTTGCATCATAGGAGTCACCGAAGAAGATGAAAATGAGCAAGGGTTAGAAAATATGTTTGAAGAAATAGTGACAGAACACTTTCCTAATTTGGTGAAGGAAGAAGACATTCAAGTTCAAGAAGCACAGATAGCCCCAAGTAAGAAGAACTCAAACAGGCCCACACCAAGACACATAGTAATTAAATTGCCAAAAATTAAAGACAAAGAGAGAATCCTAAAAGCAGCAAAAGATAAGCAACAGGTTACCTACAAAGGAACCCTAATAAGGCTATGAGCTGACTTCTCAAAAGAAACACTACAGCCAGAGGGAATGGCATAAAGTAATCAAGGTCATGAAAAACAAGGATCTGAATCCAAGACTACTCTACCCAGCAAGATTGTCAATCAAAATAGAAGGTCAAATAAAGAGCTTCCCTGACAAAAAAAGCTAAGGGAATATATTAGTACCAAACCAGTACCACAAGAAATGTTAAAAGGATTCTGTAATTAGTAGAAGAAATAGGAAGAAAAATATAACCAAACTAAACAAAAATGGCAATAAATAAGTAGATATCAATAATCACCTTAAATGTAAATGGACTGAATACTCCCATAAAAGGACACAGAGTAGCTGATTGAATAAGAAAGCATGACTCATCTATATGTTGTTTACAAGAGACCTACCTCACAACAAAAGACTCACATAGGTTGAAAGTGCAGAGATGGAAAAAAAGCTTCCAAGCAAATGGAAAGCAAGAAAAAGCTGGGGTAGCAATACTCATATCTGATAAAATAGATTTCTAAATGAAGGCCATAACTAGAGACAAAGAAGGCCACTACATAATGTTGAAAGGATCTATCCAACAGGAAGATATAACCTTGATAAACATATATGCACCCAATATAGGAGCATCAACATGTGTTAGGATACAAACTAAGTCTCTATGAAGTTCAAGAAGATTGAAATCATCTCAGATCACAATGACATGAAACTAGAAATCAATTGCAATGAGAACATGCAAAGACATTTTAACACATGGAGGCTAAATAGCATGTTATTAAACAATGAATGGGTTACTGAGAAGATCAAGGAAGAAATTAAAATCTTCCTGGAAACCTATCAAAATGAACACACAACAACACAAAGTCTATGGGATGCAGCAAAAGCAGTCCTGGGAAGGAATTTTATAGCATGACAGGCCTACCTCAGTAAACAAGAAAAATTTTTAATTAACTGTCTAACCTCACAACTTAAAGAATTAAAGAGCAAACAAAAAGAAAACCCCACAACAAGAAAAGGGAAGGAAATAGTAAAGATCAGAGCAGAAATAAATGACATAGAGACCAAAAAAAAAAACAATTCAAAGAATCAATGAAACAAAGAGCTAGTTTTTTGAAAGATAAGCAAGATTGATGGATCCTTAGCAAGACTCACCAAGAAAGAAAGAGAACCCAAATACACAAAATCAGAAATGAGAAAGAAGAAGTAACAATGGACACCACAGAAATACAAAGGATCATTAACAAATACTATGAACAATTATACAACAAATTTGACAATCTAACCCAAATGGACAAATTTCTAGAAATACACAGTCTTCCAAAACTGGACCAGGAAGAGGTAGAAAACTTGAACAGACCAATAACATCTAAGGAAATTGAAGAGGTATTCAAGACTCTCCCAGCAGACAAAAGCCGAAGTCTGGACAACTTCATGAGGGAGATTTTCCAAACATTCAAAAAAAAAAAAAACTAACACCCATTCTCCTCGAACTGTTTCAAAAAATTGAAGAAGAAGACTTCCAAACTCCTTTTATGAGGCCAGCATAATTGTAATTCCAAAATCAGAAACAGATACTATAAAGAAAGAAAACTACAGGCCAATATCCCTGATGAACATAGATGCCAACATCTTGAACAAAATACTAGCAAGTCAGATCCAACAATACATCAAAAAAATATTCACCATGACCAAGTGGGATTCATCCCAGGGATGCAAGGCTGGTACAATATTTGCAAATCAATCAATGTGATACACCACATAAATAAAATGAAGAACAAAAACTACATGATCATATCAATAGATGCTGAAAAAACATTCGACAATATCCAGCACCCATTTCTGATAAAAACGCTCAGCAATCTGGGAATAGAGGGATCATATCTCAACATAATAAAGGCCATATATAAAAGACCTACAGCCAACATCATACTCAATGGGCAAAAATTAAAAGCATTTCCATTAATAACAGGAACAAGACAGGGATGCCCACTCTCGCCACTCTTATTTAACATAGTACTGGAAGTCTTAGCCACAGCAATTAGATAGGAAGAAAAAATTAAAAAGGATCCAAATGGGAAAGGAGGAAGTGAAAGTCTCATTATTTACAGATGAGATGATATTATACAGAGAAAACCCTAAAGATTCCATCAAAAATCTACTAGATTTAATAAATGAATTTGGCAAAGTAGCAGAATATAAAATTAACATCAAGGAATCAATGGCATTCTTATACACCAATGATGAACTCACAGAAAGAGAATCTAGTAAAACAATCCCATTTACCATTGTGGCAAAAAAATTAAGATGCCTAGGAATAAACTTAACCAAAAAAGTAAAAGACCTATTTGCAGAAAACTACAGGACACTGAAAAAAGAAATAGAGGAAGATGAAAAAGTGGAAGCACATACTTTGTTCATGATTTGGAAGAATTAACATCATTAAAATGTCTATACTACTCAAAGCAACCTATAGATTTAATGCAATCCCCATCACAATACCAACAACATATTTCACAAAACTAGAACAAACATTTCAAAAATTCATATGGAACCAAAAAAGACCTCGAATAGCCACAGCAATCTTGAAAAAGAAGGACAAAGTAGGTAGGATCACAATATCAGATATCAGGTTATACTACAAAGCTACTGTAATGAAAACAGCCTGGTACTGGCACAAGAACAGGCATATAGACTAGTGGGACAGAACAGAGAACCTGATAATTGACCAAAGACATTATCTCAATTAATATTTGACAAAGGTGGCAAGAGTATACAATAGAGTAAAGACAGACTCTTTAATAAATGGTGTTGGGAAAATTGGACAGCTACATGCAAAAAAAAAAAATGAAAAATGAAACTGGACCATCTACTTACACCATACACAAGAATAAACTGAAAATGAATAAAAGACTTAAATGTGACTCATGAATCCTTAAAAATCCTAGAAGAAAATGTAGGCAACAAAATTTCAGATATCATACACAACAGAATGATACATTGATACATCACCTAAGGCAACAGAAACAAAGGAGAAAATGAACACATGGGACTACATCAAACTCAAAAGCTTCTGCACAGCAAAAGAAACAACCATTAAAATAGAAAGGGAACCCACTGTATGGGAGACCATAATTGCCAATGATACACCGGATAAGGGGTTAATTTCCAAATAAATAGAGTGCTCATACAACTCAACAGAAGGAAGACAAAAAATCCAGTTAAAAATGGACAGAGGAGCTAAATAGACACCTCTCCAAACAGGACATACAAATGGCCAGGAGACATATGAAGAAATGAGAAACATCATTAATCATCGGAGCAATGCCAATTAAAACAACAATGAGGTATCACCTCACATCTGTCAGAATGGCTGCCATCAACAAATCATCAAACAACAAGTGTTGGTGAGGGTTGGAGAAAACAGGACTTCACTGCTGGTGGGAATGCAGACTGGTGCAACCACTATGGAATTTAAAAACTGAATTGCCATTTGACCCAGTGATACTACTTCTAGGACTATACCCTAAGAAGCCTAAAACACCAATCAGAAAGAATATATGCACCCCCTTGTTCATAGTAGCACTATTTACAATAGCTAAGATCTGGAAATAGCCCAAGTGTCCAGAAGTAGATGAATGGATAAAAAAGCTATGGTACGTATACACAATGGAGTACTATGCAGTTGTAAGAAAGAAAGATCTCTTATCCTATGAGACGACATGAGGGACCTGGAGAGTATTATCCTAAGCAAAACAAGCCAAGCAGAGAAAGACAAATATCACATGATCTCACTTATTTGTGGAATATAATGAACATAACAGTCTGAGGAACAGGGTAGACTCAGAAATGTGGAAGTAGGGTATGGACCAACAATCCGCAGAAAAGGGGTTTGGGAAGGAGGGAAGCAATAAACCACAGAACTTATATGCATGTATGCATAAGCGACTGACATGGACAACAACGCTGGGGCGGGGTGGAGTGGAGATGAGGGGGAGGGTGTCAATGGGAAAAAAAGGAGAAACATCTGTAATAAAAATAAATTAATAAAGAAAACTACCTTATCTCCATTAGGATATTTTTTTCACACACACACATGCACACACACTAAATGGAAAGAGAAAATAACAAGCATTGGTGAGAATGTGAAGAAATTGTGTATTGTTGGGAATGTAAAATGGTGTGATCACTATAAAAAAACAGAATGGTAATTCCTAAAATAATTTAAAATAGAATTACCATTAATACAGCAATTCTACTTCTAGGTATATACCCAAGAATTAAAAGCAGAATCTCAAAAAGTAACATTTTTTTCCCATTTCATGATAGGTTTATTTGTAATCGCCAAAAAGTGGAAGTAATCCAAGTGTCCACTGACAAATAAATGGATAAATGAAATGTGGTATATGCATACAATGGGATATTATTCAACATTTAAAAGTAAGAAAATTCTGATACATTACAACTTTGATGAACTTTGAGAAGATTATGCTAAGTGAAATAAGCCTTCCATAAAAGCACAAATACTATTATTCCACTCATATATGGTACCTAGAGTAGGCAAATTCATAGCAACAAAAAAATAATGGTGGTTGCCAGGGGCTGGGATAAGGAGATAATGCCATATGAAACAAAAGGTTTAGAGATTATATGTCTACCCCTAATTTTCACCTGTGACTCCCTTCCCAACTTCTCTAATCCGGTTCACCACTGTGGTCCATTATAGTCTTTCAAACATGAGGGAGCATAAGAATTCCTTGGGGATCTGTTAACATACAGATTTCTGGGCCCTGCCACTAAAATTTCTGATTCAGTAGGTAGATTTGTATTTCTAACAAATTCCCAGATGTTGATGCTGCTAGCCTGGAAGCACAATTTGAGAATACCTGACCTATTGATTTTAACTTCAGCTCTATCTATAATTAGACTTTTCTTTCTCCTGCCATAGCTAGTTTAGACTACCATTCTCAACTGTCCTGCCTGACTCCCATCATTCTGTACCTTCTACATCCATTCTATGATCTCTGCCAGGTTAATCTCCACTTAAAAATGATAGTTGCCTTGCATTCAAGATCCTCCATGAGTAGCTGTAACCTTCTTTGGTGTAGTGGAAAGAGTTGATGCTTTGAAATCAAACAGGCCCAGACTCATGCTCCAGTGTCTTCACTGAACTAGCTGTGTGATCTTCAGTTACCTCATCTTTCCGTACTTAGTGTGTTCATCAGTAAAATAGTGATAATAATATCTATCTTGTAGGGATGTTTTAGCACGAAATGAGGTATACAATGGTCTATCCCACAGGCCCCAACAGTTGCTGGTTCTCTTTTCCCTTTCCAACTTTATTGCCAATTTCTCACCCACAGGAAACCTCATGCTCCCCTTTCGCCAAATATATGTGCTCAACACAGAAGATTTTGGGAATCTTCTGCTTACATTTTACCTTTTCTTTCATGTAGGTGTTATCTTTTTTTTTTAATTTTCACCTGAGAATATATCTATTGATTTTAGAGAGAAGAAGGAACAATGAGAGAGAGAGAGAGTGAGAGAGAGAGAGAGACATCAATGTGAGAGAAACATCAATCAGTTGCTTCCCATATGCACCCAACCAGGGATCAAACCTGCAACCTAAGTATGTGCCCTGCCTGGGAAACCCACCTGCAACATTTCAGGATGATACTCCAACCAACTGAACAACCAGTCAGGGCAATGTTGTCTTATTTTCTTCAACTTATTAGCATAACATTGGTTTGTAACATTATATAAGTTTCAGGTGTACAACTTTATAATACAACATCTGCACTACCCAAAGTCTAGTCTCCTTCTGCAAACTTGTATTTGACCCTGTTTACCCTCTTTGTCCTCCCCACAGCCCCCTTCTCTGGTAACCACCATTCTGTTGTCTGTATCTATGAATTTGTTTGTTGCTTTTTTGTTTTATAATCCATATATGAGTGAAATCATATGGTTCTTGCTCTTTTTCACCTGACTTATTTCACTTAGCATGATACTCTCAAGATCCATCCATGCTGTCACAAATGGCAGTATTTCATCTTTCATATTAGAACCTGAGAAGTATTCCATTGTACATATGTACATGTATGTATATACATCCAATCATTCATCAAAGGACACTTGGGTCACTTCCATGTCTTGGTTATTGTGAATAATTCTGCAATGAACATAGGGGTACAATATCTTTGCAAATAAATGTTTTCAAATTTATGTTTTCTTTATTAACTTTTTTAAAAATAACCTACTTTTTTTTTTTTGGATCAGTGATCACTGTTTGGTAACATATGGACATACAGGTACAACAAGCCCCATTACTAAATGATGGAACAGAGTTCTCAGTAACAAGGGACAACTACCAGCCTGAATGTTCATCCATGAAAGTGTCTATGGTAAATGCACTCCTTTTACTAAGACCTGATCTCCACCTAGTGAGATCCTGCTTACCTTTCCAAGCCTCATTGAACTGCTACCTCCTCCTTAAAGTCTGCCCTTATCCTTAAACAAATGTGACTTCTTTCTTCTCAACCACCATCACATTCAATTTATGCCTTTTGAACAGCTCCTACCACATCTTACCTGGTTATTTGTGTACATATATCTATATATCCAAGCTCTACCTCTGGCTAACTGTACCCTTGGGCCTGTTAACTCACTCAGCTTCATTTTCCCCATCTCTGAAATGGGAACAGTAACAGTAACAACCTCAGAGGTTTGCTGTGAGAATCAATGGAATTGAAATATATAAAGTGCTTCAAACAGCACTTCACATATGAATGTTCAATAATTGTTATGTATGATGATGAAGAGAATGATAATGATTAATTTCCTGCCCTTACTTATGAGTCCCAACAATGAGGCTGTTTTTAACCTTGGTATCTCTTTGTACCTTTTGTCACATGGTAAACCCCCAGAAAAGCAAACATTTAATTTTAAATTAAAGGCAACCTCTATTTACTACCCTGGCCTTTTCAATTATAATTATGTGTCAGATGATAGAGGTGCTCTATACTCCCATCTAATTTGGTGGGCAGCCAGGTTTCTCTCCCAATTAAATCTTCATCCCAAGTCATCTTCTTTTATTTCATGAAATGCTTGGCAAATTTGTCTAGTGCTAAGGATGTTCCATTAAAGATACTTTCCATCATATTTTCACACAATTTCATGAATCGTTTTGTGGCTCAGAATTTTTAAATAAAGATCCCAAGCTACTGCCTGGCCAGTGTGGCTCACTGGTTGAGCATCGACCCATGCACCAAGAGGTCACTGGTTCAAGCCCCGGTCAGGGCACATGCCCAGGTTGTGGGCCCAATCCCCAGTGGGGGGCATGCAGGAGGTGGCCAGTCAATGTTCTCTCTCATCGATGTTTCTATCTCTCGCTCCTTCTCCCTTCTTTTCTCTCTAAAATTAATAAAGAAAAAAAAATTTTTTTTAAAAGATGCCAAGCTACCAATCTGACATTTCAGACACAGAAGAACTAACATGCAACATGCATTCAGAGATGATATTTTTAAAGCCACTGTTATTCTTTTCCCTTCTTTAACTGGGCAAAATTTAGTGTTGGCGATGTCTTTTCTCACTGCTCATCTGCTTTTCTAGAATTCAGTGTGCCGGTGTCTCTATCTGCCTTCAAATATTTTTCCCTTTTGTCATGTAAAGACAAAGCCTCTGAAATTATCTGTAAAAACTTGTGTGAACGTGAACACCAAGTGAGAAGGCTGCTCCCATTTCCAAGGCATATTGCTATCCAGGATACTTACACCAAAGTGGCTCAGGAGAAAAGTACTGGGATAGAAACTATTTTGTAATAGTTGGGAACTTTATAAACAATGTCATACCTATTATGCAATTTATTCTAATGTGCCTTGTGGACCATCAGTTATTCACCAAAACAGAAAATGGAGCTTGTTTCTCAAAAGTGGTTAAAGTCCCCTAGCCCCAGAGCCGTGTGAGATTACTGGGGAGTGTTACATGGCTAAGTTGTGAACCTTCATTGACAGCCAGGCTGCTCTGCACAAAGCAAGTCTCAATCCGACGAGAGAGAAGTTTTCTTTCTCACAATAGAACTGTGTTTGCTATAATTAAGTAGAAATCTTCAATTTTAAATAGAGATACATGCCTAGAAAGTAGCTCAAAGCTTGTTTTCTTGTGATTTCAGGGAATACACAGAAAATAATATGTGTTTACTCTCCTATGTTTACATGCCTGCACAATGAATGCAGAGCATTCTCACAAAGCTGGTGCTTGGGGGAAAAAGTACTAACTTCTTTTTGGTCAGTTCACCTATATCAGTTAAGTCAAGTAGCAGGGAAAGCACTTTTTCTGGAATGTAGAAATTTTGCCCAGAGGCCAGTAACATGAAAACAGATGTGTGAACATCCAGAGAGCGATTACATGATTTAAAGTAACAGATTTGAAAATCCCGACTCAATGATTTGTCCTCTTCAAATCCTGATTATCTTTTTAATTTGCAGAAACTTTTTTTTAAATTCTCACCTGAGGATGTTTTTATTGATTTTTAGAGAGAGAGAGAAACATCAATCAGCTGTCTCCTACATGCACCCCACCTAGGGATCAAACTCAAAACCCAGGCATGTGCCCTGACCTGGGATCAACCCTGCAAACTTTTGATGAACTGGACCAGGCTCCAACCAACTGAACCACCTTCTGGGACTTTTTTTTTTTAACAGTCAGCTAAATGTACCGGCTTCCCAGGGCTATGTTGTAAACAGTGGGAAGGGTGCTTAGTTAGGCTGAAATCTTACTTTTAAAACAAGGAAGAAATACAATTGGGAGTCGGGTATGCATATAACTTGGGTTCAAGAAAGGTTAATGAGAAAGCTCCATAATTCATTACAGTCAGAAATTCCATAATGAAGTCTTTCCTCTCTCACCCCATCTCTATTATTTTTAGTTGAATCTTTGAATGGTGGGAGGGAATGGGTTGATGTCAAAACTAACTCAATTTGCTCTCAAAAACTCCATGTGCAAAACTTGTTTTGTTTTCTGCTTCCCCACCACCATATTTTAATAATTAAATTTTCTCTGCCATCAAATCTAATCCATAGCATTAGCCAGGATCTGTATGCTTTTCCACCCTGTGACCTAAATGTTGGATTGACAGGATGTATGGCCTGATCCTGCTGATAAATATAGCCTTTAGAATCATCCCTGGTGGTCCCCATTGTTCAGCCTCAGGATCCAGCGCGATTACCCAACCCTGACTTCTCAGAAGATTGTACATTTGACTTTGTGTGGCAGCCTGTGGGCTGATAAGGGAGAAGTCAAAACCCTCACAGGGAGAAAAGTTTGCCACTTTGGCAGAGCCCACAGCCAACCAGCCTGGATTCCGGGAGACAAGCTGCCCTGTTGCACAGAGGCAGGCCAGGAAGGCCTTGGGAAGCCTCACCAGGCTAGCCACAAGCTTCAGGGTTGCCTGTTTATTTCTGGATCAAGAAGCCCAGCATACACATACCTAAGAGGACAGGCTTGATTTTACTTCCTCAGGGGCAAATGAACCAATTAGGCCTGGAGGGAGAAGCAGGGAGGCGGCTTTTCCTTATTTTTTCTCTTGGTTGCTTCTTTAAATAATTTGGGATTTCCCCAAATGGATGCTGGGGCCCTGGGCAAATCACATTCTATACCTGACCTCACTTCCTTGAGAGGAAGACTATTCATGTGTATATTAGGCTTCATGGTTTACAAGATGAAGTCACATTCATGAACTTACTGATGCTATGTGGCAATGGGACCACTTCCTATATTTTACAGGTGAGAGATGGAACTTCAGAGAGTTCAAATGGTTTGTACATCCCACAGCTTCTAAGTGATGGAACTGGATCTAGTCCTCTGATCCCCTGGTCCAGACCTTCTCCTACTCTTCATGGCTCCATCCTACTCTCCTACTTTAAAAAAAAAAAAAGACATCCTGCATCCCACCAAGTGAAAGGACCAAAGAACTTGAGCAGCCAACCCCAACCAATGCTTGCCCCCAGCTGGCAGGGCACAACCTTGTATCATGTTCTCATCGCTCCTCTCAGATCCTGATCTCATTATCAGCACAGAATAGCTTATCCTCCAAGAACCCTGACTGGAGTACCCTCCAGCCTGCTTGTCAACACACATGAGTGAATGTGAAGAGGTTGGAAGAGGCAACTGACACTGTCTGAATCTAAAAGCATAAGAATAACAAACAGGAAGGTAACTTCTGCTTCCTGTCAGGGTGGAGTGCCAAATTCCAGGCGTGTAAACCACTATAAAACTGAAAAAAAAATTTTTTTTTCAGAGACTGGAATGCAGTATAAGACTGTGGTCCCAGAGAAAAAGGAACACACTGGGTTGTCTACTTGGAGGCACTTTCCACAGCACATTATGGAAAATAAGAGTCCAAAAACCTATAGTGGCTTCACTGAGGTGTAGAGTCAAAGACCAGAGTTTAGATCTGTTGGGCAGCAGAATACTGAAGAGGATGACAGGTTTATAGCCATCTGCATGTACCTAGCTAGGGTTTGCTACATCTCTGACTTATGAGAAATGGAAACCTGAGTACTTGGAAGCACTCCCTGAAAAGATGAAGCTCTTGTCATAGTTTCTGAAGAAAAGGGCTTGATTTGCAGGGGTCAAACACTTCTGTGAATTTCCTGGCTTATGATGTGCTTGATCTATGTCATATAGTTAATCCTAGGTGCCTGGATGCATTCCCAAACCTGAAAGACTTCATAGCCTTCTTTGCATGCCTGAAAAAGATCCCTGCCTACGTGATGTCCAGCCACTACCTTCCAGACCCTCTGTCCTTAAAGATTGCTTTGTGGGGCAACAAGTAGGGCCTGTACAGCAAGGAGACGGTAGGGAGCAGTCATAGTGGCACCTGATCTTCCAGGGCCCTAGAGAATGGTAAGACCTCTCTGTACCTTCAGAACTAGCTGTCTTACTTCTTTTTCTTCTTTTTATTCTCCCCTCCCCAGATTCCTTACTGGTCCTCTCTTTTCTCCCTCCCAATGGCCTTTTCATGAGGCCCTTTAAAACTTCAGCTTCTTACTTTTCTTCAGCAACCGTCCTTTTCTTCAGTGGTTGCTTCTGCTTTGAGGAGCCAGTATGCACTCCTCACCTACAGAGCTCAACCCTGAGCTCCTAAGCACTGCCCTGAAAATTAGTATTGGCCTGGTGTGCAGGTCCTGCTCTCCCAGCATGGTCCATGCTCCAGCCCTACCTGATCCCCAGTAAAACCATAATAAAAAAGAAAGAAGGAAAGAGAGAGAGAGAGAGACTACTGAAAAGGAGCCATCCCAGTCTCATGGCTTACCAGGTGTCCAGCTGAGCTGTAACATGTCCCAGCATGAACCTGCCTTTCCCCTTTCCTGACCACATGATTCACCTCGGTTCTTTTTCTGCACCTCATTTCCCTTTCCAAATTTTCAGTACCAGCTCCTCCCATTTCTACATCTGTTCACAACTGACCATTCTTCCAATGGCCAAAAAGAAGGGATAGGTAGATCTCTTAAGAATACCAAGAATGGGGATAAAAAAAAAACTTAAGAAAGACACTAGTCATGTTCTCCTTTGTATTTTCACACTCTGTGGGTAGTGTGGTGAAGCAGTCAGTTCACAGACTCTGCCTGGGTGGATCCTGGCTTCACTGCTTTCAATCTACATGAGTGAGGCAGGGTGTATAGTACCAGTTGTTACTACAAACAAAGCCCCACATCTCAGCATCTTAGCACAATAACATTTTGCTCATGCAGAATCCAAAGTGGATGTTTCTGGTTAGGAGGCACTTTTTACATGATCATTCAGAAATTCAGTTTCTTTCCATGTGATGGCTCCACTATCATCCAGGGCCTCAGTTTTCTGTTGGGTCCTCTGTGCTCAGCTGTCAGATTGAGGAAGGAGCATATAGAGAATCATGTAGGAGGTTTTTGTGACCACTCCTGTACACAATTTATTGGTCAGAACTCAGTCACATGGTCACACCTAAACGCAAGGGCAACTGAAAATGTACTATAGTGAGATGCTTCTGAGGGGAAAAAAAAGTTTTGTGACCACATAGCAGTCTCTATCTCACTGTGATGCCTTGAAGAAGGCACTTGTCTCTGCACCTCAGTTTCTTTGTGTATAACAGGCACAGGAATAATACCTTCTTCGAGGGATTATTATTAGGGTTAAATGAGATAGTTCATACAAAGCAATTAATGACAGAAATGTTGCATAATATGATTATTACCACATCTGCATTTAGCTAGTCTTTGTATTCGCCCATTGAGTGGTTTATTTTCTTTCTTTCATAATTGAAATTTTATTGGTTGTTTTGAGGATAAATACAAAGACATTTTAATTTGTACACAATTGACATGTGTACCAAAACTGAAAAGGTCATACAGTTGTGATTCTTTTCTAAACAGTTATTCCAGTGACTTTCCAGCTTAAAATTTGGAGGCAAATTTTAGACTATCAAGTACCGTATCTTCAAATGTTGATGTTACATCAAAATCGCACTAATTCACAATTTAATATCATATACACTACATAATCAAATGTTCAATCTTTCACAGCACCATTAACAAAGTTACTAGGAAAACTGTATTAGCACATCAAAGTTGTTACAGAGTGCACAAAATTCTGACAGGGAGAGCCAAGATTAAAGAGTGGTTTTCTTTAGGAAACAATTCTATCAAAGACATGATAATAAAAGTAATTACAAATGTTCAAGACATATTAAATGCACAACTGCCTCAAATTGCCATTTAGTGTGCTTTGTATTAAAACTAATCCATCTATGAAATGTTAAGCTAGTACCCAAGATAATCAAAGCCTCCTATATTCAATATCTCACTATTTTCTGTTTGTACCAAAAATTAAACCAGCAAATAATTTCACCTCTTAAAAAACAGCATTTACATTTAAAATATGGGATGAGGTGAAATTCCCATTTTCTTAAAAATGTTTCTAAATATGGTTGATATAAATATTCCTCTGCTTTGTACAAGAAGAGAGACAGGGACCACTGATTAGTGGCTTCTTTCTCTCCTGCTTCATAGATGCTGGGCTCTTCACGTTTTTAGTTTCTGTGTTTTCTGCAGTTAAACCTTTAGTTTCTTGGTCACCTATTTCTACCTGTTTTCCTTTTTTTTTTTTTTTTTTTTGAGAGAGAGAGAGAGAGTGAGATGGAGGGGGAGGAGAAGAAAGAGAGATTAAAAGAGGGGCACATGGATCAATTGGTTGCCTCCCCCACGCACCCTGACAGGGGCCTGGGATCCAACCTGCAACCCAGGTAAATGCACTTGACCAGGAATTGAACCTGTGACCCTTCAGTGTGCAGGCCTGCATTCTATCCACTAAGCTATACCCGCCAGGGCTCCTTTTCCCTTTTGTTCACACTTTTTTGTCTGCAGATTTATCCTTTCCTGCCACATTTTTGGGGGTTTGTTTGAGTTTTTGCAAGAGAAGTTTTAGCTGACAACTTCACTGATTTCTTGGGCTCCTCCTTCACTTTCCCCTCTGCAGAGCTCACTTTCCTTCTGGGCAAGGTGGCAGTGAGGCATGTGCGTGCTGGGTGCCTGCATGCCTCAACCGTCTCTGAAACTGGGCTGCCTGGCTGCTTGCCATTCACTCTCCCTAACCCTGCACCCCCATTGAGGAGTTTCTAACCCTGGGGACCAAGGCCAGGGGTGCTTTAACTTTTTCTCATTAAGTTGTTCTTAAGTCAACAAATAGTTGTTGTTTTCTAAAGCATTATTAAGGAGTTGGTCCACAAAGTTTAAGAACCACTGCCCTCTAGGACTTAAAATGTTTTGTGATTTTTTTTGTTTTTTTTTTACATAGTGGGTGATTACTATGGTCAATTGTAATCACCTTTTTTCTCCCTTATTTCTACTTCCTGATCTTCTTACTCTTACCCTCCATACTACATGGAGGTTGTACTTCTACAACCTCCAGCACCCCCTGCCTGAAGGGAGGTACAGGCATGGCAGGGCAGAGACTGGGGGAACTGCAGCAGTATTTCCCAACCCAGGTTGAGCAGTGACATGTCTAGAGAGCTTCACAAAACAACAGTGCCTGGATTCCTCCCTGAAAAGTTCTGAATTAATTGGTCTCAGGTGCAACTCCAGACATTGGGAGATTTTAAAGTTTCCCAAGTCATTCTTCCCTGGCTGGTGTGGCTCAGTTGGTTGAAGTGTCGTCTTGTACACCAAAAGGTATCATGGGTTTGATTCCCACTCAGGGCACATACCCAGGTTTTGGTTTTGATCCCCAGTTTGGGATTGATGTTTCTGTCTCACAGCAATGTTTCTCTCTCTCTCTCTTCCTTCCTTTCTCTCTGATATCAATTAAAAAATAAAATATATCCTCGGATGAGGATTTAACAAATTAATTAATTTAAAAAATAAAATAAAGGTTCCCCAGCTGATCTGAATGCACAGACAGGTTTGAGAACCACTGCATTAAGGTCATGGAAACCAGTGGATCCCCCAAACCCCACGAGCCTGCTTCTTCACCCTGAAGCAAGAAAGAATCTACCCTGAGAATAAGAAATGTAAAGAAACACATATACTGCCCTAGCTGGTTTACTCAGTGGTTAGAGCATTGGCCCATGGACCAAAGAGTCAAGGGTTTGATTCCAGCCAAGGGCATGTACCTTGGTTGCGGCTCGTTCCTGGCCCTGGTCTCGGTCCTGCAGGAGGCAACCAATTAATGTGTCTCTCTCACATTGATGTTTCTGACAATTTCTCATTCTCCCTCCTTTCCTCTCTATCTGAAGATAAAAGGAAAAATATCCTCAGGTGAGGATTAAAAAAAAGAAACACATATACTAATGCTATATTTCTCACTTTGGTGAATGCTAAATAATTACACAATGACAATAATATAAATATCGGTTATTGGTTTTTAACTTTTGGTTTTATCGTATAGATACATAAAGAATGGTTTTAGAGCACTACTAAATCAGGAATGCACAGGCAGAATCCAGTCAGGTACTTTTTGTTTGTTTGTTTGTTTTGTTTTTGTACATGCCCCTAATAGGAACTGAACCTGGGACTCTGGTCCACAGGCCAACACTCCAACCACTGAGCTAATCTGGCCAGGGCGAGTCAGGTACATTTTAAAAATCATTCTTATACACAACAGCCAGGCTAAAAAGAAACTGACACATCCTTCATTAATTCTTCATAAATTGTTTTCCAAAATAGGTGTTATGGGCTATCCCCCTTAATTCACCCCCTCACTGTGCTACCCTAAGCACAGGCACAAGCATACATAATGACATCTAAAATTCCCATGTCATTAGGTGAATTCAGCTGTTTCCCCAATTTCCGGGTCACCCATTCTTCTGTTACCACCACCTTTGTCCTATAGGCCTCCCTCCTGACTCTCCTAGAGCCATTCTCAGCAGTAGGCCTATAGTTCTGAAAACATCTACTATGTCACACACACCCTCAGCTCCCCAATCTAGCCACTTGCTAATGCTCAGATTCTTCTAGTAGAAGTTTTTGCCTGCATCTAGGGGTGCTCTTGAGAGATAAAACTAGTAACATGACTGTGGTACATTGTATTTAAAACCCTGATTCTTCACCCCTCCCTTCATTATGTGACTGGGAAGATCCTCCCACTAGAGATGGAGAGTATGTTTCCCAACCTCATCACAGTAGGTTTGGCCACATTAATGAACCCATGATAATCAAAGGAAAACACTGAAAGAGCTAGCATGCAATGCCTATTTTGAGTTTCTGGTTATATTAGTCAAGGTTCTCCAGAGAAACATGACCAATAGACAGTGTATACATACAAAAAGATTTATTGTAAGGAACTGGCTTACACAATTCAGTGCCGGCAAGTTCCAAGATCTATAAGGTGAGTCAGCAAGCTGGAGACCTATAAGAGCTTATGGTTTAGTTCTAGTCCAAATCCAAATGCCTCAAAACCAAGGTAATTGATGGTATAGTTTCAGTCCAAAGACCAGCTGTCTTGAGACTAAGCAAGAGCCAATGTTTTTTTTTTTTTTTTTCTTTATTGTGGAGAGAGAGAGGAAGGGAGAGGGAGAGAGATGGAAACATCAATGAGAGAGATCACCAACTGGCCACCTCCTGCATGTCCTCCACTGGGGATTTGGCCCACAACTTGGGCATGTGCCCTGACCAGGAATCGAACTGGTGACCTCTTGGTGCATGGGTTGATGCTCAACCACTGAGCCACATCAGCAGGGCAAGAGCCAGTGTTTTAGTTCCAGGCCAAAGGAAGGGAAAAAAAATTAATGTTCCAGTTCAAAACCCAACAGACAGAAAGAATTCTCTTACTCAAGCCCTTTTGTTTTATTCAGGTCTTCAACAGATTATATGATGCCCACGCACATTGGGGAGGGCAATCTATTTTTCTCAAACTACAAATTTACATGACAACTTCATCTAAAAACACTTACACAGAAACACTCAGAATTATTTTTTTTAATCAAATATCTGGGCACCCACATGGCCCAGTAAAGCTGACTTATAAAATTAACCACCACACTAGTTTTATGCATATCAACATGCCTTAAATGTACTCTTTATATGGTGAATCCCCAGGGGAGAGGTGGCTCACCCACCATCCATCATTTTCCAGAACAGCTATAGTAATAGATGTGTACAAAAATGTAAGCGTGAGTTGTAGTGTGGCATCTTTGCTATGCTGTTATCAGTCAGGGTCTATTGTCATCCAGAAACAATGGAAAAGGGGAGAAAGGATGAGAGAGGATAGAGAATGATGCCCAACATCAGCCCTAAATTCCAGAAACACCATGTGCAGTTTGTTAAAGGCTGGCTTCTTCTCTGTAATATATTTTGACAGGTTTGGAATTGGCCTGATATGGGCCAACAATAAGGAAGAGTCAAGTTTACATAACCTAAAATCTATACTCTCTAGACACCTGCTTACTGCAAGAGAATCTAAGATATTGACCTTCAATTCAGAGTTGAGATAAGAGGAGCTAATCTGTCCACCCTCCTAGGTGCTTCCAGGCCTACATGGATCTTTTCAGCCCCAGCTTTGTAAATCACTAAATGGGCCTTTATTGACTCAAACTGAAGTTATACCCCTTGGGCAGAGTGGAAGACTCTACCAATGAGTCCAAATTCCTCCTCTCCACCACCTCAATGGTGCTCAAAAATCCTTTAATAGAGGCTTAAACATACAAATGACCTTGGGAGAGGCAATCAATGGACTTACATTTATTTAGATCTCTACAGATAGGGATTTCTCACCCCACTCTCTCCTGACTCTACATCACCCACTCCCCAAGGGAGGAAGCTCACAAAATTGGAGAGATTCCAAGATACTGGTGGGGCATGTTTACTTGTGTGGTGTTCTTATCCTTCTAGCCAGAAGTTCAAAAGCAGATGCTGGTCCAAGACTTTACACAAGAAAGAGGCCTTATCCTCTTCTTCATCTTGCTAGTCACTGACTCTCTTCCTCTGTCTCTCTGACTCTCTCTCTCCCCATCTCTCTCTCTTTCTCTCTCATCCTCCTTCACATAATCAACATGGTAAAGAAGACTAAGGCGTTTACACATTTGCAAGGAAGATTGGACATATTGCATTCTATTCTTCTGTTCCTAATGCAGCATACCAGATCTCTGTGCTTTGTATACTGGTGGCCCAACCATGACTGACAGCAGTGAGGGACTCACTTTCCTTGGCTGCTGTCCCTGTCTCTTTCTCTAATGGACTCATTGAGGGAAAAACAACTGTAGCACAGAGACAGATTCAGGAAAGTCTGTTCTCCTGGGCATTATGCCATCCTAATGATAGTCAAACCTCATAATTCCGCTTAACAACATTGTTTGAATTACTTACTGCAGATTTTTTTCTGAACTTTGGTGGCAGAGATGGTACCAAAATAGAACAAGCAGTAAAGAAGAGATTAACCACCCAAAAGTATGAGGTGACAGTGAAGAACACACCCAAACAGAGATTTTAGGTGAAGACTTCGTCCACTGCACAACTCAGTGCCATCCACTTCTTGTGAGCACAGAATTGAAATGTGATCACCAGAGTCTCCTTTCTTGTGGGAGGCTGGAAATAACTTGTTAAAGAATTCTCACTGAATATATCAATAATAACCTTAAATGTAAATGATTTATAAGCTCAAATCAAAAGACATAGGGTAGCTGATTGGATAAGAAAACATGGCCCATGTATATGCTATCTACAAGAGACCTACTTCACAAAAAAAAGACTCATACAGGAAGAAAGTGAAGAGATGGAAAAAATTTTTCCAAGCAAATAAAAATGAAAAAAAAAAAAAAGCTGGTGTAGCAATACTCTTATCTCATAAGTTAGACTTCAAAATGAGGGCCAGAATAAGAGACAAAGAAGGTCATTACATAATATTAAAAGAATCAATCCAACCAGAGGATATAACCCTGGTAAACATATATGCACCAAATACAGGAGCACCAAAATATATTTTAAAACTTCTGAAGAACTTCAAGGGAGACATCAATAGCAATACAATCACAGTGGGTGACTATAACACCCCACTGACACCACTGGATAAATCTTCTAGACAAAAAATTAACAAGGACACAGAGTCCTTAAATGATGAACTAGATCATTTGGACTTAATTGATATTTACAGAATATTTCATCCAAAAGCTACAGAATATACATTCTTCTCAAATGCACATGAAACATTCTTGAAGATAGACCACATGTTAGGACACAAAGAAAGTCTCTACAAATTCAAGAAGATTGAAATCATAACAAGCATCTATTCAGATCACGATGGCATGAAACTAGAAATCAATTACAGCAAAAACATTCAAACGCATAAAGGCTAAATAGCATGTTACTAAACAATGAATGGGTTACCAAGAATATCACGGAAGAATTTAAAAACTTCCTGGAGAACCCTTCCGCTGCGTCCAGGCCCGTCCTGGATTCTGCCGCCGCCGTCTTCACATCCCATCTTGTCGCCCAAACTCAAACAACTCTGCAGTAATAATATAAAAATGAAAGTGATACTGGGGAACCGAAAAATGGCGGCGGAGTGAACAGAGGTACACAGACCGTCTCCCAGAACCAAACTGGAATTACAACTATAACACAGACAAATCGACGGGAAAAACCAACAGAAAAGCAGCTTGCGAGGACCATACAATGAGGGACACTGACTCCATCCCGGTAGGCTTGCGAAGGCGCGAGACGGGGCTGGGAGCCCACGGTCGGCAGCTCGGCAGCAGCCTCAGCTGGGAGCGGCGCCCTTGGGTTACACTCCCAGGGGGCTCCACAGAGCAGCCGGGACAGAGGCTGAAACAGCCACAGCCACTCACCTTGGGCTCCGGCAAAGGGAGGGCAGACTGGACTGGAACTGTGTCGAGACACTCGGGGATTGGAGGGCGCTCAGAGCTTTGGCTGAGTGCAGCCACTCAGGAAGGTGGCCACATTGCTCCTTCCCAGGGCTCTGAGGAGAGGCAGCAGCCCCTCCCTCAGAGATCCAACCCCACCCTGTGGGCCATTGAAGTGTTAATTGAAGCTCACTAACAACCAGCATCTGCCCCACCCTTGTGAAAGCCCCTTGGCTGAGCACTAGAGGGAATTTTTCAATCAACTGACAACCCAAAACTCATCAATTAACCTAGACTGCTAGCCTCCAGGCAAAAAGCTAGGCAAAAAGCTAGAGGATAACAGTACCTTTCCTGGGCTGGCAACTTTAACCAGGAAAGTAAGACTTGACAGTGGTGTTCAACGTGGGTCCTCCCTCGCTCATCTAAACACAGGAGAGGGAGCCACAAACAGCACAACACCAACACCCACAGGGAGAACTTGACAGGCTTCAAAGCCCACAGTGATAGCCAAAATGGTGAAACACAGAAACAGAAGCCAAATGAAAGAGCAAGACACCTCCACCGAAGATGAGATCAATGTGGAGCAATTAGGCATGTTAACAGAGCTAGAATTCAGAGCCATGATCTTGAGGAAGCTGAACAGCATGAGTAAGGACATAGAGACACTGAAAATAAGCCAATTGGAAATTAAAAACCAACAAGAAGAGATAAAAAATGACATATCAGAAATGAAAAACACATTGGAAGGTTTAAAGAGCAGAGTAGAGGAATCTGAGGACCGGATCAGTGAATTAGAAGACAGGGTAGAAAAAATCAAACAATCAGAAAAACAAAAGGAAAAAACTATTAAAAAACAGGAAGACAGCTTAAGAGAACTATGGGACAACTGGAAACATAATAATATTCGCATCATAGGAGTCCCTAAAGAAGAAGAAAATGAGCAAGGGATAGAGAATATATTCACAAAAATAGTGAGAGAAAACTTTCCTAATTTGGTGAAGGAAGAAGGCATTCAAGTTCAAGAAGCACAGAGAGTCCCAAGTAAGAAGAACCCAAACAGGCCCACACCAAGACACATAGTAATTAAAATGCCACAAATTAAAGACAAAGAGAGAATCCTAAAAGCAGCAAGAGATAAGCAACAGGTTACGTAAAAAGGGAACCCCAAAGGCTCTCAGCTGACTTCTCACAAGAAACACTACAGGCCAGAAGAGAATGGCATGAAGTAATCAAAGTCATGAAAAACAAGAATCTGAATCCAAGACTACTCTACCCAGCAAGGCTATCATTCAAAATAGAAGATCAAATAAAGAGCTTCCCAGACAAAAAAAGGCCAAGGGAATACATTAGCACCAAACCAGCACTGCAAGAAATGTCAAAAGGACTGCTGTAATTAGCAGTAGAAATGGGAAGAAAAATAGAACCACACTAAACAAAAATGGCAATAAATATTTCATATCAATAATCACCTTAAACGTAAATGGATTGAATGCTTCCATAAAGAGACACAGAGTAGCTGATTGGATAAGAAAGCATGACTCATCTATATGTTGTTTACAAGAGACCCACCTCTCAACAAAAGACTCACATAGGTTGAAAGTGAAGGGATGGAAAAAAATTTTCCAAGCAAATGGAAAGCAAAAAAAAGCTGGGGTAGCAATTCTCATATCTGATAAAATAGATTTCAAAATGAAGACCATAACTAGAGACAAAGACGGCCACTACATAATATTGAAAGGATCTATCCAACAGGAAGATATAACCTTGATAAACATATATGCACCCAATATAGGAGCACCAAAATATATTAAAAATATTCTGGAGGACTTCCAAGGAGAAATCGACAACAATACAATCATAGCAGGGGACTTCAACACCCCGTTGACAGCACTAGATAGATCCTCTAGGCAAAAAATTAGCAAGGAAACAGAGACTCTAAATTAAACACTAGACCAAATGGATTTAATAGATATCTACAGAGAATTACACCCCAAAACTACAGAATACACATTCTTCTCAAGTGCACATGGGACATTCTCAAAGATAGACCACATGATAGGACACAAACTAAATCTCTAAAAGTTCAAGAAGATTGAAATCATATCAAGCATCTTCTCAGATCACAATGGCATGAAACTAGAAATCAATTGCAACAAGAACATGCAAAGACATTTCAACACATGGAGGCTAAATAGCATGTTATTAAACAATGAATGGGTCACCGAGGAGATCAAGGAAGAAATTAAAAACTTCCTGGAAACCAATGAAAATGAACACACAACAACACAAAATCTATGGGATGCAGCGAAAGGAGTTCTGAGAGGGAAGTTCATAGCACTACAGGCCTACCTCAAAAAACAAGAAAAATTTCTAATTGACTGTCTAACCTCACAACTTAAAGAATTAGAAAGCAAACAAAAAGAAAACCCCAGAGCAAGTAGAAGGAAGGAAATAGTAAAGATCAAAGCAGAAATAAATGACATAGAGACCAAAAAAAACAATTCAAAGGATCAATGAAACAAAGAGCTCGTTTTTTGAAAAGATAAACAAGACTGATGGACCCTTAGCTAGACTCACCAAGAAACAAAGAGAGAGAACCCAATACACAAAATCAGAAATGAAAGAGGAGAAGTAACAACCAACACCACGGAAATACAAAAGATCGTTAACAACTACTATGAACAACTATATGGCAACAAATTCGACAATCTAAGCGAAATGGACAAATTTCTAGAAACACACAGTCTCCCAAAACTATTCCCGGAAGAGATAGAAAACTTGAACAGACCAATACCAACTAAGGAAATTGAAGAGGTAATCAAGACTCTCCCAGCAAACAAAAGCCCAGGCCCAGATGGTTTCACGGGGGAGTTTTACCAAACATTCAAAAAAGAACTAACACCCATTCTCCTCAAACTGTTTCAAAAAATTCAAGACGAAGGAAGACTTCCAAACACGTTCTATGAAGCCAGCATAATTCTAATTCCAAAACCAGAAAAAGACACTACGAAGAAAGAAAACTACAAACCAATATCCCTGATGAACATAGACGCCAAAATCCTGAACAAAATATTAGCATATCGGATCCAGAAATACATCAAAAAAATTATTCACCATGACCAAGTGGGATTCATTCCAGGGATGCAAGGCTGGTACAATATTCACAAATCAATAAATGTGATACACCACATAAACAAAATGAAGAATAAAAACCACATGATCATATCAATAGATGCAGAAAAAGCATTCAACAAAATCCAGCATCCATTTCTGATAAAAACGCTCAGCAATGTAGGAATAGAGGGATCATATCTCGACATAATAAACACCATATATGAAAGACCTACAGCCAACATCATACTAAATGGACAGAAACTAAAAACATTTCCATTAAGAACAGGAACAAGACAGGGATGTCCACTTTCGCCACTCTTATTTAACATTGTACTGGAAGTCTTAGCCACAGCAATCAGACATGAAGAAAAAATAAAAGGGATCCAAATTGGAAAGGAGGAAGTGAAACTGTCATTGTTTGCAGATGACATGATATTGTACATAGAAAACCCTAAAGACTCCATCAAAAATCTATTAGACTTAATAAATGAATTTGGCAAAGTAGCAGGATACAAAATTAACGTCAAGAAATCGACGGCATTCTTGTACATCAATGATGAACTCACAGAAAGAGAAACTGAAAAAACAATCCCATTTACCGTCACTCCAAAAAAATTACGATACCTAGGAATAAACTTAACCAAAGAAGTAAAGGACCTATTTGCAGAAAACTACAGGTCATTGAAAAAAGAAATAGAGGAAGATATAAAAAAGTGGAAGCACATACCCTGTTCATGGATTGGAAGAATTAACATAATTAAAATGTCCATACTACCCAAAGCAATCTATAGATTCAATGCAATCCCCATCAAAATACCAACGACATATTTCATAGAACTAGAACAAATACTTCAAAAGTTCATATGGAACCAAAAAAGACCCCGAATAGCCACAGCAATCTTGAAAAAGAAGAACAAAGTAGGTGGGATCACAATACCAGATATCAGGTTATACTACAAAGCGACTGTAACCAAAACAGCCTGGTACTGGCACAAGAACAGGCATATAAACCAGTGGAACAGAACTGAAAACCCAGAAATGGACCCAAGGCAATATGCTCAATTAATATTTGACAATGGTGGCACGACTATACAGTGGAGTAAAGACAGCCTCCTTAATAAATGGTGTTGGGAAAATTGGACAGCTACATGTAAGAAAATGAAACTAGACCATCAACTTACACCATACACAAAAATAAACTCGAAATGGATAAAAGACTTAAATGTGACCCGTGAATCCATAAAAATTCTAGAAGAAAATGTAGGCAACAAAATTTCGGACATCATACGGAGCAGAATTTTCACTGATACATCACCTAAGGCAACAGAAATAAAGGAGAAAATGAACACATGGGACTACATCAAACTCAAAAGCTTCTGCACAGCAAAAGAAACAATCATCAAAATGGAAAAGCAACCCACTGTATGGGAGAACATCATTGCCAATGATGTATCAGATAAGGGGTTAATTTCCAATATATATAAAGTGCTCATACAACTCCACAAAAGGAAGACAAAGAACCCAATTAAAAAATGGGCAGAGGAGCTGAATAGACACCTCTCCAAACAGGACATACAAATGGCCAAGAGACATATGAAGAAATGCTCAACATCACTAATCATCAGAGAGATGCAAATTAAAACAACAATGAGGTATCACCTCACACCTGTCAGAATGGCCACCATCAACAAATCATCCTACAACAAGTGTTGGTGAGGGTGTGGAGAAAAGGGGACTGTAGTGCAGTGCTGGTGGGAATGCAGACTGGTGCAGCCGCTATGGAAAACAATATGGTACTACCTCAAAAAATTAAAAATTGAACTTCCATTTGACCCAGTGATCCCACTGCTGGGAATATACCCTAAGAAGCCTGAAACACCAATCAGGAAGAATATATGTACCCCCATGTTCATAGCAGCACTATTTACAATAGCTAAGATCTGGAAACAGCCCAAGTGTCCACCAGTAGAGGATAAAAAAGCTGTGGTACATATACACAATGGAGTACTATGCAGCGGTAAGAAAGAAAGATCTCTTATCCTTTGAGACAACAGGGAGTGACCTGGAAAGTATTATCCTAAGTGAAACAAGCCAATCAGAGAAAGACAAATATTACACTTATTTGCGGAATATAATAAACAAAACAAAATAGACCCAGCGACCTAGAAGTAGGGTACAGACTGACAAACCTCATAAGAGGGAGAAGGGGAGTAGGGAAGAGATAAACCATAGAGCTTACATGCATGCATGTGTAACCATGGACATAGACAACAATGCTAGGGTGGGGGGCAGGATGGTGAGGAGGGTGTCAATGGGGGGAAAAACAAAAACATCTGTAACAAAAATAAAATTAATAATAATAATAATAATAATTTAAGAACTTATATTGTTAAAAAATAATTCTCACTGATGGAAGCTTCTATATTGAAATCTATGTTAAGGGACCAGGCTATTCATTTTGTGGGACAGGAAACGAGGAAAGGGCTGATTTGAGAAAGAAGATTCTAAGGCAGATATACAAAGGTTAGAAATGTAAGGCTAGGAAAGGACACAAGAAGGGCTCCCAAAATAGCTTTTATTTTTTATATATGGTTGCCTGAGTAACAGTAAAATCAACATAGTAAATTCTTCACCAAAAGATATCATCACCTTGTCACTTTCTGGCACAGTTGCCCTTGGGAAAAAGTGTTAGATGGCCCCATCTTGGTTCAGTAATTTGAAAATTTAAAAGAGAGAACTTTCAGTTTGAAAAGTATTTTTAATGTAATTTTTCAAATTATGCTTTCACTGAATTGTAAACATAATTAGAAACATTCCAGAAGATGAAATTGGAACTATGCAGGGAAAATCTAGAGAAATTGTTGGATAAAACTTTCTTATTTTAAGGGCCAGTGTCTTTTCACTATACATTTTAGGATCTGCAAATGCCAAGCTCCAGAATTCAGATGTCTTGTGCCATAGAAATATTCTGAACTAAAATTTTATTGCCAACTTGAATTATTTATGGCATAAGACTGACACCTACACGCAAACTAGATGGCAAAATTCTAAATACATATAGAAACACATTCTAGGAAGCAAGTTAGGCATAATCATAACAATGACAGTGCTAGAATAGTAATGATAATTAACATTTATTAAATATTTTCTGAGTACTGGGCACTATACTAAGCTTTTCATAAACATTTTCTCATTCTTTCCTTGCAACAACCCCTTTTGTAAGAACTAGCTTGATTTCCAGTCCTGGGTGAGAAAACTAGGACTAGAGAAGATAAGTAACTTGCCCAGGGTTACCCAGCTGTAAGTTGGTGAGCCTGGAAATAAGTATATGGTGGTCTAACTCAGAGTATAAACTCATAGCATGCAGAAGAACCAGATGGGACTAATGTACAGTGGGAAATCAGAGACCAGAAATTGCATAGCCAACACTAATTTATGTCACATGGACTGGCCCATGTTTGTTCAAATAAAAACATCTAATGTATGGGCAGAGGAACTAAATAGACACCTCTCCTAACAGGACATACAAATGGCTAAGAACATATGAAGAAATGCTCATCATCACTAATCATCAGAGAGATGCAAATTAAAACAACAATGAGGTATCACCTCACACCTGTCAGAATGGCCGCCATCAACAAATCATCAAACAACAAGTGTTGGCGAGGGTGTGGAGAAAAGGGGACTCTAGTGCACTGCTGGTGGGAATGCAGACTGGTGCAGCCACTATGGAAAACAATATGGTGTCACCTCAAAAAATCAAAAATTGATCTTCCATTTGACCCAGTGATCCCACTTCTAGGAATATACCCTAAGAAGCATAAAACACCAATCAGAAAGAATATATGTACCCCATGTTTGTAGCAGCACTATTTACAATCGTTAAGATCTGGAAACAGCCCAAGTGTCCATCAGTAGACAAATGGATAAAAAAGCTGTGGTACATATACACAATGGAGTACTACGCAGCCGTAAGAAAGAAAGATCTCTTATCCTTTGAGACTACATGGAGGGACCTTGAAAGTATCATCCTAAGTGAAACAAGCCAAACAGAGAAAGACAAGTTCCATATGATCTCACTTATTTGTGGAATATAATGAACATAACAGTTTGAGGAATGGGGTAGTCCCAGAGACGCGGAAGCGGGGTACAGACTGACAATCCCCTAAAGAGGGGGGAGGTGGGGGAGGGATGAACCACAGAACTTATATGCATGTATGCATGAACAGTGGACATGGACAACAATCTGGGGAAAGGGCAGGGAGGGAGGGGGAGGGGGGAATCAGTGGGGGGAAAAGGAGAAACATCTGTAACAAAAATTAATCAATAAAAAAAAAAAATCTAATGTTAGACTTTACTGTCCTCAGAGATGGAATCAGGCTGATTTCCCCCAAAATAGATCCTAAGACTAGAATTTGGGTGCAAGTAGGTTATTTGGCAAGGCATTCTGGAAACAACGGTGGCAGAATGGGAAAGTGAGACAGGAAAAAGAAGGAAACTAATCCAAGGTACACCCATGAGCATGTTACCACTGTTGGCATTTGGAACTCAGTCCCATTGAGGACATCTGGATGACTATGTTGAACGTGCTTTAGAGTTGTCTCACCCAGAGCTAAGAAAGCTGGGCTCTGTAACCACCAACTTCTGTCTATCAATGGTTGAGGGCACTTCCCACAGCATTAACTTTTGGACACTTTTGGCCTGTTTTTTGTCTGAGCTGTGCAGGCTCTCTGCCTGATTCAGGCATTGGCATATACAAAAGTGAGGGTTAAGGGTGCCCACTGACACTCTTTGCTCCACTATATATGTCTTCACAAGGATATTTTTGGCTTCAATTTTGATAACCACTTCTTCTCACGGAGGCTTCTTTCTAAGACAATTGTTCTGGCCAAGAGCTTGGAATTACAACCTCTGATGATATAATATTTTTCTTTTCCTAGACCCTTCCAGGTTTTCACTATAAGAGATGGAGAAGATTAGATACCCATCTAACCCCACAAGGGACATTATTTGGCACCAAAGAGTCAAAGTGTGCTGGAGAATTCCCAAGGTGTTGACTTCTGCCTCCTTTTCTCATTTGTGGTCCCAGCCTTCTCAGAGGCTAGAGTAAAGGAGCTTTGAGTAAAACACACTAGAGGACATACTCAAGGCAGGCAGGGACTGCTAAATACCCATATTCCTTTTGCCTAAGAAAGTATAGATTTAAACATCAATAGTGAGAGCTCGGCTGTTGTGGCTCAGTGGTAGAGCATCGACTCATACACCAAGAGGTCATGGGTTTGATTCTCAGCAGTCAGGACACATGTCCAGGTTGTAGGCTTGATCCCCAGTAGGGGACATGCAGGAGGCAACTGATCAATGATTCTCTCTCACATCCATGTTTCTATCTCTTTATCCTTCTCCCTTCCTCTCTCTCTAAAAAATCAATAAAAAAATACAAATATATCTATAGATATATAGATATATATAGATTTTTTTAAAGTCAGTAGTGAAAGAATGAAAGTGATAAACAATATGGTTAAGGACATTGTCAACCAAAAGTCTGTTGTTGGTGTCAATTCAACACCAAAAGGAATCTCTAATTTGGGATGTGGTGGGCAGCTCTAGGGTGAAGCAACCTGGGGCAAGGCCCTCTCCAACTGCCTTCCTTCAATGTTTCAGCTCCAGCCTTTGGTGGGAAAGAAAAGTGTGCTCTCAGATCCAAAGGGCAGCTGACCCCTGGTCACTGATTGGTCCATTATTATGCAAATGAGGGCTCGAATTCTCATAGTTTGATTGGTCCAAAAAGCACTGCCTTAATTTGTCAGAAAGGAGCCACTCTGATTGGTCAGTGAAGAAGCTGATGAAGATACAGCTGTGCAACTTTAAATGACTGGGGAAAGCCTCAGTTCTATTGGCTGAAATAGGATTCCATGAACTCCTTTATAAAGACTGGTTCAGATGGCAGAAATGCAGTGCAAGCAGGCAGTTCAGTGCAGAGGCAGGGAGTTCAGTGAAGTCTTCTCTATGAAGTGCAGTTTTCATGAGAGGCCCCTGTGTAGAAATGGCTGCTAGGCTGTTTTGTTTTTGTTTTTGTTTGTTTTTTAATTTAAGCCCAGTTAGCTACCAGGAGCCCTTCTTAGTAAGCATCTTCTTTCTCAGGGTCCACAACATTTAAGCCTTAGAAATCCAGGCATGAAACGTGAATATTTTTTACTGCATTGATTTGGTCCACTTTTGAGCATTTAAAAGGAAAAGGTGAGCTTATTTATGTACCACATTATAACTGACCATATAGTGTGAAGGGTGTGTGGTGTGCAAAATCAAGAGAGACACAAGAGTTTACAAAAAAATAAGAGAGTGGTTTTGAAATTTGTTATAGACATACTGAAAGCACGGTTCTACCAAATATGTTGCAAGCCAAATTTTTTATTGGAACCAAACCCAAATTCTGATTTTTGTCCCTTTTAATTAAACTAAAAATTTTTCAACAATGAAAGTTTTGATGCATTCCCATAGAAAGAATATAGATGGAACCATAAGTAATTTTTAGTTTTTTTAAAAAATCTAAATTGGGTGTTATATTGCAAAGATGTATTCCACAAAATATTATTTGAATGCCAAGTCACCCAAGTATACAGGAAAATGATGAACTTCTAAAAGTTTTGGACTTTTTATTTTCTCCTGGATAGATAAGGTGGATTTCTGCCTTCTATTGCTGTGATTTAAAATATGACTTTTATGAACTTTGTAATCATATTTGAAGGAAAGCAATTTAAGAGCAAGGAATAAAATTCAATTAACTGAGATGACAGAAAATAATCTACTAGGCAAATATATCAGGCAATTGGAAGCTTTCATACCTTTCAAAAAGAAAATAACCTATTTCTTGCCTTGTTATCTAATGACACAGGAGTTTATTTCTCTTGAAGCTGTTACAAAATTGCCTAATGAGGCCTAAACACTGTTGCCAAGCAATTAAAGTTTTTATTGTGTCACTGATTTCTTTCATTTTCACAGTTGCTGATAATCATTAGCCAATGCTGTCTCATCTAAAAATGCACGTGTGTGCACATGCGCATGCACACATACACACACACACATGCACACACACTCCAGCGGGCTGAGAAATGTAACAGCTCCACTGAGAGCTCAGGCCAGTAAGTGTGGGTAAACAGCCACAGACAGTTACTAAACTTTGACATTTCTGTATATTTTTAGTCAATGCATTTGTACTGACCCATGCTCATTTGCTGTTCTGTGGGTATTATTTATTTTATAGGTATTGAAAGGTGGCAGCATTTATTAATACAAACATACATAGCAGGTTATATTTTCCAAAGGGCCACTTCACTATCACCTGTCCCACATGCTTTTCTAGATTCATGCCACTCTCCCATCAAGAAGTGAAGTCTAGCCCTGGCTGGTTTGGCTCATCAGTTAGAGGAACGGCCTGTGGTCCACAGAGATTGGGGTTCGGTTGCCGCTAGGGGCATGTACCTCGGTTGCAGTTTGTCCCCAGCCCTGGTTGGGTAGTGCGGGAGGCAGCCACTCAATGTGTTCCTTTCACGTTGATGTTTCTCTCTTTCTCCCTCCCTCCCATTCTATCTGAACGAAAAAATGGAAAAATGTCCTCGGATGAGGATTAAAAAAAAAAAAAAAAGAAGTGAAGTCTTCACTTGCCCTTAAATGTAGTTTGGCTTGTGATGAGCCTGTAACCAATAGAGTTCAGCAGAAGTGACTTCCAAGGCAAGATCATAAAAAGGAGTGCAGTTTCCACACCTGCTCTGGGAGACTTCAATGGCTAGGTTAGTAGCCCAATGGCCTAGAGGCTACCATGCTGTGAGGAAGCCCAAAAGTCCATGAAGACAGACCACATGTAGGAAGAAAGAGATTCCTGGCCATATCTACCTGTTCCATCTATCTTCTCTGCACTTATTGATGGCAGCTACATGAAAGAAATGCCCAGCCATGCCCTTTCTGAATTTCTGATCCATGAGTAGTAATAAACCATGAGTAGGAACAAAATGATAGCTAGAGATTAAATCAGTAAATTTTGGCATGAAATTACAGAGCCGTAAACAACCAGAACACCATATCCTAAGATATGGTCAGTGCTGTTAAGCAATGCAACAAGTGCAAGAGAAATGGCAGACCTCAAAGTCACAGAATTTGGAATGTGGTCAGAGTGTAGTTAGAATATTTTTATATACACTCTTTTTTTTTTTATCCTCACCCATGGATATTTTTTCATTTTTTGTTCTGATAGAGTGAGAGGGAGAGAGAGGGAGAGAGAGAGAGAGAGAAATATCGATGTGAAAGGGACACATTGATTGGCTGCCACCCGCACGACCAACCAGGGCCGGGGACAAACTGCAATCGAGGTCGCCCTTAGCGGGAACCAAACCCGGGTCTCTCCAGACCACAGGCCGATGCTCTAACTGCTGAGCCAAATCGGCCAGGGCTATATACACTCTTTTTATTAACAGACAGTGCAGACACTATTGGTGCTCTGTGTACACCTCCTTGGCTTTCACTGTTTCCATACCAGCTGTCGACTTCTTACCGAAATCCTCTGTCACTCTCTATCTGGGGCTTTCCTGGCTGCAGTCCATGTGGCAGTGAAAGGCAAGTGAGAAGTACCAGGGAATTATTTTCTCCAGGGAAGCACTTAATTAATAGAAAATGGAAGTTTCTAGATAAATAGCCCCACTCTTTGTTCCTCAAATGGATAAACTCTTATGTATGTTCTACCCCATATTCCCAGGTGTTCACAGTGGTAGCAGACTTAATAACGTCTTCTGGCTGCCTTCTCCCTCCTGCCTTGCTCACTCCTGCCCACTTCCTGTGCTTCCTGGAATCACACCCAAGCATTGTCCACAAATCCTCATCTCAGGATTGGCTTCTGAGGGAACCCAGATAAAGATAATGGGGAACCAGGCAGAAGGGCAAAAATGGAGGGTAGTGTCAACTGAGACCCCAGCTGTTTGACTACTGCTTCAGGTCACATGAAGCATCTGAAGAGCTGCTGAACATGGAGCCCATGACTAGATGGAGAAGGAAAATAGATTGTCCTCATTCATGCCTTTTATTAAGCACATGAATTTACAAATAATGCACATATCCTGAATTGGTAATTTTGTCAAATATAACCTTTCCTCTTTTTGCTCCAAATTTTGAAAAATATTTAGGTCAATAAGAATTTATTTAAATATAAAAATATTTAAGTCAGTATTACATAGTGACTGTATGCCCAGTGCTGTTAAACAATGCAACAAGTGCAAGAGAAATGGCAGACCTCAAAGTCACAGAATTTGGAATGTGGTCAGAGAAGCAACCCATACTCACAGCAAAAACACAGGAAGAGTGCACAGCTACTTGGGCAGCTGAGAGGCTTGCAGAGAAAGACGCTCCATGCTAAACAATAATAAGCAGATAGTAATGTCTCCTAACTTTCTATTCCTAAGGTGTCCTCATTGCTGGATGGTACTCTGGCACAACCAAGCTTGTGGGTACTCAAGTGATTTACTTGGTACCTAATTGAAGTCTACATCTTCATAGTTAACTGCCACTCATCAAGTTCCTCCTCCATGACAGACAACCTTCAAGGAACTTGTTATCAGAAGGTGGTGACACTTTATACAAAAAGGTATTATTCTTGAAGAAATGGCATAATTCAAAGCCTGAATAATTCAACATTAATCCCAAAGAAGAAGGTGAGTATTTTTTATCACCAGCCATGTGACAATAGCATAAACTAGTGTACAATTAATTCCTTCCACCTGTCAGCTTTGAAATTACACAATTCTGGATTCATTTTTATTTCATGGAGACTTGCATTATTTCAAATGTGAGGCAAATAAAACAACTAATATTTTATATTATACTAAAAATATGTGTCCTCACTACTTATCTTCATTTTTATGCTAACAATTAATTAACACTTATACTAGTAGCAATAAATTACATAGTAATTATATAATACTTACAAAGAGCTTTATGCTTAAGTAAGTGCTTACCATAGATAAATACTTAGCATGAATGTTAACTCATTAAATTGACTACAAAGTAGATGTTACTATGATCCCAGATTATAGGTGGAAATAAGTGAGGCAGAAAGAGGTTAAGGAGCTCTCCCACAGTGCTGGAACTACAGCCAGGCAATCTGGCCCTAGAATCTACTGCACTCTCAACCATCAGGCTCAACTTCCTCATTTAATTCCCATAATAACCATATTATGAAGGTACTGCTTTCCCATTTTACTGATGAGAAAGCCGAGGCTCTGGAGAGTTAGCCAGAATTTCAACCAAGCTCTATCCAACTCTAGAAACCACACTGCTTGCTTCAAGCTCGGTTGTGTCTCACCTGCCTCTTATTTCCTGGCTATATCAGCACCAGGACAGATTTGGTCCAGCCCTCACCAAGACTGCCCTTATCAAACCAAGCACTTTTAATTCAATAGAAACATAGACGTATTTTTAAAAATCAATCTTTACCATGAAACTTAGTGAGAGGCAGAAATTTATAGTGGTTGGGTGATCTTATGCCAATAATAACAAACATTTATTAAGACCCTTCAACAAACCAGGCACCATTCTGGGCACCCTCCATGCATCAGCTCATTGAACCCTCATAACCCACGATGTCAGCACAACTCTTCCTCCCTTTGCACAGCTAGCTGTCACAGAGAGGCTGAGAGATATGGGATGGGGGAGGAAACCTAGCAGTTGTTTTTCTTGACAGCTTCTGCTCCTCAACAAGGAGAATTGAGAATAGTCTGGGTGACAAGTCCCACCTCAAGTTCACTCACAAAGTTGCAGAAGAACTCTGTTGCATGTGTAGGACAGAAATCAAGGCAGGGAGGTAGGTTGCTCAGAGGAAAGCAGCAGCGACCCCAGGGATGTCCAGGGGTGAAAAAATGCAGAGTAAATTTATTCCCCAGAGGTCCCAAAAGAGCTGGGGTACCAGGTTAGCAGAAACCCTGTGTGCTCCCCAGAGGACCAATGTGGCAATGGCAACTACGTTGACGCCCACCAGCGTGTTCTCTAGAGGGCGGCAGTGAGCAGAGCCCAGGCCAACGCACCTGAAGGGACATAAATCTTCAGTATTATTTGCTATGCGTTTCCAGTCGTGTTGTTAATAAAGGAAGGCATTTTAACTTGTTGCCATATTATTCTTTCTACATTTTTGCAGCCATTTTTCACTGTGGCATAAAAAAGGGGTTTGCCCAGTGGTAAGTAGCCTTTTGTTTTCCTTTATTTAAAAACTTGAAAAACTATAGCTCATTAAGAAATGTTAGTCACTATGATGTGCCTAATGGGGCATTATGTCTTAAGTACTGATTTTGCTGTCACTTCATTTAAATTTATTTTCATGCGTCCTCATTAGAGTATTGGAAATGTAATGGTCAGGGCAGCCCCACTGAGTATATAGCAAATGTATAAGTTGAAATTGACAACCATTTACATATCATAAAGAGAATTGTACTATGATTCTCAGTGAAGTAGTATTCCATACATAAGCACATACTTCAGTAAGGTAATAGTCTGTGTATGTATAATTCTATACATTATAGACATGCTGCAGGTACCCACCCAACTCCCCTTTACCAGGCCATGTATCATCCCCCAGCAGTAGCTGCTAACAGCTCTCAGTTGCCTCTTCTGGAGAATTGCCCTCTGCCAAAAGGGAAGCTACCTCACTAGAGGTTCATGAGCTGGGGTTACACTGGCTCTCTTGGTGGCTGTGGCAACAACTGGATTTCAAAAGTGGGCAAGATGATTTGAGGAGGACATGGGGAGTATGCAATCCACATAGAGAAGTGTCAGGAAGGGCCGGCTGGTGTGGCTCAATTGTTGAGCATCCATCCATGCACCAAGAGGTCACCAGTTCAATTCCCAGTCAGGCACATGCCCAGGTTGTGGGCCTAATCCCCAGTGGGGAGCATGCAGGAGGCGGCCAATCAATATTCTCTCTCACTGATGTTTCTATCTCTCTCCCCCTCTTCCTTTTTCTCTCTAAAATCAATAAAGAAAACAAAATAAAAAAAAGAAAAGAAATGAGTGCCTCAGTCCTAAAAGTTCAAAGGATCTGAATGGTGCACCAGTACATCTGCAACGTTCATGTAAATGGACTCACAGAGTATGTGCACTCTGTGTGTGGCTTTCTTTTCCCAACATAATGCCTAAGAGATCCATCCATGCTATGGCATGTAACATTCATTCTTTCTTATTGCTGAGTAGTATTCTATTAAATGATGTGGCACAATTTATTTTTCTGTTCTATTATTGATGAGCAATAGGTTTGTTTTTAATTTGAGGCAATTACAAATGAAGCTACTATGCATATTTTTAGCAGCTTTCTTAAGATATAGTTCACATATCTCACAATTTACCCATTTAAAGTATACACAGATTCAATGGTTTTGAGCATATTCATAGGTATGTACAATCATCAGCACAGTCAATTTTAAAGCATTTTGATCACTTCAGAAAATCTTGTACCCTTTAGCTATTACTCTCCTATTTCACCCTCAGTCCCACCCTCAGCCCTAAGCAATTGCTAATCTACTTGTCTCTGCAGTTTTGCCTATTCTGGACATTTCATATAAATGGAGTTATATATGTGGTTTTAGGTGACTCACTTCTTTTATGTAGCCTAAAGTTTTCAAGGTTCCTTCATATTGTGACATATATCAATATTTCATTCCTTTTTTGACCAAATAGCATTTTATTGTATAGATGTACCTCATTTTATTTAACCATTCAATTCATCAGTTGATGGCCATTTAGGTTGTTTACATTTTTGGCTATTATTAATAGTGCTGCTTTATACATTCATATATAAGTTTTTGTGTAGATGTATATTTTTATTTCTCTTAGGTATTTATTTATTTATTTATTTATTTATTTATTTATTTTTGGTACATGCCCCTAGTGGGAACCGAACCCAGGACTCTCTGGTCTGCAGGCCGATGCTCCAACCGCTGAGCCAAACCAGCCAGGGCTTGGGTATATATTTAAAATTAACCAGTAGAATTGCTGGTTATATGTTAACTTTATATTAATTTTTTTCAGGAACTGCTAGACTATTTTCCAAAATGGATTCACATCCTCACCACTTGTTCTTGTTGTCTTTTTTATTGTAGTTCTTCTCCTCATGGGTGTAAAGTGCTAGGTAACTCACTGTGGTTTTGTTGTTAAGCTTCTTTTCATGTGTTTCTTAGCCATTCTTATTTTTAATAGAATTACTTAATTTTTATTATTGAGTTGTATGAGTTTTTTTATATTCTAGATACAAGCCTGTTATCACATATATGATTTGCAATTATTTTCTCTCATTCTGTGAGATGTGTTTTTACTCTCTTGATAGTGTCCTTTGAGGAACAAAAGTTTTAAATTTTGATTAAGTATAACTTACCTTTTTTTTCCTTTTTGATGTTTGTGATTTGGTGTTATATCTAAGAATCCACAGCAAACTCTGAGGTCACATAGATTTATCTCTATGTTTTCTTCTAAGAGTTTTATAGTTTTAGCTCTTACAGTTAGGTGTTTGATACATTTTGAATTAATTTGAATTATGGTGTGAGATAAAGGTCTAACTTCTATATTTTGAATGTGATTATCCAATTGCCCCTATACCACTTGTTAAAAAGACTATATTTTCCCCTTTGGGTAGTATTTCTACCTTTGTTGAAAATCAGGTGACCATATAATTATCAGAGGGAAGGGAGTGGGAGAGGTGATAGGGGATGGAGGGGGTCTGATGGATGATGATTTGACTTTGGGTGGTGAGCACACAGTGCAATATACAGATCTTATATCATAGAAATGTACACTAGAAGCCTATATGATTCTATTAACCAATGTCACCCCAACAAATTTAGTAAAAAAAAGAAAAACTTTGATGCAAAAGGAATAGCATGAAAGTTCAGGGTTATTATTTCATTAGTAGAAGTTAATATTTTGCAATGTCTGTCATTGTAGCAGGCAGAATAGTGACCCCAATATCTAGTCTACATGCTAATAGCTGAAACCTGGGAATATGTTAACAACTCTAACCCTAACCCTGTAACTTACATGGGAAAATGAACTTTTCAGATATAATTTAGAACTTTGAGATAGAGAAGTTACCTTGTGTTATCTTGGAGGCAGAAAGGGGAGGTAAGAAGGTGATATGAGTATGGAAAAATGATCAGAGAGATGCAACTTCGTTGGCTTTGAAAATGGAGGAAGGGAACCATGAGCCAAGAAATGTGGGTGGTTTCTAGAAGCTGGAAAAGGCAAGGAAACAGATTGTTCCCCAGAAGCTACAGAAAGAAACGTAGATCTTCCAGCACCTTAATTTTAGTTCAGTGATACATCTTACCTACAGAACTGTAAGATAATATATTTTTTAAGCCACTAAATTTGTCATAAGTTTTACAGCAGCAATAAAAATCTAAACCAGTAAAAAAAAAAAAAAAAAAAATCAGGTGACCATAGACATTATATCTGGACTCTCAATTATATTCCATTAAACTATAGAGCAATCCTTGCCAGTACTATACTGTCTTGGTAACTGTTGCTTTGTAGGAAGTTTTGAAATAGAGACGTGTGAGTCTTAATGTGTTTTTTTTATTTTTTGTAGACATATCCGATCATTGCTCTTTAATCTATGCCTAGGAGTAAAATTGCTGGTATGCATATGTTAAGTTTTAGTAGAAACTTCACAACAGTTTATACAAGTTGTTTTTAATAACATATAAATGAGATTATACAAATCAATTTAATAGAAATCAAACAAACACATACACAGTATTGAATGTTCATATGGTCCAGCCTGTGTGGCTCAGAGGCTGAGCATTGACCCATGCACCAAGAGGTTGCCAGTTTGTAAAAATTCTAGAAGAAAATGTAGGCAACAAAATTCTGGACATCATACGCAGCAGAATTTTCACTGATACATCACCTAAGGCAACAGAAATAAAGGAGAAAATGAACACATGGGACTACATCAAACTAAAAAGCTTCTGCACAGCAAAAGACACAATCATCAAAATGGAAAGGCAACCCACTGTATGGGAAAACATCATTGCCAATGATGTATCAGATAAGGGGTTAATCTCCAATATATATAGAGTGCTCATACAACTCCACAAAAGGAAGACAAAGAACTCAATTAAAGAATGGGCAGAGGAGCTGAATAGACACCTCTCCAAACAGGACATACAAATGGGCAAGAGACATATGAAGAAATGCTCAACATCACTAATCATCAGAGAGATGCAAATTAAAACAACAATGAGGTATCACCTCACACCTGTCAGAATGGCCGCCATCAACAAATCATCAAACAACAAGTGTTGGCGAGGGTGTGGAGAAAAGGGGACTCTAATACACTGCTGGTGGGAATGCAGACTGGTGCAGCCGCTATGGAAAACAATATGGTGCTACCTCAAAAAATTAAAAATTGAACTTCCATTTGACCCAGTGATCCCACTGCTGGGAATATACCCTAAGAAGCCTGAAACACCAATCAGGAAGAATATATGTACCCCCATGTTCATAGCAGCACTATTTACAATAGCTAAGATCTGGAAACAGCCCAAGTGTCCACCAGTAGACGAATGGATCAAAAAGCTGTGGTACATATACACAGTGGAGTACTATGCAGCGGTAAGAAAGAAAGATCTCTTATCCTTTGAGACGACATGGAGAAACCTGGAAAGTATTATCCTAAGTGAAAGAAGCCAAGCAGAAAAAGACAAATACCACATGATCTCACTTATATACGGAATATAATGAACATAACAGTCTGAGGAATGCAGTAGACCCAGACACATGGAAGTAGGGCACAGACTGACATCCCTCAGAAGAGGGGATGGGGGGGTGGGGGGTGGGAAGAGATAAACCACAGAACTTATATGCATGTATGCATGACCAATGGACATGGACAACTAAGCCGGGGACGGGACGGAGGTGGGGTGGGGTGGGGGGTGCCAATGGGGTAAAAAGGTAAAATATCTGTAACAAAGAAATAAATAAAAATTCATATATAAAAAAAAAAAAAGAGGTTGCCAGTTTGATTCCCAGCCAGGAAGCATGCCCAGATTATGGGCCCAATCCCCAGTGGGGGGCATGTAGAAGGTGGCCAATCTGTGTTCTCTCTCATTGATGTTTCTATCTCTCTCTTCCTCTCACTTCTCTCTGTAAAATATCAATAAAGGAAAAAAATTTAAAAGAAAAAAAAGAAACTTTCTATGGTATAATGGTGAGTTAACCTTAGTCCCACAAAGATTTTTATGAATATTTGGCCAATGAATTCATGGAGGAAGTGATCTCTGGAAGGCAAAGTCTTCCATGAAAAGAAACTCAGGTTGCCTTGGGACCTTGCCCTGGGGCAGCACATAGCATCCTCCTGAAGAAAACAAGAACCAGAGAAGAAGGCACAGTTGACAACCCAATTGGCAATCCTCTATTGGCCAAGACAGCTAGAATTAAAGAATCTTTGGACAAATTAGAAAAATCACCCCTATGGGGAAATAACAGGTGCCCCATTTGGATGCACCAATTAGCAAAAAGCTTTCCTTCTTCTGTTGCCCCAGCTCCATGCCTTGGCTCAGGGTTGGTGGACAGAACCAGGTGAGCCTGGATCTCGCTTGCACAGGCCACTCTCCTGAGTGAGTACCCAGTGCTTTGCTGTACTTGGGAGCCTCGCCAGAGTCTGTCCTGCTCTATGGTGGTTGTCAACAAGGGGGGACAAAAACCAAATTTAAATGTGGAGGGTGGTGGTAACTAGCCACAAGTAACCAAGTGGATGCTATAGACAAAGCTGCCTTTTTTTGCCCACTGCTTCTTGGGCATGCCCTTGGCAGGTTTTCCCAATGGTACAGGCTGCCTTAATTTGGGTTTCCTAGAAACGGAACCTGAGATAGAATTTGACTTCAGGTGTTTTGTTTGGGAGCTGATCCCAGATAACCCTATGTGGAAGTGACAAAAATCAGACAGGAGGGAAGTAAATGTGCATTGGTGACCATATTGCTACAGTGGCACCACGGGCTCAATCTTCCCAGTGACCTGGGCCCCGAGACTAAGGCGACTAGATTCCATTCTTATGTAGGCCCCTTGGCTAAGGCAACTAAATGACTCCATTTTTATCATCAATGGACCTTCCTCAATATTTTTCAAATAATAAGTTAATTACCCCTAGAAGTAAAGGAATTTTGCCTAAGGTTATAGTTGCCCCATGAGCTGGGAGGTATTTACAGTTTCCAAGTACAGATCAGAAACTGCAAATCATGAGCTCAGTGAATAATGCTAATTTTGACTTCTGCAATCACTGTCACACCCACTGTTGTACTGGTCCCCTGGGGAAGGGGGGCAAAAGAGGGATGGGACTTCTGTCTTTAAAATCAGACGAACAAGAAGAATCAGGGCTGAGGATCTGGGGAAGCTGCACCCCCCAGCCCACCCGTGTAATGAAGTGCTCTCTTACAATATGGCTGTGCATCTCTGGTTATCTCACTGACACGTTACACCACCAGGACCTACTGAGAATCTGTGAAGAATTGTCCCTCTGAAAGACCAGGACATTGGAATGTAAATCTCACCCTTCATTTATTGAGGGTCACTCCTGGCACTCTGCTCCATGCATGATGAAGGAAGCTCAGTGTGTGAGGGTACTGTCTCCAGGTCACCTCAGGGGTAGGCCAAGGAAGTATGGGCAAGATATTCACAATATTTGTTATACTTCTAAAACTCAGAATTCAGATTTTCTCCTGCTCATTATGGGTGTACTGGCTAAATCATTCCGATCATAACAGAATGGCATGTGGGACCCTGGCCATAGTTTGTTTTCTCCTCTGTCACCCTAGAGGTTGAGGGAGAGATGAAGAGAATGGGGAAAATGTTGGTGCAAAAATGCAAAAACCAATGCTTGAAGCAGGTAAATGTGCTTAAATGAACTGCTTGTTCTCGTAAGATAAGGAACTATATTAGAGTGCCTAATTTTTAACCTCACATATAACAACAGCCAAAGACCACCCCATGAAGATTATTATTTGTCCAAAGTGTTACAGACTGAAGAAATCTTCATGTTCCTCTTTTCCTTTTAATCACCAAATCCTATGGCAAGACCAAGATATTTAAAAGCAAATTGTGAGCCCCATTTGCCAGCTGGGGGCATGCTGAGACAAGGGAAAGATCCTCGCTGGCAGGCTTGCTGGCCAGAAGACCCTTAATGCAGTCAGATTGATTTTAACACATTCATTGCAAAGTTGCATGAACATTCCTCTATCTTTGAAGATGCTGCACCAAAAAGATATTTTCTGCTTGTTATCAGCTTATTTATAGTTTTAGATTTAGCTATAGCTTATATGTCATACAAACCTTGGCCAACTGAGGGAAAAATCTCCCCAGGTTCCATCTAACAGGTGATGCAGCCGGAAAGATCATTGTTAACTTTTAACTTCCATATTACTGCCCTAAACCTCTCATTCTGGAGGGCAGGGACCCACCACTCCAGTCAGGATGGAACCACCCTAATCCACTCAAGGCGGCTGACGGGTAGCTCGACAAGAGGAACAAATTTCAGGAGACCCCAGCCCCCGACCAATTGAGCATGACCACGTCTCCTCGACTAAATGACCACCCCTCCAGCCCTAAGTTTAAAAATTCCTAGTCTGTACAGACCGGTTGCTACTCTCTCCTTAGAGGTAGCCCGGCAGGCTGATTCCCAATAAACCTGCACTTCTGGAGACCCTGGACCACCTCGTTTTGCCTGTTCTTAAAATCATGAAATGGAGCCCTCTGTGATTTCATGTGGTGGCATCACATATGAGCCCTTTTAAAAAAAGAGAGAGAACTTAGGTAACAAGAGGGTGTATACATCACAAAGTAACTTTTGAGGTCACAGGTCACTTTGAAAGGAAACCCTTGAAAATTTTTGCTATCCATAAAACTTCTTAAGTGAGTTTCAATCAGTTGACCCAATTCAATAGGGCAGAAAAATCATGCAACACTGCTGAAATTAACAGTCTCTCGGGCTGACAGGCAGAAAATCTCTATGAGCCAATAATGCTGAATTTTAGAGTAAAAAATAAATAAAAATCATCTGAACCCAATTCAGAAAAGGTTGAAGATATTTCTACAGATGCTCTCAGAATCACACTCAAAAGTTAAATACCCTTAGGAAAAAATCAGAATTCTCAATAGTCAGTCAACGGTTTCCTCGTGTATATACAATTGATATATAACCTAAAGCTGAGATTTAATTTATCTAGGATGCAAAGTTTGATGCTTCATTTGGTACTGTGATCACCTGTTCGGAAATTGCTAAATTATAAAGGGAAGACTTCCTCAAGACAACATTAGTAAAATTAGTCAAATATAATAATACTGTCATTTTCAAGGTCATAGTAAGTTTTGAGCAAATGTTTTAAAGGATGCTTATAAAAGAGACACAATAAAGACAAAACCTATCAAATATTTTAGATAGTATTCTATGTTATTGTCTTTGTAATTCATTCATTCAACAAAGTAAAATTTGCAATCATTCATGCATTCATTCAATGAAGATTTGTGTGAGTTTTCTGCAAGATTCTCTGCTGAACACTAATGATATAACTATGCTGAAGACCGCTGAGTTCCTACCCCAATTATCCTTACCATCTTGGACACAGGTGACAAGTGAGCTATTTGATATTATGCATGGATGCCCATTATTTTAAAAAGTATTAGTTGAAAAACAAACAAAAAAAATTAATAGTTAAAAAAAAAGGATCAAAAGCAAAAAGGTTAATGCCTGGTTCAGAAGAAGGAATGAGCAAGTTTGTGTATTTCCAGGTACTGAAAGCATCCCTTTCCCCATAACAAGTCTCCAGATGAACCAAGGAAATACCTAGCTTCTCTCACCTATATAACAGGCAAGTAATAATACCTAACTCATAGCGTTGTTACAGGGTATATGCACAAAATATTTAGGTTGGTGGAACCCATGACGAACACTCAATTGATGTGACTTGCTGTTATATAATTAACTCACATAGCACAGTGCTTCACACTAGAAGTAGTCTACAAATATCAATTTATTTCTCTACACACACACACACACACTCAAGCTAGGGTCTCCAAAGTAAGGTATGCATGATAATCCACTGGGTGAAGAAAAATATATTCGGATCTTTATTGCTAAGTTATTATATAAAATGGCAAAATGATTAAGGTTTATTGAAATATACATATAAACACTAGTGCCTTTCCTTGGTCTG
The DNA here is from genome assembly GCF_014108415.1 of Molossus molossus. Taxonomy (NCBI): domain Eukaryota; kingdom Metazoa; phylum Chordata; class Mammalia; order Chiroptera; family Molossidae; genus Molossus; species Molossus molossus. The sequence goes on from NW_023425399.1 coordinate 45,605,773, forward strand.
TGTGTCAAAGTTTTGCATTCTTGATACCTGAAGTACTCTAGGTAAAGTGGGAATCTCACCACTCCAAAAAACTAAGAGTAACACCCTCATTTGGTGGCTTTCCAGCTGCTGTAATAAAGGACACTTTTGTGAATGCCATTAAATGAATATATAGATAATATAAATTTAACTTTAACTAAATGAATTCTCCTGGTTTGGGAAAGTGGCTTAAAATATTCTAGTCAAAGAATCATGGATTAAAGATAATCCTAATATCATAAGCATGAAGGAACCCAGAAAATGGCAGAGTTGACTTTTTCACTCCCATTATCCCCCATAAATCTCATTACCAGGTAAACACTATAATGATCCAATTAGTATGACAAAAATCTAGGCCAAAATATTAAATTATAAAGATTATTGGAAATAAAAATATATAATCATTGGAGAAAAAAAATGGCAGCAGAGTGAATAGAAGCTACAGCCTGTCTCCCAGGACCAAACTGGAATTACAACTAAAATAAAGACAAATTATCATGAAAAGCCCACTGAAGAGCAGCTAGACAGAACCACTACAGCCAGGTACACCAAATCAAGCCTGGTAGGAAATGCAGAGGTGTGTGGATGTGGGCTGGGAATTCGTGGAGCAGTGGAGAGCTGTATTAGCAAAGTGCACTTCCTGCTGAGAAAGCAGGGGTTTTATTATTTTTATTCTTTATTGATTTTAGAGAGAAAGAAAGGGAGAGGGAGAGAGAGAGATAGACACATCAATGAGAGAGAACATCATTTGGCTGCCTCCTGTATGGCCCCTACTGGGGATTTGGTTCACAACCTGGGCATGTGCCCTGACTGAGAATCAAACTGGCAACCTCTTGGTGCATGGGTTGACACTCAACCACTGAGCCATACCTGTCAGGTCATAGCAGGGAGTTCAAAGACAAATCATTAGGGAGAGAAAAAAGTGGCGGCAGAGTGAATGGAAGCTACATAGACCGTCTCCCAGGACCAAACTGGAATTACAACGAAAATAAAGACAAATCGTCAGGAAAAAGCAACAGAAAAACAGCTTGGAAGACCACATAACCAGAGACACTGACTCAATTCTGGTAGGATTGCGGAGACCTTGAGGGGGGCTGGGAGCCCACGGTCTGCAGCGGCCTTATCTGTGAGCGGCGACCCTGGCGGTGGCCTTACCTGGAGGTGGCGACCCTGACGGTGGCCTTAGCTGGGAGCAGCAGCCTTAGCTGGGAGCCCACAGACAGCAGCAGCCTGAGCTGTGAGCAGAGGCCTTAGCTGGGAGCAGCGCCCTCGGGTTAAACTCCCAAGCAGCTCCACAGCCCCGGGACAGAAGCTAAAATAGCCACAGGCACTCACCTTGGACTCTGGCAGAGGGAGGGCAGACTGGACTGGAACTGTGTAGGGACACTCGGGATTTGGAGGGCACTCGGAGCTTTTGCAGAGTTACGGCCACACAGGACAGTGGTCATCTTACTCCTTCCCAGGGCTTTGGGGAGAGGTGGTGGCCCCTCCCTTGGAGATTCAACCCCACCAGGTGACCATTGAAATGCAAATTGAGTCCCATTAACAACCAGCATCTGCCCCACCCTCGGGAAATCACCATACTCTGAGCGCCTGAGGGAGTTTTTCATTCAACTCAGAAGCCAAGGCTCTTCAGGTAAGCTACTGATAGCTTCCATGCAAATAGCTAGAGGACAATGGACCCTTTCCTTAGCTTGCAAATCTATCCAGGAAAGTAAGACTTGACAGTGGTGTATAACCTGAGCCCTCCCACACTCATCAAAGCCTAGTAGAGGAAGCCACAACCAGTGGAACACCAACACCCACAAGGAAAATTTGGCAGACTCCAAAACCCACTGAGACAGCCAAAATGGTGAAACAAAGAAACAAATCATAAATAAAAGAACAACATAATTCTGCAAATAAATGACGTAGAATTAGACAAGATATCAGAGTGAGGGTTCAGAGCAATAATCATGAGGAAGCTCAACAGCATGAGTAAAGAGCTCAATAAAGAACACATTGAAAGAAATAACCAGCAGAATAGATGAAGCCAAGGACCAGATCAGAGAATTAGAAGATAGGGTAGAAAAAATCACTCAATCAGAGAATCAAAGAAAACAAAAATTAAAAAACAGAAAGACAGTTTAAGAGAACTGTGGGATAACATAAAGCAAAACAACATACGCATCATAGGAAGAAAAAGAAAATGAGCAAGGGTTAGAGAATATATTTGAAGCAACAGTGACGAAAAACTTTTTTAACATGGTGAAGAAAAAAAGGCATTCAAGTTCAAGAAGCATAAAGGCATTCAAGTTAAGAAGAACCCAAATAGTCCCACACCAAGACACATCATAATTAAAATGCCAAAAATGAAAGACAAAGAGAGAATCCTAAAGGCAGCAAGAGATAAGCAATAGGTTACCTACAAAGGAACCCTTATAAGTCTATTAGCTGACTTTTCAACAGAAACACTACAGGCCAGAAGGGAATGGCATGAAGTAATCATGGTAATGAAAACCGGGGATCTGAATCCAAGACTACTCTATCCAGCAAGGCTATCATTCAAAATAGAAGGTCAAATAAAGAGCTTCCCAGAAAAAAAAGAAAAAGAAAAGAAAGGCTAAGGGAATATATTAGCACCAAACTGGCACTGCAAGAAATGTTAAAAGGACTGCTGTAATTAGTAGAAGAATTAGGAAGAAAAATATAACCACAATAAACAAAAATGGCCTCCATGAGTTTTAACATTTTTGTGTGTTTTTGTTGTCATTAATTTCTAGTATCATGCCATTGTGATCTGAGAAGATGCTTGATATAATTTCAATTTTCTTGAACTTGTAGAGATTTAGTTTGTGTCCTAACATGTGGTTTATCTTTGAGAATGTCCCATGTGCACTTGAAAAAAATCTGAATTATGCAGTTTTGGGGTGTAATTCTCTGTAGATATCTATTAAATCCATTTGATCTAGTGCATCATTTAGAGTCTCTATTTTGTTGTTGATTGTTTGTCTAGAAGATCTATCCAGTGATATCAACAGGGTGTTGAAGTCCTCTGCTATAATAGTATTGCTGTTGATTTCTCCTTTGAAGTCCTTCAGAAGTTTTAAAATGTATTTTGGTGCTCCTATATTGGGTGCATATATGTTTACCAAGGTTATATACTCCTGTTAGATAGATCCTTTCAATATTATGTAGTGGCCTTCTTTGTCTCTAGTTACAGCCTTCATTTTGAAGTTTATTTCATTGGAAATGAATATTGCTACCCCAGCTTATTTTCCTTTCCATTTGCTTGGGAAATTTATTCTATCCATTCATTTTCAACCTATGTAATTCTTTTGTTGTGAGGTGGGTCTCTTGTAAACAACATATATATGAGTAATGCTCTCTTATCTATTCAGCTACTCCTTTGATCAGAGCGTTTAATACTATTTACATTTCAGGTTATTATTGATATGTACTCATTTATTGCCATTTTTGTTTATTCTGGTTATGTTTCTCTTCCTATTTATTCTGCATATTACAGCAGTTCTTTTAACATTTCTTAAAGTGCTGGTTTGGTATAAATATATTCCCTTAGACTTTTTTTTGTCTGGGAAGCTCTTTATTTGACCTTCTATTTTGAATGATAGCCTTGCTGGGTAGAGTAGTCTTGGATTCAGATCCCTGTTTTTTTATGACCTTGATTACTTCATGCCATTCCCTTCTGGCCTGTAGTGTTTCATTTGAGAAGTCATCTGATAGCCTTATGGGGGTTCCTTTGTAGGTAACCTGTTGCTTATATCTTTCTTCCTTTAGGATTCTCTCTTTGTCTTTCATTTTTGGCATTTTAATTATGATGTGTCTTGATGTGGGACTATTTGGGTTCTTCTTACTTGGGGCTCTCTGTGCTTCTTGAACTTGAATGCCTTTTTTCTTCACCAAGTTACGGAAGATTTTCGTCACTGTTGCTTCAAATATATTCTCTAAACCTTGCTTATTTTCTTTTTTTTCTGGAACTTTTATGATGTGGATATTGTTACATTTCATATTGTCCCACAGTTCTCTTAAGCTGTTTTTGTGGGGTTAGAGGTTGGAAGATGGACATTTTTTAACCTTGTGTTAAGCACTCTCGACCTTGTGTTAATGCATTCTCAGAATCCTAGCCTGGGGGGAAACCTGGCCCATCCAGGTGTGTTGGTGCTTCATTTGGAAGTGAATAAGGGTTTGTTATCTTTTGTTTTTTTTCCTATAAAAAGTAAGAGACAAAGCTAGGGTGTATGCAGTAATGCCATCTCAAGGGTATAATTTACTTAAAAACACTCGTAACCTGGGGGTACCAATCTGCAAATAAATGGGACTGCGTCCAGAGATCTGGAGCATTTGCTATCTTGCAAATCTCCCCCTCACTCCAACCAGCGTGTGGTTGTAGGTTCCCGGCAGGCCGAGAGATGGCAGTTTTGATGGTTTTTTCTTTTTGGTTGTCTGATTGGGTGTTGTTTTTTCTTCCTTGTCTTCTAATTCACTGATCTGATCCTTGGTTTCCTCTACTCTGCTGGTTATTCCTTCAATGTGTTCTTTATTTCTGCTATGTCATTCTTCATTTTCGCTTAGTGGTTTTTTTATTTGCAGTTGGTTGATTTTCTGTTTCCATATCTTTACTCATATTGTTGAGCTTCCTCATAATCATTATCTGAACTCTGCCTCTGATATCTTGCATAATTCCATTTTATTTATCTCTTCTTTTATAGAATTATCTTGTTCTTTCATTTGGGGTTTGTTTCTTTGTTTCCCCATTTTGGCTGTCTCAGTGGGTTTTGGAGTCTGCCAAATTTTTCCTATGAGTGTTGGTGTTCTGTTGGCTGTGACTCCCTCTACTGGGTTTAAATGAGTGTGGGAGGACCCATGTTAAACAACACTGTCAAGTCTCATTTTTCTGGGTAGATTTGCAGGCCAAGCAAAGGTTCAGTTACCCTATAGCTTTTGCCTGCAGGCTATTAGTCTCAGTTACTTGGTGAACCTTGGGTTGTAGCCCTCAGCTGAATAAAAAATCCCTCAGGTGTACAGAGTAAGAGAATTTCCAGCAGGTGGGGCAATTGCTTGCTGGTAGCCTCTATGGTGTTCATGAGCCTCAGTTTGCATTTCTCTTTACTGGCCTAGTGATGTTAAATTCCTGAGGGAGGGGCCTTTGCTTCTCTCTGGGACTCTTTGAGTAAGATGGCTATTGTCCTATGAGGTAATGATTCAGCATAAAACTCAGTGTCCTCCTTCCCAGCTTTCTCCTAAGCCAGGAACCCCAGACTTTCTTCACACAGTTCCAGTCCAGTCCGCCCGCCCCAGGTGAGTGTCTGCAACTGATTTAGTGCTCTGGCCGTTCAGGGAACTGCTTTTTTTTACCTGTACCTCTCCCTGCCAGACACATCCTCGACTCTGGTGATCTCAGCCAGGTATTATGCAGGCACCCTTCACTGTCCTGCCATTCTGTGCTATGGAGCTGGATAGGATTTTAACTCCAGCTTCTCAGAGGAAACACTCACAGCTAAAACATCCCTCAGCTGCTGTCTGTGAGCTCCCGACCAACCTCTCACACTTCTGCTATTCCTACCAGGCTCGATATGTTGTCCTCTTTCTGTCCCTCATTATAAGGTTCTCTCTCACTGCTTTTCAGTTGGTTTTTTCCAATGATTTGTCTTTATTTTCGTTTTAATTCCAGTTTGGTACTGAGAGATGGTCTGTGTAGCTGCCATTCACTATGCGACCTTGAAACCTTTGGAAGTTTTGCTCACTAAACAAGCTTGTGAACAGCAGATTAACCACACCTTATCCAGTTTATTAACCTGACTCATGCCCCCAGGGGCATACAGTTTCATCCTTAGCAGCTTTTCCCTTTTCTTCATCAGAATCTGAGGGTGCAGGACATGTCAGTGTCCTTCACGCATGCAGGGTGCCACATACTCCTCAAATGGTGAAGCTGTGACTACCTTGGTAGAGCAGTGTAGCTCTATCTGAGCCACTGAGTGGGGGTGCAGCATGAGGGTCTTCAAATCTGATGTTTTTAAATAAAGAAAAACAGAAAGCTGCTCACCATTGGGTATACCCATTTCCTTATGCCACAGTAAAAATGCTGCAATTTTATAAGAGAACAAGATGGCAGCAAATTAAATGCCTTCCTTTATTAGCAACACTATTGGAAATGCATAGCAAACAATGCTGAAGATTTAAAGATATTAGAAAAAATTATGCCTCAAAAGATTTACATTAGAGTTGAATGAAAGTACAGATACTTTCTATAGGTCTCACTTTGTAGTGTTTGCTAGATTCAACTTTAATAATGAAATACATAAAGGGCTGTTTTTTATAAGTCACTAAACCATCATATTTTCTATAGTAAGTAATTAAAAATAATATTTGAGGATAAAATCTGTAATTGTAATCACTAATAGAATGTATGAATTACTGAATTTCAAAAAAAAAAGAATTATGGTAAAGTTTACAGAGAAAGCACAACACATAAAATACATTTAGTGCAGCATTCTTAGCAAGCTAGAGCAGCATCATGTTGAAGCAAAAGATAAATAAAACAGTACAACAGGACATCATTTATGAGGTTAAATTTATAAATACAAGACTTCAAAAGTAGGGTTGAATCTTGATCACATTTTGTAATGAGCATGAAAATAACCATAAAAATCTTTCAAACCACACAGAATGACAATGTACCTAAAAGAACAGGGAAACTCAAAGGTTTCCAGACTTCTGGACATTTCTGTGATGACAAGTAGCTGTCACTAGTATGTGATCTCATACATATTTTTCAAATAAATAAACAAATAAACAGAAAATTTAAAAGAGAGACTTCTTCGCTAATAAGGAAAGAAAATAAGTAACTGCCTTTAAAAAAAACACATGGTACGATGAAGCTTTTTGAAAAGTGTAATTTGGAAATGTTTTCATCATTATACAAGCATAGTTATTGCCCAAAACTCTCATATTCACACCCTCACAAACAGAATTTTTAACATCTTAAAATCTTTTAAATACAAAAGTTGTCTTCATTCTAAGTAAATTTTCAAAACTATATTTAACATTTTTTCAATTATTTTGCAAGGTTAATATAGAAAAATAAAAGTTTACCAGCAAAATTCCAATACAATTTATTAAAAATTGAAGGATAAAATTCAAAATATATTTAATGACTTAGTCCAGCCATTGATGTACTTCTTTGACTTGGATATACAACATTTTGTGAAATATCTTTTTTGAGACATCAAAGGCAAGATTCAATGCATTAAATGTAGACTCTGACCTTCAAATTTACCACATCTCACACAAAAACCAGTTATTTCTTAATAGCATCAAATAACCATTTGGTGTGCAAATTTCCATTTGTTTCATAAATATAATAATACTTTATTTATTTCAATAAAAAAAAACAAAGATGCCCACACATTGCATTTGGTTGTTATATCTTTTAGGTCTGTTTTATTCTATATATCCTCCATTCTCATCTTTTCTTTTCTTTTCTTTTCTTTTCTTTTCTTTTCTTTTCTTTTCTTTTCTTTTCTCACAATTTGTTTGTTGAAAAAAGTAGGTTGATTGGCTTATATAGCATCACACAGTTTGAATTTTGCTGAATCCATTTCCCTGGTGTAGTAGATCATGTTCCTCGGTCCTCCATATTTCCTCAAAAAGAATATTGAAGGACTGCAATGTGACTGGCACTGATGCCTTGTCAGAATATGGTTAGTGAACATAAGTCACTCTGTCTTCTGTTTCTAAACTGACCATCCCTACCTCAGTCTTTCATGGGTAAATTCAAGTAGAAACCTTCTGAAAGGTGAAATGAAGGCCCTCAGCCAATTTAGGCTGCAGAACATGGAGAGCAGAAGCTTTTTCAGCACATAGTCAATAAGAATCAAGGGCATATATGAATGTGTCCAGGCCCACCTAGATGCTCTATCTTCACATTTAAAAAATAAATACAATTGTGGTGACTATCTTGATTATGTTGCTATTACCAAGTTGAGTGTTGAGTCATTCTAGATCTATCTATACTAGTTGCCCTCTGTGTTTGGTGCATAGTTATCAGCCTGGGATCTTTCCTTTGCATCTTTCTGAAAACTTCCTTCCCTCTCTTGTTATGGGCTCCTTTGTTTTCAGTGTACCATGTCATCCTCTTGTTTCAATTCCTAATTTTGGTAAAGCACATCTTCTAGTTGCTTTATGAAAAAGGTTATATGGAAGGTTAATTTTCTTTATTATCTGTGTCATTATTCTACCTTCATACTTACTTGATAGTTTCACTGTTATAAGAGTGTGGTTGAAAATCCATTTTCTTTAACATTTTAAAAGTGTTATTTCATTGTCATTCGCTTCTGAAACTATTTTGATCCCCAATCATTTGCATGATACCTCTTTTTAATTCTCTAGGAGCTTTTCTGTGTCCCTCGTATTTTCACTGTGTTGGAATGACATTGGGCTTATAATTAGTGAGAGGAGACTGTTCAATCTGATAATTCCTTCTTCAGTTCTGAAATTTATCTTCTTAAACCACTTCAATTATTTTTTTCTTTCCTTTGATTATAGAATTCTGTTATATTGCTGTTAGATCTGAATTGGTCCTCTATTTTTTTCCTACTATTTTCCATTTCCTTGACCAAGTTTTTATTACATTTCCTCAACTTTATTTTCAAAATTTGCTATTTAGGATTTTATTTTTTGCTATTATGTTTTTAATGTTCAAAATTCTCCAAAAATTTTAATTAAAAAACTTTTTATTAGAAAAAATTATATTAAAAAATGCAAGAATTCCAAGATAGCAACAGAGAAGGTGAAAGTTATACTCACCTCATTCCAGGGCCAAACTGAAATTACAGCTAAAATGTAAAAAAATCTACCTGAATAACTAATTGAAGACTAAGTAAACAGAAGTCTTTTAACCAAAGATTTACAGAAAAACCTACATTGAGACTAGGAAGGGTAGAGATGAAAAATGGGTTGGCCACCCCATCCACGTGTTATGGCTGAGAACCCAGAGAAATATGTCAGCAGCAAAAGTTCTACCTGAGGAGCATAGTTTCTTAAACTTACACTGAGTTCCCCAGCTATGGAAATCATTGGGAATTCTGTCCACCAGGGAAAGATGAAAATCTGCTAGAAACTCAAGTGCCCTCTAAAAGGGACAGAACACAAAATCTACTTAGTAGCCATTCACTATGTGCTCCAGAAAAAGAAAGGCAGCAGAAGAACAACTGGGAGTGGACTAAAATCATGCAGACTAGGTTGTGTGGCTCTGGGGAAAGAGCTGAAAATACAGCTGCCAGCATCCTTTTGCTGAATACCTCTGCCACACCACCCACAGATGCCATCTTTCTTGAGTCAAGCACTCCCCTCCACATGACATCAGCCTGGGAGAATAGAATGGCACACTCCTGACTCCCTGTTGCCTGCCCTGCAGAACTCACACACTGCAGAAAATTCACCTGCCTGAGCCTGGGATTTAGAGGTCCATCAGATTCAGGGGGTGTAAGAAGCTGAGGAGTTGGTCCTGAGAGAGAGCTATATGCCCCACGTTCTGAGAGATTGGCCAGCACCAGCCCCCATGTGATATCCACAAGCCTTATCCTATTGATGAGCTCTGCTAGTTTTTAGGCTCTAAAACTGAGACCATATTTCCCTCACACAACCAATCAATGCAAACCCACCATTTACATAGCCAAATTTTGGACTTGTTTGAGCTTGATAAACTCTGATAGCCTCCCTGATGACTCCCTGAGATACCATCCTACCAAAAAAGTCTATGGGCACCAGGTGGGTGGCAGCTAGCCTTGGTGTACACTGGAACTTGCACTGAGTGACCTCAGACCCAGCAAAGAAACCAAGTTTAAATCTGTATAAATCTGGACACCATCCACTCCTACCTGGTGACTCACTGAGAACCTACCACATGCAACTTGTGTATTGCCACATCCCTTTCAGTGACTGAGCCTAACAGGCAGCTGGCAGGTAGAGACAGGTGGAGGAGGATCTAGGATGCCTTAGGACTTTTGCTGACCTTCCCCTGTGCTCAGTACTGTTGGAGGCTGGCCTTGGTGGGAGCTAGATCCTTCTCATGTACAACCAGACCCAACAGAGGTAGCCAAAAACTGTGAATTCTTTTGTAGCTCCAAACTGGTTTCTCAGGGCCAGTCACAGACATCATCTGACATTGATTCCATCTCAAAAGGCCCCAAATGCAATACACCCAGTGGCCAGCTTCAGACATCATCAAATCAGGATCAAATTAGCTCCACAAATGGCACATCCAAAGGGAGATCTTGACAGCTACCTGACCATGCTGAGGGAAATTCTGCTTTGTGTAGTCCAAACTTGCAAAGCAAATCAAACACTGTTGTCAAGTTCAATCCTCACAGTCAGCCAGCCTGAAGGTTGACTGCATGTGTGGATGACTCAACTACAACAAGAGGGTTCATATAAATTCCAGGAGCACCCAGCTCAGGTGATGAGGGAGACTGTGCCACTAGATTCCATAAGACACTGACTACATAAGGCCACACTACCAAGACTGGGACACATAGCAGATATACCTAATACACAGAAACAAACACAGAGAGGCAGTCAAAATGGGGAGACAAAGAAACATGCCCCAAATGAAAGAACAGAAGAAATCTTCAGAAAAAGAACGAAATAAAATGGAGACCAGCAATCTCACAGATATAGAGTTCAAAACAATGCTCATAAAGGAGTTCAAGAAACTTAGTGAGAACTTCAACAACATGAAAAAAGACCATTAAAAAGTCAGAAATAAAAAATACCGTATCTGAAATAAATAATACACTAGAAGGGATAAACAGTAGATTAGATGAGCCCTGGCCAGTTTGGCTTAACAGTTGGAGCATCAGCCTTCAGAACAGAGAGTCCTGGGTTCAGTTCCCTCTAGGGGCACATACCAGAAAAACCAAAACAGTAGATTTGATGAAACAGAGTATTGAATCAGTGATTTGGGAAACAAGTTAGCAGAAAATGACCAATCAGAGGAGCAAAAAGAAAAAAAGAAAAAAAGAAACTTTGAAAAAGGAGGATAGTTTGGGAACTTTGAGACAATATGAAACATAACATTATGAGAGTACCAGAAGAAAAAGAAAGAAAACTTGTTTGAAGAAACAGTGATGGGAAACTTCCCTAACTTGGTGAAAGAAAATGCCACACAAGTTCAGAAAGCACAGAGAGTCCTAATTAAAATAAATACAGAGAGACCCACACCAAGGCACATCATTATTAAAATGGCAAAGGTTAAAAACAGAGAGAGTTTTCAAGGTAGCAAGAGAGAAACAATTACCTATAAGAGAATTCCTATAAGACTACCAGCAGATTTCTCAACAGATACACTTCAGACCAGAAGGGATTAGCATGAAGTATTCAAAGTAATGAAAAGTGAGGATGTAAAACCAATACTACTCTATCCAGCAAGTCTATCATTTAAAATTGAGGGCAAATGAAAAGCTACCCAGACGAAAAAACAAAAACAAAAAGGAAACAAAATAAAAAATAAACAAACAAAAACAAAAAATACTAAGGGAGTTTATTGCAAGAACTATTAAGGAAACTGCTTTAAGAAGAAGAAAAATAAGAAATATATTGAGAGAAGAATGTAGGTGCAAAGAAAAAAATAGCAAGAAATAAATACCTATCAACAATAGTCTTAAATGTAATGGATTAAATGAACCAATCAAAAGACAGAGTAGCTGAATGGTTAAGAAAACATGATCCATATATATTTTGTCTACAAGAGACCCACCTCAGAACAAAAGATATAACAAGTTTGAAAGTGAAGGGATAGAAAATATTCCATGCAAATGGAAACAACAACAAAACAGCTGCGGTAATAATACTCATATAACAAAGGCCATAATAAGAGACAAAGAAGGCCACTATATAATACTAAAAAGATTGATCCAACAAGAGAACATAACCCTTGTAAACTTATGTGTGACCAATATAATAGTATATATATATATACATATATATACATATATATACATATATATATATATATGTATATATATATATACTCTTTTTGTATACTTCTGTGGACTATAATGGAGAGATTAAAAGCAGTACATTCATAGTAGGGGACTTTAACATTCCACTATCATCATTGGATTGATCTACCAAACAAAAACTCAACCAGAAAATGACCATAAATGACTCACTGAATTAGATGGATATAATTGATATTTACAGAATATTTCATCCCAAATCAGAAAATATACATTCTCCTCAAGTGCACAAGGAATATTCCCAAAGAAAGAACACATGCTATGACACAGAATAAGTCTTAACCAATTCAGTAAGACTGAGATAATACCAGGAATCTTCTAATAATACAACAGCATGAAACTGAAATCAACTACAATTTAAAAATTCAAAAACACTCACCCATGGAGGCAAAATAGCATGTTATTAAACAATGAGTGGGTTACCAAAGAGAGTAAGAAAGAATTTTTTTTAATTACATGAATATACACACAACAATTCAAATTTATGGAACACAGTGAAAGCAGTCCTGAGGTGGAAGGTAACATTACAAGCTTACCTCAAGAAACAAGAAACTCTCAAATAAACAATCTAACCTGACACCTCAAAGGACTAGAAAGAGAATGACAGAGGCATGAATAACTTTAAGGAAGAAAAAAATATATAGATCAGAGTGGAAATAAATGACATAGAGTCTAAAAAAAAATACAAAAAAGATCAATAAATCCAAGAGTTGGTTCTTTGCAAAGATAAATGAGATTGATGTTTATTTTTATTTATATAAATAAAATCAGAGATTCTAAAATGGCAGCAGAATGAATGGAAGTTGCACAGACAATCTCCCAGGACTAAATTGGAATTACAATTAATACACAGAAAAATCGACAGGAAAAAGCAAGAGAGAAGCAGCTTGTCAGGATCATATAACCAGGGAAACTGACTCAATCCTGGTAGGATTATGGAGGCACAAGAGGCAGGCTGGGAGCCCACAGACAGCAGCAGCCTTAGCTGTGAGCAGCACCCTTGAGTTAAGCTTCCAAGCAGCTCCACAGCACAGAGCTGGGACAGACACTAAAATAGCCACAGCCACTCACCTTGGGCTCTGGCCCAGGGAGGGCAGATTGGACTGCAACTCTGTGGGGACACTCAGGATTTGAAGGGGGCTCAGAGCTTTTGCTGAATTGCAGCCATGCAGGACGATGGCCATCTTGCTCCTTCCCAAGGCTCTGGGGAAAGGCAGTGGCCTGTACCTCAGAGATTCTAACCCACCCTGTGGGCCATTGAAATGCAAATTGAGGCTCACTAACAACCAGCATCTGCCCCACCCTCAGGAAATCCCTTTACTCTGAGCACCTGAGGGAGTTTTTCATTCAACTCACAACCCAAAACACTTCAAGTAACTACTACTGATAGCCACCAAGCAAAAAGCTAGAGGATAACTGTACCATTCCTGGGCTAGCAACTCTAACCAGGAAAGTAAGACTTGACAGTGGTGTTTAACGTGGGTCTTCGCTCACTCATCCAAACCTAGGAGAGAGAGCCACAAACGGCAGAACACCAATACCCACAGGAAAAACTTGGCAGGCTCCAAAGCCCAATGAAATAGCCAAAATGGTTAAACACAGAAACAAAAGCCAAATGAAAGAACAAGAGACCTCTACCAAAGATGAGATAAATGCGGAGCAGTTAGGCAAGTTAACAGAGCTAGAATTCAGAGCCATGATCTTGAGGAAGCTCAACAGCATGAGTAAGGACATAGAGATGTTAAAAATCAACCAACTGGAAATTAAAAACCAACAAGAAAAAATGAAGAATGACATATCAGAAATAAAGAACACATTGGAAGGTCTAAACAGCAAAGTAGAAAAAGCTGAGGACCAGATCAGTAAATTGGAAGACAGGGTAGAAAAAATCAAACAATCAGAAAACCAAAATGATAAAATGATTAAAAACAGGAAGACAGCTTAAGAGAACTGTGGGACAACTGGAAACATAGTAATATTTCCATCATAGGACTCCCAGAACAGGAAGAAAATGAGCAAGGGTTAGAGAATATATTTGAAGAAATAGTGACAAAAATTTTCCCTAATTGGTGAAGGAAGAAGGCATTCAAGTTCAAAAAGCACAGAGAGCCCCAAGTAAGAAGAACTCAAACAAGCCCACACCAAGACACATAGTAATTAAAATGCCAAAAACTAAGACAAAGAAAGAATCCTAAAAGATAAGAAACAAGTTACGTACAAAGGAACCCCTTTCTGTCTATGAGCTGACTTCTCAAATGAAACACTACAGGCCAGAAGGGAATGGCATGAAGTAATCAAGTTCATAAAAAAAAAAAAAAAAGAGAGAGAGAGAGAGATCTGAATCCAAGACTACTCTACCCAGCAAGGTTAACTTTCAAAATAGAAGGTCAAATAAAGAGCTTCCCACAGGAAAAAAAAAGGGGGGGGAGGGCTAAGGGAATACATTAGCACCAAAGCAGGACAGCAAGAAATGTTGAAAGGACTGCTTTAATTAGTAGAAGAAATAAGAAGAAAAGTATAACCACACTAAACAAAAATGGCAATAAATAAGTACATATTAATAATCACCTTAAATGTAAATGGACAAGATGCTTTGATAAAAAGACACAGAGTAGCTGATTGGATAAGAAAGCATGACTTACATATACGTTGTTGCCAAGAGACTTACCTCACGACAAAACAACTCACATAGGTTGAAAGTGAAGGGATTGAAAAAAATCTTCCAAGCAAATGGAAAGCAAAAAAAAAGCTGGGAGGCAATACTCATATCTGATAAAATTAGATTTTAAAATGAAGGCCATAACTAGAGACAAAGAAGGCCACTAAATAATATTGAAAAGATCTATCCAAAAGGAAGATATAACCTTCATAAACACATAAGCACCCAATACAGGAGCACCAAAATATATTAAAAATCTTTTGCAGGACTTCAAAGGAGAAATCGACAGCAATGCAATCATAACAGGGGTCTTCAACACCCTATTGACACCACTGAAGAGATCTAGACAAAAAATTAGCAAGGAAACACAGACATTAAATGAATCACTAGCCCAAATGGATTTAATAGATATCTACAGAGAATTACAGCCCAAAACTACAGAATTAATATCTTCTCAAGAGCACATGGGACATTCTCAAACATAGACCACATGATAGGACACAAACTAAATCTCTACAAGTTCAAGAAAATTGAAATCATATCAAGCATCTTCTCAGATAAAAATGGCATGAAACTATAAATCAATTGCAACAAAAACATGCAAAGACATTTGAACACATGGAGGATAAATACCATGTTATTAAACAATGAATGGGTTACCAAGGAGAACAAGGAAGAAATTAAACACTTCTTGGAAACCAATGAAAATTAACACACAACAACACAAAATCTATGTGATGCAGCAAAAGCAGTTCTGAAAGGGAAGTTCATAGCTCTACAGGCCTACCTCAAGAAGCAAGAAAAATTTCTAACAGGCTATCTTACATCACAGCTCAAAGAAATAGAAAGCAAACAAGGAGAAAACCCCAAAGCAAGTAAAAGGAAGAAAATAGTAAAGATCAGAGCAGAAATAAATGACATGGAGACCAAAAAAACAATTCAAAAGATCAATGAAACAAAAAGATAGTTCTTTGAAAAGATAAACAAGATTGATGGACTCTTAGCTAGACTCACCAAGAAACAAAGCGAGAGAACCCTAAAACACAAAATCAGAAATAAAGAGGAGAAGTCACAACTGACACCACAGAAATACGAAAGATTAACAGTTACTATGAACAATTATATGGCAACAAATTTGACAATCTAAGCAAAATGGACAAATTTCTAGAAACACATACTCTCCCAAAACTGGACCTGGAATAAATAGAAAACATGAACAGACCAATAACAACTAAGAAAATTGAAGATGTAATCAATACTCTCCCAGCAAAGAAAAGCCCAGGCCCAGATGGCTTCACGGGGGAGTTTTACCAAACATTCAAAAAATAATTAACATCCATTCTCCTCAAACTATTTCAAAATATTCAAGAAGGAAGACTTCCAAACTTCTTTTATGAGGCCAGCATATTTCTAATTCCAAAACCAGAAAAGGACACTACAAAGAAAAAAAACTACAGGCCAATATCTCTACTGAACATAGACGCCAAAATCTTGAACAAAATACTAGCAAATCAGATCCATCAATACATCAAAAGAATTATTCACCATGACCAAGTGGGATTCATTCCAGAGATGCAAGGCTGGTACAATATTTGCAAATAAATAAATGTGATACACCACATAAACAAAATGAAGAATGAAAACCACATGATCATATCAATAGATGCTGAAAAAGCATTCAACAAAATCCATCATCCATTTCTGATAAAAACGCTCAGCAATGTGGGAATAGAGGGATCATAACTCGACATAATAAAGGCCATATATGAAAGACCTACAGCCAACACTATACTCAATGGGCAGAAACTAAAAACATTTCTCTTAAGAACAGGAACAAGACAAGGGTGCCCACTTTTGCCACTCTTATTTAACATAGTACTGGAGGTCTTAGCCACAGCAATCAGACAGGAAGAAAAATAAAAGGGATCAAAATTGGAAAGAAGGTAGTGAAATTCTCATTATTTGAAGATGGCATTATATTATACATAGAAAATCCTAAAGATTCCATCAAAAATCTACTAGACTTAATAAATGAATTTGGCAAAGTAGCAGGATACAAAATTAACATCAAGAAACCGATGGCATTCTTATACACCAATGATGAACTCACAGAAAGAGAAACTAAAAAAAAATCCCATTTACCATTGTGGCAAAAAAAACTAAGATACCTGGAAATAAACTTAATCAAAGAAGTAAAGGACCTACTTGCAGAAAACTACAGGACATTGGAAAAAGAAATAGAGGACGATATACAAAAGTGGAAGCACATACCTTGTTCATGGATAGAAAGAATTAACATCATTAAAATGTCCATATTACTGAAAGAAATCTATAGATTCAATGCAATCCCCATCAAAATACCAATGACATATTTCACAGAACTAGAACAAATACTTCAAAAGTTCATGTGGAACCAAAAAAGACCCAGAAGAGCCACAGCAATCTTGGAAAAAAAGGACAAAGCAGGTGGGATCACAATACCAGATATCAGGTTATACTACAAACCCACTGTAATCAACACAGCCTAGTACTCGCATAAGAACAGGCATATAGACCAGTGGAACAGAATAGAGAACCCAGAAATGGACCCAAGGCAATATGCTCAATTTATATTTGACAAAGGTGGCAAAAGCATACAGTGGAGTAAAGACAGCTTCTTTAATAAATGGTGTTGGGAAAATTGGACAGCTACATGTAAAAAAATGAAACTAGACCATCAACTTACACCATACACAAGAATAAACTCAAAATGGATAAAAGACTTAAATGTGACCCGTGAATCCATAACATTTCTAGAAAAAGATGTAGGCAACAAAATTTTGGACATCATATGCAGCAGAATTTCACTGATACATCACCTAAGGCAACAGAAACAAAGGAAAAAATAAACACATGGGACTACATCAAACTCAAAAGCTTCTGCACAGCTAAAGAAACAACTACCAAAATGGAAAGGCAACCCACTCTGTGGGAGAACATAATTTCCAACGATACATCAGATAAGGGGTTAATTTCTAAAATATATAGAGGACTCATAGAACTCAACAAAAGGAAAAAAAGAATCCAATTAAAAAATGGGCAGAGCATTTCCAGTCAAGATGGTGGTGTAGGTAAACGTGATATCACGTCCTCCCACAACCACATCAAAGTTACAACTAAACTACAGAACAACCATCATTCAAAACCGCCTGAAATCAAGCTGAATAGAAGTCCTACAACTATGAAATTAAAGAAGCAGCCACATCCAAACTGGTAGGAGGGGCAGAGTCATGAGGGCCGGTGGCGAGACAGGCTGGTCCACACACACGTGTGGCAGATAAAAATCAGGAGGATACCTCGACTGGGAAGGTCCTTCCTGAGGACTGAGGGGTCCCCGTCCCACACCAGATGCCCCGCTCAGGGTTCCAGTGCCAGGAAGAAAAGTCCCCATAACTTCTGGCTGGAAAAACCAGCGGGAACTGAGGCTCAGGGAAGCTGACGCGGCTGGAGCCCCAGGCAGCTTCTTGAAGGGCCTGCGCACGAACTTCTCAGACTCTCCTTCTGAGCTTGGAGGGGAGGCAGCTCAAGGGGCACCAGAGACATACAGGGAAGAACTGAGCTGTTTGGCACTGGAGCGAGGGCTGGAGAGGGGGCCTTCTCCAGGACGAAAGTGCTGTCAGAGGCCTTTGTTCCTTTGGTGAGCCCTTCCCTGGGGCGACAGACAGCTGCCATATCAGGGACTCCAGCAAACTGGCTCACACTGGTAGCCCCGCCCTGGTGACTCCCTGAGGCCCCGCCCCACCCCGCCCCACCCAACCCAACTTTTAGGCCCACCCAAGCTGTTGCCACTTGCTTAACCATAGGATTGGCCTGTCTTGGATCCTGCTTCAGGTTTTTCCTAAATTCTTTCAAATGAGCAGCATCTGGTCCCAGTGAGCCCCATACCTCTCATTAAGTAATACACTGAAACAAACACAGGGAGGCAGCCAAAATGAGGAGACAAAGAAACAGATCCCAAATGAAAGAACAGAACAAAACCCCAAGAAAAGAACTAAGCGAAATGGAGATAAGCAACCTAACAGATGCTGAGTTCAAAATACTGCTTATAAGGATGCTCAATGAACTTAGTTAGAACCTCAGTGAACTTAGGGAGGGCCTCAAGAGCATAAAAAAGGACCAGTTAGAAATCATGGATACACAGTTAGAATTGAAGGAGGCATTAACTGAAATAAAGAATAATTTACACAGCTTCAATAATAGAGTATGTAAATCCAAGGAGCAAACCATCCATTTGGAATATAAGGAAGCAAAAAACACCCAATCAGAACAGCAAAAAGAAAAAAGAATCCAAAAAAATGAGGATAGTGTAAGGAGCCTCTGGGACAACTTCAAGCGTGCCAACATTCGCATCTTGGGGGTGCCAGAAGGAGAAGAGCGAGAACAAGAAATTGAAAACCTGTTTGAAACAATAATGGCAGAAAACTTTCCTAACTTGGTGAAGGAAACAGACATACAAGTCCAGGAAGCACAGAGAGTCCCAAACAAGATGAACCCTAAGAGGCCTACACCAAGACACATCATCATCAAAATGCAAAAGGTTCAAGACAGAGAGAGAATCTTAAAAGCAGCAAGAGAAAGGCAGCTAATTACCTACAAGGGAGTTCCCATTAGGCTGTCAGCTGATTTCTCAAAAGAAACTTGCAGGCCAGAAGGGAGTGGCAAGAATTATTCAGAGTGATGAAAACCAAGATCCTACAACCAAGATTACTCTATCCTGCAAAGCTGTCATTTAGAACGATGGCCATATAGACTTTCCCAGACAAGAAAAAGTTAAAGGAGTTCATCACCACCAAACAGTTATTATATGAAATGAGGAAGGGTGTCTTTGAAGAAAAAGATAAGATATATGAACAAACAAAATGACAATGAATACATATCTATCAACAATGGAATCTACAAACAAAATGAACAGGTAGAACAGAAACATTCTCATAGATAAAGAGAATATTTTGTTGGTTGCCAGATGGAAAGGGGGTTGGGGGAATGGGTGAAAAAGGTGAAGGGATTAAGAAGTACAAATTTATTGCTAGACTGAGAAACCTCCAAGGGAAAGGGGTTGGGGAGGGGGGTGGGAATAAATAAACCAAAGAACTTATATGTATAACCAATGGACACAGACAATAGTGTGGGAAAAGGCAGGAGCGGGGCGGGAATGGGGAGGAGAGGGTCATTGGGGGAAAAATGAGGAACATCTGTAATACATTCTACATTCAACAATAAAGATTAGAAAACAAACAAACAAAAAAGAGTCAACCAATGGCCCTGGTCCTTGTGGCTCAGTGGTTAGAGCATCAGCTTGCGGTCCAGAGAGACCCGGATTTGATTTCCACTAAGGACATGAACTTCAGTTGCAGTTTGTCCCTGGCCCTGGTTGGGTCATGCGGGAGGGAGCCACTCGATGTGTCTCTTTCACGTCAATTTTTTTTCTCTCTCTCTCCTCCTCTCTCTCCCTTCCACCTCCCACTCTATCTGAACAAAAAATGGAAAAAGAAAATGTCCTCAGGTGAGGAGAAAAAAAAAAGAATTAACCAATGTATGCATAAATAAGTGGAACAACAAATCAATCTTTCTTTCTCTTTCTCTCTCTTTTTCTTTTTTCCTCTCTCTCTAAAAAAACAAATAAATAAAAATCATGCAGGAAGAGATAAACCAAAGAACTTATATGCATATATGCATAACCAATGGTCATGGACAACAATACAATGAAGTGGGGAATGGGAGCCAGGAGGGGAGAGTCAGTGAGGAAGAAAAGGAGGAACATCTGTAACAAAAAATCAATCAATTAATTTAGAAATAAAAATAAATCAACAAATAAAAATAAATAAATAAATAAAAGCATATATGTAAGTTTAATGTATATCATCCTTGAAGGTTTGGAAGATTTCAACAGTAAAGACAAGTGTCTTGGAGTTTTAAATTATAAATTCCATTTAAAAATAGATATAGGACTGTTCAAATTTTCTATTTCTTCATGTATCAATTTTAGTAAGTTATGTTTTCCAGAGAATATGTAAAATTCGTCTAAATTTCAAAATTACTGATATAAGTTTTTTAATGTATTCTTTTATGATCTTTCTATTATATAAAAGATCTATTGTAATGTCTTCTTTTTTATTGTTGATAAATGGTAGCGGGTGGCTTTTTTTTCCTCTTCTTGGTAAGCCTTGCTAAAGGTTTAATAATTTTATTAATAATTTTATAGAACTAATTTTTATGTTATGATTTTCTCCATTATATGCCTATTTACTATTTGATCAATTTCTGATATTATCTTTCTCATTTCTTTCCTTATACTTTCTTAGTGTTTAACTTGATTATTTTTTAACTACGTGAGAGAGATATTTTATTCTGAACTATCTTCCTTTATAATATATTACCTAGAGTTATCATTTTTCCTCAAAGAACAGCTTTAGCCACCTCTCGCAGATTTTGTCATATTTTTATTGTTAGTCAGTTCATAATATTTTCCATTGTCCTGTGTGATTTTTTCTTTAACCCATGTGTTATCTAGAGGAATATGGCTTAATTTCCAATAGAGATTTTACTAAATACCTTTGGTTATTGATTTCCAGCTTAATTCCACTGATGTCAGAGAATAGTCTCCTTACATTTTTAATAATTTGAAGTAAAATTTTATTTATGACCCCGCAAATGGTCATTTTTGGTGAATGTTTCATATGAATGCACCTAATAATAAATTAGCCTTCAGTTGTTGTTTGAAGGAATCTATATGTTATTTAGATCAAGTCAATCATGTTGTCAAAATCTGAATTTCACTGATTTTTATGTTTGTTCTATCAGTTACTAAGAGGTTGTTTTGTTTTGTTTTTTTTTCTTTATTGATTTTAGAGAGAGAGAAAGAGAGAGGGAGAGAGAGATAGAAACATCAATGAGAGAAAACATTGATTGACCACCTCCTACATGTCCCCCACTGGAGATTGGGCCCATAACCTGGGCATGTGCCCTGACTGGGAATAGAATCAGAGACCTCTTGGTGCATGTGTCCATGCTCAACCACTGAGCCACACAAGCTGGACCTGAGATTTATTTTTTAAATGATTATGATTTCATATACTTCTTTTCATTCTATTGCTTTGTATATTTTGAAGCAGTATATTAACTGAGTACAAATTTTGAATTGACATGCCTTCCTGTTGAATTGAATATTTTGTCATTATAAAATGTTCCCCTTTAACTCCAGTAATTTCTCATTCTTAAAGTCTATTTTGTCTGATATTGAGGTAGTTATACAAGCTCTCTTTTTGTTAGTGCTTGTATGGTATATATCTTTAGACTTTTACTTTTAACATTTCAGTGCCCTAATGATAAAATTATGTTACATGTAAGCAGCATGTAGCATAGAACTTTAATGCAATATGACCATTTTTATTTTTAGTTAGGATATTTAGTTTGTTGTATTTAATGTATACACTAATATATTGGGTTTAAATCTACCATCTTATTATTTGTTTTCTATTTGTCCTATTCTTTGTTCTTCTTTATTGCCCTTTTTGGGACTAACGAAATATCATTATTATTCCATTTCTGCCATCCATTAGTAAGTTATGCATTCTTTTATTTTATTTTTTCCTCACCCAAGAACATTTTTGCATTTATCTTCAGATAGAGGAGGAGGAAGGCGGGGGGGAGAGAAACATCAGTGTGAGAGAGACATATCCAGTGGTTGCCACCCACACAACCCTAACAGGGGCCGGGCACAAACTACAACCGAGGTACGTGCCCTTAGTGGGAACCGAACCCAGGACTTTCTGGTCTACTGGCCAATGCTCTAACTGCTGAGCCAGGGCTCTTTTATTTTTTTAGTGGTTGCCCTAGATATTACAACATGTACCTTGATTAATTAGGGTCTATTATAAATTTGTGCTGTTACCATTTCCTCAAAAATTTAAGGATTTTTGTACACTTTATTTATTATCTGATTTTTTATTTTTTTTTTGCTATTGTTGACTTATTTTAATTATGCATTTTTACCTCACAAGAGAATGTTTTTGTTGTTTAATACAATTAATATTCATTTTAATCAGGGGTTCTCAACCTTGGCACTCAAAGTTGAAATTTGGAGCTAATTATTCTTCATTATTGGGGTTTGTTTATGCATTATAAGATGTTTAGCAATATCCTTGGTCTCTACCAAACCAAAAATCTTTACCCACAGTGCCAAATGTTCCCTAGAGAACAAAATTAACTTCAGCTAAGAAGCACTACTTTCAATTTACACACCAAATACACATTTCCAATGCTCTTAATTTATTCCTGCATTTCTGTGCTTCTCTCTAGGATAATTTTCCTCTGCTTTTTTTTTTTTTTTTTTTTTTTTAATTTTTATTGTTAGTATGATTCTTCTGACAGCAAATTCTTTCAGTTTTTGGTTCCATGAAAGATTTTTTTTTTTTTTTACATTCACTGTTAAGGATATTTTCACTGGTCATAAATTCTAGATTGGCAATTATTTTCTTGCAGTTCTTTGCCTTCTAAAGAGAAACAATTAAACCCATGGTTAGTTTTTTGAAAAAAAAAAAAAAACTGAATATTCCACTGAATTGTGGAATAATATTGTTGATGTGTTTCCTATCACCACCACGACCCTACTCCCCGATTACCTTTAAAGTTTTTTTCTGGTCTTTAGTTTTCATCAGTATTAGCATGATATCTATAGGTATGGTTTTTTTTTAATTCATTCTGAGGTTCATAGTGCCTCTTAAATCTTTGACTTGATATCATTTATCAGCTTTGGAACATTGTCAGCCACAATCTCTTCAAATACAGAAAGTGGCAAAAGTAGGTTTATAGTTGTGAGTAAACAAAACACACAATTTAATTTGTATTATTATTTATTAATTATTGTATTATTTTCTGTGCAAACAACTGTAAACTTACTATGCCCCCCCCCCCCCAGTGCCTCTGCCTATTCTCTCCCCACTTGTCTGGGACACCAAATTCACATGCTCAGACCTTTTCATTGTCCTATATATGCTTGGTGCTTTTATATAGGGACTTTTGACTTTCAGCTTCACTTCAGGGCAATCTTTTGGACTCTATGTTGGAAAACCTCCATTATCCAGATCTTTGGATATTTTCTTTGGGGTTGTTCAAATTTCCAGGAGTGGAGTTTTCTATCTAAGTGGTAAACATTTAACATTTAGGTTTCTGGAAAGCTACAAAGAAAGAGTGAGGATCAGCATGTGACATTTATCCAGGTGTTTTGTTAATTAATTCCTGTTTTTATGATGGTATTATTTGATTAATTGTACCAGGCACTCTATAATGCAATTACCTAATCTTATGCTCTTATGCAATATCTTTATATTAAAGGCAATGAATTTAAAGTCTCCATTACATGTAACAACTGCTGCAACTTTTGGTATAAATCTTTTGTCAACTAAAGTAATTTCCCTTCTGTTCTTGATTTGCTAGGTGTTGAATCTTATCAAACGTTTTTTCTAAATTAATTTTTTAAATCACAGGCCTTTTTTCTTCATTTTCTTTTATGGTAAATGTGCCATCTTTATTTTCTTGGGATAAATCCTACTTGATACTGAAATATTTTTGTACACTATCAAATTTAGTAACTGATATTTTATTTAGGATTTCTGCATTTATGTTCATAAATGAAATGTACCTATAATCTTCTTTCTTTGTTTGTCCTCATCAAATCTTAGAAGCAAAATCATTTCATAAAGGAATCATGCAACCTATATTCTTTCCACTATTTTCTGAAACCCCTTGTTAAGACAAGAAGTAGTTGTTCCTTGAAATTTTAAAAATGAATTTACCTTAACCATTTAGGCATGTAAGGTTTGGTTAAAAAAAAAAGTCTTGACTTCCGGTCAAGATGGTGGCATAGGTAAACGCGGTATCGCGTCCTCCCACAACCACATCAAAGTTACAACTAAACTAAAGAACAACCATCATTCAAAACCGCCTGAAATCAAGCTGAATGGAAGTCGTACAACTACGGAACTAAGGAAAAAAAAAACAGCTACATCCAGACCGGTAGGACGGGCGGCGGCGCGAGGGGGGCGGTGGCGGCGGCGCAGCGGCAGCGGAGCGCACAGCGGCGAGACGGGCTGGTCCCACACCCCAGCGTGGTGGATAAAAATCAGGAGGATCCCGCGGCTGGGAAGGTCCTTCCTGAGGACTGAGGGGTCCCCGTCCCACACCAGGTGCCCGGTTCAGGGTTCCAGTGCCAGGAAGAGAAGTCCCCATAACTTCTGGCTGGAAAAACCAGTGGGAACAGAGGCTCAGGGAAGCTGAAGCGGCTGGAGCCCCAGGCAGCTCCCTAAAGGGCCCGCGCACGGACTTATCGGACTCTCTCCTTCTAAGCTTGGAGGGGAGGCAGCTCGAGGGGCACCAGAGACATACAGGGAAGAACTGAGTTGTTTGGCACTGGAGCGAGCGCTGGAGAGGGGGCTTCCTCGGGGACAAACGTGCTGTCAGAGGCCTTTGT
The DNA here is from genome assembly GCF_014108415.1 of Molossus molossus. NCBI lineage: Eukaryota > Metazoa > Chordata > Mammalia > Chiroptera > Molossidae > Molossus > Molossus molossus. The sequence goes on from NW_023425399.1 coordinate 45,630,974, forward strand.
TCCTTTGGTGAGCCCTTCTCAGGGGCAGCAGACAGAAGCCATATCTGGGACTCCAGCCACCTGGCTCACACTGGTAGCCACGCCCTGCTGACTCCCTGAGGCCCCGCCCCGCCCCACACAACTTTCAAGCTGTTGTCACTTGCTTAACCATAGGATTGGCCGGTCTTGGATCCTGCTTCAGGTTTTTTCTAAATTCTTTCAAACGAGCAGCACCGGGTCTCAGCGAGCCCCATACCTCTCATTAAGTAATACACAGAAACAAACACAGGGAGGCAGCCAAAATGAGGATACAAAGAAACGGGTCCCAAATGAAAGAACAGAACAAAACCCCAATAAAAGAACTAAGCGAAAGGGAGATCAGCAACCTAACAGATACTGAGTTCAAAATACTGCTTATAAGGATGCTCAATGAACTTAGTGAGAACCTCAGTGAACTTAGGGAGGGCCTCAAGAGCATAAAAAAGTACCAGTTAGAAATCATGGATACACAGTTAGAATTAAAGGAGGCATTAACTGAAATAAAGAATAATTTACACAGCTTCAATAATAGAGTATGTAGATCCAAGGAGCAAACCATCAATTTGGAATATAAGGAAGCAAAAAATCCCCAATCAGAACAGCAAAAAGAAAAAAGAATCCAAAAAAATGAGGATAGAGTAAGGAGCCTCTGGGATAACTTCAAGCGTGCCAACATTCGCATCTTGGGGGTGCCCGAAGGAGAAGAGAGAGAACAAGAAATCGAAAAGCTGTTTGAAACAATAATGGCAGAAAACTTTCCTAACTTGGTGAAGGAAACAGACATACAAGTCCAGGAAGCACAGAGAGTCCCAAACAAGATGAACCCCAAGAGGCACACACCAAGACACATCATCATCAAAATGCAAAAGGTTCAAGACAAAGAGAGAATATTAAAAGCAGCAAGAGAAAGGCAGCTAGTTACCTACAAGGGAGTACCCATTAGGCTGTCAGCTGATTTCTCAAAAGAAACTTTGCAGGCCAGAAGGGAGTGGCAAGAAATATTCAGAGTGATGAAAACCAAGATCCTACAACCAAAATTACTCTATCCTGCAAAGCTGTCATTTAGAATCGATGGACATACAAAAACTTTCCCAGACAAGAAAAAGTTAAAGGAGTTCATCACCACCAAACCGTTATTATATGAAATGATGAAGGGTCTTTTTGAAGAAAAAGATAAAATGTATGAACAAACAAAATGGCAATGAATACATATCTATCAACAATGGAATCTACAAACAAAATGAACAGGAAGAACAGAAACATTCTCATAGATACAGAGAACATTTTGTTGGTTGCCAGTTGGGAAGGGGGTTGGGGGAATGGGTGAAAAAGGTGAAGGGATTAAGAAGCACAAATTCATTGCTAGACTGACAAACCTCAAAGGGAAAGGGGTTGGGGTGGGGGGGGGGGGTGGGAAGAAATAAACCAAAGAACTTATATGCATAACCAATGGACACAGACAATAATGTGGGAAAAGGTGGGAGGGGGGCGGGAGCGGGGAGGAGGGGGTCAATGGGGGAAAAATGTGGAACATCTGTAATACATTTTACATCCAACAATAAAGATTTGGGAGAAAAAAAAAAAAGTCTTTGACTATGGTTTCAATTTATATGATTTATATTAGTTATTTTTTTAATACAATTTTAGGGATGTTATAGTTTGTTCTAGGAATGTAATAACTTCATATAGAATTTTTAATTTATTAATATACTTATATAATAATATTATTTTATTTTATTTAAATTTTCTAATGTATCTGTAGCTGTTTAGCTTTGGTTAGTCTTTATTTGCCAAGGTCACAGGTCAGCCTCTTATCCAGCTGGTCAAAGAACCTATATTTTTTTGTTTCAGAACTACTACTTATTTTTTCTTTATAACATAAATCTCTGTTCTTTATTCCTTTCTCCTTTTGAGCTTTCTCTCTTATGCTTTTTCCAAGTTTTTGAGTTAAATATCTACTTAATATTGACCTTTCTCATTTCTTAATGACTGTATTTAAAAGCTTAAAAATTTGTTAAGTGATATATTTAGTATGAACCACACATTTAAAAAGGTTATTCAGTTCTAAATATTCTCTCATTTTTTTTATTGATTTCTTTTTAAAATCAGGAATTAATTAGTAATATGCTTCAGATTTGTAAACATGTCAGAATATTGGCTAAGATTTGGTATTCATTTCTAATTGATTACAATGTGACAGAAAAAATAGCCATATAACAAAAAATATAGATATTGGTTATTTGGAATATATTGAGGTTTTCTTTGTGGTCCAATGCATGGTTCGTTTTTAAAAATGTTCCATGAGTGATCAAGAAAAATCAAACTATCTCATTATACAGCTCTCTGTATGTCTATAAGCTCAAGCTATACTGTGCTATTCCAATTTTTATATCTCTGTTTATTTTTAACCTACTTGGTCTAACAGATTCTGAAAGGGTTGTATGAAAACCTCTAAGACATGTCTAGCTGGTGTGGCTCAGTGGCTGAGCATCGACCCATGTACCAAGAGGTTGCCAGTTCAATTCCTGGACAGGGCATATGCCCATGTTGTGGGCCTAATCCCCAGTTGGCAGCATGCAGGAGGCTGCCAATTGATATTCTCTCTTATTGATGTTTCTGACTTTCTTTCCTTCTCCCTTCCTCTCTCTCTAAAAATCAATAAAGAAAAAAATTTTGAATAAACCTCAAAGACAATTAATGTTTTATATAATTCTTCCTGCTGTTTCATCAGCTGTTGTTTGATATGTAAAGGCCATATGCACTTAAAATAGATGTGTATTTTTATCTTTATTGTTCCTCTACAGTTGTATTAAATTTTGTTATTAATGACACTTTGCCTTAAATTTCATTTTGTTGAATATTAAGATTGTTACATCAACTTTCTATTGATTCAAATTTTCCTAGTATAGTTTATTCATTCTATTATTTTAACATTTTATTTAACATTCTATTTTAAGAATATCTCTTGTGTATATCACTGGATTTTTAAATCCTGTCTGAGAGTCTGTTTTTAACTCATAAACATTTATTACAATTTCTAATATGTTAGAAGTTAGTCTACCTCATTCTATATTTTCTGTTTAGTACATTTTCTTTTTAGTCAGTAGATTAAATTTACTCTTGCTGATTTAAAATTAAGTATCTTCCTTCTTGTGGCTGCATATTATTCGATTGTATAAATACACAATACACTTACTTTTGCCCACCCCTGTATAAAAACTATCCACTGCAGCTGTAGGTGAACTCAATGAGAAACATGGGTAAGGAATCCACAGAATCTGCTACAAATAAGTATCTTGAAAATCAATAGTGACTCAGGACACAATGAAATATATTATCATGTAAATCCATTTTAGAACCCAACTTTTATTTATTACAAGAAGCAAAATATCGCAATAATGTTATGCTTCTAAAACTTTGTTCGGTAAAATGAACATGCAAAATTGTACTCTAAGAAGGCTCTGGGTAATTATAGTTATATTTATTCATAAAAAGAGCTATTTCTTGTCTGGCCAGTGTGGCTTAGTGGTTGAGCAATGACCCATGTACCAAGAGGTTGCTTAGATTCCCAGTCAGGGTACATGACCGGGTTTTGGGCCAAATCCCCATTAGGGGGCATGTAGGAGGTGGCAAATTGATGTGCTCTCACATCAATGTTTCTATCTCTCTCTTCCTCTCTCTTCTCTCAAAAATCAACAACAAAAAAACAATTTTTTAAGAACTATTTGTGATTTCACAATGGCAGCAGACAGATCAAAAGCTACACAGACCATCTCCCAAGACCAAACTGGAATTACAACTAAACTAAAGATAAGTCATTGAAAAAAACCAACAGAAAAGCAGCTGGAGAGGACCCATATAAGCATAGACTGAAAGAGAACACTAAATTGAGCCTGGTAGAAATTGTCGAGGCAAAGAGGGCTGCCTGGGAGCCCACAAACAGTATTTATTTATTTTAGCTGTGAGCAACTCCCTCAGGGTTAAAATCCCTAGCTGGCTCCTAATCACAAAAGGCAAAAACAGAGCACTAAATTAGCTATAGCCACTTAACTTGGGCTCTGGCAAAGGAAGGGCAGACTGGACTAGACCTGTGTGGAGAGACTTGGGTTGTGTACGGCTGGGAGGGCACTGGAAGTTTTGTGCTGAATCACTCCCTCATAGGACAATGGCCATTTTACCCAAAGAGCCCCTTCCCAGAACCTGGGGAGAAGCAACAGCCCCTCCCTCAGGAATTTAACACCACCCAACAAGCCCAGAGAAATGTAATTTGAGGCTCACTAAGAAATAGCAAGCATCTGCCCCACCCACTATCTTACCATGAACACGTGAGGAATTTTTTCATTCAGTTGAGGGCTCATTCATACAACCCAAGTCTCATCAAGTAACTGACACTATGCCTCCAGGCAAAAAGGCAGAGGATAACTGAACCTGTCTTGGGCTTGTAAATGTACCCAAGAAAGTAAAACTTGACAACTGTGTTTAACGTGGGTCCTTCCACACTCATCCAAACCCAGCAGAGGGAGCCACAACCAGTGAAACACCAACACCCACAAGGAATTTGGCAGGCTCCAATACTCACAGAGACAGCCAAAATAGTAAAACAAAAAAACAAATCCCAAATGAAAGAACAAGATAATGTGACGAAAGATTATATAAATGAAAGGAAACTGAACAAGATATAAGAGAGAGAGTTCAGAGTAATAATCATGAGGAAGCTCAACAGCATCATTAAAGATACAGAAGCATTGAAAACCAACTAATTGGAAAAGAAGAATGACATAGCCAAAATGAAGAACAGATTGGAATAAATAACCAGCAGAGTAAAGGAGGCTGAGGATCAGATTGGTGAATTAGAAGACAGAGTAGAGAAACATCACCCAATCAGAAAACCAAAAAGCAAAAACAACTAAAAAACAGGAAGACAGCCTGAGAGAACCGTGGGACAATATGAAGCGTAACAACATCTGCATCATAGGAGCTCAGAAAGAAAAAAACATGAGCAAGAGTTAGAGAATATATTTGAAGAAATAGTGACAGAAAACTTCCCTAACTTGGTGAAGGGAAAGACATACAAGTACAAGCACAGAGAGCCCTGAGTAAGAACAACCAAAACAGGCCCACACCAAGACACAATAATTAAAATGTCAAAAATTAAAAACAAAGAGAAAATTCTAAAGGCAGAAAGAGATAAGCAAAAGGATATCTACAAAGGAACCCCCCTAAGGCTATCAGCTGACTTCTCAACAGAAACACTACAGGCCAGAAGGGAATGGCATGAAATAATCAATGTAATGAAAAACAAGGATCTGAATCCAAGACTACTTTATTCAGCAAGGCTATTATTCAAAATAGAAGGTGAGATAAAGAACTTTCCAGACAAAAAAGGCTAAGGGAATATATTAGCACCAAACCAGCACTGCAAAAAATGTTGAAAGGACTGCTGAAAATCGTAGAAGAAATAGGAAGAAAAATATAATCATAATTAACAAAAATGGCAATAAATAAATACATATCAACATTAACCTGTAATGTAAATGGATTAAATGCTCTGATTAAAAGACAGAGTAGCTGATTGAATAAAAAAGCATGACTCATATATATGTTGTTTGCAAGATACTCACCTCACAACAAAAGTCTCACATAGGTTGAAAGTGAAGGCATGGAAAAAAAAATCTTCCAACCAACAGGAAAGAAAAAAAGAGCAGGGGTAGCAATACTCATATATAATGAAATCGATTTCAAAATGAAGGCCACAACTAGAGATAAAGAAGGCCACTACATAATATTAAAAGGATCTATCCAACAGGAAGATATAACATTGGTAAACATATATGAACCCAATATAGGAGCACTAAAATATATTGAAAAACTACTGGAGGACTTCAAAAGAGAAGTTGACAGCAATACAATCATAGCAGCAGACTTCAACAACCCACTGACATCACTGATTGTTCCTCTAGACAAAAAATTAGCAAGGAAACAGAGACTTTAAATGATGCACTAGATCAAATGGATTTAATAGATATCTACAGAGAATCCACCCCAAACTGCAGAAATCACATTCTTCTCAAGTGCACATGGGCATTCTCAAAGATAGACCACATGTTAGGACACAAACTAAGTCTCTTCAAGTGCAAGAAGACTGAAATCATACCATGCATCTTCTCAGATCACAATGGCATGAAACTAGAAATCAATTACAAAATATACACAAAAAAACAGAAACACATTGAGGCTAAACAGTATGTTATTGAACAATAAATGCGCTACCAAGGAGATCAAGGAAGAAATCATAAACTTTCTGGAAACTAGTGAAAGTGAACAAACAACAACACAACATCTATGGGATGCAGTGAAAACAGTCCTGAGAGGAAGTTTGTAACACTAGAAGCCTACCTCAAGAAACAAGAAAAATTTTGAATTGACTCTCTACTCTCACAACTTAAAGAACTAGAAAGCAAACAAAAAGAAAACCCAGAGCAAGCAGAAGAAAAGAATCATAACGATCAGAGCAGAAATAAATGACATGTAGACTAAAAAAAATTCAAAAGATCAATGAAACAAAGAGCTTGTTCTTTGAAAATATAAACAAGATTGATGGAGCTGTAGCTAGACTCCTCAAGAAACAAAGAGAGAGGACCAAAATGAACAAAACAAGAAATGAAAGAGGAGAAATAAAAATTAATACCACAGAAATACAAATGATCGTTAGCAAGTACTAAGAACAAGTATACGCCAACAAATTGAACAATCGAGGTGAAATAGACAAATTTCTAGAATTACACAGTCTCCCAAAACTAAACCAGAAAGAGATAGAAAACTTGAACAGACAAATAACAGCTAAGGACATTGAAGATGTAATTAAGAAACTCCCAGCAAACAAAAGTTCATGTCCAGATGTTTTACCCAACATTCAATGAAGAATGAACACACTTTCTCCTCAAACTACTCCAAAAAACTCAAGGAAAATGAATACTTCCAAACTCATTTTATGAGGCCAGCATAATTCTAAATCCAAAACCAGATAAAGACATTACAAAGACAGAAAACCACAGGCCAATATCCCTGACGAACATAGATGCCAAGATCCTTACCAAAATATTAGCAAATCAGATCCAGCGATACATTAAAAAAATTATTCACTATGACCAATTGCGATTCATCCCAGGGATGCAAGGCTGCTAAAATATTTGCAAATCAATAAATGTGATATACCACATAAACAAAATAAAAGATAAAAACCATATGATCATATCAATACACACTGAAACAGCATTTGACAAAATCCAGCACCCATTTCTGATAAAAATGCTTAAAAATGTGGGAATAGAGGGATTATATCTTGACATAATAAAGGCCATATATAAAAACTTACAGCTAACATCATACTCAATAGCAAAAACTAAAAGCATCTTTCTTAAGAACAGGAACAAGACAAGGATGCTCATTTTTGCCACTTCTATTAAACATAGTACTGGAAGTCTTAGCCACAGCAATTAGACATGAAGAAAAAATAAAAGGGATCCAAATTGTAAAGAAGAAAGTGAAACTCTCATTATTTGCAAATGACATGATATTGCACATAGAAAACCCTAAACTCCATCACAAATTTATTAGATTTAATAAAAGAATTTGGTGAGATAGCAGATACAAAAGTAGAAAATAGAAATTGATGGCATTCTTATACACCAATAATGAACTCACATAAAGGGAAACTAAAAAAACAATACCATTTACATTGTGGCAAAAAATTAAGATACCTAGGAATAAACTTAATCAAAGAAGTAAAGGTCCTATTCACAGAACACTACAGGATATTGAAAAAAGAAATAAAAGAAGATATAAAAAAGTGAAAACACATACCTTGTTCATGGATTGAAAGAATTAACATTATTAAAATGTCCATATTACCCAAAGCAATCGATAGATTCAATGCATCCCCATTAAAATACCAATAACATATTTCATGGAACTAGACCAAATACTTCAAAAGTTCATATGGAATGATAAAAGACCTGAATAGCCACAGCTATTTTGAAAATAAAGAAGAAAGTAGGAGGGATCACAATACCAGATATCAGGTTATACTACAAAGCCATAGTGATCAAAACAGCTTGGTGCTGGCACATGAACAGGCAGGTAGATCAATGGAACAGAACAGAGAACCCAGAAATTGACCGAAGACATTATCCTCAATTAATATTTGACAAAGGTGACAAGAGCATACAGTGGAGAAAAGACAGCCTCTTTAATGACTGGTGTTGGGAAAATTGGACAGCTACATGCAAAAAAATGAAACTAAACCATCTACTTACACCATATATAAGAATAAACTCAAAATGGACGAAAGACTTAAAAGTGACTCATGAATCCATAAAAATCCTAGAAGAAAATGTAGGCAACACAATTTCAGACATCATACGGAGCAGAATTTTTACTGATACATCACCTAAGGCAACAGAAACAAAGGAAAACATGAACACATGAGACTATATCAAATTCAAAAGATTCTGCACAGCAAAAGAAACAATCATCAAAATGGAAAGGGAACCCACTGTATGGGAGAGCATAACTGCCAAGGATACATCAGATAAAGGGTTAATTTCCAAAATACAGAGTACTCATACAACTTAACAAAAGGAAGACAAAGAACACAATTAAAAAATAGGCAGAGGAGCTAGACACCTCTTCAAACAGGACAGACAAATGGCCTAGAGACATATAAAAAAATGCTCAACGTCACTAATCATCAGAGATGCAAATAAAAACGACTATGAGGTATCACCTCACACCTACCAGAATAATCATCAAACAAGTGTTGGCAAGGGTATGGAGAAAAGGAGACTCTAGTACACTGCTGGTGGGAATGCAGACTGCTGCAGCCACTATAAAAAACAATATGGTGTTTCCTCAAAAAGTTAAAAATTGAACTTTCATTTGACCCAGTGATCTCATTTGTAGGAATATACCCTAAGAAGTCTGAAACACCAATCAGAAAGAATATATGTACCCCCATGTTCATAGCAGCATTATTTACAATTTTAAGATCTGGAAGCAGCCCAAGTGTCCATCAATAGATGAGTGGATAAAAAAAGCTGTGGTACATATACACACTATGCAGCTGTAAGAAAGAAAGATCTCTTATTCTTTCAGACAACATGGAGGGACCTGGAGAGCATTATGCTAAGTGAAATAAGCCAATCAGAAAAAGAAATACCACATGATCTCACTTATTTATGGAATATAATGAACAAAATAAGCTGATGAACAAAATAGACCCACAGACAAGAAAGGAGTATGGTTCAAACTGACATACCACAGAGGAAGGGGGTTAGGGGTGATGGATGAGATAAACCAAATAACTTATATGCTTTTATGGTAATCTGTGGGCATAGATACCAAAGTTTGGGCATGGAGCAGGATCAGGATGAGGGTGTCTGTGGGGAAAAAGGAAAAACATCTGTAACAAAAATAAATTAATTAATTAAAAAAATAAAATACAATGGAAAAAATAAATTTAAAAAATTTTCTAAAAAGAACTATTTCTTGCCCTGGCCGGTTTGGCTCAGCTGTTAGAGTGCCGGCCTGCGGTCCTGAGAGACCCGGGTTCGGTTCCCGCTAAGGGCACGTACCTCGGTTGCGGTTTGTCCCCGGCCCTGGTTGGGTCGTGTGGGTGGCAGCCACTCGACGTGTCCCTTTCGCGTCGATGTTTCTTTCTCTCTCTCTCTCTCCCTCCCACACTCCATCTGAACAAAAAATGGAAAAAATGTCCTCGGGTGAGGATAAAAAAAAAAAAGAACTATTTCTTACTTCAGTTCTCCTTAGTCACATAACAAATCATAATAACTTTGGCTTATAACACATCCTGAATCCATAGTCAAATGTATCATAAATTAATACCAGCACTATTACAACATTTTGGTCACCATATCTGTTACAGAAAAATCTAAATGTGTTAATACCATCCAATAACTGTGCCCTTGAGTTTTCCAGGCCATTTAATTATTAAATTTCTCTTTTGATAAAGATCTCTATTGTAAGCAATTCAGAATTTGATAGACAGCAGGGTTTTTTCCTGAGGTCACAAGAGCTTTTAACCACTTCCTAAAGTGTATCCTGTGCTGATTAACATACTTTGGATTAACTAGATTTAGCATGTGGCAATCATACTCCATTCAGTAGGTCCCATCTCTGGTGAATTGTGGACATTAATGACAGATGCAAGAGCTCAAATATTATGTAATCACTAATTACATTTTGTGCAATTAGTGGAGTTCATCAGTGTAAATCACTAATAACTGATCACCCTGTTCTCTCTGGGAAGAGACAGATGATCTGCATAATATTCTGATTGTATTAGCATAGACACAAATGCTATTAACGAAGTTTGGCGATCATAAAGAGGCTTGATGTGTGTGATGGACAAAGGCAAGAGGCTCGGCTTGATGAGCATGAACACTTCACTTTGAACTTGAAAGCCATATTTTTGTGGTTTGTTGATGTGACTCATTCACTCGTCGCCTTCAAAATGGAAAATAAATACAACATCTTGTCCAACCAACCACTAAAGAACTTGCACAAAGGCCAGTTTTTTAAAAAACACACCCCGTGTGCATTTACTTTTCTTAAATTGGTTTAGATAGAGTCAAGTTCTAAGGATTTGGGGACAGTCATGTGTGAAGCTGGTGACAAAATAGGAGTAACACATCTGAAATGATGAAGGGTTTATGTTTATCTGATTTTTTTTTTATCCTCACCTGAGGACATTTTTGCATTTATCTTCAGATAGAGCAGGAGGGAGAGAGTGGGGAAGAGAGAAAGAGAGAAGCATCGATGTGAGATAGACACATCCAGTGGTTGCCACCCACACAACCCCAATTGGGGCCAGGAACAAACTGCAACCAAGGTACATGCCCCTAGCGGGAACGGAACCTGGGATTTTCTGGTCCTGGGGCTGATGCTCTAACCTCTGAGCCAAACTGACCAGGGCTGCCTGGTTTTTTTAACCCACTATGAGCTGGTCCAGTGTTAGTCTACTCAGGCTGCGCTAACAAAGTGCCACAAACTGGGTAGCTTAAACAACAGAAATTAATTTTCTCTCATTTTGAAGGCTGAAAGTTCAAGATCGAGGTGTCAGCAAGTTTGGTTTCTTCTAAGGCCTCTCTCCTTGGCTTACAGATGGCTACCTTCTCACCATTCCCTCACATGGTTTTCCTCTATGTTCATGCATGTCTCTTATCTCTTCATGTGTCCAAATTTCCTCCCCTTATAAGGACACCAGTCATGTTGGATTAGGGCTCACCCATATGACCACATTTTACCTTGCTTACCTCTTTGAAGTCCGTATCTCCAAATACAGTCACATTCTGAAGTACTAGGGGTTAAGGCTCCAACATATGAATTTGGTGGTGGAGCACATATTCAGTCCATAACATCCAGGAAGTACACAAACTATGAGTATTCTAACCCCCCCCCCCCAAAAAAAAAATCCTTGCTGGAACACTGGCAGCAGAATTCAATTGCATAAAATTTTTTATTATTATTTATTTTAATCGTCATCCAAGGACATGATATTTTTATTGATTTGGGAGAAAGGGAAAAGGGGTGGGGGAGGAGAGAGAGAAATATTGATGTGAGAAACATGGGCCTCCTGTATGCACCCCAACCAGGGATCGAACCCCACAACCTGGGTATGTGCTCTGACTAGAAATTGAACCCGCCATGTTTTGATGTACAGTACGATGCTCTAACCAACTGAGCCACACTGGCCAGAGCTTCAGGAATATCTTAAGGACATGCTTTGGTGAGAGCTATGCTGACCAAAATGACAGCCTACAGCCACATATAACTATTGAACATTATTGTGTCTAGTGTGACTGAGGGTATAAATTTTTTATTTTATATAATTTTTATTCATTTAAGTTTTAAAACTCAAGAAATGTATGTGGGTTTTTTGTGAAACACAATTTTATTGTTTTAATAGGAGTACATTTCACAAACTATTGAAAATTTAGTGACTCAGTTGAGATGTACTATAGGTGTGAAATACACACTGAAATTTGAAATGATAAAAAAGTGAAATATATTATTAATAATTTTTTATCAATTATGCATTGAAAAGAAAACATTTTAATATATTAAATTAAATTAAATATAGTATTAGAATTACTTTTATCTTTTGTTTTACTTTTTATAATATGGCTACAATAAAACTTAAAATTGCATATCTGGTTTTCACTGTATGTTTCTACTGGACAGCCACAGGTTAGAACTTTTGTCCTCTAAAATCCCATTGCTCATTCAAGGTTAGTCAGTAGATAAATTAAAGGATAAGTTCCTTCGGACAAAATGATTAAAGTTTAGTCCTTCTGTGTCTGCTGTACTGAGAGATTCCAAAATTGCAGTGGATTAAGTGAAAGTTACCTTCTCCCAGGACCAAACTAGAATTGCAACTAAAATATTTAAAAAAATCATTCCAAATAACCAGGTGAAGACTAGCTGGAGCAAACCTTTACAACCAAGGACATAAAGAGAAGCCCACATCAAGACTGGTGGGAAGTGTGGAAGTGAAAAAGGCCTGGCTAAGCTCCTACAGGCAGCAGCAGGAGTTCTGGCGGTATATCCCAGCTGTGGGGGGTTCCCTCTAAGAATATGGATGGTCTAAACCTCAAGAAGGACTCCCCAGCCCAGCATAACAAAACCAGGAAAGATTCCCACATCACACATGGCTGTGAAAAACACTGGAGGTTCTGTCCAGCAAGAAGACATGGCTAGAAACACGGGCACTCTCCAAAATGGTCCGTGCACTAAATTTTGTTTGTAGCCACTCACCTTGGGCTCCAGTAGAAGGAGGGCTGAGTGGACTAGAGCTGCCTGAAGAGAGTCTGGGGTTCATGGTTTTGGGGAGAGAGTTGGGAAGTCAGCCACCAGGATTGCTATGCTGAGTCATTCCCCAGTGCTATAAAAGACATTCTTTCTGAGGCAGAGTTTTCCCATCAAAACAGCTGTAACCCAGAGGGAAGCAATTACCCCACCCATTGGAAATTCTCCTACCCTACCTATGGAGTTTGAGCCTGGCTGCAGACTACAGCCTGAGGCTCACTAAGTGACTGAGACTAACAATCAATCTGCAGGAAGAGGCAGATCTCTAGGTGCTTTGAATCTTTACCTGACTTGTTCTTCTGCCAAGAGCTAGTAAAACCAGACACTAGTGTTCAGTTTGGTCCTTTCCATACACATCCATCCCCAGCAGAGAGAGCCATGAGCTATGGATCACTGATAGCTCCCATGGAGAGTACTGAGGGCCAGTTACAAATACCATCTAACATTGGCCTGCACAAAAATCCTCCAAAGATTCCCCAAACCAATAAATCCAAGGGACAATACCAGTCAGTAACAGAGTAGGTCCCAATAAGCTTCACAAGCAGGATATCCACAGGCAGGCCCCAAACCCTGTTGAGGTGAATAGTGCTTCATATATTTTGGAAGTTGAACATCACTGTCAGCCACCCTGTAGGTCAGGTGCACACACAAACAGGCCTATAGAAATCAAGACTCCATTGCAAAAGGAGGGCCCACACAAAGCACCCAAGCAACATTATTAGAACACACAGGTTTAGTGATAAGAAAGACTCCATCTCTAGGTCCCACAGGTCACCTACTACATAAAACCCTCCTACCTAGACTGGGAGTCAGAGCAGACCAACCTAATACATAGAAACAAACACAAACAGGCAGCCAAAATTGGAAAACAAAGAAACAAGGCCCAAATAAAAGAACAAGAGAATTCTTCAGAAGAAGAGCTAAATAAAATAGAGATAAGCAATTTATAAGTTATAGATTTCAGAGTGATGGTTATAAAGATGCCCAACAGCATGAAAAAAAAGATATCCAAACTATGAAACACAACAAGCCAGAAATGAAGAATGACAAAGCAGAAATAAAGAATATACTGGAAGGAATAAACGGCAGATTAGAGAAAGCTGAGGATCAGATCAGTGAATTAGAAAACAGGGTGGAAATAAATCACTCAATCAGAGAATAGTTTAAGGGAGCTATAGGACAATATGAAACATAACTCGCCAAGAAACAAAAACAGAGGATCCAAATAAATAAAATCAGAATTGAAAGAAGTGAAATAACAACTGATACCACAGAAATACAAAGGAATGTAGGAAAATACTATGAATAATTATTTGCCAACATATTGGACAAAATAGGTGAAATGGACAAATTCATAGAATCATACAATTTTCAAAACTCAAACAAGAAGACAAACCTAATCATACAAATAACAACTAATAAAATTGAAGCAGCAATCAATAAACTACCAGCAATCAAAAGCCCTGGTCCAAATGGCTTCACAGGGGAATTTTACTAAACATTCAAAGAAGAGCTAACACCTATTCTCCTCAAACTATTCCAAAAAAATTAAAGATGAAGGAAGACTTCCAAGATCTTTTAATGAGGCCAGCATAATCCTAATTCCAAAACCAGATAAAGACACTGCAAAGAAAGAGAATTACAGGCCAATATCCCTGATGAACATAGACTTCAAAATCCTCAACAAAATAGTCACAAATCGGTTCTAGCAATATATTAAAAAAATATTCACCACAACTAAATGGAATTTATCCTGGGGATGTGAGGCTGATACAATACTCACAAATCAATAAATGTGATATACCACATAGACAAAATGAAAGCTAAAAGCCATATATGATCATATCAATAGATGTTGAAAAAGCATTTGACAAAATCCAGCATCTATTTTTGATAAAAACACTCAGCAAAATTGGAATTGAATAATCATACCTCAATATAATAAAGTCTATATATAACAAACCTTCAGGCAACATCATACTCAATAGGCAAAAACTAAAAGAGTTTTCCTTAAGAATAGGAAGAAGACAGGAATGTCCACATTGACCACTCTTATTCAACATACTACTGGAAGTCTTAGCCATAGCAATCACAAAAGAAGAAAAAAAATAAATAACATTCAAACTGGAAAGCAGCACAACAATTAAGATTTCTAGGAATAAACGTAACAAGAAGAAAAGAGACTTATACACAGAAAACTACAGGACATTGAAAAAAAAAATAGAGAAAGATATTTTAGAAAATGGAAGCATATACTGTGTGCATGAATTGGAAGAATTAACATCATTAAAATGTCCATACTTCCTAAAGCAATATATAGATTCAATGCAATCCCTATTAAAATACTAATGGCATATTTCACAGATCTAGGACAAATACTTTGAAAATTTATGTGAAACCAAAAATGACTCTGAAGAGATGCAGCAATCTTGAAAAAGAAGAACAATGTTGGAGGGATCACAATACCAGATATCCGGTTATACTACAAAGTCATTGCAATCAAAACAGCCTATTACTGGCCCAAGAATAGGCATATATATAGATCAATGAAACAGAATAAAGATTGCAGAAATCAACCCAAGCTGTAATGCTCAATTAATATTTGACAAAAGCGGCAAAAGCATACAATGGAGTAGACGGTCTCTTCAATAGATGATGCTGGGAAAATTGGACAGGTACTTGCAAAAAAATAAAACTTGGCCACCAACTTACACCATACACAAGAATAAATTCATACTGGATAAAAGACTTAAATGTAAGTCATAAAACCATGAAAATCCTAGAAGCAAATATAGACAGCAAAATCTCGGGCATTGTATATAGTAGAATTTTCACTAATACATCACCTAGGGCAAGAGAAACAAAGAAAAAAATAAACAAATTAGACTACATCAAACTAAAAACTTCTGCACAGCAAAAGAAACGAGCATCAAAATTAAATGGGAACCAATTCTGTGGGAAAAGATATTTGCCAATGATACATCGGGTAAGGGATTAATTTTCAAAATATATAAAGTACTCATATAACTCAAGAAAAGGAAGAATCCATTAAAAAAAAAAAAAAAATGGGCAAAGGACCTGAATAGACACTTCTTCAAAAAGGACATACAAATGGCCAAGCGATATTAAGAAATTCTCAGCATCACTAATCATCAGAGAGATGTCAATTAAAATGGCTATGCCAGAATGGCTACCATCAACAAATCAACAAACCACAAATGCTGAAGAGGATTTGGAGAAAAGGGTACTTTAGCACACTGCTGGTGGGAATGCAGGTTGGTGCAGCCACTGTGGAACTGACATTTGACCCACTGATTCCATTTTTAGGGATATATTCTAAGAATTCTAAAATGTCAATCAAAAATAATATATGCACCCCTATTTTCATAGCAGTGCTATTTACAATACCTAAGATCTTGAAATAGCCCATGTGCCCATCAGTAGATGAGTGATTTTAAAATCTATGGTACATTTACACAGTGGAATACTATGCAGTTGTAAAAACAAAACCTCTCTTACACTTTAAGACAGCATGGAGGGACCTAAACAGTATTAAGCTAAGCAAAATAATTCAGTCAGAGAAGGACAAGTATCACATGATCTCACTTATATGTGGCCCAATGAACAAATTAAACTAACAAACAAAGTAGATTTAGAGACACAGAAGCAGGGAACATAATGATAAACCTCAGAGAGAAAGCAGCTGGCAGGAGTGCCAGGGTCGGGGACTGAGAGATAAACCAAAGAACTTATTTGCATGTATGTAGAACCAATGGACACAGACAATTGTGTGGTTAAGGAGGGGGCTGGTGGGAGTGCTGGGAATGGGCAAATGGAGGTAAGAAAGGAGGGACATCTGTAATACTTTCAACAATAAAGATAAATTTTTTAAAAAGATAACTGAAACCAATCATTTCCTCTTGGATACTAATATATAATTAAATCTGCCATTGCTTGCCATATTTGCAAGTTTTCTCAACATTAAAAATTTTGTTAACTCATGCCTGTATTTAGGAATCAGGGATAATTTTCTTCATAACAAGAAGATATAATTTATATGCTATAAAATTCTCTTATTTAAAATGTATAATTGAAAGTAATTTTCTATAGGCACAATGTTTTCTGACCATCATTACACTCAACTTTAGAACAGTCTTAACATCCCAATAAGAAATTCTGTACCCATTAGTAGTTACTAATTTCTCCCAATTTTCCCAGACCTAGGCAGCCTCTAATCAACTTTGTCTCTACAGATCTTTCTATTCTGGACATTTCATATAAATATAATCATAAAATATATGGCTCTTGTGACTGGCTTCTTCCACTCCCATTGTGTTTTCAAGATTCATCTATAGTGCTATATCATTTTATAGTGCTATATCAAGATTAGTGCTATATCATTTATAACAAAGTAATATTTTATTACATGAATGTGTTTTCTTTTCTTTTTTTTAAATTTTTATCCTCACCCAAGGACATTTTTCCATTTTTGTTTTAGATAGAGTGGGAGGGAGAGAGAGGAAGAGAGAGAGAAACATTGATGTGAAAGTGACACGAGTGGCCGAGTGGCCGCCTCCCGCACAACCCCAACCGGGGCCGGGGACAAACTACAACTGAGATACATGCTCTTAGCGGGAACTGAACCCGGGTCTTTCTGGACCGCAGGCCAAGGCTCTAACCACTGACCCAAACTGGCCAGGGCTGAATGTTTTCTTTATCCATCCATCAGTTGTTGAACATTTGCATTGTTTCCACTTTGGGGATATTATAAAAGGTACTACTATGGATATTCATGTTTAAATTTTTTCTGTGGACATATATTCTTATTTCTTTTGAGTATATACCAGGAGTAAAAATGTTAGATATATTAATTTTTTATTGCTTATATAAAAGTTGACACAACTTGGCTTAAAATGCCACACATTTATTATCTTATAGTTTGAGAATATCCAAAATGGGTCTCACTGAGCTAAAATCAATTTCTTGACAGAGCTAAGTTCCTTCTGGAGGCTGTAGGGGAGAAACCATTTCTATTCTTTTCCACCTTCTTAGTTCATGGTATATTTCTTCATCTTCAAGTTAACAATATAGCATCTTCAAATCTCTCTCTGAATAAATACCTCAGTCTTTTGTTGTCCTCTTCCAGATCTCATATATATCCAGATCATTCATATATATATATATATATATATATATATATATATATAATTAGACACACCCAGATAATCTCATCATATTAGCAAACTTAATTCTGCCTGAAATCTTTTTAATTGAATTTATTGGAATTTCATTGGTTAAAAAAATTTTACAGTTTTCAGAAGCCCAATTTTTTGTTTGTTTGTTTTTAATCCTCACCAGAGGATATTTTTCCATTGATTTTTTTTTTTTTATCCTTACCCAAGGACAGTTCTCCATTCTTGTTCAGACTGATTTTTTGCCAGAACACTGGACACCTGACTCCATGAATCAAGTTGTCCTCACCCCACCCACCAGCCCCTCTTAGCTCTGAACAGGGAACATCTAAAATTCCCTAAATAACTTAAGAAGTCATCCAATATCCTATCCTTATTCTAAAATACAGGATGGGGGTAGGGTGGAGGGCAATAACAGAGATGATTTTTTGCCTTAGCTCTTTGATCTTTCTGGCATCAATCAGGTTTCAGAAATAACAAAATCAATGCAAGTAGTTGTTGGAAGGATGCCCACTTTGAAGATCATTTGCTATCTAACTGTCTTGGTCATTTACATGGATCCCAGGGAGGATTTCAAAGACTCCTCACTCTTGTTACTCAAATAAAAAGAATCAGGTGTTGAGTTTGTTTTTCTGTGTCTCTGTGTGTATCTGGTTTAAAAGCTGATGAAGCTTCCATTACATACAAGGATTCCCATGTGAGTTTTATTTTTCTGCTTTTTAATTAAAGTGATGCAGATTGAATCAAAGACAAAAAATCAAATATCAAAAAAGAAAAAATAAATTTACCACCAGGAAACTGACTTACAAGTGTCTGATCTCATACATAAAGCAAATACTGTTTTTCTTTGTATATAGTGGCAGGGATACATGGCAGAGAGACTTAAGTTAAAAACCTTAAGGGAAAGAATGGTTGGTAAAACTAATGAGCAGACAAATAGAAAAGATTTGCCACCAAAACATATGAAGAAAAAATAAGGAGAGGATATATATAAACCAAAAGCTTAGTAGTAAATGTGAAAATAATTTTTAAATTAAGAACTAGTGGGAGGCCATGTCAATTGAGTTTTGAAAGCAGTGACTGGAAGACAAGACTTTGCCAGTGTGGCTCAGTGGTTGAGCATTGACCAATACCCAGGAGGTTGCCACTTCAATTCCTGGTCAGGGCACATGCCCACGTTGTGGGCCCACTCCCCACTGGAGGGCATGCAGGAGGTAGCCAATCAATGTTCTCTCATTAATATTTCTCTCTCTCCCTCTACCTTCCTCTCTCTCTAAACAATAAAGAAAAAAAAATATCTTCTTCAGGAGTGTGATGTTTAATATCCATACATTTGTGAATTTTCCAGTTTTCCTTCTGTTATTGATTTCTAGTTTTATACCATTTTAGTCAGAAAAGATAGTTGGTATAATTTAAATTTAGAAAAAAAAATTGCTGAGATTTATTTTGCGACCTCACATGCGATCTATCCCGGAGAATAACTCACATACCCTTGAAAAAAGTATGGATTCTGCTGCTATTGAATGGAATATTCTGCATATATCTATCAGTTTTATTTGGTATAAGGTATAGTTTAAGTCCAAAGTTTTCTTTTTTTTTTCCCCATTGTCAACCTCCTCCCCAGCCCCCTCACCCCATGCCCGGCTTTGTGGTCCATGTCCATCAGATATGTGTACATGCATATAAGTTGTGTGGTTTATCCCTTCCCTCCCCCCCAAAACCCCCTCTTCTGAGGGTTGTCAGTCTGTACCCTACTTCCACGTCTTGGGGTCTACTCTATTCCTCAGATTGTTATGTTCATTATATTCCACAAATAAGTGAGATCATGTGATATTTGTCTTTCTCTACTTGGCTTGTTTTGCTTAGGATAATACTTTCTAGGTCCCTCGACGTAGTCTCAAAAGATAAGAGATCTTTCTTTCTTATAGCTGCATAGTACTCCATTCTGTATATGTACCACTACTTCATTATCCATTCGTCTACTGATGGACACTTGGGCTGTTTCCAGATCTTAGTTATTGTAAATAGTTCTGCTATGAACATGGGGGTACATATATTCTTTCTGATTGGTGTTTCAGGCTTCTTAGGGTATAGTCCTAGAAGTGGGATTAAATGGCAATTAAATGTTTAATTTTTTGATGTAACACCATAGTGTTTTCCGTAGTGGCTGCAGCAGTCTGCATTCCCACCAGCATTGTACTAGAGTCCCCTTTTCTCCACACCGTTGCCAACACTTGTTCTTTGATGATTTGTTGATGGTGACCATTCTTGCAGGTATGAGGTGATCTCATTGTTGTTTTAATTTGCACCTCTCTGATGATTAGTGATGTTGAGCATTTCTTCATATGCCTCTTGGCCATTTGTATGTCCTGTTTGGAGAGGTGTCTATTCAGTTCTTCTGCACATTTTTTTAATAGGGTTCTTTGTCTTCCTTTTGTTGAATTGTATGAATACGCTATATATTTTGGAAAATAACCCCTTATCTGATGTATCATTTGCCAATTATGCTCTCCCATAGAGTGGGTTGCCTTTCCATTTTGATGATTGTATCTTTTGCTGTGCAGAAGCTTTTGAGTTTGATGTAGACCCATGTGTTCATTTTCTCCTTTGTTTCTATTGCCTTAGGTGATGTATCAGTGAAAATTCTGCTGCATATGATGTCTGAAATTTTCTTGCCTACAGTTTCTAATAGGATTTTTATGGATTCATGAGTCACATTTAAGTCTTTTATCCATTTTGAGTTTATTCTTGTGTATGGTGTAAGTTGATGGTCTAGTTTCATATTTTTGCATGTAGCTGTCCAATTTTCCCAACACCATTTATTAAAAAGGCTATCTTTACTACATTCTATGCTGTTGCCTCCTTTGTCAAATATTAATAAAGCATAATGTGTTGGGTCCATTTCAGGGTTCTCTGTTCTGTTCCACTGGTCTATATGGCTGTTCTTGTGCCAGTACCAGGCTGTTTTGATTACAGTGGCTTGGTAGTATAACCTGATATTCAATATTGTGATCCCACCTACTTTGTCCTTGTTTTCAAGATTGCTGTGGCTATTTGGGGTTTTTTTTGGTTTCATATGAACTTTTGAAGTATTTGTTCTAGTTCTGTGAAATATGTCACTGGTATATTGATGAGGATAGCATTGAATCTATAGATTTCTTTCGGTAATATGGACATTTCAATGATGTTAATTCTTCCAATCCATGAACAAGGTATGTGCTTCCACTTTTTTATATCTTCCTCTATTTTTTTTTTTTTTCAATGACCTGTAGTTTTTCACGAACAGGTTCTTTACTTCTAGGTTAATTTTATTCCTAGGTATCTTAATTTTTTTTTTTGCCACAATAATAAATGGGATTGTTTTTTAGTCTCTCTTTTTGTGATTCATCATTGGTGTATAAGAATGCCATTGATTTCTTGATGTTAATTTTGTATTCTGCTACTTTGCCAAATTCATTCATTAAGACTAGTAGATTTTTAATGGAGTCCTTAAGGTTTTTTATGTATAATATCATGTCATCTGCAAATAATGAGAGTTTCACTTCCTTTTTTGTAATTGAGATCCCTTTTATTTTTCTTCCTGTTTGATTGCTGTGGCTAAGACTTCCAGTACTATGTTAAATAAGAGTGGCAATAGTGGGCATCCCTGTCTTATTCCTGTTCTTACGGAAAATGCTTTTAGTTTTTGCCCACTGAGTATGATGTTGGCTGTAGGTCTTTCATATATGGTCTTTATTATGTTGAAATATGATCCCTCTATTGCCACATTGCTAAGCGTTTTTATCAGAAATGGGTGCTGAATTTTGCCAAATGCTTTTTCTGCATCTATTGATGTGATTATGTGGTTTTTATTCTTTCTTTTGTTTATGTGGTGTATCACATTTATTGACTTGCAAATATTCTACCACCCTGCATCCCTGGGATGAATCCCACTTGGTCATGGTGAGTAATTTTTTTGATGTATTGCTGGATTCGATGTGCTGGTATTTTGTCCAAGATTTTGGCATCTATGTTCATCAGGGATATTGGCCTGTAGTTTTCTTTCTTTGTAGTGTCTTTTTCTGGTTTTGGAATTAGAATTATGCTGGCTTCATAGAATGAGTTTGGAAGTCTTTCTTTTTCTTGAATTTTTTGAAATATTTTGAGAAGAATGAGTGTTAGTTCTTTTTTTAATGTTCAAAATAACTTCCCCTTGATGCCATCCAGGCCTTGGTCTTTGTTTGCTGGGAGAGTCTTGATTACCACTTCAATTTCCTTAGTTGTTATTGGTCGGTTCAAGTTTTCTATCTCTTTCCGGTCCAGCGATAGAAGACTGTGTTTCTAGAAATTTATCCATTTCCCTTAGATGGTCGAATTTGTTGCCATATAATTGTTCAAAATAGTTGTTAACAATCTTTTGTATTTCTGTGGTGTCAGTTGTTACTTCTCTCTCATTTCTGATTTTGTGTATTTGGGTCCTCTCTCTTGTTTCTTGTTGACT
Source organism: Molossus molossus (assembly GCF_014108415.1). NCBI lineage: Eukaryota > Metazoa > Chordata > Mammalia > Chiroptera > Molossidae > Molossus > Molossus molossus. The sequence goes on from NW_023425399.1 coordinate 45,653,546, forward strand.
CCAGAAAAGGGTCCATCAGTATTGTTTATCTTTTCGAAAACCCAGCTTGTTGTTTCATTGATCCTTTGAATTTTTCTTTTGGTCTCTATGTCATTTATTTCTCCTCTTATCTTTACTATTTCCTTCCTTCTTGAACTTGTAGAGATTTAGTTTGTGTCCTAACATGAGGTCTATCTTTGATAATGTCCCATGTGCACTTGAGAAGAATGTGAATTCTGTGGTCTTGGGGTGAAATACTCCGTAGATATCTATAAAATCCATTTGATCTAGTGCTTCATTTGGAGTCTGTGTTTCCTTGCAATTTTTTTGTCTAGAGGATCTATCCAGTGATGGGAGTGGGGTATTGAATTCCCCTGCTATGATTGTATTGGTGTCGATTTCTCCTTTGAAGTCTTCAGAAAAATTTTTTTTTAAATCTTTATTGCTGAATGTAAATGTATTATAGATGTTCCACATTTTTCCCCCATTGACCCCTCCTCCCCACTCCTGCTCCCCTCCCGCCTTTTTCCACACTATTGTCTGTGTCCATTGGTTATGCATATAAGTTCTTTGGTTTATTTCTTCCCACCCCACCAACCCCTTTCCCTTTGAGGTTTGTCAGTCTAGCAATGAATTTGTACTCCTTAATCTCTTCACCTTTTTCTCCCATCCCCCCAACCACCCTCCCAACTGGCAACCAACAAAATTTTCTCTCTATCTATGAGAATGTTACTGTTCTACCTGTTCATTTTATTTGTAGATTCCATTGTCGATAGATATGTATTTATTGCCATTTTGTTTGTTCGTATATTTTGTCTTTTTCTTCAAAAAGACCCTGCATCATTTCATATAATAACTGTTTGGTGGTGATGAACTCCTTTAACTTTTTCTTGTCTGGGAAAGTCTTTATATGTCCATCGATTCTAAATGACAGCTTTGCAGGATAGAGTAATCTTGGTTGTAGGATCTTGGTTTTCATCACTCTGAATAATTCTTGCCACTCCCTTCTGGCCTGCAAAGTTTCTTGTGAGAAATCAGCTGACAGCCTAATGGGAACTCCCTTGTAGGTAACTAACTGCTTTTCTCTTGTATTTTTAAGATTCTCTCTTTGTCTTGAACCTTTTGCATTTTGATGATGATGTGTCTTGGTGTGGGCCTCTTGGGGTTCATCTTGTTTGGGACTCTCTGTGCTTCCTGGACTTGTATGTCTGTTTCCTTCACCAAGTTAGGAAAGTTTTCTGCCATTATTGTTTCAAACAGGTTTTCAATTTCTTGTTCTTGCTCTTCTCCTTCTGGCACCCCCACGATGTGAATGTTGGCACGCTTGAAATAGTCGTAGAGGCTCCTTACACTGTCCTCATTTTTTTGGATTCTTTTTTCTTTTTGCTGTTCTGATTGGGCATTTTTTTGCTTCCTTATATTCCAAATCAATGGTTTGATCCTTGGATTTACATACTCTACTATCGAATCTGTGTAAATTATTCTTTATTTCAGTTAATGCCTGCTTCAATTCTAACTGTGCATTCATGATTTCTCATTGGTCCTTTTTTATGCTCTTGAGGCCCTCCCTAAGTTCACTGAGGTTCTCACTAAGTTCATTGAGCATCCTTATAAGCAGTATTTTGAACTCAGCATCTGTTAGGTTGCTTATCTCCATTTCGCTTAGTTCTTTTCTTGGGGTTTTGTTCTGTTCTTTCATTTGGGACCTGTTTCTTTGTCTCCTCATTTTGGCTGCCTCCTGTGTTTGTTTCAGTGTATTACTTAATGAGAGGTATGGGGCTACCTGAGACCAGATGCCGCTCGTTTGAAAGAATTTAGGAAAACCTGAAGCAGGATCCAAGACAGGCCAATCCTATGGTTAAGCAAGTGGCAACAGCTTGGGTGGGCCTAAAAGTTGGGTTGGGTGGGGCAGGGCGGGGCTGCAGGGAGTAACCAGGGCGGGGTTACCAGTGTGAGCCAGGTTGCTGGAGTCCCAGATATGGCTTCTGCCAGCCGCCCCAGGGAAGGGCTCACCAAAGAAACAAAGGCCTCTGACAGCACGTTTGTCCTGGAGAAAACCCCCTCTCCAGCCCTCGCTCCAGTGCCAAACAGCTCAGTTCTTTCCTGTGTGTCTCTGGCGCCCCTCAAGCTGCCTCCCCTCCAAGCTTAGAGGGAGAGAGTCTGATAAGTTTGCACGCAGGCCCTTTAAAAAGCTGCCTGGGGCACCAGCCACGTCAGCTTCCCTGAGCCTCAGTTCCCACTGGTTTTTCCAGCCAGAAGTTATTAGGACTTCTCTTCCTGGCACTGGAACCCTAAGGGGGGCACCTGGTGTGGGATGGGGACCCCTTAGTCCTCAGGAAGGACCTTCCCAGCCGAGGTATCCTCCTGATTTTTATCCGCCACACTTGGGTGCGGGACCAGCCCGTCACGCCGCTGCCCCTCGTGCCTTCGCCCCTCCTACCCGTCTGAATGTGGCTGCTGTTTTAATTTCGTAGTTGTAGGACTTCCATTCAGCTTGATTTCAGGCGGTTTTGAATGATGGTTGTTCTGTAGTTTAGTTGTAACTTTGATGTGGTTGTGGGAGGACGCAATACCGCGTTTACCTATGCCGCCATCTTAACCGGAAGTCTCTCGAAAATTTTTAATATATTTTGGTGCCCCTATATTGGGTGCATATATGTTTATCAAGGTTAATCTTCCTGTTGGATAGATCCTTTCAATATTATGTAGTGGTCTTCTTTGTCTCTAGTTATGGACTTCATTTTGAAATCTACTTTATCAGATATGAGTATTGCTACCCAGCTTTTTTTCCCTTCCATTTGTTTGGAATTTTTTTTTTCCATCCCTTCACCTTCAACCTATGTAAGTCTTTTGTTGTGAGGTGGGTTTTTTGTAAACAACATATAGATGAGTCATACTCCCTTATCCAATCAGCTACTCTGTGTCTTTTTATGGGAGCATTCAATCCATTTACATCTAAGGTGATTATTAATATGTACTTTTTATTGCCATTTTTGTTGAGTGTGGTTATATTTTTCTTCCTATTTCTCCTGCTAATCACAGCAGTCCTTTTAACATTTCTTGCAGTGCTGGTTTGTATTCCCTTAGCCTTTTTTCTTTTTGTCTGGGAAGCTCTTTATTTGACCTTCCATTTTGAATAATAGCCTTGCTGGGTAGAGTAGTGTTTGATTCCGATCATTGTTTATCATGATCTTGATTACTTCATGCCACTCCCTTCTGGCCTGTAGTGTTTCTTGTGAGAAGTCAGTTGAGAGCCTTATGGGGTTTCCTTTGTAGGTAACCTGTTGCTTATCTCTTGCTGCCTTTAGGATTCTCTCCTTGTCTTTAATTTTTGACATTTTAATTACTATGTGTCTTGTTGTGGACCTGTTTTGGTTCTCCTTACTCGGGGCTCTCTGTGCTTGTACTTATACAGTGATACCTCGGTTCTCGAACGCCTTGACTTTCGACCAAATTGGTATTCGGCCAGGAGATTCGAGAAACTTTTGTCTTGGAATCCGAACAAATATTTGGAACTCGAACTTCCGAGATGAGCCGAGTTGAGCCGAATGGCATTCATTCGGCCCAGCGCGCCTTGCTTGCGTCATCAGTGTGAGTGCAGAGAGAGAGAGTCACGCTTTGTGGAGAGAGTCACGCTTTACACTGAATTTAACCCTTAGACATACTGTACACTTTTATTTCTTGTTGAGACTTATGTTTTTCTACATATTATATACAAATTAGGCCAGTAAATAGGCATTTTCTGGGGCTTGGAACGAATTAATCCAGTTTCCATTATTTCCTATTGGGTTTCATTGCTTCGGTTCTTGAACAATTTGGTTCTCGACCATCCTCCTGGAACGAATTATGTTCGAGAACCGAGGTAGACAACCGAGGTATGTCTTTTCCTTCACCACATTAGGGAAGTTTTCTGTCATTATTTTTTCAAATATATTCTCTAATCCTTGCTCATTTTCTTCTTCTTCCATGACTCCTATGATGCAAATATTATTATGTTTCCAGTTGTCCCACAGTTCTCTTAAGCTATCTTCCTGTTTTTTAATTATTTTTTCCTTTTGGTTTTCTGATTGGTTGATTTTTTTCTACCCTGTCTTCTAATTCACTGATCTGGTCCTCCACTTCCTCTACTCTGTGTTCTTTATTTCTGCTATGTCATTCTTTATTACTTTTTGGTGGTTTTTAATTTCCCTTTGGTTGTTTTTCAAAGTTTCTATGTCTTTACTCATGGTGTTCATGTCCTTACTCATGATGCTGAGCTTCGTCATGATCGTGGCTCTGTATTCTAGCTCTGTTAACTTGCTTAACTGCATTTCATTTATCTCATCTTCAGTAGAGGTCTCTTGTTCTTTCATTTGGGATTTGTTTCTTTGTTTCACCATTTTAGTTATCTCAGTGGGTATTAGAGCCTGCCATATTTTCCCTGTAGTTGTTGGTGTTCTGCTGTTTGTGGTTCCCTCGTGTGGGTGTAAGGGAGGACCCACGTTAAACACCCCTGTCAAGTCTTACTTTCCTAGGTAGTGTTGCAAACCCACAATAGGTTCAGTTATCCTCCAGTTTTTTGCCTGGAGGCTATCAGTAGTGGTTACTTGAAGAGCCTTGCATTCACTCAGTTGAATGAAAAACTCCCTCAGGTGTTCAGGATAAGGGGATTTCCCAAGGGTGGGGCAGATGCTGGTTGTTAATGAGCCTCAATTTGCATTTTAATGGCCCAAAGGTGATATTGAATCTCCGAGGGAGGGGCTGGCACCTCTTCCCAGAGCCCTGGGAAGGAGGAGTAAGATGACTACTGTTCTGTGTGGCCACAACTCAGCAAAAGGTCTGAGCACCCTCCAAATCCTGAGTGTCCCCCCTGTTCCAGTCCAGTCCGCCCTCCTTCTGCTGGGGGGCAAGGTGAGGGGCTGTGGCTATTGTAGCACTCTGTTCAGTCTCTGCACTGTGGAGCTGCTTGGGAGTTTTTCCCCAAGGGTGCTGATCACACAGCTAAGACTGATGCTGTCCATGGACTCTCAGCCCCCCTCTTGCACCTCCAAAATCCTACCAGGATTGATCAGTGTCCCTGGTTATATGGACCTCACAAGCTGCTTTTCTGTTGCTTTTTCCCAGTGATTTGTCTTTATTTTAGTTGTAATTCCAGTTTCGTCCTGGGCGATGGTCTGTGTAGCTTCCATTCACTCTGCCGCCAATTTTAATCAGTATGTGCAGTTTTATGTACTCAGGGGAATCATCTGAGTTTGGTGGGAGTCAAATTTTCTCAGATGAATTAAACTTCCAACAAATAATCTCAATCTGGAAGCTTGGAGCAATCTGCTTCCCTTTTCATATTCCCAAGGTCTTCCCAAGTGTCTACTATAGTGTCGGCTTCATTCACTACGTCAGAGCCTACTCAAGTCCAATGTTTTTTTAATGTTTTCTACTGAATGTTCTATGCATTGTTGAAAGTAGTATATGGAAGTCCCCTTCTATTATTGTATTTTTGTTGATTTCTCATTTCACATCTGTTAGTATTTGCTAAATATATTTAGGTGTTCTGATGTTGAATGCTTATATATTTAGAATTGTTATATCCTTTTAACAAATTGACACTTGTATCATTATATAATAACCTTCTATATCTCTTTTTACAGTTTTTGACTTAAAGTTTATTTCATCTGATGTAAGTATAGCTACCTCTGCTTTCTTTTGGTTTCCATTTGCATGATATATCTTTTTGCATCCCTATACTTTGAGCCTAGGTAAGTGCTTGAAGCTGAAGTGATTCTCTTGTAGACACCATATGGTGGGTCTTGTTTTTTTAAAAATCCATTCTATGCCTTTTTAAACAAATATTTTGGGGGTTTTTTTTATTGATTTTAGAGAGAGAGGAAGGGGAGGGATAGAGAGATAGAAACATTGATGAGAGAGAATATCTATTGGCCACCTCCTGCATGCCCCGCACTGGGGATCAGCCAGCAACCTGGGCATGTGCCCTAACCAGAAATCAAACCAATGACCTCTTGGTGCATGGGTCGACGCTCAACCACTGAGCCTCACTGGCTGGGCTATTCTACTCCTTTTAATTCAAGCATGTTCCATTTATACTTGTTTATTGTTTTCTGGTTGTTTTGTAATTCCTTTTTTCCCTTTTTACCTCTTGGGCTGCCTTCCTTTATGAATTTACAATTTATCATACTGGTATACTTTGATTCCTTTCCCATAAAAATTTTTTTTCAATCACAGTTTACATTTAATATTATTATGTATTAGTTCCAGATATATAGCATAGTGGTTATATACTTTGCAATGTGTTTTCCTGATCTTTCCAGAACCTACCTCGTAACATAAACAATCATTACATTATTTTTTACTTTAGTTTCTATGCTATACTTTACATCCCCATGACTATTTTGTACCTACCAAACTTTGCTTTTTAATTCCTCCCCCTTTTTCACCCAGCCTCCCAAACTTCCTCCCTCTGGGAGTATCTTTGTATTCTCTATGAATGAATGTTTCTGTTTTGTTCACTTACTTATATTGTCCTTTGGATTCCACATAGAAGTAAAATTATATGGTATTTGTCTTTCTCTGACTGATTTTTGTTTTATTATTATTTGCAATTTTTATTAATTTATTTTTGTTACAGATGTTTCTCCATTTCTCCCCCTAGACACTTGCCTCCCCATCTTGTCACACCCCCACCATTGCTGCCTATGTCCATTGGTTATACATACATGCATATAAGTTCTTTGGTTTATTTTATCCATCCCACCCAACCTCCTCCTCTGAGGCTTTTCAGTCTAAATCATACTCCTTTCGATGTCTCTGGGTCTACCCTATTCCTCAGACTGTTATGTTCATTATATTCCACAAATAACTGAGGTCGTGTGATATTTGTCTTTCTCTATTTGGCTTATTTCTCTTAGCATAATACTCTCCAGTTCCCTCTATGTTGTTTCAAAGGATAAGCGATCTTTTTTTGTATAGCTGCATAGTGTTTCATTGTGTATATGTACCACAGCTTTTTTTATCCACTTATCTATTGATAGGCACTTGGGTTGTTTCCAGATCTTAAAATTGTAAATAATACTGCTATGAACGTAGGGGTACATATATTCTTTCTGATTGGTGTTTCAGACTTCTTAGGATATATTCCTAGAAGTGGGATCACTGGGTCAAATGACAGTTCAATTTTTAATTTTTTGAAAAAACACCATATTGTTTTTTATAGCGGCTGCAGCAGTCTGCATTCCCACCAGCACTGTACTAGAGTCCCTTTTTCTCCAGAACTTGTTGTTTGATGATTTGTTGATGGCAGCCATTCTGGCAGGTGTGAGGTGATACATCATCGTTGTTTTAATTTGCATCTCTCTGATGATTAGTGATGTTGAGCGTTTCTTCATATGCCTCCTGGCCATTTGTATGTTCAGTTTGAAAAGGTCTGTTTAGGTCCTCTGCCCATTTTTTAATTGGGTTCTTTGTCTTCCTTTTGTTGACTTGTATGAGTACTCTATATATTTTGGAAATTAACCCCTTATCTGATGTATCATTGACAATTATGCTCTCCCATATAGTGGGTTCCCTTTCCATTTTGATGGTTGTTTCCTTTACTGTGCAGAAGCTTTTGAGTTTGATGTAGTCCCATGTATTATTTTTTTCCTCTGTTTCTCTTGCCTTAGGCATTGTACCAATGAAAATTCTGCTGTGTATGATGTCTGAAATTTTGTTGCCTACATTTTGTTCCAGGATTTTTATGGATTCGCAAGTCACATTTAAGTCTTTTATCCTTTTTGAGTTTATTCTTATGTATGGTTTAAGTTGGTGTTCTGGTTTCATTTTTTTGCATGCAGCTGTTCAATTTTCTGAACATCATTCATTAAAAAGGCTATCTTTCCTCCATTGTATGCGCTTGTCATCTTTGGGAAATATTAATTGAGCATAATTTTTTGGATAAATTTCTGGATTCTCTGTTCTGTTTCATTGATCTACATACTTGTTCTTGTGCCAGTACAAGGCTGTTTTGATTACAATGGCTTTGTAGTATAACCCAGTATTCGGTATTGTGATCCCTCCTACTTTTTTCTTCTTTTTTAAGATAGCTGTGGTTATTCAGAGTCTTTTTTGGTTCCATATAAACTTTTGGAGCATTTGTTCTAGTTACATAAAATATGTCACTGGTATTTTAATGGGGATTGCATTGAATCTACAGGTTGCTTTGGGTAGTATGGACATTTTAATGATGTTAATTCTTCCAATCCATAAACAAGGTATATGCTTCTACTTTTTAATATCCTCCTTTTTTATTTTTTCAATGTCTTGTAGTTTTCTGAGAACAGATCCTTTACTTCTCTGGCTAAGTTTATTTCTAAGTATCTTAGTTTTTTTGTTGCAATGGTAAATGGGATTTTTTTTTTCAGTTTCTCTTTCTGTGAGTTCATTATTGATGTATACGGATGCCATTGATTTTTTTATGTTATTCTGATTCCTGCTACTTTACCAAATTCATTTATTAGCTCTAGTAGATTTTTGATGCAGTCTTTAGTGTTTTCTATGTATAATATCATATCATCTGTAAATAATGACAGTTTCACTTTCTTCTTTCCTATTTAGATTCTTTTTATTTTTTTCTTCATGTGTAATTGCTGTGGCTAAGACTTCCAGTACTATGTTAAATAAGAGTGGTGAAAGTGGGCATCCCTGTATTGTTCCTATTCTTAAGGAAAATAATTTTAGTTTTTGCTCATTGAATATAATATTGTCTGTAGGTTTTTCACACATGGCCTTTATTGTGTCAAGATATGATCCCTCCATTCCCACTAGTTGAGCATTTTTTATCAGAAATGGGTGCTGGGTTTTTTTTGTGTGTGTGAAATATAATGAACAATATAACCTGATGAACCAAAAGACCAGAGACATCAAAAGGAGTATGGTTCAGACTGACAAACCTCAGAGGAGGTGGCAGTGGGGATGGATGAGATAAACCAAAGAATTTATATGCATGTATGCATAAGCAATGGACATAGACAACAATGCTGGGGGGTGAGGGGCGTGAAGAGGAGAAAGATGTCTAGGGGGGAAATAGGAGAAACATCTGTAACAAAAATAAATTAATAAAAATTGAAAAAATAATAACAAAATAAAACCAAATTTTATTTCCAAAAAGAAATGGGTGCTGGATTTTGTCGGATGCTTTTTCAGCATCTATTAATATGATCATATGGTTTTATCTTTCATTTTGTTTCTGTGGTGTATCACATTTATTGATTTGTGAATATTGTACCAGCCTTGCATCCCTAGCATGAATCCCACTTGGTCATGGTGAATAATTTTTTTAATGTATTGCTGGATCTGATTTGCTAATATTTTGTTAAAGATTTTGGTATCTATATTCATCAGGCATAATGGCCTGTAGTGTTTCTTCTTTGTAGTGTCTTTATCTAGTTTGGAAATTGGAATTATGCTGGCCTCATAAAACAAGTTAGGAAGTCTTCCTTCCTCTTTAATTTCTTTGAAACAGATTAAGGAGAATGGGTATTAGATTTTCTTTGAATGTTGGGTAAAACTCCCCCATGAAAACTTCTAGGCCTGTACTTTTGTTTGCTGGGAGATTCTTGATTACATCTTCAATTTCCTTAGTTGTATCTTGTCTGTTCAAGTTTTCTACATATTCTTGGTTCAGTTTGGGGAGATTATGTGTTTCTAGAAATTTGTCCATTTCACCTAGATTGTCCAATTTGTTGGCATATACTTGTTCATAGTATTTGTTAAGGATCCTTTGTATTTCTTTGGTATCAATTGTTACCTCTCCTCGTTCATTTCTAATTTTGTTTATTTGCATCCTCTCTATTTGTTTTTTGGTGAGTCTGGCTAGGGGTCCATCAATCTTGTTTATTTTTTCTAAGAACCAGCTCTTTGTTTTATTCATCTTTTGAATTATTTTTTTTTTGTCACTATGTCATTTATTTCTGCTCTGACTTTTACTTTTTCTTTTCTTCTACTTACTCTGGGTTTTTCTTTTTGTTTACTTTCTAGTTCTTTACATTTTAGGGTTATACAGTCATTTTGGAATTATTCTTGTTTCTTGAGGTAGGCCTGTAGTGCTATGAACTTTCCTCTCAGGACTGCTTTCGCTGCGTCCCATAGATTATGTGTTGTTCTGTGTTTATTTTCATTGGTTTCCAGGAAGTTTTCCATTTCTTCTTTGATCTCCTTAGTAATCCATTTATTGTCTAATAACATGCTATTTAGCCTCCATGTGTTTAAATATTTTTGCTGTAATTGATTTCTTGTTTCATGTCATTGTGATGTGAGATGATTTCAATCTTCTTGAACTTGTAGAGTCTTGGTTTGTGTCCTAACATGTGGTCTATCTTTGAGAATGTCCCATGTGCTCTTGAGAAGAATGTGAATTCTGTAGTTTTGGGGTGTAATTCTCTGTAGATATCTATTAAAGCTATTTGATCTAGTGCATGATTTAGTGTCTCTCCTTTCTTGTTAATTTTCTGTCTAGAGAATTTATCCAGTAATGTCTGTGGGGTGTTGATGTCTCCTGCTATGATTGTATTTCTGTTGATTTCTCCTTTAAAGTCCTCCAGAAGTTTTAAAATGTATTTTGGTGCTCCTATGTTGGATGCATATATGTTTACCAAAGTTATCTCCTCTTGTTGAATAAATTTTTTCAATATTATGTAGTGACCTTCTTTTTCTTTTATTATGGCCCTTGTTTTGAAGTCTATCTTATGAGATATGAGTATTGCTACCCCAGCTTTTTCTTTTTTCTCTCCATTTGCTTGGAAAATTTGTTTCCATCCCTTAACTTTCAACCTATGTGAATATTTTGTGAGTTGGGTCTCTTTTTAACAACATATATATGAATCTTGTTTTCTTATCCATTCAGCTACGCTGGGGCTTTTGATCGGAACATTTAATCCATTTACATTTAAGGTTATTATTGATATGTACTTATTTATTGCCATTTTTGTTTATTCTGGTTATGTTTCTCTTCCTTTTTCTTCTGCTTATTACAACAGTACTTTTAACATTTCTTGCAGTGTTGGTTTAGTGTTAATATATTCACTTAGCCTTTTTTTTTTTTTTTTTGGTCTGTGAAGCTCTTTATTTTACCTTCTATTTTCTTGTTGCTGTTGTTGTTATTTTACTTTAAAGCTATTCATTAAGTATTTCCCTCAATTTTGTATAATCATCATTACTGTTTGAACTATTAGTGTCATCATAAATAGAAGTGTTTCTTAATAAAGATAATATCATACTATCTTTATCATTAATAAAGATATCATGTCCACAATGTCTTTTTTGGGATTGTCTTCCAAATCAGTCTGTATTGGTCCAACTTCTGCTAGCTTCCATTCAAGTTCTTCTAGCTTGAGATTTATCCCTTCACATTCTATAATTCCAATGAATTTGCCTTTTATCTGACCATTTTTATAAACAAAAATTGTTGGTAAACAGTTTTCATGGTAGTGTTGAATACAGCTATTCACAATGGCTTTAACAAATTTAGTTTCCAGAAACTTCCTTGCTAGAAGACCAAGATGCTGGTTAACCAACAAACACACATTGGTATGCTTGATCTGTATAGATGAATCATAACCTACACATTTTTGTCTTCATTTGTGACTTCATTCACATACTGATTTCCAGAAATTTCTCTTAATTCTAAATTTTTGTATTTTCTTAAGATCTTTCCATTCCTGTAACCACTTTTCCCTACATGTTTCAATAGCTCCCATATCTTCATCATCAAATTCATCTTCAGCTTCCTTCAACCGTGCAAGAGTCATCTTTTCATATCATTTAACCATTGTTTCTTTCTGTAAACGTAAAACCATTTCTTCAATTTCATCTTTTGTCTCTTCTTTTGGAGGATGAATGCCCAAATCTCTTAAAATTTTATTCCATTCTGTATCTTCATTTGGATCCTGAATGATATTCAGCCTCAACCTTCAGGGAACAGTGTCCCTGGCCCCTACCCCTGTCATTGTCTGACCCCCTCAGGCAAGAGCCAGGAACTCCTGCCTCAGAGGCCTTCTCCAGGCAGGAAGAGAACCGCAGCAGGGTTAGCAGTTTCCTCTACCAACCCAGAGGAGGAGGGGGAACTCACCTTCTATTTTGAATGATAGCCTTGCTGGGTAGAGTAGTCTTGGATTCAGGTGCTTGTTTTTCTTTGCCTTAATTACCTTATGCCATTACCTCCTGGCCTGTAGTGTTTCTTTTGAGAAGTCAGCTAATAGCCTTATGGGGATTTCTTTGTAGGTAACCTGTTGCTTATCTCTTGCTGCCTTTAGGATTCTCTCTTTGTCTTTAATTTTTGACATTTTAATTGTTATGTGTCTTGGCGTGGGTCTTTTTGGGTTCTTCTTACTTCATGCGTTCTGTGCTTCTTGACCTTGTATGCCTTTTTTCTTTACCAAGCTAGGAAAGTTTTCTGTCACTACTTCTTCAAATATATTCTCTAACCCTTGCTCATTTTCTTTTTCTTCTGGCACTCCTATGATGTGGATGTTGCTACATTTCATATTATCCCACTGTTCTCTTAAGCTGTGTTTCTCTTTTTTAATTGTTTGGGTTTTGTTTTTGTTTTTTTCTTTTTCTTTTTGGTTCTCTGAGTGGATGATTTTTTCCTACCCTATCTTCTAATTCACTGATCCAGTTCTCGGCTTCCTCTATTTTCTGGTTGTTCCTTCCAATGAGTTCTTTATTTTGGCTATATCATTCTTCATTTCCAATTGGTTGGTTTTCAATGTTTCTATATCTTTACTCATGCTGTTCAGCTTCCTCATAATTATTACCCTGAACTCTACCTCTGATATCTTGCTTAATTCCATTTTATTTATCTCTTCTCCTATAGAATTATCTTGTTCTTTCATTTGGGATTTGTTTTGTTTGTTTGTTTTTGTTCTTTTTCTCCATTTTGGCTGTCTCAGTGGGTTTTGAAGCCTGCCAAATTTTCCTTGTGGCTGTTGGTGTTCAGCTGGTCGTGGTTTTCTCTACTGGATTTGAAAATAATATGGGAGGACCTGCGTTAAACACCACTGTCAAGTATTACTTTCCTGGGTACATTTTCAAGCCAAGGAAAGGTTCAGTCTCCTCTAGCTTTTTACCTGAAGTCTATTAGTCTCAGTTGCTAGATGAGCCTTGATTTGTACTCCTTAGCTGAATAAAAAATCCCTCAGGTGTAAGAGTATTTCCAGCTGGTGGGGCACTTGCTTGCTATCAGAATCTACATGTTAATGAGCTTCAATTTGTATTTCTCTGGCCTGGTGGTATTGAATTCTTGAGGGAGGGGCTGTGGCTTCTCCCTGGGGCACTGAGAAGGGGCTCTTTGAGTAATATCGATACTGTTCTGTGAAGGAGTGATTCAGCACAAAACTCCCAGTATCCTCCCCTCTAGCTCTCTCCTGAGCCAGAAGCCCCAGACTCTCTTCACACAGTTCCAGTCCAGTATGCTCTCTCTCTGCAAGAGCCCAAGGTGAGTGCTATAGCTGATTTGGTACTTTTTAAAACCCCAACTTTCTCAGCAGGTGGCACACACAGCTAATTCAGCTGTCTGCTGCTGTCTGTGGGCTTGCAGCCCACATTCACGTGTCTTCACAGTTCCTACCGGGCTCAATTTGACATTCTCTTTCTGTCTCTAGTTATATGGGTTCTCACCAGCTGCTTTTCAGTTGTTTTTTCCTAATTATTTCTCTTTATTTTTGTTGTAATTCCAGTTTGGGCTTGGGGGATGGTCTATGTAGCTTCCACTCACTCCACTACCATTTTTCCTTTCCCATTTTCAGTTTTAAAAAATTATGCTGAGTAAAACAACCAGATACACAAGAATGTATTGCTGTATGATTACATTCAATTGTAGTTTGTTGTGGTTACCTCAAAGAAGGAGTATTAACTAAAAATAGAAAATTTTCTGAGATGGTAAAAATGTTTTATATAATAATTAGCAGTTACACATAAACACATAAAATTCCACCAACATGAGTACTTATAATTTACGCATTTTATAATATGTCAGTTTTTCCCTCATTGAAATAAAAGGCAAAGCCTCTGATATTGGGTTATAAAACTCAGCTAGGGCAAATAGACAAAAAGAAAACAGGTAAAAATTATCAATATTGGAAAAGAAGAAGTAAAACTATCTCTATTTCCAGATGACAAGGTATTATATATAGACAACCCTAATAAATGTGTAGGAACACTATTAGAACTAATAAACAAGTTCAACATGGTTATGGACTACAAAATCAATATAGAAGTATCAATTGTATTTCTCTACATTAACAATGAAAATTCAAAAGTGAAGTTAAGAAAATAATTTTAACAATTTTATTTACCATAGCATCAACAAGAATAAAATATTTAGTGATAAACTTAACAAAGGAAGTAAAAGACTTATGCACTGAAAACTGTAAAACAGTTTTGAAAGAAGTCTAAAATAAATAAAGACATCTATGTTTATGATTTAGAAGGCTTAATATTGTTAAGATGGCAATACTCTTTAAATTGATTCAAATCTGTGTTCAACATGTTCCCTATCAAAATCCCAGCTGGTTTTTGAAAAATTGAAAAGTTGACTCTAAAGTTCATATGAAAATGCAAAGGACCAAAAATAGTCAAAACAATCTTGGAAAAGAATAACAAGCTTGGAGGACCCACACTTTCATATTTCAAAACTGGGGTAATTCAAGACCGTATGCAACTAGCATAAGGATATAAATACAGATCAATGGAATAGAGTTGAGAGTCCAGAAATAAGTCCTTACTTTTATGGTGAATTTATTTTTTTGAAGATTAGTAAGACCATTCAATGAGGAAAAGAATAGTCTTTTGAATAAATGGTGCTGGGGCAACAGGATAGTCATATGAAAAAGCATGAATTTAAGCCCCTACTACACACCATATACAAAAATTACCTCAAAATGGTTTATAGATCTATATGTAAGAGTAAAAACTATAGAACTCAGAAAAAAATGTGTAACATTAGACTAGGCAATGGTTTCTTTTAAATGACATCAAAAGCACAATCAAATTAAAAGTACATATATTAAACTTTGTCAAAATTAAAAATGATTGTGCTTCAAAGGACATTGTCAGAAAAATTAAAATATAACCTACAGAATGAGAAAATACTTGCAAATTACATTTCAGCTAAGAGTCTAGTATCCAGACACCTATCTCTAAATACAGTCACTTCAAGATACTTGGGGTTAGAACTTCAACATGTTAATTTTGGAGGAATACTATTCAGCCCCTAACACACAGATAAGAAGGCAAACAAAATCCTCAGGGGCTTGCCCAGCCGCTGTGACTCAGTGGATTAAGTGTCGTCCCATGGAATGAGAGGCACAAATTTTATTCCTGGTTGAGGCACATGCCTGGGTTGTGGGCTCAATCCCCATCGGTGGGCATGCAGGAGGCAACTGATCAATGTTTCTCTCTCACATCAATGTTTCTATTTCTCCCCCCTCCTCTCTCTCTCTAAAAAATCAATATAAACATATTGTTGAAAAATTTTTTTAAATCCTCAGGGACCAAAACAAAGTAAAATCAGTAATCCAGAAACATAATCAAGCATTGAAACTATCAGCTCACCTAAGGCTAGATATCACAACCTGGTAGAAAAAGCTTTCATTTCGATGACTTTCTATAGAGACAGAAGGCATGGCCCATACTAGATGGGGAATAGAAACACTTCACATAAAATAGCATCTCCCCAAAGGTCACACACTAGTAAAAAAAAAAAAAAAGGTAAACCAGAAAAATAATTATTTCCATTATTTCACCAACAATCTTTGTACAACCCAGTATTAACACGAGGTTTGGTCCTGAATTTATACTTCCTTGATAAGGTTAAGGTGTCCACATGTGAACCCTGCAGGTTGACCTTCCAAGAAAAAGACTGCCTCCCAAGCATTTTTAGGGCCCTTGGACGCAGGGTCTGATGTGATTATGATAGCCAATAAATCAAAGCATCATCATGAAATCCCTATTAGTTTGGAACAGGTATAAGTAGAGCTCTGGTGAGGCTCTCAGTGGGTCCATTGGATCCATGGACTTATTTAATGGTATAGAATAGATGTATTTGGTAGTTGGCACAACCCCCATATTGGTTCTTCTGTCTATGGTGTGCCAAGTGAAATAGCCTCTTCTTTTTTTTATCCTCATCCGAGGACACTTTTTCGTTTTTTGTTCAGATAGAGTGGGAGGGAGAGAGAGAGAGGAAAAAACATCAACATGAAAGGGACACATCGAGTGGTTGCCACCTGCACAACCCAACCAGGGCCGGGGACAAACTGCAACCAAGGTACATGCCCTCAGCGGGAACCAAACCCGGGTCTCTCTGGACCGCAGGCCAACGCTCTAACCACTGAGCCAAACCAGCCAGGGCAAAATAGCCTCTTCTTAAATAGCCCCCTCTGTTCTTAAGAGTTACATGAGAAACAATATCATATTCTGGAGGAATGGCATAAATTATTGTCATTCTTAAAGATCTAAGGGAAGGAAAGTTTTTCACCATTACATCCTATCTAGTTCACCAATCTGGTCCTACCAAACCAAGACAGATGCTGGAGGATAATGGTGAATTAAATGCAAATGGAATCAAGTCACAACTGTTCCAGATGTGGTATTTTACAGAAGTTTAATGTGCTTCAGATAAGTGGTTTGGAGGAGATTTTCTTTTCTATACTTATCAGGAATGAGGACCAGAAGCAGTTTGTATCTACCCATGATAGATAATGGTATGCATTTGCAGTCTTGCCCCATGGCTATGTAAACCCTTCTTCCCTTGGACCTATGATACATAGAAAACTGGACTTGTAGAACATCATGCATTGATGATATTACATTATGGAAACAAATGAGCAAGAAGTGGTGAAACAGAATGAAACACAAACCCTGTGAAGATTCAGGGTTTTTAGGCCCCTCCAAAAGAAAGAACAAATTATTGCATCTCGCACATGCCTGGTAAACATATTCAGTTTCTGGTTAGAAAATATTTCTGGTGGGAAAATATTCCACACCTGGGAATGCATCTTCAACCCACTTAATGAGGGACACAAAATGTTGCGAGCTTTCATGGGGCTCAGAGCAAAGAAGGGCCTGCAGCAGGCCAGGCCAGCCTCTTGGGCCATATAGACTGATACACTTTATGGTATTAGAGACATATGTGGTGGGAAAAGATGCCGAGTGGAGTTTATCTAAATTTAAATAATAAAATTAGGATATAGACTCCAGAGTTCTATAGTAAGTTCATAATATTTGAAGTACAGAATTTTACACCATTCAAAAAATAAAAGAACTGCTCTTCAAAATGTGGTATATGTGTACAATGGAATATTATTCAGCCTTAAAAGAGAAGATAATTCTGATATATGCTATAACAAGATAAACCTTGAGGACAATATGTTAAGTGAAATAAGTCAGATAGAAAGGAAAAATAACGTATCATTTCATTTACATGAGATACCTAAATTTATAGAGACAGAAAGTAGAAAGGCAGTATCCAGGGACAGTGGAAAGGGGAGAATGGGGAGTTATTGGTTAAGGGTATAGAGTTTCAATTTTTCAAGAGGAAAGAGTCCTAGAGAAAGGTGGTTGTGATGACTGCACAACAATATGAATGTACTTAATACCACTGAACTGTACACATGAAAATGGTTAAAATGGTAAATTTTATGTTTTGTGAATTATACCACAATTAAAAAAAAAAAAAAGATTTAGGGAATAACTGCTCTTGGTGGGCTTCTAGGTCCAAACAAAGATTGAGTACCTAACAACGAAGCAAGTAACTCTGCAACCAGAATAGCTCATTTTAAGTGAGGTTCTATGAGACCCACAGAATCTCAAGGAAAGGTGAGCCCACAGTAATTCCTTGTAAGACGAATGTCCTAGATCCAGGATGGAACATGAGCAGATCCAGAGAGCCAAGTAATTACATAAGCAAGTAACCACACTTCTATGTGATCCACCACCAATTTTTCTCCCTAAGCTGATACCTAAACCACATGGTCTCTTATGATCAGCTGACAGAGAAGAAAAAACATGAGACAGGGCTCAAAAATGCATTGACTCAGTATATGGGTAGAAGCAGAAAAAGGATAATAGTTACACTACAGCACCAATGTAAGGTGGCCTTAAAGTCAATGGTGTGAGACAGTCCTCCCAATGAGCAAGTTTGGAGGCAGTACACATGATCATCCACTTTGTGTGGAAAGAAAAGTAGCCAAAGGAAGACTATATAAAACACATGTTGCCCTGACCAGTTTTGTTCAGTGGTTAGAGAATCAGCCCACAGACCAAAGAGTCTTGGGTTTGATTCCGGTCAAGGGCACATACCTCTGTTGTGGTTTGGTCCCTGGCCCTGATTGGGGGTCATGTGGAAGGCAACCAGTCGATATTTCTCTCTCTTTCTCTCTCTCTCTCTCTCTCTCTCTCTCTCTCTCTCAAGATAAATGGAAAAGTATCCTCAGTGAGGATTTTAAAAAAAAACTCATAAAAAGTGGTAAATAATTTAGCTGGTTGGTCGAGTGCCTGGAAGAAGCAATATAAGAAGATGAGAAGCAAATAATTCTAAGATCAAGGCATGTGAATGAACATATTGAAATGAGTATGAAGATATAAAGATTTTCATATCTGTTACAGTCCACCACAGAAAAGACACTAAAAATCAGGTAGACAAAATGATTCAACCATCTACTGTCATCTATCCCAATGTTGGCATAAGAGAGTGTGAACTGAATGGGCATGATGATAGGTATGGGGTCACATAAGCAACATGGGCTTTCACTCACCAAGGCTAATGCTACTACTGAATGTTCAGTGTCAACCACAGGCATCAGTGATCCTATTATGGCATCATCCCCCATGGAAACCAACCAGTCACTTGATAGCAGGTTAATCACACTGGATTCCTTCCACCCTGAAAGGAGTAGCCATTCATCTTGACTAAAGTAAAAATATATTCCAAGTATGACTTTGTCTGTCCTGCCCACAAGGCCTTAGCCAGCACCATGTTTAAAGGGCTTACAGAGTATTTGATCCACCAACACAAGATCCCACATTATGTCACATTGGACCAAAGGGCCCATTTTACAGCAAAGGTGGTCCAGCAGTGGTCTCACACACATGGGATCTACTAGTTCCATTGCATTCAACATTACAAAGAAACTACCAACCTTACAGAGCAGTTAAATGACCCATTCAAGGCACAACCAATGTGCTAAACCTGCAAGAATGGGCCTCTATCCTCCAGAATGTGACCACACCCTAAATCAATGAATATTATATGTATTGTTTTCTCAGTAGGTGATATAAATAGGTATGGGAACCAAGGGGTTAACATAGAAGTGACTCCACACACCATCACATCCAATGATTTATTTGGAGAATTTGCTTCCCATCTCTCCAATTCTGGTTTCCGTGATTCTATACATTTCTGTTCCCAAGCAGGGCAACACTTTCACCAGGGGATGCAAGTGTCCCATTAAATTTTGTTTTATTTTTATTTTTATTGTTGATATTATTATAGATCTCCCCCATTTTCCCTTCTTTGCCCTACTCCAGCCAGACCAAGCCCTCCTCTCTCTGTGGCCCTAATCACATTGTTGTCTGTGTCCATGTGGTATGCATATATGTTCTTTGGTTATTCTCTTCATCTTTTTTTATCCTCTCCACCCCACTCCCCTCCCCTCTGACATATGTCAGTCTGTATCATGTATCCATGATTCTGCTTCTATTTTATTCATCAGTTTATTTTGTTCATTAGATTCCACATTTAAGTGTGATCACATGGTATTTGGATTTCTGACTAGTTTATTTTGCTTAGCATTATAAGTTCCAGGTCCACCCATGCTATTGCAAATGGTAAGAGTTCTTTCCTTTTTACAGCTATGTAGTACAGTATTCCATTGTGAAAATGTACCACTGCTTTTTTATCCACTCATTTACTAATGGACACTTGGAATATTTTCAGATCTTGGCTATTGTTCATAACATTGCTATGGACATAGGGGTACATATATTCTTTTTGATTGGTGTTTTGGGATTCTTAGGATATAGTCCCAGAAGTGGAATCACTGGATCAAAAGGCAGTTCCATTTTTAATTTTTTGAGGAAACTTTATACTGTTTTCCACAGTGGCTGCACCAGTCTACATTCCCACCAACAGTGCATTATTAGGGTTCCCTATTCTCCTCATCCTCTCCATCACTTGTTGTTTATTGATTTATTGATGGTAGCCATTATGGCAGGTTTTAATTTGCATCTCTCTGATGATTAGTGACATTGGGCATTTTTTTATATGTCTATTGGCCATCTGTATATGCTCTTTGGAGAAGTGTTTTTTCAGGTCCTTTGCCCATTTTATTATTATTTTTTTTTTATCCTCACCCGAGGATATTTTCCATTTTTTGTACAGATAGAGTGGGAGGGAGAGAGAGGAAGGAGAGAGAGAGAGAAACATCGATGTGAAAGGGACACATCGAGTGGCTGCCACCCGCACGACCAACCAGGGCCGGGGACAAACTGCAACCGAAGTACGTGCCCTTAGCGGGAACCGAACCCGGGTCTCTCCGGACCGCAGGCCGACGCTCTAACCGCTGAGCCAAACTGGCCAGGGCTCCTTTGCCCATTTTAAAAAAATATATTTATTTATTTTTAGAGAGAGAGAAGAAGAAAGAAGAGAGGAAAATTGATGTGAGAGCACAAAATTGATTGGCTGCCTCCCACATGCCTCCCTACCAAGGATGGAACCTGTAATCCAGGCATGTTCCTTGACCAGGAATCAAACATGATGCCCAACCAACTGAGCCACACTGGCCATGGCTGCCCATTTTTTATTGGACTGTTTGTCTTATTGATGTTGAGTTGTATAAATTCTTCATATATTTTGGATATTAACCTCTTATCAAAGATATCGTTGTTGAATATGTTCTCGCATACAGTAGGCTTCCTTTACATTTTGTTGATGGTTTATTTTGCTGTGCAGAAGATTTTTAGTTTGACATAGACCCATTTGTTTATTTTTTTCCTTTGTGTCCCTTGCCCTAAGAGATATATTGGCAAAAATATTGCTATGAGAGATGTCTTGAGATTTTACTGCCTTTGGCTTCTTCTGGGATTTTTATGATTTCATGACACACTTAAGTCTTTTAACCATTTTGAGTTTATTCTTGTGTATGGTGTAAGTTGGTGATCTAGTTTCATTTTTTTTTTTGCATGTACCATTCAACTTTCCCAATACCATTTATTGAGTACACTGTCTTTACTCCTTTGTCAAATATTAATTGACCATAGAGGCTTGGGCTTGGGTTGATTTCTGGGCTCTCTGTTCTATTCCAGTGATCTAGTTGTCTGTTCTTATGTCAGTACCAGACTGTTTGTTAACAATGGCCTACCAGTATAGTTTGATATCTGGTATTGTGATCCCTCCAACTTTGTTCTTCTTTCTCAAGATTGCTGAGGCTATTGGGGGTCATTTTTGGTTCTGTATACGTTTTTGGAATATTTGTACTAGATCTGTGAAATATGCCATTGGTACTTTAATAGGGATTGTGTTGAATTTGTAGATTGCTTTGGGTAATATGGACATGTTAATAATGTTAATTCTTCCAATCCATGAACACAATATATGCTTCCACTTATTTGTGTCTTCCTCAATTTCTTTCTTTGATGTCTTATACTGTTTTGAGTACAGGTCTTTTACTTCTTTGGCTAAATTTATTCTTAGCTACCTTGGCTTTTTTTTGTTGCAATAGTAAATGGGATTGTTTTCTTAGTTTCTCTTTCTCATAGTTTATTATTGGTAAACAGAAATGCCATCAATTTCTGAATATTGATTTTGTATCCTGACAAATTGCCAAACTCATTTATTAGATCTAGTAGATTTTTGGTGGAGTCTTTAGGGTTTTTTATATATTATATCATGTCATCTTTGAATAATGACAATTTTACTTCCTCTTTTCCAATTAGGGTGTGTTTTATTATTATTTTTTTTTCTCTGCTGTGGCTAGAACTTCAAGTACTATGTTGAATAAGAGTGGTGAAAGTGGACATCCCTGTTCTGTTCCTGATCTTAAGGGAAACACTTTTAGTTTCTGCCTGTTGAGAATGATGTTGGCTGTAGGTTTTCATATATGGCCTTTATTATGTTGAGGTATGATCCCTCTATTTGCACTTTGCTGAGATTGTTTTTCATAAGTGGATGATGAATATTATTGAATGCTTTTTCTTCATCTATTGATATGATTTTGATCTTTCTTTTTTTATGTGATGTATCATATTTACTGATTTGCAAATATTGTATCAGCCTTGCATCCCCAGAATAAATTCCTCTTGATCATTCTGCATGATCTTTCCAATGTATTGCTGGATACGATTTGCTAATATTTTGTTGAGAATTTTAGCATTTATGTTCATCAGGGATATTGGCCTACAATTTTCTTTCTTTGTTGTAGCTCTATTTGGTTTTGAAATTAGGTTAATGCTGGCAAAGTAAAACAAACTTGGAAAGCTTCCTTCCTCTTGAATTTTTTTGTTTCTTTGTAGTCTCTTATCTGCTTATGGAATTATGATAATGTTGGCCTCATAAAAAGAGCTTGGAATTCTTCTATCCTCTTGAAATTTTTGGAATTATTTGAGGAGTATATGTTTCAGTTCTTCTTTGAATGTTATGTAAAATTTGCCTGTGAAGACATTTTATTACTGCTACAATTTTATTAGATATTGTTAGTCTATTCAGGTTTTCTGATTCTTCCTGATGGAGTTGTAGAAGATTGTATATTTCTAGGAATTTTTCAGTTTAGCCCAGGTTGTCCCATTGTTTGGTATATAGTTGTTCATAATATTTTCTTACAATTCTTTGTAATTCTGTGATGTCAGTTGTTTCTTCTTTTTCATATTAGATTTTATTTATTTGGGTCATTCCTCTTTGTTTCTTGATGAGTCCGGTTAATGGTTCGTCAATTTTGTTTCACTTTTCAAAGAACCAGCTCTTGGTTTCATTGATCTTTTCTACTTTATTTCTGCTCTGATCCTTATTAATTTCTTCATTCTACTTCCTCTGGGTTTTTCTTCTTCTTTTTTCTAGTTCTTTTAGGTGTAGGGTTAGATTGTATACTTGAGCTTTTTCTAGCTTCTTGTGGTTGGCTTATAATGCTATGAACTTCCCTCTCAGGACTGCTTTCTCTGTGTCCCATAGATTCTGGGCTGTTGTATGTTCATTCTCATTTATTTCCAGGTAATTTTTATTTCCTCTTTGCTTGATTTCATTGGTAATCTATTCATTGTTTTCTTTTTTTTTTTTTTTTTTGAACATTTTTAGGACTTTATTCTAAGCACACAATCAGAAATGCAGACAGAAATTTAGATTCAAAATTTTCACTTCAATGTAATTTATAATAATGAAAAATAAAAACTAATCTATATGAGAAGTAATAACAGAAACAGCCAGATCAAATTAAGGCTCATCAATGTGCCTTAACAAGGTAGGAAATATTTACAAATAAGTAAATAGCAGGATAAAAATTGTGCATGACATTAAGACTGTATTAACAGTATTTAATTTTATGTGGGAGGATTCTGTATCATTTTTATTTTCTTCTGTGTTTTCCAGGTTTTCTGCAAGAAACATATATTATTTGTATAATCAGAAAACCTAGAGAACTAGAGATTTTAAGTAGATAAGATAGTCACTTTATATGGGATATATTAAATATTTTCAAAATACTTAACTCCATGATTGCATAAAACATGATTTAATTTTTTTTCTTTTTTTTAATTTATTTTTTTGTTACAGATATTTCACCTTTTTTACCCCATTGGCACCCCCCTCCTCATCCCACCCCCGCCCCGTCCCCAGCTTAGTTGTCCATGTCCATTGGTTATGCATACATGCATATAAGTTCTGTGGTTTATCTCTCCCCACCCCCACCCCCTCTTCTGAGGGATGTCAGTCTGTGCCCTACTTCCATGTTTCTGGGTCTACCGTATTCCTCAGACTGTTATGTTCATTATATTCCGTATATAAGTGAGATCATGTGGTATTTGTCTTTTTCTGCTTGGCTTCTTTCACTTACGATAATACTTTCCAGGTCCCTCCGTGTCGTCTCAAAGGATAAGAGATCTTTCTTTCTTACAGCTATTCATTGTTTTATAACATGCTACTTAGCCTCCATGTGTTTGTCAGTCTGTACCCTACTTCTAGGTTTCTGGGCCTATTTTGTTCATCGGTTAGTTTTGTTCATTATATTCCATAAATAAGTGAGATCATGTGATATTTGTCTTTCTCTGATTGGCTTGTTTTGCTTAGGATAATACTCTCCAGGTCCCTCCATGTCATCTCAAAAAATAGAAGATTTTTGTTTCTTACAGCTGCATAGTATTCCATTGAGTATGTGTACCAAAACTTTTTTTATCCACTCATTTATTGATGGATACTTGGGCTGTTTCCAGAACTTAGCAGTTGTAAATAGTGCTGTTATGAACATAGGGGTACATGTATTCTTCATGATTGGAGTTTCAGGCTTCTTAGGGTATATTCCTAGAAG
The DNA here is from genome assembly GCF_014108415.1 of Molossus molossus. Classification (NCBI taxonomy): domain Eukaryota; kingdom Metazoa; phylum Chordata; class Mammalia; order Chiroptera; family Molossidae; genus Molossus; species Molossus molossus. The sequence continues at coordinate 45,678,058 of NW_023425399.1, forward strand.
CAGAATCACTGGGTCAAATGGCAATTCAATTTTTAATTTTTTGTGGTAACACCATAGTGTTTTCCACAGTGGCTGCACCAGTCTACATTTCCACCAGCAGTGTACTAGAGTCCCCTTTTCTCCAGATCCTCACCAACACTTGTTTGATGGTGTGTTGATGACAGCTATCCTGGTAGGTGTGAGGTACTACCTCATAGTTGTTTTAATTTGCATCTCTCTGATGATTAGTGATGTTGAGCATTTCTTCATATGTTTCTTGGCCATTTGTGTGTTCTGTTTGGAGAGGTGTCTATTCAGCTCCTCTGCCCATTTTTTAATTGGGTTCTTTGTCTTCCTATTGTTGAGTCATATGAGTACTCTATATATTTTGGAAATTAACCCCCTATCTGATATATCATTGGCAATTATGCTCTCCCTTATAGTAGGTTCCATATGAACTTTTGGAGTATTTGTTCTAGTTCTGTGAAATATGATCTTAGTATTTTATTCATGTGTTTGAGTGTTTTTGAGTATTTTAGTGATTGATTTCTAATTTTATGCTGTTGTGATCCGAGAAGATGCTTAATATGATTTCAATTTTCTTGAATTTGTTAAGACTTATTTTGTGTCCTAACGTGATCTAACTTTCAGAATGTTCCCTGTGCACTTGAGAAGAGTATATTCTGCTGCTTTGGCATGAAATGTTCTGTAAATATCAATAAAATTAATCAGATCTAGTATGTTGTTTAATGTCACTGCTTCCTTGTTGATTTTAAGTCTGGAAGATCTATCCATTGATGACAGTGCAGTGTTGACATTTCCCACTATGGCTGTATTGCTATTGATCTCTCCCTTAAAGTCTACCAAGAGCTTTTTTTGTGTTTTTTTTTTTACATATTTAGGTGCTCCTATATTTGGTGCATATATGTTTATAAGTGTTATATCCTCTTGTTGGATCAATCTCTTTAGTTTTTTCGTAGTGGCCTTCTTTGTTTTTTGTTATGGTTTTTGTTTTGAAATCTTTTGTCAGAAATGGGTATTGCTAGCCCTGGTCAGTTTGGCTCAGTGGTTAGAGCGTCAGCCTGTGGTCCAGAGAGACCCAGGTTTGGTTCCCGCTAAGGGCACATACCTCAGTTGCAGTTTGTCCCCGGTCCTGGTTGGTCGTGCAGGTGGCAGACTCGATATGTCCCTTTCACGTTGATTTTTCTCTTTCTCTCTCTCTTCCTCTCTCTCCCTCCCACTCTATCTGAAAAAAAAAAAAAAATAGAAAAAATGTCCTCAGGTGAGGATTAAAAAAAAAAACATGAGTATTGCTAACCCAATTTGTTTTTTATTTCCACTGGCATGGAAAATTTTTTCCATTCCCTTCACTTTGAGCCTTGTTGAATCTTTTCTTCTGTGGTAGACAGCATATATATACATGGGTCATGTTTTCTTATACATTCAGTTACTCTATGTCTTTTCATTTGGACCATTTAATCCATTTACATTTAAGGTTATTGTTGATAAGTATGTATTTACTGCTTCTTTTTGTCTTTATGCCTATGTTCCTCTCTCTCTATATATATATTTCTTCTTTTTCTTAAAGCAGTTCCTTTAGTATCTCTTGAAATGCTGGTTAGGTGGTACTGAACTCTTTTAGCCCTTTGTTTTGTCTGAGAAGCTCTTTATTTTACCTTCTGTTTTAAATGACAGCCTTGCTGAATACAGCAGTCTTGGTTGCAGGTTCTTGCTCTTTATAATTTAGAGTACTTCATGCCAGTGCCTTCTGGTCTGAAGTGTTTCTGTTGAGAAATCCACTGACAGCCGTATGGAATCTCTCTTGTAAGTAACTAACTGTCTCTCTCCTGCTGCCTTTAACTTTTCCCATTTTAATTATGATGTGTCTTGGCATGCGTTCCCTTGGTTTCATCTTGATGGAGACGCTCTGTGCTTCCTAAACTTGTGTGACTTTTTCTTTTACCAAGTTAGGGAAGTATTCTGTCGTCATTTCTTCAGACAGGTTCTGTATCCCTGCTCACTTTATTCTCCTTCTGGTATCTGTGAGATTCGGATTTTTTGTTTCATAGTATTTCAGAGTTCCCTTAAACTGTTCTCATTCTTTTTCATTCTTTTTTCTTTTTGTTGCTTTAATTGGGTATATTTTTCTACATTGTCTTCCAAATTACAGACTTGACCCTCTGCTTTATCCAACCTACTTTTAATTTCTTCCAGTGTATTCTTTATGTCAAATATAGTATTCTTTTTTTCAGACTGAGTCTTACTCATGGCTTCTATGTTGTTTTTCATGTTGATGTAGTTCCCACTAAGCTTCTATATTTCTCATTAAGTTCCTTACAGTTCTCACTAAGTTTTTTGAGTATCCTTATAACCATTACTTTAAGTCTGGGTCTGGTAAATTGATTGCCTTCATTTCATTTAGCTCCTTCTCTGAAGATATTTCCTTTTCTTTTGTTTGAAGATTATTTATTTGTATTCCTATTTTTGCTGTCTCTTTGTGTTTGTTTCTATGTATTAAATAGAACTGCTATGACTCCCAATCTTCATGGTGTAGCCTTTTGAATTTAAGTGTCCTGTGGGACCCAGTGGTGCAGTTTCCTTAATTTCCTGAGCTGGATGTTCTAGGAATGTCCCTTGTATGGGTTATGCGTGACTTCCTGTTGTAACTGGGTCTTGATTGTTGTTGGCCATTCATGGTTGGGATCAATTCTCAGGCTGGCTGGCTCAGGCTCAACTTCATGGTGGCATTCAAGCTGCTGTGCAGGTGTAGTCCCATGGTGTCTTGTTGGGTTCAATGACACAATCTTCCAGATCAATTGTGCTCCATGCTCCCAAAATGTTTCTTGTAGGTTATATGCACCTCATCTTTAAGTTGCATCTTAATAAATGCTGTTGGCTCTTCTGTGGTTCAGGTAGACAGAGTTAGTGGATCCCCTCACTTGGAGCAGCATAGTTCAACACTCAGTGGGGAGAATGTGGCCCACACTCCAGAGCCATACCATTCAGACTCTGCCACAGTGTCCAACTCTATCTCCCCCAGGAGGAGCACACTGCAGGTTCAGATTGAGTGTAGCCAGCTGTACTCATTGCAGGAGCAAGGCCAGCAGGATGGGATGGGGTCACTGGGACTTGGGCAAACAGATCAAAAAAGGTTTTTTGGGGGGTGGTACCAACTGTGCCACTGGAGGAGGGTGAGCTGCACTTTTCCTTGTAGCTCTGTAGCCATGCCTGCTGAAGCTCTGGACTGGGGCCTCTTAGGTAGATTGTAGTCTGAATGTCCAGGTTCTGAGCAGAACCTCCTTCCCCCTCAAAAAGCCTACCTGGATGGAGACACAGCCATGCTTTTAGAGTCCCTGACTGAGTCTCATTCTAAAACTCTCTGCTCTAAGCCGTGGTCCCTGGCCCCTTTCCCCCCACAGGACTTGGAAGAACAGATCAAGACAGCCCTCTGGCAGGTGTTGTACCAGCTCTTAGCTCTTGGGAGGGAAGGAAGCTGCTAGCTTCACCCTAGCTTGGCAGCTTGCCACCAGAGACGCTGGCAAGAGGCTAATCCTAGCAGGTCATACCAAATGTCCCAGTTCTGTGTTGTGTCTCCTTTTCCCTGCACAGCTGTATCAGCAAGATGGTGCTGGAAGAGCTTGGGGGAACAGATCAAGGCAGGCTACTGCTGGGGTTGGCAACAGCCCTTGGGAGGGGAGAGAGTTCCCACCTCCTTCTAGCTTTGAAGCACATCAGATGTCCCATCATATGTTCGAGTTCTGAGTTTTGTCCCCTTTCCCCACAGATATGAGCTTAGCAGGATGGAGCCAACATGATTTGGAATGCAAATTAAATCTGCCCTTTGATTTAGATGACACAGGCCCTTGGCCCTTGGTTCTTGGGGGGGAAGTTAGTTGCTCACCTTCCAGCTTGGCAATACCTTCCCCACCAGAGACCCTGATGGGAGGCTCCATGGGGGTTATGACAAATGTCCAAGTTCTGTGTTATATCCTCTTTCCCCCACAAGGCTGCACAGCAGGAGGGGCTGCATCAAATGTCCCAGTTCTGGGTTGTGTCCTCTTTCCCCTGCGAGGCTGCACTAGCAAGCGGATGCTGGTGGGGCTTGGAGAAACAGATCAAGGCAATACTCTGCTGGGGGTGGCACTGGCCCTTGGGAAGGGAGAGAGCTGCTCACCTTCCCCTAGCTCTGTAGGGTACTGCAAGGGACACTGACAAGGGATTCTTACATTGTGGTTGGTGCCTGCCTAAGGCTTGGAAGCAGAAACATTGGCCCTTGTTCCAAAGCCACTCAGCTGAATAATCATCGGAGAACCTGTCTATAGTTTCTCCAGGAAAAGAGCACACCTTGGGTCCTTGTTAGGTGCAGCCAACAGTCCTTTATGCCAAACTTGAGCTTGGCAGGATGGTGTCACCAGTATTTGAAGGATGTGGTTAGTGCACTTTCTTTATTTGGTGCTGTAAGAATAGAGTGCTTGACTCTGGGAGATGGCTCCTGAGGGCAGTGTGGGATGTTGACTCAGAGCTGGAACCTCAGTAGACTACCTTCCAGATCTCCATAGCTATGACACCCAGATCCTCTCTTTATGGTTTCCATATACTATGAGTGCCCTTCCCTCTATCAGAGCTGTAGATGAGTGCCCAAGAATGAGTCTCTTAAGGAAAGCACTTGGGATTCAAGTAGACTCCCTCTTCTTTCCAGAGGATAAAGTTGCCACTTATTTTTGCTACCAGATACTATGCAGGCTCTTCTTCCCAGCCCTGGTGCTTTGGTTTAGGGGTCCTGTCACTTTCCTAGGGGGGATTCTTGCAGCCGCAATATTTCTCAGCTGCTGCTGCTAGGTGCAGAAATAAACCTTCTCCACATCTCTGCCCATCTTACCAGTCTCTGTGTAGCTTCTTTTATCAATCCTTGCATATAATACTCCTGTTAAGGTATCCTTTATTGTTTAGTCAGATTGTTTTTCTGAATGTTAGCTGTAAATGTGGTTTGGCACTGGAAAGTGGTGTGTGTGGTTTCCACCTATGCCACAACCATCTTGGAACTCACATTAATATTTAAGTTATGAACATCAACTTTGGGCTCCTCATCCAAAAACACCAGCAAGCCAGGAGAGGAGTCACAATTCTGGCAGGGTAATTGACCTTGATTACCAGAAAGAGGTATAGATGCTGTGACATGATGGAAACAGGGAGGAATATGTGTGGCACCTAGATGACTTATTGGGTGCCTCGTGGTCTTCCTCTGACCAGTTGGTGGTAAATGGACAAGCACAGCAGCCACAGTCTTCAAAGGGCAGACTATTCAAGGATGACTCCTCCTGAATCACCCAACAGGTAAGGCACCTATGCCAGGAGAGATCCCGGCTTAGACTGAGGGGGAATTGAGAATAAATAGCAGGAAAGGAAGAAGATGAATATCAAGTAAAGTCCCAAAACCACTACAGTGGCAGTTTCAGCCCACTAATCTTCTTCTTGTAGTTACATTTCCCTGGGGAAAAGCAAGAAGAATCCCGCAGGGGTGAATTGATATATAGCAAGTGTACCTGAGAGGCACTGGGGGTATTCTTTGGTAGATGCTGTGAGACTACCCAGAGTCTCCTTCATGATTGAGGCATTCACTATATGATTGCATAGCAGGTTGCTTACTTAGGACCCACTGTTGTATTCCTTCCCAGAAAGAGCCCTTAGCTGAAGGGATTTGTCTGGACAGTTTACACCTCGTCCTAGGGGGCAGTCTATATTCAGTGACTGGTCACTGCAAGTGTATAACTTAAAAGATGGCTGGTCTTGATTCTAAGCATATTCCTTTGAGAGAGTATCAATAAATTGAGATTTACAGAAGTTTATTCATTTATTAAGCAAATATTTATTAAGCATAAACCATGTATCTAAAGTATTCCAGGAGCCCTGGCCAGTTTGGCTCAGCGGTTAGAGCGTCGACCTGCAGTCCGGAGAGACCCGGGTTCAGTTCCCGCTAAGGGCACGTACTTCGGTTGCAGTTTGTCCCCGGCCCTGGTTGGTTGTGCGGGTGGCAGCCACTCTATGTGTCCCTTCACATCGATGTTTCTCTCTCTCTCTCTCTCTCTCTCTCTCTCTCTCTCTTCCTCTCTCTCCCTCCCACTCTATCTGTACAAAAGATGGAAAAATATCCTCGGGTGAGGATTAAAAAAAAATAAAATAAAATAAAGTATTCCAGGAGCTTGGTATACATCAGTGAACTAAACACACAAGAATTCCTATCCTCATGGAGTTAATAGTCTAGTGGTGGAAGACAGATAACAAATAATACACATAATAGGACAATAAATTATATTATATGCTATGAAAAAAAAGAGCAAGAGAAATAAAGAGTACAGGGGAATGGAGAATAATTGCAATTTTAAATAATATTACCCAGCTAGACATTCCTGAGATGGGGGGACAATGAGCAGACTTAAAGGAGGTGAAGGAGATAACTGCAGTTATTGGGGAGAAAAATATACCAGGCACTGGGATCACTAGTACAGATAGGCTCAAACCTACTGTGTTCAGCAGACAGAAAAGATACCAGTGCAGCTGGAGAGAGTGACTACAGGGAATGTAGTAGAAAATGAAATCAAGAAGTAAACAGGTGGGGGAGAGATGGGATGCAGGGGAGGGAGAATCAGAGATGGCCTTGTTAGCCATCCTGTAGGGAACTTGACACAGTAATAATTATGATGATCTGCAACTACCTGTAATATAGATGAATTGAAGGGGAAATGTGGGCATGGAATGGGTGGCTGGTTCTTCAGGCCCTGGTGGGTGAGTTGGGCTTCACTTTCCCAGGCAGATCCTCAGGGAAGTGGGCAAATCAACACTGATGTGATCAGACACCTGGAGCAGTTAGTGCTTATGGACTTCTGCAGCCAAGGGGCCTTGGCATGGCTCAAGAAAACCATTGCTTTTGCCTACCAGCTCTGCACCATGGACACAGGTGGGGTGGAGCCCATGGAGTCAGTACTGGAGGACAGATGTCTATACTTGAGATCCAACAATGTGGTAGAAGGCAACTGTGCTAAAAAAAAAAAAAAAACTACTACAAAACTCCCATCAAATTGTGGAGGAGTATTTGTGCCCTCCTCCCTGGGTAATATTTCTTTGCCAAAGCTGGATGAACAAGAGCCCTTCTCACAGAGCTGAGAAGCTACTCTGGAAAGGGGTACCCAGTGAACACATGGAAGAATGACAGTATTTTGTTATTATGAACACTAAAGTTTCCACTTCCCTCAGTAACCTGAAAAAAATGGATGGTTAAGAATACTTTTTTATAACTAACTCTTCTGAAGACAGAATTGAGAAACATCTAAGCAAAACAAGACAATGTGCTCCTGATTCTAATGGAAATATAAGGTATTGTCAATTTCCAAGGAAATGTTCAGCTTAGAAGACATTATCCCCCTTTAATCTCCTTTTAAAATGACTGTCCACCCAACTGCAAAAAATATAATAAAATACTACTACTACTAATGATGATGATGACGATGCTGATGATGATGAATCTCATAAATATACTGCTGCAAGAAAGAATCCAGACACAAAAGAGTACATACTGCATGATTCAATGCATGTCAAATTCAAAAACAGGCAAAATAATCCATTCTGTTAGGAGTATGTTACCTTTGGGAGGGCTCTGACTCACAGGGACATCAAGGAGATTTCTGTGATGCTGGCAATCTTTTTCTGGATCTGGTGCTGGTCGCATACGTGAGTTCACTTTGTGAAAATTCATCAAATTGTACATTTGTAAAATGTGTAATTGTTAATGTTTATATTGTTGTGGCAGAAATTCGGTCAATGGGAAGAGACAGATTGCAACGCACTTGGAGGACTAGAAAAAGACTGTTTAATGTGCACTGATGCTGTCCCAGCAGAGTCACCTCCAAAGGCTGAGCCCTGCACCCAGGTTCCTGCCACCTTTTAAACATGATAAGCCTCCGGGCATTTGGGGGCCTTCTAGTTCCACTGTAGTTCAGGTGTTGGTGGATGTATGGGAATTACATTACAAAAGCCAAGGGTGGGGTCACTTCATTGCCTAAGGGGCTGCACCTGGCTTGCCTTCTCAATATTACATTATGAGAACTGTGAAAGGGCTGGGGTTTTAACCTGCCACTATCTTATGGATGCTGGGTCAGAGACAAAAGACTTGATTACTCACAGGAAGCATGAGCTTCATGTTTGAGTCAGTTACCTTGGATTCCCAAGTACCAAGGGTAATGTGGAAGTGGGCCCAAGTGGATGCTGCACACACTGGATTTCCATCATACCTGGGGAAACCTGAGTTTAGGAAATCCCAGTCTTTTAAAGGGGCTACAGACAAACACTACTTAAACTTTGTCCCAGGAGACTGGAGAACCAAAATGCAGAAGGCAAGACCAGAATAAATATGAGAGTGTGAATGTGTGAGCATGTGTGAGAGAGATTGTGCATGGGTGTGAGTGTGGGTGGGCATCTGCCTATCAGTGGGGGAAATCAGGGCTGGCCATTTGGGTGTTCCAGGCAGAAAGAGCTTTATGCTGCAGAAGTGTGCTCCCTGACCAGGCACTTCTCCCCGCTTGGGAACAGACAGAAAGGTGTGTAGGGTCCTCTTTGGGAGGAGGCTGTGGAGAACTGCAGAGACCCAACACCTGGAGACCACAGATAAGCATGCTGACCACACCACTGCTCCTGCAGCAGCAGAGGGCTTCTACCCCTGTGAGACCCATGAGCAGAAGAGTGCCAGAGCCTTCACTCCAGCAGGACCTGTGAGCAGCAGAGAGCTGCCATTCTACTAACCCTTCCACAGCAGAGATCTACCAGGCATGCCACCACTACTGCCAAGAGCCACCGGATCTGCTGCAGTCACCATCAGCAAGAACTGCCAGGTCTGCCGCAGCAGCAGCTGGCACCACTCCAAGCTGATGGCCCTGATGTTGGTGCTACCAAGAGCCACTGGCCCTGCTGCTGCCACCACTGAGAGCTTCCAACTCCACTGTAGATGCTGCCAAGAGCTGTCAGTGCCCCAGATGACTAGACTGGATCTGAGTTCCGGAACGCATGACTTGCCATAACCTGATGTCTCTGGACACACAAACCTACTCCCACCACCCAACCCAATGTACCAGGCACTGGATCACTGGAAAGATAAAATGGTGAGACAAAGAAACAACCCCCAAATTAAAGAAAAGGAGGATTCACCAGAAAAGAAACTAAATAAAATGGAGGCAATCAATTTATCAGTTAAATAATTCAAAGTAATGGTTATAAGGGTGCACAAACAACTTATTGAGAACTACAAGCAACTTAATGAGAATTATAAGGAACTGAATGGAAACTTCAGAACATGAAAAAGAAGTAGAAACCAAAAATAAGAATCAATCAGAAATAAAGAATGACAAAACTAAAATAAAAAGTATTCTAGAAGGTGTCAAAAATAGATTATAAGGGCCCTGGCCAGTTTGACTCAGCAGTTAGAGCATCGACCTGCGGACCAGAGAGACTTGGGTTCAGTTCCCGCTAAGGGCATGTACCTCTATTGCAGTTTTTCCCGAGCCCTGTTTGGGGTGGTGCAGAAGGCAGCCACTCAATGTGTCCCTTTCACATCTATGTTTCTCTCTCTCTCTCTCTCTCTCACGTCCTCTCTCTCCCTCACATCCTCTCTCTCCCTCCCACTCTATCTGAACAAGAAATAGAGAAATGTCCTCAGGTGAGGATTAAAAACGAAGTAGATTAGAAGAAGCTGTGAATTGAGGGTGAGGAGAGAATCAATGAATTAGAAGACAAGGTAGAAAGAAACACCAATAAGAGCAGCAATTGGGGAAAAAATTAAAAAGCAGGAGGACAATTTAAGGAAGCTTTGGGACAACATAAAACATAACATCTGCATAATAGGGGTGTCCAAAAAGAGAAGAATTTAAGCAAGGAATAGTGAACCCGTTTGAAGAAATAATGACAGAAAACTTCCCTAACCTGGTAAAGGAAAAAGTGACACAAGTCCAGAAACACAGAGAGTCCCAAACAAGTTGAACCTAAAAAGACCAAACCTAGACACATCATAATTAAAATGACAAACATTAAAAATAAATAAAGAATATTAATCTCCTCTTATCCTTTGAGACGACATGGAGGGACCTGGAAAGCATTATCCTAAGTGAAAGAAGCCAAGCAGAAAAAGACAAATACCACATGATCTCACTTATATACAGAATATAATGAACATAACAATCTGAGGAATACGGTAGACCCAGAAACATGGAAGTAGGGCACAGACTGACATCCCTCAGAAGAGGGGGTGGGGGGGTGGGAAGAGATAAACCACAGAACTTATATGCATGTATGCATGACCAATGGACATGGACAACTAAGCCGGGGACAGGGTGGAGGTGGGGTGGGGTGGGGGGTGCCAATGGGGTAAAAAGGTAAAATATCTGTAACAAAAAAAAAAATAAATAAATCATATATATATAAAAAAAAAGAATATTAATCTCAGCAAGAGAAACACAGAAAGTTACTTACAAGGAAGCTCCCGTTAGACTGACAGCTGATTTTTCAATAGAAACACTTCAGGCCATAAAAGAGTAGCATGAAGTTTGCAAAGTAATTAAAAGCAAAGAACTGAATCCAAGGCTACTTTACCCATCAAGGCTATTACTCAAAATTGAAGGTGAAATAAAGAACTTCACAGACAAAAAGGGCTAAAGGAGTTTACTAGCACCAAATTAGCACTGCAAGAAGTGATAAAGGTACTGTTGTAAAAATAAGAAGAAATATATATAGAAAGAGGAACACAGGCATAAAGAATAAAAATGGCAACAAATAAGTACCTATCAGTAATAAACTTAAATGTAAATGGTTTAAGTGCTCCAATCAAAAGACTTAGGGTAGCTGAATGGATAAGGAGACATGACCCATATATATGCTGTCTATAAGAGGCCCACCTGAGAACAAAAGACACACAGAGTAAAAGTGAAGGAATAAAAAAAATTTTTCAATGCCAATGGAAATAACACACCAGGGTAGCAATACTTATATCTGAAAAAACAGACTTCAAAATAAAGACTATAACAATAGACAATGAAGGGCATTCCATAATACTAAAAGGATTGATACAAAAAAAAGATATAACCCTGATAAACACATGTGTACCCAATTTGGAACACCAAAATACATAAAAATAAAAAACGTCTGGAGGACTATAAGGGAGAGATCAACAGCAATTCAATCATAGTAGGGGACTTCAAAACTCCACTGACATCAGTTGATATATCTTCTAGACAAAAAAAATATCAACAAGGAAACATTGATTCTAAGTGACACACTAGATAAAAAGGATTTAATTAACATTTACAGAACGTTTCACCCCAAAGCTGCAGAATATATACTTCTTAAGAGCACATGGGACATTCTCAGAGACAGACCACATATTAAGATACAAAATAAGTCTTTACAAGTTCAAGAAGATTGAAATCATATCAAGCTTCTTCTCAGATCACAATGAAATGAAACTAGAAATCAACTATAATAAAAACACTCAAAAACATTTAAGCACCTAGAGGCTAAACAGCATAGTATTAAACAATGAATGAGTTACCAATGAAATCAAGAGAGAAATAAAAAACTTCCTGGAAACAAATGAAAATGAATGCACAACAATCCAAAAGCAGTCCTGAGAGTGAAGTTCATAGCACTGCAGGCCTATCTCAAAAAAAAGAGAAAGTTCTTCGGACCGCAGGCCAACGCTCTAACCGCTGAGCCAAACTGGCCAGGGTGAGAAAGTTCTAATAAAATATCTAACCCTACAACTTAAATAACTGCAAAGAGAGCAAAAAAAAAAAAAAAACCAAAGTAGAAGAAAGGAAATAATAAAGATCAGAGTGGAAACATGATAGAGAGACAAAAAATATAATACAAAAGATAAATAAAACCAAAAGCTGGTACCTCAAAAGATAGAAAAGTTTGATGAACCTTTAGCCAGACTCATTAAGAAACAAAAAGAGAGGAACTAAATAAATAAAATAAGAACCTACAAAGGTGAAATATTAACTGACACCACAGAAATACAAAGGATTATAAGACAATACTATAAACAACTATATGCTAACAAATTGGACAACTAAGGTGAAATGGACAAATTCCTAGAAACATACAAGTTTCCAAAACTCAACAAAACTTAAACAAATAATAACTAGTGAAACTCAAGCAGTAGTCAAAAAACTCCCAGCAAACAAAAGCTCTGGTCTGGACAGCTTCACAGGGGAGTTTTACTGAACATTCAAAGAAAAACTAGCCCTGGCCAGTTTGGCTCAGCGGTTGGAGCATTGGCCTGTAGACCAGAGAGTCCCAGGTTCAGTTCCCGCTAGGGGCATATACCAAAAAAAAAAAAGAATAAAGAAAAACTAACATGTATCCTCCTCAAACTATTCCAAAAAAATTAGGAGGAAGGAAGACTTCCAAGCTCTTCTTATGAGGCCAGCATTATCCTAATTCCAAAACCAGATAAAGACTCTACAAAGAAAGAGAATCACAGGCCAATATCCCTGATGAACATAGATGTGAAAATTCTGAACAAAATATTAACAAACCAGATCCAGCAACATATTAAAAAGATTATACACCATGACCAAGTGGGATTTATTCTGGGGATGCAACACTTTTACAATATTCACAAATCAATAAATGTAATGCATCAAATTAAAAGATAAAAATCATATCGTATCAATGGATGTGGAAAAAGCACACAATGAAATCCAAAACTCATTTTTGATAAAAACTCTCAACAAAGTAAGAATAGAGTCATCATACCTAAACATCATTAAGACCTTATATAGCAATCCTACAGCTAAAATCATAGTAATGGAAGAAAACTAAAAGCAGGAACAAGACAAGGATGCCCACTTTCACCACTTTTATTCAACATAGTACTGGAAGTCCTAGCCATGAAAATCAGAAAAGAAGAAAAATAATAACAGGCACTAAAATTGGAAAGGAGGAAGTAAAACTGTCATTATTTGCAGGTGATGTGATATTATACATAGAAAACCCTGAAGACTCCACCAAAAAACTGCTAAATTTATTTTATTATTATTATTATTATTCTTTTATTCTTACCCGGGGACATTTTTAAAAAACAATCCTATTTACCATTGCACCAAAACAAATTAAGATACTTAGGAATGAACTTAACCAAGGAGGTAAAAGGCCTATACACAAAAAAACAACAGGACCTTGAAAAAAAAGAAATAGAGGAAAATAAAAACAAGTGAAATAATATACCGTGTGCATGGATTGGAAGAATTAACATCATTAAAATGTCCATACTACCCAAAGCAATCTATAGAATCAATGTAAATCCCTAAAATACCAACCATATTTTACATATCTAGTACAAATACTCCAAAAATGTATACGAGATCAAAAAAGACCCCAAATAGCCATAGCAATCTTGAGAAAGAAGAACAAAGTAGGAGGGAATCACAATACCAGATATCAAATTATACTACAAAGCCTTTGTAATCAATATAGCCTAGTACTGACACATGAATAGAACAGAAAACCCAGAAATCAACCCACACCTTCATGGTCAATCAATATTTGACGGAGGAACTTAAAATAGAGTAAAGACAGTCTTTTCAATAAATGGTGTTAGGAAAAATGGATGGGTACATTAAAAAAATAAAACTAGACCACCCACTTATGCAATACACAAAAATAGCCCTGGCCAGTTTGGTTCAGCGGTTAGAGCGTCTGCCTGAAGAGCAGAGTCCCAGGTTTGGTTTCCGCTAGGGGCACGTACCAAATAAATAAATAAATAAATAAATAAATAAATAAATAAATAAACTCAAAATGGATAAAAGACTTAAATATAAGTCATGAAACCATGAAAATCCTAGAACAAAATGTAGGCAGCAAAATATCAGACATCTCACGCAGCAGAATTTTCACCAATTCTAGGGCAAGAGAAACAAAGGAAAAAATAAACTAATGGGACTACATCAAACTAAAAAGTTTCTGTACAGCAAAAGAAACCAGTATCAAAATGAATAGGGAACCCATTGTATGGGAGAACGTATTTGCCAGTGATACGTCTGATAAGGGATTAATTTCCAAAAGATATATACTACTCATACAATTTAACAAAAGGAAGACAAACAATCCAATAAAGTAAAATGAGCTGACAGATCTCAGAAGAGGGGCGAGGAAAGAAATAAACCACAGAATTTATATGCACGTATGCATAACCAAAGACATAGACAACAAAGCTGGGGACAGGGCTAGGGGTAGGGAGATCAAGAGGAGGGTGTCAATGGGAGAAAAAGGAGAAACATCTGTAACAAAAATAAATTAATAAAAAAAAATTAGCTGACTACCTGAACAGACACTTCTCTAAACAGCACATACAAATGGCCAAGAGACATATGAAAAAATGATCAATGTCACTAATCATCAGAGAGATGCAAATTAAATTAACTATGAGGTATCACCTCACACCTGCCCTAACGGCTACTTTGAACAAATCATCAAACAAGTGCTGGTGAGGTTATAGAGAAAAGTGTACACTGCTGGTGGGAATACAGACTGGTGCAGCTACTATGGAAACAGTATAGAATTTTTTTACAAAACTAAAAGTTGAACTGCCATTTGACCCAGTGATCCCACTTCTGGGAATATATCCAAAGAATCCTGAAACACCAACCAGAAAGAATATATGCACCCCTATGTTAATAGCAGTGCTTCTCAAAATAGCTAAGATCTGGAAACAATCCAATTATCCATCAGTAAATGAGTGGCTAAAATAGCTGTGGTACATGTACACAATGGAATACTATGCAACTGCAAAAAAAATAATCTATTACCTTTTGAGACAGCCAGAGGTACCTGGAGTGTATTATGTTAAAAGAAATAAGCCAGTCAGAGAAAGACAAGTATCACATCATCTCACTTATATGTGGAATCTAATGAACAAAATTAATTGGTAAATAAAATAGAAGTGGAGACATGGAGACATGGATCAGACTGATGAATCTGAGAGGGAAGGGGGGTAGGAGAGTGAGAAGTGATATTCATATTACTTATATTCATATATGCATAGCCCATGGACACAGATAATAAGGTGTTGAAGGTTTGGAGCATGGTAGGAACTGGGATAAGGAGAGAGTAGGGGAGAAATGGGGGGGGGGGATGGGAGACATCTGTAATACAGCAATAAAGATTAAAAAAATACAACTCAGATTACTTCAACAGGGGAAAAAGAAAAAAAAACTTTGTCCCTGGTGACATGAGTGAAAGAAAATATTTGGAAGACAGAGATAGAGAGAAGCAAAGAGAAATTTGGAACGCAATATGAAATATGAGTTAAATATATGACATCATATCCTACATGTTATTCTGCAACGTGCTGCTTTTCCTTAACAGGTCCTTGGTAATTTTTTTTTCCTTCTTTCTTTCCTTGTCACTACATACAGACAGATCTTCCTGTTTCTTCTAATCTGCATAGTAAGCCATGGCATAGATGTACTACAGTTTAATTTAACCGTTCTCTTTTGGATGTGTTCAGTTTTTTGTTGGTTTATAGTTTGTTTGTTTGTTTGGGGGGTTATTTTTTTGTTTCAAACTTTACTTGTTTGGTTATTTATTTATTTTACCATTACAAATAAAGCTTCAGTAACCATTGTTTTTTCTGTTTTTGTTTTTTACCATTACTAATAAAGCTTCAGTTACCAATGGCAAAGACTGTGGCTCTCTTTATACATTTATGGAAATATTTCCCTAGGGTAGGTTGCAAGGAGAATGATTGCTGCTAAATTGTCCTCCATAAAAATTATTCAAATATTCTCACTAGTAGTTTATGAGAGTGCCCATTTCCCTATGAACTTGCCAACATCATACATTATTGTTCATTTTAATTTTTGTCAGTTGGAATGGGGAGAAAAATGACATCCTTTTGGGGTTTTAATCTCTGTTTTCACAGTCTCTCTGATAAGGCTAAACATACTTCATTTCTTAGGTCACCATATCTTCACATTTATGTACAGGGATTGCAATGGGAACTTTATGTGAAATATTTTATTTTCTCCTTACAACTCATTCCTAGTATGGTAATGAGGAAGAGACCACCATTTTTTGCCATGTAACAGATAAGTAAACTGAGACTTAAGCAATTTACACAACCGCTTGTATTTATATCTGTTAAGTGTGGCAATTAATTATACAATATCTGTTCTCTTTTTCATTAGCAAGAGAACCAAAATCAGCTTCACATGTATACTACCCAGTCTTCTCTGTAGATAGAAATAGCCACATGATTAGGTTCTTACCAATGAACTACAAACACTGGAGCTGCTTCCTGTGAAGTTCCTTACAAGGAAAATGACTTATCTGACCCTTTGCCTTGCCCTATTCCTTTCCTCCTCCATCAGATTAGATGACCATGACCTGCGCCCCTGAGGCTAAGGTGACCAAATTCCATTCTTATGTAGGCCCCTTGGTTAAGGCAACTAAATGACTCCATTTTTTACTTCCGGTCAAGATGGTGGTGTAGGTAAACATGGTATTGCGTCCTCCCACAACCACATCAAAGTTACAACTAAACTACAGAACCATCATTCAAAACCACCTGAAATCAAGCTGAATGGAAATCCTACAACGACGAAATCAAAGCAGCAGCCACATCTAGACTGGTAGGAGGGGTGAAGGCACGAGGGTAGGAGGTGTGAGGGGCGGAGGCCCCACGGGCTGGTCCCACACCATGTGTAGCGGATAAAAATGAGGAGGACACCTGGGCAGGGAAGGTCCTCCCTGAGGACTGAGGGGTCCCCGCACCAGGTGCCCGCTCAGGGTTCCAGTGCCAGGAAGAGAAGTCCCCATAACTTCTGGCTGGAAAAACCAGCAGGAACTGAGGCTCAGGAAAGCTGACGCGGCTGGAGCCCCAAGCACCTCCTTAGAGGGCCCGCGCAAGGACTTATCGGACTCACTCCATTCTAAACTCAGAGGGGAGGCAGCGTAAAGGGCACCAGAGACATACAGGGAAGAACTGAGCTGTTTGGCACTGGAGCGAGGGCTGGAGAGGGGGCCTTCTCCGGGGCAAAAGTGCTGTCAGAGGCCTTTGTTCCTTTGGTGAGCCCTTCCCTGGGGTGGCAGACAGCCGCCAAATCAGGGACTCCAGCAACCTGGCTCACACTGGTAGCCCCGTCGCGGTGACTCCCTGAGGCCCCGCCCCACCCAACTTTCAGGCCCACCCAAGCTGTTGCCACTTGCTTAACCATAGGATTGGCCTGTCTTGGATTCTGCTTCAGGTTGTCCTAAATTCTTTCAAACAAGCAGCATCTGGTTTCAGCTAGCCCCATACCACTTGTTAAGTAATACACAGAAACAAACACAGGGAGGCAGCCAAAATGAGGAGACAAAGAAACAGGTCCCAAATGAAAGAACAGAACAAAACCCCAAGAAAAGAACTAAGCAAAATGGAGATAAGCAACCTAACAGATGCTGAGTTCAAACTACTGCTTATAAGGATGCTCAATGAACTTAGCGGGGGCCTCAAGAGCATAAAAAAGGACCAGTCAGTAATGATGTATGCACAGTGAGAAATAAAGGAGGCATTAACTGAAATAAAGAATAATTTACACAGATTCAATAGTAGAGTACGTAAATCCAAGAAGCAAACCATCGATTTGGAATACAAGGAAGCAAAAAATGCCCAATCAGAACAGCAAAAAGAAAAAAGAATCCAAAAAAAATGAGGATAGTGTAAGGAGCCTCTGGGACAACTTCAAGCGTGCCAACATTCGCATCTTGGGGGTGCCAGAAGGAGAAGAGCGAGAACAAGAAATTGAAAACCTGTTTGAAATGGCAGAAAACTTTCCTAACTTGGTGAAGGAAGCATACATACAAGTCCAGGAAGCACAGAGTCCCAAATAAGATGAACCCCAAGAGGCCTACACCAAGACACATCATCATCAAAATACAAAAGGTTCAAGACAAAGAGAGAATATATATATTTTTTATCCTCACCTGAGGATATTTTTCCATTTTTTGTTCAGACAGAGCAGGAGGGAGAGAGAGAAAGAGAGAGCGAGAGAGAAATATTGACATGAAAGGGACACATCGAGTGGTTGCCACCCTCATGACCAACAAGGCCCGGGGACAAACTGCAACTGAAATACATGCCCTTAGCGGGAACTGAACCCAGGTCTCTCTGGACTGCAGGCTGGCATTCTAACCGCTGAGCCAAACCGGCCAGGGCAAAGAGAGAATCTTAAAAGCAGCAAGAGAAAGGCAGCTAGTTACCTACAAGGGAGTTCCCATAGGGCTGTCAGCTGATTTCTCAAAAGAAACTTTGCAGGCCAGAGGGGAGTGGCAAGAATTATTCAGGGTGATGAAAAGCAGGAACCTACAACCAAGATTACTCTATCCTGCAAAGCTGTCATTTAGAATCGATGGCCATATAAAGACTTTTGCAGACAAGAAAACATTAAAGGAGTTCATCACCACCAAACCGTTATTATTTGAAATATGAAGGGTCTTTTTGAAGAAAAAGATAAAATATATGAACAAACAAAATGGCAATGAATACATATCTATCGACAACGGAATGTACAATCAAAATGAACAGGCAGAACAGAAACATTCTCATAGATACAAAGTACATTTTGTTGGTTGCCAGATGGGAGGGAGGTTGGGGGAATGGGTGAAAAAGGTGAAGGGATAAAGTACAAATTCATTGCTAGACTGACAAACCACAAAGGGAAAGGGGTTGGGGGGTGGGAACAAATAAACCAAAGAACTTATATGCATAACTAATGGACACAGACAATAGTGTGAGAAAAGGCGGGAGGGGGGTGGGAGGGGGGAGGAGGGGTCAATGGGGGGAAAATGAGGAACATTTGTAATACATTCTACATTCAACAATAAAGATTAAAAAATAATAATAATAAAATTTAAACAAATAAAATAAATTACTCCATTTTTATCATCAATGGACCTTCCTCGATATTTTTCCAATAATAGGTTAATTACCCCTTAAAGTAAAGGAATTTTGCCTAAGATTATTGTTGCCCCACTTGTTGGAAGGCATTTGCAGTTTCCGAGTATTGGTATTTGCAGGCGTCGGAAACTATAAATCGTGAGACCAGTGAATAATGCTAATTGTGACCTTTGTAATCACTGTCACACCCGCTAATTAATTGCCATGATGGGGGAGGGGAGCAAAAGGGGGATGGCACTTCTGTCTTTAAAAATGGATGAGCAAGTAGAATCAGGGCTGAGGATCTAGGGAAGCTATACCACCCCCCACCCCCCCAGCCCGCCAGTGTAATGAAGTGCTCTTTTACAATTCAGCTGTCTGTCTCTGGTTATCTCGCAGACACATGTTATAACAGCTAGAACTGCACAGTCATTATATGATCATGAGATGACCTTAAGATAGAATCAGTGTTCTAAAAAAGATGGATTAGAAAGACAAAAGTAAACTGGGACATTGATAGCATTGTGGGGACCTGTTCTCTTTCATCCTAAACTACCTCCTTCTGAAATTCCCATTACGTTGTGCTGGCATGTTTATAACCCCATAATTGATGATTGGTAAATTATTGTGCTGCTCCATAATTGATGATTGGGAAAGTCACTCTGTGCCCTCTAGCTGAACCTGTTTAGTCAAAATAACCTCAGTAAATTGGAATACTCCCTGAACCAAGAATTTGTTGGGAGTCAGCTACATGTCTGACAGAGTCCACAGAGCCTGGAGGTCTTGAGTCAGAGACTAAACCTCCCCCACAATCTCAAGGAATTGGGTTTGCATTGTGTTTGTGCTCAGGGATAAGTGTGACCCAATGTACCTTGAAATGCCTAGGTGTTCCTGGGTGTGCCTGGGTGTGCGTGGGTGTTCCTAGGTGTTCCTGTTATCCACGAGGCAAACTAAATCTATACAGCATTGTTGTAGCCCTGGGCATTATATCAAGAAGATCTTATTTTCTTATATCATTAAACTTTTACTGTAAGGTATAAAAGGCATGTAATAAAGCATACAGAGGCTGATTCCAAAGACTCTGTCATAGGGGTGTTTGGAATCAGACGCCAGCTGGCTAATAATCGGCTCTTATTTGGACTTCAATTCCCTAGTGGTGTTTCTTTGACTGTCTCGCCACGACATTTGGAGGCCCCAGGCTGGTCTCTAAGAACTTGGGATCAGTCGCTGGTCGGTTTTGCTCTCTATTTGTCTCTGGTGGTCTCTTGGCTCTCTCACACCACAATAACATGAGTAAAAAATTACCCACTCTGCTTTTCTGTTATTGGTACAGTAATGGAGCCAGGATTTGAACCAAAGCCAAGTCCGTGTGATAGACCCTTAAACTGCTGAATCATGCTTATCCATGCAACACTCTCCACACAAAATAGATGCTATTACTATAGTAATCACCACCAGTAGACATTAAAGAATGGAAAAAATCTTGCTCTTGGCTATTCTTCCTCAGGACAATTGGTGTTACATGTAATGCTTCTAAGTCTGAACAATTTCAACTTTATAACAGCAACAGAAGAGGTAGTACAAAAGTATAAATAGCTTAATACCACATAACTTTTTTTATTGATAGTATTTACACAGGGGAACATGGGAACATGACTCTATAGAAAAGAAAAACATGGCAAATATTTAAAACAGAAAGTTTGATTCTGGCTTCACTACTGTATTTGCTGTGTGACCTTAGAAAAATGGCATCCTTTCTCTCGCCTCCCTTGCCTTACATGTTAATAGAATAGAATTTTGTGCTTGTGGTGAGAGGTTAATGAAGAAATACACATATAAGCTTTTCAAAAAGTCAGTGCTGCTCTGGACACAGAAGGAGTCACTATATAAATATTGAATTTCCTGTATGCATGTGTACCATGTGTGGAGAACCTTGTGGTTATCACTATTGCATTTTAGTGACCCCAACTTTTCCCTCTCTTTTAGCCATTATATTGTAAAGCTTAACAAGATGCAGGAATAACATCTGAATGGAGCAAACAGTGTAACAGTAAGGGGTAGATGTGTGTGTGTTTAAGATTTATCCTTTTTTTGTGTGAAATTTCATATATTTCCTACAAAGGATTGCTGAATATTTATTAATCTATCTAGTATCCACAAGTACTCTATTAGAAATGCATTTCTTATCTATATTTTGAATTGTTGAAATAATTCAATGTTAATCCTTTATAAGATAGGTTTGCTACCTTTAAACTGAAGTGACAATAACACCCTAACTAGCTTAGACTTCTCTCAAGTTGTACTGATATTCTTGATGTCACTAACAAACCAAAGACTGCCTGTGAGAATCCTATATGTCACCATTAAATTGAAAAAGGCCTGAAATATCTAAATCTCACTTGGGGTAGGAAGAAAAGCTAGGTAGGAGCAAGCCGCTGGTTATTCATGAATCACTGCAGCCTGCCATGATAAATACCACTGGCTTCATTCTTCTCTTCTCCAGGCTCATAATTTTCTCCCTGAAGGTGTTTCACCTGCCCAGGAAAGACTGGGCTGAAGGGATGCCTAGTAAAAATGACTTTTAAAGCCTCTTAAAAAGCAAAAGGCTGTGAGTTCTGAGCTCTTCTTTTTGTGTACAGCAACATAATGTCCAATTAATCTCAGCAGATTGGGAAAAGAGGATTAAAACAGTATGTCATGTTGGGTCTGGGGTTTTGTGACAACCTAGTAATGTTAAGAGAAAATGAAATAAATGCTTAATGAAATAACTTCTTTTAACAGATTATAAGCAAATGGGTCCAGATTTGGGCTTCTGCTGCAACATTTCATCTACAGATTCACTGTCATAAATATAAATTCTACATACAAATAAGGAATATTCATGCAATTTGAACATAAAAGGCTAGGATGGTAGATTATTTGGGATGAAATACTACCCTGTGAAAATAACCAGTAAAAGTGTGGCTTGGAGGTGTTTTATCGTAGACTTCCAAATATCCTTTCATTGTTTCAACAGGGAGTTGCTCCGTTACTAGCACTGATGGGCAATGCTTTGTGACATGTCGGCAAACAATTTTACTGTTTTCCTCTCTCTCCTTATGAATGATATTTATAGACTAAGAATTACATTTAGTTCCGCTTTCCCACACAGTTATCTTCCTGGGCGTGGATTAAATGTAGATCTGGGTGTTGAAAGACATTTACATAAGTGCTGTTTGTGAAAGGGGAGGCCAGTTCCTCTATTATCGCCAGAACATTTAAATCTTAATGACTGGCATTGTTGTCTAAAAGACGGTGTTTTTCCTGCTGAGAAACTGCATTAGATTCAAGAAACGGAGCTCATTTCCATTCTCTCAGCAGTCTCTCCAGAAATGACATGCAGTGCTTGAAACTGTTTATTTCCAAATTCAGGCCTCCCTCGCATCAGTCATCAGCTTCAATTACCAGTTTTCCGAAGCTGAGCCATCAGGCAGTCTGACACCAGGGTCCGGTCTAATTCCCACCTTCTCCAGAGTCAAGAGCATAATGTGCAGATGAAAAGGTGCAAAATAGCCCGAACTTCATTAGCATGCAGGGCCTAGCTGTTCATTTGCTGGCTGTGAATGGAAGTTCTGACACTCAGAGCTGGCTGCAAAATGAGAAAAGTCCTCTTCAGGGGAGATGGGGTCCTTGGTGGTGAGGAAAGGTCATCAGAAAGACAGCCACTACCCTTGCTCCCTGCTCTCCAGGACTGCTTATTGATTCCAGGGACACCTCATTACACGCCGGATCAACATATTATTGCCATGTTCTGGGACTGAATTGTTTACAAGTGTCTTTATCACCCAAAAAGGCCTGCCCGGCAATGCATGACTACACTCATTTGGTGGTGACCTGCCAATTATGTGTTATCCGATATGTTGCTGGTATCTTGATCTTTGCCCAGGTCTTCTCCCAGCATCAACACAGTCCCATTTACTACTTCTTTCTAACCACTCTTTGGGAAAGTAGCCATTAGTCTGTCAGTGTGTGTGTGTGTGTGTGTGTGTGTGTGTGTGTGTGTTTCCCTCTGCTATAGGAAATCTGAACGTCCTTTCTCTATTACTTGCTATGTATGAGGTTAATAATTAGTTGGGAGAAAGAAATTCATTTTGTCTCTTTCTCTCAGACACAGACACACACAGAGATACACACATCTTTTTTTTATTTTTATGGTCTCAAGGATAACCCACACAATTTGCGATCAGTATGCATGGCAGAGAGCATAATGCAGCTTGTTGCAGAGCTCCCTCTGCTTACATTTAGGCCCTACAAGAGAGCTGTCATATTTTATTTGGGCATAGCCACTGCAAACCACCATTTTAATCTTTCATTACAGACACTTCTATGGCTCCATAAATGAAAGAGTGGAATACCAACTTGATAAAAACCCAGTAAAGAGATTGTACAACCTCCTCCCTCCCCCAAAAATGTAGAGATGAAGCCATAGTTTCTAATTGAGTGCATTCTGTGATATATACTTGATTTTCATTTCCCTCCAATAATGACTACTGACATACATTAATGGTGCTATGTGTTGACAACTTGGTTTTATTATTATGAATATCACTTGGGAAAGTTTTTGTTGTTGTTGTTTTTGGTACGTGCCCCTAGTGGAAACTGAACCTGGGACTCTCTGGTCCTCAGGCTGATGCACCAACCACTGAGCCAAACCGGCCAGGGCTCACTTGGGGAAGTTTTAATGACTACCAAGCATTTGGGTCATCTCAACCAAATACTAAGAGAGAGCTATTTTATTTACATCTCCAGTTGCCATCAAAAAATAACTCTTTAATGGATTTTCCAGTGGGAGATATAGCAAATGCCAAGAAATTTGCCTTTACTTTTCCTGGAAGAGTATATCCTTGGCAATGGGCACAGACTATAATGAGTGAAATGAAACTCAAGCATCATACGGCCTTCAGAAAGGTGTCATCAGTAAGTACATTCATTTTCAGCATTTTCTCAGATTTGTCTGTTATTTAGCTTTAAATTAATGTTCTACAGGCATTTTTTCCTCTTCCCAATTTTTTGAAAAGTTTTGTAAAGTTACCAAGATATTTTTGTTCTTTCTGAAATCCCTGGCTTCCTGACAAATGATTAACTGGAAGGGCTAAACAAAGATAAAAGCCCCTGTTCAGGGTGCTTCAGCTGAATTAAAGAGTCAATGGAAAGATGTTTGCTCCACCGGGTGTTTCAGGACACTGCAAATTCTATAGTGTCATCAAACTACAAGAAATAGTCTTTAGAAGAGAAATGATGGGAAGGATTACTCGATTTATTTTTGGAGACATGATTGCATGTGGAGAATTTTGGTCAAGGCATAAAGATGAAACAAGCAGGACAATTTACCCAGATTCCCATCTGAAGAGCCAGTATCAACATGGTTGAGATTCAGAAAATGCCAAAAAGGATAACTGTCACTAACTAGGGATAATCCAAAAGGAAAGGGGTTTCTGTACACACTTATAAGAGAATGTAACAATGAAGAAGTGGGAATGCCCAGTCAATGGGTAATTGGGGATTGAATGTTCTAGGCAGAAGGAAGAGCTCCATCCAGGGGCTTCTGCTACTTTTTATAACCAGTTCATGTGTTATTTCAATCATAAAAAGAGTTCCTTCCTGTTATGGTTTTAATGCCTCATCTTCTTCATGAATCCACCAAACAAGATGGCCAGTAATCCTAAACTCTCTGGTTTTTCCCCCATCTTTAAGAATCACACGTGCCTATGTTTATTTTTGGATGTTTAATGGAAAATGCATATACACAGTCTGCAAGCACAATGCTGTGGTAAAATGATCAGAAGATAAGTAACAAAAAAGAACCTTGTTTTAAAAGTAATTTATTAATATAATTTTGTGCTAGGGAGCTCTCTAGAAACTTAGCATACATTTACTCATTTATTAGTCACAACTCTGTGACTCAGTTATTGCTATTACTATTTTCCAGACAAGGAAATTTTTTATACATCTACTAGAGTTTTCACATGTGTTCAAAGTCACAATGCTATTGACAGAGGCAGAATATAAACCCAGGTGTAACCCACAGCAGAGTCCATGCTCCATTCCGCCTCCCCTAAAGCCAGCATTCATTACAAATTTCCAATAATCCAGTAAAATGCATTTTCTGCATGCCAGCCAACATTGATGTACAAAAAGTTGCTGATTGTGATAATGTGTCAAAAAGATCATCTTTTACATATCTGATATCCTTAACCATAAGGTGGGGTGAAGTAAGACTGCTTGATTGACATAATAATAATAATAATAATAATAATAATCATCATCATCTTATATAAAGGGCAATACAAGGCACTTAATTAAAAAGTGTGGTGGGAGTTACATGTTCAGAGAGCTATAAAAGTTTCCCCAGTAGTCACTAGGATTAAGGGAGGAAATTTTGTCAGTGTTTAACACATTCATCCAGTTGTCTGTTGATATTCCTTTAGTGGTTCTACTAAAACACAACAATACTTCCTTCCTTCCTATGGACACCATGGGCCAGTTGTCCCACAGGCTTATTCTGCCTTTGGAAACCCAGTGACTAAGGATTCAGTTATAACATAGAAGACTGGATTCTAGAAACTGGAGGGATGTATGTGAACCCATGTAACATGCTCACAGATTCTGGAAACTTCCTTTGGCTTGTGTTTCCATTTTTCTCTGTTGTCCATGAGAATGCTAGCCATTTTCTAATGCTTAGGACAATGCATTATTCAGAATGTATCCTGGACAACTTGCCTGGCTGACATGAAGGGAAATGATTTGTTCACAGAGACCCTTCCTTCTTGGTTCTCCTTCCTTTAGCATCAGTGTCCTCTAATCTTCTGGCACATGCATGCTGTCCCAGTTTCTTCTGTGAAAGAAAGAAAAAAAAACACTGCTGTCTTGACAGAGATTCAAATTTCCACTACCACTACCTCCTACTTTCCATTCCATCTTCAACAAGTTGTACTTACATTCTAAAAGAAGGCAATGCTTATACCTAGAGTAAGAAAGAAAGAAAAAGAAAAGGATTGTCATTATGAATGTTTTTATGGAAACAAACAGTATTTCCCTATTATAACATGGTTTGGTATTATACATTTGGGTTTTTATTGTTTCATAAAGCATTTTAATGATATGTAATGGAGCTTAATAGTACATAGTTTAAAAAGTTATTGTTAGCTCTGTATCCCAAAATAAGGGCATCCCAATAAAAAAGTTTTATTTCAAAAATAATAATAACAAAAATAAAAAGAGGTCAATTCTTGACACAAGGGAGTAGTGCATCATGAGGGAGTGGTGGTGTGTGAGAAGGATGAAGCCTCCTAAGGAACTTCAGGGTGATCCATTCCAGTTACAAGCATGACCATTTCTTTATGTAGATATATGTGTCACATAAGCTTTAGTGAGGCTGGGAGGATTTCAGATTATTTGATTTTCAGAATAAGCCATTGACAGTTGTATATAAATCTACTAGAAATAAGCTTTACTGATCTAGATCTTGGTTCAAGAGCATATCCATGCTAGTCACTCCCTCAATCCAGACCTTATTATTGTGTCCTTCCTTTGTCTTTTCCAGACCTTACTATTATGTCCTTCCTTTGTTTTTGCACAAATACACATTGAGAGTCTACAATGTGCTCCAAATTGTTTTGGAACTCTGCATTTTATGCCCTAAAAAAGCCAATAATAAGCTGCAACAAAAACAGTGCCACAAGAGAGTAAATTACTAAGGACAAAATAACAAGTTTACATAAGAGGTGCAACACCTATGAATTCAGATGGGGTTAAAAGACCCCAATGGACTAGCATGATGGGAAAGTCTTCTTATATGAAGTAGGATAGGAGGATGTCTTAGGGATTTGAAATAGTGAAAAGAGGTGG
This sequence comes from Molossus molossus, assembly GCF_014108415.1. Taxonomy (NCBI): domain Eukaryota; kingdom Metazoa; phylum Chordata; class Mammalia; order Chiroptera; family Molossidae; genus Molossus; species Molossus molossus. Next base: position 45,704,882 of record NW_023425399.1, read on the forward strand.
GTAGGCATAATAGACAGTAATCAAATATGGCCATGTCAATTCTTCCTATATTTACATACATGTAGCTTCTCCTATCAAAAGGAGGAGAATATTTCCTATCCCTTTGAATCTGGGAAGAACTTGTCACCTATTTTAATCAATAGAATGACATGGGAGTATCATTTTGAGACTTCCAATCACATAGGCCTTAAAAGGACTAGCAGCTTCTACTTCCTCCCTCTTGGAACCCAGCTGTCCAGACTGTGCTACTGAATGATTAGAGGTCACTTGAAGAGAGCTCCTGAGAGATGAGAAGCCATCTTGGTCATTCCACATCAATAAGCCCAGCTAACTCTCCGTGGAGAAGTGCCCAGCAAGTCCTGACTGAATTGCTGACTCATGGAATTGTGAAAAATAATAAATAATTGTTTGGAGTCACTATGTGTTGGGGTGATTGGTTAAATAGCAATAGATAACTGATACAATGGAGATAAAGGGACATACATGAGTGATAAGCTGCTGCCATATGGAAAGATGTCAAAAATAAAATGAGAATGAATGCACATGGTATTTGGGGAGCCCTAAATTTAGTAAACCAACCTGGCTCCAGCAAGCATTTCAGATTAGCAACTAGATAACTCTAATGTTGGAAGGAGATCTTTAAGACTACTCATTGAATGCCCTCTGTAGCAGATGCTGTCCTGTATTAGACCCTTGCTCTTATACTTACTTCAATGTGTAGCAACTCAATGTCCAGCCACCAGCACCTGTGTTTCATTGCCTGGATGCTTCTTTTTGTTTCTGTTTCTTTTGGGGTTTTTTGTTTTGTTTTGTTTTTTCTCCTGAAAAGCCCATATCCTCATTCAACAGACCAGAAGTGCTGGGGAAATAATGCCTGTGAAGAGTAGCCCTTCAGCTAATTAGTAACAGGAGTTGTTGTATAACTATCCCAGCTTAGGTGTACTCACTCTAAGACAGGTGTTCTACACTGTTTCCCAGAGTGCCCTTGGTAGAATTAAATCCCAGTTGACAACAATGTTAACTCCTTCCTTCCTTCCTTCCTTCCTTCCTTCCTTCCTTCCTTCCTTCCTTCCTTCCTTCCTTCCTTCCTTCCTTCCTTCCTCCCTCCCTCCCTCCCTCCCTCCCTCCCTTCCTATTTTTTGCGGTACATGCCCCTACCGGAACCGAACCTGGGACTCTCTGGTCCACAGGCTGACGCTCAACCGCTGAGCCAAACTGGCCAGGGCATGTTAACACTTTATAATGTAATTCCCTGCCTTCCCTGTCACTCAACCCCACTCCCCTACTAGAATTTCCTGAGATCACCTCCCAGTAAACTGCTTGCTTTTGGGGAAACCCAAACTAACATGCTCTCATTTTACAGTTAAAAAATATAAAGCCAGAATGTGGATTACTTTAAGTGAGTACTATAACAAAGCAAACCAAAATATAAAGTTTGTCAAACAAAGTAGAAATTTCTTTCTTTCTATGTAACGGTCCAGGGTAAGAGGGCAGATTCTACTCTAGGAAATCATCTTGTGAACCCAAGTCATTGGGAGAGCTTGTCATTCTAAATATGTGGCTTTCATTAGCATAAATCCCAGTCAGCAAGAAAGAATAGGAAAGTGAAAGTATAAAATGATCACTCCCTTTACCTCTGCTTACATTTCATTGGTGAGAACTTGGTTATATAGGTCACATACAGTTGCAAGTGAGGCTGGGAAATGTAGTCCCACTGGGCAGTCATATGCACAGCAAAAAGAGAATAAATTAGTGAGAAGTGTGTCTCTGACACAGGGAGATAAGGTGATTGCCCAAGTGCCTGCAGCTAGTTAGTGGACAAATAGAGTGATAAGCCTGATAAGCCTTCTGACCCCCATTTTTTTCCTTCTACACCCACATTATTCCAACTAGACTATGGCAGGTCTTAAATTCATGCTTGAGAGTCTGATATTCTGCAGGGTCCATTCCCCCTCATTGCAGAGTCATCAAAGCAGAATAAGCCTTTGGAACCCCTCTCAAGATCATTCTACAGTAGACTGCTGAATTGGACTTTCTTGCCGAAGCAAATGGCATAAGGGGTCATAGTCCCTATTGCTGATGACCCTCTCTTTTAAGCAGAAGCAGCCAGCTTCACTGCTAAGCCCGTGTTGCCCCTTGGTACAAATTTATTAAAAAGCTAATAATGGCCCTCTTTCTCGAGGAACTCTACTGCCATACACCAGAACAGTGCCTTTAAAAAAAAAAAAGAAAGAAAGAAAGAAAGAAATCTACAATAACAACAGTGTGAAGGGTGCCCCTACAGTTAGGTGAAGTAAGTTCAACCTTTCTACTATACTCACAGTCCTGGTCAGGGAAGGGAGAGGAAAGGACCATGGAGCTGGCTGACATCCTTGATGATCAAAGATATTTTACAGTCATCTCTGAAAAATATGGACTTATTTCTGTGGCTTGTAATTATCCACAGGTTGATAAGTGCTAAAGCTCTTTATTTTTGAACCGGTATTAGGGATAGAGATGCCCATCCAGCATCAGCACCCAGCACAATTCATTTTAATATTAAAATAGAGGAAAATGATAACAGACAGGTTTATCTAAGTGAATATTGTTCATAACCTTTACATGCTAACTGTATTTTTCAAATTCAGTTTTTGATTGGATTAGGTGTAAGCTGGCCATATATGTAGAGATTGTCTATTTTTTTTTTAAGGGCAATGGAAGCAAATGGATTAAGTATTTGTTCATTGGAGGAATTGTTTAATAGCTCTGTACTGTTCTTATCTGTCACATTATATTTTAAAATTCTTTTATCTTCAATAGATATAGCTCTGAGTTTTTAAATCATTATTCTGCACCTTGGCCATTCTTTAAATTTTTTCAACATAGAAGGCACATTTCCTCTACAATTAATTTGAAAATAACCAGGATATGTATTGTTTAAGTTACTGAACATTGCCTTTTATTATATTTTCAATATTTTTAGTGCAAGTATACATGAGTAACAGTTACTTCTGATTTGGATTCTCCAAAGTAAGGTGGTACTCCAGATCTTTTTTTCCCCAATAATTTCCCATTATGCTCAACAAATCTCCCTCTAATACACACCTCAGTCTCATTTAGGAGAATGTGTTGAAAATACGTATCTAATCATCAAGAAGCCACACATTTATCAGGATAATCCTTTTGAACTCATCAATTTTAATAGTATCCAGTATCCAGACGGTTTTTCTAGAGAGGGCTCATTAGTGTTTGTTTTTTGTTTTTGTTTTTTTAATCTCAAAATTTCAATATTCTGTGGCTTTACTTACATAGTTAAAAGCATAATCAGAGTTCTCTGCCTTCTTGCTTAATAGCCATTTTTTGCCCATATACTGTCTTGAAAAACAAACAAATGTCTAGCACAAACAAACTACTGCCAAAGGGGGATAGGTTGTGTGCATAAAAATGAGTAACATCAGAGCTGCAGATTAAGAAACTGAAAGTGTTGTTGTTTAAAATTAGAATGGTTCCCAAAAGAATTGGTAATGTTCCATTTAAGAAGAGAAATGTTTTCAAGTCACTCTGCTAGAAGTCTGAATCAAAGTCAGAAATTAATAATAAAAAAAATGCAGAGAGAGATCCCCATCATAAATAACAGAGATGATTTGTATGCCTATAAGAGCCTACAAGGCCTGGCAGCATCTATAGTTTTATGGGGGTGGGGGCTAGGGGGTAGGGGACTAATGAAATGCAAAAAGAAAATGTTAAAAATAGAAATAAATGTTCTTGTAGAAATGTAATTGTGATATTCTTGTGACACAATGACTTGTTTTAAGGAAAGGTAATTCTTCAGTTGAGCTTAGACAAGCATTGTATTCATTGTAACTTGTATATTTAGACCTATAGTATAAAGGGTTTGCCTGTATTTAAAGCTCAGTGTTATCCCAGGCTCATTAGAGTACAAGGACAAAGCTCTATCATATTACTGCTTCGACACGACTCTGAACTTTGGCGTAGTTTTGGTGGCTTCAAGTACTTAGATTGTCAGCAGTGTAGGAAATAGAAAATAGAATACTGAATAGGTGAGGTGTATAAATCAAACAAGTAAGAATGTATAGACAGATAAGGATTGTAGTTGAACATCATGTTATAGTGCAGTCAATGCAGAGCAATTTCAGGGTAAACACAGACTTGCGGTAAATAGAGCTTCAATGCACAGGCTGCAAAAATTAGAGCAGCCAGTCTCATTCAAGATCACATGGTTCCTTTCTAGACTTTATATCAGAAACGGGGCTTTGCTACGGGTGGCAGAAAGATACAGGCATGTAATCAGAGCCATGAAATCTTTAGAGCCAGGGATAGCAAAGGAAAAGTGTCTAAATTCAGGTCTGTTTTGACAACAGGATGCATCATTCTACAAGTGCTTCCTTATAAATTTGGGCCAATTCAGTGTTTTGGCTGACATACATACCTGGCTGAGAGTTAAGACAGGGAGAAGGGAGTGTGGTCAGAAGGAGGAATGGGGATAAGTTAGTCAAGGACTATATCTAGCCAAATAATTCACCTCTGTTGCCTGGTAACACAATTTGTTTTAAAAGCATTTTATTTTTATTATTATTATTTTTATTTTTTTTGTACAGATAGAGTGGGAGGGAGAGAGAGAGAGAGAAACATCGACGTGAAAGGGACACATCGAGTGGCTGCCACCCGCACGACCAACCAGGGCCGGGGACAAACTGCAACCGAAGTACGTGCCCTTAGCGGGAACCGAACCCGGGTCTCTCCGGACCGCAGGCCAACGCTCTAACCGCTGAGCCAAACCGGCCAGGGCCACAATTTGTTTTAATGTATTTATTTATGTAATAAATAATACTTCCATGTAAGGAGAATATTGAAATGTAGAAGAAGCAACAGCGAAAATTTGGTGTTCCTCTCACACACCTACCCATTCCAGGGGCAATGATCTCAGGACCCTTCCTTGCAGATATTTCCATATACGAGTCCAGTCACTCAATTTCAATCCAGAATATTAAAGGAAAACAAACCCCACCCCTACCCATTTCCTCCCAACACCCATGTCTTTCCCTCCCCTTCAAGTTATTTTACACCCAGCCCTGCTTCCCAGAGGGTCTATTCATCTCAGGGTCCTTAATAGACAACCTGCTGACCACCCTGATGACCTAGGCGGTTTTATTTCTTTTTGAAGGGGTAGGATTATTACTTAATGATAATTACTTATTTTATACATTGTCATCTGCTGATGTTTAAAAGATAAGAAGATAGTTGTCTGGCAGACGCCCGAGGCCCTCGGAGTACACCGGGAGATCCTGCCAAAAACGGTTCCAAACTGAATAGTCATTGGGCTGCCAGATAATTCAGAAACTATTTGTATGAGCTGTTTATCAAATTATTAACCGCACAGATGTTGTTTGGTTGAAGAGCAGCTGAATCCCCTCTCTGGCAGCCGTGTAGACAAAGGTCTCCAGGAATAATTGGAGATGTGCATGGAATATTAAATTAATTTACTGCTCTTAATTCTTATGCAAATTCTGACCTCCAATGGCGCCTATCAATTACCCCGCACAGTGAAAGCGAAAGCGACAGTTTCTTTTCTTCTCTTTGATTTTTTTACGAACTCGAAAAGAAAATATTTGCAATAAGCAGGCGGTAGGAGCACCGGGTAACTGGAATTATTTAATTGAATCTCCAAGTTTTCAGGGATGCTGGTAGAGGATAAAACCCCAGGACGCAAGGGACAGGGCAGGAGAGATGTAGAGGGAGGAGGAATTTGATGGTTTGACCGCACACCTAGGAGCAGCTGGAAATAGAGCAATCAGCAGGGACCGGTGAAGGAAAATAAAAATATTGGTCTGCAGGCGGACGCAGACCTTAGTGATCCTGTAAGTTCATGGTTAGTGCCAGGCTTCCACAGGGCCCGCGATTCGGTGTAAATACGTGCGCTTCCTCAAACCTGGTCAGGCTTGGAAGCTCCTTTGTGCAGCTTTCCTCAACCGCTGCCTACAAAGTCGAAGTCTCCCTCACAGCTCTGGCTTCCTTTTAACTGGCTTTTAAGGATGTCTCGTCTTTACAACCCCCAACCGGAGAGAGGGGGTTGAAAAGGAGAGAGAGAGAGAGAGAGAGAGAGAGAGAGAGAGAGAGAGAGAATTATTTGTTTGAAAAACCAAACCACAACACTGAGCATGTTCAACTCCTGATATCCCGGGTGGGCCGAAATGCGATTTAATTGTTTCCTGCGTGGAGAGTGACAGCCAATCTTTTCTTTGAATTGAGCAAACTCCCGGTCTTTGTCTGCACTGGTGTCTTAAACTGTGCTGTTTTCTGCACCCCGGTGGTGGGTTGTAAAACTGGGGTCTCCGAGTCTTTCATCATATTTTTAATAAGGAAAACCAAATCGGGTGCATAATGTCATCAGCCCCAGCTCGACCTCGCTGGGACCTTGGCAGCCCGATGATGTCGCCAGCAGCCCCTGGCGCAGTCAGGACGCTCCGCCTTTCAGCTTTTCGTGGCCGCCACAAAAGCCAGACAACAATATCAATTAATCATGCAGTCGGCAAACAAGGAGATTTATCCCGGGACTAACAGCCCCACCAAGAGCTGCTGAATAGGCGTGATTAACATGTGAAAGGGCGAGCAAAACTCCGCGGTTCTACAGCTAAAGAGCAATTTGATGGGGCTGGGATGGGGAAATTACTTGATTAGCGTCCTTTGGAGAAGAGCACAGTTACAGTCTCTCGGTCTGGAATCTGACAGGGAAACAAAACGCGCTGGTAAACACGATGAAGTAGAGGGAAAGCAGGCGATGGAAGGTAGCGCAGGGGTCGCACTGCCGAGACGTGATCTAGACCCGGACGCGAAATAGTGAGCAAAGGGAATGCCCGGCTAGCCACGGCCAAAGCCTGAGGGCCGAGCCAACAGGGGCAACGACAACTTGTTCTCACTGCCCTCCTAAGGCTCCCTTGCAGGCACAGGGCATACACAAGAAACCCAGTGCTGGAGGTTGGCCTTGACGCGGTGCTTGGGTTCCGGTCTGAACAGTGAGGGGCGCGGGAGGAGGGAAAGGGCCACCCACGCCGTCCCTGTAGCTCCCCGCGGGAATCTCGGGGAAGCAGCGCACTGCAGCCGCAGCCTCCGCGAACTCTAGGGCCACCGCCCGGAATCACAGTCGCAATGCCAACATCACCGCTATATCTCCAGTAGCTCTGCGGTTCCCTTAGTGCGGACAGAGAAGATTGAAGCCGGACAAGACGCATTTTCCGGGACCTCCGAATTTAATCACCTTTTTTTCTGTCTCCTCGAAAAGCTGCCACATTTGGTCTTAGCCTTTGACAAGAAAAGGGTTTTCCGGCTGCTCTCCCAAGGGAAGGAGGTGGGGAGTTGGGAGGGAGCACCCTATTCGTGCGGGGAAGTGAGTGCTGAAGGCTTGCTGGGGCACGCGGGATGAAGGCTCAATGGCCTTGGGGTAGAGACATGGATGGAGCGAGCCCTGGGGCTCTCCATGGACTCGGGTGGACAGCCCCAGGCCTGCTTTGGATCCAACAACGCAAGGCCAGAAGTGGCAGTGTGGAAAGCTACGCATCGCGGACTCCAACCAGGCACCGAGGGCTGCTCCCAAGGCCCGCCCGCCTAACCCAGCGGATGGTTTGTTGTGGACAGCGCTTTTATTTGCTGGGGGTAAAGAGTGACTGGACGAAACTTTAAGAGGCAGTGCAGCTTAGGGTCCGCAGAAAAAGGCCAAGTGGAGCGTGCATTTTCAGGCCTGCAGCATCCCAGTTTGGGCTCACGCCCATGCCTTCCTTTTAATCCCCACAGCACCCCAGAGCTAAAGTCTGAGCTAACCCCTGGGAGAGGAACTTAGATGCCTACTCTCAACGCGCCTGTAACCTTCCCTCTGGACGCAGGTCTGCAACTCTGTGCTCCCTGGCTCCTCCCAGTGTCAGAGAAGGAAAAAGCTCCCACCCAGTCCCCAGAGGCCCTCTGGAACTCAGGATCCACTAAAAGGGTGCCGCCAACCCACGCCCCCAATCAGGGTGCACGGGTGAGTCTCCGGGATGCCACCTTCAATTTACCTGGGAGTGAGAGACTCTAACTCGGCCTTCATGAAGTACATGAACACAAATGTAATATATACTTCAACAGATTCGACAAGGCCCTGGCAGTCTCAAATTCACCCTGCCCCTTGGCACAAATAAACCAAGCACCAGGAGTCACATCTTGTTTTATATAAAAGTGTGTTTGGGGGGGGAGGGGGGTGAATCGTCCCCATAGAGCAGAACAATGTCACCCAATTGAACAGGGTCAATTAACAAACCTCAGCTCGTGGACGACTTTAAAAATCTGTTCTTTATGAAATGTTTCTGGCGGCGGGTGTGCGGCGAACTCAAGCTCGCCCCTCTTGTTCCTTTCTCCTGCCCCCTCTTTCTCTCCCTTTGGACTCGGCGCTGAAGCAACAGTGCGGTTCCTTCTTTCTGCACTCAGTCGAACCGCTGGAGCCACACCTCCGCGTTTGGCACCCGTGCTGAGGTCAGGGAGCGGTCGGCAAGCTTGAACGACTCACCAGAAAGAAGACAAGACAGCAGTGGCACTAGCTAGGAACCCCAAGACCGGCCAACTTGAAGGACGCACACCCGGTCTGAGCCTCAGACCCACTGCAGTTTCCCTTCAGGCAGCACAGAGGGACATACAGAAATCGATGCCTTCCGCACCCAACTCCTCTTTCTCCGCTCAACACTAACGCACTGTGCGGCCCTAAGCACTTTCTCCAGGTGGCTAAAGCTTTACATTTTAATTTCAAAGCAAAGTGATCGAACCATCTTAAAGTTGGCAGGTGGAAAGGGCGGTAGCAGGAAACCGGATACTAGTTGAATGCCTTTGCCTGCGGGGTGGCACAACTTTTCCTACCAATAGCTATGGCTAAGGTCTAGTTTTGTAGTTATTTTTTACAAGTTCTGCCCGGTGCCCAGCATATTGCCCTGAAAAGCAAAAGAGGCCGCTGCAATTTATTCCAATGGGCGGTTTTGAAGAAGCTGGCAATTTGAACCGGCTGGGTGTTATTTAGTGCAATATGAAATCAAATGATCCTATTTCTCAAATGACAGTGTCTGTGAGGAGAAGTGAATCCTCTGAAAGGGTAATTGTTCGCTGATGGTGTTTCCCATTATGCGCGATCTTGGCCTAAATGGTGTTCGGCAGCAGGGCTGAGAGCTAGGGGTGAAATCAATGTGCGAACTCACACTCCGGAATTGGGAAAACAGCAGCACCACTCGCGTCTGGAACGTTGAACGAACAATGCCACCCTATGCACTACCAATTTCGGCGTCATTTGCAGGTGTCCAACATCATTAGATACGAGTGATCTTGTGAATGAGAGAATAAAACGAATTCTTCCTCTTTTCGCTTCTTTGGGAATCATTAGAAATCGCTATCACCCTCACTGTATCCTGGCGTCGTTCAGTTAGGCTACAGAATGAGGATAATCTGGGAAATAAAACCTCACTTGGAGCCCCTGTTGTCCCCCGCCCATGTTAATATTAAGAACATGGGGTTCATGGGGTCCTTCCGAGGCACAGTTCTGTCTAGGATCTTCCCAGCCCGGCTCTGGTAATTTAAGTTCTGGCAAATATTTTTGTGTCCAAGAGGCGCCTGTTATTTACGTGGTATATGGCACCTCTTCCATTTGAAAAAGTTGGCCTAGAGCTTTAAAATTGTCTTCCAAGGGCCCAGCTACTGTTTTGAGTGACAATCAGATACAGGCATTCAGCTTGCATTTAAGAGAAGCACAGACCAGAAACAAACTTGAATGGTTTTAAGAACAGGGGAAAAAATGACAGTTCTCGACTTGCCCACCTACCCTTGGGGCACCCCAGTACCCCAGGGTTGAGAAAGAAGCAGCGCGCACACCAGTGATATATGGAGCTTCCTCTCTGCAGAATTATTCCCAGTAGCTAAGGCGGTTGCAGTCAGCAATCTGACCCGCAAACCTTTTTCACTTATTACTCAGGCACCATTAGAGAAGCGGCCCCCTCTTTAGTCTTGGGCCCTGGACAGGGGAACAGGGGGTGTTGGCTAGAACAAAGGCACCCAGGGAAAAGTCGTCTGCAGGGCCTCACAGGGGCCAAGGACTAGCCAAGGCCCCTGGATGTTCTCTTCACACCTTTTTCCTAAGGAGGATTTTGTCTATTCAGAATATCCTAGAATTGTAGTCACCCTACATTGGGGCATTTCAGGCTGAGCCTCCTAGAACGAATTTGTGCTGGTTTCTGCTCTAGCTAGGCAGGTTCATTTTTATATTCTCTTTGGGTGTGTATATCTATATCTATATCTATATCTATATCTATATCTATATCTATATCTATATATCTCATCTATATCTCTATATCTCCTACTTGTCTGTTTACAAGTCCATTTGGTTGTTCATGATTTCTCCCCTATCTTGGCGTTAGTTCCAAATATCTAGAGAAGGAAGAAATGATAAACCCTATATATCCGAGTACCCCGGCCCTAAGAGGCGTCTATCTCTTTTTCGGAAGATGTTCAGCCCAGGGCACCGGACAGCAAGCGCGCCATTCTTGGAGCTCTCTCGGGCCTCGCTGGCTGAAGGACAGCAAGTAACCTGGATTCAGCCAGCAGCTGAATGTCCATTTCTGGATGTCATAGCTCGGCTGAAAATCCAACAAGCAGCGGTCCTCTCGCCAGGCCCTGGGCACCGCCTGCACACCGGGCCCTCCTGAGCCCAGGTGTGGCACTTTCATTCTTACCCTTACGTTCGGTTTCTGAACAGCCTGTGTGCAGTTTCCTAGGGTTTTCCAGGGATTCTCCCGCCTCTCGGGGCTCTGCCCTCCCCGTACTGAATGTTAATCCTTTCGATGCGATCAAGAAGAGGTGACGCTCCCACTCGCCCTCGAGGGGCCTCAGGGTCTCCATCCGAAACTACCGTCCCCTGCCCTCTGCATTGCAGCAAAACCAGTCACCTACCTCACCGGACGCAGAACTGCCCCATGACAGCGGGAACAGTATAAGGGGAGCCGGCCTCTTTACCCGCTCGCTCAGCATGGGGCAACCACCTTCAAACCGGCGTTTACCCCTCCCCCTCTCCAAGAGCCTGTCTGTGACCCCTTAAGAAAAGAGCACCAGCCAGGAGTCCCCCAAGCAACTTCAAGGGGGGTTAGATAGGCTTTCTGCGCCCTCTCCCCAGTAAATCAAGCTGGGATCCCCAGAGACTCTGCACTTAGTTTTGTTAGCGCTTCTTTGCCTTCCCGAGGTTTCAAGTTCTTGCTCGGCTCTATACTCCCCCTCTTCCCCGAGATGTGCCTGAAACCCGGGCTGGCATGAACTTCCGCGGGCACAGGACTGGTCTGGGGTCCGAGGACCGGGGAGAAGAGGCGCTTTGGGTGGCCCAACTGGACCGCCACCAACTTGCCTGTAGGGAAACCTTCAAAGTCCAGGCGTGGGGAGGGGTGGGAGAGGGGGTGGCGGGAGAAGACTCGGCCCGCGAGGCCCCGCGCCCCCTCTTGCCAAGGGTCTTGGGGTCAAAAAGAGTCTCAAAGCCCCTGTGGCGAAGGGGTCTTCCCTTGTCTAGGGCCATTTTCCAGCCCCTCCATATCTTTGCCGGGGGAAGAGCTGCCGTTCTCCCAGTTCTACGGTCAAACCCAAGCTGCCCAGTACCCATAGCTACCCCCTCTACTCGGCAAACAATCCTTTTTTCCTGAACCGCACCCCCGCCGACCTCCCCACCGGAGACCTATCCCCGTACCCACTGACCTTGGGAAGGTGCGGCCCGACCGCTGGGGGAGCCTCGCGGGTTACCGGCGAGGAAGAGCGCGGCTTCGCACGTTGCCCAGACCCGCTGGCTCCGCTGCGCTGGCCAGAGAGGGAGCGCAGAGCTCCCCGCCCCCACGCCTTATAATTTAATCACACTTGATATTAAATTATCAAGGCTCAAGGCGCTCATTAATCACCAAGAGAGTTATTGGAACTGAGCACACTGCCGTGTGTTCTGACAGCCTAGACTGGCCGGCGGGGTCCGAGTGTGTCTGGGTTTGGGGAATGGGGGGTGTGGAACTACTCTTGAGAAACACTGAGAGCTCCACGCGGGCTGATGGGGTCTTTTGCCTGGAAAAAGATTTGGAAAAGGGCTATCTGGGCTTCTGGAGTTTGGTCGAGGGTTTGTCAAAAACCCAAACGCATCCCTCCCCTGCCTCTTTCCTTAATATTTTAATTTTGATCACGATGATTAAGACAGCCTGCGGCATATCAATCAACAGAATCTTAATTTGCAGTTTTTCATTGGGTGAATTTGACCCGAATCTGTGCATCTTCATTACCTACTGTGGACGGTATGAAATTAATGCGTTTGAAGTACAGATGAAATCTCACTGAAGTCATTTCAAAGGACAACTTTTCCCTCAACTCAAAAGAGCTCTCTTGCTTTTTGCATACTATATGGATACGAAGAAAGGAAAACAAAGGATTTTTTTTTTCAATTAAATCCTTAATTTGAGTTTTCTTTTTAAAGGTAGCTCATGTTTTCGCTCTAAAGTCCTTAGAAACTGGTTTTATTTTCCAGTTTTTAAATTTCACTATTTCTATGGATTCTTAAAATGAATAAACCAATTAAATAAAAGTTCATATGATTGTGATCACATACACTAGCAGTATATGCTCATAAAAAGCTGTCTTAGTGGCTCAAAGGAGGGTAATTAGTTCTCAGCATTCAGAATCTAACACACCAGTAGAACAATAAACAAAAGAAAGAGCATTCTCCTCCCCTCACACTCATCACTCCCCTCACCCCCTGTGGGTAATGTAGATATGAATCTGTCAACCTACCTTTAAAAAAAAAATCCAGTTTGAAATTAGTCTTTGAAGAAACGTAATTCCCAAATTAATTCTTTTCCCACCTTAGCATAAGCCATGGCGGTGATGTAAAGTTGGCAAGCAAAGTTTTCTAAATAAATTGTAAACCAAATCAAATTATTTCCTGTTAAAAAATATACCATAAAAACAAATGTCAACCAAAGGTATGTTCAAAATCCTTAGCAGCTAAATTGTGTTTTACCTTTTGGACCAGGAAGTGTGATCAATTTAGTAAGCCAACAAGTACATAAATCTTCTATTGTTATGGTTTATCACAAATTAATAATCAATATTATCAAATGTGTTCAAGACCATTCTTGAGATATATTCTCTTTTATTAATCTGGTGTCTGTATTTTTCTAACATACTAACACAAAGAGATAGGTATCAACACACACACACACACACACACACACACGCGTGCACACACACACACACACACACACACTGCTGCTAGGTAAAATTCATAAATCTTAAGCAAGTTGAGGGAAGTCATAATAATGGTGTGAATTATTTTTTAAATAAACCAATGGAGAAAAAAAAATTGACTATCTTTATCCAGGCAGTTCATGCCTATGTATGTTCTGCAATGTTAGGGATATTTGCTGACTGGACTGAGAGATAGCTTTCTGTCCCAGGAGCTCTTTTGAGTAAGAGTGGGCAATTGGCAACTGCCTGCTAAAAATCACATCTGAAGACTTTGTTTTACAACTGGAGACTTCAGCATAACTTGAGTTATTCAGACAGTGTGGATTGGTGGACTGGACAATTGTCTTCTGAAGTGTAGAATAAGGATCAAGACAACACATGTTGTAGAGTTGTACACTTGAAACATGTATGGTTTTATTAACCAATGCCATCCCAATAAATTCAATACAAAAGAGTATATTAGAAGACTGCAAAAAAAAAAAAAAAAATTAGAACGCAATGTTTTGTTGACCGACCAATAAAAAATGAGAAAAATTAATTTCTTTCATTTATTTGACTATTTCTCTTCATAATACTGCTTTTGCAGACATTATCCCATTTGACTCTCACAGAAATGCTAAAGATATGATTGCAGGCTGAGAATTTAATCTCTCCTACTTGTGCTTGGGGAAGTTACATGTCTTGTTTATGACTCAGAGCAAAAGTGAGAACCCATACTTTTAACCCCTACTCCTGTGCTCTTTCCAAACAACATCTGTTTAAGATCGCTAACATATGCACTTCAAAATTTTCTTTTTTGTAAGCCCTCAATATAGTCAGGCATTTTAATATTCTGAACCTCTTTCAGAAAGTAGCAAATATGAGACATACTCTTGACTATGGGTCAGCTCAGCCCCTAGTTTTATTTTGACTTTGGATAAGTTACCATAAGTTGATTTGGGTTTCCCCTGACCTGAGACAAAGATTAGAGGGCAAGAAAATTTTTCTAGAGGTGATCTCAGGAAGCAACACAATATGGGAAAGCAGTGGATTACCAAACAAGTTACCGTTGTTTGCAACTAGGGCTTAATCCTAGAGGAACTCTGGGAAGCAAGGGAATTGTAGTATTCTTGTTAGTATTGGTTGGTTGTTAATTTTTCATTGCCCACGAGAGGCAGAGCAGACTCTGGGCCCCAGAGAAGCTCCCCTAAAGCAAGGAGTTGCAAGTGATGGTATTTGGATGGTGGGCTAGTGTGCATGGGAATGGTGAGTGCCATTATATTTTCCAGAAATGTCCAACTAAGTCTCTCAGGCCATATATTCTGCAGTGGGTTCTTGCTACTCTTCCATCAAGAGGTGGGATCTATTTCTCCACTCTCTTGAATCTGAGCCCCTGATTGTTTTGACCAATAGAACACAGTGGAAATGACACAGTATTAGTTCCAGAGATAGACCTTAACTGGTCTAGCAGCCTCTATGTCCTGTTTTGTGAAACGCTGCCTTGTAGGACACTCCCTCTCAGAACCCAGCCACTATGCTGAGAGAACTGCAAACGAATGGAAAGAAGTGAGATTGGCACACTGATCAAAAGTCTGACCTGAGTTTTCAGCTGATGGCCAGCATCAATTACCAGCCATGGGAGTAAGTTATCTTGGACATCCAGGCCAACAGAGCCTTCAGAAGACATCTGACTGTAACAATGAGAGACCCTTATTATGGAGAGTTCTATGTGTCAGCTTGGTTTAGCTACAATAGTTAGTTATTTAACTGAATAGTAATATAGATGTTGCTGTGAAGGTATTTTGTAGATAGAGTTGACATCTAAAAAGCAATTGACTTTAAGTAAGGAGATTATCCTGAATAATATGAGTGGACATCATCTAATCATGAAAACCTCCAGAGCAAAAATAGAGGTTTCCTAGAGAAAAATAAATTCAAGACTGTTGAATCAACTCCAGCCCGAGTTTCCAGCCAATTTCTTAAGGAAAAAGAAAGAAAAATACACACCATACACACACACACACACACACACACACACACACATACACACAGATATAATTGGTTCTGTTTGCCTGGAGAACCCTGACTGACACAGACCCTGTAGAAGAACCACCTAGCTGAGCCCAGTCAACCCACAGAGGCATGAGAGGTAATAAAAACTCATTTATCATGCAACAAGAGATAATCAGGACAGGAATTGACATTGTCTATTGTACTCTGCTACCCTGGACCTCAGTTTCAACATCTCCTTAGTGAGTATCTTCTTCTAGATTTACCTTTCAGGTCTTTTCATACTTTCTTCTTCTCAAATTCCTGAGACTCATTAAGGGGATGGAATATTTTATGGTGGTTAAATTGATAATGCATATTTTATTAATAGACAAGCAAAATATGAAATAATTAATGAGAAATGAAAAAGATAATAAGGACCAATTACTAAATTATAAAAATTGTAGGGCTTGAAGAGGGTATAGAGTTAATTAAAGAGTTAGTAGTTTAAGGTGAAAGTGACTTTATTCCTTTTCTACAAAGTTGCTAAAATAAACCTTAAAACATTTCTGTAGTGTTAGGATGAGGGAGCTTTTATCTAATGCTTTTGTAAAACATAATGACACTGACCTTGTCTGCAAGTTTTCTACAGAACAAGAAGTAATTATTTTCTTTAATGATGTAGCCAAAATATTCTGGAGATGTAGTTGAATATCTTAATGGAAATAACATGAGGTCCAATTATTCTCCTATTCTTGGAATGCCCAGGTGCATTCTCTGAGATTTGAGGAGTCATGGGAAATTTTTGTATTTCTCTTTTACCCCCATTAGAGATAATTCTTTCCCTCTCTGTTCTTTTATTATCCAAAGACAATGATGTTACAATTTCCAACATGTTCATTAGAAATTTATTCCTAAAGAGAAATTCCACTTTGAAATATTTAAGAAAGCTTAAGAAAGATATGCAATTTAGAATGCAGAAGGAATCTTGTGGGGTGTTGAAAATGGGGAAATGATAGAGAACATTTACTTCATGCTGTGGGATTTTATGGCAGTCTTAGTTTCTCTACACAGTTTTCAATATTCTGTTGGCTTGAGGCTCTTTCTTAATTTCATATTGTCCCTTTTAGACTACTGAATCATTTCATCTTCTGTACTTTCTTACTTAAATTCATTCCATTAGATTGACCTTTTCTGTTCAGTGATAGAGAGAGCTGGAAAGAGTGTTGTTCCCAATCTTACAAAAACAAAATCCAGAATATCACTAAGTATATAATCAGCATATTAAAAAGTCATTTTTTTGAATGCATTTAAAATGCTAATATCACAAGGCAACCAATGGATCCAAGACTTGGGTTTAGGATGAGACCTGTTCATCCCTAGTCCTATGCCCCTTCAGGTTCTGAGTGCATCCACCAAGTTCTTAAAAAAAAAAACACAAAAAAAAAGTCATACAAGGGCAGTTGAATAGTTTCCTTCTGAGCAAGTACTAGTTTACTGTAGCTTTGTAATAAGCCTTGAAATCAGTCTTACTTCTCCAACTTTCTTGTTTTTAAAGTTGTTTGGCTATGCTAGATCCATATTTTAGAGTCAGCTTGACAATTTCTACACACACACACACACACACACACACACACACACAAACTGCTGAAATTGTGATTGTGATTCCATTGAATCTTTAGATCCATTTTGAGGAGAATATTTATCTTCATTTACTTAGATCTTCTTTAATTTCTCCCAGCAATATTCACGTGTACAGAAATTTTATATCATTTGTCATATTTATCCCTAAGTATTTCATATTTTTGATGCTATTGTAAACAGTATTTCTCAAATTTCAACTTTTTATTATTTGTTTCCAGTATAAATACAATCAATTTTTGTAAATTGATGTTTTATCCTACAACCTTGATAAACTTGCTGGTTAAACTTGTTCTCAGCAAGACAGCAGAAACCAGAGGTCAGACACAGCTTGGTCTCCCTGCTCCCCATTAGCCAGCTGAGAAGGCATTTGTCATGTGGCTGACCTCTCTTTTTTGTTTGTTTGTTTGTTTGTTTGTTTTTAAATCTTTATTGTTGGATGTAAAATGTATTACAGATGTTCCACATTTTTCCCCCATTGACCCCCTCCTCCCCACTCCCACCCCCTCCCACCTTTTCCCACACTATTGTCTGTGTCCATTGGTTATGCATATAAGTTCTTTGGTTTATTTGTTCCCACCCCCCAACCCCTTTCCCTCTGTGGTTTGTCAGTCTAGGAATGAATTTGTACTTCTTAATCCCTTCACCTTTTCACCCATTCCCCCAACCCCCCTCCCATCTGGCAACCAACAAAATGTTCTCTCTATCTATGAGAATGTTTCTGTTCTGCCTGTTCATTTTGTTTGTAGATTCCATTGTCGATAGATATGTATTCATTGTCATTTTGTTTGTTCATATATTTTATCTTTTTCTTCAAAAAGACCCTTCATCATTTCATATAATAACGGTTTGGTAGTGATGAACTCCTTTAACTTTTTCTTGTCTGGGAAAGTTTTTATATGGCCATCGATTCTAAATGACAGCTTTGCAGGATAGAGTAATCTTGGTTGTAGGTTCCTGCTTTTCATCACTCTGAATATTTCTTGCCATTCCCTTCTGGCCTGCAAAGTTTCTTTTGAGAAATCAGCTGACAGCCTAATGGGAACTCCCTTGTAGGTAACTAGCTGCCTTTCTCTTGCTGCTTTTAAGATTCTCTCTCTGTCTTGAACCTTTTGCATTTTGATGATGATGTGTCTTGGTGTGGGCCTCTTGGGGTTCATCTTCTTTGAGACTCTCTGTGCTTCCTGGACTTGTATGTCTGTTTCCTTCACCAAGTTAGGAAAGTTTTCTGCCATTACTATTTCAAACAGGTTTTCGATTTCTTGTTCTCTCTCTTCTCCTTCTGGCACCCCCAAGATGTGAATGTTGGCACGCTTGAAGTTGTCCCAGAGGCTCCTTACGCTATCCTCATTTTTTTGGATTCTTTTTTCTTTTTGCTGTTCTGATTGGGTGTTTTTTGCTTCCTTATATTCCAAATGGATGGTTTGCTCCTTGGATTTACATACTCTATTATTGAAGCTGTGTAAATTATTCTTTATTTCAGTTAATGCCTCCTTCAATTCTAACTGTGCATCCATGATTTCTGACTGATCCTTTTTTATGCTCTTGAGGTCCTCCCTAAGTTCACTGAGGTTCTCACTAAGTTCATTGAGCATCCTTATAAGCAGTATTTTGAACTCAGCATCTGTTAGGTTGCTTATCTCCATTTTGCTTAGTTCTTTTCTTGGGGTTTTGTTCTGTTCTTTCATTTGGGACCTGTTTCTTTGTCTCCTCATTTTGGCTGCCTCCTGTGTTTGTTTCAGTGTATTACTTAATGAGAGGTATGGGGCTACCTGAGATCAGATGCTGCTCGTTTGAAAGAATTTAGAAAAAACCTGAAGCAGGATCCAAGACAGGCCAATCCTATGGTTAAGCAAGTGGCAACAGCTTGGGTGGGCCTAAATGTTGGGTTGGGTGGGGCAGGGTGGGGCGGGGCCTCAGGGAGTCACCAGGGCGGGGCTACCAGTGTGAGCCAGGTTGCTGGAGTCCCAGATATGGCGACTGTCTGCCACCCCAGGGAAG
The DNA here is from genome assembly GCF_014108415.1 of Molossus molossus. Taxonomy (NCBI): domain Eukaryota; kingdom Metazoa; phylum Chordata; class Mammalia; order Chiroptera; family Molossidae; genus Molossus; species Molossus molossus. The sequence continues at coordinate 45,723,752 of NW_023425399.1, forward strand.
GGCTCACCAAAGGAACAAAGGCCTCTTACAGCACTTTTGTCCCTGAGAAAGCCCCCCTCTCCAGCCCTCGCTCCAGTGCCAAACAGCTCAGTTCTTCCCTGTATGTCTCTGACGCCCCTCGAGCTGCCTCCCCTCCAAGCTTAGAGGGAGAGAGTCTGATAAGTTTGCGCGCAGGCCCTTTAGGGAGCTGCCTGGGGCTCCAGCCACTTCAGCTTTCCTGAGCCTCAGTTCCCGCTGGTTTTTCCAGCCAGAAGTTATGGGGACTTCTCTTCCTGGCACTGGAACCCTGAGCGGGGCACCTGGTGTGGGTCGGGGACCCCTCAGTCCTCAGGAAGGACCTTCCCAGTCGAGGTATCCTCCTGATTTTTATCCGCCACACTTGGGTGTGGGACCAGCCCGTGGCGCCGCAGCCGCCGCCTCCGCCCCTCCTACCAGTCTGGATGTGGCTGCTGCTTTAATTTCATAGTTGGAGGACTTCCATTTAGCTTGATTTCAGGCGGTTTTGAATGATGGTTGTTCTGTAGTTTAGTTGTAACTTTGATGTGGTTGTGGGAGGACCGGTATCGCGTTTACCTATGCCGCCATCTTGACCGGAAGTCCTGACCTCTATTTCTCTGCTGTGGGACCTTGAAAAAGCTAACCAACCTCTCTGAGCCTCAGGATAATAATGCTTACCTTGCCACACTGTATTTAGATTGATTAGATCATGTAAATTAAAGGCACACCCAGGGCAAAACTCATTCTAAGCTCCCTTTGGAAACTTATTTTGTGCTCCCAAGTGCTAAGCACCCTTAAGGTACAGAGTAAGTGCTCATAAAGATCTTACTTATTGACCTGTCATGAAGTACTTCATTAAGAAGCCAAAGGCTTGTTTTATAGCTAACATAATGCTGTTTTTAAACATAGCAGATACTATCCGAGTCCATTTCCACTTAGTCCATCCTAGAAGTTACCTTATAGTTTCTGTTCAGCTAAGGGCACTCTACTTCTTTCTACCTGAGGGTGTTCTCTGGCCTTGGGGTTGCTTGGAAAGCTGCATGGAAGATTGGAAACACTAGGGAGTTAAGATCCCACCAGAAGCAAACCTCTACCAATGAGCAATGGACGTGTGCAGATAATAAATATTCTACTTTTTCATTTTTTGATCAGGATGATTCTGTTCTGTTCTACACAGTCCCTTAGTGGTCCCCATTGAATTGAGCAATTTTGCCCACAGTGGTAACATGCTCATCAATGCGCCTTATATCTGCTTCCTTCCCTTCCTTGTCTCACATCTTTCTCAATCACTTCCTGTGATCAACTCCTAAATAAACTAGTTGTGCACCAAAACTCTGTCTTGAGATCAGCTTTTGAGAATCAAACCAAGGCAGGCCATTTGACAAATGATCAAGCTAGTTTGTAGAAGAGCTAGGGTTAGATCCCAGGTCTTCTGGCTCTAGATTATGACCTTTGTTCTTACTGGAGAAGTAGGAATATATTTTAAACAATTGATAATACAATGTCAAGCAGTGTGTACTTGGGTATTAGCAGTGCAGTACCCACTCGGCCATGCTTGTCTCCTAAGGCTGGGATTACAAAGTATAGATCTGATAGATCTGACTGTATACAGTTTCAAGCATCACATACACAATTAATGATTGAAAGAGGGACTCAGGAGCTGGTCCCTGAAGACAAAAAAAGATAATTTGTCTAAGATAATGTAATAGTAGTGATATAGAGTATTTAAAATTGTAGTAAAAATTGGCAAGAGGAGACTTAAAGCAGTGGAGCACATCTTTAAGGCTGACTTAATGATGCAAGTTTACAAAGTATAGAGGTATCGGGCAGCAACATTTCCTGGACCACATGTTTTGTAAACATGGCACATGTACACATTTGACAAATGACCCACAAGTATTACTATAACAAGGCGGTGCTGTGTTATACCAGAAAAATTCCTGTCCCTATGACATTATTAAGTCAATTTTTAAAAAATTAAATAGAAGTGCATTTAAGTGCCACCACTGTCAATATCATAATATATAAAGTAAAAACAGGTCCATCAAGAGATAACTGATTAAAATGGTTTGGAACCATGGCCAGGTAGCTCAGCTGGTTAGAGCATCATCCTGATATGCCAAGGTTGTGGGTTTGATCCCCAGTCAGGGCACATACAAGAATAAACCAATAAAGTGGAACAACAAATTAATCTTTCTCTCCCTTCCTCTTTCTCTAAAATCAATCAATCAATAAAAAATTTTTAAAAGAAACAAATTAGCTCTGGCCACTTTGGTTCAGCAATTAGAGCATTGGCCCTTGGACCAAAGAGTCACAGGTTTGATTTTAGCCAAGGGCACATACCCTGGTTGCAGTTTGGTCCCCAGCCCTGACTGGGGTCAAGCGAGAGACAACCAGTCAATGTGTTTCTCTCACATCGATGTTTCTCTCTCTCTCTCTCCCCCTCCCTCTCTCTCTCTCTTCCTTCTTCCCTCCCTCCCACTCCATCTGAAGATAAATGCAAAAATATTCTCTAGTGAGGATTAAAAAAAAATATCCATAACAAAACACATAAAGCTGTTTTAAAAAAATGGGGCTGCCGGGCGCGGTGGCGCGCGCCTGTAGTCCCAGCTACTCGGGAGGCTGAGGCTGGAGGATCGCTTGAGCCCAGGAGTTCTGGGCTGCAGTGCGCTATGCCGATCGGGTGTCCGCACTAAGTTCGGCATCAATATGGTGACCTCCCGGGAGCGGGGGACCACCAGGTTGCCTAAGGAGGGGTGAACCGGCCCAGGTCAGAAACGGAGCAGGTCAAAAAAATGGGGCAGATCTGTAGGTCTCCATATACTGTTATACTAGAAAGATCTGAATGATATATTAAGCAAAAACAAAAGATTCAGAAGTGTATAAAGAATACTATCATTTATATTTTAAATGATATAATAGGTATATACATATAGAAATGTGGAGATACACACACACACACACAAACATATACATATAGACATCCAGTATGTGGGAGACTGTTTGCATGGCATCCATTTTGCAAAAATCTGCTCTGCCATCTCCTGCCCCAAGGCAGGATACCTCTGCATCTCTGCATACAATGTTTCCGCATTCCTTTAAGTAGCCATTTACTCAGCCAGTTATGCTGTTTGTCTGTTGTTCCACCTGTGATATTTACATGATATTTACTTGAAATTGCTTCAGGGTGGTTACCACAAACATCACTTGGCAACAAATGTTCTTGTTTTTCTGCTTCTTGCCATATATATACTGTGGATCTCCCCAGAATAAAGAGACTTGATCAGAGCCCTGTCTTGTCTCCATTTCTCTTGTCTCTTGTCCCTCCTCATCCTCACTCCCCCTCTAGAGTCCTCGTTGCTCGACCTGCGGGATGGGTCAGACATAGATACAGATCTGTGCTCAGAATAACACAGGAAGGCTAATTTAAAAAGTGGTAAATGGTTGCCTCTGAGAAAAAAACTGGAGGGTTTGTGGTCAGGATATTTTCACGGTATATCTTTGGAATTGAATTTTGCGCGATGTATTGCTTTAAAAATAAATAATAAAATATATGAGAGCTCTCTTAGAACCCAGACACTCTAGAAAGAAGCCAAATCATTGAATAATACAGGACCATGTAGAAAGAAAGGTTTACTTAATTGTTATATCAAGGTACAACTATAACGGGAAGCCATTATGGACATTCCAGCCTCAGCTGAGCTCCTGGTTGAATGCAGCTCATATATAACACACAGCTCAACTAGCCAACCCACAGATTCATGAGGAATATTAAGTAATTTTTGTGTGAAGACATTAAAACACACACACACACACACACACACACACACACACAATGGAACTATTAGAAAAGAAATTAAGAAAAAATCCCATTTAAAATTGCATCAAGAAAAAATACCTAAGAATAAATTTAACCAAGGAGATAAAAGACCTGTACTAAAAAAATTATAAGATGTTGAAGAAAGAAATTGAAGAAGGTACAAATAAATGGAAGCATATACTGTGTTCATGCACAGGAAGAATTAAAATAATTAAAAATTACATTCTAGACTTCTGGTCAAGATAGAGTGTAGGTAAATGTGGTACTACTTGAATCCTCCCACAATCACATAAAAATACAATTAATCTTAAAAACAGCCATCATTCAGAACCACCTGAAATCTATCTGAACAGAATTAAAGAAGAAACCACATCAAGACTGGTAAGAGAGCCCTGGCCGGTTTGGCTCAGCGGTTAGAGCGTTGGCCTGCGGTCCGGAGAGACCCGGGTTCGGTTCCCGCTAAGGGCATGTACCTCGGTTGCAGTTTGTCCCCAGCCCTGGTTGGGTCGTGTGGGTGGCAACCACTCGATGTGGCCCTTTCATGTCGATGTTTCTCTCTCTCTCTCCCTTCGACTCTATCTGAACAAAAATATCAAAAAATGTCCTCGGGTGAGGATAAAAAAAAAAAAAAAAAAAAAAAAAAAAAAAAAAAAAAAAAGACTGGTAAGAGAGGCAGAGTTGCTAAAGGAGCTGGTTCCACACCCACCTGTGGCAGGTTTTACTTGGGATGGATATCTTTACTACAGAGGTCCACCCTGAAGATGTAGGGGTCCCAGCCCCATTCCAGTCCCCTCAGCCTAGGGTTCCAGTGCTGGAAAGAGAAGTCCCCATATCTTTGGGCTGTAAAAACTAGCAGGGATTGTGGCTGAGTGACATGGAGACTATTGGAGTCCCAGGCAGTTCCTCCTAAAGAGCTGGCACATGGACTTACTTAGATTCACTCTCTCTGAGCTCCAGCATTGGGGCAGCAGCCTGAAAGGAAACAGGGACATATGGGGAGGAACTGAATTGTCCAGCATCATGGTGAGAGCTGGGAGGGCAGCTTTCTCCCAGATAAAAGTGCTGGCAGAGGCCATTGGTTTCTGCTGAGTCCTCCCCAACATAGGGCCAACAGGCAGATGCCATATATCAGTCTCCATCAACCTGGTTAATGCTGACCACCTGCCCTGGTGATTTCCTGAGACTCAGACCAACAAACTTGAGGACTCATCTAGTCCATTTCCAGTGATTTTCCAAAGAACTGGCTTCTCTTGCCTCATGCTTCAACCTTTTGTAAAATCTCTCAAACAAGCAGCATCTGGCTTCTGTGTGTCCCATACCTCTTACTAAGTAGCCCCAGGCCTGTTACAACAACACAAAATCTATGGGACACAGTGAAAGCAGTCTTGAGAGGGAAGTTCATAGCACTACAGGCCTACCTCAATAAACAAGAAACAGACTTCCAGTCAAGATAGCAGCATAGGAAAACACGGTATCGCATCTTCCACAACCACATCAAAGTTACAGCAAAACTACAGAACAACCATTATTCAAAACCACCTGAAATCAAGCTGAATGGAAGTTCTACAACTACGAAATTAAAGAAGAAGCCACATCAAGACTGCAATCAAGACTCAATTACAACAGAAGGGTATAAAGTCCACACGAGGGGTGCAACTCGAAGGCCCAGCTGGGAGATCAGGGAGGCTGTACCACTGGACCCTACAGGACACCTACTAAACACACCATCCTAGGAAGCACAGGAGACATAGCAGCTCTATCTAATACATAGAAACAAACACAGGGAGGAAGCCAAAACGAGGAGACAAAGAAACAGGTTCCAAATGAAAGAATAGAACAAAACTCCAGGAAAAGAACTAAGTGAAATGGAGATAAGCAACCTAACAAATGCAGAGTTCAAAACACTGCTTATAAGGATGCCCAATGAACTTAGTGGGAACTTCAGTGAACTTAGTGAGGGCCTCAAGAGCATTAAAAAGGGCCAGTCAGAAATGAAGAATGCACAGTTAGAAATGAAGGAGGTACTAACTGAAATAAAAAATAATTTACACAGATTCAAAAGTACAGTAGGAAAAGCCAAGAAGCAAACCTTATATTAAATTTGGAATATAAGGAATCAAAAAACACCCAATCAGAAAAGCAAAAAGAAAAAAGAATCCAAAAAAATGAGGATAGTGTAAGAAGCTTCTGGGACAACTTCAAGCATGCCAACATTTGCATCTTGGGGGTGCCAGAAGGAGAAGAGAGAGAACAAGAAATTAAAAACCTGTTTGAAACATTAATGACAGGAAATTTCCCTAACTTGGTGAAGGAAACAGACATACAAGTCCAGAAAGAACAGAGAGTCCCAAACAAGATGAACCCCAAGAGGCCCACACCAAGACACATCATCATCAAAATTCAAAAGGTTCAAGATAAAGAGAGAATCTTAAAAGCATGAAGAAAAAAGCAGTTAGTTACCTACAAGGGAGTTCCCATAAAACTGTCAGCCTATTTCTCAAAAGAAACTTTGCAGGCCAGAAGGTAGTGGCAAGAAATATTCAGAGTGATGGAAAGGAAGAACCTACAACCAAGATTACTCTATCCTGCAAAGCTGTCATTTAGAATCGATGGCCATATAAAGAGTTTCCCAGACAAGAAAAAGCTAAAGGAGTTCATTACCACCAAACCATTATTATATGTTGAAAGGTCTTCTCAAAGAAAAAGGTAAAAAATATGAACAATAAAATAGCCATACACATACATATATACATATATATGTGTGTGTGTGTATATATATATATATACACACACATACACACACACATACATACATATATATTGGCAACTGAATCTACAAGCAGAACAGAGACAGACTCATTGATACAGAGAACATTTTGTTGGTTGCCAGATGGGAGGGGGGTTGGGGGAATGGGTGAAAAAGTTGAAGGGATTAAGAAGTACAAATTGGCCCTGGCTGGTTTGGCTCAGCAGTTAGAGCGTCGGCCTGCGGTACAGAGAGACCTGGGTTCGGTTCCCGCTAAGGGCATGTACCTTGGTTGCAGTTTGTCCCCGGCCCTGGTTGGTCGTGAGGGTGGCGGCCACTCGATGTGTCCCTTTCACATCGATGTTTCTCTCTCTCTCTCTCTCTCTCTCTCTCTCTCTCTCTTCCTATCACTCTATCTGAACAAAAAAATGGAAAAATGTCCTCGGGTGAGGATAAAAAAAAAAACAAGTACAAATTGGTTGTTAGACTGACAAACCTCAAAGGAAAGGGGGTGGGGGGGTGGGAAGAAATAAACCAAAAACTTATATGCATATATGCAAAACCAATGGACACGGACAACAGTGTGGGGAAAGCAACAGGGGGGCCGGAGTGGGTAGAAGGGGGTCAATAGGGGGAAAAGGAGGAACATCTTAATACATTCAGCAATAAAAATAAGTTAAAAAAAGAAACAAGAAACATTTCTAACTGATTTTCTAACTCTACAACTTAAAGAACTAGAAATTAAAAAGAAAAACCTAGATCAAGTAGAAGGAAAGAAATAGGAAAAGGTCAGAGCAGAAATAAATGACATAGAGACTAATAAAATAATTCAAAAGATCAATGAAATCAAGAGCTGGTTTTCTAAATTGATAAACAAGATTGATGAATCTTTAGCCAGACTCACCAAGAAACAAAAAGAGAACACCCAAATAAACAAAAATCAGAAACAAAAAAGGAATGGAGTAAAGAGTTTCTTTAATAAATGGTGCTAGAAAGAATGGACAGCTACATGCAAAAAAATGAAACTAGATGCAAATTAAAACAACTATGAAATATCACCTCATGCCCTGGCCAGTTTGGCTTAGCGGTTAGAGCATTGGCCTGTGGACCAGAGAGGCCTGGGTTCAGTTCTTGGGGGCATGTACCTCAGTTACGGTTCGTTCCCGGACCTGGTTGGGGTTGTGTGGGTGACAACCACTTCGTGTGTCTCTCTCACATCGATGTTTCTCTCTCTCTCTTCCTCCTTCTCTCTCTCCTGCTCTATCTCAAGATAAATGCAAAAATGTCCTCGGGTGAGGACAGAAAAACAACATATCACTTCACACCTGCCAGAATGGCTGCCATCAACAAATGATCAAACAACAAGTGGTGACAAGGATGTGGAGAAAAGGAGACTCCAGTACTGGTGGGAATGCAGACTGGTGCAGCCACCATGGAAAACAATATGGAGTTTCCTCAAAAAATTAAAAATTAAAATATCATTTGACCCAGTAATTCCACCACTGAGACTATATCCTAAGAAGCCTAAAACACCAATCAGGAAGAATATATGCACCCTTATGTTTACAGCAGGGCTATTTATAATAGCCAAGATCTGGAAACAGCCCCAGTGTCCATCAGTAGATGAGTGGATAAAAAAGCTGTGGTACATGTACACAATGGAACACTATGTAGCGGTAAGAACCAAAGACTTCTTATCTTGTGAGACAACATGGAGGGACCTGGTGAGTATTATGCAGAGTGAAATAAGCCAGTCAGAAAAAGACAAGTATCACATGATCTCACTTATTTTGAAACATTATGAACAAAATAAGCTGTTGAACAAAATAGATCCAGAGTCATGGAAGTAGGGGACAGACTAACAAACCTTAAAGGAATGGGGGATGGGAGAGGTTGAAAGAGATAAATCAAAGAATTTATATGCATATATTCACAACCAATGGACACAGATATTAGGTTGGGGAAAGCAGGACTGGGGTGGGAGCAGAGAGGACGGGATGAATGGTGCAAAAAGGGAGACATCTATAATACTTTCAACCATAAAAAATTAATTTTAAAAAAAGAAGAATATATGTACATCTGTGTTCATAGCAGCATTATTCATAATAGCCAGAAAGAAATGTCAGAGAAAGTCAAATACCATATAATTTCAGTTATATGTGGAATCTAAAGAACAAAACAAACAAACAAACAAAACAGAAATAGACTCATATACAGAGAACAGAGTGATGGTTGTCAAAAGGGAGAGGTGTTGGACTATTGGGTTAAATAGGGATTAAGGAGTACATTTGGTTCTTACAAAATAGTCACATGGATATAAAGTATAGCATATGAAATATAGTCAATAATATTGTAATAACTATGTATGGTGCCAGGTAGGTACTAGAATTATTGAGGGGATTTCTTCATAAATTAAGTGTCTAACCATTGTTCTGTATATTTGAAACTAATATAAAATAATATTGAATGTGAACTATAATCGAAAAATAAAATTTAAAAGAAAGAAAAGAAATATGTGAGAAAAAAAAAAAAAAAAAAGGAAAGGAAGTATTGAATACACAAGAATGACTTTTCCAAATTAGAATTCCAAAGTAAGTATGAGATGTTTTCCGGCACTTTTATTGCTGCTAAGTGATAGCAAATAGTTAACTGTGTACACAATATTAGTCCTAGGTGAGGGTCTCTGACAATAGAGATCCAATGATATAGTAGCAAGCACATGGATTTAAATCCTTTGCAAGTCTCTTAAGCCTTCCAGCCTCAATAAAGCAGTGATTATCACACACATCTTACAGTACTCTTGTGAAGCTTGAATATGATTCCCACAGATGATTCTATGGTTAAAAAACAAACAAACAGTGAGTATCTAATAATCACTGACTTCTTCAACCACTACCATTACACCTCAGCTGTATCTAATGCTGAGCAAGAAATCATCCCAAAACTTAATGGCTTAAAACTGGTGGGGGACATCAAGCCCACAGGCTGTATAAGGCCCTCTAAATCATCTGGTCTGGCTCTGTCAAGGCAACCACAGGCGGGATTCGAAATTAAATGAATCTAGGAGCTTTTTTCATAGCAATATAAATTTACATTAAGTGAATCATAATAACGTAAAATTTGAGGGACAAGCAAAGAACATCCATTATGGATAGACAGGACACATATGAGTACATGATGGGACAGACAGGTATACGTCTTGTCAGCTGCCTGAGGCCTGTCTGTCTGTATTGCAGTGACTGAGAGGACAGTCAGGGCCAGGCAGGATGGGAGTGCACACATTGCAAAAGTGTTAACACACTGCGGTGAAACTACAGTGATGTGGTGATGATGAGATGAGATGATTCCTCTAGAAATCGATGACCCTGCCTCCGATGACTTATGATGATGTTGTCAACTTCTTTGTTGACACAGATGATAACTCCAATCCAACCTTTATTCACACATCCACGATCAACAATCCTTGCAAAAACTGAATCTCAGATGAAGATTGAGGAAATTATAGTACACAGAAAAGACCTCAAGAGTTGATACAAACATTGGATATGTTTCAAATCCAAGATTCAGGGTTAGAACAGTGATCAAAGCAAAATAATCATATCGCTGGTGACACACATACTGGATAGTTATTAAAACTTGAGTGGTGTGACATTCTACAAATGGTGACCACAAAGAAAAGTTGATGCAGAGTGTCAATCTTTCCAAGATAAATAAACAAATAATAATTTTTTTGTCAAAGGCAAACCTATGTGCCTAGTCTGTAGTGATGCATTAGAGCATCATTACAGCTCAAAACATGCTAAACTCAATGTATTGGAAGGCCAAATGCCTCACATGTTGAGTTTGGAATCACAAGAAGCCACTTTTCACTAGGCCTCTTGACAGAGACAATGTTATTCAGATGAGTTATGTAGTGAGTGAGGTAATTGCAAAGAAGCTGAGGCCCCATGTAGAGGGAGAGTTTGTGAAAGAGTACATGGTGACTGCTGCCTTAGCACCAGACAAAGTAAAATTGTTTCAGAGTGTTGCTTTGTCTCAAAGAACTGCCTCAGATTGAATTACTAATTTAGTACAAGATATTTAAAAAACACTAAAGGATTCTGCAGGTTTCCAATTTTTCTCTCTGACTTGTGACAGGACAACAGACATAACAAAAACTGCCCAACTGCTATTTTCATTCATGGGATAACTGCAGAGTTTGACAAATGAGAGGAACTGTTCTCACTGGAAATCATGTATGGAACTACAAGAGGTGAGGACTTGTTTCATCAATTAAAAAACTTGAGCTAACATTGGAAAAGTTACGTGGCCTTACTAGAGATGGAGCTCCAGCCATAGTTGGCTTAAAAAAGGATTAACTGCATTTGTCAAGAAAGAACTGAATTGTCTCAGTCTTGATTCAAGGGATTTACAGTCAGCCCTCGTTTATTGCGGTTAGTCAGTTCCAGACTCTAGTGTGATAAATGAATTTCCGCAAAGTAGGATTCTTTCTTTACATACAGTTGTCCCTCACCACATCATGCTTCGACTTTCGCGGCTTCACTCTATCGCGGTTTTTCCAAACACAGTATAGTATTTGAAAAAACTGCGATATAGGGAAGCCACAAAAGTCGAAGCACAAAGTGGCAAGGGACGACTGTAATTATATGCTACTGCATCAGACACCAAGAAAGTCTCTGTGCACAGTCGTTGTGGCTCAACAATGTGATGTCAACAGTAGTGTCATGCATAAATTTTGTCAAAAGCAGAGGATTTAACAGTCACCAATTAAGGAGTTACTGAATGATCTTGACTCTGAGTATGGTGATCTTGTTTATCACTGTGAAGTGTGGTTGCTGAGTTGTGAGAACATGCTCATGAGGTTTTACGAACTGCAAGATGAAGTAAAGCAGTTCATGGAGATGAAGGGGAAACCTGTCAGGGAATTCAAGGATAGCAAGTGGCTGTGTGATTTAGCATTCATGGTGGAAATTACCAAGTACCTCTCAGAGCTGAACGGCTAGCTGCAGGGCCCCAACCAGCTTTACCTCTGATGACTGAATCTTCCAAAGGGATATTCTTTTTGCCTTCTGAAGAAGTGATGCCAGCTTATGTTTATTGGTCTAACACTGCAAAGCATGATTCTAAGTGCATCACATTTAATCTTCTCAACAAGCCTGAGAGGAAGGCACTGCTATCACCACTTTTCAGGTGAGAAATTTGAGGCACAGTAAGATTAAGTAATTTGTTCAGGGTCACACAGATTGTAAGAGGAGGTGCTATTATATCACTCAGAGGGTGACCTGAGCCAAAATTCTCAACCTCTGTGTTCTACACTTTTCTAGGACACAATGGCAAGCATTTGTTGGAACAGGACAATGTTCTTTGTGGCAGTCACCATCCAGGTGCCCCAGGAATGAATGAAGCCAACATTTCTACAAAGACACATGCTATGGATATTTGCAGATGATAATAAGTTCTATACCAGGTGACCTGACACCTTGTAAACATAAACACAGCCAACAAATTAACTGTTATTTATTATTCAAAACCCTTTGGTTTCAATCTGACTGTGAGTTGTAAGAGCAGGCCTAGTGTGTCCCTTTGTTTCCAATCCTTGTTGAACCCTAATGAGAAGTGCATCCAAGGGGCAAACAATTATGAAATCCAAAATGATTTTTGAGGAGAATTTCAACATTCAAAGATCGTTCATGTGTGACATTAGTACTTACAAGGATAATGGGCTGCTGCTCAAGCACCCAGGGATCCAGGGCTACAGAGCATTCCCTCCCAGGCAGAACCAAGCCACCAGCCAGTCCTGCAGGGAGAAGAGTACAAGGTTTTGGTTCCACAAGTTTTTTGAGTATTCCTCTTTGTCAACAAAGGGATAATTCTGGAGACTCAATGAAGGTACAAATTAAAGGACTTCATTGGAAATCATAGGCATGCAAGAGCTGTGAGACAGTGAGCTAATCTCATTGAAGAAGTGAATCTCTAGTTAGAGCTATTCAACTATTCTGTTATTCTATTTTTTTGCTGTTACTTAGCTTTCATTTAACTTGTGAGACCCACACATTAGTTGTCGGTTTACATGATATGAAATCAAAAGAGGGAATTCATATTTTATTTATTGGGCTTTTTACCCAATTCTTATTGTTTTAAATTAGCTATTACAAATGCCTTTGAGAAAAAGGCTCTTAGTAACCTCATGCTCTCCTATATTAGTTGGGGTTTTCCAGAAAAACAGAACCAGTTAAGATAGATATAGATATCTATATATTTATAGCTCTATCTATCTATCCATCTAATCAATCATCTATCATCTATCTATCTATCTATCTATCTATCTATCTATCTATCTATCTATCTAATCTATATATCTTTGGCAAGAGAGAGGAGTTGTGGGGGCTTGAAAATCCAAATTCAACAGGTAAGGCCCATAGTCTAAAAAGTTCTGCAGGAGTTGCTGCAGTTTTAAGTTCAAAGGTAGTCTGGAGGCAAAATTCTTTCTTCTTCTGGAGATCTCAGTCTTTTCTCTTAAGATCTTCAACTGATTGGATGAGGGCCACCATATTAGGGAGCAAAATTAGCTTTGCTGAAAGTCTAAAGATTTAAATGTTAATCACATGTTAAAAAAAAAAAAAAAAAGGCTTCATAGCACCATCCAGACTGGTGTTTGACCTAATGATTGGGCACCATGGCCTAGCCAAGTTGACACATAAAATAACCATCATACCTTCCCTCAAGAATGGCATCTTACCTTCTGTTTCTTACCTTTCCACTTCTTGGTGACTTATGACCTTCCCCTCTTCCCCACCTTGTTTATTCATCTTTATCTTGATCTCTAGATCTGCACTGTCCAACACTGTAGCACTAAATACATGTATCCTCTAAAATATAAATTTTCATTAGTTAAAATGAAATAAAATTAAAAATTCAATTTCTCAGTTGCATTAGCCACATTAAGTTGCTCAATAGCTACATGCAGGTAGTGGCTACCATACTGGACAGCACAGAATAAAACATTTCCATAATTGCTGAAAGTCCCATTATACAGATTTGTTTTAGAAGTTTCTTCACTGTGGCTTTGCCTTCACTATCTAGGCCTTTCTCTTTATATACTGACTCTTAATCTCAGAGTTTCAGGTTTGCAGTTTCTTTGATCATCTGGGTAGTCACATAAATCCTCAATGAGAACATTGTGAAAAGATATTTTGATGCATGTGTAATTATTTCATAGAATGCTTGTGTACTAGTCAGGAAAAGTAATGCCTGTTGATGAAACAAACACCCCCAAAATATCAGTGACTCAAGACAAGGTTTATTTCTTGCCCAAGACATAGTCCTTTGCTCTTTCAGGCATCTACTCTTATTCCAGAACCTCACAGTTCTCCACTGGATCTTCTGCATCTAGCTGGGCAACTAATGAAAAATGGAGAATAGCATGCAGAATGTTCTGGCGCCAGGCCTGGAGGTGGTTGTATCACTTCTGCTCACATTTCATTGGCTAGACCAGGTCATATATACCCATCTAACTGCTAGAAAGAATGAGAAATGTAATCTCTCTGGGTGCCAAGTAGGAAAATTACATGGTATATATTTTATATATCTCATACAAGGGAAAAAAAAGCAGCTGTTAAGTGATTAGTTTCAAGGCCATATAAAATGGAAACTAAGAAAGGATAAACTTTGGAATTGGAACAGCTCTGTTTGCAAATTCTAGCACTGCTCCTGGCACCATAATGTTGTGCCAGTTGCTTAGGCTTGTGTGCTCTCAAAAGCTGTCATGGGGTTAAAATGATGCAATAAATGCTTACACCAGTAAATGCTCAGTGGTAGGAGGGGTTACATATACACTACACATGTGACATCACATCCTTTCAACACACCTTCTACTTTTGAGTCATCTCTACTTAGAAAGCAAATTGTCTAATAGCATATAATGCATTGTCTAATATTTCTACATAGTAATTGCAAAAATGAAGTGATTTCTCATGTTTATGTCTGTTATGGGTTGAATTGTGTTCCTAATTCATATGTGGAAATCCCAACTCTCAGTACTTCAGAATGTGACTTTATTTGGAAATACGGTCATTGTAGATGTAATTAGTTAAGATGAAGGAGGTGGGGCCCTAATCCAATATGGCTGGTGTCTTTAAAAACAGAGAAATTTGGAGACACACATGCACACAGGTAGAAATTTGGAGACACACATCCTCATGTGAAGATGAAGGCAGAGACCAGGGTGACATGACCACAAGCTAAGAAATGCCAAAGTTTGCTGGCAAATACCAGAAAGAGGGGAGAGGCATGGAACAGATTCTTCCTCATAGTCCTTAGAAGGAACCAATCCTGACAACACCTTGATCTCAAGACTTCTGCCCCCCAGAACTATGACACTATAAATTTCTGTTGTGTAAGCACTCAGTTTGTAGTACCTTATTATGAAAACTGTGGCAAACTAATACAATATCCAAGCTGTTATTGACTCAAATATACAGACTTTAATTTTTAAATTGCATGGTATTTACATTTCAAAGTGTTAAATTATAATTTTAACATATTTCTAAAAGCAATTTTTCATTAATCGAGTCCACTGTTTTTGAGCTACAAAAACATCAGTTTCATATGGTTTACCCTAAAGATCCTTATGACTACAGGGCTTTCTTTGCTGTGTGTTTAAAAGGGCTATTAGGGACCCATCTTTTGAACTAGGCTCATTAATAATACATGGGTTACCAGCTGTGTGACTTTGGTCAAGTCCCTTACCTGCCCTGAACCTTTTTCATCTTTAGAAAAGAGCATGAGGCTAGAGTCTTTTTAACTTCCAGCTCAGACATTCTGTGGCTTATAGGAACCCTTGCCAATCCAGGAAGACTTGATGGCCTGTACTCTAGGTAAGTTCAAAGCAGAGCTGCTTATAGAAACTAGCTCTTCTAAGATAAAGGGATGTAAGAACAGTATTTAAAAAGATTGCTCCAGCAAATTAAATATTCCAAGTGAAGAACTTTGGATTTATTAAGTCATTTAAAATACATAATTTTAGCATAAATATTCTAAAAATATTCAGTTTGTTATGTATTATTGTTAATAAAGTGGGTCCTGCATCTAGATTTGTCATATGCCATTAATAAATCAACCACATAATTCAAAGTATAATTATTTTGAATTATCTATTTACTGTTCAATTGTATTTAATTGAACCAATGTGACTTCATAAGAAGCAGGTAAGTGTCAGGGGAATTAGTTCTCTGACTCCTTCCTTTGTCCACCCCCTTATTTCCCACCCCAGACTCAGTTCTGCACTTCACACAGGGTTTCACACACAAGCAGGGATTTGCTCTGGACCTGGCAAATGTTAATTGTATTTAATGTTCCTAAAATGGCCTAATCATAATTTGGGATGCTGCCCTGCAGGTGTGGCTCAGTGGTTGAGCATTGACCCATGCACCAAGAGGTCGCCAGTTCAATTCCTGGTCAGGGCACACGCCCAGGTTGTGGGCCCGATCCTCACTGGGAGGCGGCCAATTGATGTTGTCTCTCATAGATGTTTCTCTCTCTTCTTCCCCATTCCTCTCTCTCTAAAATAGATAAAAAATTTTTTTTTTTTTAAATTTAGGGATGCTAAATGACTGCCTCATCTACTTTGTGTATTTGCTGAAAATAATTAGTTATGTTAATTGCTTGGGTGATTTTTATTTTCCTCTAAAAACTACTCAGGGTGAGGAGAGACTTAAAAAAAATCCTAAAAATATTTTTTTGTGTTTTTTTTTTGCCAGGGTTGTAGTAAATGTTATTTGCACTAGAATCATTAAAGTAAACCTTGTATACTACCATGTGATCAATTTGGTATAATGATTTGATATAATAACTAAATAAAAGTAACATAGGTACATATTAGATCCTGGACAAGAGGGTCTAATATCTACCTGCCCTGGCTTCTATATATTACAGAACTTGTTCTGGCCCTTATCTGGTCATGCCACTCTGCATAAGGCAAGGTGGCCCCAGAACAAGGGAGTATAACTGTCTAGAGCTCACCACCACTCTCCCTTCTAGAACACATTCCAGGTACCCACCACCCTGATATTCCCTGCTTGAAGGGTACCAAGCTCCTTTAAACACCTCTTTCCTGGGTCCCTCCGGCGAGGTTGGCTATTACTGATGTGTACAAACTTAGGCCTGAGAAGTGGCCAAGAGGAGGTTGAGGTGGGAATATGGACAGAGCTGGGACTTGTGGAATGAGGTAGGGGCCAGGGGTAGAGTGAGTGAAGAAACACATACATCCCTGCTTGTGTGTGAAACCCTGTGTGAAGTGCAGAACTAAGTCTGGGGTGGGAAATAAGGGGGTGGGCAAAGGAAGGAGTCAGAGAACTATTCCCCTGCCACTTACCTGCTTCTTATGAAGTCACATTGGTCAAGGTAGAAGAGATATTTTATTTACAATTTGTCATCTTGATTTATAATTTTTGAATATTTTGACAAATGGTATGAGGACCATTCATATTCTTGCTCTGGACCTGGCAAATGTTAAAGACTGAGTAAAATCATAATTTTGTATTGTTGAAATTATGGACTATGAGTGGTCTATCTTCTTTGGTAGTAATCGATTTACTACTTTGTCACACTTTACATATAAGTAAGTGAAATTAATGACTGAGAAAAGAAACCCAAAGTAATGAGAAATAACAGACTAAAGAAACTCAATATTTTCTTTTATCTGCCTTGTGGATTTTGGAAAATGGTAGCCTTTCTTCACGAAGCTTTCCCCACAAGTTGTTGATGATGATGATGATAAAAACTAATGCTCTCTATGTGCTGGGCCCTCTTCTAAGCACTTACCTACATTACCCAATCTAATCATTTTCACAGAGGCATAGGTGTGCCCTCATAGTTTTACATATGAGGAACCCTAGGTTTCAAGAAGTGACTGGTAGGAGGGTAGTCACACGGCTAACTGGGTTTAGAATCCCTGCAGAAGGATTCTATGGGGCATTTGTCAGCACAAACAAATGTCTACTTTACAAGCAACTTAGCACCTTTTCCTTCCTCACCAACCAGTTATGTGACCTACAGAATTAAGCACATCCTTAGAATTTTCATGTAAGGGGTTATTCTACTGTCAGGGCTGAGCACACACAATTGTTAAATATTTGTTTTGCCTTGTCTTTTGTAGTGTTTCGTTTTGTTTTGAAGTAGGAAGTAAAACAAGCTTAGCACAGAGCCTGGCACTCCGCAATTCCTGGGAAGAAGGGAGGAGAGGTGGCGGGAGGGAAGGAGATAATTCATTTTGTAAAATTAATGCAATTTGATGCCAAAGATGAAAATGATCACGTGAATTGCTCCAGCCCCCATCCTCTGGGGGGGAGGGGTGTGTGCCAAGATTAACGGTGGATTTCTGAGTTGGCCCTCAGAAAAAGGCCCCGCTCGAAGGAGGTCTAGAGTCTCTTCCGAGAGAATTGTGAAGGGTTAGGGTAAAGGAAGTCTGCTGTCTCTGGGCGAACAGGCCTAGGTAACGAGCCCACACAGCAGCCATCTCACCGTAAGCAGGCAGCTTCAGCTCGCTGGCTCTGGGACAGCTTGCGCCTCTCCCTCGAGGCTCCGCCCCTTCACGGCGCGCCGCGTCCTTCCTCCGTTCCGCCCCCCTTGCACGACTTTGGGGACGCAGTGTTTACCCGCGGTGCATGATGGGACCGTCGCCTCGGACAACCGAGCCTCTTGGCCGCCCGGAGGCGGAAGGAAGCGAGAGCGGCGGTGGCGGCAGCATGCTTCGGGCCTCCGCACAGTCCTCCCCCCTGTCGAGCCCCGACTACTACGAGAGGCTGGGCCGCCTCCGGCACGGGCTGCGGGACAGGTACGGCGGGGGCGGGGAATCGGCTTGCTCCAAGGGTTAGCTGGTGCCCTACCTACCCCCTGTTTCTTACCCTTCACCCACCCGTGGTTCCTTCCTCTGGGCCCGGGTCTGCACGCGACGCCGCCAAGCTCCGGGTGAGGCTTGAAGGACAAAATTGAAGATACCTCACTTATGGAGGTCTCCTGTTGCAGGAGGCCTCTGCGTCACCAAATTTGCCCTGAAGCGAGAGTGGGAGTTCTCCCGCCTGTCGTTCTCAATCAGGGCTTGTGAATTTCTCTCATTCCCCATCTACTCGCCTCCTCCCCAGTTACTCTGCAAATTGTCATCCCATCCCCTCCCATCCCGACAGCGCACTACGGGAATGATGCCAGGCACAGGAATGCGCGCGCGCGCGTGAAATATATGCCCTGTTTAAATACAGAGGACTTTGGGGGCCAAGTATCCAGCGCAAGGATGAAATTTCCAGTGAGAGAAGTCGAACTTCCAGAGTGTTCATAATACCTTGATTAAGACATGGAAGATGAGAGAACCACTGAAAACAAGATCTAAGCACATAAGAGAGAAAATTAAAAAGTAATTTACTATAAATAATCACATAAAAGATAAGTTGTTGGAACTATTATTTAGCTGCTAAATTAATTGAAATTAGAAATCTCATTAGTTGACAAGAAAGGAAATAGATTTTTGAACTTATTGATAAAACATTTAATGAGTGTTTTAAAGTTTCAAAATCA
Organism: Molossus molossus; assembly: GCF_014108415.1. Taxonomy (NCBI): domain Eukaryota; kingdom Metazoa; phylum Chordata; class Mammalia; order Chiroptera; family Molossidae; genus Molossus; species Molossus molossus. Next base: position 45,742,882 of record NW_023425399.1, read on the forward strand.
TTTTAGTGAAGAGGAGTGCTGTGTGTGTGACAATTCTAAAACAACAGCAGTTACATCTAAGGTAAAGGCAGAAGTGGTTTTTGAAAGGAATTGTGTTTATTTTATGCTAGCTATGATTCTTGTCAAATATTTATAGAGCATCTACAATAGGCCTTCTTAATTGTCCTAATCATATTTTACCGCTTAATCTTTTTCTACATCCTCTTTTGTTTCTGAGATGCCTCTACTCACCCACCCCCAGTGACCCCCTCACCTCCAACTTTATTTTATTGATTTATTTATTTATTTAAGTTTTATTTTTGTTGCAGATGTTTCTCCTTTTTTACCCCATTGACACCCACCTCCCCATCGCCCCCACCCGGTCCCTGGCTTTATTGTCCATGTCCATTGGTTATGCGTACATGCATATAAGCTCTGGTTTATCCCCCCCCCCTCCAAAACCCTCTTCTGAGGGTTGTCAGTCTGTACCCTACTTCCACGTCTCTGGGTCTACCCTATTCCTCAGACTGTTAATGTTCATTATATTCCACAAATAACGTGAGATCATGTGTATTTGTCTTTTTCTGCTTGGCTTATTTCGCTTAGGATAATACTTTACAGGTCCCTCTATGTCGTCTCAAAGGATAAGAGAGCTTTCTTTCTTACAGCTGCATAGTACTCCATTGTGTATATGTCTCACCTCCAACTGTAAAATCACTTCCTGAAGTTCATCCCTGGCACCAAGTACTGACAACCCATTCTCTAACTTATGTGACCTCAGATTCTTATAGCATTCTGGGTAATGGCTTAAGTGACTTGCTCCCTGCCTAGACTGAGAATTTCAGGAGGACAGGAACCATATCTACTGGATCTTTAGCTGGTGATGGAGTACTTGACATGGAGGAGAGGCTTGATAAATATTTGTTGAATGAATGGAAGGAATCCCAAAGTCAACCAGCTAGTGTCCAGGAGTTATGAATGTCTTGTATAGAACCCAGTAGCCACACAGTGTAACTAAATAATGACCATTTCCAGGCAACTAGGAAAAGTGGACAGTGTGATATTTCAAAGATGGTATTAAGTGTCTGCACATACCTGATAATTAAGAGACAAGACATTGCATTAGTATACTTAAAGTGCTTATTGACTCTGTTCTGTAAAAGAGTAACTCAGTTACTCTAGGCCTTTAGTTATTTATATCTCTTAGCCTAAGTTGTAATTTCAAAATGTTACTGGTTCAAATGGCATTCTTTTTTATAACTAAGTTAGTTGTGAGTTATCATTTTTGCTTCCTCTGTTAGAACACCTGGATGTTTATAGTCCTTATAATATAGCTATGTAATTATTATTGCTCACTTTATGTTTAATATTTAATGCTTTAACTGTTTAGTAAGGTGAGGCTATTTAAATTATATAAAGAATTTGAGTGAAATTGTATAACTTATTGGAGGGTCTGGATGTGGAGATTTGTTTTATTTTAGTCAGTACAAATCTGTTTCTGTGTGTATTTATTTTTTGTTTTAAAAGTCTGTAACTAGCTCTAACACATAGTTAATAAATACAGAGGCAAATAACTTTTGATTCAGAGAAAACTGAGGTAGAAATGTGGAAACCTGGGTTCTACTCCACGAACAGTTGTGTGACCTTGAATAGGTCGTTTAACTTCTTTGAAACTTAGTTCTTCACTAGAAATGAGGGATCTTGACTTATATGTAAGGTAAGGCCAGTCTCAGAGTAAAAAAGTTGAAAGGTGTACTTTTGCAGAGCAAACTGAATATCATTGTTTCCTATTTGAGTGTTTGGATGGCTCTCTTTTTTTTTTTGTTTTCAAACCAATCCCAGTGACCAGAAGGACTATTTTGTCGTAAAACTCAGAGAAATTTTAAAGGCTGCAGCCCTGGATATTCACAGCTGCTTTACCAGAAAGTTCCCGGGAGTGGAAGATAAAAACAAAACAAAACAAAAAAACTTGCCTTTTCTCAGCCCTCTTTGAGGTGGGTCATTGTATTGTTAGCTGGTCTAATAACTGGGCTTTTCCCTTGTAACTGATGTATTTCTAGCTCAAATTATTTTATCTATAGTCACCTATAGATGTAATTTTATATTCTGAAATTTCTCCTTTTTATATACAGTATTTTCTCTGCCCTGTGGTAACAGTCAATCATTGAATTTGAAAGAGCCTAGTGAAGTGACTTGTTAAAGTGTGTATAGTATTGCAAGAGTGGTGGAAAAATATAAGTGGAATTGACTCTTGCAATTGTATAAAAACATTCCTGTAAGAGGCTCATTAACAAGACCCAGTTTTTCAATGCCATTTTTGATTCAGGGTGAGATTTCATAAGAGTTCAGAAATTGATGCTGAAATATTTGTTCAGTAAAGCTGAAGATGATATTGAGACAAAAACCAAATAACTAGTGGCTTAAAAAGTAGAAAGTAAACGTGGCTACACTTTAAGGACCATCCAGCTGTGTAAAATTTAAAAAGATTGGGGGTGGGGGTTGGAGGTGGGGGTGCAGGTAACTGAAACCATGGACTATGGGCATGCATCCCAAGGTTGGATATTTCAAAGATTCTGAAATAAAGATTTAATATGTAGAAATTGCAAGAGGATCCTCCACATAAGCCTTTCTCTGGCTTTGTATTGGGGTAAATATATGGTTTTAAGTTTTAAATTTAAAACATATATGAAAGATAGCATTCAGAGGTGGTGGGGCATGGATGGGAAGATTAGAATGTGGGTTTGGGATGAAGATTAATGAGATTAGAATCATTTTGCCTGGAATAGAAGGCCAAGAGGTGTGTGTTTGTGGTTTTCAGTGTATGAAGTGTCATGATAGAGAACAAGTATGACCAGCAGATGTCTGTATTGTAAATAATGAGACAGAAGACACCTACGAAGAAGGCTACTAGTGGCTAAGTGGGCTCAAATTAAAAAACAAACAAACAAGCAAGCAAAAAAACAGAGCCTACCAGTCATTTCTACACAGGGCCTCTCATGCAAACTGCCTTTCAGAGAGAGGTCTGCGCTGAATTGCCTGCTTGTATTTTTTTTTTTTTTTTCCCTGTCATCTGAGCCAGCCCTTATAAAGGAGTTTTTGGAATCCTATTTCAACCAGTAGGACTGATGCTTTCACCATCTAATCAGAGCTGTGCAACTCCAATCAACCAGAGTGGTTCTATTCTGACCAATCAGGACAGTACCATTTGGACCAATCAAACTGTGAAGATTTGGAGTCCTCATTTGCATGAAGACAGACTAATCAGGAACCAGGGGTAGGGAGTTCTGTCCACATAAGCCAGCTCCCCTCAGCCTCTGACAGCTCACTTTCCCGTTCCACTGAAGACTGTGTCTCCTTGCCTGAGCTGAAACACTGAAGATGTTTTACAGGAGCAGAGCAGAGCTGTATATCCAGAGAGGGCTCTGGTTCCACGGATGCCTCACAGCAGAGCTGTATCACAATGGAGCTGTTTTGCACTGAATAAAGTTTACTTCTTCACCACCTCAAATTGGGAAATCCTGTTGTCATTGAATTGGCACCAGTGACCATCATTACCATTATTTGGTTGAACAGGAACAAAGAAGTTTAACATTCATTATTAAAAAGAACTTGCTGCTTGGAACTGATGGATTTCCAGACTGTGGTCTTGTTTCACTAGAAGTCATCGGTGAATTTTAAAAATTATTTTTAAGTAAGTCCGTTTATAGAAAAGTTGCAAGTGTAGGACAGAGACCTCTAATACTCTTCTCACCCAGGTTCCTCAACTCTTAACATTGTATTACATTTTCTTTTTCTCTACCTACCTATCTAAAATTATTAGTCTTTTCTGAATCATTTGAGAATTACAAATCTGATGCCCCATCAATACTAAAAACTTTAGTATTTCGAAAAAACAAGAATGCTCTTACCTAATCACAGTGTAGCTCTCCCAATCAGGGAATCAACAATGATATATCAGTCCTCAAACCCCAATAAAATTTCACCAACTGCCCATTTCACCAATTGTCCTAACACTGTCTTTTTTCTTTTCTGGTTTAGGATCCCATCTGTGAACCCATGTTGTATTTGATTGCCATGCCTCTGCAGTCCGTCCCAGTCTGGAACTGTTTCTCAGTTTTTCCCTGTCTTTTCTCTTCCTGACAGTTTCATAGAGTACAGCTTTCATTCCAGAGGGTGATCCTCAAACTGGGACCACCTGATATTTCCTCATAACCAGACTCTGGTCATACTTTCTTGGCAGGAATACCACAGATATAAATCATGACATCAGAGGTACAAGGTCATAGATGCATTTAAGGGTCTTTTTGTGCTCATAATTAAATGACAAATTGTTTACACTGTCCAGTCATTAATTCTTCATGAATTAAGTATCTATTGACCACTGAACCTTAGAAGGGGGAAAAGTGACTAATAAAATTTCCTAACATGCAAGCAATTATACCATATTTCTTTCACTTCTCTCTTAAGTTCAGTCTTATCAATGAGAAAGGAAAGATCTGTGAGAAGCAATTAGTTTTAAAATTATGTTTATATAATTTTTTCCTATTCTTTTTAAACATATGCATACCCCCAACTAAGAAATAGGTTGTGTTCCCCAAGCAAAGATTTGGTGTTTGGATTTTGTACTCCATTTTTTCATTAAAAAAATTTTGGTTAAATTGGGTTAAACAAAAAATTTACTTTATCATGTAGCTAACAGGAATTTTTTTTTTTTATTGCTGAGTAGTTATTTTTTAATTATCTTTATTAATCTAAGTATTACAAATTTTCTCCTTTTTTACCCCGATATCCTCCTCACTCCTGACTCGCCCCCCCCCCCCCCCGCTTCATCACACTTTGTCTGTGATCATGGTTATGCATATATTCATATAAGTTCTTTGGTTTATCTCTCCTCCACTCCTGCCATCCCCCCGAGGTTTGTCAGACTTCTCTACTTCCACGTTTCTCGATCTATTTTGTTATTATATACCACAAATAAGTGAGATCATGTGATATTGGTCTTTCTCTGACTGGCTTATTTCACTCAGCATAATGCTCTCCAGGTCCCTCCATGTAATTTCAAATGTTAAAGAGATCTTTCTTATAGCTGCATAGTATTCCATTGTGTAAATGTACCACAGATTTTTTAACCGCTCATCTATTCATGGACACTTGGACTCTCTCGAAATCTTAGCTATTGTAAATAGCACTGCTATGAACATAAGGGTGCATATATTCTTTCTGATTAGTGTTTCAGGCTTCTTAGGATATATTCCTAGAAGTGGCATCACTGGGTCAAATGGCAGTTTCATTTTAAATTTTTTGAGGAAACACCATATTGTTTTCCACAGTGGCTGCACCAGTCTACATTCCCACCAGCAGTGTACTAGAGTACCCTTTTCTCCATATCCTCACCAGCACTTGTTTGATGATTTGTTGATGTAGCCATTCTGGGGAGTGTGAGGTAATACCTCATAATTGTTTTAATTTGCATCTATCTGATGATTAGTGACATTGAGCATTTTATCAAATGTCTTTTGGTTACTTGTATGTCCTCTTTGGAGAAGTGTCTATTCAGTTCCTCTGCCTATTTATTTATTTATTTATTTATTTTTGGTATGTGCCCCTAGCGGGAACCAAACCCAGGACTCTGGTCTGCAGGCCGATGCTCCAACCGCTGTGCCAAACTGGCAGGGCCCTCTGCCTATTTTTTAATTGGGTTTTCTTCCTTTTCTTGAGTAGCATGAGGATACATTATGTATTTTGGAAACTAACCCCTTATCTAATGTATCATTGGCAGATGTGTTCTTTTGATGCTGGTTTCTTTTGCTATTCAGAAGCTTTTTAATTTGATGTAGTCCCATTTATGAACTTTTTCCTTTGTTTCTCTTGCCCTAGAGCTGATATATCAGTGAATATTGTGCTTAATCTGACGTCTGCAATTCTGCTGTCTACATTTTCTTCTAAGATTTTTGTTTTATTTCACAATTTACATTTAAGTGTTTTATCCATTTTGAGTTTATTCTTGTGTAAGTTTGTGGACTAGTTTCATTTTGTTTGCATGTACTTGTTCAATTTTTCCAACACCATTTATTGAAGAGACTGTCTACTTCATTGTATGCTCTTGCCTCCTTTGTCAAATATTAATTGAGCATAATATCTTGAGTTGATTTCTGGGTTCTCTGTTCGGTTCCATTGATCTATATGTTTGTTCTTGTGCCAGTACAGGTTATTTTTAATCCAGTGGCTTTGTAGTATAACCTGATATCCAGTATTGTGATCCTTCCAACTTTGTTCTTATTTTTCAATACTGCTGTGGCTACTCAGGGTCTTTTTGGTTCCATATAAACTTTTGGGGTTTTTGTTCTAGCTCTGTCAAATATGCCATTGGTATTTTAGTAGGGCTTGCATTAAATCTATATATTGTGTTGGGTAGTATGGACATTTTAATGATGTTGATTCTTCCAATATCTAAACATAGTATATGCTTCCATTTTTAAAATATCTTCTTGTGTTTCTTTTTTCTTTTTTTTTTTAATCCTCACCCGAGAATACTTTTCCATTGATTCTTTTCCTCAATTTTTACTAATTTATTTTTGTTACAGATGTTTCTCCTTTTCTCCCCCTAGACACCCTCCTCCCTATACCCTCCCCCCCCCCCCCCAGCACTGTTGTCTATGTCCATTGGTTATGCATACATGCATATAAGTTCTTTGGTTCATCTCATCCATCCCCCAAACCCACTACTCTGAGGTTTGTCAGTTTGAACCGTAGTCATTTCTATGTCTCTGAGTCTATTTTGTTCATCTGCCCACTTTGTTCATTATATCCCACAAATAAGTGAGATCATGTGGTATTTGTCTTTCTCTGATTGGCTTATTTTGCTTAGCATAATCCTCTTGAGGTCCCTCCATGTCATCTCAAAGGATAAGAGATCTTGCTTTCTTTTTTTTTTATTTTTTTATTTTTTTATCCTCACCCAAGGATATTTTTCCATTTTTTGTTCAGATAGAGTGGGAGGGAGAGAGAGGAAGGGAGAGAGAGACAGAAACATCGATGTGAAGGGACACATCGAGTGGCTGCCACCCGCACGACCAACCAGGGCCGGGGACAAACTGCAACCGAAGTACGTGCCCTTAGCGGGAACCGAACCCGGGTCTCTCCGGACCACAGGCCGACGCTCTAACCGCTGAGCCAAACCGGCCAGGGCGAGATCTTGCTTTCTTAACAGCTGCATATTATTCCATTGTATATATGTACCACAGCTCTTTTATCCACTCATCTTGGGCTGTTTCCAGATCTTAGTGATTGCAAACAGTGCTGCTATGAATATAGGGGTACATATATTTTCTGGTTGATGTTTCAGGCTTCTTAAGATATATTCCTAGAAGTGGGATCACTGGGTCAAATGGCAGATCAATTTTTAATTTTTTGAGGAAACACCATACTGTTTTTCATAGTGGCTGCACCAGTCTGCATTCCCACTAGCAGTGTACTAGAGACCTCTTTTCTCCATACACTTTCCAGAACTTGTTGTTTGATGATTTGTTGATGGCAGCCATACTGGCAGGTGTGAAATGATACCTCATAGTTTTAATTTGCATCTCTCTGATGATTAGTGATGTTGAGCATTTCTTCATATGTCTCATGGCCATTTGTATGTTCTTTTTGGAAAGATGTCTGTTTAGGTCCTCTGCCCATTTTTTAATTGGGTTCTTTGTCTTCCTTTTGTTGAGTGTATGAGTACTCTATATATTTTGGAAATTAACCCTTTATCTGATGTATCATAGGCAATAATGTTCTCCCATATCCTGGGTACCCTTTCCATTTTGATGGTTATTTCTTTTGCTGTGCAGAAATTTTTGAGTTTGATGTAGTCTCGTGCTCATTTTCTTTCTGTTGCCTTAGGTGATGTATCAGTGAAAATTCTGCTGCGTATAATGTCTGAAATTATGTTACCTACATTTTCTTTTAGGGTTTTTATGGATTCATGAGTCACATTTAAGTCTTTTATTCATTTTTAGTTTATTCTTATGTATGGTGTAAGTTGATGGTCTAGTTTAATTTTCTTGCATGTAGCTGTCCAATTTTCCCAACACCAGTCATTAAAGAGGCTGTCTTTACTTCATTGTATGCTCTTGCCAACTTTGTCAAATATTAGTTGAGCATAATGTCTTGGGTTAATTTTCGGGTTCTCTGTCCTGTCCCATTGACCTGTATGCCTGTTCTAGTGCCAGTACCAGGTTGTTTTGCTTACAGTGGCTTTGTAGTATATAAATTTATATCCAGTATTTTGATCCCACCTACTTTGTCCTTCTTTGTCCAGGTTGCTGTGGCTATTCAGGGTCTTTTTTGGTTCCATACGAACTTTTGAAGTATTTGTTCTAGTTCTGTGAAATATCGTTGGTATTTTGATGAGGATTGCATTGAATCTATAGATTGCTTTGGGTAGTATGGACGTTTTAATGATGTTAATTCTTCTAATCCATGAACAAGGTATGTGCTTCCACTTTTTTATATCTTCCTCTATTTCTTTTTTCAATGTGCTATAGTTTTCTGCAAATGAGTCTTTTACTTCTTTGGTTAAGTTTATCCCTAGGTATATAAATTTTTTTGCTGCATTGATAAATGAGATTTTTTTTTTAGCTTCTCTTCCTGTGGCTTCATCATTGGTGTATAAGAATGCTGTGGATTTCCCTGGTCAGTTTGGCTCAGCAGTTAGAGTGTCGGCCTGCGGTCCAGAGACCCGGGTTCAGTTCCTGCTAAGGACACGTACCTCGGCTGCAGTTTGTCCTGGGCCCTGGTTGGGTTGTGCAGGTGGCAACCACTCGATGTGTCTCTCTCACATCGATGTTTCTCTCTCTCTCTCCCTCCCACTCTATCTGAACAAAAAATGGAAAAATGTCCTTGGGTGAGGATAAAAAAAAGAAAATGACCTTAAAGTTGTTGTAATTGATTTCTATTACCATGCCATTGTGATTTGAGAAGATGCTTGATATGATTTCTTGTAGAGACTCAGTTTGTGTCCTAATATGTGGTCTGTCTTTGAGAATTTCCCATGTGCACTTCAGAAGAAGGTGAATCTGTAGTTTGTGGGTATAATTATCTGTAGATATCTATTAAATCCATTTGATCTAGTGCATTATTTAGAGTCTCTGTTTTCTTGTTAATGTTTTGTCTAGAGGATCTATCCAGTGATGTCAGTGGGATGTTGAAGTCCCCTGCTATGATTGTATTGCTGTCAGTTTCTCCTTTGAATTCTTCCAGAAGATTTTTAATATATTTTGGTGCCCATACATTGGGTGCATGTATGTTTACCAAGGTCATATCTTCCTGTTGGATATATCTTTTTTATATTTTGTAATGGACTTCTTTGTCTCTAGTTAGGGCCTTCATTTTGAAATCTATTTTATCAGATATGAGTATTACTACCCCAGCTTTTTTTTCTTTCTGTTTGCTTGGAAGATTTTTTTTCATCATTTCACTTTCAACCTATGTGAGTATTTTGTTGTGAGGTGGGTCTCTTGTAACCAACATATATATAAGCATGCTTTCTTACCCAATAAGCTACTCTGTGTCTTTTTATGGGTGCATTTAATCCATTTACAGTGATACCTCGGTTCTCGAACGCCTCGGTTTTCGACCAAATCGGGATTCGAGAAACTTTTGTCTCGGAATCCGAACAAATATTTGGAACTCGGACTTCCGAGATGAGCCGAGTTGAGCCGAATGGCGTTCATTTGGCCCAGCGCGCCTTGCTTGCGTCATCAGTGTGAGTGCAGAGAGAGAGTCACGCTTTGTGGAGTCACGCTTTCCTATTGGGTTTCATTGCTTCGGTTCTCGAACAATTTGGTTCTCGACCGTCCTCCTGGAACGAATTATGTTCGAGAACAGAGGTATCACTGTACTTTAAGGTTATTATTGATATATACTTATTTATTGCCATTTTTGTTTATTGTGGTTATAATTTTCTTATTTCTTCTACTTATTATAGCTGTCATTTTAATATTTCTTGCAGTGCTGGTGCTAATATATTCTCTTAGCCTTTTTTTTTTGGTCTGGGAAGTTGTTTATTTCATCTTCTATTTTGAATGATAGCCTTGCTGGATAGAGTAGTCTTGGATTCAGATCCTTGTTTTTCATTACCTTGATTACTTCATGCCATTCCCTTCTGGCCTGTAGTGTTTCTTTTGAGAAGTCAGTTGATAGCCTTATGGGTGTTTCTTTGTAGGTAACCAAATACAGCAGTGGGACCTACACAAGCTAGGTCCTGAACCATTAGTTCCATGAAGGATTCTTTGTGTTGGACCCAAGGCCATTTTCTGGAACAAGAGAAGCCATTTAGCTTGACTTGCACATCAAGTGGGAAGAGCAGCAGCCCAGCTAATATGTTCTAATATGCAGTACACTGCAGTCTTTGATGTATACCTGGCAGTACCTAAGGGGCAGAGGATAAATAAGATTCCAAAATGGTGATGGAGTGAATGAAAGCTACACAGACCATCTCCCAGGAACAAACTGGAATTACAACAAATAAGGACAAATAGTCAGGAAAAAGCAACAGAAAAGCACCTGGAGAGGATACATATAACCAGGGACAGGGAAAAAGGATACTGAATTGAGCCTGGTAGGTCTGCAGAGGTTCACAAGGGCAAGCTGGGAGCCCACAGACAGCAGCTGTTTTAGGTGTGAGCAGCTCTGTTGGGGTTTAAGTCTCAGGCTGGTTCCACACTACAGAGGGCTTGCACAGAGCACTAAATTAGCTACAGCCATTCACCTTGGGCTCTGGCTAGAGGAGGGCAGACTGGACTGGAACTGTGTGGTGACACTCAAGATTTGGAGGGAGTTTAAGGTTTTTGCTGAGTCATAGCTGCACAAGATATTGTCCATCATGCTTGGCGAACCCCTTCCTGGAGCTCTGGGGAGAACCTTTCTCCAGGTTTAACCCCACCCACTTGGGCCAGAGAAATGCAAATTAAGGCTCATTAACAACCAACATCTGCCCCACCCCCTGGGAATCCTCTTATTTTGAACACCTGAGGGAGTTTTTTTTCATTCAGCTGAGGGCTATAACCTAAGGCTCATCAAGTAACTGAGACTAATAGCCTCTAGGCAAAAAGCTAGAGGATAACTGAACCTTTCCTGGGCTTGCAAATCTACCCAGGAATGTAAGACTTGACAGTGGTGTTTAACTTGGGTCCTCCCATGCTCATCCAAACTCAGTAGAGGGAACCACAAACAGCAGAACACCAACACCCACAGGGAAAATTTGGCAGGCTCCAAAACCCACTGAGATAGCCAAAATGGTGAAACAAAAAAACAAACCCCAAATGAAAGAACAAGTGAATTCTACTGAAGATTTGATAAGTGAAATGCAGTTAAGGAAGTTATCAGATATAGAGTTCAGAGCCATGATCTTGAGGAAGCTCAGCAGCATGAGTAAGGAACTCAACACCATGAGTAAAGATATAGAAACATTGAAAACCAACCAAGTGGAAATGAGGAATGACATAGCAGAAATAAAGTACACTTTGGAAGGAATAACCAGCAGAGTAGAGGAAGCTGAGGACCGGATCAGTGAATTAGGAGAGAGGGCAGAAAAAATCAACCAATCAGAAAACCAAAAGAAAAAGACAATTAAAAAACAGGAAGACGGCTTAAGAGAACTGTGGGACAACTGGAAATGTAACAATATTTGAATCATATTAGTTCCAGAAGAAGAAAATGAGGAAGGACTAGAAAATATATTTGGAGAAATAGTGGCAGAAAACTTCCCTAACTGTTGAAGGAAGAAGGCATTCAATTTCAAGAAGCAGAGCCCCAAGTCAGAAGACCCCAAACAGGCCCACACCAAGACACATAATAATGAAAGACAAAGAGAGAATTCTAAAGGCAGCAAGAGATAAGCAACATGTATTTCTTTTTTCAATGTTCTATAGTTTTCTGAGTATAGGTTGTTTATTCCTAGGTATCTTCATTTTTTTGTTGCAATGGTAAGTGGGATTGTTTTTTTCAGTTTCCCTTTCTGAGTGCTCATTATTGGTGTATAAAAACACCAGAGATTTTTGGATGTTAATTTTGTATTCCACATTACTGAATTTATTGATTAAATCTAGTAGATTTTTGATGGAGTCTTTAGGGTTTTCCATGTACAACACCATGTCATCTGCAAATAATGACAATTTCACTTCCTCCTTTTCAGTTTGTATGCTTTTGTTTTTCTTTCTGTCTGATCACTGTGACTAAGACTTCTAGTACTATGTTGAATAAGAGTGGTCAACAAGATATCCCTAAGGGTCTCGTTCCTGTTCTTAAGGGAAATGCTTTTAGTTTTTGCTCATTGAGTATGATGTTGGCTGTAGGTTTGTCATATATGGCCTTCAGTATGTTGAGGTATGATCTCTCTATTCTCACTTTGCTGAGAGTTTCCATAAAAAATGGGTTCTGGATTTTGACAAATGGGATTTCAACATCTATTGATATGATCATATGATTTTTATGTTTCATTTTGTTATGTGGTGTATCACATTGAATGATTTGCATATATTGTACCAGCCTTGCATTTCTGGGATAAATCCCACTTGGTTGTGGTGAAAAAATTTTTTAATGTATTGCTGGATCTGATTTGCTAATATTTTGTTGAAGATTTTGGCATGTATGTTCATCAGGGATAGTGGTCTGTAATTTTCTTTCTTTGTAGTGTCTTTATCTGGTTTTGGGATTAGGATTATGCTGGCGTTATAAAAAATACTCAGAAGTCTTCCTACCTCTTTAATTTTTTGGAATAGTTTGAGGAGAATAAGGGTTAGTCCTTGTTTGAATGTTTGGTAAAACTACCCTGTGAAGCTGTCTGTACCAGGGCTTTTGTTTGCTGGTAGTTTATTGATTACATCTTCAATTTCCGTAGTTGTTATTGCCCTGTTCAGGTTATCTGACTCTTTTCTCTTGAGTTTGGAAGATTGTATGATTCTAGGAACTTGTCCATTTTCCTTTGTTTTTTCAATTTGTTGGCATATAAATGTTCATAGTATTTTCTTCCAGTCCTTTGAATTGTTTGTTCTCATTGTTCTTCCCCTCTTTAATTTTTATTTTATTTGTTGTGTCCTCTCCCTGTTTCTTGGTAAGTCTGGCTGGAGGTTCAACAATCTTGTTTATCTTTTTTTTTTATTTTTTTTATCCTCACCCGAGGACATTTTTCCATTTTTTGTTCAGGTAGAGTGGGAGGGAGAGAGAGGAACAGAGAGAGAGAGAGAGAAACATCGATGTGAAAGGAACACATCGAGTGGCTGCCACCCGCGCGACTGACCAGAGCTGGTGACAAACCGCAACCGAGGTACATGCCCTTAGCGGGAACCGAACCCGGGTCTCTCAGGACCGCAGGACGGCACTCTAACCGCTGAGCCAAACCGGCAAGGGCCAATCTTGTTTATCTTTTCAAATAATTGACTCTTGGTTTCATTGATCTTTTGGGTGTGTGTGTGTATGTGTGTGTGTGTGTGTGTGTTTTGTCTCTGTCTCATTTATTTCCACTCTGATCTTTATTAGTTTCTTTCTTCTACTAACTATGGATTTTTCTTTTTTGTTCTCTTTCTAATTCTCCCACCAGGGTGCTGCTGCTGGGCATGGCTGGGTTCCCATGGCATCACTGTTGCTCGTCTGGGCCCAGTTCCCGAGTACTGTTACTGTTGGGTGGGGCTTGGCTCCCAGGCTCTGCTGCTGCTGGGTGGGAATCTGCTTACTTCTGTGGCTCTGCTGCCAGGTGCAGCTGCTTTGGCAGCACAGTTACTGTGCACAGTGGGCATTGGCACTGCAGAGGCCACAGGTCCAGTGGTGCCAGGCATACTCATGGCCTCCAGATGCTGGGCCCTAGTTGCTCCACATTGCCCCATCCCAAGGAGGACCCAGTGGATCTTCGAAAATGGCAGGGCCTTCCAGCCTGGAGCGGGGAGCAGCACCCTACCAAGCCGCGCACAGTGGTGGATGGCTGCTTACCCGGTCCATGGCTCCAGAACCATCTGCCCTAAGTTTCTGCACTGCTGCACAGATGCTCATTCATACCCACCCACACTCTCTCTCTCACACATGTCTTTGGTCTCATCTTGCCCACTATTATGTTACTCCCAGTAATATTTTTTTTTTTTAAAGGAAAATTATCTGAAGGGAAACAAATGAATTAAGAGCTTATAAACAGAATGTGGGCCCAGCCCCTTTCCCTCAGGAAACCAACCTGAGCTCACCTTCTGTTGGATTCCTTGTCTTTGATACACAGTATTTGTATTTTTTTCTTAGCATTTTTCTGTCAGACATTTTGTGATTTCCCTTTTGGCCTTTAGTTAATGTTAACTTAGATTAGCAATACTTCAATTAGATGAGATTGAAGCTGGAACTTTGGTGGTGGTCAAGGGGAGCCCTCTGTGGGTAAACCCCCCCAAGAGCTTTATTTGAGAACCAGGACGGCTTCCCATTCAGCAGTTTTACCCTTAGTCTGTTGATTTTGGCTGTTGCACTCTCCTTTGCTGCCCAGTTTCCCCCACCTCTTTCCCAGGTTGAGTGTCCTGGATAAGCTTTCTCCTCACTTATGTCTAGCACTGACCTGAACATCAAGGCTAAGTCTTTACTGGTATTAGCTCTAGGGAATAGCAGTTAATGACAAATCATGGTGATGTTACAAAGTTATAAAAGGAAATTTCCCCAAATTTGAAGTAATGGTATTCGCTACGTGGTCTTCATTAAATGTCAGTGAGGCCAAGTTTATTCCTGACTTAGCCACCTGGCTCTGTCTAAGCCTGACTGGTTGGGAGCAGAGCAAGCCACCAGTCTTTAGTCTGAGGTGGATTTGCAAGAAGTATCATGTCAAGTCCTGATGGAACCCCCATTGCTCAAGTGACACCATCTCAGTGATGTCTGGCCATATTATATTTTACATATTTATTTGTTTATTATCTGTCCTTCACCTTAGTATGTCAGTGCCTGATGACAGGGTTCTTGGTTGCCTTGTTCACTGTATTAGTCTCTGAGCCTAGAATAGTGCCTGGCTCATCAAAGCACTCAAGAAATACTTGCTGAATGAATGAACCTGGTTCCCAGCCTCTTCCTATGGCATTTCCCCACTTATTTTGAGAATCTTGTTCTTTTTGCTTTGTATTGGTGTTCTCTTTGCTTGTTAGACATTCCTGGTGACTGCTAAGTAATTTTGTGCCTTGAGTTTCAAATACAGCTGGCATTTTCTGCTTCTTAGAGAGACCAGAGAAATATTCTCAGAAAAGTGTGATTTCAAAGGAGATCATATTCTAAATTCTACAGCTTGTCAGTGTAATTATTCATAAAATATTTTCTTTTTGTACTATAGTGAAAAGAAAAGATTGGACCTGGAAAAGAAACTTTATGAATATAGTCAGTCTGATATATGCAGGTAAGATATGATAGTGGTAACAGTTTTTAAGTCACTTTGCATATATTAATCAATTAAAAGTTAACCCTAAGTATGTTTGAAACACCATAGTTTTAGTACTTTTACTGTTATTTTATTTTTAATATGTAACAGTTTCAAGTAAATACTGCAATTTAATGATTACCAAATCTAAGAATAAATTTGAATACAATTAGTATAAGATAAAATTTTAAAAATTATTTGGAATCTATTTTGATTAAATAGCTTAAGAATAAGACACATTATAGTCTGCTGTCTTTTTGTTCACAGTTTACCCATTATGTCTGTATAGTAATTAAGGCATAATTACAGTAGCTGTCCTTTCAGCAAACTGTTGTAGGCAGGGTTACATAGTGTCTCATTTGTTTGTGGACAAATGACAATGAAAGTTAAAGTTATTATGGGTAGAAGATAATACACATGTTATCCTTTTTAGGTTACTTACTCTAGTATTAAGAGCAAACT
Source organism: Molossus molossus (assembly GCF_014108415.1). Classification (NCBI taxonomy): domain Eukaryota; kingdom Metazoa; phylum Chordata; class Mammalia; order Chiroptera; family Molossidae; genus Molossus; species Molossus molossus. Next base: position 45,758,735 of record NW_023425399.1, read on the forward strand.
TTTAATGTTTTAATTCTATTTTATGGAAATTGAACTTCATCCTTAAGTCAAATGTATGGTGTTCCCACCAGTATTACTTATATGAAAAATTTCTGTTTATGATAGTACTAAGTTTGTGATTTATCTGTATCATAATATGAGTGAAAAATGAAAGCATCTTATCCAGAAGAGAAAGAAGCCAAGAATGCTTTAAGACAAAGTCACCACCAGGTCTGTTTATTTCCTGATCTTCAAAATTATTCTTTGGTTTTAAGATTTAGTGTACTTCCAAAGGTACCAGTCAAGCCTCTGGGCTCTAGAAGAAACAAGAAGAACCTAGACATCAAAATTACAGCTAAACTACAGACCAACCATCATTAAAAACCGCTTGAAATCAAGCTGAATGGAAGTCTTACAACTACAATATTAAAGAAGCCACCCTGAGACTGGTAGGGGCAGAAGTGTGGACAGGCTGTTCCCACACCCATGTGTGGTGGATAAAAATCAGGAGGGATATCTAGGCTGTGAAGGTCCTACCTGAGGAGTGAGGGGTCCCCTTCCAACACCAGGCCCTCCAGCTCAGGGTTCCAGTGCCAGGAAGGGTCCCATAAATTATGGCTGTAAAAAGCAGCGGGAATTGAGGCTAAGGGAGGCTGAGGCTACTGGAGTCCCAGACAGTTCCTCTTGAAGGGCCCGAGCCTGGACTTACTCGGACTTGTACCCTCCAGGCTTCAGCGTTGGGGAGGAAGCTTAAAATGCATGAGAGACATATGGGGAAGAACTGACTTTGGCATTGGGATGAGAACTGGAAAGGCAGCTTTCTCCCAGACAGATGTGCTGGTGAAGGCCCTTGTTCTTTTGGTGAGCACTTCCCCAGTGGTGCCAACCTACAACCGCCATACCTGGGACTCTAGCAACCTGTCTCATACTGTTTGTTCTGCCCTGATGATTTTCTGAGGCCCTGCCCCTCCAACTTTCAGGCCCACCCAAGCTCTCTCCAGTGGCTTTACCACAGTAGTGGCCTGTCTTGGTTCCTGTTTCAGATTTTCCTAAATTCTCTGAAAAAAAGCAGCATCTGGCCTCAGCAAGCCCCATACCTCTCACTAAGTGGCCCTAGGCCCGACACTAGGAGCGGCCAGCCTTGGTTCACAACTTGGCTTTGCCTGGGCACCTCCTTGCCCATACACAAGAAGCAGCCATCAGCAGATCACTTTGTAGCTTATGGCTGGTGGCCCCAGGTTGGACATAGGCAGTGGCTGATCTTGTCCCAGAGCCAGCACACCCAGGAGACAGCTTCAGATCACGGTGAAGTACCATCACCCAACCACTTCCATAAGTGTCATACTCATGGAGTAGACACGGGGTACCAGAGCCCTGCTGAACTAAGTCTTGCTGTGTATGGTGGTCCTCTGCACAGCTGGTCCTCCCAAGTAGTTAGAGGTCAGTGGTCAGTGGATAAAGCCAGTCCTTGCAGCTGATCAGCCTTAGTAAATTTTTCCCATTGACGTGCCAACAGCAGTAGAGGCTTAATTACAACAGCAGGGTGTACGGTCCATACGAGGGGTGCACCTTGAGGGCCCAGATGGGGTGATAAGGGAGGCTGTGCCAATGGACCCTACAGGACACCTACTATAATAGGCCACCCTGTCAAGGGTAGGAGACGTAGCAACTCTACCTAATACATAGAAACAAACACAGGGAGGCAGCCAAAATGAGACAAAGAAAGGTCTTAAATGAAAGAACAGAACAAAACTCCAGATAAAGAACTAAATGAAACGTAGATAAGCAATCTAACAGATGCAGAGGTCAAAACACTGGTTATAAGGATGCTCTGTGAACTTAGTGAACTCCTCAAAAGCATAAAAAAGGACCAGTAAGAAATGAAGGATGCAGAGTCATAAATGAAGGAGGTACTAACTGAAATAAAGAATAATTTACAGCTGTTGTGGCTCAGTGCTTTAGCGTCAACCCATGCACCAAGAGGTCGCCAGTTTGATTCCTGGTCAGGGCACATGCCCAGGATGTGGGTCAAATCCCCAGTGGGGGACATGCAGGAGGCAACTAATCGATGTTCTCTCTCATTGATGTTTCTCTCTCTCTCTCCCTCTTCCTCTCATTCTAAAATCAATAAAGAAAAAAAAATTTATAGGGAATCAATAGGACAGTTGGTAAAGCCAAGAAGCAAGCCATCGATTTGGAATACAAAGAAGAAAAAACGCCCAATTAGAACAGCAACAAGGAAAACAGAATCCAAAAAAATGAGGATAGTCTAAGGAGCCTCTGGGACAACTTTAAGCATGACAGCAATTTCGTCATGGGAATGCCAGGAAGAGAAGAGAAAGAGCAAGAAATTGAAAACCTATTTGAAAAAATAGTGAAAAACTTTCCTAACTTGGTGAAGGAAACAGACATTCAAGTCCAGGAAGCACAGAGAGTCCCAAACAAGATGAGCCCCAAGAGGCCCACACCAAAACACATCATCATCAAAATGCAGTAGGTTAAAGAGAAAATCTTAAAAGCAGCGAGAAAAAAAGCAGTTACCTACGAGGAAGCTCCCATAAGACTGTCAGCTGATTTCTCAAAAGAAACTGCAGGCCAGAAGGGAGTGGCAAGAAATATTCAAAATGATGAAAAGCAAGAACCTATGAACAAGATTACTTTATCCTGCAAAGCTATCATTTAGAATCGATGGACATATAGAGTTTCCCAAACAAGAAAAAGCTAAAGGAGTTCATCACCACCAAACCAGTATTATATGAAATGTTGAAGGGTCTTCTTGAAGGAGGAGATAAAAAATATGAATAATGAAATGGCAATAAATACATTTCTATCAACAGTTGAATCTACAAACCAAAGAAAAATTCAGTGCAGAAACAGACTCATAGATACAAAGAACTTTTTTTTGGTTGCCAGATGGGAAGGTGTTTGAGGGGATGGGTGAAAAAGGTGAAGGGAATAAGGAGTACAAATTGGCTTTTAGACTGAGGAACCTCAAAGGGAAGGGTGGGGTGGGAGCAGGAAGAGATAAACCAAAGAACCTACATGTATATATGCATAACCAATGGATACAGACAATAGTGTGGGGAAGGCAAGAGAGGGGTGGGAGCCAGAAGGATTGTGTCAATGGGGGCAAAAATGGGGGACATCTGTAATATATTCAATGATAAAGGTAAGTTAAAAAAAAATGAGCCTATAATATGATAGAAGAAATAGCAGTGTTGTGGGTGCCATGGCCTCAGAAATGGACCCAAATCTTAGAGGATCCGTAGCACTTGCCATTTTTCTAGCCCATGGCTAAAGGGGCAGTAGGCAGAGTATGGACTATTTCTGTGGCCTGTCTTAGACAACTTCCTGACATAATGGTGCTAAGAGAATTATGGGACCCTTTATTAAGCTATCATTTTCTGAATTTGTTCCCCACTCTTAGCCTCTTGTTTCCTGTTAGACAGAGGGTATGCTTTACTAAAAATATGCTTTCTTTGACTGCTTGTAGGAAAAAATCCTAACATGGCTGGCTGCCTCATAGTTACCCCAGAAGGCAGAGTCTGAAATAGGGGTTTGTGTGTAGGTGGTAGTTTTTTTTTTTTTTTTTTTTTGTAGGTGGTAGTTTATTTTAGGAAGTGGTCTCATGAAACTGGAGAGCAGAGCTGGGAAGAATAAAGTAGGAGCTGGTCACTGCAATGGCACCTGGGGCTTGATCCCTCTGGACCTTCAGAATAACAGTGTGGACTGTCTCTCTGGTCCTCACAAGAGTTCACTCAAGGAAAGGAAGAAGGAGCTTTTATACCTCCTATTTTCTGACCCCCATTGGTGAGGGCCATTATAGGAGGCGTTAACTCCTTCTCATACCCAGATTTTCTGTGATGCAAATTCAGACAAGCAGCCCTGGGAAAGCAAGATACAAGGCGCAACTGAGGTAGGTGCTACCAGATTGCTGCAGCCATGATGGGTAGAAGAAAAGCTGGGTCAGGAGGGCATGAGAAGTATCTGGTACAAGGGCTTACCAGACCCACCATTATCTGCTCCTGCCATCCTCCCCCTAAAATTTTACTTGGACTAAAACTTCAGTTTCTGAAGCATGACAGAATCTTTTGTAGTATAATGTAAGGAGGTAGGTTCTGTTGCCAAGTTCCTTGATTTAGTCTGAACCCCACCAGCTCTTAGCCATGTTACCTTGGGACAATTACTTCAACATTCTGTGACTCCATTTAAAAAAAAATCTATCAAAATAGGGGTAACAGTAGTGACTTAATAGAGCCTTAAAGCACTATCTGACGCAGAGTAAGACTTGATAATTTGTTATCTATTGTTTTTGTCAATATCACTGTTATTCTTTTTATTTATTGCCTTTGAACTTTCCAACATGTTACTTCCCCTGTCTGAATGTTTTCCCTTGAACTCTTCACTCTTGTTTTCCCCAGTTTTGGGTTAACTCTTACTCAACCTTCATGTCTCAGCTGAAAAATAATTTCTACTGGGCAGGCCTCCCTGACCCCTTCAACTAGATCAGGTTGGCCAGTCTTGTCAGAGTCTCTTACAGTTTCCCCACATAGCATTCGTTATACTATATTTTACTTATCTCTTTTTTTGTTTGCCCTGTTTACCCTAGCTGAGTGGCTTTCATATTAAGAGCTTTGAATATATGAATGATTGCGTCAATATATGGCTGACTAACTTATGTGGTCAGCTTTGAAGGTTAATGTAGGGGCAGGAATGAAACTAGACTTTGGATAGAGAAGGCATGGTTAGTATTGTCCCTACTCCAGGTAGATACTGGCCAGTACCAGCAGCTTCACCGAGTATCTGTATATGAAAGACAGTACTCCATCATTATTGTTGCTTATGTTGAAAATGGCAGACATGGGTAGCAGTAAAACTAGTCTTAAGTTTTTTGTTCATAAGGAAAAATGGGGATAGCCAACTAAGATCAAAGCACAGAATTATTAGCACAATAAATTCTTGCAAATTATTGGTTTAAGGGTAGAGATTTGTTGGAGATTAATTTTTAATATCTTCAGCATCTTTGCAAATCTGTTTTTGAGGGTGAACATTTTTGTGGTTTTCAACTTATTTTTGCTTGATAAGAAAATATTGAATAATTTATTGAACCAACAATATAAATTTTACAGGTACTTTTATGACTTAGGTACTTGTTAAAAGGAAAGAGCTAGAATTAGCATTGTTGGTTCTGTGAGCAGATTGCACATCTTTAGTCTTTTGATACTACCCTTTGGATGAGTCCCTAACGATTTTTTTTCACAATTTGAGTAGAGTTATAGTCTATATGTTATTATAAAATACTTTAATGTAGTATGTTGTTGCAATTCTAACAAAATCTTAAAATTATGTCTAGATGAGAGCTTTTTATTTTAAATTTCAAACTTTCTTAATGTTTATGGATTGTGGTTTATAGTTTGATTTCCGTAACAGCAGGTAGTTTTGAGATTGGCATTTAAAAGAATGCTAATGGGGTTTTCCTCTGAACATGGCCACATAGACACCACTCTGAGAATCACATTTAGTTTTGAGAAAGAAATCCATATGAATCTTTACTGTGTGAATGTTACAATGTGATTTGTATATATATTTCTCAGGAAGAGTTATGCCTAGATGTGATACCTCAGTGATGTTGCATTAATTTCCTCTCTCTAAAAATGCATATACGTCCTGTCCTTTAGGTTTCAGTGTTTGAGAAAAATAACTTAGAATACATTGTCTCACTAATAATTTTGCTAAAGAAAATTTTCTTAAACTAATAAATGTTAAACTTGGTGCCCAACTATTGCAAGAAATATTAAATTACAATGGAGCAGTTCATGATTTAGTCCTCAGAAATAGACTAGGAGAAGAAAAATGTTTCTTCCCCACTTTCACTTTGTGTATTCCACAAGGTTATGCCAAATAAATCTATGTTATATTTTTTTCCCACCAAAAATAGGATGCAATAAATATCTTTAAATTCAATTTAAAAAAAAGAAAGAAAATTATTCTTAGTCAAAATCTGACTTAATTGTTAAAATCTGCTTTTATTTTTCTAGAGTTAAGCTGAAGTTTGTAAAACTAAAGAAATACCTGAAGGAAATATGTGAATCAGAAAAGAAGGCTCATACTCGAAACCAAGAATATTTAAAGCAGTTTGAGTGTATCCAAGCTCATGTTGGACACTTTACCACAAATACAACGAAGCTTAAAGAACTGAAGGTGACATTTTGTTTTGTACTGTGGTTTTATAAAATCTTTTTTTTTTTTTGCTAAAATTAGAAATAATTAGCAGTGAGTTTCAGATCAGTGGTAGTCAAAATGTCAGTTGTTCGTCTATAAGATTGTCAGTTTTCTTCATGAATTATCATGTGGCCATATTTTTATCAGAGAACTTGAAATTGTATTTTCTCAGATTCCGACTTTAGTTTAGAAATTAATGGAATATCTATATTTTGTTGTAGTATACAAATTGTTGACTTAAAATAGGCACATGCATCACAAGCCACTACCTGGCACATGGTATTCATTGGCCTCATGGTTGAATTTGAGCAGCATTAGAATTCTCTCCAGAGTCTGCTTCCTTCTTTATATATTTTTTATGTGGTCTGGACTCCTCTGTTCTGGTCAGGCAGTGTATTTAGGGAAGACTGAGGAGTTCACCTTCATGCTCCTCATCTTATGCCCCAGAGCAACTGCTCTTAGCATCTCTTTCTGATTCTGGTGTCCCATTCCTTTAAGATGCTTGTCAACTTTCTGCTCTACAAGTTATGCCAAATGTGGAGGGTGAGGCCTTTTTTCTCATCATTTGTGTTGGTCAGGGTTTGTTGCCCAAGTTAACCCACTGAATACTGGTTACAGGAGAAGTGGCTTCAGTACTTCTTTTTTTCCCCCTCTAGCATTTTTCTCCCCAGCCTTTTATTGTAAACATTTCAAGTACACACAAAAACATTAAAAGAATTATTCTAACAAACAGTGATGCTATGGTCTGAATGTTTGTTTCCCCAACATTCATTTGCTGAAATCCTAACCCCCAAAAGTGATATTAGTAGGTGGGGCCTTTGAGAAGTGCTTAAGTCATGAGAGTGGAACCCTCATAAATGGGATTAGTGCCTGATGAAAGAGGCTTCGGGGAGTTCCCAGCCCCTCTCACCATGTGATGACAGTGAGAAGGCGGTTGCTGCCAACCAGGAAGAGGGCCCTCACCAGAAGGTGACTGCTAGTACCTTGATCTTGGACTTCTCAGCCTCCAGAATGTAAGCAATAAATTTCTGTTGTGTATAATCCACCAATCGGGTATTTTGTTGTAGCAGCCTGAATGGACTAACACAACTCTCTACTCTCCACCTAGATGTAGTACTTATAAATGTTTTGCCATATTTGCTTTGTGTGTGTGTGTGTGTATTTTTGTTTTGTTTTGTTTTTTTATCCTCACCCGAGGACATTTTTCGATATTTTGTTCAGATAGAGTGAGAGGGAGAGAGAGAGAGAGAAACATCGACGTGAAAGCGACACATCGAGTGGTTGCCACCCACACGACCCAACCAGGGCTGGGGACAAACTGCAACCAAGGTACGTGCCCTTAGCGGGAACCGAACCCGGGTCTCTCTGGACCGCAGGCCGACGCTCTAACCGCTGAGCCAGACCGGCCAGGGCTGTATTTTTGAAAGTACGCTGCAGACACAATGACAATTCTCTCCTAATGGACATTCCCATACATAATCATAACACTATTTATTATCACACCAAGAAAATTAATAATAATTTCATAATATCACTTAATTTCCAGCCAGTATTTAAATGTCCCCAGTTCCAGACCAGGAGCCAAATATGGGTCACACATTACATTGGTTATTGTTTCTCTTGGTGTCTCAATCTAATTTAGTCTCCCACCATTCTTCCTTACAAAAAAATATATATATATATATATATATATATATATATATATATAATTTAGTCTCCCACCATTCTTCCTTACAAAAAATATATATATATATATATACACACACACACACACACACACATATATATATATATTTATATTATACTGGCTTTTTGAAGAAGGAAGGTTTGTAGAATGACTCACATTCTGAATTTCACTGGTTATTTCTTCGAGGTATAATTTAGCTGGTATGCGTGTATTATGTACCATTGAGTTGGCTCCATTCCCTGGCAATACTATGAATGAGTGATGTCCACAGTGTCCTGTCCTCAAGCTCCTATAGACTCATGCCTATGGTTTCTTTTAAGGAGTTAATCCATCTCATATTTGGTCTTCCTCTTTTTCTGTTGCCTTTTATTTTTTCCAGCATTATTGTCTTTTCCAAAGAACCCTACCTTCTCATGAAGTAAATTAACTTGTATAGCAACCCCCCCCCCATTTCCTGTAAACTGGAAATTCAGTTTAGATGAGGACTGCCTAATAGAACTTTCTGTAGTCATAGAAATGTTTTCTATTTACTGCTGCTGTCCAGTACAGTAGCCACTAGCCACACATCGCTATTGGATACTACTTAAAATGTGATGCTGAGGACTGGATTTTTAATTAGTTAAATAGTCACAGCTGAGGTTATATTCTTTCTACTGCATCCCATCAGGAGGCTAATCAAGGCTGGGTTTGATGCCTTGGTTAAAATGGCAATCTCTAGATCTCTGTATTGTAAGGTACTTTTTTCCTCAGTAAAATAGTAACTAAATCTGTGGTGTCAGAGATCGGGGTTGCAGGGGAGGTTTTAGCGGTGAGATACCCAGGGTAAAGAAAGCTTGAGGAGCCAACATCAGGAGGAATCAGCAGCAGCTTTATTCAATACTTCCAACAGTGTTTATAGACGCATGCAATGGGATGATCTACACGGGGTGGTGTGTGGTGCATGCGTCCTAGGCTTTTGCTGTGTCATGTTTATATAAGAAAACAGGGTCTGTGCCTGTGCAGCCAGTTCTGGGTCATGTCCTGAAGGCCTCTCTCAACAACAGGCCAAGTTGCCAGGCCCTAACACTCTATCCCCTGGAGGCTGGATGTCGGAACTTGACCCATAAAGCATTTTCCTGTGAACAGAACCCACAATAGCAGTACAGGGTGCAGCACATTATTACGAGACCTCCCTGATATGTGGTGGATCACCACTCCCTCTTTCAGGACCTGCTACATATCTTTCTCCCACAGGGATCAGTGGCCTATAAGCCACTCCTAGGCTGCCCAGCAAGGCAGCCATGGGGTTAAGCCCCTATATACCACCCAACTATCAGTGCACACATGCATACAGTCAGACTCCTTCATTAACACTATCCACATGGCTCTTCATTCGGCCCATTGACTCGAGCTCCTGTATCATACCAAAAACTATCTGTACCCGGTTGCAGGGCCACTACCACCCACGTCGGTGGCTGGCCTCAGCAAAAATCATCAGTATACCAAGTACCTGCCGCGGAGGAGGCTTTCCCTCCTCAAAGGGATGGAGGCTTTCCTCTGCTTTTGCAGAGGGCTCCTCCTGTTCTGCCCTAAATTGTATAGGTTCTAGCAAGGAGTGCAGCTCCTGCGTCAAGGGGCTGGTAGAGAACCGGTAGCCCTCTGTTCCAGTTACTCTCCTCACTTTGTCAAGTGGGGGTTTGGGCCACCCCTGTGCATGATCAGGTAGTCAACGACCAGAGCCACCCCTCTTCTGGTTGGTCATTTGCATTGTGACAGGACAAGGACCAGTGATACTTCCACTGGCCAATAAGGCTGCTTACACTGCTGCCAACTGCTTCTCAATAAGGGAGTACCTGTAAAGACTTTCAGTTCTCTTCTACAATTGGAACCAAAATCTGATGGGACTCTTCCAAGCCCCTTGTTTCTGTCAGAGACCCCAGCCAGACGCTGAGTCATCCACCTGTACAGGAAGAACGGCAAAGCCAGATCCATGACTCGCAACATCTGAGCCTGGGCCACCGCCCGTTTCATGGCCAGAAACGCTTGCTCCACCTCAGGAGACCAGTCCCAGGCCTCCCCTTTTCAGATCATGCGGTGGAGAGGTTTCATCAACATGACTAAGTGGGGTATAAAGATTCGCCAGAACCCTAGTAATCCCAAGTATTTCTGCAGTTGTTTCACTGTTTCTGGCTGGGGATAGGCCTGTATCTTATCTATAATTGCCTCTGGCATAACCTTCATCTTACCATCTTACCTGACCAAACAGCATCCAAGAACTTGACAGAGTATCCAGGCCTTTGGACTTTGTCCTCGACGGTACACTCCCAGCCCACCAGGACTTCCTGAATGCTACGTGCTCTGGCTTCTAGCTCTGCAAGAGAATCAGAGGTCAACATCATATCATCAACATAATGGAACAAGTGTAGATGCAGAGGTTTGTTCCAGGACACTAAGTCCTGGGCTACCAAACCATGACAGAGCATGGACTATGCAAATAGCCTTGAGGTAACACTTGGAACATCCATTGCCTTTCTTCCCAGGTAGAGGCAAACTTTTCCTGACTCTCAGGGTCAATGTCTATGAAGAAAAAGGCATTAGGCAAATTCACAACACATTGAAACCACCCCAATTCCTGTGACAAGCAGTCCATCAATTCAGTGATATTCGGTACCACTGTGTGTCAGGGCAGGGTAACCTGGTTCAGTTCTCTGTAGTCCACAGTCCTCAAGGGCTGTCCGTGTCACCATCCTCAGCCTGCTCCCCCAGGGTTTCATCTGTGGCTGGGGTGGGGGTGCTCCTCAGGTGATGGGGATGGGCTGAGGTCGCACCTGCTGCCTCCTCCCCATCAGCCACAGGCTCTGCAGGTGCTTCAGGCCCTGGCTCAACCTCTGCCTCCTTGCCATCCACCACCTCCTGAGTGACCCTCTGGTGGCAGGTCAGAAGCCGGCTGCTGCTGTCTGGGCTCAGCCCACTCCTTGGCCACCTTGGGCACCACTACGTTCTGTTTCCTGCATGGGCCGGCCACTTCTGTTGCACCAAAACCTTCTGCACCTCCTCAGGCCAGGAACGTACAGCTTCCAGCAGCGTCTAGGCTATTAGGTATTCTGCCACTGGGTACTAGAGGAATGATGGGGGCCATATCCCTTCCACCTGGGGCTGCTCCTTGTTAGGGGCTGTTGGGATACCCACCTCATCCTGCCAGCTATGCCAAGTGTCATCGACTGGAGGTTTTAGGGGAGGTTTCAGCAGTGAGATGCCCAGGGTAAAGAAAGCTTGCAGAGCTGACATCAGGAGGAATCAGCAGCAGCTTTATTCAATACTTTCAACAGCTTTTATAGACTCATGGCAACAGGATGATCTACATGGGGTGTTGCATGGCGCATGCGTCCTAGGCTTTTGCTGTGTCATGCATATGTAAGAAAACATGGTCTGTGCTTGTGCAGCCAATTCTGGGGTCATGTCCTGAACCACGACCTCTATCAACAATAGGCCAAGTTCCCAGGTCCTAACATACAGGGTGATGGTGTGACATTTTGGGAATATAATTTCTCAATAGCCTTTTACTTACTGGTTTTAGGATCCATTAATGATGCCTGAATCAGTCATAAGGGAGGTTTTGAAATGGTGATTGTCTAATCTTCTACATCGATAACTGTTGATTTCTTGCTATAAATAAATGAAAGGGAGAAATTTGAAGGGAAGAATTATCCTTATCAATATCAATATTACTATATTGAGAGCATCTGTTGAATATAACAAGGTATGTAAAAAAACTTATATAATGAGCTATTAAAGAATAACAGTATAGGGGACCATCTTAAAGAAAGAATGCTAAATTGTAGGAACTTGTAAAGCTTTATTCAAAAGTATGGTTCAAAAAATACATAGATATTACTTTTTAAATTTTGTATAAGAAATGCCTTTTATTTTATTTATTTATTTATCTAATTTACTTTTGTTACAGATGTTTCTCCTTTTTCCCCCACTGATTCCCCCCTCTCCCCCCTCTCTGTCCCCAGTTTTGTTGTCCATGTCCATTGTTCATGCACACATGCATATAAGTTCTGTGGTTTATCTCTCCCCCACCACCACCTCTTCTGGGAATTGTAGGTCTATACCCCACTTGCACGTCTCTGGGACCACCCCATTCCTCAGACTGTTATGTTCATTATATTCCACAAATAAGTGAGATCATATGATACTTATCTCTGTTGGCTTGTTTCGCTTAGGATAATACTTTCCAGGTCCCTCCATGTCGTCTCAAAGGATAAGAGATCGTACTTTCTTACAGGAGCATAGTACTACATTGTGTATATAAACCACAGCTTTTTTTATCTGTTTGTCTACTGACGGACATTTGGGCTGTTTCCAGATCTTAGCTATTGCAAATAGTGCTGCTACGAATTTGGGGGTACATATATTCTTTCTGATTGGTGTTTCAGGCTTCTTAGGGTATATTCCTAGAAGTGGGATCACTGGGTAAAATGGACGTTCAATTTTTAATATTTTGAGGTAACACCATAGTGTTTTCCATAGTGGTTGTACCAGTCTGCATTCCGTCAAGCAGTGTACTAGAGTCCCCTTTTCTCCACAACCTCGCCAACACTTGTTTGACGATTTGTTGATGGCGGCCATTCTGACAGGTGTGAGGTGATACCTCATGGTTGTTTTAATTTGCATCTCTCTGATGATTAGTGATGTTGAGCATTTCTTCATATGTCTCTTAGCCATTTGTATGTCCTGTTTGGAGAAGTGTCTATTTAGTTCCTCTGCCAATTTTTTAATTGGGTTCTTTGTTTTCCTTTTGTTGAGTTGCGTGAGCACTCTATATATATTGGAAATTAACCCCTTATCTGTTACATCATTGGCAATTATGCTCTCCCATAAAGTGGATTTCCTTTCCATTTTGATGATTGTATCTTTTGCTGTGCAGAAGCTTTTGAGTTTGATGTAGTCCCATGTGTTCATTTTTTCCTTTGTTTCTGTTGCCTTAGGTGATGTATCAGTGAAAATTCTGCGTAAGATGTCTGAAATTTTGTTGCGTACAGTTTCTTCTAGGATTTTTATGGATTCATGAGTCACATTTAAGTCTTTTATCCATTTTGAGCCTATTCTTGTGTATGGTGTAAGTTGATGGTCTAGTTTCATTTTTTTGCATGTAGCTGTCCAGTTTCCCCAACACCATTTATTAAAGAGGCTGTCCTTACTCCACTGTATGCTCTTGCCACCTTTGTCAAATATTAATTGAGCATATTGCCTTGGGTCCATTTCTGGGTTCCCTGTTCTGTTCCACTGGTCTATATGCCTGTTCTTGTGCCAGTACCAGGCTGTTTTGATTACAGTGTCTTTGTAGTATGACCTGAAATCTGGTAATGTGATTTCTCTTACTTTGTTCTTTATTTTCAAGATTGCTGTGGCTATTCGAGGCATTTTTTTGGTTCCATATGAACTTTTGAAGTATTTGTTCTAGTTCTGTGAAGTAAGTCGTTGGTATTTTGATGGGGATTGCATTGAATCTGTAGATTGCTTTGGGTAGTACGGACATTTTAATGATGTTAATTCTTCCAATTCATGAACATGGTATGTGCTTCCACATTTTTATATCTTCCTCTATTTTGTTTTTCAATGACCTGTAGTTTTCTGTGAACAGGTCCTTTATTTCTTTGGTTAAGTTTATTCCTAGGTATCTTAATTTTTTTTCCGCAATGGTAAAAGGTTTTTTTTTCTTAGTTTCTCTTTCTGTGAGTTCATCATTGGTGTATAAGAATGCCATCAATTTCTTGACATTAATTTTGTGTCCTGCTACTTTGCCAAAATCACTGATTAAGTCTAGTAAATTTTTTATGAAGTTTCTGGGGTTTTCTATGTATAGTATCATGTCATCTGCAAATAATATGAGTTTCACTTCCTCCTTTCCATTTGGGATCCCGTTTGTTTTTTCTTCCTGTCTGATTGCTGTGGCTAAGACTTCCAGTACTATGTTAAATCAGAGTGGCAAAAGTGGGCATCCTTGTCTTGTTCCTGTTCTCAGCGAAATGCTTTTAATTTTTGCCCATTGAGTATGATGCTGGCTGTTGGTCTTTCATATATGGCCTTTATTATGTCGAGATATGAACCCTTTATTCTTACATTGCTGAGTGTTTTTATTAGAAATGGAGGCTGAATTTTGTCGAAGGATTTTTTAGCATCTATTGATATGATCATGTGGTTTTTATTATTCAGTTTGTTTATGTGGTGTATCACATTTATTGATTTGCGAATATTGTACCAGCCTTGCATCCCTGGGATGAATCCCACTTGGTCATGGTCAATAATTTTTTTGATGTATTGCTGGGTCCGATTTGCGAGTGTTTTGTTCAGGATTTTGGCGTCTATGTTCATCAGGGATATTGGCCTGTAGTTTTATTTCCTTGTAGTGTCTTTTTCTGGTTCTGGAATTAGAATTATGCTGGCTTCATAAAACGAGTTTGGAAGTGTTCTTTGTTCTTGAATTTTTTGAAATAGTTTGAGGAGAAATGGGTATTAGTTCTTTGAATGTTCGGTAAAACTCCCCCGTGAAGCCATCTGGGCCTGGGCTTTTGTTTGCTGGGAGAGTCTTGATTACATCTTCAGTTTCTTCTATTGTTATTGGTCTATTCAAGTTTTCTATCTCTTCCCGGTCCAGTTTTGGGAGACTACGTGTTTCTAGAAATTTGTCCACTTGGCTTAGATTGTCGAATTTGTTGCCATATAATTGTTCATAGTAGTTGTTAATGATCTTTTGTATTTCTGTGGTGTCATTTTTGCTTCTCCTCTTTCATTTCTGATTTTGTGTATTAGTATTCTCTCTGTTTGTTTCTTGGTGAGTCTAGCTAAGGGTCCATCAGTTTTGTTTATCTTTTCGAAAAACCAGCTGTTTTTTTCATTGATCCTTTGAATTGTTTTTGTTTTTTTTTGACTCTATGTCATTTATTTCTGCTCTGATCTTTACTATTTCCTTCCTTCTACTTGCTCTGGGGTTTTCTTTTTGTTTGCTTTCTAGTTCTTTAAGTTGTGATGTTAGATAGTCTATTAGTGAGTTTTCTTGTTTCTTGAGGTAGGACTTTAGTGCTATGAACTTTCCTCTCAGAACTGCTTTTGCTGCATCCCATAGGTTTTGTGTTGTTGTGTGTTCATATTCATTGGTTTCCAGGAAGCTTTTAATTTCTTCCTTGTTCTCCTCAGTAACCCATTCATTGTTTAATAACATGCTATTTGGCCTCCATGTGTTCAAATGGCTTTGCATGTTCTTGTGCAATTGATCTCTAGTTTCATGCCTTTGTGATCTGAGAAGATGCTTGATATTATTTCAATCTTCTTGAACTAGTAGAGACTCAGTTTGTGTCCTAACGTGTGGTCTATCTTTGAGAATGTCCCATGTGCACTTGAGAAGAATGTGAATTCTGTAGTTTTGGGGTGTAATTCTCTGTAGATATCTATTAAATCCATTTGGTTTAGTGCTTCATTTAGAGTCTCTGTTTCCTTGGTAATTTTTTGTCTAGAGGATCTATCCAGTGATGTCAGCGGGATGTTGAAATCCCCTGCTATGATTGTATTACTACCGATTTCTCCTTTGAAGTCTTTCAGAAGATTTTTAATATGTTTTGGTTCTCCTATATTCGGTGCATATATGTTCATCAAGGTTATATCTTCCTGTTGGATAGAGCCTTTCAATATTATGTAGTGCCCTTCTTTGTCTCTAATTATGGCTTTCATTTTGAAATCTATTTTATCAGCTATGATTATTGCTACCCCAGCTTTTTTTCCTTTTTGTTTGCTTGAAAGTTTTTTTTTCATCTCTTCACTTTCAACCTATGTGAGTCTTTTGTTGTGAGGTGGGTCTCTTGTAAACAACATATATATGAGACACGCTTTCTTAACTAATCAGCTATTTTGTGTCTTTTTATCGGAGCATTCAGTCCATTTACATTTAAGGTGATTATTGATTGATATGTACTTATTTATTGCCATTTTTGTTTAGTGTGGTTATATTTTTCTTCCTATTTCTCTTGCAAATTACAGCAGTTCTTTTAATATTTCTTGCAGTGCTGGTTTGGTGCTAATGTATTCCCTTATCCTTTTTTTTTGTCTGGGAAGCTCTTTATTTGACCTTCTATTTTGAATGATAGCATTGCTGGGTAGAGTAGTCTTGGATTCAGATCCTTGTTTTTCGTGGCCTTGTTTACCTCATACCATTCCCCTCTGGCCTGTAGTGTTTCTGTTTAGAAGTCAGATAATAGCCTTATGGGGGTTCCTTTGTAGGTAACCTGTTGCTTATCTCTTGCTGCTTTTAGCATTCTCTCTGTCTTTAATTTTTGGCATTTTGATTACTATGTGTCTTGCTGTTGGCTTGTTTGGATTCTTCTTACTTGGGGCTCTCTGTGCTTCTTGAACTTGAATGCCTTCTTCCTTCACTAGATTAGGGAAATTTTCTGTCAGTATTTCTTCAAATATATTCTCTAACCCTTTCTCATTTTCTTCTTCTTCGGGGACTCCTATGATGCAAATTTTATTACGTTTCCAGTTGTCCCACAGTTTTCTTAAGCTGTCTTCCTATTTTATAATTGTTTTTTTCTTTTTGTTTTCTGATTCGTTGATTTTTTCCACTCTGTCTTCTAATTTACTGATCTGGTCCTCAGCTTCCTCTATTCTGTTTAGCCCTTCCAATGTGTTCTTTATTTCTTCTGTGTCATTCTTCATTTATTCTTGGTGGTTTTTAATTTCCAACTGGTTGATTTTCAATGTTTCTATGTCTTTACTCATGGTGCTCATGTCCTTACACATGTGGTTGAGCTTCCTCAAGATCATGGCTCTGAATTCTAGTTCTGTTAACTTGCTTAACTGCACCTCATTTATTTCATTTTCGATAGAGGTTTCTTGTTTTTTCATTTGGCATTTGTGTCTTTGTTTCACTAGTTTGGCTATCTCAGTGGGGTTTGGAACCTGCCAGATTTTTCCTGTGGGTGTTGGTGTTCTGCTCTTTGTCGCCCTCTCTGCTGGGTTTGGATGAGCGTGGGAGTATCCACGTTAAACACCAATGTCAAGTCTTACCTTCCTGTGCAGTTGCAAGCCCAGGAGGGTTCAGTTATTCTCTAGCCTTTTGCCTGGAGGTTATTAGTTGCAGTTTCTTGAAGAGTCTTGGCTTCTCAGTGGAATGAAAAACTTCCTCAGGTGTTCATGCAAGGAGATTTCCTGAGGGTGGGGCAGATGCTGGTTGGTAATACGCCTCAATTTGCAGTTCAATAGCCACCTGGTGGGGTTTAATCTCTGAGGGAGTGGCCACCGCCTCCCCAGAGCTGAGTAAGATGACTACTGTCCTGTGTGGCTACAGCTCAGTAAAAGCTCTGAGCACCCTCCAAATCCCGAGTGTTCCCACACAGTTTCAGTTCAGTCTGCCCTCCCTTGCCAAAGCCCAAGGTGAGTGGCTGTGACTGTTTTAGTGTATGTCCCGGCTTGTGCTCTGGAGCAGCTTGGGAGTGTAACCCCGAGGGCGCTGCTCACAGCTAAAGCCACTGCTGTTCCTGGGCTCCCAGCCCCTGTCTCGCGCCTCCGTAAACCTACCAGGATCGATTGGTGTCCCTGGTTATATGGTCCTCCAAGCTGCTTTTCTGTTGCTTTTTCCTGCCGATTTGTCATTATTTTTGTTGTAATTCTAGTTTGGTTCTGGGAGATGGTCTGTATAGCTTCCATTCACTCCACTGCCATTTTGGAATCTCAGGAATGCCTTTTAAAAAAAATTGGCTGATAGTGTAGAAGAACAGTTTGTGGAGCTATGGTTGGGAGAGATGTTGAGTTCCCTGGCGAACTGTATTTTGGCAATCACCCTAAGTCCACATGCTTTATGTGTGCTCGTGAAACCAGGTAGTGATACTGCTTAGCTCAGCAAGCTGTGTAGTAGGCAGAATTTCAGGGCATAGGATTTTTGTTTCTGGTGTCTTCCCATTTCCCTTCTGGCTCTTTTTTTTTGTTTGCCACTGTTCAGTAGAGGCCTTAGGTATGCCAGAGCCACCTGTCTCCTTTTAATCCTACCCCACATAGGTATCAGATCTTTATTTCCTTTCCTGACTAACCTCATATAAGTTTCATTAGGAAGATGTTCTGATTAAGCAGGTTTACAGTTTATTGCCCACACACCTCAACATGCTGGTGATAGGGTATTTTCTCATGAATATAGTTAATGAAAATAAACTTCTAATTAATTGGTAGAATTCGTGAAAGTGAAACAAAGTGAAGCAATGTGAGAGAAGTGGGGAGTTTGCCCAAATTATTTTAAATGAATTTCTCCCTCTTTGTAAGATTGGACCCACTTTATTATATAATGTTGATTTTTTTTTTTTTTTAATGGACTAAGAGTTTTAAAAAAAAACTTTCAACAGATTTTATGAATTATACTACTTTATTTGAGGAAACTAATAATTTTCAGAGATTTTTAAGATTACCAATCTGTCATGTAGCTTTGAAAATAAAGTGTTGTGACTATATTGCCACTTGTCAGATACATAAAGAGGCTGAATCAACTCAGTTCAAGAATGTAAATAGTACTATTAGTAATGCTGTGAGGACTGTGTCCTTCTCTCCCTTTCTCTCCCCCTGCTCATTACAGTAACATATTTTATAGAAGGATCCAAGTTGATCCTTAGAGCAGTTGTCCTTGGGTGTCCCTTGCCATTTTCTCAGATTGAATTCTCCCCAATGTTACCCTGAGACAGGGGTTCAAATGTAAGTGGATAATTTGGGAAGTGCAAGGAATGTCAGTGGCAACTGGGAAAGTGAGTCAGGGCAGCACAGGTAACTGGAACAGGGTACATTATTAAACCAACTACTGCAGTTGGCACCTGGAATTTAGTACCTCAGGGAAACTGGCAAACGGTTCAGAGTATTTGGGATATGCATGCATTGGCTTCCAAGTGTCATTGATTGAGGACTGATGAGGGAGGAGTTTAGGTGATAGAGAATTAATCATGTGTTCCTGTGGGCAGAGCAGCCTCTCCAGGTTCTGAGGAAACTTAGGGACAGAGACAGGTATTCTGGAACTTTGGAGCACCCAGAAAGATACAGGAACCTGCATGGAGCATTGCCAGCATCTGCTTTAGCGTCCCACATTCAAGTGCCAGACATGGGGCAGACATATCAGAGCACTTAGGGAGGGTCCCCATGCAGGGAGGTCATCACTTGGTTATGTCTCTCTGCTTAAAATTCTTGAGTGCTCAGCCTTTTCAAGACAAACCCAGAGGCTGATCTCTGCCTGCATACCAACCCTTAGCTTAAGCCTCCTGAGACACATAAACATACTCTGTCTCTCTCACACAAATGCAGACATATGCAAATTTCTGTCCCCAACTTGTCCTCTTCCACCTTCTTTCTCCATATGTATCTTTTTCTCCTATCTCTCCCCTCTCTTCTATTTTTGTCTCCTTCTCTTTCCAATGCCCACTGATCTCCCATTCCTATCTCTTTCATATCCCCCATCTCTTTCCTTCTATCTCTTCTACCCCCATGTCTTCCCACTGTCTCCCTATATCTTTATCTCCCACCCAAGTGTGCACATTCTCATTTACACACACTCATTCACTTACTTGCACAAACCCACATAATTTTAAACATGGTGAACAATTTGCATTTTCTTGGAAGTACCACATTATCTCCTATATCCTTCAAGAAGGCCTCTCTCCCTCTATCCTGCCTTAGGTCTGTGTCATAATTATCTCAATAAGCACTACCTTCATGGTATTATAATTGATTATGCTTCTGTTCTTTCACGTCACATGAGCTCCTTGTCATCATTTTAGAACTCGGCATCTAACCCAGAGTGTGCCACATAATAAGCACTCAGTAAGCATTGAGACACCCCCCTTGATTGAAAATTAATTCTTCCATGTTTTTTGTCTTACTCTTTTATGGACTATGAACAACTATGTAAGAACTAATTTGGTATTTATTGTACTCTGTGTTATACCTTCCAGGGGCATATGTATTTAATAGCAGAGACATTCTGAAGATATAATATCATTTAAATATTATTTAAAGATATAATATTATTTAAAGATGTGATTCTTGTTAAAAATCCAGTTATCAGGTTATTTGTGCCTATATGGGATAAAATTTGAAGAGAACAAATCTTTTGAGTGCTCATTCAATTACTACTAAGCGTTGTGACAGCCGCTGTGGGCAGAGCGTGACCTTCAGCTTCCTGGAGGACAAAATCTATAGAAAATCTCATTTTTTGTTATCAGTCATAGTGTCTTGCTCATTAATATGAACTAGTTGAATAAGTAAATGTTCATCCATATGTTGTGGTTTAGCATTTAAGAGGGAGCCTAGAAAAAATAGAAGATAAACAAAAGATAGTGAATCTTAGTCCTATCTTTCATATTCACGTGAGTCTAGTCAATTTATTTAACTCTCTGTACCTCTTCTTCAACTCTAAAAAGGGAAAGCCAGCCCCAGTTTATCTTAAATGTCTATTCAGTTTTGTAACTGAGAATTACTGTACAATTCCAAAGACCAATGAAAACAAGAAAGACTATGAAAAAAAAGGGTAATGGTGGCTCTTTCAGGCAAGTAGTGATATGATAAGGGGAAATTGAAGGAATGTGAGTGAGAATACAGAAAAAGAGAAGGAAACATAATGGAAAACGGGACATGTAAGAATAAAAAGATATCCCAGAGACCTGAAAGATCTGCCAGGACCTTCATCTTCTCTTCTTATGACTGCAGATCATCATTAACAGATTTCATTAATTGAACAGAAGTAAATTGTGCAGAGTAAGGAAGTGAATAGAAAGGTCCTCCTAAATTTAGGTGAGCAGCATGAAGCCCAGTGCTGTGAAGCAATACAGTAACAGAACAAGTTACCTGATGGGTTAATTCAATGCTCTTGGATTTATTAAAACAAATTTCCCCTAGGTGAGTTAGGGAATGTGAGGATTATCGTTGGAGAAGCTCTGGACCAGCAGATGCGATTGAGGCATGGGTAGTTTGGCCCCTGAAGCAGCAGATCTGACTGTGAGGAATCTAGCTAGGTCTCATGGCAAGAAGAGAATAGGGACCTGAGTCTGCACCAGAGAGAAAGGATGCAGTTAAGCCCTGATGTATTGTGGAAATGAGAGAAACACATGAGACCTGATCAGAGAAGAACTAAGCAATAAAACATGAAAGACTGATGGTTGGAGAAACAGATGCATGTAGGGACACATACTCTGCTATTTTATTAGACAGTTTTTAGCTGGAAAAGTCTTGAAAATATTCATCTATACAGTATTTTACAAACTTAAAAAAAAAAGAAAAACAACTTTTAAACATAGTAGAGCCCTTTGTTTAAATGTAGATAAAAGAGAAAGTGGAACTAGGTTGAAAACCCCTATTGTCCACTGTTCAGAGGATAGCTTTAATGGATAATAACCAAATATCATATGTATAAATAAAAGGCAAAGAAAGAGAGCAGATGAGTGTTAGGTGGAAATCCATGGTCGTAAGACATGCAAAATTCGAGTTTGTATCAATTACCAATTTGTCATAGTAACATTTTAATTTCAAATATATTGTACAGAATTATTTGCATTATTAATTTAGGAAGATACCTATTTTTTCAGGTGCATTAAGAACAATCTAAATTGGACTCTATTTTTTTATTTTTTAATTTTATTTTTGTAACAGATGTTTCTCCTTTTTTACCCCATTGACACCCTCCTCCCAATCCCCCCTGCCCTGTCCTCAGCTTTGTTGTCCATGTCCATTGTTCATGCACACATGCATATAAGTTCTGTGGTTTATCTCTTCTCACTCCCCACTACCCCCACTTCTGAGGGTTGTCAGTCTGTACCCTACTTCCGTGTTTCTGGGTTTACCATATTCCTCAGACTGTTACTTTCATTATATTCCGTATATAAGTGAGATCATGTGGTATTTGTCTTTTTCTGCTTGGCTTGTTTCACTTAGGATAAAACTTTTCCAGATCCCGCAATGTGGTATCAAAGGATAAGAGATCTTTCTTTGTTACAGCTGCATAGAACTCCATTGTGTATATGTAGCACAGCTTTGTTATCCATTCGTCTACTGAGGGACACGGACTGTCTCCAGATCTTAGCTATTGTAAATAGTGCTGCTATGAACATGAGGGTACAAATATTCTTTCTGATTGGTGTTTCAGGCTTCTTAGGGTATATTCCTAGAAGTGGGATCACTGGGTCAAATAAAAGTTCAATTTTTAATTTTTTGAGGTAACACCATATTGTTTTCCATAGCGGCTGCACCAGTCTGTATTCCCACCAGCAGTGCACTAGAGTCCCCATTTCTCCACACCCTCGCCAACACTTGTTGTTTGATGATTTATTGATGTTGGCCATTCTGACAGGTGTGAGGTGATACCTCATGGTTGCTTTAATTTGCATCTCTCTGATGATTAGTGATGTTGAGCAATTCTTCATATGTCTCTTGGCCATTTGTATGTCCTGTTTGGAAAGGTATCTATTCAGCTCCTCTGCCCATTTTTTAATTGGGTTCTTTGTCTTCCTTTTGTTGAATTGTATGAATACTCTATATATTTTGGAAATTAACCCCTTATCTGATGTATCATTGGCAATGATGTTCTCCCATACAGTGGGTTGCCTTTTCATTTTGATGGTTGTTTCTTTTGCTGTGCAGAAGCTTTTTAGTTTGATGTGGTCCCATGTGTTCATTTTTTCCTTTGTTTCTGTTGCCTTCGGTGATGTATCAGTGAAAATTCTGCTCCGTATGATGTCCGAAATTTTGTTGCCTACATTTTCTTCTAGAATTTTTAGGGAGTCACGGGTCACATTTAAGTCTTCTATCCATTTTGAGTTTATTTTTGTGTATGGTGTAAGTTGATGGTCTAGTTTCATTTTTTTTTTGCACGTAGCTGTCCAATTTCCCAAACACCATTTATTAAAGAGGATGTCTTTACTCCACTGTATGCTCTTGCCACCTTTGTCAAATATTAATTGAGCATATTGCCTTGGGTCCATTTCTGGGTTCTCTATTCTGATCCACTGGTCTATATGCCTGTTCTTGAGCCAGTACCAGGCTGTTTCGATTACAGTCGTTTTGTTGTATAACCTGATATCTGGTATTGTGATCCCACCTACTTTGTCCTTCTTTTTCAAGATTGCTGTGGCTATTCGGGGTCTTTTTGGTTTCATATGAACTTTTGAAGTATTTGTTCTAGTTCTGTGAAATATGTCATTGGTATTTTGATGGAGACTGCATTGAATCTATAGATAGCTTTGGGTAATATGGACATTTTAATGATGTTAATTCTTCCAATCCATGAAGAAGGTATGTGCTTCCGCGTTTTTATATCATCCTCTGTTTCTTTTTTCAATGTCCTGTAGTTTTCTGCAAATAGGTCCTTTACTTCTGTGGTTAAATTTATTCCCAGGTATCTTAATTTTTTTGCCACGATGGTAAATGGGACTATTTTTTCAGTTTCTCTTTCTGTGAGTTCATCATTGATGTATAAGAATGCCGTCAATTTCTCGACGTTAATTTTGTATCCTGCTACTTTCCAAAATCACTTATTAAATCTAGTAGGTTTCTGATCGAGTCTTTAGGATTTTTTATGTATAATATCATGTCATCTGCAAATAATGACAGTTTCACTTCCTCCTTTCCAATTTGGATCCCTTTTATTTTTTTTTCATGTCTGATTGCTGTGACTGAGACTTCCAGTACAATGTTAAATAAGAGTGGTGAAAGTGGACATCCCTGTCTTGTTCCTGATCTTAAGGGAAATGTTTTTAGTTTCTGTCCATTGAGTATGATGTTGGCTGTAAGTCTTTCATATATGGCCTTTATTATGTGGAGATATGATCCCTCCATTCCCACATTGCTGAGCGTTTTCATCAGAAATGGATGCTGGATTTTGTCAAATGCTTTATCAGCGTCTATCGATATGATCATGTGATTTTTATTCTTCAGTTTGTTTATGTGGTGTATCACATTTATTGATTTGCGAATATTGTACAACCTCGCATCCCTGGGATGAATCCCACTTGGTCATGGTGAATAATTTTTTTGATGTATTGCTGGATCCGATTTGCTAGTATTTTGTTCAGGATTTTGGCGTCTATGTTCATCAGGGATATTGGCCTGCAGTTTTTTTTCTTTGTAATGTTTTTTTCTTGTTTTGTAATTAGAATTATGCTGGCTTCACAGAAGAAGTTTGGAAGTCTTTCTTCTTCTTGAATTTTTTGAAATAGTTTGAGGAGAATGGGTGTTAGTTCTTTTTTGAATATTCAGTAAAACTACCGCGTGAAGCCATCTGGGCCTGGGCTTTTGTTTGCTGGGAGAGTCTTGATTACCTCTTCAATTTCCTTAGGTGTTATTGGTCTGTTCAAGTTTTCTATCTCTTCCCGGTCCAGTATTGGGAGACTGTGTGTTTCTTGAAATTTTTCCATTTTGCTTAGATTGTCGAATTTGTTACCATATAATTGTTCATCATAGCTGTTAATGATCTTTTGTATTTCTGTGGTGTCAGTAGTCACTTCTCCTCTTTCGTTTCTGATTTTGTGCATTTGGGTTCTCTTTCTTTGATTCTTGGTGAGTCTAGGTAAGGGTCCATCAATGTTTTTTATCTTTTCGAAAAACCATCTCTTTGTTTTATTGATCCTTTGAATTGTTTTGTTGGTCTCTATGTCATTTATTTCTGCTCTTATCTTTACTATTTCCTTCCTTCTACTTGCTCTGGGGTTTTCTTTTTGTTTGCTTTCTAATTCTTTAAGTTGTGAGGTTAGACAGTTAATTAGAAATTTTTTTTGTTTCTTTAGGTAGGCCTGTAGTGCTATGAACTTCCCTCACAGAACTGCTTTTACTGCATCCCATAGATTTTCTGTTGTTGTGTGTTCATATTCATTGGTTTCCAGGAAGCTTTTAATTTCTTCCTTGATCTCCTCGGTAACCCATTCATTGTTTAATAACATGCTATTTAGCCTCCATGTATTCAAATGTCTTTGCATGTTTTTCTTGCAATTGATTTCTAGTTTCATGCCTTTGTGATCTGAGAAGATGATTGATATGATTTCAACCTACTTGAACTTGTAGAGCTTTAGTTTGTGTCCTAACGTGTGGTCTGTCTTTGAGAATGTCCCATGTGCACTTGAGAAGAATGTGAATTCTGTAGTTTTGGGGTGTAATTCTCTGTAGATATCTATTAAATCCATTTGGTTTAGTGCTTCATATAGAGTCTCTGTTTCCTTGCTAATTTTTTGTCTAGAGCATCTATCCAGTGGTGTCAATTGGGGGTTGAAGTCCCCTGCTATGATTTTATTGCTATCGATTTCTCCTTTGAAGTCTTCCAGAAGATTTTTAATATATTTTGGTGCTTCTATATTGGGTGCATATATGTTTATCAAGGTTATATCTTCCTTTTGGATAGATCCTTTCAATATTATGTAGTGGCATTCTTTGTTTCTAGTTATGGTCTTTATTTTGAAATCTATTTTATCAGATATGATGAGTATTGCTACCCCAGCTGTTTTTTTTTTTGCTTTCCGTTTGCTTAGAAAATTTTTTCCATCCCTTCACTTTCAGCCTATGTGAGTCTTTTGTTTTGAGGTGGGTCTCTTGTAAACAACATATAGATGAGTCATGCTTTTTATCCAGTCAGCTATTGTGTGTCTTTTTATCGAAGCATTCAATTCATTTACATTTAAGGTGATTATTCATACGTACTTATGTATTGCTATTTTTGTTTAGTTTGGTTATACTTTTCTTCCTATTTCTTCTACTAATTACAGCAGTCCTTTTAACATTTCTTGCAGTGCTGGTTTGGTGCTAATGTATTCCCTTATCCTTTTTTTTTGTCTGGGAAGCTCTTTATTTGACCTTCTATTTTGAATGTCAGCCTTGCTGGGTAGAGTAGTCTTGGATTCAGATCCTTGTTTTTCGTGACCTTGATTACTTCATCCCATTGCCTACTGGCCTGTAGTGTTTCTTGTGAGAAGTCAGCTGAGAGCCTTATGGGGGTTCCTTTGTAGGTAACCTGTTGCTTATTTCTTGCTGCTTTTAGGATTCTCTCTTTGTCTTTAATTTTTGGCATTTTAATTTTATGTGTCTTGGTGTGGGCCTGTTTGGATCCTTCTTACTTGGGGCTCTCTGTTCTTCTTGAACTTGAATGCCTTCTTCCTTCACCAAATTAGGGATGTTTTCTGTCACTATTTCTTTGAATACATTCTCTAACCCTTTCTCATCTTCTTCTTCGGGGACTCCTATGATGCGAATATTATTACGTTTCCAGTTGTCCCACAGTTCTTTAAGCTGTCTTCCTGTTTTTTAATAGTTTTTTCCTTTTGGTTTTCTGATTGGTTGATTTTCTCTACCCTGTCTTCTAATTCACTGAACTGGTCCTCAGCTTCCTGTGTTCTGCTGTTTAGTCCTTCCAGTGTGTTCTTTATTTCTCATATGTCAATCTTGATCTCTTCTTGGTGGTTATTAATTCCCAATTGGTTTATTTTCAGCTTCTGTGTGTCCTTACTCATACTGTTGAGCTTCCTAAAGATCATGGCTCTGAATTCTAGCTCTGTTAATTTGCCTAACTGCTCCACATTGATCTCATCTTTGTGGAGGTCTCTTCTTCTTTCATTTGGCTTTTGTTTCTGTGTTTCTCCATTTTGGCTATCACAGTGGGGTTTGGTGCCTGCCAAGTTTTTCCTGTGGGTATTGGTGTTCTGCTGTTTGTGGCTCTCTCTCCTGGGTTTAGATGAGTGAGGGAAGACTCACGTTAAACACCACTGTCAAGTCTTACTTTCCTGGTTAGAGTTGATAGCCCATGAATGGTACTGTTATCCTCTATCTTTTTGCCTGGAGGCTAGCAGTCCAGGTTACTTGAAGAGTTTCGGGTTGTTAGTTGATTGAAACCCTTCCTCAGGTGCTCAGCATAAGGAGATTTTCGGCGGATGGGGCAGTTACTGGTTGTTAGTGAGCCTCAATTAGCATTTCAGTGGTCCACAGGGTTGGATTGAATGTCTGAGGGAGGGTCTGCTGCCTCTCCCTAGAGCCCTGGAATGGATCAATATGGCCACCGTCCTGCGTGGCCTCAACTCCGCCAAAGCTCTGAGCGCCCTCCAAATCCCGAGTGTCCCCACACAGTTCCAGTTTAGTCTGTCCTCTCTCTACCAGAGCCCAAGGTGAGTTGTTGTGGCTATTTTATCCTTTGTCCCCGCTCTGCGCTGTGGAGCTTCCGGGAGTTTATCCTGAGGGCGCTGGTCACAGTGGGCTCCGACTGTGGGCTCCCAACCCCATCTAGCGCCTTCGCAATCCTACCAGGATTGAGTCAGTCTCCCTGGTTATATGGTCCTCGCAAGCTGCTTTTCTGTTGCTTTTTCCCATCGATTTGTCTGTGTTCTAGTTGTAATTCCAGTTTGGTCCTGGGAGATGGTCTGTGTAGCTTCCATTCACTCTGCCGCCATTTTGGAATCTCTCCTAAATTGGACTCTTAACGATACTTTCCTTAGTGATTGTTAATGAAGCCCAAATGAGGTTATCACTTTTTGCTTCAGCAAGGTGAACTGAATAACATTCTGATGTTTCCATGAAAAAGTGCTCTTTCTTTGAAAGGTATGACTCTGAAATGATCCTATAATGAGGAAATCAGGTGCAATGACATTGTGTGTTTCTAACTGATCTCAAAGAGCAGAGAGAACATTTGTAGTCACAGGAACAAATAATTTTTCCTTAATTTTTAATTACTTAATAAACCTCTGTTTATTTTGTAATCTATCCCTCATCCCCCTTTAATATATTTTTATTTCATTTATTTATTTATTTTAATGGAATTTATTGGGTTGACATTGGTTCATAAAACCATACAGGTTTCAAGTGTATAACTCCATAAAATATCCCCTGCACACTGCCTTGTGTGCCCATTGCCCCAAGCAAAGTCTCTTTTTGTCCCCATTTCCCTCCCCTTTGCCCACCTTCACCTAGCCCCCACCCCCTTTCCCTCTGGCTGTCACTACACTATTGTCTGTGTCTATGTGAGATTTTATATATGTATATATGTTTTGACTAATCCCTTCACTTTCTTTCATCTAGTCTCCTCATCCCCCTCCCCTCTGACAGCTGCCATCCCTATTTAAAGATACTTTGCCTTAGAATCTGGAAAGTGTGCCTGATGAAAGTTCTTGGGGTTAAAAATGAAATATCTCTGAGTTTAAAGGAGTAGATATAGAACAGAGAGTTGGAAAATGTATTTTCTTAATTGTTCATTTTATTCTTTGTTCTGGCCTTATAAGACTTTAATTTGGGGACTAAATCATTACTGCCATGTATCATGTTAATAACATTCTGATAGGGAAAACAACAATTCCTGTTTAATTGTTATTAAAAATGGGGCAGCCCTGGCCAGTTTGGCTCAGCGGTTAGAGCGTCAGCCTGCGGTCCGGAGAGACTCAGGTTCAGTTCCCGCTAAGGGCACGTACCTCGGTTGCAGTTTGTCCCCAGCCCTGGTTGGGTCGTGTGGGTGGCAGCCACTCGATGTGTTCCGTTTACGTCGATGTTTCTCTCTCTGTCTCTCCCTCCCATTCTATCTGAACAAAATATCAAAAAATGTCCTCGGGTGAGGATAAAAAAAAATGAGAAAAAAATAAATAAATAAATAAATAAATAAATAAATAAATAAATAAATAAAAATGGGCCATATAATACCTTTTAAGATACTTTGAGGGAAACAAGTCAGTTTTGGTTATTATTATCTGTTAAGTTTTAGTGTGTCAAAACAAAGCCCAGGCCTCTTATGTTCAGACTGAGAAGTAACGAAGCAGTTTTCTAATATGATTATCTCATAGATGTGTTTCTAATTGCAGTGCATCACTGCATAATTTGGAAAATGTTCTGATACTTACATGTGATGGACCGCATTCAGTGACTTTTTTAGGCTTTAATTACTAACATACTGAATCAAAGTCTTTTTTATGCCTTGCTTTTGAGGAGTTGGGAAATGGGAGAAAATGGAGAACATCAGTAATGCTCATAACAATAAAAATCAATAAAGTTACACACTGAAAAAAATAAAGAGGCCCTGGCCGATTTGGCTCAGAGTTTGGAGCATCGGCCTGCGGTCCAGAGAGACCTGGGTTCGGTTCCTGCTAAGGGCACATACTTCTGTTGCAGCTTGTCCCAGCCCTGGTTGGGTTGTGCAGGTGGCAGCCACTCGATGTGTCCCTTTCATGTCGATGTTTCTCTCTCTCTCTTCTTCTCTCTCCACGCTCTGTAGGAATAAAAAATGGAAAAATGTCCTCCGGTGAGGATAAAAAAAAATAAAGAAAGAAAGAAAAAGTCATTTTATTATGAACCACTTCATCACTAATAGTATGAGAATGATGCAGATATCTGTATTTAGTTATTAGTGCCAGAGCAAACTTGATTTCTATGGTGCTGATCATTGATGTCTACAGTTCATTTTTATTCATAAAAATAGAATTTATGTTAAGTTAATGATCTAACAAATAATTTACTCTGTTGCCTTTAGTAGTAGGACTATGATAGTATGTAGATATCATACAGATAAGTCAAGATTGATTATTTTCCTTTGTTCAGGACAAACTTTTCAGAGAAAGCATTGTTGGATGTGTTACTTTTATAATAAAGGAAATGGATTTTCATGATAGGTTGGTTTATTAAGGTTTTATTTCCTAAATTGATGAAAGACTAAGTAAAAATCTTATCAAATCTTATTTCATTTAAAAGCATAAAACACTTGCCCTGGCTGTTTTGGCTCAGTGGTTGGAATGTCAGCCTGCGGACGAGAGAGTCCTGTGTTTGGTTCCCGCTAGGGGCATGTACCAAAAAAAAAAAAAAAAAAAGACACAAAAAAATCCTCATAAAACACTTTATAGAATTCAGCATTTTTCTGTGTGCTGTTTGTGAAACTGTCTATTTTTTAAGATAAGTTGAATTTCTCAGCAATATCAGTTTTACTTTCTGCTTTACTGATCCTTATATTCTGTAAAGACTAAAAAATATAGAGAGTTCCTAATTGTTATAATACCCATCACAAAATCAAACTTTGTTTATATTTAGATTGAGTATGAGACTCAAATTAAGAAGATGCAGCTACTGTCAGAAGATAGCCTGGGAATAAAAGGTGAACTGAAAAATGAAGACAGAGAAAAGGTAATAAATTAAAATGATAAACTTTCTGTTAACAGAGGACTTTTGGAGTGTTCATTTTCTAAGATATTATTTTTTTAAATCATCTTATTGCAAAGATATTTTTTATTAAAACTTAAGTGGTTATTTGAAGACTTTTGCTTATAGCATATTGCTTTAATGTCTAATTCAATTAAATTTGCTGAGAGGCACGCACTGTGGGTATAAAACAGATAGATTCCCAAGAAAACTTCAATGTTGTTAGGTGAACTTGTGTTTTTCTCGATAATATTTTATAGCTGCTTTTTTCTTACTTCCAGAAATACTTTAATTGAAAAAGTATACAAAATGTGACATTTTGCGTACACACACACACACACACACACATATATATATAATTTTGTACATTTTAACCTTTTCACAGATAAAGTGGAAAGAAAGGATTGCATATCTAAGCAGCAGACAAAAAGACTGGAAAGGAATACTTAAATAAATTCTGCTATGTATCTGCCATAATGCAGGCTTCTAATCCTCCTGCCTATCTCCATATAAATGATTCTGTTCAAGACCATAGATGTTTTCTTCACTAAAAGCAGTAAAGCTCTTTTAGATGAAATGTCTAAAAACATCTTGTAATAACTTGGAGCATGCTGGCAAGAGTAGTCACTTGTGACTATGTGTGAAACCTCCTTAGCCAGTTGATATTGTAATAAGCAAAAATGGTAGCATCACTCCATTATTCAGAAAAGCCAACAGCATGCTTGTTCCTTAGGCTGCAGCATTCATTAAGAAAAGCTTACTGGGCTGAAAGCTGGAAACAGATGATAACGGGATATGATTTTCATATTTAATGCTTTCCTTGGAAGAGTATGTGTGCTACAGATTGATAGAAGAATCAACTGCTACTTTACTAAAAGACTTTCAGGTTTGCCCTATAGCTACCGATGGAATCATTCAGCCAAGAAATTAACTTTTTCTTCTTTTACCTGCTTTATATATCTGCTAAGCAGGCTGCCTGGCTGCCTGTAAATGTTATTATGCAGTTAACTGTTTGGTATTTAAGACTCTTATCAGAAAAGAAACAGAGGCCACACTATTTTGTTTTTATAGTAGGAGGAAGGTTTTAGTTTTTCTTTTTATTTCCGTGCATTAGCAGGCATTAATCTGAGTTTATAGGAAGTTTTAGTTTCCTTCCCAAAGATTAAAAAGTTAAAAAAATCTAGAATTTAGAGCATTTTTTAAACTGTAAGACACACAACACCAAGCTCCAGCAACCTTGACCTATATAAAAAGACCTTTAATGATAAATGATTCCTGTGCTATTAGATGTATGCCAAATGTGGTGTGATGTGATAGACTTATAAACCATTTAGGCAGTTTTTGTGTTTGACATTGATGTGTTTTTAATCTATAACTTGGTTTGTTCTTCCTGTGCTGTTCCTGACAGACACATTTTTAGTACAGCAGTGTCAATGGTACTTAAGTACAACAGGAGACTTTTTTATTCTTATTTGCACCATTGATTCCTTACCTTACATATAGTTATGTAGTCTCCTTTTAAGCCATATTTAAATTAGGGCAGAGGCACATCACTGACAACTCCTTAAAATATTACACATAATAATTAGAAGAAAAGTCTTTCCTTTATACTGAAAAGTATCATCTCCTTAAAAGCTTTGTTGAATCAATCAGGTAACATTTTGAGAAATTTATATCTTGACTTTCTCAGTTTCCCATTGAAGTTCCGTAAATTAAAAGGTAAATACATTTCAGCAAAATCATGAATACGTTAATCCTTATTAACTAATACAAATTCCAGGATAATTCCTTATCATATAAGTTGTGTTTTATTTTTCAGTGGAAACCTGTGCTCCTCTTTTGTATTTTATTTTATGTTTGTCCCCACCCGAGGATATTTTTCCATTGATAGTGTTTTTTTTTTAGGTAGAGTGGAAGGGAGGAAAGGAGAGAGAGAGAAACATTGGTGTGAGAGAGACACATCAATTGGTTGCCTCCTGCATGGCCCCTGCAGGGATCAAATCTGCAACCCAGGTACGTGCCATTGAGCAGAATTAAACCTACCACCCCTTTGGTCCATGGGCTGATGCTCTAACTGCTGAGTCAAACCAGTCAGGGCTGTGCTTCTCTTCTTTAGGCAGTCGAATGAATTAGTCTATGGGCCCAAAGTTGTTGGTCTCCAGGGACTGGCCTGAAGCATAGTACAGTTTCACTGGTTGAAGTCAGTAAATAGTTTTGAGCAAGTGTTCTGTTTGAGAAGCCACACTAGGCTCTTCTGTGAATGCGACTATCCTTGCCTGGGGTGCTTTCCACAAAGTGCTATTCTTTGTAAGGCAAGGGATAGTGTATGATATGTGCCAGTTACCTGGGGCAGACATGAGCTACATGGAGAAAGAACATATTTCTTCTCTGAAATGAATGATACATAGCTTGGTAGAGGAGATGATGTTTGAACTGCTGGCATGAAGAATGGATAGATAGGGTGTCAGTCATTGGGGATGTGATAGACATTCCAGGGTTAGGAGATGTGGGTAAAGGAGTAGGAAAGCCAAGTGGGTAGTTTTTGAGTCTGGCTAAAGTCTAGCTAGTGTTTTTATAGGGAAATGGTGACAATTAACTTGGAAAGGTACATCATGGAACTTAGCACCAGGCTCAGAATTAAGATTTACTCTTGGAATCATGTGTGTGTGTGTGTGTGTGTGTGTAGGGTGAGGGGGGGGTGTAGGTGAAGAAAGGATTTGTGAACAGAGCAGCTACATCGCAGGTTTGCAGCATAGGAAAATGAGGCTGGCAGTGCTGTGCAGGATGAGCTGGAAGAAGGAGCTCGTGGAGCTGAGGAAATCAGGGTCAGTTCAGATAGATAGAATTAACCAAAGGCCTGAATTGGGGTGGCCATTGAAGTGGAAAACATAAATGAAGGGGAGAGGATCTATTGGTTTGATGATAATTCAGAATTATAAAAAATTATTTTTTAAAAAGTGGTTGTGCAACTTTTTCAAAGTAAAGCTCTACTTCAGTTTTGTAAAAAGACATGCAATGTTTTCATAAATCTTAGTGGCTACTCTTCAGAACCATGTATTCTCTTAAGTGGCCTATTCATCCCCTAAGCTTGTTTCCAGTATTAGTTTGTTAGCAAATTTTTGTTGTTAATGGATAGCAAAAAGAGAATGTTCAGGTCCCTATTTGACACTTCACAGATTTTTCTATAATTTAGTAATATTTCTCTTCTGTTATACATTGTCATTTTTTATCTTAAGGTAAAGTCTAATTCTGTTGTTCTCTAGGCATGTTCTTCTGGTTGCTCAGTTTTTTTGTATCATCAGTGACTGCATAAAAACACATCAAAACATAGGTACCCAAGAGAAATGGAGATGGCATTTGTGAATGAGAGTATAAATTTTGGGGTGGGGTTGTCAAGTTTCTTTGAACTATAATACTGTGAAATATATTCTACTAAAAGCAGACGTGAACTTAATACATCACAGGGAGATTATACTCTGCCAGGGCTTGAGGACCTGGGAAATTCATCACAGAGGTAAAGGCTGGTTGGGGAGTTCCACTTCCACTGTTGTAAACCTTTCTGTAAGGGCCATGTGGAGAATGGTTGTGCATGTCGTTACTTCCACTTCTAATAAGAATAGTAACAGTGGTCTGGCCGGTGTGGCTCAGTGGTTGAGCATCGACCCATGCACCAAGAGGTCGCCAGTTCGACTTCTGGTCAGGGCACATGCCCAGGTTGTGGGCCTGATCCCCAGTGTGGGGCATACAGGAGGCGGCCAATCAATGTTCTCTCTCATCGGTGTTTCTATCTCTCTCTCCCTCTCCCTTCCTCTCTCTAAAAAACCAATAAAGAAAAAAAAAATTAAAAAAAGGAATAGTAATGATTGGTAATTATCATTGCAGAGTTGTTCTGTGTCATGTGCTGCATTAAACTCTTTAAATTCATCAACACATTTCTGCAGTCCTGTAAGTAGATACAATTGTTCATTTTATAGGAAGGTTTAGAGAGGTTAGTTAACTTGCTCAAGACTATACAGCTAGGCAGAGTCAAAATTCAAACTAGATCATGTGATTTCAGCATCTATGTTAATAGCTATCTTGTGACACTGCCTTCTAAGGTAGTATGGTGAAATGCTCTTCAAAAGTTGGGACAAATTCTGGTCAGATAAAACAGCTTAACCACATCATATGAAATATTTCAGTTGTTCATTTGGATGCTGCATTTTTACCTAAACTTGTAGAGGTTGAAGTGGTCTTTCTCGGGTACTGCAGCAGCTGCCACCAATTCTGGATCCAGTGCCATGTGCCACTGATGCCCACCCACCATGCACTCCTGATTTTCTTTGGTTGTAAGTCCAGTATGGCAACTCTCAAGGACCAGCTGATTGTGAATCTTCTTAAGGAAGAACAAAGCCCCCAGAATAAGATTGCAGTCATTGTGGTTGGTGCTATTGGCATGGTCTTTGCCATTAGTATCTAAATGAAGATCTTGGCAGATGAATTTGCTCTTGTTTATATCTTGAAAGACAAATTGAAGGGAGAGCTGATGGATCTCTGACTTGGGAGCCTATTTCTTACAACACCAAAAATTGTCTCTGGCAAAGACTATAATGTGACTGCATACTCCAAACTGGTTATTATCACAGCTGGGGCATGTCAACAAGAGGGAGAAAGCCACTTTAATTTGGTCCAGAGTAGTGTGAACATCTTTAAATTCATCATTCCTAATGTTGTAAAATATACTCCCAACTTCAAGTTGCATATCATTTCCAATCCAGTGGATATCTTAACCTATGTGGCTTGGAAGATAAATGACTTTCCCAAAGACCATGTTCCTGGAAGTGGTTGCCATCTGGATTCAGCTCTGTTTTGTTACCTAATGGGAGAAAGTCTGGGAGTCCACCCATTAAGCTGTCATGGGTGGGTCCTTGAGGAGTCTGGAGACTCTAGTGTGCCTATATGGAATGGAGTTAATGTTGCTGGTATCTCCCTGAAGAATCTGTGCCCTGCTTTAGGCACTGATGCAGATAAGGAACAGTGGAAAGAAGTTCACAAACAGGTGGTTGACAATGCTTATGAAGTGATCAAACTGAAAGGCTGTGCATCCTGGGCCATTTGACTCTCTATAGCAGATTTGGAGAAAAGTATAATGAAGAATCTTAGGTGGGTGTATCCAATTTCCACCATGATTAAGGGTCTCTATAGAAAAAAAGAAGACGTTTTTCTTAGTGTCCCTTGTATCTTGGGAATTGACTTTCAGATGTTGTGAAGGTGGCTCTCATACCTGAGAAAGAGGCCTGTTTGAAGAAGAGTGCGAATACACTCCTAGAATTTGTATTAGTTAATAAGGATTAACGTATTCATGATATTGCTGAAATGTATTTACCTTTTAATTTATGGAATGTCAATGGGAAACTGAGAAAGGCAAGATATAAATTTCTCAAAACGTTACCTAATTGATTCAACAGTCAAAGCTTTTAAGGAGATGATACTTTTCAGTATAAAGGAAAGACTTTTCTTCTAATTATTATGTGTAATTTTTAAGGAGTTGTCAGTGATGTGTCTCTGCCCTAATTTTAAATATGGCTTAAAGGAGACTACATAACTATATGTAAGGTAAGGAATCAATGGTGCAAATAAGAATTAAAAAGTCTCCTGTTGTACTTACATACTATGGACATTGCTGTGATAAAAAGAGAGCTGCAGTTTTAAAGCCTTCTTAAAAAAAGGAGAAACCTCTGTAACAAAAATAAATTAATAAAAAAAAAGTCTTCTAATGTACCACATCACTGTCTAGGCTACCACAGGATTTTAGTTGGAAATTATACACATTATCTCTTTTTTAAAATTTATTACATTATTTTTGTTACAGATGTTTCTCTTTTTATCCCCATTGATACCCTCCCTCCTCCCTATCCCCCCCACCCTGTACCCAGATTTGTTGTCCGTGTCCATTGGTTCTGCATACATGCATATAAGTTCTGTGGTTTATCTCTTCCCTCTCCCCACCACCCCCTCTTCTGACAGTTGTCAGTCTGTACCCTACTTCCATGTCTCTGGGTCTACCCTATTCCTCAACTGTTATGTTCATTATATTCCACAAATAAGTAAGATCATGTGGTATTTGTCTTTCTCTGCTTGGCTTGTTTTGCTTAGGATAATACTTTCCAGGTCACTCCATGTCGTCTCAAAAGATAAGAGATCTTTCTTTCTTACAGCTGCATAGTACTCCATTGTGTATATGTATCAAAATTTTTATCCAGTCATCTACTGGTGGACACTTGGGCTGTTTCCCGATCTTAGCTATTGTAAATACTGCTGCTATGAACATGGGGGTACATATATTCTTTCTGATTGGTGTTTCAGCTTTCTTAGAGTATATTCCTAAAAGTGGGATCACTGGATCAAATGGAAATTCAATTCTTAATTTTTTGAGGTAACACCATATTGTTTTCCATAGCGGCTGCACCAGTCTGCATTCCCACCAGCAGTGTACTAGAGTCCCCTTTTCTCCACACCCTCGTCAACACTTGTTGTTTGATGATTTGTTGATGGCAACCATACAAGTGTGAGGTGATACCTTGTTGTTGTTTTAATTTGCATCTCTCTGATGATTAGTGATGGTGAGCATTTCTTAATATGTCTCTTA
Source organism: Molossus molossus (assembly GCF_014108415.1). Taxonomy (NCBI): domain Eukaryota; kingdom Metazoa; phylum Chordata; class Mammalia; order Chiroptera; family Molossidae; genus Molossus; species Molossus molossus. The sequence goes on from NW_023425399.1 coordinate 45,795,391, forward strand.
GCCATTTGTATGTCCAGTTTGGAGAGGTGTCTATTTAGCTCCTCTGCCCATTTTTTACTTGGGTTCTTTGTCTTCCTTTTGTTGAGTTGTAAGAGCACTCTACATATATTGGAAATTAACCCCTTATCTGATATATCATTGGCAGTGATGTTCTCCCATTCAGTGAGTTGCCTTTCCATTTTGATGATTGTATCTTTTGCTCTGCAGAAGCTTTTGAGTTTGATGTAGTCCCACGTGTTCATTTTCTCCTTTGTTTCTGTGGCCTTAGGAGATGTATTAGTGAAAATTCTGCTCCGTATGATGTCCAAAATTTTGTTGCCTACATTTTCTTCTAGAACTTTTATGGATTCATGAGTCACATTTAAGTCTTTTATCCATTTTGAGTTTATTTTTGTGTATGATGTAAGTTGATGGTCTAGTTACATTATTTTGCACGTAGCTGTCCAATTTCCCAAACACCATTTATTAAAGAGGCTGTCTTTACTCCACTATATGCTCTTGCATCAATTAATATGTCAAATATTAATTGAGCATAATGTATTGTGTCCATTTCTGGGTTCTCTGTTCTGTTCCACTCGTCTGTCTTCCTGTTCTTGTGCCAGTACCAGGCTGTTTCGATTACAGTCGCTTTGTAATAAAACCTGATATCTGGTACTGTGATCCCACCTACTTTGTCCTTCTTTTTCAAGATTGCTGTAGCTCTTCGGGGTGTTTTTTGGTCTCATATGAACTTTTGAAGTATTTGTTCTAGTTCTGTGAAATATGTCATTGGTATTTTGATGGGGATTGCATTGAATCTATAGATTGATTTGGATAATATGGACATTTTAATGATGTTAATTCTTCCAATCCATGAACAAGGTATGTGCTTCCACTTTTTTATATCTTTCTCTATTTCGTTTTTCAATGATCTGTAGTTTCCTGCGAACAGGTCCTTTATTTCTTTGGTTAAATTTATATCTAGTTATCTTAATTTTTTTGCCACAATGGTAAAGGGGATTGTTTTTTAGTTTCTCTTTCTGTGAGTTCAGTATTGGTGTATAAGAATGCCGTTGATTTCTTGACGTTAATTTTGTATTCTGGTATTTTGACAAATTCGTTTATTAAATCTAGTAGATTTTTGATGGAGTCTGTAGGGTTTTCTACATATAATATTTTGTAATCTGCAAATAATGAGAATTTCACTTCCTCTTTTCTAATTTGTATCCCTTTTATTTTTTCTTCATGTCTGATTGCTATGGCTAAGACTTCAAGTACTATGTTAAATAAGAGTGGCGATAGTGGACATCCCTGTCTTGCTCCCATTTTTAAGGGAAATGCTTTCAGTTTCTGCCCATTGAGTGTGATGTTGGCTGTAGGTCTTTCATATATGGCCTTTATTATTCGAGATATTATCTCTCTATTCCCACATTACTGAGTTTTTTTAATCAGAAATGGAGACTGGATTTTGTCGAATGTTTTTTCAGCATGTATTAATATGATCATATAGTTTTTATTCTTTATTTTGTTTATGTGGTGTATCACATTTACTGATTTGTGAATATTGTACCACCCTTACATCCCTGGGATGAATCCCACTTGGTCATGGTGAATAATTTTTTTAATGTATTGCTGGATCCGATTTGCTAGTATCTTGTTCAGGATTTTGGCATCTATGTTCATCAGGGATATTGGCTTGTAGTTTTCTTTCTTTGTAGTATCATTTTCTGGTTCTGGAATTAGAATTATGCTGGCCTCATAAAACAAGTTTCGAAGTCTTCCTTCTTCTTGAAGTTTTTGAAATAGTTTGAGGAGAATGGATGTTAGTTCTTCTTTGAATGTTTGGTAAAACTCCCCTGTGAAGCCATCTGGGCCTGGGCTTTTGTTTGCTTGGAGAGTCTTGATTACATCTTCATTTTCCTTTGTTGTTATTGGTCTGTTCAAATTTTCTCTCTCTTCCTGGTCCAGTTTTGGGAGAGTATGTGTTTCTAGAAATTTGTCCATTTTACTTAGATTGTCAAATTTATTGCCATATAATTGTTCATAGTAGTTGTTAACAATCCTTTGTATTTCTTTGGTGTCATTGTTACTTCTTATCTTTAATTTCTGATTTTGTGTATTAGGGTTCTCTCTTTTTGTTTCTTGGTGAGTCTAGGTAAGGGTCCATCAATCTTGTTTATCTTTTCAAAAAACCAGCTCTTTGGTTCATTGATCTTTTTAATTGTTTTTTTTTTGGACTCTATGTCATTTATTTCCGCTCTGATCTTTACTATTTTCTTCCTTCTTATTGCTCTGGGGTTTTCTTTTTGTTTGCTTTCTAGTTCTTTAAGTTGTGAGGTTAGATTGTCTATTAGAAAATTTTCTTTTTTCTTGAGGTAGGCCTGTAGTGGTATGAACTTCCGTCTCAGAACTGCTTTTGCTGAATCCCATAGGTTTTGTGTTGTTGTGTGTTCATTTTCATTGGTTTCCAGGAAATTTTTAATTTCTTCCTTGATCCCCTCAGTAATTTATTCATTGTTGAATAACATGGTAGTTTGCGTCCATGTATTCAGATGTCTTTGCATGTTCTTGTTGCAATTGATTTCTAGTTTCATGCCAATGTGATCTTAGAAGATGCTTGATATGATTTCAGTCTTCTTGAACTAGCAGAGACTCAGTTTGTGTCCTAACATGTAGTCTGTGTTTGAGAATGTCCCATGTGCACTTGAGAAGAATGTGAATTCTTTAGTTTTGGGGTGTAATTCTCTGTAGATATCTATTAAATCTATTTGGTCTAGTGCTTCATTTAGAGTCTCTGATTCTTTGCTAATTTTTTATCTATGGGATCTATCCAGTGATGTCAGTGGGATGTTTAAGTCCCCTGCTATGATTGTATTGCTGTCGATTTCTCCTTTAAAGTCCTCCAGAAGATTTTTAATATATGTTGGTGCTTCTATATTGGGTGCATCTATGTTTACCAAGGTTATATCTTCCTTTTGGATAGATTCTTTCAATATTATGTAGTGGCCTTCTTTGTCTCTAATTATGGCCTTCATTTTGAAATCTAGTTTATCCGACATGAATATTGGTACTCCAGGATTTTTCCCTTTCCATTTGCTTGGAAGATTTTTTTCCATCCCTTCACTCTCATCCTATGTAGTCTTTTGTTGTGAGGAGGGTCTCTTGTAAACAACAAATACATGAGTCATGCTTTCTTATCCAGTCAGGTACTCTATGTCTTTATATGGGAGCATTCAATCAATTTACATTTAAGGTAATTATTGATATGTACTTATATATTGCCATTTTTTTTTAGTGTGGTTATGTTTTTCTTCCTGTTTCTTCTATTAATTACAGCAATCCTTTTAACATTTCTTGCTTTGCTGGTTTGGTGCTAATGTATTCCCTTATCCTTTTTTTGTCTGGGAAGCTCTTTATTTGACCTTCTACTTTGAATGATAGCCTTGCTGGGTAGAGTAGTCTTGGATTCAGATCCTTGTTTTTCATGACCTTGATTACTTCATCCCACTCTCTTCTGGCCTGTAGTGTCTCTGTTGAGAAGTCAGCTGATAGCCTTATTGGGTTTCTTTGGAGATAACCTGTTGCTTATCTCTTGCTGCTTTTAGGATTCTCTCTTTGTCTTTAATTTTTGGCATTTCAATTTTTATGTGTGTTGGTGTGGACCTGTTTGGGTTCTTCTTACTTGGGGCTCTCTGTGCTTCTTGAACTTGAATGCCTTCTTCCTTCACCAAATTAGGGAAGTTTTCTGTCACTATTTCTTCAAATATATTCTCTAACCCTTGCTCATTTTCTTCTTCTTCAGGTACTCCTATGATGTGAATATTATTACGTTGCCAGTTGTCCCACAGCTCTCTTAAGCTTTCTTTCTGTTTTTTAATAGTTTTTTTCCTTTTGGTTTTCTGATTGGTTGATTTTTTTCTATCCTGTCTTCTAAATCACTGATCCGGTCCTCAGCTTCCTCTGTTCTGCTGTTTAGTCCTTTCAATGTGTTCTTTATTTCTTCTGTGTCATTCTTCATTTGTTTCTGGTGGTTTTTAATTTCCATTTGGTTTATTTTCAATGTTTCTATGTCTGTACTTATAGTGTTGATGTCCTAACTCATGCTGTTGAGCTTAGTCAAGATCATGGCTCTGAATTCTAGCTGTTAACTTGCTTAACTATGTTTCATTTATCTCTTCTTTGTAGAGGTCCCTTGTTCTTTCATTGGGGATTTGTTTCTTTGTTTCACTATTTTGGCTATCTAAGTGAGTTTTGGAGCCTGCCAATTTTTCCATGTGGGTGTTGTTGTTCTGTTGTTTGTGGCTCCCTCTACTGGGTTTGGATGAGCAAGTTAGGACCCAAATTAAACACCACTGTCAAGTCTTACTTTCCTGGTAGAGTTGGAAGCCCAGGAACTTTTTTTTAGTTATTCTCTAGATTTTTTGTCTGGAAGCTATTAGTCATGGTTACTTGAAGAGCCTTGGGTTCTCAGTTGAATTAAAAACTCCCTCAGGTGTTCAGTGTAAGGGAATTTCTGGAGACTGGGGCAGATGCTGATTGTTAATGAGCCTCAGTTTGCATTTCAGTGGCCCATAGGTGGGGTTGAATCTCTGAGGGAGGGGCCTCCATCTCTCCCCAGGGCCCTGGGAAGGAGTAAGATGGCCACAGTCCTGTGTGGCTGCAACTCAGCAAAAGCTCTGAGTGCCCTCCAAATCCCGATTGTTCCAGGCCAGTCTGTCCTTCCTCTGCCGTAGCCCAAGGTGAGTGGCTATGGCTATTTTAGTGCTATTTCCCACTCTCTGGCCTGTGGAGCAGCTTGGGAGTTTTACCCAAGGGTGCTGTTCTCAGCTAAGACCGTTGCTGTCTGTGGGCTCCCAGCCCCCTCTTGTGCCTCTGCAATCTTACCAGGATTGAGTCAGTGTCTCTGGTTATATGTTCCTTTCAAGCTGCTTTTCTGGTGTTTTTCCTGACGATTTGTCATTATTTTAGTTGTAATTTCTGTTTGGTCCTGGGCGATCGTCTGTGTAGCTTCCATCCACTCTGCCGCTATTTTGGAATCTGTCCCTTCTTTTTAATGATCTGTGACTAAAGCAGTAATAAGACAGCATAGGAAAAAACATTAATTTCCTAAAGGTAGATATAATAATAGGTCATAAAACCCTGCGGCTATATTCTGATGCTCGATGGTACTTACCTTGTGTAGTCCTAAACTGGTTTGTGTGAAATAGTTCTACCTCCTCAAAGGCACCCCTGCCAGTGTGTCACATGCTACAGTTGCCCTTCATATTAGATGTGTGTTATATAACTTTTGGGTCCTTTACCCAACATGCCTATTCCAATATTTTTTCCAATGAAACACATTTTTTTTTTTTTTTTTTTATCCTCACCCGAGGACATTTTTCCATTTTTTGTACAGATAGAGTGGGAGGGAGAGAGAGGAAGGGAGAGAGAGACAGAAACATCGACGTGAAGGGACACATCGAGTGGCTGCCACCCGCACGACCAACCAGGGCCGGGGACAAACTGCAACCAAAGTACGTGCCCTTAGCGGGAACCGAACCCGGGTCTCTCTGGACCGCAGGCCGACGCTCTAACCACTGAGCCAAACCGGCCAGGGCTATGTTCAGAAATTTTACATTAGTTTGTGCTCACCAGGGATGCAAAAGAAAATTTTCTTACATCTTTATTCATAAAAAATATTGGCTGTAATTTTTTTTTGTAATGTTTTTATCCAGTTTCAGTGTCAGGGAATGGCCTCCTAGAGTGAGTTGGGAAGTATTTTTTCCTTGCCTGTTTTAAAAAGAGTTTATGAAGGATTGGTGTTAATTCTTTAACCATCTGGTAGAATGCAGCAGTGAAGCCCTCTGGTCCTGTTAGAAGCTTTTATTTTTAAATTACTAAACATGTTATATTCAATTACTAAACATGTAAAGTTCAATTACTTAACATGTTAAAGGTCTATTCTTATTTTCTAGTTTTTCTTGAGTCAGTTTTGGCAGTTTGTGTAAGAATTTGTTGAATTTATATAAGTTATTTAATTTGTTGGCATATAATTATTCAGAATATTCCCTTACAATCTTTTATACCTATAGGTTGGTAATGAAGTACTACTTTTTTTTTTTTTTTTTAAATTTTATCTTTATTATTGAAAGTATTACAGATGTCCCCCCCCCCTTTTTTTCCATTGACCCGCTCCCACCTGCCTCCTACCTTCCTCACACTATTGTCTGTGTCCATTGGTTATGCATATAGGTTCTTTGGTTTATCTCTTCCTGCCTTCCTTTCCAACTCTGAGGTTCATCAATTTGTACTTCTTAATCCATTTACCATTTTCACCCATTCCCCTAACCTTTCTCCTATCTGGCAATCAGCAAAAAGTTATTTGTATCTATGAGTCTGTTTCTCTTCTGCTGTTCATTTGATTTGTAGATTCAATTGTATATAGATATGTACTTATTGCCATTTCGTTGTTCATATTTTTGATCTTCTTCAAGAAGACCCTTCATTATTTCATATAATACTGGTTTGGTGGTGATGAACTCCTTTAGCTTTTTCTTGTCTGGGTAGCTCTTTGTATGTCCATAGATTCTAAATGATAGCTTTGTAGGATAGAGTAATCTTGGTTGGTAGGTCCTTAGTTTTCATCACTTTGAGTATTTATTGCCACCCCCTTCTGGCCTGCAAAGTTTCTTTTGAGAAATCAATTGACAGTCTAATGGGAGCTCCCTTGTAGGTAACTAACTGCGTTTCTCTTGCTGCTTTTAAGATTCTCTCTTTGTATTTAATCTTTTGCATTTTAAATTTGATGTGTCTTGGTGTGGGCCTTTTTGGGTTCATCTTGTTTGGGACTCTGTGCTCCCTGGACTTGAATGTCTGTTTCCTTCACCAAATTAGGGAAGTTTTTTGTCATTATTTTTTCAATTAGGTTTTCAGTTTCTTGTTCTTTCTCTTCTCCTTTCGCATCCATGATGCAAATTTTATTACACTTGAAGTTGTCCCAGAGCACCTTACACTGTCCTTTTTTGGGGATTCTTTTTTCTTTTTGCTGTTCTGATTGGGTGTTTTTTGCTTCCTTATATTCTAACTTGATGGTTTGTTTCTCGGCTTCACCTAACCATTCATTCCCTGTAAATTATTCTCTATTTCCTTTAGTGCATCCTTCATTTCTGACTGGCCCTTTTTTATGTTCTTGAGGCTCTCACTAAGTTCCTTGAGCATCCTTATAAACAGTGTTTTGAACTTTGCATCTGTTAGAGTGCTCATGTCCATTTTGTTTTTTTTTTTCCCTAGAGTCTTGTTTTTTTTTTTATTTGGAACATGTCTCATTTTGGCTGCCTCCCTGTGTTTGTTTCTATAGATAATGTAGAGTTGCTGTGTCTCATAGGCTTGGTAGAGTGGTCTAATTTAGTAGGTATACTGTAGGGTCCAGTGGCACCGCCTCCCTTATCACCCTAATTGGGCACCCCTCTTTGTGGACTATACACCCTTCTGTTGTAATTTAATCTTGGTTGCTGTAGGCACATCAGTGGGAGGGAGTTACTCAGGTCGATCAACTGCAAGGACTGGCTGTTCCCACTGACCACTGACCTCTGACTTACCTTGGAGAATCAGCTGTGCAGGGGCCCACCACACAGGGCAAGACTTACTTCAGCAGGGCTCTGGTATCCACTGAGTTCACCCCTTGAGTGTGTCGCTTGTGGAGGTGGTTGGGTGGCGGTGCTTCAACGTGGTCTGAAGCTGTCCACTGAATGTGCTGGCTTTGGGGCCTCCCAGGAGGCACAAGTCAAGGTCAGCAACTGCCTGTGTTCTACTCGGAGCCACGAGGTATAAGCTACAAAGTGATCTGCATATAGCTGCTTCTTTTGATGGACTTGGAGGTGCCCAGGCAAAGCCAAGCTGTGAACCAAGGCTGGCTGCTTCTATTGCCAGGCCTGGGGCCACTCAGCGAGAAGTGTGGGGCTCGCTGAGGCCAGAGGCTGCTTATTTGAGAGATTTTAGGAAAATCTCATGTATGAGCCAAGACAGGATATTCCTATGGTAAAGCCACGAGAAACAGCTGGGGTGGGCCCAAAAGTTAGGTGGGTCACGGGGCTAAGGGAATCACCAGGGAAGGGCAAACAGTGTGAGCCAGGTACAGGAGTCCCAGATATGGCACCCATGTGCTGGTCCTGTGGGAGAAAGGCTCACCAAAGGAACAACGACCTCCACCAGCACATCTGTCTGGGAGAAAGCTGCCTCTCCAGCTTTTGCCCTGATGCCAAACAACTCAGTTTTTCCCCATATGTCTCTGGTGCCCTTCAAACTGCCTTCTCTGCACTGGAGCCCAGAAGGAACAAGTCTGAGTAAGTCTGTGGACAGGCCCTTTCAGAGGAGCTTCCCTGGGACTCCAGCAGTCTCAACCTCAGTTCCCGCTGATTTTTATAGCCAGAAGTTATGGGGACTTCTCTTCTGGCACTGGAACCCTGAGCTGGGGGGCCTGGTGTGGGACTGGGTCTCCTTACTCCTCAGGGAGGACTTTCACAGCCAAGGTATCCCTCCTGATTTGTTTTTTAATCCTCACCCGAGGACATCTTTCCATTTTTTGTTCATATAGAGTGTGAAGGAGAAAGAGAAAGAGAGAAACATCAATGTGAAAGGGACACATCGAGTGCCTGCCTCCTGCACAACCCAACCAGAGCCGGGAACAAATCGCAACTGTGGTACATGCCCCTAGCGGGAACTGAACCCGGGTCTCTCTGGACCGCAGGCCGACGTTCTAACCTCTGAGCCAAACCGGCCAGGGCTCCCTTCTGATATTTATCCACCAGATGTGTGTGTGGGACCAGCCCTTCCGCACCTCTGCCCCTCCTACCATTCTCAATGTGGCTTCTTTAATTTTGTTGTTGTAGGACTTCTATTCAGCTTGATTTCAGGTGATTCTCAATGATTGTTGTTCTGTAGTGTAGTTGCAATTTTGATGTGGTTGTGGGAGGAGGTGATACCATGTTTACCTGCGCCACCATCTTGACTGGAAGTCACAGCCTTTATTTCTGATTTTAGTAATTTAAATCTTTTCTCTTTTTTCTTGGTCAGTCTGTACCTAAAGGTATGTCAATCTGTTGATCTGCCAGGGGTGGGGAACGTCTGTCCCTTGGGCTGTATAAGGCTCGTGAAATCAGTACCAGCCAATATCACACACCCCACCAAGTTAGCCTGACCAAATATAGCAGGCTAATTTGTAAGTTGATAATTTTGTATGGCCCATGAATGATGTTATAAATATCAAAATGGCCCTTGGCAGAAAAAAGGTTCCCCATCCCTATAAAAATCAACTTTTGGTTTTGTAGATTGCCTCTATTGCTTTTCTGTTCTCGGATTCATTTATTTCTGCTCTAATCTTAGTGCTTCTTCTCATTGGTTTTAGTATGTTGTGTTTCCCTTCTCATTCATTTAAAACTATTTTCTGGTATCTCTTGTCATTTCTTTTTTGACCCATTAGTTACTTGGGAGTTTGTTTTAAAATTTTCACATATTTGTGAATTTGCCAAATTCCCTTCCTTTATTGATTTCTAATTTCATTCCATTGTCATCTGAGAACATACTTTCAATCCCTTTAAATTTATTGAGACTTGATTGAGCCTAACATAACATGTCTTGTAAAATGTGCCATGTGTACTTTAGAAGAATATGTATCCTATGTATTCTGCTGTTGGTAGGTGGAGTCTGTATGCCTTTTAGGTCTAGTTGGTTTAGTTGTTCATATTCTTATTTTCCTTTTTAAAATTTTTGTTTTCCCTTTATTGATTTCAGAGAGAGAAGTAGTGAGAGGGAGAAAGAGATAGAAACATCAATGAGAGCGAACATTGATTGGCTGCCTCCTGCATGCCCCTCACTGGGGATTGGGCCCACAACCTGGATATGTGTCCTGACTGGGAATTGAACCAGCAACCTCTTGGTGCATGGGTCGACACCTCAACCATTGAGCCACATCAGCCAGACTCAGGCTCTTATTTTGTTTTTTTCTTTGTTTTTACCTTCTTTTTTTTTGGTCAAATCTTTATTGTTGGGTGTAAAATGTATTACAGATGTTCCACATTTTTCCCCCATTGACCCCCTCCTCCCCACTCCCGCCCCCCTCCCACCTTTTCCCACACTATTGTCTCTGTCCATTGGTTATGCATATAAGTTCTTTGGTTTATTTCTTCCCACCCCCCCCAACCCCTTTCCCTTTGAGGTTTGTCAGTCTAGCAATGAATTTGTGCTTCTTAATCCCTTCACCTTTTTCACCCATTCCCCCAACCCCCCTCCCAACTGGCAACCAACAAAATGTTCTCTGTATCTATGAGAATGTTACTGTTCTACCTGTTCATTTTGTTTGTAGATTCCATTGTTGATAGATATGTATTCATTGCCATTTTGTTTGTTCATACATTTTATCTTTTTCTTCAAAAAGACCCTTCATCATTTCATATAATAACGGTTTGGTAGGGATGAACTCCTTTAACTTTTTCTTGTCTGGGAAAGTTTTTATATGTCCATCGATTCTAAATGACAGCTTTGCAGGATAATCTTGGTTGTAGGTTCTTGCTTTTTATAACTCTGAATATTTCTTGCCACTCCCTTCTGCCCTGCAAAGTTTCTTTTCAGAAATCAGCTGACAGCCTAATGGGAACTCCCTTGTAGGTAACTAGCTGCCTTTCTCTTGCTGCTTTTAAGATTCTCTCTTTGTCTTGAAGATTCTCTCTTTGTCTTGAACCTTTTGCATTTTGATGATGATGTGTTTTGGTGTGAGCCTCTTGGGGTTCATCTTGTTTGGGACTCTCTGTGCTTCCTGGACTTGTATGTCTGTTTCCTTCACCAGGTTAGGAAAGTTTTCTGCCATTATTGTTTCCAACAGGTTTTCGATTTCTTGTTCTCTCTCTTCTCCTTCTGGCACCCCCAAGATGCGAATGTTGGCACGCTTGAAGTTGTCCCAGAGGCTCCTTACACTATCCTCATTTTTTTGGGTTGTTTTTTCTTTTTGCTGTTCTGATTGGGTGTTTTTTGCTTCCTTATATTCCAAATGGATGGTTTGCTCCTTGGATTTACATACTTTATTATTGAAGCTGTGTAAATTATTCTTTATTTCAGTTAATGCCTCCTTCAATTCTAACTGTGTATCCATGATTTCTGACTGGTCCTTTTTTATGCTCTTGAGGCCCTCCCTAAGTTCACTGAGGTTCTCACTAAGTTCATTGAGCATCCTTATAAGCAATATTTTGAACTCAGCATCTGTTAGGTTGCTTATCTCCATTTCGCTTAGTTCTTTTCTTGGGGTTTTGTTCTGTTCTTTCATTTGGGACCTGTTTCTTTGTCTCCTCGTTTTGGCTGCCTCCCTGTGTTTGTTTCAGTGTATTACTTAATGAGAGGTATGGGGCACGCTGAGACCAGATGCTGCTCATTTGAAAGAATTTAGGAAAAACCTGAAGCAGGATCCAAGACAGGCCAATCCTATGGTTAAGCAAGTGGCAACAGCTTGGGTGGGCTTGAAAGTTGTGTGGGGTGGGGCGGGGCCTCAGGGAGTCAGCAGGGCGGGGCTACCAGTGTGAGCCAGGTTGCTGGAGTTCCAGATATGGCGACTATCTGCCGCCCCGGGAAGGGCTCACCAAAGGAACAAAGGCCTCTGACAGCACGTTTGTCCCCGAGAAAGCCCCCTCTCCAGCCCTCGCTCCAGTGCCAAGCAGCTCAGTTCTTCCCTGTATGTCTCTCGTGCCCCTTGAGGTGCCTCCCCTCCAAGCTTAGAGGGTGTGAGTCCGATAAGTCTGTGCGCGGGCCCTTTAGGGAGCTGCCTGGGGCTCCAGCCGCTTCAGCTTCCCTGAGCCTCAGTTCCCGCTGTTTTTTCCAGCCAGAAGTTAGGGCGACTTCTCTTCCTGGCACTGGAACGCTGAGCGGGGCACCTGGTGTGGGACAGGGACCCCCTCAGTCCTCAGGAAGGACCTTCCCAGCCGCGGGAGCCTCCTGATTTTTATCCGCCACACTTGGGTGTGGGACCAGCCCGTCGCGCCGCTCTTCCCACCAGTCTGGATGTGGCTGCTGCTTTAATTTTGTAGTTGTAGGACTTCCATTCAGCTTGATTTCAGGCGGTTTTGAATGTGGTTGTTTTGTAATTTAGTTGTAACTTTGATGTGGTTGTGGGAGGACGCGATGCTGCATTTACCTACGCCGCCATCTTGACCGGAAGTCCCAGGTTCTTATATTCTTACTGGTCTTCTTTCTAGTTGTTTTATCCATTGTTGAATGTGGAGTATTGAAGTCTCTCACTATTATTGTTGAATTGTCTGTTTCTCCTTTAAATTTTCTCAGTTTTTCCTTCATGTATTTTAAGACTTTGTTGTTAAGTATACATATTTGTTTCTAATTGTAATATATTTTTCATAAATTATCCTTTTTATCATAAAATACCCTTTGTCTCTAGTAAAAATATTGTTTCTTAAAGTCTGTTTTGTCTGATACTAGCATAGTCATTCCAGCTTTCTTTTGATTACTGTTTGCATAGTATATATTTTTTTCATGAGGCTCTGTGCTTTTGACCTGTTTATATTTTTTAATCTAAAATAGACTTATTATTCAGCATCGAGTCAAAATGAGGGGTCGGCCTGTTGTTGCAGCATCAAGCTGGTGGCTAGAGGGTATTTGAAAATGGTATTACAATGCTGCAGGGTTTAATAAACTGGGATTAATGCGAGACAATACAATACATGTGGATAACGATGTTCAAGAAGCCATAATTAGGCTTCCTGAGAACCTGTATAATGACAGAGTGTTTTGTATTAAGAGAGCCCTGGACCTTTCCATGAGGCAGCAGATCTTGGCTAAAGAGCAGTGGACAAAATATGAGGAGGATAAATTCTACCTTGAACCGTATCTGAAAGATGTTATTCGGGAAAGAAAAGAAAAAGAAGAATGGGCAAAGAAGTAATCATGTAATCAAAATCTGTGGATGCATCTGTCCTCAGTATTTTAATTATGTTGGTTAAACCTGAAATGTACAATTTAGAACCATCTGGGTTTCAAATATATTATTTTAAATAAATGTCTATTATAACTTTAAAAAACTAAATAAATAAAATAGACTTGTTAGACTGCATATAATTAGATCATGATTTTTAATCCATTCTACCAGTCTCTAATTGTATTATTGAGTCTATTTAAATTTAATGTAATTACAGAAAAGGTGGGAATTACATCTGCCGTTTTGCTCTTTGTTTTCTATATGTTATGTTTTTTAGTTTCTTTAATCCTCCATACTGCCTTCTTTTGAATTAAATATATATTTTCTGGTGTACCATTTTAATAGCCTGTTATTTCTTTTAATGTAAGTGCAGTGGTGTTATAATTTATGTTTTGGTTTATAATAATCTAATTTGGATTTATACCAACTTGACTTCAATAGTATGCAAAAATGTTGGTCCTGTATAGCTTCAATTCTTTCCTGTTCCTTTGTGATATTATTGTATTACAAACTTTGTCTTTATATCTTATATGGTGCCTATCAACAATTATCTTTTAAATTACACAGAAGAGCAAAAAGAGTTGCAAATAAAAATATATTTATGCTATCTTTTATATTTACCAGTATATTTACTCTTGCTAATTCTATTTATTTCTAATGTGGACTTGGAGCTACTGTGTAGTGTCCTCTTATTTAAGCTTTAAGGACTTCCAGTAGTATTTTTTGTAGAACAGGTATGGTATTGACAGATTCTCTCTATTTTTGTTTAGCAAAGAATACTTTACTTTCTCCTTTATTTTTGAAGGAATGTTTTGGTGGATATAGAATTCTTGATTAACAGTCTTCCTTTCAGCACATTGATTATGCTATCCTACTGCCCACTGGCCTCCAATGTTCCTAAATGAAATCACCTATTAATCATTTTGCGGATCTCTTATATGTGAGAAGAAACTTCTCCTCTCTCCTTCTTTAACTTTCAGTAGTTTGATTATGATATGTTTAGGTGAAGATCTCTTTGAGTTTATTATCCTTGGACTATATTGAGCTTCTTAGATGTATAGAATAATGTTTTTTATCAAATTTGAAAAGTTTTTACCATAATTTCCTTAAAGTTATTTCTGCACCTTTCTTTTTCTTTACTCCTTCTGAGACTTTCATTAGGCATGGGTTGATAAGCTTGATGACATCCCACAGGTTTCTGAGACTCTGTTTAATTTTCTTCATTCTTTTTTTCATTATTTTTCTCAATGTAGATAATCTCAATTGACCTATATTCAGGTCTGTTGATTCTTTCTTCTGCCTGTTCATATCTGATGTTGAGCCCCTGCAATGGATTTTTTTTTTATTCTGGTGATTGTACTTTACAATTGCAGAATTTCTATTTGATTCTTTTTTTTTTAAGCTGTTTGCTAATTGTTTTATAACCACAACAAATGAATACAGAGAATGCCCTGTACAAAACAACACAATAAAGGTTCAAGATCAAGGTGTTCCTTTAGTCAAGGCTGAAGATTTCAGTCTCTGGTATTTAGAATTTAGGCTGCCATCCTTATTTTTGGATGGAACACTGGGTGTGTGGTACAGTCCATGCTTTTAACCAGATTTGAACAGAAGAATGACCACTTGGCCCAGGTAGTAGATGAGGTGTTTGGTTTCATGTGTCATGTAACTCCTCCCCAAAGTTCCTCCCCACAATGCAGTGCCAGGTGGGGTTTTACTTCTTGTCAAACTCCTTCTTAATATGGGCTGCAATATCCTTCTCTATGTTATATTTCTCCAACGCCTGAGTAGCACATTCCACGGAGTCCTTATGCATCTCCTCCGACATACCGGCATTTTTGATCACCACCTTTCGGTTGCACATGGTTACTTCCTCTCAGGAAGGATGGCCCACGTGGACCCATCGGCGGGAGAAGTCTCTCTATTTGATTCTTTTTAAAAAATAATTTCTATCTCTTTATTGATAGTCTCTATTTAGACATCGTTTGAATACTTTTCTTTAGTTTTTAGATATGATTTTCTTTAATTTTTTTAAACATATTTAAAACAGCTAATTTAAAGCCCTTGTCTAGTAAGTATACCATCTGGGCTTTTTGCCCTCCCTGCTCCAGTGTATAGACCATACTTTCTGGTTTCCTTTAATGTCTCATAATTTTTTTGTGGAACTTTGAATATTGTAAATAATAAAACACAGCTATGGCCCTGGCCGGTTTGGCTCAGCGGTTGGAGCGTCGGCCCATGGACCAGAGAGTCCTCGGTTCAGTTCCCGCTAAGGGCATGTATTTCGGTTGCAGTTTGTCCGCAGTCTGGTTGGGGTCATGTGGGTGGCAACCACTCGATGTGTCTCTCTCACATCGATGTTTCTCTCTCTCTGTTCCTCCCTCTCTCCCTCCTGCTCTATCTGAAGATAAATGCAAAAATGCCCTCGGGTGAGGATAAAAAAAAAAAAAAAAAAAGGCTACACCGAACATTAGATTCTCCTCCTCCCAGAATTTGTATTGCTCTTTGTTTAGTGACTTTCTGAACTTATTATGTAAAGTCTCTTTGCCATGTATGGTCACTGAAGTTTCTGTACAATTAGCTTGATGACTAGCTAACGATTAGACAGAACTTTCTTTAAATGCTTGAAACCAGTAAGTCTCACAGTCTTTGCCAAGGTGCTTTGGATGTGTGTTGGGTCATACCCCCAACACTCATCTAGGCAGTTTAAAACTCCACCTTAGCCTGCTCTTTGTGTTTGCACAAAGCCTCAAAGTAAACCTCAGGTGAAAGTTTAGGCCCTTTGCAGAACTTTTCCTGAGCATGCTCACAGCCCTTATATGTGGCCGGTCATCTAGATTTCCAGGAGTATGTTGGAGCTGTTGAAAGCCCCCTATTGATATCTCATTCACCAGTTTTTCGTTTTAAGATTTTTTTAGTTAGACTATTGTTTGCCCAACTGTTATCCATTGCTAAGAAAACCTCAGTGTTAAAAACTTGCCTCTGATTATTTTCAACAAATTTCCCCAGGGGAAAAGCTGTTTACAGTGTGTCAGCTCCATGTCAGGTCAAATAAAGACAGTTTGGTGAGTGCTGTCTTCAAGGGAACCACCAGACAGTTCAAATAATTACAGTTCTCTGGGAATGGGGCTTTGAAGGAGATCTATTCCTTCTCTGCTTCATTCAGTATCTGCTAGGCTGCTGTTTTATAAGCTGTGATTACAGGCTATTAGTTTTCAAGGTTACTACAGATTTGAGGAGGGGGAAATGGGAATAAAGCAAATTAAAACAACATAAATTCTCCCCAGATAGCTGTAAAACTTTGGTTAATTTTCAGAGCTCTGAAAATTTATTCTAAAGATGTTTTCCAGTGTTATTATTTCTTTTATGGAGCAGAGAATTTTGAGAGGTCCTTATTCCACCATTTCTCTGACATCTCTGTTCATTTTTTAAAATCTTTATTGTTGAGAATATTACAGATGTCCCCCATTTTTCTTCCATTAACCCCTACTACCCAGTTCCCACCCCACCCTAGGTCTTCACCACACTATTGTCTGTGTCCATGGATTATGCATATATGCACATAAGTTCTTTGGTTATTCACCTCCCCTCTCCTCTTCCCTCTGAGATCTGTCAGTCTGTGACGTGCTTCCATACCTCGGAACATATTTAGTTTGTTGGTTTATTTTGTTCACTGGATTCCACATATAAGTGAGATCATGTGATACTTGTCTTTCTCTGACTGGCTTGAGTGAAATAAGCCTGTTCATTTGTGTTTTTTTAAATATTTTTTTATTGATTTGTTTAGAGAGAGAGGAAGGGAGATAGAGAGATAGATAGAAACATCTATGTGAGAGAGAAACATCGATTGGCTGCACACCCTCAATGGGAATTGAGCCTGCAACCCAGATTTGTGCCCCGACCGGGAATTGAACTAGTGATCTCTTGGTGCATGGGATGACACTCAGTCCACTGAACCACACCAGCTGGTATATGCATCTCTTTTTGAAAAATATAGATTCCATATTTCTGAACAATATTTTCTTTGTGAACCAATATTATTAAAATTAAGTAGTGTGGACTATACTGGATTTTGCTCATTCATTTTGAAAGAAGCCATGAGATTTATAGAACATGGTAGGTGTTGATTTTATTGGTCATGCTTTCTTTAGCTCATTTCATTTCTGGAAACAACTTGAACAACCTAATTGATCATACATAATACATGTGTTTAACTCACATCTCTTTTGGTGCTGCAGGTTACAGTGCAGGCAAGAATGAACTCAGGGGCAGCCATGTCAAGAGGATTGTATCAACCAGCAACAGTCTTTATGGGCATCCAAATGTCAGCTATCTCAAGCATTGGAGATTTCAGTACAGTGCAGAAATCTCCCCAACCTACAAAGAACTTTTCAATTCCTGACCCACATTCACACCAACAGACAGCCCAGAGCTGTAATGTGACAGACAGCTATGTAGTAGAAACTAATAGTGACACACAGTGCTTAAATAAGTCTCACAAAATAGATGGAAAGACATCTCTTCAGATTGGTGAGAAAATGCTAGTCACAGCCAGCGTATTGTCTGAGGAAAAACAAGCTCATTGCTTGGAGATAGGAAGCAACACACATCATGGCAAGAATAATTTATCTGAAGGCAAAAAGTCTGCTGAATTTCATTCCCTGTTATGGAAAAGATTAAGTCCAGAGAACAGAACCACTGATTTAAAGTGTGACAGTTCCAGCAGATCAGAGGGATCAGAGGGAGAAATTCTGACACAAGAACATATTGAAGTCAAGGAAGAAAGAGCCAGACTGCCCGTCTCTCTGATATCGGTCTCAGAACACTGTACATCTGAAAATAAGTGTTCTCAAGAGAAGCAGTCCGCTGAGGAAGGTTTCTCAGGTGCGGTGAGAGGCTGAGATTCTTTGCTGATTTTTGTTGTTATTTAGTTTTTCTGGTTGGCATTGGTCTTCTGTAAGAACAAAATATTTTAATCTTTGTCAAAAAACAAAGTAGTGTTTTTGCCAACAAATTCCATTCTAATGAGTTGTTAAATGTGTATGTGAAAATATTTTTGCAAACAGATTTTCTCATTTTTAAACCTATTGTGATATTTAAAAAATATATATATATATATTTTTTTTAATCCTCACCAGAGAATATTTTTCCACTTTTTGTACAGATAGAGTGGGAGGGAGAGAGAGGAAGGGAGAGAGAGAGAGAGAAACATCGACGTGAAGGTACACATCGAGTGGCTGCCACCCGCATGACCAACCAGGGCCGGGGACAAACTGCAACCGAAGTACGTGCCCTTAGCGGGAACCGAACCCGGGTCTCTCTGGACCGCAGGCCGACGCTCTAACCGCTGAGCCAAACCGGCCAGGGCTAAAAAATATTTTTAATGAGTTTTTAAATACCATGAGTTGTGGATTGTTGCTACATGTTTTAAGTGATGAAGTAATTCCATTTGTGAGTTGGAACATCATACTTTGTTTCTCTCTTAAGTCAGTGACCAGTAAAGTATTCATATCCCCTCTTGCAGATCATCTTCCTCATGGGGACCCAAAGTCACAGAAGCCCTTCAGAAAAATGCGGGAAGAGCAGGAGGAGGAAAGTTTGAGCAGCAGTGACCTTACAGTTTCTGTAAGTGAAGATGATCTTATTTTAAAGAGTCCAGAACCACAACCAAATCCAGGTGACGGGATGGAGGGAGAAGATGGAACAGAGGCCTTAAAATTAATCCACTGTGAGCAAGAAAGAGATGCCCCATCCACTGAAAAACATAATTGTATTTTGCAAACCCTAAGCTTTCCTGATTCAAAAAAGGAATCCTCTACTAACTCACCAACAAGACAGTAAGCTATTCCATTTTTTTTTTTTCTATTCTGTTTTTAACTATAGACAGTTTTAGAGACCATTCTACTTGGAATGTATTATTGAACACTCAGCCATGAATGTGTAAGTTCCTTATAGCTCATAGATAGGCTTTTAGATAAGATATAATTTTTTCTTTTTCTTTTTTTATTAAATAGCTTTAAAAATCTGAATATCATGGAAATCATGGTGATTGGAGTTTATAATCATACCCAAACAGTCCCTGGTTAATGCGTAAGTTATTTCCCCTACCCTCCATCCTTTTAGAAAATAAATTATTTTAAAGTTCTGGTAACACACAAGGTAACAAACTGTTAAACTTATTAGAAATTCAGCTTTAGAGACTAAGAACTTGTGTCTGACTAGTTTGCTTAATCCTTACATCCCTTGTCAAAATATCACTTATAATACCATGATCACGAAGGTGGTTTTCCCAGGGCGAGGCTTATCCATTGCACTCCGGATGTGCTGACCCCCGCGATTTCCCCAAATGTGGGAAACTCGACTGCATAATTTGTGGTAGTGGGGGACTGCGTTCGCGCTCTCCCCTGAAAAAAAATAAAATAAAATAAAATAAAAAAAAAGAAAGAAAGAAAATATCACTTATGTCTTTCGATTAGATAGTTAACAAATTCTTCTATGGGTATATCTGAGCCAGCTTTCATTTTCTGAATATAAATATGAGGATATTGGAATTTTTAATGTTAAATTGGAATAATATCAGTGTTATATATTTTGAGCACATATAATTGTCAACTCATAAAAGCTCATATATGACTTTTTACCACTGATTAGAGATATTGGATAAAATTAGGTAGACAATATGGAAACTGTTGAAAGACAGTTCTGCAATTTAAAAAAAAACATCACTAATAATGTTAAATCTCTTTTAGGAGCAGAATAAAGGTGAGTAAAAAAAAAAATGTTAAAAAGGAGAACTTTGAATCTGTTTATTCTTAAATAGTAAACAAACTAAGGTAAACATCACCTTTTGAAAATGAGGAAACCAGCCCTAGCCGGTTTGGCTCAGCAGTTGGAGCATCGGCCTGCAGAACAGAGAGTCTCAGGTTTGGTTCCTGCTAGGGGCCCGTACCAAAAAAAAAAGAGGAAACCAAGGCCAGGGCTTAAGGAGGTGACACGTATTCCACTAGGGCAGACCCTCCTCCATATATCCTCCCTGACTCCTACTCTGCCTCCAGAACTCTGTTTTACCCAGATGCTGTCCTTCTTTCTTTTCAACAGCCCTAGCAAGAGTAAAAAACCAAGTGGGCATTGTTGTATATGAGGGTATATATCTCTTTTAAAGTACCATTGTACCTTTTAATATGTTGTTTTTTTACCTTCAATTATCTACTTTTGGTGAAAAGTTTAATTTACAGTCTGATTGACTCCAAACTGATGTTCAAGAAATATTTATTAAGAGCACATCCAAATTTAAAGTACTTGCTCTGTGGATGGAAGAACGAATATAGTACCTGTTCTTGGGAAATTTAGTTTATTGCAGAGGCAAGCCAAATGGATTTTTCTAGTGATAATACTTCTTCTCTCTCATCAAAAGAGGTACATCAATGTACTACACCATCAGAAACTTTATTTCTGGAAGTAGAGTGTATCTATTTTGGGTTTTGTATTTATAAGCTTCTTTTTATAGCAATTCATTGCACAGGTTAATATTTTGGTAGGCTAACTAGGGGACTGGTGTAATTTACCCAGGACTCTGTCTTTTACTGAGATGAAAAGAGTTGTGTATTGTGTGGAATTAAGAATTTTTTCTCTCTCATTCTTCTACATGAATGACTTTTTCCTGTGGCCTTAAAGCCAAGCACCTTGGAATTTTGAGATAGTTTTCCCAAATATGGACATTTCAAGAATTTTTGAATATTTTTCTTAATAGAATGCCCCAGAATGAAAGGTTAATAATGATTGTTTTCTGTGTCTGTGTTATGAAATTTGAGTCTTTAATTATCTGTGGTAACATACTTCCCAAGAATGGATTGAAGGTGGTTTCAAATGCTACTGGTTAACCTACTGACATCATTGCTGCTTTTGGGGTGTTTCTTATTTTCTCTGTAGCATGAGCTCTTCTTTTTTGCTCTGAGGGTTAATTATTAATCTGAAGCTATAGCATAATATTAACAAAGTAACACTATGACCTCAAATGTGTACTATCTTATAAATTAATTAATAAAAAAAAAGAAAGAAAAAAATTTCTACTATTTTAGTTTACTTTAGGATCTGTTGGGGGCCTGAAGAAAAATTACTTGACTGAATTTTAGTTAACAAAGATGAAGAGATGGGACAAAGGAAGACACATGTGAACAGAACACTGGAACCTCCACTTTTATGAGAATGATGATGATAGCAATGGTGTTTTAGCACATCTGAATTACTGTGCTTGAATATAAAATTTAAGCTTATAGGCATTGAAGGTGAAAAGAGAAGTACAGTATTCTGGATAGTTTCTATGTAATGAGAAAAGTAAAGCCAAGGGTTAGTTTTGCTACTGTTTTGTTTAAAAAAGTTTTTAATAGTTTTATTAAGATGTAATTCAGATACCATACAATCCACCCATTTAAAATGGACAGTTCAGCCCTGGCCGATTTGGCTCAGCAATTAGTGTGTGGGCTCGTGGACAGAGGGGTCTCAGATTTGATTCCTGGTCAAGGGCATGTACTTGGGTTGCAGGTTTAATCCCTGCCTCCGGGGTCATATGAGAGGCAATCAATCGATGTATCTCTCACATTGATGTTTCTCTCCCCCCTCCCTCCCTTCCAGTCTATTAAAAAAAATGTGCAATTCAAGGGGTTTTGGTATATTACATTACAAATTTTTTAAAATTGTGTTAAAATATATATAACAAAATTTGCCATTTTGTGTACAATTTAATGACATTGATTACATTCACAATATTGCGCAACCATCACAATTATTTCCAAAAGTTTTTCATCATCCCAAATAAAAACTCCATCACCAATAACTCTCTGCTGTGTCCTCCCCTCAGTCCTTGGTAACTTGACTAGTCTACTTTCTGTCTCTACAAATTTGTCTATTTTAGTGACAACTATACAATATTTATATCTGGCTTGTTTTAATTAGCATAACATCCACATTGTAGCATATGCCAGAACTTCATTTGTTTTTATCATATTCCAGTATATGGATATACCACATTTTGTTTATCCATTCATCTGTCGATGGACACTTGGGTTGCTTCCACCTTTACGTGTTTTTTGTTTGTTTTTACTTTAGAGAGAAGAATGGGGAGGGAGGGAGGAAGAGAGAGTGAGAGCAAGAGAGAGAGTGAGAGCGAGAGTGAGAAAGAATGAGAAACATCAATTTGTTGCTTCCTACACAAGCCCCAATGGGGATTGAACCCACAATATGGGTATGTGCCTTGACTGGGAATTGAACCCAGACCTCTGAGTCCATGGGATGACACTCAAATCCACTGAGCCACACTAGGCAGGCCACAGAATCTTTTTAAGGTTCTGCTTGTACCCTTTACGCTTATCCCATTGGCTGAAAACATCAAAGGCCCAGTCCAGAGTCAAGAGGTAGAGAAATACATCCTATCTTGATGAGATGAGTGGAAAAGTCACATTGCAAAAGGGTGTACACACAGAGATGAGACGTTTATGTTCATTTTTTGCAATTCAACACAGAACTTTAAGACAATTCAAATAAAGATAAGCTCTGTGTGAATCAGGAAAGGTTTTGTACAGGTGTGGATGCAGCATCTAGAGGGCTGTGTAGACTTTGAATAAGAAGGGAAGAGGACAAATTAGGCTATCTTGTTTTAATTTGCAATTCCCTAATGACATGATGTTGAGCATCCTTAAGTACTTATCATTTGCATATTTTCTTTGGTGGTGTTTGTTTGTATCTTTGCCTATTTTGTAATTGGGTTGTTCATTTTATTATTGTTGAGTTTTAAAAGCTCTTTGTATATTTTGGATTCAAGTTCTTTATCAGGGGAATAGTGTGTTTTGCAACTATTTTCTTTAATTCGGTGTTTTGTCTTTTCATTCTCTTTAACAGAGTATTGTGGAGCAGTAGCTTTTGTTTTTGTTTATTTCTTCTTATTTTAGCTACTCCTGGGGTGGCTAGCCCTGGTGGCAGTGAGTGCTTACCATTATTGTTAGGCTGAGCCCACTCAGTGTGTCCACCACCGTCTTGAGGGCCCCAGAAATTTTTTATTTTAACAAAGTTTAACTTAAATTTTGTTTTTTTCATTGTGCTTTTGGTATTGTATCTAAAAACTTGTCACCCAATCCAAGGTCTCCTAGATTTCTTCCTATGTTATCTTCTAGAAATATTATAGTTTGACCTTTAGATCTATGATCCATTTTGAGTTAATTTTTGTGAAAGGCATAATAAGCTCAGTGTCTGGATTTATTTTTAATGTGGATGTCTATTTCTCCCAGTACCATCTATTTAAACACACACACACACACACACACACACACACACACACAAAAACTATACTCTTTCCATTGAATTATCTTTGTTCCTTCATAAAAGAATTGACTGTATTTGTATGAGTCTATTTCTGGATTCTCTATTCTATTCTATTTATTTGCTTCTTCACCAATATCACTCTGTCTTGGTTATGGTAGCTTTATAGTAGATTTTGAAATCATGTAGTGTCAGTCTTATTACTTCATTCTTCTTTAGTACTGTGTTGGCTCCTGTGGGTCCTTTGCCTTTCCATATAAACTTTAGAATCAGTTTTTCAATATCCAAAAAAATAATTTTCTGGGATTTTGATAGAGATTGTATTGAATCCATAGATCAAGTTGGGAAGAACTGAAATCTTAAAAATACGAGGTTTCTCTATGCATGAACTTGAAATATTTCTCCATTCATTCAGATTTTATTTTATTTCTTGCCTCAGTTTTGTAGTTTTCTTTATGTAGTTTTTGTACATATATTGTTAGACTTAATTTTAAGTACCTTTGGGTTTGGGGTTTTTTTTAGTGCTAATATAGATGATATTGGATTTTTAAAATTCAAATTCCAATTTTTCATTGTTTCTGTGTTTTATATATGTATGTATTTTTCTAAATATGTTTTTATTGATTTTTTTTTTTAGAGAGAGAGGAAGGGAGAGAGAGAGAGATAGAAACATCGATGTGAGAAAGAAACATCAATCAGCTGCCTCCTGCATGCCCCACAATGGGGATCGAGCCGGCAACCTGGGCATGTGCCCTGACTGGGAATCATACTGGGACCTCTCAGACCACGGGACAGCACTCAATCCACTGAGCAACACCAGACGGCTTATTTTATATTAACCTTATATTCTGCAACATTGCTATAGTCACTTATTAGCTCCAGGAGGATTTTTGGCGATTCTTTGGGATTTTCAACATAATAAGCATGCTATCTTGAATAGAGGCAGATTTCTTTCTTTCTTTTTAATCTGTATGCTTTTTATTTTCTTGTCTTAATGCATTGCATTCTAGTACAATGTTGAAAGTAATGGTGAGAAGGAATATCCTTGCCTTGTTCCTGCTCTTATGGAGGTAGCATCTAGTTCTTCCCCTTTATTTTTTTGGTATGTTTTTATTATTTTATTAGAGGGAGAGGAAGGGAGAGAGAGATAGAAACATCAATGTAAGAGAGATACATTGATTGTCTGCTTCCTGCACGCCTCCTACTGGGGATTGAGCCTGCAACCCAGGCATTTGCCTTGACTGGGAATTGATCCAAGAGCTCTCAGTCCATGGGACGATGCCCAGTCCACTGAGCCACACTGGCCAGGCTAGTTCTTCCCCTTTAAATGTAGACCTAGCCATAGTGTTTCCCTAGATGTTCTATATCAAGTTGAGAAAGTTTCTTCCTATTCCTAATTTGCTGAGAGTTTTTATCCTGAATGAATGTTGACTTGTCTCATACTTTTTCTGCATCTTATGATATAATCATCTGAATTTTCTTCTTTAGCTAGAGAATTGATGGATTATATTAATTGACTTTCAAATGTTGAATCAGTCTGTATACCTGGGATAAAATCCACTTGGTCATGGCGTATAATTTTTTTCACACTTTGTTAGATTCAGTTTGCTAATATTTTGTTAAGGAATTTTCCATCTATGTTCATGAGAGATACTGATCTGTAGTTTTTCTTTCTTGTAATATCCTTATTTGGTTTTGGTGCAAGGGTAATGCTAGCCTTATAGAATGAGTTAGAAAGTAATTCCTCGGGGTTGGTGGGGGAGAGATAAACCACAGAACTTATATGCATGTATGCATGAACAGTGGACATGGACAACAAAGCTGGGGACGGGGCGGGGAGAGGAATCAGTGGGGGGAAAAGGAGAAACATCTGTAACAAAAATAAATAATTAAGAAGAAAGAAAGAAAGAAAAAGAAGGAAGGAAAGAAAGAAAGAAAGAAAGAAAGAGAGAGAGAGAGAGAGAGAGAAATTTCTCTGTTATCCTCTGAAAGGGATTGCAGAGAATTGCTATAATTTCTTTTTTTAAATGTTTGGTAGAATTCATTAGTAAACCCATCTGGGCCTAATGTTATCTGTTTTTGAAAATTATTAAGTATTGATTCAATTTTTTAACATATTTTATTAATATTATATATTTCTCTTTGAGATTTGATAGATTGTGTACTTCAAGAAATTGGTCAGTTTAATCTAAGTTATCAAATTTGTGAACATATAGTTATTTATACTATTCCTTTATTATCCTTTCTTCAATGATATTGTTCATGTTTAAGAGTTTATTGATATTTAGAGAGAGAGGAAGGGAGAGAGAGAGAGAAACATCGATGTGAAAGCGGGATATCAGTTGGCTGCCTTGGATGCCTCCTGTACACCCCCGACTGGAGATCAAGCCCACAACCCCTGCAACCCGGGCATGTGCTCTTACTGAGAATCAAACCAGCAACCCTTTGTTGCACAGGACAACACCCAATCAACTGAGCCACACTGCCAGGGCTCCTTTATTATCCTTTTACTGTCCATGGGATCAATACTGATGATCTCTCGTTCATTTCTGATATTTATCTCTTCTCTCTTTTTTTCTTTTTTCTGGTCAACCTGGTGTTATGGACTGAATTTTAATGTGCCCCAAAATTCATATGTTTAAACACCAATAACAAATGTGTTATAGATAGGGCCTTTAAGGAGGTGGTAAATGTTAAATAAGGTTGTAAGTGTGAAGCCCTAATCCTATAAAGCTAGTGCCCTTATAAGTAGAAGAAGAGACACTAGAACTGTGTTTCCAGCTGAGAACATAGTAAGAAGGTCTTAACAGGAACCAAATCAGCTAGTACCTTGATCTTGGATTTCCCTGCCTCCAGAATTGTGAAAAATAAATTTCTGTTGTTTAAGTCATCTAGTTTGTGTTACTTTGTTACGGCATTGTGAGCAGACTAATACACTTGGCTGAATGATTATCCATTTTGTTGGTTTTTCCCCTGCCCTGCAAAGAACCAGTTTTTTGTTTTGTTGAGTTTCTCTATTTTTCTGTTTTTAGTTTTATTGGATTTCTGCTCTAATTTTATTATTTTTTTCTTTTTTGCTTACTTTGGATTTAATTTTTTCTTTTTTCTAGTTTCTTAAGGTAGAAGCTTAGATTATTAATTTTAGATCTTTCTTCTTTCTTTTTTTTTATCCTCACTCTAGAACATTTTTCCATTTCTTGTTCAGATAGAGTGGGGGAGGGGGGAGAAACATCGATGTGAAAGGGACACATCGAATGGTTGCCACCTGCACAACACAGCCAGGGCCAGGGACAAACTGCAACCAAGGTATGTGCCCTTAGCGGGTCTCTATGGACCGCAGGTTGATGCCCTAACCGCTGAGCCAAACCGGCCAGGGCTCTACTTTTCTAATATATGCATTCAACACTATAAATTTCCCTGTGAGCATTGCTTTTGCTGCATCCCACAACTTTTGATAAATTGTATTTTTGTTTTCATTCAGCTCAAAATATTTAAAAAATTTTTTTAGACTTCTTTGACCCATGTGTTATTTAGTGGTATGTTGTTCAATCTCCAAATAGTTTGAGATTTTCTAACTATCTTTCTGTTATTGATCTTTTAAGTTAATTCCACTGTGGTCTAAGAGCATGCATTTTATTACTTTTGTTCTTTTAACTTTATTGAGATGTGTTTTATGGCCCAGAATGTGGTTTTTAATGACAAATGTTCCATGTGAGCTTGAGAAGAATGTATATTTTGCTGTTGTTGGATGAAGTATTCTATAAAATGTCAGATCCAGTTGATTCACTTAAAACTATATTATTTCTGTTTGTCAATTACTGATAGAGGTGTTTTGAAATGTTCAACGATAATAATGGATTGATCTATTTCTCTTTGCAGTTCTATCAGTTTTTGTGTATGCTGATGCTCTGTTGTTAGGTGCATACTCATTAAGGACTTATATGATATTCCTAGGCGTAGTTTTCTGGTATTTGTCCTGCTTGCTATTCTCTGAGATTCGGGGATCCATGATTTGGTATCTGTCATTAACTAGAAAATTTTCAGCCATTATTACTTCAAATATTTCTTTTGATCCTTTCTCTTTTTCTTCTCCTACTGCTATTACTTTTGTAAGTTTTGTAAAAAATACTTCCAAACTGTCTTTTATAGTGGCTCTATCATTGTCCATTCCCACCAGCCTTGAATGAGAGCTCTTGTTACTCCACATCCTCACCAGCATTTGGTGTTATTAGTGTTCTAGATTTTGGGCATTCTCATAGTTGTTTTAATTTGCATTTTGTTGGTGACATATGATGTGAGACATCTTTTTATATGCTTACTTGTCATCTGTATATCTTCTTTGGTGAGGTGTCTGTTTAAATATTTGGCCCATTTTGTAATTGGATTGTTTATTTTTGTTGTTGTTGTTGAGTTTTAAGGGTTCTTTGTATATTTTGGATCAGTCCTTTATCACGTGTATCTTTTGCTAATATTTTCTCCCAGTCTTTGGCTTGTCTTATTCTCTTAACATTATCATTGTAGAGTATAAGTGTTTAATTTTAACGAAGTCTAGCTTATCATTTCTTTCTTTCATGAAATCATGCTTTTGGTGTTATATCTAAAAAGTCATCACCATACCCAATTTCAAGTAAAATTAAAAACTGAAAAACCAGCTCTTTGTTTCATTGATCCTTTGAATTGTTTTTTTGGTCTCTATGTCATTTATTTCTGCTCTGATCTTTACTATTTCCTTTCTTTTACTTGCTCTGGGGTTTTCTTTTTGTTTGCTTTCTAATTCTTTAAGTTGTGAGGTTAGACAGTCAATTAGAAATTTTTCTTGTTTCTTGAGGTAGGCCTGTAGTGCTATGAACTTCCCTCTCAGAACTGCTTTCGCTGCGTCCCATAGATTTTTGTTGTTGTGTGTTCATTTTCATTGGTTTCCAGCAAGTTTTTAATTTTTTCCTTGATCTCCTCGGTAACCCATTCATTGTTTAATAACATGCTATTTAACCCACTGTATGGGAGAACATCATTGCCAATGATTTATCAGATAGGGGATTAATTTCCAAAATATGTAGAGTACTCATAAAACGCAACAAAAGGAAGACAAAGAACCCAATTAAAAAAAGGGCAGAGGAGCTGAATAGACACCTCTCCAAACAGGACATACAAATGGCCAAGAGACATATGAAGAAATGCTCAACATCACTAATCATCAGAGAGATGCAAATTAAAACAACAATGAGGTATCACCTCACACCTGTCAGAATGGCCGCCATCAACAAATCATCAAAGAAGTGTTGGCGAGGGTGTAGAGAAAAGGGGACTCTAATACATTGCTGGTGGGAATGCAGACTGGTGCAGCCACTATGGAAAACAATATGGTGTTACCTCAAAAAATTAAAAATTGAACTTTCATTTGACCCAGTGATCCTACTTCTAGGAATATACCCTAAGAAGCCTGAAACACCAATCAGAATATATGTACCCCCATGTTCATAGCAGCACTATTTACAATAGCTAAGATCTGGAAACAGCCCAAGTGTCCATCAGTAGAAGAATGGATAAAAAAGCAGTGGTACATATACATAATGGAGTACTGTGCAGCTGTAAGAAAGAAAGATCTCTTATCCTTTGAAACGACATAGAAGGACCTGGAAAGTATTATCCTAAATGAAATAAGCCAAGCAGAAAAAGACAAATACCACATGATCTCACTTATATACGGAATATAATGAACATAACAGTCTGAGGATTACGGTAGACCCAGAAACATGGAAGTAGGGCACAGACTGACATCCATCAGAAGAGGGGGTGGGGGGGTGGGAAGAGATAAACCACAGAACTTATATGCATGTATACATAACCAATAGACATGGACAACAAAGTCGGGGATGGGGCGGGTGTGGGGTGGGGAGGGGGGGTGCCAATGGGGTAAAAAAGGAGAAACATATGTAACAAAAAAATAAATTAATTAATTAAAAACAAAAAACTGAAAACATAGGTTTTTCTCCTATGCAATCTTCTAAGAATTTTATTTTTTTTTTGTTTTACATTTAGGTCTGTGATCCATTTTGAGTGAAATTTTGTGAAGGTGTAAGGTCTGTGTTTAGATTCATTTTTTTTTTTTTACATGTAGATGTCCAGTTTTTCTAGCATGTGGGTAAATAGGTAACATTTTTTGACTGGTTATCTTTTATTTGAAAATATTATTTTTATTGAGCCATAATTGACATATAATCTTACATTAGTTTCAGATGTACAGCATAATGATTTGATATTTGTATATATTATGAAATGATTACCACAATAAGGCTAGTTAACATGCATCACCACACATTGTTCCAAATGTTTTTTTCTTATGATGAGAATTTTAAAGATCTACCCTCTTAACAACTTTTAAAATATATAATACAGTACTAACTATAGTCATCATGCTTTACATTATATTCTAGGACTTATTTATTTTATAACTGAAAGTTTGTACCTTTACTGCCTTCACCAATTTGGGCAACCTCACCTCCCACCCACCTCTGACAACTACCAGTCTGTTCTCTGTACTTATTAGTTGTTGTTGTTTTTTTTTTATAGTCTACATATAAGTGAGATCATATGATATCTGGCTTTCTCTATCTGATATATTTTACTTAAATACCTTCAAAGTCTACCCATGTTGTTGCAAATGGCAGGATTTTCTTTTTCTTATGGCTGAATAATATCCCATTGTGTACATATATATTCTTTATTTATTTATTCATCAGTGAATACTTAGGTTGCTTCATGTCTTAGCCATTATAAGTAATGCTGCAGTGAACATGGGGATGCATATATCTTTGCAAGTTTGTGTTTTAGCTTTTTGAATAAATACCCAGAAGTGGAATTGCTGGATCACATGGTCATTCCATTTTTAATTTTTTTAGGAATCATCATAATATTTTCCATAACTGTTGTACCAATTTATATTCTCACCAGTAGTACATAAGGATAGTATTCCCTTTCTCCACATTCTTGCCGACACTTATTTCTTGTCTTTTTGATAATAGCAGTTCTAACAGATATATCTCATCGTGGTTTTGGTTTACACTTTTGTGATGACTAGTGATGTCAAGAACGTTTTCGTATTCTTGTTGGCTGTCTGTATGTTTTCTTTGAAAAAATGTCTGTTCAAATCTTCTGCACATTTTTAATTGGAGTTTTGCTATTGAGTTAGATGAGTTCTTTATATATTTTGGATATTAGTCCCTTATTGAATATATGATTTGCAAACAATTTCTCTCATTCTGTAGGTTGCCTTTTCATTCTGTTGTTAGTTTCCTTTGCTATGCAGACGTTTTTTAGTTTTATATAGTCCTAGTTGTTTATTTTTGTTTCGTGGCCTGTGCTTTTAGTGTTATATTCAGGAAATTGTTGCTAAAACCAATTGTCAGGCAGCTTTTCCACTATGTTTTCTTCTAAGAGTTTTATAGTCTTATATTTAAGTCTTTAATCCATTTTTAGTTTATTTTTGTGTATAGTGCACAATAAGGGTCCACTTTCATTTCTTTGCATGTGGCTATCCAGTTTTTTAACATCCTTTGTTGAAGAGACTGTCTCTTTTCCCATTGTAGATTTTTGAGACTCTTGTTAAAAACTAGTTGACTGTATATACATGGATTTATTCTGTTCTATGCATCTGTATTTATGCCAGTACTATACTATTTTGATTACTGTAGCCTTGTAATATGTTGTGAAATCAGGAAGTATGAGTCCTCCAGCTTTGTTCTTTTTTCTCAGTATTATTTTGGCTATTCAGAGTCATTTGTGGTTTTATATGAATTTTAGGATTGTCTTTTTAATTTGAAAATAGTGCCACTGGGATTTTGCCTGTGGACACAAGATATCTTTTGATTTTTTTATGTCCTCTTTAATTTCTTTCAACAATGTTTTGTAGTTTTTAGTGTGCAAGTATTTTGCCTCCTTTGTTAAATTTATTTCTAAGCATTTTATTTATTTATTTTTGATGCTATTATAAATGGGATTGTTTTCTTAATTATCTTTTTGAATAGTTCTTTGTATATTGATTTTTGTGTGTTGATTTTATATCCTGTAATTTTATTGAATCATCAGAGTATAAGTGCATTTTAAAATTATTTCCCTGACAAGAACATTAGAGTGTGAGCATAAATAGGAAAGCAGACCAAGGTCTGACTCCACATTCAAGATCAGGAAGATCAGAAGGAGCCAGAAAAGGAGTCAGAGCAGAACCTGCAGTGAAGAATAAGGAGAACTGAGAAGAAGTTGTGCTGCAGATGCCAAGTAGAGTGTTTCTAGAGGGCTTAAAAAGATTAAAGAGCCTTTCCAGGTCACAAAGCTGCTTGGAAGAGCAGCTAGCATCCAGACTGACAGTTCATGCTCTGAAGTTCTGTGTTCTACCACGTATATTACAATCATGATGGTGATACAACTATTCAAGAGCATCAGCTCTGTGCCAGGTACTGTTATAAGAGCTTTATGTATAATCTATTTATTCCTATTACCATCTCCATTTTATGGAGAAGGAAACTGAGACACAGAGCAGTTATGTTCAGTCACAAAATGGCTTATGTACTTTAAACTCAGTCATCTGGGCTCACAGTCTGTATTCTGAACTGGTATCCTGGGCCACCTCCCAATGACTCTCTACTGCCTATTAGAATATTATCAGGGATAAATTTTATATGGTTGAATAAGAAAGATCAAAAGCAAATTAGATCATTTAATTAGAAAAGGAAAATAAAACTAAGCAGTGGAAATTTGACCTTTTGCTCTGTCTATATTGATTTTTGTAACTTCCAGCCTCAAATAAGCTGACGAAGTGTTTTGTGCCCCTTTTCAAGCTTGAACATAGTACTTGCAAAGTTGCTTTGTTCTTTCTCCCCTTGGAGTATGACTGAAAGCAAAATGTAGTGCTGCGTTTAAGCTAAGTCAAATGAAACCCTTAGTTTCATAAGGTTGTAAAAATCTGATCTCATCTGGTGATTTTAATTTTAATTTAGCCTCTCTTTATAGTTAAATATAGGATGTTCTTACATCTGAGAAAGAGTTGCTGCTAAATTGTATTGCCTGGAATAATAGGTTACACTGTGTTCTTTTAGAATTTACCCTAAATTCACTTTAAGTGGATCTGGAGGCATATTTTAAATTCAGTGTTCCTTCAGAAGTAATGATGCCTTCAGATATCTTTTCACAGTGGTTTTTCCCTTCACCAGTATCACTTGTTTTTCCTGGCCATGGCCTCTGCCCCTTAACACAGGTGGCCCACTGAGCTTTTTCTTGTCACCCCATTTTGGTTTTTGTTCCCAAAGTAAGGTTGTGCATTACACTTTTGGAAAAATAACCCTGTGTCAGCTGGTGGAGCTATCACTGTATCCCCTCATATTCTACCTGGCATTTTATTCCCCAGTCTTGCCTGTGACTTTCCTGTTAGTTACTTATTTTGATCTGAAAAAAATTTAAGACATATTTATTTTAGTTTAAATTTCAAAAGTCCAGAACCAGGCTTCCAAGAGGGCAATATTCCTGAGACCTGATCTTCAGCAGAGTAGGTTTCTTTACAGTTGTTAAAAGGTCTCTGTTGACCAACTGAAACCTGGTTCCCAGCCTTTTCCAACCATCTCATCATAGGCTGCTGGCCTGAGTCAGAGGAGGTGGGTGACCTGGAACAAAGGCAGGGGTGGGGAATACTGAGAAGCACTTGCAAAGGTTACAGCATGAAGAATTTTCTATAACATTTCTTGCAAGACAGGTCTACTGATGAAAATTTCCTCAATTTTTGTTTGATTACTTAGTTCTTAAATGCACATATGTATATTCAGATTTTCATACATCTTGAGTCAATTTTGAAAATGAATAAATAATGTACTAGAAAGAGATCCATTTTCTAAGTTTTCAAATTTGTGAGCATATTTTGTATTTTAGAATGTCTAGTGTGTCAATAATCATATTCCCTTTTTTCTCTCAGAATTTTATGTCTGCTCATTATTATCAATCAATCCCGCATGAGATTTGTCTATTTTATTAATTTCTTCGAATAATCTGATTTGATTACATCTGCTGCTTTAAAAAAAACTCATTTGTTTCTATTATCTTTATTATTCCCTTAAAAAAAAAAATTATCATGTGGTTCTTTTTCCAACTTGAATTGAATGCCTAGTTTTAAACATTTCTCATTTTTTAGCATATGCTTTAAAGGCTTTAAATTTCCCTTTAACTACTACTTTAACTTGCACCCTACTTATTTTGAGAAGTAATGATATCACTGTCATTCAGTTTTAAATATTTTAATTTAATTATCTAAATGTTTACAATTATTATACTTATTTCTTTGAAGGCATTATTTGGAAGTAATTTTTAAAAATTTTCTAAATATTGAGGGAAAGGAGGACTATCTTTTATTGATTTCTGATTTTAATGCATTTTGGGCAGAGAATGTGCTCTGAACAGCTTGATCTGTTTTTTGGTTTTTGTTGATTATCCATAGTAATGGCCAGTTTACATAAAAATGCCTATGTACTGTTTGTTGGGTGCTGGGTTCTATGTGTTTCCATTAACCTGAGCTTATTAATTACATAATTTTAATTACCTGTATATTTACTAATTTTTGTTTATAAGTTTTTGACCTTTTAAAATCTGTTGTTAATCAGTATTTTTACATTCTTGCTGGACAGTATAAGTACCTTAGACAATACTTTCATTTATTCCCTGTGGATCTATTTCTATTTTCTTTTGTTTCTCTTGCTTTTTAATCACTCTGTCTTGTTTTTCTCAAATCTCTGGTAATTTCTGAATGTATATTATATTGGAGCATTTTTGGAGTGATTTGAGTCCTGGGAAGTTTTCCTCCTCTAAAGAGGATTTACATTTGCTTCTAGTAGGTGTCTAAGGACAGAAGCAATCCTGGACCATTTCTAGCTGGGTCTGAGCACTGAGATGGTTTGAGGCCAGGCTTTGGTCCCTTTGAGGGCCAGACTATTTCTGTTTCATCCTTATCTGTAGGAAGTAGCCCTTTGAGTTTTCAGTTCAGAGTGTGGGTGATTCATTAGTTTTCCTTCCTTAGTGGACATGGACTTTGGTTTTTATTCTCCCACTCTAGGGTTGTTGAAAGCTTCACTCAGTTTCTCGGACTGCCTTTTCTGGAATTGGTACATGCTTTTGAAAGGAAAGTTGCCCCAAATGTTAGGCTTATCTCTCAGAATGTTCTTTTTTTCTAGATTTAGATCCTGAAATTTTTTGCTATCTTATCTCTCAATGCTATCTAAGAGATGTTTTTAATACATATTTTTTTGTTTTTAGTGTAAGGATTGATCTCCATTATCTAGGATTACAAGAAGTTGAAGTCCTCGTCATATACACCTTTTAAAATAAATTTTGTTATTGAGGTATAGCATACATACAGAAAAGTGAACAAATTATGAGTATATACTGCTTAATTAGCACAATCAACACACTTAATAACCCCTACCCTGTCAAGAAATAATATCAATATTCTGAATCCTGCCCAATGTCTCTTCCTACCTTCTCCCTCATAATCACTTTCACTTGGTTTCTTTTCTTTTTTTTTTATCCTCACCTGAGGACACTTTTGCATTTATCTTCAGATAGAGTGGGAAGGAGAGAGGGGGGAAGAGAGAGAGAGAGAAACATTGATGTGAGAGAGACACGTCGACTGGTTGCTACCTGCATGACCCCAACTGGAGCCAGAAACAAACTGCAAGGTAACAG
Source organism: Molossus molossus (assembly GCF_014108415.1). NCBI lineage: Eukaryota > Metazoa > Chordata > Mammalia > Chiroptera > Molossidae > Molossus > Molossus molossus. The sequence goes on from NW_023425399.1 coordinate 45,830,348, forward strand.
AGGTACATGCCCTTAGCGGGAACCAAACCTGCGACTCTGGTCCACCGGCTGATGCTCTAACCTTTGAGTCAAATTGCCCAGGGCAGTTTCTTCTTTCTTTCTGAAGACCTAGGAAACCAGATATCATTTGGCTCCTTTCAGTTTTAATTATGAACTGCATAGCTTTGGCCAAGTTGTTTCTAATTTGGTTTTCCTTTTATCTTTTAAATCTATTACTAGGATGGTTGTCTCTCATTCCATTTAATCTTTCTTCCCTTGTGATGAGCCCTCTCAATCTTTTATCAATTTGTCTCTTTAGATTGGTCAGAATACTTTCTTGTTTTACTGTGTGTGGTTTTTAGAAAGCCTTCTAAACTCATGACCATCCGCTGACATGTAGAATATGCTATTTCAGAATGTTGTTGTTTTATACACATTTATGAAAAATTAACCTGTTTTTTTACTTTTATTTCTCATGTCAAGCTAGCCATGCCCCGAATCCCTTTCTTTAACTAGAGATGATCATGAGAAACAAATCAAGAATTTTGTTGTTTGGTTTGGAATGTTCTCTTGCTTTCTCCCTGCTCTAGATATATCATGAATTCACAGGAAGAATGGGAGAGCCATGACCTTTTGCAGTTATGATCTTGAATCTCCTTTTGACCAGTATCATAATTGACTAATTGAAGTTGACTTCTAAGTTCTCATTTACCACCTCATCGGATTCAATTTTTTTCAGCTCAAGTGGCTGGCATATGTTGGCATTTGATAATTACTTACTTAATGATAATCTGGTATGATTTATCTGGAAGTCAAGATGCAGGGACATATATGAGGGTAAAACAGATATGGGTAGTCATTGTCTTTCTTTTTAAGTTAGAAATGAACTTGGTTTCTCTCTCTTCTACTTCTGGCTCTTGGAAATTTGGTAAGTTTAATTTTTAACATCAAAGAATCAGTCATGACAAAATCATTGTTTTTGTTTTACTTAGCCCTTTTATTGAGAATTGTTGGATATAATGTATTATAAGTATAGCTTTTGCTTAGGTGCATCAATATATGAGGTCATCAGTAAAACCTTAGAACTCTGAGAGTTAACCAGGAAATCATTATCCAGATGGGTGTGATCAGAAGTTTTTCTAAAAAATGGAATACCTTTCACGAACAACATAATCAGGGCTCAAAATTATCATGAAGGGAAATCACAGGCTAATCCACTGTGGGTGTGAGCATCTGAAAAAGGACCCCTTCCCAGGAAAGGGAAGGCCAGAGGCAGAATTGTGTAGTTATATATCCAGTGATGTTCTGGGGACAAAGCACTAAGTTTAGGGATGGACAACTTGGGAGATATGCTTTGGAATGGGACAATAGTGTTTTACTACATTTCACCTTAAGCTAACTGAAATCTTTAATATTTTGTTGGGGTTAGGCATAAGATTGTTATATACTAATGTTTATAATAATGGTAATAATTTCTATCTTTGACTGCTTACTATATACCAGAAGCTGTGCCAGCAGCTTTATACACATTATCTCATTTACTATAGCAACCCTATGCAGTAGAGTTGTTATTACCTGCATTTTACTGATAAGAAGTCCTAGAATCTTTTCTTGGACTATGTTCCACTGACATGAGTTCTCCTGCACTCAGGAGGGGCAGGTGGGCCAGGCTGGTTTTCCTAGTTTTATGCCTCCAGAGCTTCCTCTTCTATTATTCTCCAAGAATGTTTATAAGTTTGGTCTCTTACTTCCTTAGATCTCTTGGCTCTTGCCCTGTCCTCCACTTTCTATCCTTTCTTTCTTCTGCATTTATTGTCTTGATTTAGCTCAGTTTAGACTTCACTCCCAGCAGTTTCTCCTTAGTGTGGAAGTCTCTCCTGAAAGGGCACTGGTAAGGTTCTGGAATTGTAGGGCCCATATTGCTCCTATACGGTACCACAGTTCCTTTGTTCTCACCCATTGAAATGGACCTCCAGACCCCCTTCTAGATGGGCTGCTGCTACTCACTTGATGATTTGGAGGTTCTTGCCTTCTCTGGAACATCATATGTCTTTTTGCTGTCCCTCCACTTCCTTCTGCATCTTTGCAGTTATAACAGGGAATCTGTTGCTGTCAATAGTTTGGCTCACTTGTATTTTGTACCCTAATTTTGAAATCGATATTAAACATGACTTGTTGGTTTGTTCTCTCTCTCTCTGTCTCTCTCTCTCTCTCTCAATAAGGACATTTGGAAGATTAAAAAAGAAAAGAAAACGAAGACAATACTATCACTGTTTTTGTAGAATTTTTTTTAGCAATTGATGTTTAATTAAGTTATGACACTTTGGGCAGATTTTTTAATGGAGTGTTAAGGTGCCTTACCCCAGCACTCCTGGAGCTAAATGAGGTGTAAGGGGAGGCAAGGGAGGAGGAGGGAGGGAAAGGGAACAGGGGGAAGGAGAGTAAAATTCAAAGAGGCTGGTGAGACAATGCCAGGAGGGAACCAACAGTCAGGCCAGGGGTATAGGAAAACTAGACCTCTGTTTAATACAAATCTGAGATTGAAAAATAGTTGATTCTGAGTGAAACAAATTTACCCTTGGTTTCAGAGTTTGGAGAGGAGACTGGGAGTCAGGTCCTGGTTCTTAAAATTATTTATTTATTTGTTTGTTTGTTTATTACAGATGTCCCTCCTTTTCCCCCACTGACACACTCCACTCCTTCCCCAAGCCCCCTGAGTCCTGCTTTCATTGTACTATTGTCTGTGTCCCACCCCTCTTCCCTCTGAGGTTTGTCAGTCTGTTCCCTATTTCCATGTCTCTGGATCAATTTAGTTCGTCAGCTTATTTTGTTTATTATATTTCACAAATAAGTGAGATCATGTGATATTTGTCTTTCTCTGATTAGCTTATTTTGATTAGCATAATGTTCTTGAGGTCCCTCCATGTTGTCTTAAAGGATAAGAGATCTTTCTTTCTTACAGCTGCATAGTATTCCATTGTGTATTATGTACCACAGATTTTTATTCACTCATCTACCGATGGACACTTGGGCTATTTCAAGATCTTAGCTATTGTAAACAGTGCTGCTATGAACATAGGGTGCATATATTCTTTCTGATTGGTGTTTTAGGCTTCATCGGATATATTCCTAGAAGTGGAATTACTGGGTCAAATGGTAGTTCCATTTTTAATTTTTTGAGGAAACACCATATTGTTTTTTTATAATGGCTGCACCAGTCTGCATTTTCACCAGCAGTGTGCTGGAGTACCCTTTTTCCCACATCCTCACTTGTTTGATGATTTGTTGATAGCAGCCATTCTGGCAGGTGTGAGGTGATACCTCATAGTTGTTTTAATTTGCATCTCTCTGATGATTAGAGGTGTTGAGCATTTTATTACGTGTCTGTTGGTCATTTGTATGTCCTGTTTGGAGAAGTGTCTGTTCAGGTCCTCTGCCATTTTTTAATTGAATTGTTTGTCTTTCTTTTGTTGAGTTGTATGAGTACTTTATATATTTTGGAGATTAACTCATTATCAGATGTATCTTTGGCAAATATGTTGTCCCATACAGTGGCTTCCATTTTCATTTTGATGCTGGTTTCTTTTGCTGTGCAGAGCTTTTTAGTTTGATGTAGTCCCATTTATTAATTTTTTTTTGTTTCTCTTGCCCTAGGCCATGTTTCGGTGAAAATTCTGCTATGTATGATATCTGAGATTTTTCTGCCTACGTTTTCTTCTAGGATTTTTATGGTTTTGTGAGTTGCATTTAAGTGTTTTATTCATTTTGAGTTTATTTTTTGTGTATGATATAGGTTGGTGGTCTAGTTTTATTTATTTATTTTATTTCATGTAGCTGTTCAATTTTTCCAACACCATTTTTTTGAAGAGACTGTCTTTTCTCCATTGTATGCTCTTGCCTTTTTTGTCAAAATTAGTTGTACATACTGTCTTGGGTCGATTTTTGGGTTCTCTGTTCTGTTCCATTGATCTATATGCCTGTTCTTTTGCCAGTACCAGGCTGTTTTGATTTTGATGGCTTTGTAATATAACTTGATATCTGGTATTGTAATCCCATCCCCTTTGTTCTTCTTTTTCAAGATAGCTCTGGCTATTTGGGTTCTTTTTGGGTTCCATATAAACTTTTGAAGTATTTGTTCTAGATCTGTGAAATATGCCATTGGTACTTTAATAGGGATTGCATTGAATCTGTAGATTGCTTTGCATGAACATTTTAATGAACATAGTATATGGTTCCAGTTTTTTATATCTACCTCTTTCTTTTATCAATGTCCTGTAGTTTTCTGAGAACAGGTCTTTTACCTCCTTGGTTAAGTTTATTCCTAGGTATTTTATTTTTTTTGGTAAATGGGATTTTTTTTTTTTTCTTTTAGTTTCCCTTTCTGAGTGTTCATTATTGGTGTATAAGTATGCCATCATTTCTGGATGTTAATGTTGTATCTTACTACTTTGTCAAATTCGTTTATTAAATCTAATAAATTTTTGATGGAGTCTTTAGGATTTTCTATGTACAATATTATGCTATCTGTGAATAATGACAGTTTCGCTTCCTCTTTTCCAATTTGGATCCCTTTTCTTTTTTTTTCTTGTATAATTGCTGTGGCTAAAACTTCCAGTACTATGTTAAATAAATGCTGGGAGACATCTGCTTTACTGGTCTGAGCTTTGCTTTAGTGGAGGGTGACTGCACTGGACCCCATTCCCATTCATCAGAGTTAATTGGCCTTCAAGGACCTGGATAAGTGACATAGTAATTTATTTCAGGCTCTGAACATTGCCTGAGTTCTCAATAAGCCCATCTACCATTTCATCGTACATCTGGTTTCTTCTATCCCTGGATCCCCTCACATACTGTAACCCTTGCCAGCCAGGTCTGAGCTTCCTTGTCTCTTCTCTTACAGACACATGTACACATACATCTGGAGACAGACATGTCATAGCACAGCAGACGTCTGATATTTTATTTTATGGTCCTCCATTTTGTTGTTAAGCCCCCGCAAAGATAATTCTATCCTAACACCATTGTTACTGTAAAGGGGACCTGGCCCTTGGTAGGTCTTCCTAGGGCCTGCCAGTAGTATGTGGGTTTTTGACTTCGTGCAGGAAAAATTTTGCAACATGAGTCCAGGTGACTATGAGGAACCAATTATTAAAGTTAGGGACAGTAAAACAAGAAAGGGCTTGTTACAAAATAGGAGAATAAAGAAAACTCAGTGAAACAAGAAAGAGCTTAGCATAGAAACAACAGCAGAGCCTAGGCTGGTCTGCCTTAGCTCTGGGAAGTCAGAAAAATGGGGGGCCTTGGAGACAGGTTCGGAGGATTAGCCTGGGACGAGCTGCCACTGCCCATCGCTGTCCTGGTTGCAAGACCAATTGGGTCCTTTAGAGTTTAGGAGATGCATTCCTGTGGGGGAAGAAGAGGGGCATGCAAATGGTAGGTGCTACTCCCAGAGGGAGAGCATGCACTGGGTTCTTTGTCTTGAGTTTTTTATCCTTTCTTGTAGGCGGGAATCTTGGGAGAGGTCTCAGGGGAGGGTTTCAGCAGAATATCAGTTTTCTACATGTGCTTCTTTTGGGTCATGGTCTCTATTGATTGGTCAGTGTCCGGGCAGGGGGTCCTTAGTCATTGCAGCTAGTGTTGCTTCACCTGGCTACTTTTCTGGATCTGCAGCTGAAATACAACTGAGGCCTAGATGCTATTTCTAGAGAGGTGGCCTGTATCTGCTGTAAATTGTTCTTCCACTTTGCTCAGCTATCTGTCTCAGTTTCTCTATTTCACTTGTCCTGGCTTACTGGCCTGTCTCACTATCAGATGCCCTTTTGCCAGAAGTACCCTCTTAGAGTTTAATTATAGAACTGATTATGATAACATCTAATAAACAAAATAATGTATTATTTTCATAGTATTTTTAAAATTTTCTAAAATGCAGGGCCTGATTGTATTGAATTTTTGAAAGGTGTAAAGTTGTATGACAATCAAACATTTACCCTCTACATTATTTTTACAGCAGATATTTAAAGCCAGGTCACTTTGGGTGACTAGCTCCATAAATCTGTTGTGTGCACCTCAGATAAGAGAGCACAGCCACCACCCTAATAACGACAACCCTCTGGTTATGTGTGAGTGCTAATTTAAAAGAAACCCAGGGAGCAAGAGTAAATCTTTCTAGTCTTCACCGTCTCACTGTTGTTGGTGAATATAATAGGTTCTTTTGTGGTGACATGAGAAAAGAATTCCAAGTGCACACTTGTGGAGAAATTTAAGTGTGATGGTAAGATGTTATTGTGAATTAAGGGGAATTAATATACCCTCAGGGACTCAGAGGTTGGCCAGTCTCTAAAGTACTGCCTTGAGGATTCTATTAATTCTCTATATGTCTTTTTGGTTCAGGTAAGGACAAGTAACCATTTAATTTATCAAACCCAAATTCCTAACTTTTTCCGGGCCTGGATTGTGCCCTCCTCCCAGTAGATTTTATTGGGGTTTCATGCCCTCTGTCTAATCCAATTACTTTTCTGATTATTCCTAGGCTAGGCCCTGCCCCTCTGTTTTGTCATCCTGACTCTCACTGTGCATGTCCAAAAGTTTCATTACATCACCTAGTTCCTATTGCACATGAGCCCAGCTTTTCTGTCCCATTCAGAGGATTAAATCTTCTGGCAGCAGTCCCCTAGAATGTGTCTGTTTACCAGTAAATTAGATGGAAATTCTGCTCTGTTACCTGCTTCTGCTTCCCAGTTTATTAAGATTACTTAGTTTCCTTTTGCTTTCTTCCTTATATTAGTAACTAACTATTTTCCTCATATCAATAACAAGCTGCCTACACTGACACCACCAAGGAGAATTTTTATCAACCCAGAAGTTTGGAATTCATAGTTATCAAAGAGAAAATGGACTAAGAACACTTATTCATTTCATAAAATATGTCTGAGCTATCACAATTAATTCTTGGCTACTAAAACTCATTATGGTGCAAACTGGTTATCTCTGTGGGAGGGTGGAGAGAAACACCTATTAAATATTTTCTCAGGCTTTCCAGTGCCTCATTAAGGAAAAAACAACAAAAATAACAGTGTCATGTATAAAAGCAGAAAACAGGTTTTTCTTTTTTCATGAAGTGCTTGGTAATTAAACACAGAGACTGCAGGTGTCTGTGTCAATGAGATAATCAGAGATGCACAGTCAAATTGTAAATGAGAGGAGCACTTTATTCACTGGTGGGCTGCGGGGGACATATTTTCTCCAAATTGACAATCGGGATTGTTCTTGCTCGTCCACTTTTAAAGACAGAAGCTACATTCCCTTTTGGCTCCCCCTCAGGGAACCAGTACAGTAGTGGGTGCAAAAGTGGTTATTACTGAAGCCAAAAGAAGCATTAGTACTGGGCTCATGATTTTCAGTTCCTGATACTCAGAAACTACAAGCTACATTCGTAGGTCAACCATAACCTTAGGCAAAGTTCCTTTACTTCTAGCGGTAATCAACCTATTATTAGAAAAATACTGAGGAAGGCCCATTGCCCATAAAGATGGAGTCGCTCAGTCGCCTTGGCTAAGGGGCCCAGATAAGAATGGAATCTAGTTGCTTTAGCCTCAGGGCCCAGCTCATTCCCCACTAGTTTTCCTAACAAGTCAAATCCTTGACTCCTCTACTTCCTCTTCTGGGACAGGGTTATATTGTACCTTAATTACAAGGAGTTCTACAGATTTTATTTTCCTCTGTATAGTTTTTATGAGGCTGATTATTAGATATAACTAGGAGTTATACATAATATAGGAGTTATACATAATAAGGCTAGGAGTAAACATAATATAGCGAGAGGGCTGGCAAGGTGGATAATAGTTGTCAGCCATGGTGACCAATTAAACATTTGTTGAAACCAATTCTGGGATTGTTGCCTTTTTCTTTCTTGTTCCTCGATATTTTTCCTAACTAATGATAAACTTTCTTGAATAATCCTTGAATTATTCACATAAAAACATTTTTCCCAATGTTTCCCAATCCTCCTCCCTTAAGAAATAAGAGGTCTAATCCTCTCCTGTTCTGTAGGACCATTTCCACTAAGGAGTCTACTTGGTTCTCTAAGAGGGAAATGGAGTTTTCTAAGTGGCTGAGATCAGTATCTATTTGAAGGCTGAGGACTCTTAGATTCTGGTCATTCTTGATTAGGGCAGTAGTGCCCATAGCTGTAGATCCCACTACAAGGAGAGAAATCAGGATTGATGCCCTTTTCAGGATTCTAGCTGGGGAAAGAGGCAAAAATAAATGAGTACGTCCCTCATCCCCATTATATAGATATACCTGAGGTAGAATACAGACTATAACACAGAGTAAAGGGTCATGGTCAAACTGGTCAGAAGAAATGCATTTAGGCAACTAGCAGTAATCTTGCTGCTTCCTGGGCCAATATAAATGCCTATTCCTTGTAATCCCCATTCTGCAGCAGATGTTCCACAGCCCCATGCTGAGGTACCTCCTAGTTGGGAGCCAACCCCTCCATATGGGGGTCCAGACCTCAGGAATTCTTGTGACCCCGATAGTCCCCCTCAAGAGGTCATATAGATCAAGGTTGAACACAGGTTTTTCTATTCCCTTTGTAGTGACATTTCTTAAGACCTCCCCCGATATTCCATTTCTAAGTTCCCATTTCCATTGGGGCCCAGGTCTATAAGGATTCCCCTGAACATCATGACCAGAGAGATTAAGGTCCCGATGAACACAAGAGTCTTATCTTTAGGGGGTCCTGAGTCTCTTCTGCTGTCCATGTTGTCTTTTCTGCCTTCAGCCGAGAGTAGTGTAACCAGGTTGGAATGCTGTTAGCCTTTATTGCCATTGGGGTGGTCAGGATGACCAATCTGGAGTTAGTCCCTAGGTGGTGAACTTTTTTACCCACATCAAGTCCCCAGGCTGAAAGGGTGAACAGGATCTGAGGTGGGCACAGGCAGGGCATCGTGGATGTGCTTATGGGCGGCCTTCTGGGCAAACTGCAAGGCCTGCAAGAACTTGAGTAAGGAGCAGTTGTGAATTTCAATTCCTCTCTGAGCTTCAGCAGAATGGGAGGAGGTCTCCCATACATAATTTCCTAAGGGGATAATCCCTCCCAGTAGGTACATCTCACCTATAAGAGAACGAGGGGGAGCAGAGTGGTCCGGTTTTCACTGGTTTCTAAAGTAAATTTGGTTAAGGTTTCCTTTAAGGTCCTGTTCATGCACTCTGCCTGCCCGGAACTCTGTGGGTGGTAAGCACAATGGAGCTTCCAGTTTATATTTAACGCTTTAGAGCAGCGGTTCTCAACCTGTGGGTCACGATTTCCGATGGTCTTAGGTCTGAGACACCGCTCCTCTATCCATCTGCAGGTGGGTCCGCCCACCTGCAGATACCCTCACGTACAGATACACTCACATACGAGTACCCATCATGATGATACCATCGCGCCAACCCCATCACATACACCCTATACAAATACAGGTGTATGTGATGGGGTTGGTGCTGTAATGTACTTATGCAGACCAGTCACACATGTGTAAAGAACAGCTACTGTGTAGAAAGTAGCTACTCTGTTAAAAGCAGCTTTTGTGTTGAAAGCAGCAGTATTGGAGGTAAAACAACACTTTATGAATTATAATTACTGGGTAAATGTAAAATCATGTACTGTAAAATCATCGACTACTACTACAAAAAAAATATCTGTACCATGGGAACTTAATCAGGATGCTGATTGGTCTTTTTATGTGTAGCTGTGGTTGATGTGAATACTGTCCTCTTGTGATAGAAACAGGTATGTAAAAAAAAACAACACGGAGAATGGTAAATCATAGGAAACTTTAATGAATTGTATTGACTAAACTATACCATGTATCAACTTTTGCATTATTATAGCTATTGTTATATATCATTTTCATTAGCAAACTATCCCATGACAATGGATCGTGTAGAGAAGAATGTTAAGAAAATATAGTGAGGATTTTTTACAGTATGGTTTTACCTCAATAATTACAGCAGGAATTGAGAAACCACAATGTGTTATTTGTTGTGAAGTTCTATCAGCCGAATCTATGAAGCTGAACAAACTAAAACGCCATTTTGATAGCAAGCATCCGAGCTTTGCTAGCAAGGATACCAACTATTTTAGAAGCAAAGCTGATGGACTCAAGAAAGCCAGACTTGACACTGGTGGCAAGTACCACAAACAAAACGTAGCAGCCATTGAAGCTTCATATTTGGTGGCACTCAGAATTGCTAGAGCTATGAAACCTCACACCATAGCTGAGGATTTATTGTTGCCAGCGGCCAAAGACATTGAGTTATGATTGGAGACGAATTTGTTACGAAATTGAGTGCAGTTGTATTATCTAACAACACTGTCCGCAGAATAATAGATGACATGTCTGCTAATGTTCTTGATCAGGTAATCCAGGAAATTAAATCTGCTCCACTTCCAATATTTAGCATCCAGCTTGATGAATCTCTAGACGTTGCAAACTGTTCACAATTACTGGTTTACGTGAGGTATATTAATGATGGCGTCTTTAAAGATGAGTTTCTTTTTTGCAAACCTCTTGAAACGACAACTACTGCACATGATGTATTTGACACAGTTGGTTCATTTCTGAAAGAGCATACGATCTCTTGGGAAAAGGTTTATGGTGTTTGCACAGATGGTGCTCCAGCTATGCTAGGATGTCGATCTGGATTTCATTATTTGGTACTGAATGAGTCACCAAAAGTCGTCGGAACTCACTGTATGATTCATCAGCAAATATTAGCAACAAAGACGCTGCCACAAGAGTTACACGAAGTAAACTCTGTCAATTTTGTAAAGGTGAACACTTTAAACAGTCTACTGTTTTTGCAACTGTGCAGCAAGTTGGATGTGCCGAACAATGCTCTGCTGTTTCACACTGAAGTGAGATGGTTGTTGACAGGAAATGTTTTAAAATGTGTTTTTGAGCTTCGTGATGAACTCAAAATGTTTTTTAATCAGAAAGCAAGACTGCAGTTCGAAGCACTTTGAGTGATAAAAATGAACTGCAGAAAATAGCTTACTTGGTTGACATCTTTGCCATCTTGAATGAGTTAAATTTATCACTGCAAGGACCAAATGCAACATGCCTCGATTTGTCTGAAAAGATTCGATCATTCCAACTGAAACTTCAGATTTGGCAAAAAAAAAAAAAAAAAGGATGAAAATAAAATGTACATGTTGCCTACCTTATCTGCTTTCTTTGAGGAACATGACATTGAACCAGACAAAAGGATTATGATGATAATTTCTGTGAAAGAACACTTGCACACGCTTGCATTGTACTTTCTAAATCTACTTGACACCCTATTTGCACTTGCCAGAAGCTCATTCATAGTCAAAGTTGAAGATGTTCCTGAGACAGCACAAGAGGAGTTCATTGAACTTAACAATGATGCAGCGAGAACTGATTTCTCTACAATGCCAGTTACAGAATTCTGGATCAAGTGTTTGCGGTCATATCCTGTTCTGTCTGAGACTGTGTTGCACCTTCTTCCATTTCCAACAACATATTTTTGTGAAACAGGGTTTTCCAGCTTGTTGGTTATCAAGTCTAAATACAGAAGTAGACTTGTTGTGGAAGATGATCTTCGTTATGCTCTTGCAAAGACTGCCGGAAGAATTTCTGATCTGGTGAGAAAGAAGCAATCTCAACCTTTGCTTTTTATGCATACTGTTGCAAAATGTAGCAGTGTAGTTTACTTTTGTTATATTAAGGCTGTTACTCATGCTACACCATACTTCAAGACAAAATTTTATTTATTTGTAATTAGAAATAAATATTTCACAATATATAATTACATATTGTTTTTGTGATTAATCACTATGTTTTAATTCTGTTCACTTCGTAACAATGAAAATACATCCTGCATATCAGATATTTACATTACGATTCATAACAGTACCAAAATTACAGTTATGAAGTAGCGACGAAAATAATTTTATGGTTGGGGGTCACCACAACATGAACTGTATTAAAGGGTCATGGCATTAGGAAGGTTGAGAACCACTGCTTTAGAGTTATCCTGTGAATATCTTTGCTATAAAGGCGGGACCATTGTCTGATCCAAGGGTCAGGAGTAGCCTAAATCTTTGAACCCTTTACTACATCCCTGGCTGTTATTGCACCACCAGGGACAAGCTCTCCTCCTCTTACTTAGTGTCCTATTTTCTTCCCTTCTTGAGTATTCCTCCAATGACCTGCCTTCCTGTAATATGTATGTCCCTTTTATCCTTTTACATCTTTTCACTTCCTTCCTCTACACAATCATTCTTCAACTTGCATAGACCCTCCTGTGACTTTCCTAGTCCCTCCCCTGACATGAACCTGAGAGCTTGTTCAATCCACCTGCTGTCTGCACATCCCCCAGCTTTCCTCTTCCTCCCTACTCAGACCTACACATACCTGCTTCCCTCTGTCTTCTCTTTCTCTGTGACTTTACTGGACATTGCCTGCCTCTCAGGAGTTCAGTAAGCTTGGTGTAACTTAAGTGGGTAGTCTGGTGCAGCTGGTTGACCAAAGTCAGACTAGAGCCTCTGGGACCAACAACCTCCCATTAGGCAGCGTCTATTACCCACTGATTTCCTTTATGGCTTGTTTCTGCTTGGCTAAGTCATTTTCTGACCTGGTGTATCTGGAGAGGCCCCAATGATTTTAGGTCTGCCTGTCAAGCTTCCTGGTCTGCAGCAGAATTCCCTGTGCCTCTACAGAGTTCCCTTTTTGATGTCCTTCCCAGCCACAGTTAATAACCCTCAATCCCAGTAGATGGTGCTATGCACGTGTACTGTGGCAAATGCTTATCTGCTGTCAGTGTAGATGGTTACCAACTTTGCCTTGCCCCATCAGAGAGCCTGGATTAGAGCGACTAGTTCTGTTCTTTGGGCCAAAGCTTCCCTATTCAAATACTGTGACCAGATGACATGATCCAGAGTTACTACTGCTGCCCCAGCATACCTGATTTTTTTCCTGGACATAGCTGCTCCCATCCGTGAACAATACCTCATCTGATGATGGCAGTGGGACATCCTTGAGGTCTGGGTGGGCTTTCTGCACTGTGTCTATTACCTCCAGGTAGTCCTATAGAGGCTCTTCCGGGTCATCATCAGGGAGCAGACTAGCAGGATTGATGGCCAACATCTTGTGGAACTTGAGGCGGGGCTGATCCAGGAGGAGTGCCTGGAGCTGGGTGACTTGAGTGTTTGACATCCAGCATTCCGGAGCACTTCAGAGGAGGGCTTCAACCGCATGTGGTACAGTTAAAGCTAACTCTTGCCCTAGAGTTAACTTGTTTGCCTCCTTTACTAGGAGTATAGTAACAGCTACTGCTCTTAGGCAGCTCAGCCATCCAGTTGCTACTGGGTCTAGTCTTTTGGGTAAGTAAGTTACCAGCCTTTTCCAGGGTCCCAAGTTTTGGGTGAGAACACTCTTTGCTATGCCTCTGGCCTCACTTACATACAAATGGAAGGGTTTTGTGATGTCCGATAGGGCAAGAGCAGGTGCTGAAATTAAGGCCCTTTTTAAATTCTCGAAGGCTTTCTGTTCTGTCTCAGTCCAAGTCAAAGGTACTGCTTCTTCTCCAATAAATTATATTGTAGCCTGTAACTTTGGGAGATCACGTCCCAACAGAGTATACGGACATTCAGGCATAACTAAGAAAGAGTGTGTAACAGTGTCCTTTCCAAGATTTACAATTCTGTTAGTTGTCCAAGGATAGAGGGCAGTCTGACCTGTCGCTCCTTAAACTGGGGTCTTCTTAGTTGTTAGTGGATCTAGAGGCTCAGTTAGGACTGAATGTGTAGCCCCCGTATCTATTAAGAAATCAATTGGCTTGCCCCCTACCTGTGCAATGATCCTGGGCTCCCAGGGGCTGAGTTGAAAGGAGCCCTGGCCCTGTCATTCTTCTAAGTTAAGGATAGCTGAGATATGTCAATTTGCCTTGTCTTTCATACCTCACCAATTTGGGCACTCTCACTTCCAATGTCCTTCTTTTTTGCAGTAGGCACATTGGTTCTTTCCTAGCCGGGCCCTATGCCTGCTGTCCTGACCCTTTCTCATGTTTCCCTTCCTAGGGTGATCCTTTTTCATGGGCCCTGTTTTCCATAAGGCAGCTATTAACTACCTTTGCTATTCTATTATTTTGTTTTTCCCCAGGGGTGTCCCTATTATTGTATACCTTTTGAGCTCTCTCAACCAATTGGGAGCGATTCATTCCTTCGAAACCTTCTAGCTTTTGGAGCTTTTTTTCTAATATCTTGGGCTGACTGAGTAACAAAGGCCACGTTTATAGCCTGCTGGTTTTCTGAAGTGTCCGGGTCTGTTGGGGTACACTTCACAAAGTCGCTCCAGAAAAGCAGCAGGAGATTCCTGCAGTCCCTGAATCACTTCTGCCACCTTGGAGAAATTAGTAGGCTTTCCAGCAGCCACCTTTAATCCCATATGATAGCTGGTGAAAAGTGTCCAGTGGATTTTCCCCTGCAGTGGTATTAGGGTCCCATCTGGGCCTGAGGGTAGGAAACACGCCATCAATTCCATCCCTATTTTCCTCTAAGGATCTTTCACCAAGGCCCAAAACTGCCTTTCTGGCCTCTAGTTTAATGCTATCCCTCTCTTCTGAGGTAAAGAGGGTGTGAAAAATTGTGTCTAGGAGGCCGATGAGGGCCTGTGGTTTTTCCGAGAAGGGGGGGTTCCGTGCTCTACAGTTATAAAGATCACTCATGGAGAATGGGAGATAGACCATGAATGGCTGCCTGGTCACTGGGCGCCTCTTGCTGCCTCCCCAGAGTGGGTGGGAGGCTGGAGGTTTGGAGGCTACAGCAGGCTCCTGGAGGCTATATTGCTGGTGGCTGCAGTGGGGCTGCTCCCCCTGCTTGGTGCAGCTGCCGCCCAGCTTGTGCATGGGGCCTGGGCACGTGGGGGAGATTCATCTCCTCTGCGGGGGGGGGGGGGGGGGACACGGACAGAAGGACGGGGGTCCCATCCCCATAGATTAACAGGCAAATGATCTAAAATGTAGGATTTAAAAAAAAACCAGTGTTGCCCTCAGAATCTTTCCATTTGATAACTGTGCACTTTGTTGGGGCCTAGAAACCTGTCCTACTCCTTGTAAACTGGCCCTAGAAACATCTGCTCCTGTATCAAAATACCTTTACATTTCTTTCTGTTCAAATTGAGCTCTATTCCCAGGCGACCTTGGGTGATTAACTGCACCCATTAGGCTCCAGCGGTGGAGCTGAATCCTCCCTCTCCCCGTGGTTCCTTTGATAGCACTTCCCCCACCTTATTAGCCTCTGTACAGGATCAAGGCAATCTCTAATTAGGGACCAAAGAGTAAATATTTGCACCAGAACCTTGTTTGGGCCTTTCACTGTATCTCTGCCTCATCGACATTTCCCTACCTTTTCCCAGGATTCTCAAACTGGGCCCACTATCAGTATTTGTGCCCTGGTCTGGAGTGCACAGGTTTTTAACCATGGGGGTGGATGTCTCACTAAATCAAGCCATTGATCAATATAGGGGAATGGTCCGGATGTCCTGGCTCCCCTGAGACCTGATTTCAAACTGCCTACACTAACTCAGGGTTAAAGGATCCCATCTCAGGCCAGCCCACCCCGAATATGGGTCAATTTAACTCACAGAAGGTCTTTAACTTTCCTTTAAATATTTTTGCACCCTAATCAGAACCTTTCTCAAATCCTTTTCTAAGACTGTTTACTATGCTACCCAGTGAGGTCTTCTGGGCACTAGGGCTGCTATCCATGATTAGACTGACCATAACAAAGTTGAGGGAGACACAGTAGGGAGGTGGCTAAGGACAAAAACAAGGGAAGACACACAAGACAGAAACTTTCACTTCGTCTTCCTGGCTGCTCCCCTTGCGGAGATTTCAGATACCCCTTGGCATGTGGCAGGTTGGAATAAGTCCCTAACTTAGATCAGGTTCACTGGTGGGACACCAGAGTGCCCCAAGAACCTGATACTGCCTTTTAGCCGTATGAGGTAGCAACAGAACCGCAGGTTAGGACTCACACAGGCTCCGTAACGAGCGTTGTGGAGCATGGTCACTCATTCACAGTTACGTTCACACACAATCACACTCCAGAAGTTCCCAGGAGGTGATCAGACTCCCCTTCCGCCCCAGCGGCGGGCCAAGGAAAATTCTTTATCCTGTGGGAACAAAATGAACCCCACATAACATCTTAGGGGGATTCCCAGGAGATAAGAGGCTATGCCTCATCTGGCCCTCTCACTCTCACTCAGATATACCAGTCACCCAGAACTCACCTCTGGGGGCTTTTTACCAGTTCTCCTTAAATCTTTTGGGGACATCTTGGCATCTCCCGGCCGCCCATCGGAAACCTAAGTAGGATCTTCGGGGCCCTGGAACGTCTCAGGTAGCGCTTCCCCTAAAGACCTCTAGGTGTCCAGCACCTGGACCAGGAGAGGCCACCTGTCCTAGGCATCTAGCCCATGGTGTCACAAAGCACTAGGGATCTCACTGGGGCCTCCAAATGTTATGACGTGTCAGCAAGATAATCAGAGAGCACAGCCGAATTGTGAATGAGAGGGGTGCTTTATTCACCAGCAGGCTGCAGGGGACATAGTTTCCCCAAATTGACAGTTCAGTTGTTCTTGCTCGTCCACTTTTAAAGACAGAAGCCACATTCCCTTTTGGCTTCCCCTCGGAACTGGTACAATAGTGGATGCAAAAGTGGTTATTACAGAAGCCAAAATAAGCATTAGTCACTGGACTTAGGATTTTCATTCCCTGATAAGCAGAAACTGCAAGATACATTTGTAGGTCAACCATAACCTTAGGCAAAGTTCCTTTACTTCTAGGGGTAATCAACCTATTATTGGAAAAATACTGAGGAAGGTCCACTGCCCATAAAGATGGAGTTGCTTAATCGGCTTAGCTAAGGGGCCCAGATAAGAATGGAATCTAGTTGTGTTAGCCTCGGGGCCCAGCTCATCTGCAACTTCAAACCACCTTTCTACCCAACTGAAAGGGGCAGGAAAGAATATTAGAACTGTGGATGAAAAAGGGCCACATGCTAACCTGACAAGTTCAGGGAAGGCCTGTGTGACAGCCTTGCAAACTCAAAGACCTAGAGTAACCACAAAGAATGGTCTGAAATTTAAACTTTTAATTAAAGCAGTATATGGCAGGTAGTCTTGTCCTAGGCCCGCATCTTCCCTGACAAAGGTCAATTTTCATCATAATGGAGCCTATTGTCTTATTGCATCTAAGATAACACACCTTTGGAATGTGGGGTAACTTCCTTTTGTTCAGACCCCACAGGGCACAACCTAGCACCAGGGCAGAAACCCCCTCATTGTTACTATTATCATGTTAATTGTTGACTGTTAACTATCCTGTGCCCACATATATAAAAGAAGAGTGGGTCTATCATTTTACTTTTTATCCAATCCCAGAGGTTTCCCTGCTTTGCTTTCTCCCTCTTCCTTAATCTATTACCAATTAATTTCATGTAATCCACTTACCCCTTCTCTTTTGATGGTAATATATAAATTAAGGTGCAAAAAATAAAATAAAATAAAATGAAATAAAATAAATTAAGGTGCAAAACTGCCATTCTCCAGAGCATTATCTCAATCTGTTGAGGTTTTCCTTCCCAGCATTTGTCAACAGTTTGACTCAGATAAACTGACAAAATTCTTTACAGGTTTGAACATTTCTTACGTTGACGGAATTAATAGAAAATATTAGAAGAGTAAGAAAACTAATCATAGTGGGGCACTAGCCATAGTTAGAAAATGTTAATCATCCTTTACAATATTGGTCATGATTGCTTTGTTCTGATTAAAGAAAAGCCCACTCTGACCTGGCTGGGAGGTGTGCACCTCAGGAGTTTACCTCCGGAATGCTGTCCAGTCTCCTAATCTGAGGACAAGGGGGACTACCTGACATAGGAAGATTAACAACCTGATTATCAAAGCATTGGACCCTGGATCCATGGCTGTGCCTCACAGGTGACCAGCCCCTACAGTCCCCCACCCACATTCCTTCTCTCCTTCTTCCCAAGCATATTTTATAAGCTAACAAAGATATGATAAGAAACCCCCCGGGTGCATCTTCCCTTTACTCCCAAAAGCCCCCAATAAAAGAGCAACTCACTCTTTGTGCTCTGCCCTTGTATTGCCAGTCAGTACATGGGTCCTTTCCCTGGCTATGGAGAAAGAAAAATAAATGTCCTCCCTTTTATCTCTTCTCTCTGTTGTGAATTCTTTCACAAGCCTGCGTCCCAGCCTAAACAAAACCCTAACTGTATTGGAGAGAGAGTAAGTCTGAGAATTAAAATGGAAGGGAATAATGAGGTCAGTTTTGAGGCCAAAGTGGGGGAAAAGGCAAGGGTTTTGCTTGTGCAGCCTCTGCTACAATAAAGAGGACCTTAACACAGATGGACAGTACCCTACAAAATGTAGTCCATAATTCAAGCTGTCAGCTTAACCACACTGTTTCCAGGTAAAGAGAAGGAGCCCTTGTTTCCTGGGTAAAGAGCAGGAGTGTTGTTTGCTGACCCCTGGTCTGCAGCCTGCTGCAGCCCTCCCTGCTCTGTTGGCCTTTGTGTCTAGGTCCAGTCCTTCCCTTCTTTTTGGCATTGTGCTTCCTTCAAGTGGCCCCCTGTAAGGGACCACCCAAGGAGCTGCACAATGGGAACTAAAGTAGCCACCAAAACATAGGTTTCCTAAGACTGCCCATTAAAAGAAAAATACTATTTATGTATGTATTTGTCCTTTGTACAACTATTTTGTGTGGTAAACAAAACCCCGTATACAAACTTCACTGTGTCTGCACATACAACTGTTCCAGCCATCGGGTGTCAGGTTTGAGATAGTTGCTTCCAGTTTATTTTCCCAGGGCACTAATTCTTGATGTGGTTTATATTTACACATTTGAATTTATGGTGAGGAATTTGATATCAAAGCAAACAAATTGCACTGGCTTTATGAAACTATTAACAGCTCTAGAGTTTGTTGCTTGGCATTGCTCTTGGATAACATTTGTAGTGTTCCTTAAAAAAAGCTAGCAGCCAGAAATTCAGTTCTCAATAGCCATTTTACACCTCTGTAAAAGGATTAGCTCCAGCCAATTGTTATACTGTTTAAACCTTAATTTGCATCTTTATAGTGGTATAGCTTCTAGGGATCTCTCTGCTTCTCAGTTGTATTTGTGTACCTGTGTGTGGGAGGTCACTGAAGGTTTTCTCTTATTGGTGGAAGGTGCTAAATTGCTTCAGGCTGAGCAGTAAATTACACAGATTGAATTACAATCTCGGTTTTGACTGACAACAGTACCCTTTGGTTCCTTAGTTATATTTTGTAGAACTTGAGGTTTTTTGTAAATGAATGCATTCTGTTACTTCATCTTAAATTTAGGAAGTAGGGTCTTAAAAGGATTTTAAATCTTGTTCCTTGTAATCAAACAGATTTCCTTGAGCACTAAATGTAAAAAATCAGAACTAGTACTTGATAAAGTGATAATTTAAAAATAAACTTTTCTGTACAGACCATGTGTTGTTAGTTTAAAGATCAAAGCCTTCTTGTGTGTTCCAAGGGAAGTAGGATCAAACCAGGAGGAGGAAGAAGTGGAGTTTCTGGTGTTTTCCCATTGGAATTGGAAACAAAGGAGGGTTGCTTTGTCTCTCTCCCACCTTTCTGTGTGTGGGTTTATCCTAAATAACACACTCATATCTTATGGACCACCTCTGCAAAGATGCCTTTTGGTTGTTGCTCATTTTGAAATACATTTTGTCCCCTAAAACTTTGTTCATTAAAAATATAGTAAACATATTTTATAAAACTTTTTAAAAGTAACATTATATTATGTAACTTACATAAGCAAACACATTACTATTTATGGTCAGTTATTACCGCACCATTTTGAGACTCTTGTCCCCCAGAGAAAATAAAACATGAAAGTCCAGCCTGTAGTGCTGTAATTGAAATATATAAATTCTAAGTCCCCCCAAAAGGTAACACACACAGGAATGTGTACAAATTATATGGTAGAGTTAAAGAAAAATTTATTTTCTGTAGCCCTCAGAGAATTTTTAGAGGGTTATTTAGAATAGTTGCTATTCTAAACTAGCTTTTGGTTTTGTTGAGAAGACTAGGTAGGCATGACATAACCAGAGAACAGTACTGTGTAGGGTGTTGTCTGATTGTCCTAAAGGAATTCAGGGATAGGAAACATCTTTTTAATGAGATAATCAGAGAAGCTCCTAGACAACTGTGAGATGAGCTAGGCTAAGCCTCACATTTGGATTGATCAGATTGATCAAGAACAAAGGTCATCTGGCATTAGTCCTGACTGGACTATCAAGTGTTACTGAGTGCTAGCATATCATGGTAGTGTTGGGGATGGGGGAATGCAAGCCACAAGGGGTATATTGTCTGTAGATAATTTATAAACAACCACTAAAACTCAGTCTGTTTTCGCATACCATCATTCCTAAGGATGGCAGAGAGAAACTAGTCTTTCCTGGAGGGAGGCGGCTCTCACTGCAGCACCCCTTCCCACCTCACCTTGGTATACCAGTATTCATGTCTACTAAGTTCCACTGTTGCACTAGTGTTCTAGAGAAGGCAAGAAACATCAAACCATGGCCTTGCTCAGGAAATGAGACTAAAGACAGTCTAAGCTGGAGACCCAAGCCTGCAGATGGGCATTGTATTTCCAGGACAGTATTTAACCTTCTTTTGAATTAATTGTTATATTTTAATATTTGAGAGATATCATATAAAGGTAAAATTTATGATTATGAATTTCTAGCTTCTCTTGGAAACTAGGAAGATCTAGTTATCATTGACACACACAGTGGGAGCCCAGGGTGAGAGGCATGTACCCCAGCTTTCTGCAACTCCATCCTACCAGCCATGGGCACTTGACTCCTCTCTGGCTGCTGTGCCTTGAATACACTAAACCCTCGATTTTTCTGAACTCAATTTAACGGACTTAGGATTTAATGGACAAAATTTCTGGTCTGTATGTCATATGTGAAAATGAATACCCTGTTACTTTCAAAATGCTTTTAACCAAGACTTGCTTATAATTAAATTAACAGGTTATTTTTGTTATTAATTCACTTATTTTTAATAAATTTTAGTGAGTAGGTCATATGTTGGGAAAAACACTGTAGTAATTTCACCAACATAAATACATATCTACAACTATAGTCTACATATTTAAATCCAAGAGTGACCCCTTGTAAACAATTTTTGTGAATGGTTAGCCCACACACACTAAGCCACGCCCTAGCCATGTGCATTTGTTTACTGGCAGTGACTACTGAGTGCACACATTTACTAGACCTATTCAGTGTAAATTTAAAATTATTGTAATACATGT
Source organism: Molossus molossus (assembly GCF_014108415.1). Taxonomy (NCBI): domain Eukaryota; kingdom Metazoa; phylum Chordata; class Mammalia; order Chiroptera; family Molossidae; genus Molossus; species Molossus molossus. Next base: position 45,851,720 of record NW_023425399.1, read on the forward strand.
AGAAACTTTTTGTGAAATTAAACTTTTCATACATACTTAATTTTAATTACACAAACATGTCTACATAAATAAAAACAGGTAAACTAATTTGTCTATTTTTTAACATACTCATTTGGAAAACCTACATATTTATTATATAACAGAATTAATCCATTATATTAAGGTTTTACTGTACCTGTTTCTCTTTCTCTGCCACCTCACCACTGCTCTTACATTTACATCTTCCCTGACATCTAGAGCACCAGGTCAGTTTCCTGGCTGGTATTTATTCATCGGCGCCTCAGACCTCTCTACTCAACAACTCCATCCACACACAGCTCATCCTCTCAAAACCATTGCTTTCAGGAAGACAGCCATGGCTCAGAAATCTACACGCCTTACCCCTGTTTTCTTACCAGAGTTTCATATCGAATTGTATTTCCCATTACTATCTTATCACCATCAACCACATCCCCCACCTGGCCAGACTTGTCTCCTTCTTCCCTTGGCATTTCCATCTTCCTCTGGTATTTCCTGTCACCTTTGCCTGTGCCACTCCTAAGCTTGAATTATCTCCTCTTCTATCTAAATGCTGCCTGCCAAAATATCCTCCTCCTTGTCAAGCTCCTGTGAAGCCAGGGAGCTCTGTCTCTCTACTCTCACAATTCCTTATTGCCTTCTCATTGATTACATGCTCTCCTTTACTGCTCTGAAATTGGCTCACCTTAAGGGCAGGCTGTTACTCTGTGAATTAGGTGGTGACAAGAAAAAGACTTCCAGAAATAATTAGGCCCCAGATTTTGGTTAAGAAAAAAGGTATTCACAGGTACCATAAGTCACATAGGCCAGAAGTCTGGAAGGTTCAGGACAGCAGAGCTCAGAGTGAAGGAATAACCCAACACAGGGCCAGGCCTACAGGTACTGAGAACCCCAGCTTAGAGTTTAAATAAGAACTTAGGACTTGGCAAGGAGTTGGAGCACTCACATGGTAGCTCAAAGTCCAGAACAGGGCCTGAATCCATGGGGCCCACTTGTATTTCCCGCCCAGGATAAAAGTTTGGTTCAGAATGAGGGTGGCCTTCAATAGATGGACAGAGCATGTCTCTTTCATCCTTGTGATACCAGTTACATGACCATATTGTTTTATAAGTTGTTTCATTTTCTTTTGGGGATATTGAATATTTCCAACTATGTGTGTGATCAACTCCTTAAAAACATAAAATACTGCCCTGGCTGGTTTGGCTCAGCGGTTAGAGCGTCTGCCTGCGGTCCGGAGAGACCCGGGTTCGGTTCCCGCTAAGGGCATGTACCTCGGTTGCAGTTTGTCCCAGGCCCTGGTTGGTCGTGCGGGTGGCAGCCACTCGATGTGGCCCTTTCACATCGATGTTTCCCTCTCTCTCTCTTCCTCTCTCTCCCTCCCACTCTGTCTGTACAAAAAATGGAAAAATGTCCTCAGATGAGGATTAAAAAAAACAAACAAACATAAAATACTCTTTTTGTCTTTAATATCTTCTCCTATTGCTTTTTAGAACCATTTTCTCCCCAAATAGACTTTTTAAAAAGAAAATTATTACCAATCTGTTTGGAGGCTACTATAATACCGTGACGAACTTAAGCTAAAAACAGTGGCTGAATTGTTAGACTCTACAAGTCCCTCAGGAGACTGGAAATAGATAATGAAGGCTAAGTCCCTCTTTCCATGCCTTCCTGTTCTTACTGAGAATAAAGAAAATTTTATTTCAGTGGGATCTAAATGAAAAAATAATAGTCATTTTTTCTGCATTCAGAAATAGAAGACGTAACCTTATACTTCAGCCAGCAGTTTTCAATTTCTTAGCAGTGACATTTTAAGTAAATTTTATGAGTTGTGGAGATCTAACTTTGTTATGATTGACATTATAAAATTAGACTTTTCTGCTGTTAAGATTATCTAGAATTCCTATCAGTCAGGTGGAATGTGGAGTAAGATTGCACAGCAGTGGATTTGAAGTCTTCAAAGGGTTAAAATTTACTTCCTGACAGATTTAAAACTGCCACATACACACAAACAAGTTTTTCAAACTGCCCTGTTATACATCTTTGTTGAGAGACAGTCTAGTTGCTGCATTTTTATGTCTAGATTATATTACAGATATACTTCAATAAACCATGAAGAATCACCATAGATTCTAGAAGCTGACTGTCTGTGCTTAAATAAACATCTCATGCAGCACCTGTTTTATTTTATAGGCTCTATAATCACAGTGGCATTCTGAAAGAAGACCTTGAAGGCTATGGAGCAGCTGCCCTTCACCAGCTTCTCAGACTCTCACCTGGAGGTGGCAGCAATGAAAAGCAAGACAGGTATTACTCTCCTGAAACTACTGCTGTGGTAGGCTGGCCATTAAGGTTCCCAGAGGCTTCCAGGAAAAGGGTGTGGAATTGTAAAACACTGGTTCACACAATTAGCATGGAGGTAGACACTTGTAGTCCTCAGTTAAACTGTTTTATGAACTTCACCATCTGCTTCTTTGTAAATGTATTTGTTTCTAATTGTTAACATTCAGTCCCTGCTTATCGTAATGTTTTAAGGGCTTACTTGGCAGGGGAGAGCATGGATAGCCTTTGTTGGGTATGTTGTATTAGCATACCTTGAAGAACAACCCAACATATAACCCAGTATAGCCACCGCTTAGTTAGATGTCCTTGGCAGGTCCAGACCCCAGATGGGTTCCTGAATTTTCAAGGTCATGCTAGTGATACAGGCTCCCAATCTAGTAGAAGATACAGGTCTACAATCTACAAGTATGGTACCTACACCAGCAGCATCAATAACACTTGGGAACAGAAACACACCTTCTCAGGCCCAACCTAGGGTCCACTGAATTAGGAATCTGGGGGTGGGACCCAGCCATCTGAGTTTTAATGAGCTCTCAAGGGAACTCTAATACCACTCTGAGTATGTACCTTAAATGGCCATAAGGCTGCAACAAAAGAGAAGTTTAATTGTCTACAGGGTAGTGGCACATGTGAATCATGATTCTTGTATATCCTTCCTAAGACAATCAGAAATCTGTTTCATACCCCCAATCCATCTTTTAGGCTGTGTGGGTTTCCTTTTCTGTCCTCAGAAACTTTGTGGCATCTGGGGTACTTATTGAGTTCATATAAATGTGTAATATGTATAATGGTTTGTTCACTGCTGGCACCTGGTAGGTGCCTAATTCATGTTTCACGAATGTTACCAGTGTCCTAACCCTGATTTTTATTTTGGGGACCGAATATATTTCCCTTATTAGAGTACATTCTTACCATTTACTAGTAAAGAACAAATTGTTGCTCAAGCATGGTCAGCAGATGAGTGTATGTGAAAGCCCATCTGAAAGGACCTTTTATGGCTGAGAGAGTGACAGGGGCTTTGGTTTTAGTTATCTTAGCATCCAATGCCATTTTCTCTACCTTTAATGTGCCACATAGAGTGTTTCATGTTAATGATATAAATAGGAAGGATAACATGATTTTCTTTAGAGTGGAATTCAGCATAAGTCTTTTTCTGTTGGATCTCATCAAGGAGTAAGAAGAAGTCAGATAATGGTCTCTGAAAGGACCTTGTTATGAAAAAACTTGGCCAATTATTTGGTTCTGTTTCACAGACTACAAGATGAGGTTAGCAAGTCCTGAATGTGTTTATAGTACCTTCTGCATCTGTACTTACAGTCTCCAAACTATGAAAAATACTGGACCTTCCTGGTCAGTACTTTTCAATCTAAAGCAGTAAAGGGCCATGCAAGAAAATTATCTTTTATGTTTTTTATCATGTGAAATAAAAATTCTCCTTTATAAGGTGGTGAAAGAAGCTGGCTGGGAAGGAGTCTCTGCACTCTGTTTTTGTGTTGTAAAACTCTTTAACCAGGCCCCTGTTTCTTTCTCACTGCTTTTTATCTGTTGCTATACTATTTCACATAAACCACAGTTATGATATATGGCATCGAAAGCATATATGCATTTATAATTCTCTGTGCAAACTGACTTGTTAGACTAAATGATTCATTATGTGACTCTCTTAATCTAGGCTGCCAAACTGTGATTGTGGGTGATAAGATATGATATATACATCGACTAGACTAACGTTTGTTATAGTTTCTCAACATATATAATAGAGCATTGATTTCCATTATGAAAGGATGCATTTTATATTACTATTGATCTACAGTTATGTATATATCAGCCTGCGGTAAGAAATAATCCTTGTTTATGACCAACACAAATTTTAAAATTAATATCTGTAGTTTTCAAAATGGTTTCTATACCACAATTATTTTTAAAGCCAGATAAAGAAACCAGGAATGGTTACTATTGTCATTGTTTTGTTCTGTTAAAACTAAAATTGTCCTGTGTGTGATTGGGGGTGCTGATTAATGCTCACTGATTATCACTGATTTATTCTCTAGCCTTGGAAAAAGTACCAAGTGTTTATATGGCCTCTGAGAGATGAGCAATTAAGTCTTTAAATACAGATTCTTTCTAACAGGTTTTAATCATGGCATCAGGCTCACCCTTGTTCTTCATCTAGGCACATCCTGCACCCCTCAAGCCCCAGGAGTTACTGTTGGGCTCTCCCCTAAGTGAAATATTCCTATCTCTTTTGCAGTCTCCCCTGGACCAAAGCATTTCACTGGTCAATTTTATAAATGATACCAGAAACACAGATTTGGAAAGAATGGTCTACTTTTGTTCCTTAATTGTTAATGACTCTCATGTTAGAGAATTCTAAGCTAAGCAGAGTGGGAAGGCTCTGACAGGTCATAAATTTATAAAAGCCTGTTGAAAAGAGCCGTGATTGATGTGGCAGCAGCCCTACTTGTGCCCCTGACCAAACCATGGCAGTGGATAGCTGTCTCTTTACTTTAATCTCCTCTGTAAAATGGAACATCTGCCCCATAGCCTATGCTAAAAGACGGTGTGAAGACTTCTGAATTCCTACTTACAAAATAAAGCAACTTAAAAGAAAAAAGAAAAAAAATTCCTATCATTGATACCGGACACTAAACAGGTCCGAGACTGCCTGGCACTACTTCAGCCAAATTAAGCAGAGATGGGGTTGAATCATATATGAGCATTCATTCCAATAATGCCTGCAGTATGGGAGAGCAGTAGGTCATCCTGGAAATTCTGCTTGCCTTTTTCTGCCAACTGACTGATTATATATGAGTGAGGAAGAAGATAACTATGTGCAGTTGTGAGCTGTAAGTATAACAGGGAAAGGGGAGGGGAGGATCTGCAGTATGGCCTTCAGGAGCTTAAAGTCTGATAACAGAGTGGCTAAACTTCTATGATATTACAAACAGCTCAGCCCATTCCTGGGACCAGAGAATGGTCAGCATTCCTAGGCAAACTCTCGGAAGCGGTCAGAGTTCAGGCACAGCAACCAAATCAAAGTGTGTCCTGTCCTTGATCTGCTTTTAAAATGTATTTTCTTTCCTGAGTAATGGACCCATCTGGGCTCTGAGGCATCTTATCTTTTTAAAACCCTGTTGGGGTGTGGGAACCTGGCCTGTAGTTGATAGAGGCTGTGATTCAGGACATGACCCCGGAACTGGCTGTGCAGGTGCAGACCACGTTACCATTATATACGCATAATACTGCAAAAGCTTAGGACGCACGCACCACGCACTCTCTTGTGCACTGTCCCTGTCTTGTGCACTGCCCTGGGCCAAGTATCCTGTACTCGAGTCTATAAAAGCCACTAGCTGTATTGAATAAAGCTGCTGTGGTTTGTTGATCCCCCCTCTCACCCCCCGGCTCTGCATGCTTTCTTTTCCTTGGGTATCTCACCACAGAAACCTCCCTTGAAACTCCCAGTCTGTGACAAGCCCTGTTTCTCTTATTGCAGCACATCCTCTAGTTTCCAAGGGTTTTTAAGAAAACCTCATATTTATAGTTAGTAAGGTGAATAATCATCAAACAACTGTAGTTCTGTTCTTATTACGTGCCCTTCCCCCATCATCATCATTGTTGATTTTTCTTATATCAAGATTTAAGTGTTCAAAGATGTTGATATAAAAAGTTTACTCTTATTAGGTGGAGGACTGTCAAAGATCGAGGTTGCAGAGGAGGTTTTGCAGTGAGATACCCAGGGTAAAGAAAGCTCGCGACATCAGGAGGGAACAGACAGCAGCACTAGCTGCCACAACAGCAGCTTTCTTACTTCTAACAGCTTTTATAGACTTGTGCAACAGGATGATCTACACGGGGTAGTGCATGGCGCATGCGTCCTAGGCTTTTGCTGTGTCATGCTTATGTAAGAAAACAGGGTCTGCACCTACGCAGCCAGTCCTGGGTCATGTCCAAACCACAGCCTCTGTCAATAATAGGCCCAGGCCCAAACAAGGACCAAGTCATTTTATGATTCATGTAATCTGGGGTAACTGATAAAAAATTTTGTTTGTTGCCTTCTGGAAAACACTTTAATATTTAAATAATTACTTAATAAGTAGTTTTATCTTATTTCAAAACCCTAATGAGAGTACCTTTTTTCCCCCAGGTGCAACTAATTGTCCCTGTTAGTGGCTACTTTCAGATACAATTGCCCCATTGTTCTGTCAAATTCACGGTGAAAAATTGAGTCAGCTTTTTATTGTTTGGAGTAGAGTATGTAAAAACCTCTTTATTTTATTCTGCTTATGTTCAAAATAAAATTTATTATATTTATTATTTTGTAGACATTTAAAACTTTGGTCAAATTACCAATCTTTTGTAAATCAGTTGCAGTTAGGAAATTCTGGTATACTCATTTAAATTGCATTTTTCTGATTGGAAGCCATTCCAAGCATATGGAATTAATTGTAGACTATTTAAAGGCCAGTCTTTTATTTGATTTTTAATTAGAGGGTATATAACTTAGCTGACATCAAACTTTGTTTTTTCTGTGAGTCATTATAAATTTTCCTGTGAAAGTAGACAAAAGAGAAAAAATCTCCTTTAAATCCTTTGTACCACTTTATTTATTTATCTTTTTGGTACGTGCCCCTAGTGGGAACCGAACCCGGGAGTCTCTGGTCTGCAGGCCAATGCTCCAACTGCTGAGCCAAACCCGGCAGGGCCACTTTATACATTTTCCGATTTGGTGTGTTTATGTAGAACCATGGGCAAGACTCCACGTAAGGACAGCCATGGCTCTTGCACTCCTTGCCCAATCTGTCCTGAAATAAATCTGTAAGAAAGCCTGGTTTTATGCTTTAAGTGTTGGCTTAGCTGCTCAGACGTCACAAATTCTAGATGCTGTACCTCCTTCAATAGCTTATTTGCTGTTAGACCCCTTGCAAGTCAATTAATGGGTTTTGTCTTTTTGTGAAGTCTGTATAGTAATTTTAGGAAATCTTAGCTAGTTTTTTCACACCAGGACCCAAATCACAGTTAGTTGTCAGGGTTATTAGTAACCAGAGTCTTGCCTTGGCTTTCTTGCCTCAGTAGAAATTATGTAATTATGTACATAGTCACCAGACAGGCTGGTCTCTGATAACCCATCCCAGGTACTTTAATTTGATTTACCCTAATTCAACTTGTTTTCAAGTTTAATTCAACCTAACTAAACATGCTTTTGTCCAGAAACACAGTTGATTTATTCATTATAAGAAATGTACCTGCTGAATGGACTAAAATTTGCTGGTGGCCTGTGAGTGCATTTTCCCAGTAGGGAAATCTATTGTGAAACAAAATACAGATGCAAAAATACATTCATTTGCATAAAATCAGAACAAAGGAATTGGGTGGCATTATGACATCTGTGAGGTCTGGCCAGAACCAAGAGAAGCAAGTTGCTGAAGGGGCTTCTGCCAAACCAGTTAGAAACCTTAGAATTATATTGGGAAATTTTTAAATAATCTCAAGATTCCAGTGATACATGACACTTCAAGTCTTGGGGGAAACTAGGGTTAGTAGGTCAGGCAAAGGTTATAACAATTAAGATTTATTATAGAAGGTTCTGAATTTTACCTAAACTTACTCCCCTCCCTTATGAAATTTTTCAAACGTACAGAAAAGTAAAAGCATTACAGTAAGCATCCATATACCCACCATCCAGTTTCTACTTTTGACATTTTATTAGTCTATTTATTTAGGCTCTCCATCCACTATTCATCAATCTCAATTTCTTATTTTTATGCATTTCCAAGTAAATCTTAGACATTAGTACACTTTAAAAAATATGTTTACTTTGAAATTTTTGAAATGTTCACAAAAGCAAATATAACAGTTTAATGAAGTTCTATGTACCCATTACCAAAATCTACCAATTATCAACATTTTGCTAGTGTTGTTTAATATCTTTCCCTCACCCACCCTTCGTTCTTGAGTAGTTTCAAACAGATGACATATTTCACTCATAAATACTTATATCCCTAACATATAAGGATTTAACACATTACTGTTTAACAAAATTATTTTCTTTATCTTATACCTAGCCTTTATCAGTTTCCCTTGATTATCTCCTAAAACTCTTTTTAGCCCTGGCAGGTTTGGCTCAGAGGTTAGAGTGTCAGCCTGCGGTCCAGAGAGACCCAGGTTTGGTTTCCGCTAACGGTATGTACCCCTGTTGTAGTTTGTTCCCGGCCCTGGTTGGGTCATACAAGTGGCAGCCACTTGATGTGTCCTTTTCACGTTGATGTTTCTCTCTCTCTCTCTTTCTCCCGCTCTATCTGAATAAAAAATGGAAAAATGTCCTCAGGTGAGGATTAAAAAACCAAACTCTTTTTAGATTTACTTTGTTTGAAGCAGGGTCCAAATAATATTATCTGTAAACTGGTGGTTCGATCTAGATGCATGATGATATTCCTAACCAGTTATTTTCGCAAGATGACATCACAAGTGGTGCTTGTACTTTTTATTACACTTCCTCAGGCAGCACTTGATGTCTGGTCATCCCATCATTAGTACTGCTAAGACTAATCCATAGATTTGATCATTGGCAGACTGATGCTTCTAATATAATGTTTACTGTTATTCAATCACAAAATTATAATTTTCTAGATGCATTAATTTGGACTTTCAAAGTGATGACTTTTTTAATTCATTCATTTCTTCTGCATTTATTAGTTGGAAGAACTTTCTCCATCAACTACTTGGTAATTCTGAAATGCATTTTTTTTTTAAACCACAAAAACAGGATAAATGTGTGAGTCTATCTCTTTACTTATCAATTTTCAAAATAACAAATTATTGCCCTACCAGCCTCCAAAGGTTATTTTGTTTATATTTTTAATTGTGGTAAAACACATATAACATAAAATTTACTATCTTAACCATTTTTAACTGTACAGTTCAGTAGTGTTAAGTATATTTACATTGTTATGCAACCAGCCTCCAGAACTTTTTCATTTTACAAAACTGAAACTCTATCCATGCCATTAAACTCTCTCCATTTCTTCTCCCTCCAACCCCTGGCAATCACCATTCTCCTTTCTCTTTGTATGAATTTGACTACCCTATGTGAGTGGAATCATACAATGTCTTTTTGTGGCCAGCTTATTTCACTTTGCATAATGTCCTTAAGATTTATACATGTTGTAGCTTGTAGAAAAATTTCTTTCCTTCGTAAGGCTAAATCCAAAGTTTTTAATTTTATTGTTATTTACATGTAAGAGGAGCCTAGACACCTATGCCATGATTTGAAATCATGGCTGTACATTAGAATACTCTGTAAGTCTTAAAAAATTGTTATGGCTAAGCCACACTCCATACCTATTTTATTAGACTCTATGGGGTGGCACCAGGCACCTAGGTTTTACAGAACTTCCCAGAGGGTTCCACTCTGCAGCCAAAGATGAGAATGCTCGTCTAACAATGAAATAATAACCAAATAAAAATTAAAAATATATCTACCTGGACTCTAAAATTTTCCATAGTCTGGAATAAATTAGGTTCCTGGCTTTTCTGGTACTAAGTTAATTATGGGCCTTTAAAATTGTGGGGATTTCATAACTAACTCAATCTTACAAGTTTCTAATGTTTCTTCTGTTTCTATTTTATAGATCTGAACAAGCACCGGCCTCAGGCTTATTAGGGGCACGTTTGGATCAGCATGTTGCTGTTTTGAAAGAATATGATAATTCTATTAAAGAAGAGGTAGCTAAACTGTCTGAAGTTTTCCCAGTCAAAAATGTAGACCAGAGGAAAAAGGTTAGTAATTTTATTGTTATTATTATTATTATTTTCTTTATTGATGTTAGGGAGAGGAAGGGAGAAGGAGAGAGAGATAGAAACATTGATGAGAGAAAACATCAATTGGCTGCCTCCTGCATGCCCCCCACTGGGGATTGGGCCCACAACCTGGGCATGTGCCCTGACCAGGAATTGAACTGGCAGCCTCTTGGTGCATGGGTCGACACTTAACCACTGAGCCACACCGTCTGGGGTTAGTCATTTTTTTAAAGTTTCAAGATGTACAAGGTGATGATTTGAGGACTATTATTTTTTTATTTTTATTTTTTTGTGGTATGTGCCCCTAGCAGGAACTGAACCCAGGACTCTCTGGTCCGAAGGCTGACGCTCAACCGCTGAGCCATACTGGCCAGGGCTATTATGTTCTTAACATATTTGAAAAAACTAATAACTGAGGTGTTGTGATTTGTTTTAACTTTCTGATCACAGGCCTTTTGCATATTGTTTTGTATAGGAATCTCACCTCCTTACATAAAGTTAATGAAGGTCTTAGAGGTAGCCTAATTAAACACATCTATCACAACATTTTCCAAGGAGCTTAGAAGCATCTTGTAGCATTCTGGTGTTCTTGTTCCACTCTATACTCTAAAAACACTGTATGGTTGGTCATTCATGTCAATTCAGCAAATATGTATTGATCAATTTCTCTACATAGCACCAGCCCAGATCCATTGGAAGGAAATAAATAAATAAAATGTGGCCCTTTTCTGAGGAACAACGTAGTGGGATGCATGTAATAAGAAAATGACAAAGAATATGAGCCTTCAGAAAAGGGAGCCAAGCCATCTGGAGAAGTAATGAAGGCAGACTTTACAATGGAAGAAAAAAGAGGGGTCGTGAGGTGACCTTAAAAGACCAACAGGATTTTGAGAGGCTATGAGTACAGGGTGGGGGCAAAAGGGAAGAGCTGTTATGAGCCAAAGAACAGACCAGGAAAGCCAACATGTATTCAGAAAATGGAGCCAGAGTTATCCTCTGGGGCTGACTTATGGGCTCCAGGCTGGGGATAGTGAGAAAGTCCAAGGTAGTCCCTGGCCCAGTTGTGCAGGCTAGAGAGCTTATTGGTTTAGTTTATTAGATTTTGGAAAGCCATAGGAACTTTTTAAGCAGGACTGTATTAAGACTCTGCAGTGCTTTAGGGTATTTTACCTGCTTGCATTAGGACTGAGAGCATGGAAGAGGGAGCCCTTCAAAAGTTCAGACAGGACAAGAAGGGACCGGACTTAAAAGCTGGTGTAGAGGGAGTGTGTGAAAATGCTGAACAGACAGTGGAAACTGGTGGAGAAAATTCACAAGGGAACAGAAGCCCATATTTACAGCATCCCCGCTGTAGTTTTTGTCATTCCCTAGAAAAGCCATAGTCAAAGATGAGGTCTTCCTTCTCCTAAGTTTATGTCATGAAATTGTCTTATTTCAAAGCATGGTTTTTCATCCATATACTTAATATAGGGTTTTCTGCCTTTGATCCTTTTTAACTTTTTTTTTTTATCATGCACATAGTTCAGTGATTCTACATGTGCCCCTCTTGGAGCCATGCCACCTCTGTCTTGAAGTCATACACCTGTATTGCTGTGTGTCCAGAGCCTCTGCCATCTCCCCTCAAGTCTTTCAGAGCACCTGCCCTTTTCTTGTCTCTTAAATTAAAAGACAGTAGAAGGGCCCTGGCCAGGTGGCTCCATTGGTTGGAGCATTATCCCATGCACCAGATGGTTGGAGGTTCGATTCTCAGTCAGGGCACGTACCTAGGTTGTGGATTTGATCCCTAGTCAGAGAGCATACAGGAAGCGGCCAGTCAGTGTTCCTCCCTCTCCCCCCCTTCCTCTTTAAAAATCAATAGAAGGCATGTCCTCTGGAGAGGATTAAAAAGGAGAGAATAGAGGACTATAAAAAAGTATATCAAACATATATACTCAGAGTGCCACAATGTACCCACCAGTCTAAATTCACATGTGTTGTTGTCATCATACTAAATTGTTTCAGACCTCCTTATCCTCATCTTCCTTCTCTCCCCCATTTTCTTACTTCCTTTACACCTTCTCTCTCTTCTGCTCTCTCTGTCCTCTCTCCCCTTCTTGTCTCCTCCTTTTCTTTCTCCTCTAGCCTCCTTCCTTTCCTTTCTTTCTTCTGTAATAAATTGTTATAGCTATAGGGACAGCCCCTGTGTGCCTCTCAAGGATCTCATACTCCTTTACAAAAATAATCTTGTATATATCCTTTCTGCACACATTTTTATTTTATTGCATTATGTGTGACTCAGTAAGTAACATATAGTTTTGTTTTGGTTGAGGTATGATACCATTTGTGTGATGTTCTTTAAGAACGAACAATATTCTTTAGGAATAACAGAACCTGTGCCCCCCCGCCCCCCGAATATTTTAAATTAATTAATTAATTAATTTTTGTTACAGATGTTTCTCCTTTTCCCCCCATTGATACCCTCCTCCCTATTCCCTTCCCCCCTCACAGTATTCTTGTCTATGTCCATTGGTTTATATGCATATAAGTTAGAACCTGTGTTTTCTACATTTCATAACTGTTGATAAATGTAGATCATAAGAAGGATTTTGTTTTCAAATTTCATTGCCTATTTTATTTAGTACCATTCTGTAATAACATTGTTTATAGCAAGTACATCACATCAGCTGTGTCAAGGGTGAAATAAGTATTGGTTGTATGCCTTTTGTTATATAACCTTTTTTTAAAGGGTGTTGTTTATATTAGAAAACATATTCCAAGTTCTAGACAAGCAATCCACTTAACAATTTTCAAATAACTTCATTATTAATGAGATGGGGCTGCCCAACTAATAACTTAGGAATCAAATGATATTCTGCTTTGTTCCTTTAAATCATCATGATCTTATCTTAGTGGAAATCATAAAAATTACTAATACATTAATGACATCTCTCCTTAAAAATGGAAGCAAGCAGTTTCAAAAATGGTTAGGTTCTCACTGAAGAAAGGCACAGCACCAATGAACAATGTCACCAAAATTATATAGGCAGGGTAAGTCTTGAGAGCTTTAGGACAAAAATGCTTCTGTGGGTTCTAGGACTGTTTTAGTTTATGCAGCATCCTTTTACGATTAGCAAAATCAAGTATCTTTGAGTTGTTTCCCTGTGTTGAAACAATACATACATTTAGTAAGTAATATTGGTTAAATATTTCTCTCTAGATAAAATTCTTAAAAAAGTAAAAGATTCTTAATTTAAGAAAGGCCTACTAGCAATTACTTGGTTAAGTAAGAGTCCAATGAAACTCAGAAATATTTATTTTGATCTCTTGGGTAAATGGCTAACTAAACAGCCACATGTAAATGATGTTTACCTGTGGGTCCCCCTGCTGTCAGCTGGAATCAGTCCATCTCTTGAGTAAATACATCATTAAAGCTCTGAAACTCAGATTATGTCCCCTGGAGACTAGATAAGGTCCACAGCACCTGCATAACTATTAGGCAATTACATTATTGAGCTGCATACTTTAAATCAGAAAAATTTATAATTACTTTATGTGAAAAAAAATGAGTTTAGGTGCTTCATTAAAATACAAAGTGCCTTAATAGTCTTTTTCTTTTGAGTGATGCTTATTTCCTCCTGGGAAAAGCTTGTTTCCACCTGGGAGAACACCAGACAAAGCAAAGTGGTCTGCTGGTATCACAAGGTTGGTCCTATCCCCTACCACACACACATCAGGGAGGCATGTGACTGGTCACAGAAATCCCTTACTTCTCCCTAAATGATGGGTTGGTTTCTTGTTCTCTCTTGAATACTCATCTGCTGGCTCTTAGAATACTTTCCTTTTCTTTTAATTGCTACACAGATAAAATCCCCTTTCTCTCTTATAACTTAGATGTAATTTAAATGATGCATTTCTCGACAAACACTGAAAATTTAACTTCAGGTGTGCAAGAGGAAGGTTCTTGAGGAAGGGTCAGTAAAACCTCTGTAATATGGGAAAATATCATCAGCTGTTTACATCTATAATTTTTAATTCTCTTGCCTTTCTGTATCTGCATTAATAGCCCTGATTTATATATATAGAAGGGAATTTAGTTTTATTAAATGCTTTCACATTCACTTTCTCTTTATATTGTCAATGTAAGAAATGTTCAAACCTATAGAGAATTTTTATGAGTTTTTTTGAGCCAAACTTGCCAGGAAGCAAAACCTCAACGGATTGAGAAAATGATCTGGAAAGTGTCAGTTTTAGCACATATTTTATATATCAGAATTAAATTAGAACATTTAATTGGGAATATATAAGGTGGTACATGAAATCCATTGGTGATAGATTAGGGAAGCAGGAGAAAGCAAAGCAGGGAAATCTCCGGAATTGGATAAAAAGTAAAACGAATCGACATACTACTTTTAGATTTGTGAGTATAGGGTAAACAGTTAATGATTAACATGATAGCAGTAACAATGAGGGGATTTGTGTTCTCTGCTCTGGTGAGGTGGTTGTGCTCTGAGAGTGGGGAGGAAATTACTTTGAAATTCTAAAAATATGTTACCATAGATGCAAAAGACAATAAACAAGTTCAGTTAAGATAAAGATTGATCTTTGTCAGGGAAGATACTGGCCTAGGACATGACTACCCATCATGAACTTCTTTCAGTTAGAAAGTTTTAATTTCAGGCCATCAATATGGACACTATTGTCTGTGTCCATTGGTTATGCATATATGCATAGAAGTTATTTGGTTTATCTTATCCTGCCTTTCCTCCTCCCTTCCCTTTGATGTTCATCAGTCTAACAACCAATTTGCACTTCTTAATTCCTTCATCTTTTTCACCCATCTCCCCAGCCTCCTTTCATCTGGCAAGCAACAAAAAGTTCTCTATATCTATGAGTCTGTTTCTGTTCCACTTGCTCATTTTGTTTGTAGATGCAATTGTTGATAGATATGTATTTCTTGTCATTTTATTGTTCACATTTTTGTTCTTCTCCTTCAAAAAGACCCTTCAACATTTCATATAATACTAGTTTGGTGGTTATGAACTCCCTTAGCTTTTTCTTGTCCGGGAAACTCTATATGTCCATCAATTCTAAATGATAGCTTTGTAGGATAGAGTGATCTTGGTTGTAGGTTGTTGCTTTTCATCAACTTGAATGTCTTGCCACTCCTTTCTGGCCTGCAAAGTTTTGAGAAATCAGCTGAAAATCTTATGGGAGCTCCTTTGTAGGTAATAAACTGCTTTTCTCTTGCTGCTTTTAAGATTCTCTCTTTGGGAAGAAGATGGTGGTGGACAGGACCAGAGGGAGGGTGAGTGCGTGAGAGAGTGAGCTAGTGTGTAAGGAGGAGTGAGTGGACTTGAAGGTGGATGACCAAACTCATGCAGTGCAGAGACACAGAGCAGAAGTTTCCTGTGCTACAGATGGGGAGCAGCTGGCTACTGCGGTAAGCAGCTCTTCAGGGCACTTCTCCCTGCACTGCGGGGAGGTCCCACCACTTTGGAAGATCCTGGGTCTTCCCTTTGAGGACGCAGTGGGAGCAGCTTGGGCCCAGCAACCTGAGCCCACCAGTGCACCTGGCACCATCGGAGCAGTGGACACCCTGTGTCAACACAGACCAGTGCATAATAGTGGAGCTGTCAAGATGCTAGTTGTGGAAACCGCAAATGGCTGGGAGCCCAGCACCATCCCCAGCAGTAGCAGCCAATCAGAGTCGAGATATACCCCCAGCAACAGAGGCTGGGGAGCAGACATCCATCCCCAGGCAACAGAAGCACAGACCAACAGCTGAGATCCATCCCCCAAAACCACAGCAAAGGCTGAGCAGGAGCTGAACCCCACTGGGCAGCAGCACTCCCCAGCCACCAGCCGCAGGACCTGGGGCTCCATAGGGACCTATGCAACACAGCTGCCCACAAAAGTGGTGGGAAGCTGGGGATCCATAGGGGCCTGTGTGACCCAGCGGCCCACAAGAGAGGTGGAAAGCCAGGGATCCATAGGGGCCTGTGTGACTCAGCAGCCCACAAGAGTGGCGCAGAGCCGGGGCTTTGGATGGACCTGTGTGACTGAGCAGACCACAAGAGTGGTGCGGAGCCGGGGCTCGAGAGGGGTCAGTGTGATCCAGCTCCCCACGAGATCAGCAGGAAGTGCAGGCTCCAATGGGGCCTATTGATCCTAGCTGCCCACAAGATTGGCAGGGAACCAGGGCTCCAGTAGGGCCTGTGCAACACAGCTGCCCACAGGTTTGGCTGGGAGCTGGGGCTCAAGACGGGCTTGTGTGACCCAGCCACCCAAGGTGTGGGCAGGGAGTGTGGCTCCAGCAGCCTCTGAGCTATACAGCTATAGGTGGCAGCACTGACCAGCTGGAACCACAGCTACAGAGGGGCCCACATAATTCAGCAGTAGCACCTGCCAGGACACACCAGTACCAGCCCCCAGTAGTGAATCCTCCAGGATTCACAGCAGGCAAGAGGCAACATGCAACAGAACAGTCTGGGAGACACAGTAGCCTTATTTGATATACTGTGAGCTGCCTACACATCCAAACATCCCTCATCAGGTCTAGAGCTACCAGACAGCTAAAATGGGGAGACAGCCCTGGCCGGTTTGGCTCAGCGGTTAAAGCGTCGGCCTGCAGTCCGGAGAGACCCGGGTTCGGTTCCCGCTAAGGGCATGTACCTCGGTTGCAGTTTGTCCCCGGCCCTGGTTGGTCGTGCGGGTGGCAGCCACTCGATGTGTCCCTTTCACATCAATGTTTCTCTCTCTCTCTCTCCCTCCTGCTCTATCTGAACAAAGAATGAAAAAGTGTCCTCGGGTGAGGATAAAAAAAAAGGGGGGGGGGGAGACAAAAAAACAACACCTAAGGAAACAAAAAGAAGAATCAATAGAAAAGGAACTGCAGGAAATGGAAGAAAACAACTTGTCAGATAAAGAATTCAAAGCAATCATTTTAAGGGTACTCAAACAATTTGGTCAGAACTACAAGTAACTTAATAAGAATTATCAACAGCTCACTGGGGACTACTTCAGCTTAAAAAAAGAGGTAGAAGCTATGCATAAAAATCAAGAGGAAATAAAGAATGACATAGCTCTCTGAAAAACACCTTAGAAGGGTTCAGTAGTAGATTAGAAGAACCTGAAAATCA
This sequence comes from Molossus molossus, assembly GCF_014108415.1. Classification (NCBI taxonomy): domain Eukaryota; kingdom Metazoa; phylum Chordata; class Mammalia; order Chiroptera; family Molossidae; genus Molossus; species Molossus molossus. Next base: position 45,868,993 of record NW_023425399.1, read on the forward strand.
AATCAGTGACTTAGAAGACAAGGTAGAGAAAAATACCCAAGTAGAGCAAAAAGTTTAAAAAGCAGGAGGAGAGTTTAAGGGAGCTGTGGGACAATACAAAACATAACAACATTTGCATTGTAGGGGTACTGGAAGGAAAAGAATCAGAGAAAGGAATAGAGAACATATTTGAAGAAATAGTGACACAAAACATCTCTAAACTGGTGAAGGAAAAAGTCACACAAGTCCAGGAAACACAGAGTCCCAAGCAAGACGAACCCAAGAAGACCCACAGTTAGACATATCATAATAAAAATGGCAAACATTAAACACAAAGAATCTTAAAGGAAGCAAGAGAGAGACAGAAAGTTACCTACAAGGGAGCTCCCATTAGACTGTCAGCTGATTTCTCAATAGAAATGCTGCAGGCCAGAAGGAGGTGGGATGGAGAGTACAAAGTAATGCAAGGCAAGGGTCTGAATCCAAGACTACTCTATCCAGCAAGGCTATAGTTCACAATTGAAGGGGAAATAAAGAGCTTCACTGGTTAAAAACAAAAAACTAAAGGAATTTACCACCACCAAGCCAGCACTGCAAGAAATGCTGAAGGGACTGTTGTAAGAAGAAATGGGGGGGGGGGGGAGGGGGAGGAACACAGGCATAAAATTAAAATGGCAGATAATAACTATCAATAATTACCTTAAATGTAAATGGCTTAAATGCTCCAATCAAAAGACATAGAGTAGCTGATTGGATAAGAACACATGACCCATATATATATACTGACTACAAGAGACCCACCTCACAATAAAACACTCACACAGGATGAAAGAGAAGGGATGGAAAAAATTTTTCCAAGCAAATTAAAATTGAATAAAACCTGGTGTAGCAATGCTCATATCCGAAAAGATAGACTTCAAAGAAAGGGCCATAATAAGAGACAGAGAAGGTCACTACATAATATTAAAAGGATCAATCCAACAAGAGGATATAACCCTGGTAAACATATACAGACCAAATATGGAAGCACCAAAATATCTTAAAAACTTCTGGAAGACTTTAAGGGAGAGATCAATAGCAATACGATCATAGTGGGTGACTTTAACATGCCACTGACACCACTGGATAGATCCTCTAGACAAAAAATTAACAAGGACATAGACTCCTTACAAGACAAACTAGATCAGTTAGACTTCATTGATATTTACAGAACATTTCACCCCAAAGCTGCAGAGTATACATTCTTCTCAAGTGCACACGGGAGACATTCTCAAAAATAGACCACACGTTAGGACACAAAGCAAGTCTCTGAAAATTCAAGAAAATTGAAATCATATCAAGCATATTCTTGGATCACAGTGGCATGAAACTAGAACTCAATTACAATAAAAACACAGAAAACAATTCAAACACTTGGAGGCTAAATAGCATGTTATTAAACAATGAATGGGTTACTAATGAGATGAAAGAAGAAATTAAAAACTTCCTGGAAACCAATGAAAATGAACACACAACACAAAATCTATGGGACACAGCCAAAGCAGTCCTGAGAGGGAAATTGATAGCACTACAGGCCTACCTCAAGAAACAAGAAAAATTCCTAATTGACTTCCTAACCCTACAACTTAAAGAACTGGAAAGTAAACAAAAAGAAAAACCTAGAGCTAGTAGGAGGAAAGAAATAGCAAAGATCAAAGCAGAAATAAAATAGAGACCAAAAAAAAAACAAAACAATTCAAAAGATCAATGAAACAAAAAGCTGGTTCTTTGAAAAGATAAACAAGATCAATGGATCTTTAGCCAGACTCACCAAGAAACAAAAAGAGAGAAACCAAATAAACAAAGTCAGAAATGAAAGAGGAGAAGTAACAACGGTCACCACAGAAATACAAACGATCATCGAAACATACTATGAACAATTATACACAAACAAATTGAACAATCTAGGAGAAATGGACACATTTCTAGAAATGCACAGCCTCCCAAAACTGAACCAGGAAGAGATAGAAAACTTGAACAGACCAATAACAACAAAGGAAATTGAAGAGGTAATTAAGAAACTTGCAGCAAACAAAAGCCTGGGCCTGTATGACTTCACCGGGGAGTTTTACTGAACATTCAAAGAAGATCTAATACCCATTATCCTCAAACTATTTCAGAAAATCTAAAAAGATGGAATACCTCCAAACTCTTTTTATGAGGCCAGCATAATCCTAATTCCAAAACCGGATAAAGACACTACAGAGAGAGAAAACTACAGACAAATATCCCTGATGAATAGAGATGCCAAAATCCTTAACAAAATATTAGCAAATCGAATCCAGCAATACATTAAAAAAAATTATTCATCATTACCAAGTGGGATTCATCCCAGGGATGCAAGGATGGTACAATATTTGTAAATCAAGAAATGTGATAAACCACATAAACAAAATGAAAGATAAAAAAACATATGATCATATCAATAGATGCTGAAAAAGCATTTGACAAAATCCAGCATCCATTTCTGATAAAAATGCTCAGCAATGTGGGGATAGGGGGATCATATCTCAACATAACAAAAGCCATATATGAAAAACCTACAGCCAGCATTATACTCAATGGGCAAAAAATAAAAGCATTCCCCTTAAGAAGGGGATCCAGGCAGGGATGCCCACTTTTGCCACTCTTATTTAACATACTACAGGAAGTTTTAGCCACAGCAGTCAGACATGAAGAAAAAATAAAAGGGATCCAAATTGGGAACGAGGAAGTGAAACTGTCATTATTTGCAGATGACATGATATTGTACATAGAAAGCCCTAAAGGCTCCATCAAAAATCTACCAGAGTTAAGAAGTGAATTTGGCAATGTAGCAGGATACAAAATTAACATGAAGAAATCGACAGCATTCTTATACACCACTGTTAAACTCACAGAATGAGAAACTAAAAAACGAAAACAATCCCGTTTACTATCGCAGCAAAAAAATTAAGATACCTAGGAATAAACTTAACCAAAGAAATAAAGGACCGTCTCACAGAAAATTACAGGTCATTATAAAAAGAAATAAAGCAAGATATGAAAAAGTGGAAGCCCATGCCTTGTTTGTGAATTGGAAGAATTAACATCATTAAAATGTCCATACTACCCAAAGCAACCTATAGATTCAATGCAATCCCCATCAAAATATCAATGACATATTTCACAGAATTAGAACAACACTCCAAAAAGTTTATATGGAACAAAAAAAGACCCCAAATAGCCACAGCAATCTTGGGGGGGAAAAAAACAACTCAGTAGTACGGATCACATTACCAGATATCAGTTTATACTACAAATTGACTGTAATCAAACAGCCTGCTACTGGCACAAGAACAGGCAGATAGATCAGTGGAAGAGAACAGACAACCCAGAAATTAACCCAAGAGAGTATGCTCAATTAAAATTTTACACAGGTGGCAAGACCATACAGTGGAGTCAAGACAGTCTCTTCAGTAAATGGTGTTGGGAAAATTGGACAGCTACTTGCAAAAAAAAAAAAAAATGAAGATAGACCACCAACTTACGCCATATACAAGAATAAACTGAAAATGGATAAAAGACTTAAATGTAACTTGTGAATCCATAAAAATTCTAAAAGAAAATGTAGGCAACAAAATTTCAGGCATCATGCGCAGCAGAATTTTCACTGATACAACACCTAAGGCAAGTGAAACAAAGGAAAATAAGAACACATGGGACTACATCAAACTAATAAGCTTCTGCACAGCAAAAGAAACAGTCATCAAAATGGAAATGGAACCCATCATATGGGAGACCATAATTGCCAATGATTTATCAGATAAGGGATTAATTTCCAAAATATGTAGAGTACTCATAAAACGCAACAAAAGGAAGACAAAGAACCAAATTGAAAAATGGGAAGAGGACCTAAATAGACACCTCTCCAAACAGGACATACAAATGGCCAAGAGATATATGAAAAAATGTTCAACTGTCACTAATCATCAGAGAGATGGAAATTAAAAGAACTATGAAGTAGAGGGAATAGAAAAATGGCGGAGGAGTGAACGGAAGCTACACAGACCGTCTCCCAGAACCAAATTGGAATTACAACTATAACACAGACAAGTCGATGGGAAAAACCAACAGAAAAGCAGCTTGCGAGGACCATACAACGACGGACACCGACTTGATCCTGGTAGGCTTGCGAAGGCGCGAGACTGGGGCTGGGAGCCCACGGTCGGCAGCTCGGCAATGGCCTTAGCTGGGAGCAGCGCCCTCGGGTCACACTCCCAGGCTGCTCCACAGCACAGAGCCGGGACAGAGGCTAAAACAGCCACAGCCGCTCACCTTGGGTTCCTGCAGAGGGAGGGCAGACTGCACTGGAACTGTGGGGACACTCGGGATTTGGAGGGCGCTCAGAGCTTTGGCTGAGTGCAGCCACGCAGATCAGTGGCCGTATTGCTCCTTCCCAGGGGCTGGGGAGAGGCAGCAGCCCCTCCCTCGGAGATCCAACCCCACCCTGTGGGCCACTGAAGTGCTAATTGAGTCTCACTAACAACCAACATCTGTCCCACCCTCAGGAAATCCCCTTGTTCTCAGCACCTGAGGGAGCTTTTCAATCAACTGACAACCCAAAACTCATCAAGTAACCTAGACTGCTAGCCTCCAGGCAAAAAGCTAGAGGATAACAGTACCTTTCCTGGGCTGGCAACTTTAACTAGGAAAGTAAGACTTGACAGTGGTGTTCAACGTGGGTCCTCCCTCGCTCATATAAACATAGGAGAGGGACCACAAACAGCAGAACACCAACACCCACAGGGAAAACTTGACAGGCTCCAAAGCCCACAGTGATAGCCAAAATGGTGAAACACAGAAACAGAAGCCAAATGAAAGAGCAAGAGACCTCCAACGAAGATGAGATCAATGTGGAGCAATTAGGCATGTTAACAGAGCTAGAATTCAGAGCCATGATCTTGAGGAAGCTGAACAGCATGAGTAATGATATAGAGACACTGAAAATAAGCCAGTTGGAAATTAAAAACCATCAAGAAGAGATAAAAAATGACATATCAGAAATGAAAAACACATTGGAAGGTTTAAAAAGCAGAGTAGAGGAAGCTGAGGACTGGATCAGTGAATTAGAAGACAGGGTAGAAAAAAATCAACCAATCAGAAAAATAAAAGGAAAAAACTATTAAAAAACAGGAAGACAGCTTAAGAGAACTATTGGACAACTGGAAACGTAATAATATTTGCATCATAGGAGTCCCCGAAGAAGACGAAAATGAGCAAGGGATAGAGAATATATTCAAAAAAATAATGACAGAAAACTTCCCTAATTTGGTGAAGGAAGAAGGCATTCAAGTTGAAGAAGCACAGAGAGTCCCAAGTAAGAAGAACCCAAACAGGCCCACACCAAGACACATAGTAATTAAAATGCCACAAATTAAAGACAAATAGAATCCTAAAAGCAGCAAGAGCTAAGCAACAGGTTACCTACAAAGGGAACCCCATAAGGCTCTCAGCTGACTTCTCACAAGAAACACTACAGGCCAGAAGAGAATGGCATGAAGTAATCAAAGTCATGAAAAACAAGAATCTGAATCCAAGACTACTCTACCCAGCAAGGCTATCATTCAAAATAGAAAATCAAATAAAGAGCTTCCTAGACCAAAAAAAAAAAGGCTAAGGGAATACATTAGCACCAAACCAGCACTGCAAGAAATGTTCAAAGGACTGCTGTAATTAGCAGTAGAAATGGGAAGAAAAATAGAACCACACTAAACAAAAATGGCAATAATAAGTACATATCAATAATCACCTTAAAAGTAAATGCATTGAATGCTCCCATAAAAAGACAGAGTAGCTGTTTGGATAAGAAAGCATGACTCATCTAAATGTTGTTTACAAGAGACCCACCTCTCCACAAAAGACTCATAGTTTGAAAGTGAAGGGACGGAAAAAAGTTTTCCAACCAAATGGAAAGCAAAAAGAAGCTGGGGTAGCAATTCTCATATCTGATAAAATAGATTTCAAAATGAAGGCCATAACTAGAAACAAAGATGGCCACAATATAATATTGAAAGGATCTATCCAACAGGAAGATATAACCTTGATAAACATATATGCACCCAATACAGGAGCACCAAAATATATTAAAAATCTTCTGGGGGACTTCCAAGGAGAAATCAACAACAATACAATCATAGCAGGGGACTTCAACACCCCGTAGACAGCAATGGATAGATCCTCTAGGCAAAAAATTAGCAAGGAAACACAGACTCTAAATGAAGCACTAGACCAAATGGATTTAATAGATATCTAAAGAGAATTACATCCCAAAACTACAGAAAACACATTCTTCTCAAGTGTATATGGGACATTCTCAAAGATGGACCACATGATAGGACACAAGCTAAATCTCTACAAGTTCAAGAAGATTGAAGTCATATCAAGCATCTTCTCAGATCACAATGGCATGAAACTAGAAATCAATTGCAACAAGAACATGGAAAGACATTTCAACACATAGAGACTAAATAGCATGTTATTAAACAATGAATGGGTCACCGAGGAGGTCAAGGAAGAAATTAAAAACTTCCTGGAAACCAATGAAAATGAACACACAACAACACAAAATCTATGGGATGCAGCGAAAGCAGTACTGAGAGGGAAGTTCATAGCACTACAGGCCTACCTCAAAAAAACAAGAAAAATTTCTAATTAACTGTCTAACCTCACAACTTAAAGAATTAGGAAGAAAACCCCAGAGCAGGTAGAAGGAAGGAAATTGTAAAGATCAGAGCAGAAATAAATGACATAGAGACCAAAAAGCAATTCAAAGGATCAATGAAACAAAGAGCTGGTTTTTCGAAAAGATAAACAAGATTGATGGACCCTTAGCTAGACTCACCAAGAAACAAAGAGAGAGAACCCAAATACACAAAATCCGAAATGAAAGAGAAGTAACAACCAACACCACGGAAATACAAAAGATCATTAACAACTACTATGAACAACTATATGGTAACAATTTCGACAATCTAAGCGAAATGGACAAATTTCTAGAAACACACAGTCTTCCAAAACTATTCCCGCAAGAGATAGAAAACTTGAACAGACCAATAACAACAAAGGAAATTGAAGAGGTAATCAAGACTCTCCCAGCAAACAAAAGCCCAGGCCCAGATGGCTTCACGGGGAAGTTTTACCGAACATTCAAAAAAGAACTAACACCCATTCTCCTCAAGCTATTTCAAAAAATTCAAGAAGGAAGACTTCTAAACACGTTCTATGAGGCCAGCCTAATTCTAATTCCAAAACCAGAAAAAGACACTACGAAGAAAGAAAACTACAGGCCAATATCCCTGATGAACATAGACGCCAAAATCCTGAACAAAATACTAGCAAATCGGATCCAGAAATACATCAAAAAAATTATTCACCATGACCAAGTGGGATTCATTCCAGGGATGCAAGGCTGGTACAATATTCACAAATCAATAAACGTGATACACCACATAAACAAAAAGAAGAATAAAAACCACAAGATCATATCAATAGATGCTGAAAAAGCATTCGACAAAATCCAGCATCCATGTCTGATAAAAACACTCACCAATGTAGGAATAGAGGGATCATATCTCGACATAATAAAGGCCATATATGAAAGACCTACAGCCAGCATCATACTCAATGGACAGAAACTAAAAACATTTCCATTAAGAACAGGAACTAGACAGGGTTGTCCACTTTCGCCACTCTTATTTAACAGTGTACTGGAAGTCTTAGCCACAGCAATCAGACATGAAGAAAAAATAAAAGGGATCCAAATTGTAAAGGAGGAAGTGAAACTCATTATTTGCAGATGACATGATATTATACATAGAAAACCCTAAAGACTCCATCAAAAATCTACTAGATTTAATAAATGAATTTGGCAAAATAGCAGGATACAAAATTAACGTCAAGAAATCAACGGCATTCTTGTACACCAATGATGAACTCACAGAAAGAGAAACTGAAAAAACAATCCCATTTACCATTACGACAAAAAAATTACGATACCTAGGAATAAACTTAACCAAAGAAGTATAGGACCTATTTGCAGAAAACTACAGGTCATTGAAAAAAGAAATAGAGGAAGGTATAAAAATGTGGAAGCACATACCCTATTCATGGATTGGAAGAATTAACATAATTAAAATGTCCATACTACCCAAAGCAATCTATAGATTCAATGCAATCCCAATCAAAATACCAACGACATATTTCATAGAACTAGAACAAATACTTCAAAAGTTCATATGGAACCAAAAAAGACCTTGAATAGCCACAGCAATCTTGAAAAAGAAGAACAAAGTAGGTGGGATCACAATACCAGATATCAGGTTATACTATAAAGCGACTGTAACCAAAACAGCCTGGTACTGGCACAAAACAGGTATATAGACCAGTGGAACAGAACTGAAAACCCAGAAATGGACCCAAGGCAATATGCTCAATTAATATTTGACAAAGGTGGCAAGAGCATACAGTGGAGTAAAGACAGCCTCTTTAATAAATGGTGTTTAGAAAATTGGACAGCTACATGCAAAAAAATGAAACTAGATCATCAACTTACACCATACACAAAAATAAACTCGAAATGGATAAAAGACTTAAATGTGACCCGTGAATCCATAAACATTCTAGAAGAAAATGTAGGCAACAAAATTTCGGACATCATACGGAGCAGAATTTTTACTGATACATCACCTGAGGCAACAGAAACTAGGTAAAAATGAACACATTGGACTACATCAAACTAAAAAGCTTCTGCACAACAAAAGAAACAATCATCAAAATGGAAAGGCAACCCACTGTATGGGAGAACATCATTGCCAATTATGTATCAGATAAGGGGTTAATTTCCAATATATATAGAGTGCTCATACAACTCCACAAAAGGAAGATAAAGAACCCAATTAAAAAATGGGCAGAGGAGCTGAATAGACACCTCTCCAAACAGGACATACAAATGGCCAAAAGACATATGAAGAAATGTTCAACATCACTAATCATCAGAGAGATGCAAATTAAAACAATGAGGTATCACCTCACACCTGTCAGAATGGCCGCCATCAACAAATTATCAAACAAGAAGTGTTGGCGAGGGTGTGGAGAAAACGGGACTCTAGTACACTGCTGGTGGGAATGCAGACTGGTGCAGCCGCTATGGAAAACAATGTGGTGTTACCTCAAAAAATTAAAATTTGACCGAGTGATCCCACTGCTAGGAATATACCCTAAGAAGCCTGAAACACCAATCAGGAAGAATATATGTACCCCCATGTTCATAGCAGCACTATTTACAATAGCTAACATCTGGAAACAGCCCAAGTGTCCATCAGTAGACGAATGGATAAAAAAGCTGTGGTACATATACACAATGGAGTACTATGCAGCCGTAAGAAAGAAAGATCTCTTATCCTTTGCGACGACAAGGAGGGACCTGGAAGGTATTATCCTAAGTGAAAGAAGCCAATCAGAAAAAGACAAATACCACATGATCTCACTTATTTGTGGAATATAATGAACATAACAGTTTGAGGAATACAGTAGACCCAGAAACATGGAAGTAGGGTACAGACTGACATCCCTCAGAATAGGGGTGGGGGGTGTGGGGGTGTGGGAAGAGATAAACCACGGAACTTATATGCATATATGCATGAGCAGTGGACATGGACAACTAAGCCGGGGATTGGGGGAGGTGGGGGGTGCTAATGGGGTAAAAAAAAGGTAAAATATCTGTATCAAATAAATAAATAAAAAATTTATAAAATAAAATAAAATAAAAAAGAAAAAGAACTATGGGGTATCACTTCACACCTGTCACAATTACTGCCATCAGCAAATCATCAAACAAATGTTGGCGAGGGTATGGGGAAAAGGGACTTTAGTACACTGCTGGTGGGAATGTAGACTGGTGCAGCCACTGTGGAAAACACTATGGTGCCACTTCAAAAATTAAAATTTGAACTGCCACTTGACCCAGTGATCCCACTTCTAGGAATATACCCTGAGAAGCCTGAAACACCATTGAGAAAGAGTATATGTGCCCCTATGTTCATAGCATCACTATTTAAAATAGCTAAGATCTGGAAACAGCCCAAGTGTCCATCTGTAGATGAGTGGATAAAATAGCTGTGTACATGTACACAATGGAGTACAGTGATACCTTGGTTCTCGAACATAATTCGTTCCAGGAGGACGGTCGAGAACCGAATTGTTCGAGAACCGAAGCAATGAAACCAATAGGAAAGCGTGACTCTCTCTCTGCACTCACACTGATGACGCAAGCAAGGTGCGCTGGGCCGAATGAACGCCATTCGGCTCAACTCGGCTCATCTCGGAAGTTCGAGTTCCAAATATTTGTTCGGATTCCAAGACAAAAGTTTCTCGAATCTCCTGGTCGAATACCGATTTGGTCGAAAACCGAGGCGTTCGAGAACCGAGGTATCACTGTACTATGCAGCTGTAAGACAGAAAGATCTCTTATCCTTTGAGATGATATGGAGGGACTTGGTGAGTATTATACTAAGCAAAACAAGCCGAGCAGAGAAAGACAAATATCACATGATCTCACTTATTTGTGGAATATCCAAACAAAGTGATGAACAAAATTGACCCAGAGACATAGAGGCAAACTTCAGAAGAGCGGGTGGTAGAGGTTAAGAGATAAACACCAGAACTTATATGCATGTATGCATAACCAATGGACATAGAAAACAAAGCAGGGAATGGGGCAGGAGGATAGAGAGGATCATGTCAATGGGGGGCGGGGGGAGAGGAGAAACATCTGTAACAAAAACAAATTAATAAAAATAATTTTTAAAAATTTTCTTTGTCCTTAAACTTTGGCATTTTGATGATGATGTGCCTTTGTGTGCGCCTCTTGGGGTTCATCTTGTTTGGAACTCTGTGTTTTCTGGACTTGCATGTCTGTTTCCTTCACCACGTTAGGGAAGTTTTCTGTCATTAGTTTTTCAAATAGGCTTTTCAATTTCTTGCTATCTCTCTTTTAGTTCTGGCACCCCTGTGATGCGAATGTTGGCATCCTTGAAGTTGTCCCAGAGGCTCCTTACACTATCCTCTTTTTTTTTTTTTTTTTCTTTTTGCTGTTCTGATTGGGTGTTTTTTACTTCCTTATATTCCAGATCAATGGTTTGCTTCTTGGCTTTACCTACTCTACTATTGATTCTCTGTAAATTCTTTATTTCTGTTAGTGCATCTTTCATTTCTGATTACGCCTTTTTTATGTTGTTGATATTCTCACTAAGTTCCTTGGAGGTCTCCTTAAGGTTCTTGAAGTAATCACTAAGTCCCTTGAATGTCTCACCAAGTTCCTGGAGCAACCTTATAACTTGTTTTCTGAACTCTAATCTGATTGCTTATCTCCATTTTGTTTAATTCTTTTCCTGGAGTTTTGTTCTGTTCTTTCACTTGGGATGTTTCTCTCTCTCCTCATTTTGGCTGCTTCCCTGTGTTTGTTTCTATGTATTAGTTAGAATTGCTATGTCTCCTAAGCTTCGTGGGGTGGGCTATTGTAGGTGTCCTGTAGGATCCAGTGGTGCAGCCTTCCTGATCACTCCAGCTGGGCCCTCGAGGTGTGCCCCTAGTGTGAACTGTACACCCTTCTGTTGTAATTGAGTCTTGATTTCTTTTGGCATGTCAATGGGAGGGATTTACTCAGGTTAATCAGCTCTAAGGATTGGCTGTGCCCACTGACCACTGGCCTCTGACTACCTTGGAGGGTCAACTGCGTAGTGCCCCACCACGCAGAGCAAGACTTACTTGAGCAGGGTTCTGGTACCTACTGAGTCCACTCATTGAGTGTTTCACCTATGGAGGTGTTTGGGTGTTAGTGCTTTGATGAGGTCTGAAGTTGTCCACTGGGTATCCTGGCTTTAGGGTAAGGTCAGCCACTGCCTGTGTTCTACCTGGGGCCACCCAGCATAAGCTACAAAGTGATCTGCCAATGGCTGCTTCTTATGCTGGGCTCTGGGGTGTTCAGGCAAAGCCAAGGTGTGAACCAAGGCAGGCTGCTTCTAGTGCCAGCCCTGGTGCCACTTAAGAAGAGCTATGGGACTCACTGAGACCAGATGCTGCTTGTTTGAGAGATTTTAGGAAAATTTGAAGGAGTATCCAAGACAACCAATCCTATTGTAAAGTCATTGGAGACAGCTTGGGTGGGGCAGGGCCTCAGGGAATTACCAGGGTAGGGTAAACAATGTGAGCCAGGTGGCTGAAGTCCCATATATGGCAGCTGTCACCCATCCTGGGAAAAGACTCACCAAAGGAACAATGGACTTCACCGGTACATCTATCTGGGAGAAAGCTGCCCCTCCAGCTTTCACTCCGATGCCAAACAACTCTTCTTCACTGTGTGTCTCTGATGTCTTTCAAACTGCCTCGCCCACACTGGAATCTGGAGGGTGGGAGTCTGAGTAAGTCCGAGTAAGTTCATGCTCAGGTCCTTTGAAGTAACTGCCTGGGGCTCCAAACAGCTTCACCTCCCTCAGCCTCAGTTCCTGCTGGTTTTTACAGCCACAAGTTGTGGGGACTTCTCTTTCTGGCCCTAAAACCCGAAGCTTGGAGCCTGGAGTGGTACGGGGACCCCTCACTCTTCAGGCAGGACCTTCCTAGTCAAGGTATCCTCCTGTTTTTTTGTGTTTTTGTTTTTTTTTTCAGATAGAGCGGGAGGGAGAGAGAGGAAGAGAGAGAGAAACATCGATGTGAAGGGACACATCGAGTGGCTGCCACCCGCACGACCAACCAGGGCCGGGGACCAACTGCAACTGAGGTACGTGCCCTTAGCGAGAACCGAACCCGGGTCTCTCTGTACCGCAGGCCGACGCTCCAACCGCTGAGCCAAACTGGCCAGGGCCATCCTCCTGATTTTTATCCACCACATGTGGGTGTGGGACCAACCCGTATATGCCTCCACCACTCCTACCAGTCTCAATGTGGCTTCATTTTTAATTTGGTAGTTGTAGGACTTCCATTCAGCTCAATTTCAGGTGGTTCTGAAGGATGATTGTTCTGTAGTTTAGTTATAATTTTGATGTGGTTGTGGGAGTAGGTGAGTACCATGTTTACCTACACCGCCATCTTGACCTGAAGTCTTGGATTAAAGACTTAAATGTGGTGTTTTCTTTTTTTAAGACTTAAATGTTTGACTCAAAACCACAAAAATCTGGAAGTTCAAGCATCTTCACAGGTCACAGTGGCATGAAACTAGAAATCAATTGCAACAAGAACATGCAAAGACATTTGAACACATGGAGGCTAAATACCATGTTATTAAACAACGAATGGGTCACCGAGATCAAGGAAGAAATTAAAATCTTCCAGGAATCCAATGAAAATGAACACAAAACAGCACAAAACCTATGGGATACAGCGAAAACAATTCTGAGAGTGAAGTTCATTGCACGACAGGCCTACCTCAAGAAGCAAGAAAAGTCTCTAATAGACTACGTAACCTCACAACTTAAAGAACTAGAAGGCAAACAAAAAGAAAACCCCAGAGCAAGTATAAGGAAGGAACTAGTAAAGATCAGAGCAGAAATAAATGACATAGAGACCAAACAAACAATTCAAAGGATCGATGAAACAAAGAGCTGGTTTTTCGAAAAGATTAACAAGATTGATGGACCCTTAGCTCGACTCACCAAGAAACAAAGAGAGAGAATCCACATACAGAAAATCAGAAATGAAAGTGGAGAAGTAACAATGATACCACAGAAATACAGAAGATTGTTAACAACTATTATGAACAATTATATGGCAACCAATTCGACAATCTAAGCAAAATGGACAAATTTCTGGGAATACACAGTCTCCCAAAACAGGACCGGGAAGAGAGAAAACTTGAACAGACCAGTAACAACAGATGAAATTGAAGATATAATCAAGACTCTCCCAGCAAACAAAAGCCCAGGCCTGGATGGTTTCACAGGGGAGTTTTACCGAACATTCAAAAAAGAACTAACATCCATTCTCCTCAAACTATTTCAAAAAATTCAAGAAAAAAGAACACTTCCAAACGTGTTTTATGAGGCCAGCGTAATTCTAATTCCAAAACCAGAAAAAGACTTTACAAAGAAAGAAAACTACAGGCCAATATCCCTGATGAACATAGATGCCAAAATCCTGACAAAATTCTAGCAAATCGAATCCAGCAATACATCAAAAAATTACTCACCATGACCCAGTGGGATTTATTCCAGGGATGCAAGGCTGGTACAATATTCATAAATCAATAAATGTGATACACCACATAAACAGAGTGAGGAATAAAAACCACATGATTATATCAATAGACACTGAAAAAGCATTCGACAAAATCCAGCATCCATTTCTGATAAAAACACTCAGCAATCTGGGAATAGACAGATCATATCTCGGCATAATAAAGGCTATATGAAAGACCTACAACCAACATTATACTCAATGGGCAAAAACGAAAAGCATTTCCCTTAAGAACATGAACAAGACAAGGATGCCCACTTTCGCCACTCTTATTTAACATAGTACTGGAAGTCTGAGTGACAGCAATCAGACAGGAAGAAAAAATAAAAGGTAACCAAATTGGAATGGAGGAAGTGAAACTGTCAGTATTCACAGATGACATGATGCTATACGTAGAAAACCCCAAAGACTCCATCAAAATTTACTAGACTTCATCAATGAATTTGGTCAAGTACCAGGATACAAAATTAACATCAAGAAATCGATGACATTCTTATACACCAATAATGAACTCACAGAAAAAGAAACTAAGAAAACAATCCCATTTACCATTGCAGCAAAAAAATTAAGATATCTAGGAATAAACTTAACCAAAGAAATAAGGGATCTATTTGCAGAAAACTACAAGTTATTGAAAAAAGAAATAGAGGAAGATATGAAAAAATTGTAAGCACATACAGTTTTCATGGATTGGAAGAATTAACATCATTAAAATGTCTATATTACCCAAAGCAATCTATAGATTCAGTGCAATCCCCATCAAAATACAAGTGAAATACTTTACAGAACTAGAAAAAATACTTCAAAAGTTCATATGGAACCAAAAAAGACCCCAAATAGCCACAGCAATCTTGAAAAAGAAGAACAAAGTAGGAGGGATCACATACCAGATTTCAGTTATACTACAAAGCCACTGTAATCAAAACAGCCTGCTAGTGGCACAAGAACAGGCATATAGACCAGTGGAACAGAACAGAGAACGCATAAATGGACCCAAGGCTATAGACTCAATTAATATTTGACAAAGGAGGCAAGAGCATACAGTGTAGTAAAGACAGCCTCTTTAATAAATGGTGTTGGGAAAATTGGACAGCTACATGCAAAAAAATGAAATGAGACCATCAACATACACCCTACACAAGAATAAACTCAAAATGAATAAAAGACTTTAATGTGACTCATGAATCCATAAAAATCCCAGAAGAAACTGTAGGCATCAAAATTTGGGACATCATATGCAACAGAAGTTTCACTGATACATCACCTAAGGCCACAGAAACAAAGGAGAAAATGAACACATGGGACTACATCAAACTCAAAAGCTTCTGCACAGGAAAAAGATATAATCATCAAAATGGAAAGGGAAGCCACTATATGGGAGAACATCATTGCCAATGATATATCAGATAATAGGTTACTTTCCAATATGTATAGAGTGCTCATACAATTCAACAAAACGAATACAAAGAACTCAATTAAACAGTGGGCAGAGGACCTAAATAGACACCTCTCCAAACAGGACATACAAATGGGTAAGAGACATATGAAGAAATGCTCAACATCACTAATCATCTGAAAGATGCAAATTAAAACAACAATGAGGTGTCATCTCACACCTGTCAGAATGGCTGTCATCAAGAAATCATCAAACAACAGGTGTTGGCAAGGGTGTGGAGAAAAGGGGACTCTAGTACACTACTGGTGGGAATGCAGACTGGTCCAGCCACTGTGGAAAACAATATGGTGTTACCTCAAAAAATTAAAAATTGATCTTCCATTTGACCCAGTGATCCCACTTCTAGCAATATGCCCTAAGCAGCCTGAAACACCAATCAGAAAGAATATATGTACCCCCATTTTGTAGCAGCACTTTTTACAATATCTAAGATCTGGAAACAGCCCCAGTATCCATCAGTAGTCGAATGGATAAGAAATCTGTGGTACATATACACAATGTAGTACTCAGCAGTTGTAAGAAAGATCTGTTATCCTTTGAGATGACATGGAGGGACCTGGAAAGTGTCATCTTAAGCAAAACATGCCAGACAGAGAAAGACAAGTATCATATGATCTCACTTATTTGTGGAATATAATGAACATAACAGTCTGAGGAATGGGGTAGTTTCACAGGCATGGAAGTCGGGTACAGAATGACAATCCCCAGAAGACGGGGTGGTTGGGGAGAGATAACCCACAGAACTTATATGCATGTATGCATGAATAATGGACATGGACAACCAAGCGGGGGACAGGGCGGGAGGGAGGGGGAGAGTGGAATCAGTGGGGGGAAAAGGTGAAACATCTGTAACAAATATAAATTAATTAAATTTAAAAAAAGAAATGAGTAAATCAGGGTTTAAATAATTTAATTATATTCAGCAACATCACAGGGTTAGTGAATAATAAACCTGGAAAAGAAACTGGTCTCTCTTACTTTGACACATACATTCATCAACACTAAGTTATACTTTTTCGCTTATTCGTGGATATTTGTTCCCAGTCTTAAGAAACATCATTTTGAAATGTCTGCCCAGATTATAAATAAACTGAAAATATGCCTTAAAAAAAAAAAATGAAGAAAACATAGGCAGTAAAATTCTGAACACTTCTTGTGGTAAAATATTTTCTGATATATCTCTTCGAAGATAGGAAATAAAGGAAAAAAATCAACTAATGAGACCACGTCAAACTCTAAAGTTTTTGCACAGAAGAGGAAACTGAACTTATGTCAAGATGGCGGCTTAGGTAAATACGGTATCGTGTCCTCCCACAACCACATCATAGTTACAAATAAAGTACAGAACAACCATAGTTCAAAACCACCTGAAATCAAGCTGAATGGAAGTTCTACAACTATGGAATTAAAGCAGCAGGCACATCCAGACTGGTAGGAGTGGCGGAGGCAGTCAGGCTGGCCCCTCACCCACGTGTGGCAGATAAAAATCAGGAGGATACCTCGGCTGGGAAGGTCCTCCCTCAGGACTGAGGGGTCCCCATCCTACACCAGATGGCCCGCTCAGGTTTCCAGTGCCAGGAAGAGAAGTCTCCATAACTTCTGGCTGGAAAAGCCAGCGGGAACTGAGGCTCAGGGAAGCTGAAGCAGCTGGAGCCCCAGGCAGCTCCTTAAAGGGCTCGTGCATGGACTTATCGGACTCACTCCCTCTAAGCTTGGAGGGGAGGCAGCTCAGGGGTCGCTGGGACATGTGGGGAAGAACTGAGGTGTTTGGCATTGGAGCGAGAGCTGGAGAGGCGGCTTTCTCTGGGACAAACGTGCTGTCAGAGACCTTTGTTCCTTTGGTGAACCCTTCCCGGGGGCGGCAGAGTGCCACCATATCTGGAACTCCAGCACACTGGCCCACACTGGTAGCCCTACCCTGGTGATTTTCTTAGCGCCCCCCCCCCCCCAACTTTCAGGCCCACCCAAGCTGTTGCCAGTTGCTTAACCATAGGATTGGCCTGTCTTGGATTTAGCTTCAGGTTTTCCTAAATTCTTTCAAACAAGCAGTATCTGGTCTCAGATAGCCCCATACCTCTCGTTAAGTAATACACAGAAACAAACACAGGGAGGCAGCCAATATGAGGAGACAAAAAAACAGGTCCCAAATGAAAGAACAGAACAAAACCCCAAGAAAATAACTAAGTGAAATGGAGATAAGCAACCTAACAGATGCCGAGTTGAAAGTACTCCTTATACGGATGCTCAGTGAACTTAGTGAAGGCCTCAAGAGCATAAAAAAGGACCAGTCAGAAATCATGGATACACAGTCAGAAATGAAGGAGGCATTAACTGAAATAAAGAATAATTTAAACAGATTCAATAGTAGAGTACATAAATCCAAGAAGCAAACCATTGATTTGGAATATAAGGAAGCAGAAAACACCCAACCAGAACAGCAAAAAGAAAAAATAATCCAAAAAAATGAGGATAGTGTAAGGAGCCTCTGGGACAACTTCAAGCGTGCCAACATTCGCATCTTGGGGGTGCCAGAAGGAGAAGAGCGAGAACAAGAAATTAAAAACCTGTTTGAAACAATAATGACAGAAAACTTTCCTAACTTGGTGAAGGAATCAGATATACAAGTCCAGGAAGCACACAGAGTCCCAAACATGATGAACCTCCAGTGGCCCACATCAAGACATATCATCATCAAAATGCAAATGGTTCAAGACAAAGAGAGAATCTTAAAAGTAGCAAGAGAAAAGTAGTTAGTTCCCATAAGGCTGTCAGCTGATTTCTCAAAGGAAAGTTTGCAGGCCAGAAGGGAATGGCAAGAAATATTCAGAGTGATGAAAAGCAAGAACCTACAGCCAAGATTACTCTATCCTGCAAAGCTGTCATTTAGAATCGATGGCCATGTAAAGAGTTTCCCAGACAAGAAAAAGTTAAAGGATTTCATAACCACCGAACTGTTATTATATGAAATGATGCAGGGTCTTTTTGAAGAAAAAGATACAATATATGAACAAACCAAATGACAATAAATACATATCTATCGACAATGGAATCTACAAACAAAATGAACAGGCAAAACAGAAACATTTTCATAGATACAGAGAACATTTTGTTGGTTGCCAGATGGGAGGGGGATTGGGGGAATGGGTGAAAAAGGTGAAGGGATTAAGAAGCACAAATTCATTGCTAGACTGAGAAATCTTAAAGGAAAGGGGTTGGGGGTTGGGAAGAAATAAACCACAGAATTTATATGCATAACCAATGGACACAGACAATAGTGTGGGAAAAGTTGGGAGGGGGGCGAGAGGGGGGAGGAGGGTGGTCAATGGGGGAACAATGAGGAACATCTGTAATACATTCAAGAATAAAGATTTAAAAAAAAAAAGAAAGAAGAGTAAACCAACAAACTGAAAAGACAACCCACTGAATGAGAGAATGTACTGACCAATGATACGTCTGATAAGGGGTTATTATCCAAAATTTATAAAGAAAACTCAACACCAAAAAACAAACAATTCAATAAAAAAAATTGGGCAGCTTTGGCCAGTTTTGCTCAGCGGTTTGCCCATTCGCCAGCAGACCAAAGGGTGACAATTTTAATTCCTGGTCAAGGGCATGTACCTGGGTTGCAGGTTTGCTCTCTGCCCTAGTCGGGGCATGTGTAGCAAGCAACCAATCAGTGTGTCTCTCTCACATTGATGTTTCTCTCTCTCTTTCCCTCCCCTTCCTTCTACTTTTTCTAACAATTAATGGAAAAAATATTCCCTAATGTGGATTTACAAATAAACAATAAAATAATGTAAGATAAAATAAGAAAAATAAATAAAAGAAAATAGTAATTCAGTAGAACATTAAAATTAAATAAAAAATGGGTGAAGGAGCTGAATAGACATTTTTCCAAAGAGGACATAGAAATGGCCAATAGGCATGTGCAAAGATGCTCAGTGTCACTAAATCATCAGAGAAATACAAATTGAAACCACAATGAGATATCATACCTTACACCTTTTAGAATGGCTATCAATAAATCAACAAGCAATAAGTATTGGCAAGGATGTGGAGAAAGGGGAACCCTTGTGCACTAAGGGTGGAAATGCAGGTAGGTGCAGCCACTGTGGAAAGCAGTGTGATGTTTCCTCAAAATATTCAAATTCTGGGAATTTATCTGAAGAAACCCAAAACAGTAATTGGAACGAATATATGCACCCCTATAATGCAGAATTATTTACAGTAGCCAAGATTTGGAAGCAGCGTGTGTCCATCATGAGTGGACAGAAAAGCTGTGCTACTTTACACAGTGAAATGTACTATGTCATAAAAAATAAGAGAATCTTTCCCTTTGTGACAACATTGATGGATCTGTAGAGCATTATGCTAAGTGAAATAAGCTAGTCAGAGAAAGATGAGTACTGTATGATTTCACTCATATGTGGAACCTAATGAACAAAATGAACTAACAAGCAAAACAGAGAAAGCTTCATAGATAGAGAGCAGGCTGACACCTGTCAGGGGAGAGGGGCTATGAGAAGGACATGGTGGAGGGATTTAGAAGAAAAGAAAAAAAAGAGAAGAAGAAAAAAAAACATTCCAGCCAACCAAAGAACCCTTTACATGAATTATCATAAATTTTTATGAACTTAATAATATGTTTTCTCCTTTGTCCACTGTTGTTTGTACTTTATGGTATGTTTGGCCAGAAGAATGAATACTTTTTACTATTTTATTTATTTAGTTATTAAATTTATCTTTATTGTTGAAAGTATTACAGATGTCCTCCCCCTTTTAAAAAATTGTTTTTATTGATTTTTCAGAAAGAGAGGAAGGAGAGAGAGATAGAAACATGGATGTGAGAGAAACATCAATTGGCTGGGGATTGAGCACACAACTCAGGCATGTGCCCTGGCCAGGAATCAAACTGGGACGTCTCAGTCCATGGAACTATGCTTAATCCACTAAGCTACACCGACTGGGCCAGATGTCCTCCCTTTTACTTCCATTGACCACCTATACCCTGCACCCTGCCCTGGCTGTCACCACACTGTTGTCTGTGTCCATGGGTTGTGCATATAGACATATAAATTTTTTCATTAATCTCTTCCCACCACCACCCCCTTTCCTCAGAGATTCCTCAGTCTGTGCCATGCTTTAATGTCTCTGAATCTATTTTATTCATTAGATTCCACAAATAAGTGAGATCATATGATACTTGTCTTTTTCTGACTAACTCATTTTGCTTAGCATAATACTCTCCAGGTCCCTCTATGTTGCCTCAAAGGGTAATAGATTCTTCTTTTTATAGCTGCATTGTGTAAATGTACCGCAGCTTTTTTATCCACTCATCTACAGAAGGGCATTTGGGCTGTTTCCAGATCCTAGCTATTGTAAACAGCACTGCTATGACATAGGGGTACATACATTCTTTCTGATTGGTGTTTCAGGCTTGTTAGGATATATTCCCAGAAGTGGGATCGCTGGGTCATATGGCCATTCCTTTCTTAATTTTTTGAGAAAACTCCATTTTGTTCTCCATAGTGAGTGCACCAGTCTGCATTCCCACCAGAAGTGTATTAGGGCTCCCTTTGTTCCACATCTTGTCAGCACTTGTTGTTTGTGGATCTGCTCATTGTACCAAACAGACAAATTTGAGATGACACCTCATTGTCACTTTAATTTGCATTTCTCATATGATTAGTGACTTTGACCATTTTTTCATCTCTCTCTTGGCCATCTGTATGTCCTTTTTGGAAAAGTGTTTATTTAGGTCCCTTGCCTATTTTTATATTGGATTGTTTGTCTTCCTTTATTTTAGTTGTATAGTCCTTTGTATATTTAAGTTGTATAGTCCTTATCAGAGATATCATTGCAAATATGTTTTTCCATACAGTAGAATCCCTTTTAATTTTGTTGATAGTTTTTTGCTGTGTAGAAGCATTTTATTTTTGTGTAGTCCCATTTGTTTATATTGTTTGTTTCTCTTGCTCTAGGCAATGTTTCGGTGAAAATTCTGCTAGGTGAGATGTTGAGCTTTTGCTGCCTTCGATTTCTTGTAGAATGTTTATGGTTTCACAAGTTACATTTAAGTCATTTATCCATTTTGAGTTTATTCTCCTTTGTGGTATGAGTTGCTGGTCTTGTTTCATTTCTTTGCATGTAGCTGTCCAATTTTTTCCACACCATTTATTGAAAAGATTGTCTTTACTTCATTGTATGCTCTTGCCTCCTTATATCAAATATTAATTGAGCTACTGGCATGGGTAGATTTCAGGGTTTCCTGTTTTGTTCCATTGATCTTTATGCCTGTTCTTGTGCTGGTAGCAGGTCACTTTGATTACAATTGCTGTGTAGCATAGTTTGATATCTGATATTGTGACCCCCTCCTTCTTTGTTATTCTTTCTCAAGATTGCTTTGGCTATTAGGGGTCCTTGTACATTTTTGGAGCATTTTTTCCAGATTTGTGAAGTATGTCACTGGTATTTTAATAGAATTGCATTGACTTTATAGATTGCTTTGGGAAATATAAACATTTTAATGATATTTATTCCTCCAATCCATGAACACGGCATATGCTTCCACTTGTTTATGTCTTCCTCTATTTCTTTTTTAACTGTCTTGTAGTTTTCTGAGTACAGGTATTTTACCTTCTTGATTAATTTTATTCCTAGGTATCTTAATTTTTGTTGTTGCAATGGTAAATGGGTTTGTTTTTTTTTAGTTTCTCTTTCTGTGAGTTCATTATTGGTGTATAAAAATGCCATCAATTTCTGGATGTTAATGTGTCCTGCTACTTTGCCAAATTCATTTATTAAATCTAGTAGTTTTTTGGTGAAGTCTTTAGTGTTTTCTGTATATAGTATAATGTCATCCGTGAATAACGACACTCTTAATTCCTCTTTTTCATTATAGATGACTTTTAATTTTTCTTTTTATCCAATCACTATGGCTAAGACTTCCAGTACTATGTTGAATAAGAATGGTGAAAGTGGACATCCCTGTCTTGTTCCTGTTCTTAAGTGGAAAACTTTCAATTTTTGCCCATTGAGTATGATGTTGGCTCTAAATTTGTCAAATATGTCCTTTATTATATTGAGGTATGATCCCTCTATTTCCACTTTGTTCTGAGTTTATATCAAAAATGTGTGCTGAAATTTGTCATATGTTTTTTTCTGCATCTACTTATGTGATCATATGATTTTTATCTTTTATTTTGTTTATGTGATGAATCACATTTACAGTTTTGCAAATATTGTACCAGCTTTGCATCCCATGGTGACTAATCTTTTTACTATATTGCTGGATTTTCCCTGGCCAGTTTGGCTCAGCAATTAGAGCATTGGCCCATGAACAAAGGGTCCTGGGTTTGATTCTGATCAAGGGCACATACCTTGATTGCAGTTCGGTCCCTGGCCCTGGTCGGGGTCATGCAGCAGGCAACCAAATGACATGTCTCTCTCATATTGATGTCTCTCTCTCTCTCTCTCTCTCTCTCTCTCTCTCCCTCCCTCCCTTCCCTACTCTATCTGAAGATAAATGGAAAAATATCCTTGGGTGAGGATAAAAGAATATATTTATATATTGCTGTATTTTATTTGCTAAAGTTTTGCTAGGATTTTAGCATCTGTGTTCATCTAAGATATTGGCCTATAATGTTCTTTTTTTGGTAGTATCTTTATCTGGTTTTGGAATTAGGATAATGTGGGCCTCATAAAAAGAGCTTGGAAGTCTTCCTTTCTCTTGTATTTTTTTGGAATAACATGAAAAGAATAGGTGTTTGTTCTTTGAATGTTTGGTAAAATTCCCTTGTGAATTTATGTAGACCATGACTTTCGTTAGGTGGGAGTTTTTTCTTTTTTAATCAAATTGCATTAGATGTTATTGGTCTATTCAAGTTTTCTGATTATTCCTGATTCCGTTCTGGAAGATTGTATGTTTCTAGGAATCTGCCCATTTCTCCCTGGTTGTGCAATTTGTCGGCATATAGTTGTTTGTAATATTTTCCTACAATCCTTTGCATTTCTGTGGTATCAGTTGTTACTTCATCTCTTTTGTTTCTGATTTTAATTATTTTGGTTCTCTTTGTTTTTCTATGAGTCTGGCTAGAGGTTTATTGATCTTGTTTATCTTTTCAAAGAACCAGCTCTTGGTTTAATTGACCTTTTTTATTGTGTCTTTATGTCATTTATTTCCACTCTGGTATGTATATTTTCTTCTTTCTACTTACTCTGGGTTTTTTTTATATTCTCCTTCTAATTCTGTTATTTGTAGGGTTAGATAGTTTATTAGAGATTTTTTCTTGATTCTTGAGGTAGACCCATAGTGCTATGAACTTTCCTCTCTCTACCGCTTTTGCTATATCCCATAAATTTGGGGTTGTGTGTGTTCATTATTATTTGTTTCCAGGAAGTTTTTAATTTCTTCCTTGATCTCCTTGGTAACTCATTCATTGTTTAATAATAGGCTGTTTATCCTCCATGTGTTTCAGTGTTTTTGAGTGTTTTTATTGTAATTGATTTCTGTTTCTTGCCAGTGTGATCTGAGAAGATGCTTAATATTATTTCAACGTTCTCAAACTTGTAGAGACTTATTTTGCATCCTAACATGTATCTGTCTTTGAGAATGCCCCGTATGTATTTGATAAGAATATATTCTGCTGCTGTGGCGTGAAATATTCTGTAAATGTCAATTAAATTCTTCTCATCTAGTGTGTTATTTAGCATCAATGATTCCTTGTGGATTTTTTGTCTGGAAGATCTATCCAGTGATGATAGTGGGGTGTTTTTTTTTTTTGTTTTTTTTCATTTATTGTTCAGATAGAGTGGGAGGGAGAGAGAGGAAGAGAGAGAGGGAGAGAGAAACATCAACATGAAAGTGGCTGCCACCCGCACGACCAACCAGGGCCGGGGATAAACTGCAACCGAGGTACACACTCTTAGCGGGAACTGAACCCAGGCCTCTCTGGACTGCAGGCCGATGCTCTAACCGCTGAGCCAAACCGGCCAGGACTGATAGTGGGGTGTTAAAGTCCCCTACTATGACTATTGTTGTCAGTTCTTCCTTAAATTTCTCCAAGTGTGTGTGTTTTAATATATTTAAGTGTTCCTATATTGGATGCATATATGTTTAGCAGTGTCATATCCTCTTGCTGGATAGATCCCTTTAGTATTATGTAGTGACCTTCTTTATCTGTTGTTATGTGGCCTTTGCTTTGAAGTCTATTTTGTATAAACTCTTTTAGTATTTTGTGTTTGTGTGTGTGTGTGTGTGTGTGTGTGTGTCTGGAAAGCTCTTGTTTTCACCTTCCATTATGAATGATAGCCTTGCTGGATAGAGAAGTATTGGTTTCAGATCCTTGCTTTTCATTACCTTGAATACATTATGCCATTCCCTTCTGGCCTGTAGTGTTTCTGTTGAGAAACAACCCCAAAGTCTTATGGGAGCTCCTTTGTAGGAAACCTGTTGCTTTTCTCTTGCTGCCTTTAAGATTATTTCTTTGTCTTTCACTTTTGGCATTTTAATTACAATGTGTCTTGTCATGGACCTCTTTGGGTTCTTCCTGCTTGGGACTCTGTGAGTTCTTTCTTCACCAGGTTTCAGAATTTTTCTACCATCATTTCTTCAAACAGCTTCTCTATCCCTTCTTCTCTTTCTTCTCCCTTTGGTACTCCTATGATGCTGATACTGTTATATTTCATATTGTCCCACAGCTCTCTTAAACGGTCCTCTTGTTTTTTCTTTTTGGTTCTCTGATTGAATGATTTTTTTCTACTATGTCTTTGAATTTGCGACTCTGATCCTCAGCTTCTCCTAATCTGCTGTTTATTCCTTCTAATGTATTCTTTTTTATTGCTATGTCATTCTTCATTTTCGACTTTTAGAATTTCATACTTTGTATATCTTTTTCATGCTATTAAGCATCCTTATAATCATCACTCTGAACTTTATAGCTGATAAATGGTTTCATCTCCATTTCACTTAGCTCTTCTTTTGGAGAATTCTCTTGTTCTTTCATTTGGGGCTTGTCTTTGTCCTCCCATTTGGCTCCCTGTCTGAATTTGTTTCTATGTATTAGGTACATCTGCTATGCCTCCCTGTCTTGGTAGGGTGACCTTATGTAGTAGGTGACCTGTGGGACCCAGTGATTTAATCTTCCTGATCACCAGACCTAGGTGCTCTAATAATGTATTTGTGTACTCTGTGTGGGCCCTCTTGTAGTAATTGAGTCTTGATTGTTATTGGCCTGTTCGTATGTGGGCTTGACCCTCAAGCTCACTGACAGTAAGGCTCAATCCCCAACAAAGCAGCAGGCTGCTGTGCCTTTGCTTGTCACACAAAGCAGTAATCACCTCAGCAGGGTTTGGAGCCTGCCAGTATCTCCCTATGGATATACTGCTTGTGAAGCTTATTGGATTTTACTCTGTTGTTGTCTGAAGCTGGACACTGGGTTTATTGGTTTTGGGCTTCTTCAGAGGTTCTCTGGTGTAAGCCAATGTCAGACGTTGTTTGTGACTGGCCCTGAGTACTCTGTTTGGAGCTATCAGTGTTTCACAGCTGTGTCTCCCTCTTCTGGGGATGGGTGCATGTAGAATGGAATAAGCTGTGCACCAAGGTCTGCTTTTGCTACCCCTTGGGCTAGGAGCAGGCAAAGACGCTAAGCACCCAGAGTTCTGCATCTGCTTGCAGGCTGTTAGTCTCAGTCACTTAATGAGCCTCAGGCTGTAGTCTTCATCAGCGTGTAAACTCTAGAAAGTGGGGTGAGGGGGTTTCCAATGGGTGAAGCTATTGTTTCCCCTCAGGTTAAAGCTGCATTGATGATAAAAGTGTGCCTGAGAATGATGGCTTCAGTAGCATGGGGAAATAACTTAGTACAGGTGTCCTATTGGATGTCTTCTCAGCTCTGTCTCTAGAGCCACCAACTTCAGGCTGTGCCCTTCCTCTGCCTGAGCCCAAGGTGAGTGGCTGCAAATGAAATTTAGTGCATTGGCCGTTTAAGAGAGCACATGTGTTTCAGCTGTCTCTCCCTGCCAGACACAACCTCCAGTGCTTTTCACAGCCAAATATTATGTGGCATCTTTCCCAGTTCTGTTACTCTGGGCTGTGGAGATCAGCTTGGGGGTTAGACCCCAGACTTGTCAGGGGGAAAACCCCTCAGCTGAGATATCCCTTTAGCACTTCATCTGTTGCCTTTGGGAGCCTGGTTAGCTCTCTCACACCTTTGCACTTTCTACCATTTTTAATATGAGCTCTTCTTTACATCCCTAGTTATAGGGGTTCTTTCTAGCTAGTCACAGTTGGTTATTCAGGATAATTTTTCCATATTTTAATTGTAATTCCAGTTGATCCTGGGAGGTCAGTGTAACTTCCAGTTAATCTGCCATCGTCAGTTGCCTACTGTTTTATTATCCTGAAGGTCTGTTTTTTTCCTGTCTAATTAGTTTCCATAGAAATGACTTCATGGGGAAGATCAAGTTCAATTTCGTAATACATTGGCTTTTTAGTATCAATATTACCATAAGTTTTATTTACCTCAAAGTTATTTTGCCTATAATTTCAATATTATATCATATTCCCATAGTATTTAATGTAATCTTGGGGTTGTTTTAATAAAAAGTACTTAGTATAACAGCAGAATTTTCTAACCCTTCCCCAAGAATTTCCTTTTCCCATATACGACATACTGTTATTTGTTGGGGTAGATACAATAGGCCAGGATTGGGTGAATTCAATATTCCTTATAGATTGGGGGCCATTCACCTCTTGATTTTCACAATCAGATAGTGAGATGGGTTTCCATTGTTTATTATTTTAAAATATTGCCCATCTACTTCCTATTGGAAGTATTCTAGTGTTATTGCGGAAGGGCCTTATGTCAGCCATTGAACTACTGAGCAACTAAACTTAGGATCTTACTGAGGTGCTAGGGCTTTTTCTTTTTCAATGGAGCAGAAACTTCTTAATTTAATTGATTTTAGAGAGAGAGTAAGGGAAAGGGAGGGATAGAAACATCCATGAGAGAGAATATCGATTGGCCACCTCCTGCATACCCTGGGGATTGGGCCCACAACCTGGGCATGTGCCGTGACTGGGAATCAAGCTGGTGACCACTTGGTGCATGGGTCTATGCTCAGCCACTGAGCCACACCAGCCGGGTGGTGCTTGGGTTTTTAAGATACAACATCATAGATCACATTTTCCATCCAAAGTTTTCCAAAATCCAGGAAAACTGTTTGAGTCCCATCTGGCATGGTCTTCTGTAACCATTATAGTTGGCCATTGGTTCATAGCTACTTTAGATTCCATTTGCATTAGCATAGACAGTAGGTCCTGTTGAGTTAGGATATAGGCAGATTTCCATTGTTGAGTTTGTGTATGAGTTCTTATAGTCTGTCAGATTTGTTCTATCCATTGAGCTAAGGCCTCATTGTTTTTCCATGCTTCTTACCACTCTTTTCCTTCTTCTGAAAACAACATTTCCTCTTTTAGATTTAAAAATCTTTTTCTAATGAATGTTCTTTGTTAACTGCAACTTCAGCTTGTCCCAGCGTACCATGGTCAGCCCTTAATCCTCCAAGTATTCCCCCTTTTATTTCTTATATAAGGCTAATTTTATTGGATCCACCAGAATTTTTTTTTACCATTGGGTAGCTACGGCTTAGGAGCAATTGGGGTATACTGAATGGACCCAAAAATGTTGTTTCTCATGCTATAGTTAAATGAGTAGAGGTAACCTCAAAATGAGCTAGAGTTTGAATATTCCATAGGGTTTTCCACAAACATCTGGGATGCAAGGAGGGTGGGTGGTTACAGACATTACCCACCATGTAATCCCGATATTTTCTGAAATCGGGACCCACTGATTTATTTCCTTATTTCATGGACATCTAGCCACAAGAGCATGGCTAGTGAGTCAGAGGACAACATATACTATGACAGACAGGACAGACTGCTGCTAGCCTTTTTCCATCACATCAAGGTATTTTTCTTAGCTTTTTATTAAGCATTTCTATAATTATACAATACACATCTAGATTAGATCCATGTATAATTCTATAGGGAATTATGAAGGAGGTGTTCTTGTAGGTATTTGCCCAAGATTGATTTTTCATAATAGATATAGCCAGAAAAAATATACTCAAACTTATTTTAATAGGGGAAGACTGATTTGTGCCCAACAAAGCGTTAACTTTATTATCATAACTGATAATCAGAATATCGTTGTCTAGTAGGTTGGAAAGGTTAGCAGGTACCCAAGTTACATTTTTTATATCTAATAAGGGAGAGGGTCTGAGGAGACAGATACTGTTTCCATTAGGAAACCATAAGGAGGATAATAACAATAAAAGAATCACTTTATGTCTTATTCAATCAATAATAATTAGGTGATATGAGAGGAAGGTTTGAGAGAAGTTCAAAGAACAAATTTAACAATTTTCAACATCAATTTGTGAACATACAGGCTTGTTGATGTTTTGGGATAGCTGTCTGCCTTTGATGTCACAGCTTCTTATCCTTGAAAAGTCTTTGATCTTTGTTGTAGATGGAGGTGAGTGTCAGAGACAGGAGTAGATGTCTATTTGCAGTTAAGTGCCTTTTTAAAATGAGAAATATGAATCCATGAATTTACTCATTTGTATATGGCTGCACCTGGGTTGGTTAATGTATGTGGTAAGTTACCCTTCAGTGAGTTTGGAGAGAATCTTTTATTTGATGTCTCTTCCAATAGACCAAATCTCCAGATTGTAATCCATGGTCTTTGAAATCTTCATTTCCCAGGAGTGTACTATGAAATGAATTGGTTATTAGTTTATTAATCTCTTTAATACTTCCTCAACAATCATGTAGAATGTATCCTTTTTATTAAAGTTGGTTCATACGCCCCTTCATTCAGATGCATAGTGTGGCCAGTGACTATTTCATAAAGACAAAATCTATGTTTACCAAAAGGAGTATACATCAGGTTGAGGAGCATACATCAGGTTGAGGAGCACTAAAGGGAGAGCTTTTGTCC
This sequence comes from Molossus molossus, assembly GCF_014108415.1. NCBI lineage: Eukaryota > Metazoa > Chordata > Mammalia > Chiroptera > Molossidae > Molossus > Molossus molossus. The sequence goes on from NW_023425399.1 coordinate 45,898,711, forward strand.
AGGGGAGATTAAAGGCTTCTGAAACTTGGGCTAGTTGAATTTTGATTGTATCATTGGTACGTTCCTCCAGTCCAGAGGACTGGGGGTGATAAGCACAATAAAAATTCTGTAGAATAGGCCAAATGTTGCAGGTGGATTTTATCATTTGCCCAGTGAAATGAGTCCCACAGTCACTATGTAACTCAGAGAAAATTCCCCAATTGGGACTTAATTTTTCTAATAACAGTTTACCAACTGTTAAGGCTGTCATTCTCCTGTAAGGGAATGCCTCAACCCAGTGGAAAAAAACAACAACATATAAATCATAACTAATATATATGTGTGTCCCTGAAATGGTGGCATTTGGATAAAATCAAATAGCTATATCTCAAATTGATCTAAAAGAAGTGGAAAATGTCCTTGGGATCCATGGAGTGGTTTTCCTGGGTTATATTTTGAATAAATAGAACATCTTCTGTACACATGATGAGCTACAGTAGGAGGAAGTTTCTAGTAATATTGTTTACTCCATGAAATCATCTTTTCAGGTCCCCAGTGTATTAGCTCATGTAAATGTTGAAGTGTAGGGAATTGGACCCTTATAGTGAGATTGGTATCTGATTAGGTCCAAGCCATATCTTTTTGCCTGGATGAAAGGTTTCCCCTTTTTGTTGCCATATCCTTATTTCTTCTTTCACAGCTGTCTGATAGAACTGTAAAAGATAGTACTTTATTGATTTAATAGCAAGGAGTATGCTTGGGTCTGGATAACTCGACTGTTTAATGCAGCCTGCCTAACTGCTGCATTGGCTAAATGATTTCCTTTTTCTTCCATGGTAGTAGCTTTAGAGTGTCCTGGAATTTTGATAATTGTCCATTGTTTTGGTTGTTGTATGGAATCTAATAATTCTGCAACCAGTTTTCCACTTTTTAAGAGCTGCCTTTAGGAAGTTAAGAAGACTTGCTGCTTCCATAACATTCTAAAGTAATGAACTACACCAAATGCTAGTGACTATCAGTATAAATATTGGCTACTTGATCTTTGACAAATTGACAAGCCTGAGTTAGAACAATTAGTTTAGCTTGTTAAGCAGATCTTATTTCAGGTAGATAAGAATTTGTAGTTATGCCCTGGCCAGTTTGGCTCAGCGGTTAGAGCGTCAGCCTGCGGTCCGGAGAGACCCGGGTTCGGTTCCCGCTAAGGGCACGTACTTTGGTTGCAGTTTGTCCCCGGCCTTGGTTGGTCGTGCGGGTGGCAGCCACTCGATGTGTCCCTTCACGTCGATGTTTCTCTCTCTCTCTCCCTTCCTCTCCCTCCCTCCCACTCTATCTGTACAAAAAAATGGAAAAAATATCCTCGGGTGAGGATTAAAAAAAAAAAAAAAGAATTTGTAGTTATGTCTACCATGGAAGTTATTGCATATCCAACTCAGTAATTTCCCTGTTTATCTTTCAGATAAGATCCATCTGTAAACCAAATTAAGTCAGGCATTATCAATAGGAGTTTCCTATAAATCATTTCTAGGAACAAAACAATTGTGGTTATCAGTAAGCAAAACACAATTGTGAGTGTCTTCATCCCATAAAGAGGGTAACAAAGTAGCAGGGTTAAGACAATTACATTGAGTTAAAGTAATATTAAGTGCAGAAAGCAGGAGTACTCCATAAGAAGACAATCAACTGACAGAGAATTATTGAGTCTGGTGGGAGTTCATTAAAAATTCAACAGAATGAAGAAGATAGATAGTTAAAGGAGGGTCCATAACTATCTCTTCTGTTTGTTTACACACATGGCTGTAGCAGAGATGGCCCTCATATAGGGACCCCTTTTGCTACTGAGTCCAATTGCTGACTGTAGTAGCCTATAGATCTATGATGATCTCCATGTTTCTGAGTTAGAACTCTTAAAGCATTCCCTTTATTTTCAAGTGTGAAAAGGAAGAAAGGAAGTTTATAATTAGGATGCCCTAGAGCAGGAACTTTAGATAGTATCTTTAGAGGCTCTACAGCTTGTTTTCCTTTGGGGTTCCATTGAATTGAATCAGGTTGATCTGACTTTAATAGGACATACAGAAGCTGAGTCATTAATGAGAAATTTGGAACCCAATTGTGACAATATTCAGTCAAACCCAGGAATCCTCTAAGCTGCTTTCTTGCTTTTGGAAGAAGAAAAAGATGGGATTCCTCTGAGTCTTTCAGGGTTAATCAGTAGCTCATCTTTAAATATGAGATAGCCAAGGTATTTTACTTGAGGTAAGCAAAATTGAAGCTTATCCTTTGAGACCTTGTGTCTTTTTACAGCTAGCTGTTGTAATAAGTAAATTTTGTCCTTTGGGCAATCTAGTAATGTCCTAGAGCATAAAAGTAAATCATCCACATATTTGATTAGTGGAATCTCTAGGAAATTTAACATCATTTAAAGCAGCTTTTAATATCTGGGAGAAATAGGTGGGACTCTATATATCCCTGAGGCATTATAGTCCAAGTAAACTGGCAATTTTTCCAGGTGAAGGTAAAGAGATACTGACTGTCTTTCTCTACTGGAATGCTGAAAAAGGCACTACATAAATTTATTACTGAAAAATATTGTCAGTCCACAGGAATGGCTGATAATAAGGTATGTGTATTTGGAACCACAGGATGTCTGGGAATAATTGTCTGATTTATAGCTCTCAGATCCTGTACAATTCTCCATTCTTTTTCATTTGGTTTCTTTACTGGAAGGATAGGAGAATTGTAGGAGCTTGTACATGGAATTATAAGTCCCCTTTTTAGGTAATCTTGTAAAATGGGCTTAATTCCAGCTAGTGCATCAAGTGTTAAAGGATATTGGTGAATATTAGGCAGAGGCAAAGTATTATCAATAGTTATTTTAATAGGAGTGACTTATTTGATCTTGCCAATATCTGTACTGGAAAGGGCCCAAAGTTGTATTGGAATGTCCTGCAACAAACATTCAGTTTCAATATTATTTTCCTCTTGGAAGTTCCTTTAAAATCATTATTTTTTCCAATTGGTTCAGTATCTGATTCATTCAGTTCTAAATACATTCCACCCTTCTGGGAAAAGGATATGTGGGCACCATGGGTTTCAAGAAAATCACTCCCTATTAAGTGAATTGGGGTTGACTTTACCAATAAAAATGTATGTTGCCCATAACATTCCCTAGTTGGAAGGGGACAGGTTCTGATTTAAAAATAGTCATTGGCCTGGCAAGTGTGGCTCAGTGGTTGAGCGTCAACCCATGTACCAAGAGGTCACCAGTTCGGTTTCCAGTCAGGGCACATGCCCATGTTCAGCATCCACAGTGAAGTGGCATGCCGGAGGCGGCTACTTGATGTCCTCTCTCATCGATGTTTCTATCTCTCTCTCCCTCTCCCTTCCTCTCTCTCTCTAAAAACTTAATAAAAAAATTTTTTTTTTAAATAAAAATAAAAATAGTCATTGGTTGGTTCAATACCCCTACCATTTGTACAGAAGCTTTACTCTCAGGGAGAGGGTAAGGTTAAGAACAGATAAAGTAGTCCCAACATCTCCATATGCCTTAGGAATTTCCCCTTTTATGATCATTTTAATTTCTCTTAAAAGTATTAGTAAGGAGAATTTGAAATGCTCTCTCAGAGCAGCCCTATGCTTGCTTCTATTGCTTTTGTTTTTCTAAATTTTATTTTAGTTTTCTATCATCCTTCTTATGGTGACCTGGCTTTTTATAGTAAAAGCAGTCTCTTCTCTCCTCTTGTCTAAGAGACCTTTGGGTAGATATGACTGGATTGCTTCATTGTTGGAGATGTAGGTTAATGATTTTTTGTAGATTTGTCTTTTTCTCTCCTTTGAATAGTTTTAGATAATTGATCAGCCAGAATAGCCAGTTCATCATTATGTGTGATTTACCAGTTTATGTTGTTTGATCAAAGTTGCAAGTTCTTCATTTAGTCCTTCTAAAAATGCCAAATATAGTAAGAGATCATTTTGATGATTCTTAAAACTGTTTGGAGACAGACCTGAGTATTGTTTGGAAGCTTTTTCAAAGTGCTTAAAGATATCAAGCACTGGTTTATCAGGCTTTCTTTTATATTACATATAGATCCAGTCCATTTTCTAGGGGAAAATGTCAGGTATGTCTTAGTAAAGCTATTGAGCTAATTCCCTGCATTTTTCCCAGTCTGTGTCTCTCTGTTTTTTGTTTTTGTTTTTGTTTTTTATCCTCACCCGAGGATATCTTTTATTCAGATAGAGTGGAAGGGAGGGATGGAGGGAGGGAGGGAGCAAGAGAGAGAGAGAGAGAGAGAGAGAGAGAGAGAGAAACATCGATGTGAAAGGGTGTGTCTCTCTGTTTTAAAAAATGCCTCTACCTGTGTATGCCAACTAAACTTATTCAGCCATTCTATTACCCTTCTCTCAGAAACCAGTAGATACATTATTTGGAACAGGTCAAAATAGCCAGGATCATATGCTTTAACAGTTAAATCAAAATTATTTTTACCCATTGGGCTCCTGGAGAGGGTTGGGGAGAATCTTTAGTTATATTTCTTTAAAAAAAAATTTATATACATATATATACATACATATTAAGATACCTAGGAATAAACTTAACCAAAGAAGTAAAGGACCTATTCATAGAAAACTACAGGTCATTGAAAAAAGAAATAGAGGAAGATATAAAAAAGTGGAAGTACACACCTTGTTCATGGATTGGAAGAATTAACATCATTAAAATGTCCATACTACCCAAAGCAATTTAGAGATTCAGTGCAATTTCCATCAAAATACCAATGAAATACTTCACAGAACTAGAAAAAATACTTCAAAAGTTCATATGGAACGCAAAAAGTTCCCGAACAACCATAACGATTTTGAAAAAGAAGGACAAAGTAGATGGGATCACAATACCAGATATCAGGTTATACTACAAAGCAACTATAATCAAAACAGCCTGGTACTGGCACAAGAACAGGCATATAGACCAGTGGAATAGAACAGAGAATCCAGAAATGGACCCAAGGCAATATGCTCTATTAATATTTGACAAAGGTGGAAAGAGCATACAGTCGAGTAAAGATAGCCTCTTTAATAAATGGAGTTGGGAAAATTTACAGCTACATTGCAAAAAAATGAAACTGGACCATCAACTTAACACCATACACAAAAATAAACTCAAAATGAATAAAAGACTTAAATGTGACCCATGAATCCATAAAAATTCTAGAAGAAAATGTAGGCATCAAAATTTCAGACATCATACGCAGCAGAATTTTCACTGAGACATCACCTAAGGCAATAGAAACAAAGGAAAAAATGAACACATGGGACTACATCAAACTCAAAAGCTTCTGCACAGCAAAAGAATCAACTGTCAAAATGGAAACGCAACCCACTGTATGGGAGAACATCATTGCCAATGATATATCAGATAAGGGGTTAATTTCCAAAATATATAGAGTACTGATACAACTCAACAAAAGGAAGACAAAGAACCTAATTAAAAAATGGGCAGACGCCCTGGCCGGTTTGGCTCAGTGGTTAGAGCGTCGGCCTGCGGTCCTGAGAGACCCGGGTTCGGTTCCCGCTAAGGGCACGTACTTCGGTTGCAGTTTGTCCCCGGCCCTGGTCGGTTGTGCGGGTGGCAGCCACTCGATGTGTTCCTTTCGCATTGATGTTTCTCTCTCTCTCTCTCTGTTCCTCTCTCTCCCTCCCACTCTACCTGAACAAAAAATGGAAAAATGTCCTCGGGTGAGGATTAAAAAAAAAAAAGTGGGCAAAGGATCTGAATAGACACCTCTCCAAACAGGACATACAAATGGCCAAGAGACATATGAAGAAATGCTCAACATCACTAATCATCAGAGAGATGCAAATTAAAACAACCATGAGGTATCTCCTCACACCTGTCAGAATGTCCATCATCAACAAATCATCAAACAAGTGTCGGCAAGGGTGTGGAGAAAAGGGGACTCTAGTACACTGCTGGTTGGAATGCAGACTGGTGCAGCCACTATGAAAAACAATATGGTGTTACCTCAAAAAGTTAAAAATTGAACTTCCATTTGACCCAGTGATCCCACTTCTAGGAATATACCTTAAGAAGCCTGAATCACCAATCAGGAAGAATATATGTACCCCCATGTTCATAGCAGCACTATTTACAATAGCTAAGATTTGGAAACAGCCCAAGTGTCCATCAGACGAATGGATAAAAAAGCAGTGGTACATATACACTATGGAGTACTATGTAAGAAAGAAAGATCTCTTATCCTTTGAGATGACATGGAGGGACCTGGAAAGTATTATCCTAAGTGAAATAAGCCAAGCAGAAAAAGACAAATACCACATGATCTCACTTATATACGGAATATAATGAACATAACTGTTTGAGGAATACGGTAGACCCAGAAACATGGAAGTAGGGCACAGACTGACAACCCTCAGAGGAGGCGGTGGTGGGGGTAGGAAGAGATAAACCACAGAACTTGTATGCATGTATGCATGACCAATGGACATGGACAACAAAGCTGGGACAGGGCGGGGGGGATGGGGTGGGAGGTGTCAATGGGGTAAAAATGGAGAAACATTTGTAACAAACAAAAAAAGAGTTGGCCTAGATGATTCTTGGGGTTCTGGACCTAGCAGGATGCATATTTAAACTGAACTTTGAGAAAATGTCTAGTAGAATTGAGTTGATAATTCTTGATATCCTGTTCAGTGTAATTGATAGGATGCTTTCATCTTTTGTAAGATCTGAAATATGGGATTATCACCATAAGTCATTTTGCAGATATGTGCCTTAGAATTGTGTTTCTGAGTCCTTTCTGGTACAAAACCAACTAGTTTGTTGGTATTCGCTTAGGCTTTAGATTTCTGAGAACAGTGAGACAGTGTTCAGTGTTTCCTTCTGGCCTCCAAATGTATGAAATAAAATAGAGCCTTCAGCAGTTAACAGATAAGTAAAAACCTCTGCAGCCCTGGCCAGTGTGGCTCAGTTGGTTGGAGTGTCATACCATACACCAGAAGATGGCAGGTTCAATTCTCCATCAGGGCACATACCAAGGTTCCAGGTTTCAGGTTTCAGGTTTCATCCCTGGTCAGGTTGCCTTATGGGGGCAACTGATCAGTGTTTCTCTCTCACATTGATGTTTCTTTTTCTTACTCTTCTTCTTATTTTTGGTATGTGCCCCTAGCGGGAACCAAACCCCAGACTCTCTGGTCCGCAGGCCGACACTCCAACCGCTGACCCAAACTGGCCAGGGCTTTTTTTTCTTCTTTTATTTATTTTTTTATTATTTATTTATTTATTCATTCATTTTTTAAATGTTTCTCTCACTCATTCTCTCCCTTTCTCTCTCTCTTAAATCAATAAAAACATGTCCTCAAATGAGGTTTAAAAGAAACAAAAAACCCATGCATAGTACATTTATTAGTATTATCACAAGGCCCATAGTAAAATTGTAGACTGGTGGCATTTTTCAGATAGGGAGCTCCAGTTTGTAGAATGCTTTCAAACCTAGTGTGAAATGTGTAGAATAGGTTGTTCACTTTTCTCTGAGATTCTGTTCTGTTGCTATATGGGTGTGTGTTTTCAGTCTCAGACTGTAAGCTCATTCAGGTTGGGACTTCCTTAGGAATGCACCTTTCTAAAAGATTTGCAACCAGTACAGATGTTTTTCCTGCCTCTACAGAATTTGTTTTGGACTAGAAACCTCTGACCATTCCTTGTCTGAATTTGACTTTTGTTTCTCTCCTTGCTTATCATTATTCCTTGCCTGTTAGGTACTTATATTGTGGATTCTTTTATGATGGATGATAACCCACTGGGCAGATCTGCTCTTTTTGTTGATTCCATGGTCCAGTAGAGTCAAGCCAACCATTCTGATGTTGTAATTTGATAATTCATCACAATTCTTATAGATATAAAATATTCATCTTTGAGAAATTATAGAATTATAAGTTGACTCCTGTTATAAACTTCTCTATAAAAAAAGTAAGAGAAATCCTAGAACTTTGTAGTTAGTAATGAAGATAAATGGGATAGATACAAAATAAATGAAAACCTGCAGTGTGCTTACCACTTTATTACCTCACCACTTTACTTACCTCACCATGGTTTTTTAAAAAGAAGCTCAGAACAGTACTATTGGCTGTGGTGGTACTCTTATCAAGCATACAAGGAGTTACTAGAAGGATGTTTGCAGTATTATAACATTCTATTCTGTGTTCTTTTAAAGCCCAGCTGGAACCCAGCTAAAGCAAAGGGGGTCTAATACGAAAGGGATATGCAAAAAAATGAGATCAATTGTGTATCGTCATGGAGAGACTAGTGAGAAGTTATGAGTCATTGATAATCTAATACAGTTTTCATTGTCTACAATTTCTGCAGTAGAAAATGTGGAAAGCTTCAACAGTCCTCTAACAACTTTATTTCTAGAATGTGTTAAGACAGTGTCTATTATGTACTCATGCCTAGAAACTATTAATTACAGTTGTTGCATAAGGTAATATGAGGGAGAAATACATATTTGAAGTGCTCTTAGAAAGTTTAAATTATTTGCCCTGGCTGGTTTGGCTCAGCGCTTAGAGCATCGGCCTGCGGTCCAGAGAGACCCGAGTTCGGTTCCCGCTAAGGGCATGTACTTTGGTTGCAGTTTGTCCCCGGCCCTGGTTGGGTCGTGTGGGTGGCAGCCACTCGATGTGTCCCTTTCACATCAATGTTTCTCTCTCTCTTCCTCTCTCTCCCTCCCGCTCTATCCGAATAAAAAATGGAAAAATGTCCTCGGGTGAGGATAAAAAAAAAGTTTAAATTATTTGAAATATCAGGAAGAGAAAATTATAACTTTATAACTAAGTTTTGGGGGCCAGTTCTTTTTGTTCATATTTTAAAATGCTTTTCATATACTCAGGATTATTGGACACAGAGTAGGAGCTTAATTCTCTGTGGGGACAGCCTAGATCAGGATGGGTAGAGACCTAGAAATGAGGCACACCAGGATGGTACAGAGAGCACACTGACGGTTAAGAGATGGCAGTCAAGGAGCTGGTACTACTCTTTATTTCTCTCTTCTGGAAGATTCTGGAAGCAAGTACAGAGCAATGGTCCACATAGGCAGCTGAGATCGGGGCTCTGTGGCAGCCAGTGATGGGAGCCAGCCCTGGCCTGAGACTCAAGGGCAGGACTCTGTACTGAACCTCAATCTGCAGAAACAAGGATACTGTGCAGATCATCCCAACAGAGACTTATCACAGCTGGAGTAAAATCCAGGGACTACTTTATACAAATAGAGGAAAAGCATTTAAGGCTAGCTTGAGACTAAGTCCTTTGGCCAAGGATACTAGAAATCCTTAAATCCCCTAAAATAAGCTGCTCCAGCCTCTAGGATAGGCCTCGGGCCCATGAAGCCAGCCAGTCTTGGGAAAGGCAGAGGGTAGAGGGCAGAAATTTGCAGGGATATCAAGGCTGATGACAGCAGCTGTATTTTTCAAAACCAAATTTACAAAGCCAGATCCTCCGTATTCTGCCTCAGTGATTCTGTTAGGGCATCTTTGCCTTCTTTCATGTTAATTACAAGGAAAGGTTATTATTTTATCTCTTGTTCAGTAGACAATTATGTTGCTACTGCTTCTCCCTTGGACTAACATGACCTGTGAGGCTTTGTCCACCTTGATTCTTCATTTCCCTCAGATTGGGTTGGACACTGCCCTGTATTTACTGCTGTTGCCAGACACCAATGAAAGGTTAGCACCGCACCGAGGTTTCCTCTCCCAACGACCTGGGAAAAACCTTCTGAGTAGGAAGTGAGAAAGAAACATATTCTGGCAGCCAGATGATGTTATCATGTTGGGGCAGAAATTCGGTAGGCAGGAAGAGAAATTGCATGCACTGGGAGGATTAGAAAATGACTGTTTAATGCACACTGATGCTGGCCCAGCGGAGTCAACTCTAAAGGCTGAGCCCTGCACCCAGGTCCCAGCTGCCTTTTATACATGATAAGCTTCTGGGTATTTGGGGGCTTTCTAGTTCCCCTAGTTTAGGTGGTTTGATGTAAGGGGCAAGTGGGATTATAGAAGCCAGGGGCAGGGTCTCTGCACTGTGAGCTAAGGGGGTTGCCTACACCCAGCTTGCTTTCTCATTTCCAGCTCTTGATTCACAAGCTGCTCCTAGTAGACTTAGAGAACATGATTTTATATCGTATTCATAAGCATGGGCTTGGACGGGGAATTCCTTAGTGCTGTGTGAGGAAGAGGGGCAGTGATCTCTCTGACTGCTTCCTACTGAATAGAGGCATTGAAGGGGAGGGGATACAGCAACTAGAGTTTTTCACCATCCAGAGGAGAGTAATGGTAGTGTGTGTGTGTGTGGGGGGGGGTGTCCTTATATGAAGCATCACTTGGAACTTTATTGTTTCTAAGCGAGAGGAAATGAAACAGGTTAGCATGTTGAGAATACAAGGACCAAACAGCTATAAAAAGCAATAAGAGAGAACCAGCTAATGGGAGTATCCAAGATGCCCAGTTCTATATGTTACTCCAGGAACTCCAGGATTCCGATAAATCCTATCTTCTTTTTGTAATTTGTTCCTTTAACTACTGGGCCATGTCTCTAACTCTTTCTGATTGATTGACATAAAAGCGATATTCCTCATTTAAGAAGATGCATATTCCTCCCTTTTCAGCAGTCAGTAGGTCTAACCCCCTTCTATTTTGTAAATCTACTGCTGCTAAGGAGTCTACTTGATCCTTTAAGGCTACTAAGGATAGAAGGTCTAGTGCCAGGGTCAGTTTAGCAGGCGATGACCATCGATTCTACTGGCGGAGTTCTCAGGCGCTTGTAGTAGACTGATCAGCAGCTTTCGCTGTCCTCTTAAGGTTGATCTGCAGAGGATTGTTCTGGCTAGTGGTCTCTCTCCAGGCAGGTTGGTTGTCATGTGGCAGGTGAGCTGCCTTCACCCATGAGTGGTGGATCCAGGTATTTAGACCTGCAACCTTGAGAGCTGTGGGAGTGGTTAGTATAACTAAATAGGGCACTTTCTAGGTTGGTTTGAGGAGTTTCTTTTTCCAGTCTTTTACCCAGACTTGGTACCCTGGTCTGTGGGGGTATACAGTTAGTTATTCCCAGGGAAACGGGGATTCTATCACTTACCTACTTATGTACCTCAAGTATGTTTTCCCTAGTCCCTGTAGTTGTTTTGAGCACAGAAGAGACAGTGTTGGGAGACCAAGGCACAAAGGGATAGAAGTCGAGCAATCAGGTAGTACCAGCTTAATAAGGCCTCTAGGCTGGTTTTACCCAGATAAGTGAGTTCATGTTGTTGGAGGACTAACCAGTGGGCTAATTGTTCTGGCACATAGATTCTGTGGTCTGGGAGTATCCACCATCCTTCTTTAGTTATATTTGTAATGTCGTGCCCATTCTTCTTCCTTGGCTGTGTATTTTGGGGTTGCAGGTAGTTCTGGGACCAGCATGATTTTTGAAAGCGCTGCCTATTTCTTTGCAGCTTGTTTAGCTGCAGCATCTGCCTGATGGTTTCCTTCTGACACTGAGTCTCTTCCCTTTTGGTTTCCCCTGCAGTGAATGACTGCTACCTCTCTTGGTTCCCAGACCGCCTCCAATAATTTTAGGATTTCACCTTGGTTTTTTATTCCTTTTCCCCCTACAGTAAGGAGCCCTCTTTCCTTATATATAGCCCCATGTATATGTAGGGTGGCATAGCTGTAGCCATGAGTCAGTATATATGTTAGCCTGCTTATCCTTGCTGAGTTCTAATGCCCTCACCAGGGCCCATAGTTCTGCTCTTTGGGAAGACTATCCCTCAGGGAGGGCCCTTGCTTCCAGAGTATCAAAATTGGAAACTGTTGCATAGCCGGCATATCTTTTGCCCTCACTCGTGTAACTGCTACTGTCTGTGTACAGAATAATATGGTCAGGATTTTGCAGATGTTTATGTCAGGTCAGGTCTGGTTGTCTGGAGTAGACTTCATCAAGTATCTCCGAGCAGTCATACTCCGGGGTCCTGGCTGCTATTGGCAAAAAGGTAGCAGGATTTAGAGTTTTTACTGCTTCTAGACTTACTCGTGGGTTTTCACATAGGATTCCTTGATACTGGATAATTCAGGCATGAGTTAGCCAGTGCTGTCCTCTTGCGTCCATCAAGGTAATGACAGAGTGGGGTACCTTGACATTTAGATTTTGTCCCAATGTGAGTTTGTCTGCCTTCTTGATTAGCAGTGTAGTGGCCGCTAAGGCCCTCAGACAGGGTGGCCAGCCTGCCGCAACTGAGTCAGTTTGCTTTGAGAAGTAAGCTACTGGTCTCTGCCAAGGCCCAAACTCCTGAGTTAGGTCTTCCAGCGCTATTCTGTTGTTTTCATGCACAAACAGGTTGAAGTCTTGTGATACGTCCGAGAATCCTAGTGCCTCAGTGAGCTTAGTCTTTATTGCTGTAAATGCTTTCTCTTGATCGGGGCTTCAGACAAGGGGCGCCTTTTCTTCTCCTTTCAGGGTCTCATCTTGCCAGTTCTGAAAATCTGGGTATCTATATTCGACAGAACCCTGTTGCTCCCAGGAATTCTCAAATCTGTCAATGGGAAGTGGGAACCAGAATAGCACAGACGGCCTGTTTCCTTTCAGCCCCTAGGGTGATCTTGAAACCTAAGTATTTGACTTCTTTTTGGCAAATTTGCACCTTTTTTCTTGATACCTGATATCCGGCTTTCATCAGTAGCCTGAGTAAAGCATTGGTCCCTTCCCAGCACTGGGCTCAAGTGGGACTGGTTAGTAGGAGGTTATCTACATATTGGAGGAGGACATATCCTAAGTTCCGTCTTGGTAACTTGGCTAAGTCAGACGCTAGTGCCCTGCTGAACAGAGTTGATGAATTCTTGAATCCTTGAGGTATTCTAGTCCAAGTGAATTATTTCTTTGGTCCTGTGGTGGGGTTTTCCCATTTGAAGGCAAACAGAAGACAATATGTTCAGAGATCATTTCTATAATTCGAAGGCAAACAGAGGCTGGCTATTGGGCGCTAGTTGGAGGCAAAAGAAGGCATCCTTTAAGTCCAGGCATGTTAACCACCCAGCCTCAGAAGGTATAAGTCCTAAGAGACTGTATGGGTTAGGCAGTGCCAAATGCAACATGATGACCACCTCATTCACGGCCCTTAAGTCTTGTACCAGGTGGTAGTCATTTGTCCCAGGTTTATTTATGGGAAGCAGGAGGGTGTTCCACAGGGACTGGCATTGCTTTAAAAGTCCCCACTTGAGTAGTCAGTCTGGGTAAATCTGAATCTCTAAATATGCTTCCCACAGGACCATGTACTGGTGTATTTTGACAGGCTGGGCTCCAGGCTTCAGGTCAATCAGTATCAGTGTGTGGTTTTTGCCCAGACAGGGGTGTTTTCTTCTGCCCACACTAATGGGAATTCAGCCTCCAGTTCTGGGGCCAGCATTGGCTCATCAGGCGGGGAGGTATACAACCTCCATTCTTCTTCCCATGGTATCACCAAGGACAGAATCATGGGAGGTGCCGCCTCACCTAGTCACAGTTGTGCCGATCCATCCAGAGCAAAGGCTATTTCTGCACCCATCTTTGCCAGGAGGTCCCTGCCCAAATGCAGTATTGTCGGTCTGGTAGATACAGACACTCATGAACCACCTGATGGCCTCCTAAGTGGCATTGCTGGGGGCCACAAAATGGTCTATGGTTTGGTTCCAGTAGTCCCCACGATGTTAACTTTCTGCTCTGATAGATGTGCCACCTTTTGTGTCACCACAGAGTGTTCAGCCCCTGTGTCAACCATAAAGTCTACCATTTGGCCCCCAACCTTCATTTTGGCCATGGGCTCATGGTGGCCTAGTTAGATAGAGCCCAGTCTTCCCTAGTCAGAGTCTTTTTCTGCCAGGCCGATCAGATTGGCCTCTGGTGGTAGTCGCTAGGTGGAGTAGAAGTTTCTGGTTTTCCTTGCTGGCGGTTGGGGCACTCATTTTTCTAGTGTCCGGATGCCTTGCAGTAGGTACATTGGTCCCATCCTAGGGTTGTTTACTTTCTTGGTTCTTTAATTTCTCATGTCTGTTTTTGTCCCACCAATGAAGCTGGTCTCCCCAAGACTGTGGCTAGGAGAGCCACCTTCTGTTCCATTCTTTTGTCTGCTTCCTTTTTGGCTGCTCATTCTCAGTTTATAAAGACTTTGTTGGCAATTTCCAGTAATTCGGTGGCATTCTTCCCAGCAAATTCCTCTAACTTTTGAAGCTTTCACCTGATGTTGGTCTGTGCCTGTCCCAAAAAGGCAACATTGACCATGTACTGGTTTTCAGAGGCCTCTGGGTCAAACGGAGTATGACTCTAAAGGCTTCATGTAGTCTCTCATAGAAGTTAGCTGGACTCTCATCTGGTTTCTGTAAGACCTCAGAGCTCTTTGTCATGTTTGCGGGTTTCTTGGCCCCTGCTTTCATCCCTTGGAGGAAGAAGGCAAGTCGATATCTTTCTAGCCAGTTTCTTCCCTCCTCTGTATTTGGGCCCCAGAGGGGTTCCTCATCAGGTAAGGCCTGTTCTGCCCAGGCTTCTATGTCTAGATGTCCAGCTGGTGCCTGGGTCTGGAGCAATTCCTGGATTCTGTGACAACCCGCCCGTGTTTTTCTGTGTTGAATAAGGTGTGTAGGAGTTGTTTATAGTCAACCCAGGTGGGGCAATGAGTCTGAAAAAATGGATTCTAGGAGGTCTGTCATCGCTTGGGGTTTTTTGGAGTATGGTGGCATATGGTGTTTTCAATTAAGGAGGTCAGTAGTGGAGAATGGCTGATAGTAAAAGACTGATCCCCCCTTTTGTAGGGTCCCATCAGGGCCTATTTTCTATGGACCTCTTGACAATTGCATTGTCACTGGGGGTTTTGGTCCCTGGGTCACTGACCTGAAATGTCTTCCCACTGGCTCCAGTGACCTTGGCTCCAGTGTCCCTGGCTCTGGCGGCACATTGGCCAGAGGTGGGGGTGAGACAGATGGAGGTGGGCTATTGAGCAGGTGAGGTTCCCCATACTCAGGTAGTGGGGCATATGGTGGTGACAGTGCAGGGGCCTCTTCTGAATCCCCTTGTAATATAGGAGGCCACTTAATTCACCATGAAGTCTTCCTTTCACCTTGTGTCATGAGGACCTTACACTGTCCCTGACTAGTAATACAGAATTGAACCCAAGGAGGCCTGATTTGGGCTATTTCCAACTATTGGTCTCTGTAGGGAAACTGGTCCAGATGGCCAGAGTTTCTGGTGACTACCCTGTACACAGTCCAGACTGTGGGGACATCAAGGTGACTTCAGAGGGTCATCTCACACCAAAGGTGGGCCATTCTAATTCACAGAGGGTGCATAACTTTCTGCGGGTCAATTTGACCCTGTAATCTCCTGAGAACCCCTTTTTAAAATTCTTAATCATACATTTTAAAACAGTGGGTTTGGAGGAACCTCCCCCCACAACAATATCTAAGATGGTTAAACAAACCTCCCAGTGAATTATGTCACGAGACAAACAGGAGGAAATTCTTGTTTTGTCCGCCTGGCCGCTCCCCTCATGAGGACTTAGGTGCCTCTTTGCATTGGCAGGTCAGTATAAGCCCCTGACTCAGATCAGGTTCGCGGGCAGAGACAATGTCCCCAAGAACCTGATACTGCCCTTAGCCGTATGAGGTCACCACGGATGCGCAGGTTGGGACTCACACAGGCTCCGTAATAGGCATTGTGGAGCATGGTCATTCACACACACAATCACACAGAATTTAAACTTTCCACCCAGGAATTCCCTATCCTGTGCGGCGTCTGTGCTGCCTGGGAGGTGATCAAGCTCCCCTTCCACCTTTGAAATGGGCCTGAACTTGGTCCTGGGTCTCCAGGGACACTTAGCAATCCAATGTCCTAGCAGGCTTTTCTGTCCTCCCTGGAGTCCATTTGAGTGCTGTAGAGGCCGACTACTGTCAGGCCTGGTGAGGATCGAGGTCCAGTGAATTCACCAGCAGTGCACATTCCTTTCTGTCGCAGGGGCCTGGAAGTAGTGGCCCTTCCCTGCTGGCTTCCAACAATGGTGGCTCAAGGGGCCAGCACAGCTGTCGGCTTTCTGGCCAAAACACCAAAATGTTGTGGCAGAAATTCAGTGGGTGGGAAGAGACAGACTGCACACATTTGGAGGATTAGAAAATGACTGTTTAATGTGCACTGGTGCTGGCCCTGCGGAGTCACCTCCAAAGGCTGGGCCCCATGCCTGGGTTCCAGCTGCCTTTCATACATTATAAGCTTCTGGGTATTTGGAGACTTTCTAGTTCTGCTATAGTTTAGGCGGTTGACTGATGTAAGGGACAAGTGGGATTACAGAAGCCAAAGGCAGGGTCTCTGCACTGTCAGCTAAGGGGGTTATTTGCACGTGGCTTGCCTTCTCAATCATTGGTTGTTTTACTCTTGTTAGCATATTTTTAATAGTGCTGACCTTGAAATTAAGAGATATTAACCTGTCCTGTTTATTGCACTTTTGCTCTACCTCTTAAGTTGTCTGTGATAAAATCTGTACCCACCTTCCTAGACACATGAGGTGCTATGGTAAGACAGTTCAGTGCCCTTTGAAAACAGGGAGGCAGTATGGTGATTAAGTTTCCCAAGCTCCCCAGCAGACTTAGCACCAGAGTAACTTTATTCTTGATTGAAAATTATCATTTAGAACAGTTTTCTTTTTGCTTAGTGTCTCCTACTCAGCCACCATTTTCCCCCAGTCTTTCCATTTGGGGGAAATTCAGGGGTAATTTATTTGTAGAAGAATGGAGCTACCACGAGGTCACATTTTTCCAGATCTATTTTTCAGTCCACCAAAGGATTCATGTAATGAAAAAGAAAATCTTGGATAAACCATCCCAGATTAACAGAGGTGGTCATATCTCATACACATATTTCCCAAGGAGAAAAACATGTCTGCATAAGATTCAGTTCAAAAAAATGTATTACTTCTAGTGTAAATTATTGTAAAGAATTGAATTCTGCTGGAAAATAATCAGATGTTAGTTCATCTTCAAACATTTTAATTTCAGTTAAATGTCAGAAAGCAAATTAAATCCTAAATAAAGCTTAACCTAAATTGTATTTGAAGAATGGGTCTATGAAACAAGGGGAATATAGCTACAGTTTGTTTTTATTTCTTTGTGCTTTCTTTTAAACACTATAGGTAATAGCATTACTGAAAAGAGCCCCCACAGAAGAGTGTGAGGATAGGTCGGCTATTCACAGTAATGAATCATCTTGCAGCTTGCCATCTATTCTGAATGACAATAGTGGAATAAAGGAAGCGAAACCCAATCTGTGGTTCAACAGAGTTCTTACAAGGGAACAAGGTAACTATTGTTAAAGGGTTGGTCCACAGCAAAACTCCATTCACAGTCAACGTGACCCCCTCTTTCTCAAAGTATACTTATAAAATAAAGGGGACTAGAGAATACCTCTGATTTTAATATGCACAATAGGTTATTTGTTTTATATACCACCTTTCAATAAATATATGATTTTTTTTTTTAGTCTAACAGGGATAGAAAACCTAACTGTAGGTCTGCAGTGTTGCTAAATTTTCAATAAATTATGTTTTTATAAGTTACGATATCTTAACAAAACTAATCACTGGGCAGTAGATAATTTTTATCATTATACAAAGATGAAAATGACTCCAATAAAAGTAATTCACATAAAGTACTATGAAGTTTTTGATGCCACTTAATAAAATTTACTCATAATTTATAAACATTCTTTTTAAGGTTGTCTTTATAATACATTTTAAAAGTCTAAACAGATGAATAAGAATTAATTTATGCCCCCAAAATGTAAAAACTAATTTTTAGTATCCAGAAATTGTGATTATTTTAGCATCACTATTAAGATATGTCAGTAACCACTATAGCAATATTTCCAAGACAGCTATGAGTTGCTGAGGATGTATTCAGAAGTTGATATACATGCACAAAATTTAAGACTGACTTATTTTAAGCCCCACTTAAATTTGATGGCTGTAAGGCTAAATTATTTTGCATGAAAACAACGTAGAGATACCTTAGTGTTAGTTCCTTTTAGGAACAGTACTATTTCAGGCAAGAAATAAACAAACAAACAAACAAAAAGGAGGTGGAGAGACAGTGAAAATAAGAGGAATGTTAGTTAAAAAATCAAAGGCCTGCCCTGGCCAGTTTGGTTCAGTGGTCGGAGCATCGGCCTGCGGACCAGAGAGTCCTGGGTTCAGTTCCTGCTAGGTGCACATACCAAAAAAAAATAAAAAATCAAAGGCCTAATCCATAAATATAACCCGAACATATTTCATGTGTTTGGTTTTTAGACGTTTCATGGGGCTGCAGAGATGAGAGCAAGGAAGAAAGCATGGTAGCCAAGGTTCCAGTCACAGGTAAATTTATGGTTGCCTAAGAGTTGCAAACAGAATTCAACCTTATTATATAATCAGAGCATTCTAGGTTAGTGGTGTGTGGTCTCCACTAAGAGCAAGTATATTTGACTACTATGTGCTGGAGCAGGAGAGTAATTATAAGAGCACATAATCATAACATGCAAGCTTACGTTAACATAAATTATGGTGGAAAATAACCGTGTCTATTGAATTCTTCATAATCATATTATACATTTACACATGCGAACATCTATCTCATAGCCTTTCAGCACCTGTGTCTGTGTGAAAAGGTCAGTCTCCCTGGGGAACACCCAGTCATTATACAGTAAACTATAGATGTTTATGATTTTACTCTTATCTTTCCTGTGATAATTGAATGTGTATCATTAAAATAAGAGCAGGGGAAAAGTACCAGACAGGAAGCTTGCTTGTGCCTCAGTTACAAAGCCTGTCTGATAATTTAAAAATTTTAGCGATAACCTTTCATCAAAACCTACTAAGTTTTCTGAACATGTATTAGACTTATTAAGATGAAATCGGAGTATCATTACTTTTTTTAGTTTTAGAATATCAGCAGCAGTAATTAGTATTCTGAACCAAGTTCTATTTGTCATACATCTAAATTTAGTACTGCCTCATTTTTTAGAGTGGTGTGCTACTTCATTATAAATTCAAAGGTCTAACTTTAAATATTTATACAAGTAAATATACCATTGCACCGAGGTACTGAGGCATGCATCTGTATATGTGGTAGTTTTGTTGCTTATATGCAGGAAAGAAGGGCTTTCTTTTATGGCAGTACAATTCATGGCATGATGATTCATTTTTTAAACCTGTTTCTCTGGTTTTGAGAAAGAAGTTTATGGTAGAGCAATTATTGTATGTATTCAGCATCAGATAATATTTCATTCCAAAGTACAGAAGTTTACTTTTCTTTTAAACATTTTCCAGTTATATGTTTATGTCATTTTTAGTCTTCATTTTGAGAAAATTCTGGTAGAATTCCCTCTTTATTTATTTTTTAATAGATTTTTAGAGAGAGGAAGAAAGATGAGAATTGGTTGCCTCCCAAACGTGCTCCAACCAGGAATCAAACCAGCCACCTTTCAGTGTACAGGACGATGCTCCAAACAACTGAGCCACACTGGCCAGGACTTTAATTTTTTTAATAGAATTGTGGATGATCCCAAACTACAGATAATCAATAAGTCATTTGGATACCTTTTTTTTTTTTTTCATTTACCTTTGAATGCATAAGTATCTAATAATCTCTGAATTTGTTCATTATAGGTATAAAAGATTTTTGGGAGAAACCAGGATGTGGCCTTGTTGCCCATTCTTACTTGTATTTTAAGAATTCTTTCCAATCATCCCTTGCTACAGGTAGATGATTCTTCCAAAAATTATTGCAAATGTTATTTTCTCATAAAAATTTTTATTGAATATATATATATTTATGGCACTGTTAGTTTCAGGTATACAGTGCAATATCTATACATTGCAAAATGATCACCACAATAAGTCCAGCTAACATCTATCACCACACACAGTTATAAAACTTTTTTTCTTGTTATGACAACTTTTAAGATTTACTCTCCCAACAGAGTTCAAATATGCAGTACAGTATTATTAATCTTAGTAACCATGCTGTTCATTACCTCCCTGTGACTTTTACTTTGTAACTGGAAATTCATACCTTATTTTGGGACTTACAAAAATTTTATTTTTTAATTATAGTTGCCATATAATACCACATTAATTTCAGGTGTACAACACAGTGATTAGACATTTATATAACTTGTGGAGTGATTAGCCCTATAAGTCTAGTATTCATCTGACACCATACATAGTTATTACAATATTATTGACTATATTTTCTAAGCTATACTTTACATCCCTGTGACTATTTTTCTAACTGTTAATTTGACTTTTTAATTGCTTTCACATTTCTTTTTTTTATTAATTTGTTTTTGTTACAGATGTTTCTCATTTTTCCCCTATTGACACCCTCCTCCCCAACCCCCCCTTTCCCCAGCTTTGTTGTCTTTGTTCATTGGTCATGCATACATGCATGTAAGTTCTGTGGTTTATCTCTCTCCTCCCCCCAAAGCCCCTTCCCCTGACGCTTGTCAGTCTGGTACCTCACCTCTGTGTCTCTATGTTAATTTTGTTCATCAGTTTGTTTAGATCACTGTATTACACAAATAAATGCGATCATGTGATATTTGTCTTTCTCTGCTTGGCTTGTTTCACTTAGCATAATACTCTCCGGGTCTCTCCATGCCATCTCAAAGGATAAGAGATCTCTCTTTCTTACAGCTGCATAGTATTTCATTGAGTACATGTACCACAGCTTTTTTATCTACTTATCTACTGATGGACACTTGGGTTGTTTCCAGACCTTAGCTATTGTAAATAGTGCTGCTATTAACATAGGGGTACATATATTCTTTCTGATTGCTGTTTCAGGTTTCTGAGGGTACATTCCTAGAAGGGGGATCGCTGGGTCAAATGACAGTTCAATTTTTAACTTTTTGAGGTAACACCATAGTGTTTTCCACAGTGGCTGCACCAGTTTGCATTCCACCAGCAGTGTACTAGGGTCCCCCTTTCTCCACACCTTCACCAACATTTGTTGTTTGATGATTTGTTGATGGCAGACATTCTGACAGGTGCGAGGTGATGCCTCATAGTTGTTTAAATTTGCATCTCTCTGATGATTAGTGACGTTGACCATTTCTTCATATGTCTCTTCGCCATTTGTATGTCCTTTTTGGAGAGGTGTCTATTTAGGTTCTCTGCCCATTTTTTAATGGGGTTCCTTGTCTTCCTTTTGTTGAGTTATATCAGCACTCTATATATTTTGGAAATTAACCCCTTATCTGATGTATCATTGGCGATTGTGATCTCCCATATAGTGGGATCCCTTTCATTGTGAAGGTTGTTTCTTTTGCTGTGCAGAAGCTTTTTAGTTTGATGTAGTCCCATGTATTTATTTTCTCCTTTGTTTCTGTTGCCTTAGGTGATGTATCAGTGAAAATTCTGCTGCATATGATGTCTGAGATTTTGTTGTCTGTATTTTCTTCTAGAATTTTTATGGATTCATGAGTTACATTTAAGTCTTTTATCCATTTTGAGTTTATTCTTGTGTATGGTATAAGTTGGTGTTCTAGCTTAATTTTTTGCAAATAGCTGGTTAATTTTCCCAACACCATATATTGAAGAGACTGTCTTGACTCCACTGTATGCTCTTGCCACCTTTGTCAAATATTAACTGAGCATAATGTCTTGGGTCAATTTCTGGGTTCTCTGTTCTGATCCATTGATCTATCTGCCTGTTCTTGTGCCAGTACCAAGCTGTTTTGATTAAAGTGGCTTTATAGTATAACCTGAAATCTGGTAATGTGATCCCACCTACTTTGTCCTTCTTTTTCAAGATTGTTGTGGCTATTTTGGGCCTTTTATGGTTCCATGTGAACTTTTGAAGTATTTGTTCCTGTTCTGTGAAATATGTGATTGGTATTTTGATGAGGATTGCATTGAATCTATAGATTACTTTTGGTAGTATGGACATTTTAATGATGTTAATTCTTCCAATCCATGAACAAGGTAGGTGCTTCCACTTTTTTTATATCGTCCTCTGTTTGTTTTTTCAATGTCCTGTAGTTTTCTGTAAATAGGTCCTTTACTTCTGTGGTTAAGTTTATTCTTAGGTATCTTAACTTTTTGGCCGCAATGGTAAATGGGATTTTTTTTTTTTAGTTTCTCTTTCTGTGAGTTCATTATTGGTGTATAAGAATGCCATCGATTTCTTGACATTAATTTTGTATCCTGCTACCTTGCCAAATTTGTTTATTAAATCTAGCAGATTTTTGTTGGTTTTTTTTGTTTTGTTTTTTTATCCTTACCCGAGGACATTTTTCCATTTTTTGTTCAGGTAGAGTGGGAGGGAGAGAGAGGAACAAAGAGAGAGAGAAAAACATCGATGTGAAAGGAACACACTGAGTGGCTGCCACCCGCACGACCTACCAGGGCCGGGGACAAACTGCAACCGAGGTACGTGCCCTTAGCGGGAACCGAACCCGGGTCTCTCAGGACTGCAGGTTGACGCTCTAACAGCTGAGCCAAACCGGCCAGGGCAATCTAGCAGATTTTTGATGGAGTCTTTAGGATTTTCTCTGTATAATATTATGTCATCTGCGAATAATGACAGTTTCACTTCCTCCTTTCCAATTTGGATCCCTTTTATTTTTTTCTTCATGTCTGATTTCTGTGGCTGAGACTTCCAGTACTTTGTTAAATAAGAGTGGTGAAAGTGGGCATCCCTGTCTTCTTCCTGTTCTTAAGGGAAATGCTTTTAGTTTTTGCCCATTGAGTATGATGTTGCCTGTAGGTTTTTCATATATGGCCTTTATTATGTCAAGATATGATCCCTCTATTCCCACATTGCTGAGTGTTTTTATCAGAAATGGGTGCTGGATGTTGTCTAATGATTTTTCAAGGTCTATTGATATGATTATATGGTTTTATATTTTATTTTGTTTATGTGGTATATCACATTTATTGATTTGTGAATATTGTACCAGCTTTGCATCCCTGGGATGAATCCCACTTGGTCATGGTGAATAAATTTTCTAATGTATCACTGGATCCAATTTGCTAATATTTTGTTAAGGATTTTGGCATCTATGTTAATCAGGGATATTGGCCTGTAGTTTTCTTTCTTTGTAGTGTCTTTTTCTGGTTTTGGAATTAGAATTATGCTGGCCTCATAAAACAAGTTTGGAGGTCTTCCTTCTTCTTGAATTTTTTGGAATAGTTTGAGGAGAATGGGTGTTAGTTCTTTGAATGTTCTGTTAAATTCCCCTGTAAAGCTGTCAATGTCTGGGCTTTTGTTTGCTGAAAGAGTCTTGATTACATCTTCAATTTCCTTAGTTGTTATTGGTATGTTCAAGTTTTCTATCTCTTCCTGGTTCAGTTTTGGGAGACTATGTGTTTCTAGAAATTTGTCCATTTTTCTTAGATTGTCCAATTTGTTGCCATATAATTATTCATAGTGTTTGTTAAAGATCTTTTGTATTTCTGTGGTGTCAGTTGTTACTTCTTGTCTTTCATTTCTGATTTTGTGTATCTGGGTTCTCTCTTTGTTTCTAGGTGAGTCTGGCTAAGGGTCCAGCAATCTTGTTTATCTTTTCAAAGAACCAGCTCTTTGTTTCATTGATCTTTTGAATTGTTTTTTGTTTTTGTTTTGTTTTTTGTCTCTATGACATTTATTTCTGCTCTGATCTTTGCTATTTCTTTCCTTTTACTTGCTCTGGGGTTTTCTTTTTGTTTACATTCTAGTTATTTAAGTTGTGTGGTTAGATAGTCAATGAGAAATTTTTTTTGTTTCTTGAGGTAGGCCTGTAGTGCAATGAACTTCCCTCTTTAGACTGCTTTTGCTGCGTTTCCATAGATTTTGTGTTGTTGTGTGTTCATTTTTGTTGGTTTCCAGGAAGTTTTTAATTTCTTCCTTGATCTCTTTGGTAACCTCTTTATTGTTTAATAACATGGTATTTAGCCTTCCCTTGTTTGAATGTTTTTAGTGTTTTCATTGTAATTCATTTCTAGTTACATGCCATTGTGATCTGAGAAGATGCTTGATATGATTTCAGTCTTCTTGAGTTTGTAGAGATTTAGTTTGTATCCTAACATTATGTCTATCTTTGAGAATGACCCATGTGCACTTGAGAAGAATGTGAATTCTTTAATTTTGGGTTGTGAGTCTCTGTAGATACCTATTGAATTCATTTGATCTAGTGCATTATTTAGTCACTGTTTCCTTGCTAATGTTTGTCTTAGAATATCTATTTATCCAGTGATTTCAGCAGGGTGTTGAAGTCCCCTGCAATTACAGTATAACTCTTGATTTCTTCTTTGAAATCCTCCAGAAGTTTGGTGCCCCTAATATTGGGATCTGTCCAACAGAAGCATAAGATTATGTGCTTCTGTTGGATAGATCCTTTCAATATTACATAGTGGCCTTCTTTGTCTTTAATTATCATCTTTATTTTGAAGTCTACTTTATCAGATGTGAGTATTGCTACCCCATCTTTTTTTTCTTTCCATTTGCTTGGAAATTTTTTTTCATCTCTTCACTTTTAACAGCTATATGAGTCTTTTGTTGTGAGGTAAGTCTCTTGTAAACATCATATATATAAGTCATGCTTTCTTATCCATTCAGTTACTCTGTGTCTTTTGATTGCAACATTTAATCCATTTATGTTTAGGGTTATTATTGATATGTACTTATTTATTGTCAGTTTTATTTATTATTGTTATGTTTCTCTTACTGTTTTTTGTTGTTGTTGTTGTTGTTTTTAGCTAATTACAGCAGTCCTTTTACCATTTCTTTTAGTGCTCGTTTGTTGCTAATATATTTTCTTAGCCTTTTGTTTGTTTGTTTTTGTCTGGAAAATTATTTATTTCACCTTCTATTTTGAATGATAGCCTTGCTGGATAGAGTAGTCTTAGATTCAGATCCTTGTTTTTCATTAGTTTGATTACTTCATGTCATTCCTTTCTGGCCTGTAATGTTTCTGTTGAAACGTCAGCTGTTAACCTTATGGAAGTTACTTTATAGGTCACCTGTTCCTTATCTCTTCCTGCCTTTAGGAGTCTCTCTTTGTCTTTAATTTTTTGGCATTTTAATTATTATGTTTCTTGGTGTGAGCCTGTTTGGGTTCTTCTTATTTGAGTCTCTCAGTGCCTCTTGAACTTGTATGCCTTTTTTCTTCACCAAGTTAGGGAAGTTTTCTGCCACTGTTTCTTCAAATATATTCTCTGGACCGCAGGCCGACGCTCTAACTGCTGAGCCAAACCTGCCAGGGCTTCAAATATATTCTCAAATCTTTGCCCATTTTCTTCTTTTTCTGACTCTCCTAAGATGTGGATGTTATAACATTTCATATTGTCCAACAGTTTTCTTAAGCTGTCTTCCTGTTTTTTTAACTGTTTTTTCTTTTTGGTTTTCTGATTGTGTGATTTTTTTTCTACTCCATCTTCTAATTCATTGATCGGATCCTTGGCTTCCTCTACTCTGCTGGTTATTCCTTCCAATGTGTTCTTTATTTCTGCTCGGTAGTTTTTTATTTCCAATTCATTGATTCTGATCGTTTCTATATCTTATGCTGTTGAGCTTCCTCATTATCATCACTCTGAACTCTATCTCTGATAACTTGCTTAATTGCATTTCATTTATCTCTTCTTCTGTAGAATTATCTTGTTCTTTCATTTGGGATTTGTTGTTTTGGTTTTTTTTCTTTGTATGTTTTAGTTTCCACTGATTGTGGCTCCCTCTACTGTGTTTGGATTAGTGTGGAAGTACCAATGTTAAACACCACTTTCAAGTCTCACTTTCCAGTGTAGATTTGCAGGCCAATCAAAGTTTCAGTTGTCCTCTAGCTTTTGCCTGCTAGCTGTTTGTCTCAGTTACTTGATGAGCCCTGGGTTGTAGCCCTCAGATGAATCAAACAATCCCTCAGGTTTTCAGGCTAAGAGGATTTTCAGCAGGTGGAGCAGATGCTCGCTGGCTGTTAATGAACCTCAATTTGCATTTCTCTCCCCTGGCCAGGTGGTAAGTTCTTGAGGGAGGGTCTGTTACTTTTCCCTGGGGCTCTGGGATGGGGCTCTTTGAGTAAAATGGCTACTGTCCTATGATGGGATTTAGCACAGAACTCCTGATGTACTCCCAGCTCTCCACACTC
The DNA here is from genome assembly GCF_014108415.1 of Molossus molossus. Lineage (NCBI taxonomy): Eukaryota > Metazoa > Chordata > Mammalia > Chiroptera > Molossidae > Molossus > Molossus molossus. The sequence continues at coordinate 45,924,827 of NW_023425399.1, forward strand.
CTAATCCCTCCACACATTTCCAGTTCAGTTTGCCCTCCCTTTGCTGGCATCCAAGGTGAGTGACTGTAGCTAAGTTAGTGTTCTGTCCTGGCCCTCTGCACAGTGGAGCTGGCTTGAGATTTTAACCTCGAGGGAAATGCTCATACCCTAAACAGCCCTCAGCTGCTGTCCATGGGCTCCCAGCCCACCCTGTCTCATGCCTCTGCAGTTCCTACCAGGCTCTATTTTGTGTCCTCTTTCTGTCCCTGGTTATGCAGGTTCTCTTCAGCTGCTTGTTGGTTTTTCCCTATGATTTATCTTTATTTTAGTTGTAATTCTAGTTTGGTCCTGATAGATGGTCTGTGTAGCTTCCATTCAGTCCACAGCAATTTTTACCAGTTTCAGTAACTATTTTAAAAGTAGAATTTACTCTAATTTTATTTATTGTTTTATGTACCTGTCCAGTTTTCCCAGCACCATTTATTGAAGAGAATCCATTGTATGCTCTTACCTTCTTTGTCAAGTATTAATTTACCATACCGGTGTGGATCAATTACTGTAGTCTCTATTCCGTTGCACTTGTCTATATGTCTGTTCTTGTGCCAGTACCAGGCTGTTTTTATTACAATGGTTTTTTAGTATAGTTTGATATCAGGTAGTGTGATCCCTCTGAGTTTGTTCTTCTTTCTCAAGATTGCTGCAGGTATTTGGGGTCTTTTATGGTTTCATATAAACTTTTGAGGTATTTGTTCTAGATCTGTGAAATATACTGTAGATATTTTATTTTTTTATTTTTTTATTTTTTGGGTATGTGCCCCTAGCGGGAACCGAACCCGGGACTTTCTGGTCTGCAGGCCAACGCTCCAACCGCTGAGTCAAACCCGCCAGGGCTACTGTAGGTATTTTAATAGGGATTGCATTGAATTTGTAAATTGCTTTGGGTAGTATGGAGACATTTTAATGATGTTCATTCTTCCAAACCTTGAGGACAGTATATACTTCTACTTTCTTGTATCTTCCTCTATTTCCTTTTTCAAGTCCTGTAGTTTCCTGAGTACAGGTTTTTACTTACCTCCTTGATTAAGTTTATTTCTAGGTATCTTTTTTGTAGTTGATTCCATTGGTAAATGGGATTGCTATTTAGTTTCTCTTTCATTATTGGTGTATAAAAATGCCATCAAATCTGGAAGTTAATTTTGTATCCTGCTACTTTGCCAAATTCATTTATTAAATCTAGTAGTGTTTGGGTAGAGTTTTTAGTGTTTTCTATGTACATAGAAATGCTAGCATTTCTAGATGACAGTATCTTGTCATCTGTGAGTATTGAGTTTTACTTCCTCCTTTCCAATTTGAATGCCTTTTATTTTTTCTGCATGTCTGATCACTGTGACTAGGATTTCCAGTACTAAGTCATATAAAAGTGGTGAAAGCAGATATCCCTGTCATGTTCCTGTTTTTAAGGGAAATGCTTTTAGTTTTTCTCATTGAGTATGATGTTGGCTATAGATTTGTCATATATGGCCTTTATTATGTTTAGATATGTTCCCTTTACTCCCACATTGCTGAGAGTTTTTATCAAAATTGGGTATTGGATTTTGTAGAAGCTTTCTCTGCATCTATTGATATGATCATGTGATTTTTATTCTTCAGTTTGTTTATGTGGTATATCACATTTATTGCTTTGTGAATATTTTACCTGTTTTGCATCCCCTGAATAAATCCCCTTGGTCATAGTGTATGATTTTTTTAATGTATTGTGGGACCAGATTTACTAGTATTTTCTTGAGGATTTTAACATCTATGTTCATCAGTGATATTGGCCTGTAATTTTCTTTGTAGTGTCTTTGTCTAGTTTTAAAATAAAGATAATGCTTGCCTCATAAAAAGAGCTAAAAAGTCTTTTCTCCTCTTGAACTTTTTGGACGATTTTGAGGATAGGTATTAGTTCTTCTTTGAGTATTTGGTAAAACTGGCCTGTGAATCCATCTGGTCCAGGGCATTTGTTTGCTGGGAGTTTTTATTATTATTATTGTTATTATTATTATTACTGCTTCAATTATATTAATTGCTATTAGCCTATTCAGGTATTCTGATTCTTCCTGATTGAGTTTAGGAAGATTGTATTTTTCCAGGAATTTCTCTATTTCACCCTGGTTGTCCAGTTTCTTGGCATATAGTTGTTCATAGGTGTGTTCTTACAATTTCTGTGGTGTCTTCACCCCTCTCATTTTTTATTTTATTTATTTGGGCTCTCTCTTTCTTTGTTTCTTAATGTACCTGGCTAAAGGTTCATCAATCTTGTTTAACTTTTTAAAGAACCAGCTCTTGATTTTATTGATCTTTTGTGTTGGTTTTTTCAGTCTCTCTGTCATTTATTTTTACTCTGATCTTTATTATTTCCTCCTTTTACTTTGGGCTTTTCTTTTTGTTCTCATTCTTATATTTTAAGTTATAGGGGTAGATTGTTTATTTGAGTTTTGTCCTGTTTCTTGAGGTAGTCCTATAATGCTATGGACGTCCCTTTCTGGAGTCCTTTTGCTGTATCCTGTAGATTTTTGGTTGTTGTGTGTTCATTTTTATTTGTTTCCAGGATTTTGTAATTTCTTCCTTGATCTCATTGGTAACCCATTCATTGTTTAATGACATGCTACTTAGTCTCTAGGTGTTGAATGTTTTTGAGGGGTTTTTTTTTTGTTTTTTTTTTTAATCCTCACCAGAGGACATTTTTCCATTTTTTGTTCAGATAGAACGGGAGGGAGAGAGAGGAAGAGAGAGAGAGAGAGAGAAACATCGATGTGAAGGGACACATCGAGTGGCTGCCACCCGCACGACCAACCAGGGCCGGGGACAAACTGCAACTGAGGCACGCGCCCTTAGCGGGAACCGAACCCGGGTCTCTCCGGACCTCAGGCTGACGCTCTAACCGCTGAGCCAAACCGGCCAGGGCGAGGGTTTTTTTAATTCAGTTGATAGTTAGTTTGTGATCCAAGAAGATGCTTGCTATGATTTCAGTGTTCTTGAACTTATAGAGACTTATTTTGTGTCCTAAAATGTCATCTATCTGTTGGAATGTTCCATGTGCATTTGAGAAGAATGTATATTCTGCCTCTTTGAGATGAAATGTTCTGTAAATATCAGTTAAATCCACCTGATCTAGTGTGTCATTTAAGGTCACTGTGTCCATGTTTAATTTTTTTGTCTGGAAGATCTATCCAGTGATGTCAGTGGGGTATTAATGTTTGCTACTATGATTGTATTGCTTTCTATCTCTCCCTTAAATTCCTCCAGGTGTTTTTTAATATATTTAGGTGCTCCTATATTACGTACATATGTGTTTACCAGATTTAAATCTTCTTTTTTTTTTTTTTATCCTCATCCGAGGACATTTTTCGATATTTTGTTCAGATAGAGTGAGAGGGAGAGAGAGAGAGAGAAACATCGACGTGAAAGCGACACATCGAGTGGTTGCCACCCACACGACCCAACCAGGGCTGGGGACAAACTGCAACCAAGGTACATGCCCTTAGCGGGAACCGAACCCGGGTCTCTCCGGACTGCAGTCCGACGCTCTAACCACTGAGCCAAACCGGCCAGGGCCAGATTTAAATCTTCTTATTGGATGGATCTTTTTAGTATTATGTAGTTACCTTCTTTGTCTCATTATGGCCTGTGTTTTAAAGTCTATTGTGTCAGATATATGTATTGTTACCCCCACTTTTTTGATTGTTTTTATTTACATGGAATATATTTTTCCATCCATTCAGTTTCATCTGGTGAGAGTCTTTTGTTTGAAGTGAGTCTCTTGTAGACAGTATATATATGCATCATGTTTCCTTATCCATTTTTTTGTTGTTGTTACCCTATGCTTTTTGATTGGAGCGTTTAATTTGTTCCTATTTAAGGTCATTATTGATAGGTACTTATTTATTACAGTTTTTATTCTTTTTGCCTATGTTCCTCTCTCTATATATATATACATTTTGTCTCCCTTTAGTAATTTTTGCAATGCTGGATTGGAGGTAATAAACTCCTTTGGCCTCTTTTTGTCTGGGAAGCTCTTTATTTCACCATCAATTCTGAATTATAGAATTGTTGGATAGAGTAATCTTGTTCTCAGATGTTTGCTTTTCATTACATTGAATACTTTATGTCATTCCCTTCTGACCTATAGTATTTCTGTTAAGAAATTAGCTGACAACTTTATGGGAACTCCCTTGTAGGTAACTGACACTCTCTCTTACTGCCCTTAAGATTCTTTTTGTCTTTAATGTTTGCCATTTTTTATTTATTTGTTTTGTTGTTGTTATATAAATTAACCGATTTATTATAGGCTAGCAATGTTTCAAACTGTGGAGCTTCTACTGGTCTTTCAGTTCCTTCAGTCTTCTGATGGCAGACTTGACAGTGACGGCAGAAGTGGTGTTGTGGGTCCAGGCGCCACCAGCGATTGTCTTCATGCAGGAACCACAGTGCCAGATCTCCACTGCCTGTTTCTTCATCTTGGTTTTGCCACAGAAGGAGCAAGTGTACTTGGCATGCTGGCTGATTTCAGTTTTCTTCACCATTTTCCCGAGGGAGGCGCCATAACGGGTTCCGTATTTACCAACGATTCCGACCTTCTTGCATTTAGCCATGTTGCCACTGCCTGGGTTCGAACCCAAGAGCAATGTTTGCCATTTAAATTATGATGTGTTTTGATGTGTGTTTCTTTGTGTTAATCTTGATTGGGACTCTGTATGCTTCCTGAACCTGTGTGACTTTTTTATTCATCATGTTAATGATATTTTCTGTCATCATTTCTTCAAACAGATTCTTGGTTCCTTGCTCACTTTCTTTTCCATCTGGTATCCTTATGATGTGGATGTTTTTCTATTTCTTATTGTCCCAGATTTCCTTTAAACTCTTTGTGCTTTTTCACCATGTTTGTCTTTATGCTGCTCTAATTGAATGTTTTTATCTTGTCTTCCAAATTGCTGATTCGATACTTTGCTTTCTCAAGCATACCTTTACTTCTTTCCTGTGTTTTTTATGTCAGATATAGTATTTGTCATTTCTGATTGGGTCTTGTTCGTGGTTGTTTTTTGTTTTGTTTTTTCATGCTGATGTAGTTTCCACTAACTTCCTTGTAGTTCCCATTAAGTTCCTTCTAGTTCTCACTAAGTTCCTTGAGCATCTTTATAACCATTACTCTATACTCTATGTCTGATAATTTCTTACCTCCATTTCATTTAGCTCTATTCCTGGAGCTTCCTCATTTTCTTTCATTTTGGGAATATTTCTTTTTCACCTCATTTTTGTCTCTTTGTGTTTGTTTCTATGTATTAGATAGAATAGCTATGACTCCCAGTCTTCATGGGGCAGCCTTTTGTAGTAAAAGTCTTGTGTGACCTAGTGATGCAGTCTTCCTGAAATACAGAGCTGGATGTTCTAGGAGTGTCCCTTTTATGAGTTATTTTGGCTCTCTTGTTGTAATTGGGTTTTGATTGTTGTTATCCTGTTTGTGCATGGGATTTCCTTTTAGCCTGGCTAACTATGAGGCTCAACCCTGACCACATCAAGCTGTTGTACAGGTGCAGTACTCATCTGGGAGCAGGTTATGTGGGGTCACAGAAGTTAATCCTAGTACCATGATGCCACTCTCTCTGAAGACTAGTACAGAGCCTTTATTATTGTTTTGTGTGTGGATGGCAGTTGGCAATTGTTTTAAATGGGGATTTGTGCATATTGTATACCAGAATATTAGACTTAAATTAGCTTGGGAGACCTGGAAAAAAATCCCTACAAAGCCATTTACTTTGTCCAAGCATTGCCATTCTGTCCTTGCCACCACACTCTTCTTTATTTCTTTCTCCCATGCACTGGATTTCCCATGAAGTTCATGTTTCAGGGCTTCCACTTTTACTGTTTTTGTCTGTCATTGAAGCTCCTTTAATCTCTAAATTCTTGACCATAATCTCTTCATTATATCTTTGTATCTTTTTTCATAATTATTTAGAGATTTGGTCTTTGGTGAAGTAAGGCAAGTATATAGTTTGATTTAAGATAAATTCTGCCTCCCCATTTATAATAGTTCTGTTGAGACTTTTCTATTTGTATGGGCTGAATTTCTTCTAAAATATTTCTAAGAAAAGGAATAGCCCAGAGGCTTTCTTCCGGGAGTTGAGGAGATGTGGCACTTGAGCTGGGCTTTGGCATCAATCAGCAGTGTCTGCTTCTTACTTCCTGCTCATTCCTCCACTACTCGGAGTCTCTGTGCTGAGCCTGGGCTTTGGCATCAATCATCAATGTCTGCTTTTTACTTCCTGCTCATTCCTCCACTACTCTGAGTCTCTGTGCTAGAAAAGGAGGCATACATAGTACCTGGAAAGATTTTCTTAAAATTGAAAAGAAGTCATTTGTGTGAAAGTACCAAGCTTGTACTAGACACTCATACATGTTAGCTGTGACTTCTAATAATATTTATGTAAATGCTAGTAGTAGTACTGGTCTTAAGCACATGCCCCACAATCACCAGCATTTCAACCCAGTGACATCTAGTTAAAAGGAACCTTACAAAGCAAATTCAAGATGGAAAAGAAGCAGTGGTGATGGGGATGCAGTACCACAAAAAGAGTAAGCCTGAGATGAGTTCTGGAAGAGTGCCTGGATACTACCATCTTGTTTTTCTGACAGCTGCTTGCCTTCTTGAGTTGCAGTGCTGTCATTATTCCTCATGGGCCACACTTCCTGATGGTACCACTAAATTAGTTTCTGCAAGAAATTCCCACTGGAGAACTCAACTGATGATTTGAATCCAGAAGATGTTTACTTACCAAAAATAAAAAAGCTTGAAGAAGGTTTCATGCTACTTTTGGAAATTCTAATTAGTCCCATGAAGAAACCCTTAGAGAATAGGCACAAAAAGCTGACAGAGTCACTCCTGGGACTCTTTCTGGTCAAGGCCCAGCTATTTCTGCCATACATGCACACAGGTGAAAGCATTGTAGTTCCTGATCACCAGGTGATAGTCCTCCCCTGGTATGCTGCCTTACAAGGTTGATGATCTGATACAGTATTTCCCTAAATGTGCTCTGTATAATGCTCCTCCCAGGAGATACTGCAAGGAATGCATATCTTGTGGCTAAACCCTGTCTGGTCTTTCTCCCTCTGCATCATGCACAATGCACAAGAGTATGTTGAAGACTTTTAGAAGATTTCAGTAAATGAACTGTTTGAGAGGGTGAACCTAGAATCAAATAATTTACCTTCTATTTGAAAATGGAATACTTCCTATAAACAGCCACAGAATTAATGTTCTATGGAACACATTTGGGGAAATATATACACATACATGTGGAACATTTTTTAAAACCTTAAGTCTAATGAGGGCCCCAGTTTTCTCAATACACTAAAATTATTATCAACATTTTCCTGTGGTTCCTTTTTGTGGGAACCTCCCTTGTGGATAAGATTGCTTAATAATGACATTTTGGGCTACAGTAGTGTAACTAAACCCAGATGATGTTATGATTAAAAGTTATTTGTTAAAGCTGCTCCCTGAATTGATGATCAGCTGATTAGAGTAGTGCCTTTCAATGATTCAGAAGCGGTCTTCTTCAGTGTGGATCCTTCTGTGTGAACTGATTTGCTTTGCAGCCATCTCAGAAGGATATAGTAAAGAAAGAAGCATAGGTGAAACCCAGAGCAGGCCACCAGGAGTTTGGGCAGAATGGATGGGAAGCTCTGATGTTATATCATTTTCAGAGCAATGAGGATCCTGGGGAAGTTTAACCTGAGAAGGGCACAGATGCTATCTTTAAATACTTGCAGAGCTGCCATGTACAAGGCAGAACATTAATCGAGCATAATTATAGAATGTAACTTAGGAGAGACCCTGTTTGTGAGTGTTTCAGGGAAGGAATTCACAGCTCAATAACAAAAACTTTCTGGCTCCAGCTGTGATATTCTGTGCTGGGTGATTGATTCATGGCAGAAACCTGCTCTCTAGGTGGGCAATGTGGAAGGACTTCTCATTTCTGGGAACTCTGACCTACTTTCTAATGCTAAGAGACTGTGATTCTCCATTTTACAGAAATCAAATGTCCCAACATTCTCATTTCTCTGTTTCCTTTTATTTGTTTATTACCCCCAATCATAGGTCTTTTTGGAAGAGGGGGCTCATCCTTAAGAGTTTGCTATCATGTGGAAGGCATCTGCTTTGTTAATCATCATTATGGACAGTGAATTTCATAACTCAAGCTCCTGTAATCTGTGCTAAAGTGTACATAGAAACCTGCCTATACACACACCCATACACATGACCAGAATAAGTATTCTCATAGCCTGTGATTTGTTGCTAACATAGTCTACCCCTTTTAGTAGTCTAGTTATTCACACTAAAGAATTCAGGTAGAAGTCAAAGGTTAATATTTATATATATGAATATGTAGTTTTCTATATATAGTAAATAGTATATCATTTGCATGTAGTATTCACCTTTACTGGGTATACCAGGGACAACAAAAGACTTACTAAGCATCTGTTTTCTCTAATCTTCACAATAGCCCCATGGGGTAAATATTAGTAACATTCTGTAGGCAGTCAAACAGAAACTTGGAAAGGTTGAGTACTGATCAAGGACATAGATAGTGTGTTGGATCTTGACTAAAACCCAAACTTCAGGATTTAAGGCCTGGACTCCTTCTGTTCCACCACCCTGCTTCTTTCATTTTATAAAAGAAGTGACTACATCAGGATGCCTGGGTCGATTAAATATCAGTATGTACTGTAACAGAAGATGAACTCTGCAAGGATGCTTTTGAGAGCAGTGATGAACACTGACAGTCCTACTTTCCTTTCGCTTGTGTTAGACCTACAGAGGTGGAAGGTTGCAGGGATTTCTTAGTATGGATTGGTACAATACCTTTTGGTATAAAGAGGGGCAAATCTGAGTTCACGTAGGCCTGAGACCACATGCTGATAGTAGGATATTCAGGTCAGAGTGTCCCTGAAACACTTAGGCCAGGATTAAAGTGATGGTTATCTAGATTATGAGGGAAAGTCTCCCTCTGAACTACTTACACTGACAATTAACATTGCCAATTTTATTTGTATTCAATCATATTTACCTTTGAGAGTTAAATAAATTTTAGTTTTAGCAAATGATGCTGCTTATGCTAAATGTCATACAAACCCATCACCTAACACAGTGTCTAACACAGAGTGGGCACTCACTTTGTCAAACAAATGAATAAAAATGAGAGTATTTTTTTTCATCCTCACCCGAGGACATTTTTTGTTCAGATAGAGTGGGAGTGAGAGAGAGGAAGAGAGAGAGAGAAACATCGACATGAAAGGGACACATTGAGTGGCTGTCACCCGCACAACCAACCAGGTCCGGGGACAAACTGCAACCGAGGTACGTGCCCTTAGCGGGAACTGAACCCAGGTCTTTCTGGACCACACGCTGACACTTTAACCGCTGAGCCAAACCAGCCAGGGCAAAATGAGAGGGTTAAAGGAACTTATTTAAATGCTTGTTGATTCAGGCCAAAATACTGTCTCTTTTAGTCATCCACTCCACCAATACTTTTCCCACCCACGTGCCCATCCTAGCAAAACTTATCTCCTTAAGCTCCATGCGAAGAGGGCTCTCAGCTTTTATCTCAAGAGGATTAGCCTCTAAGAATGTCCATTCAGCCTCTGATTCTTTAGGCACTAATACTCTTGGTCATGCTGTGTTGAAAATGGTTGCCTGACTGTGGCATTTCTCACTAATATTTTTTGGCAACTGAAATATTATGCTAAGGTCTCCATTTAAAAATTTTGCGGGAGGTCAGCATAAATTTGAAGGGTGTCACTTGGGGTTCTGGGCAGTGCTTGCCAAAAACACAATTTGCTTGAGTTTTACATCAAATTGGAAAAGAGCTGGAAACATACAGTGGCCAAGCTGTCATTGGTAACTAGATTTATGCTGGGAGAAAACACTGTGGTGATAACTTTGGACTGCGTAAGTACAGTTGCATGATATCTCCACTGCTGATACTTTACTAAGAATGTTCCCCATTTGTCCCTTCCCAGAAATGGAACAGGGGATCCTCAACTCATATAAAACCAAGAAACCACACTATATGCTTCTGGATTGTTCATGGCAGGTCACATTGCTCTGTTTCTTTTTCTTTTTTTTTCTTATCCTCACCCGAGGACATTTTTCCATTTTTTTGTTCAGATAGAGTGGGAGGGAGAGAGAGGAAGAGAGAGAAACATCAATGTGAAGGGACACATCGAGTGGCTGCCACCCGCATGACCACCCAGGGCCGGGGACAAACTGCAACCGAGGTACGTGCCCTTAGCGGGAACCAAACCCGGTCTCTCTGTACTGCAGGCCGACGCTCCAACCGCTGAGCCAAACCGGCCAGGGCATGGCTCTGTTTCTATAGTAGTGGCCAGGCTGCTGGAACTTCACCCACTCGGCCTACTGTCTGTTCCTTGCAATGACAAAGCATTCCTCACTTATGATGTTGCAAGATGGTGATGTTTATTTAACATAGTTATTAAAGAACGAAAGGCTAAATAAAGAATGAAAGGCAGTTTTCTGACTAGTGCTTTTGATTGGGTGCCCCTACATTCAAGGAAATGAACTCCTACGTGCTTAGAGGAATTCTCCTCAGTGGTTGCACAGTAGAATCCTGTGTGGAATTTTAAAACATACCCATGCCCCAGCTCCTCCCTTGACTAGTTATATCAGAATATCTCGGGGCAGGAGCCAGGTATCAGTCTTTTATACCAAACCCAGGTGACTCCCCAGATTTGAGAACCATGCAGCAGGGGGTCTCAAAGATGAAAGAGCCCTTGGAGGTCATGTTGTGAATTACCCTCACTTTACACAAGAGACTCAAGTGGAGAGAGAGAACAGGTTGGGCTTTAGATATTTTAATAAAATCAGGGATCAGGGAGTGTATTTCAGTCATTTTTTGATGTCTTTTCAGGAGACTGGTTTCAGGACCTATTTCCCTAATAATCCCCGACCCCTGCTGTGTATACCAAAATCCACAGATGCTCGAGTCCCTTATATAAAAAGGCATTACATTTTCATATTGGCTACAGGAGGATATGCCAACATATCACTTTATTTGCATGGATTTAGTGTAGTGCTCGGATCTAGTATAGTGGCAAATTCAAGTTTTGCTTTTTGGAACTTTCTGGGATTTAAAAAAAATATATGTTTTTATTGATTTTTTTTAGAGTGAGAAGAAGGGAGAGAGAGATAGAAACATAGATGTGAGAGAGATACATTGATTGGTTGCCTCCTGCATGTCCCCTGCTGGGGATCGAGTCTGCAACCTGGGCATGTACCCTGACCTAGAATTGAACCAGGACTTCTCAGTCCATAGCACGATGCTCAGTTCACTGAGCCACACCAGTAGGGCCTTTCTGGGATTAAAAAAATTTTTTTTTGTCTGCAGTTGGTTCAGTCCATGGATATAAAACCCATGAACACAGAGGATTTAATTAATTTTTTCCTAGGGCTTTTATGACAAACTGATAACAACAAAAATGTATTCTCTCACAATTCTGGATGCTAGAAGTCTAAAATCAACGTTTCAGCAATACTGTGCTCCTTCTGAAGGCTTCAGAGGAGAATCCTTTCTTACCTGTTTTAGCTCCTGGTAGGTCCTAGTTTGTGTCAGGATAACTCCAATCTCTAACTCCATCTCTACATAACCTTTTCTTTTCTTTTTTATCCTCACTCGAGGACATTTTTCCATTTTTTGTTCAGATAGAGTGGGAGGGAGGGAGGGAGAGAGCGAGAGAGAGAGAAACATTGACGTGAAAGGGACACATCGAGTGGCTGCCACCCGCATGACCCAACCAGGGCCCGGGACAAACTGCAACCAAGGTACATGCCCTTAGCGGGAACTGAACCCGGCTCTCTCTGGACCGCAGGCCACTGCTCTAACAGCTGAGCCAAACCAGCCAGGGCCATAACCTTCTTTTCTATGTCTGCTGGTCCACTCCTTTTTCTCTCAGGACACTAATCATTGGATTTAGAGCCCACGAAAAATCTAGGATGATTTCATTTTGACAGTCTTAATTATATCTACAAAGAACCTATATAAAGTCACATTCTGAGGTTCTGGGTGGTCATGAATTTTTTTTCTCAATTGCAGTTGACATTTTATATTAGTTTCAGGTATACCACATAGTGGTTAAACATTTATATAATTTACAAAATAATCTCCCCAATAAGTCTAGTACCCACCTGGCACTATACATAGTTATTATAATATTATTGATTATATTTCCTATGCTGTACTTTACATCTCCATAACTATTTTTTGAGTACCAGTTTGTACTTCTTAACTCTTCACCTTTGTCACCCAACCCTCAACTCCCCTCCAATCTGGCAACTCTTGGTTTGTTCTCTGTATCTATGAGTCTGTTTCTGTTTTGTTGGTTGATTTATTTTGTTTTTAAGATTCCACATAAAAGTGAAATCATATGATATTTGTCTTTTTTTATCTGACATTTAATTTAGCATAATACCCTCAAGGTCCATCCATGTTGTCACAAAAAGTAAGATTTCATTTTTTTTCATGGCAAGTAATATTGCACTGTATACATGTATTGCATCTTCTTTATCCAATCATCTATTGATGGGTACTTAGGTTGTTTCCATATATTGGCTATTGTTAACAATGCTGCAGTGAACAAAGGGTGCATATATCTTTTCAAATTAGTGTTTTGGATTTCTTCAGATAAATACCCAGAAGTTGTATTGCTGGATCATAAGGCAGTTTTGTGTGTGTGTGTGTGTGTGTGTGTGTGTGTGTGTGTGTGTATTTTTTTTTTTTGAGGTTCCCTGTACTGTTTTCCATAGTGGCTACGCCTATTTGCAATCCCACTAACTCTGAATGAGGGCTCTCTTTTCTTCATACCACTTGTTGTTTGTTGATTTATTGAATATAGCCATTCTGACAAGTGGGAGGTGATATCTCATTGTGGTTTTAATTTGCATTTCTCTGGTGATTAGTGATGTTGGGCATCTTTTCATATGTCTATTGGTTATCTGTATGTTCTCTTTGGATAAATATCTATTCAGGTCCTCTGCTTATTTTTTAATGATTGTTTTTTGATGTTGAGTTGTATGAGTTCTGGTATGCATTTTGATATGCATTTTGTGTCTAGAAAATGGAAATAGCTAGAGAAATAAAGTGAAACATGCTGAATAAAATTTTAGATATTAACCCCATACAGGATGTGTCATTGGTGAATATCTTCTTCCATACAGTAGGCTGTCTTTTTGTTTTGTTGATGGTTTCCTCTTCTGTGCAAAACTTTTTTAGTTTGACATAGTCCCATTTGTTTAGTTTTTATTTTGTTTCCCTTGCCCAAAGATATAGATCAGAAAAGATATTAATAAGACCTATGTCAGAGGGTTTACTACCTATGTTTTCTTCTTGGAGTTTTATGGTTTCAGGTCTTACATTTAAGTCTATAATCCATTTTGAGTTTATTCTTGTATATGGTGTAAGCAGGTGGTCTAGTTGCATGTTTTGGCATGTATCTGTGGGTTGACATGAATTTTGGGGGAGACATTATTCAATCCACTACAGGGATTTCTTCATATTTTACATTCCTAGCATCCAGTTCATCTTGTTCAGTGATTATTCCTGGCCCTTCTATAGGTGATGCCATTGATAATATTTTAACGTCTTTATTTCTGATTCTTCTCATTTTGTAAATTATTGAGTACAAATTGATAAACATATTGTCTTTTAAAACTATTTAATTATGCCAATAAAATATAACTTCCTAATTAAGATTACGCAATCAAAGATTCCTTGACTTTGAGAGTTGAAAATTCACCTTCCATGATTGAACAGTGTTGAGTGGAGGTTACTGTGGTTATACATTTACATATGAAGCAATGCCAGCAAAGCTGTTTCAATTCAGTTTTGGAAAAATCATTAAAGTTCAGTTATAAACATGGCATTTATTTTCAGCCATAATTGTTTGATTGCTCCCTAGAAATTAAGAATGTGATGTAAATATCTATTTTCTGAAGCAGCTTCAGGCATCACTCATATGATTTAGGATTTTTTTCTGTGCATCATCCCTCTCTGTGAGAGGACCGAGAAACCTGGGCAATAGATTTAGAGGCCCAGGACTGCTGGTGGGGTGGAGTGGAAAGTCTGGATGTGAAAAGTGGACCCAACCTATGTTTCTCACATTCACATAAAATATAATTCCTAAATATAGATGACTTTTCAGAATTGTGAAAGCACCCATATTCTAATAAAGCACTCATTTTCATGTGAGCAGATTACTAGACAAGTGGATTTTTGGTGATAATATATCTTTAGAAATAATTTTAGAAATAAAATTAAAATGTAAAAAAAATGTTTTATTTTGTAAAAACAACTGGGCTATATCAGCAACATATCTAGTGTATTGTACAAAAAAAATGCATGGATGTAGATGTACATGAAAAGTAACAGTGCTGGGAAATTCAATGGACAGAAAATATTTTTTAAATTAAATTTTAAAAATTCTACACACTTCATACAGAAATGGTAATTATCCTTCCTTACTCAGAGATGTCCAGTTTTTTGTCAGTTCAAGGTCATTTTTGCTAGCTGTAGTGTTACTACTGTTTGCATCTCTCTTTGTTATTCCTTTTCTGGACCCAACTCTTCTTTTTTCATTAGGGATTTCTGTGAAAGCCAAGGACAATTCTCTGCCTGAGAGACACCCCATAGAAGCTGGTGAACCACACATTTATCTGACTCTTGTAATAGGTTGTTAAAAGCACTTGTTCATCAGATATTTTCTTTTTCCTTTTATTTGTAGATTTAGAAGTATTTTAGCAGGTGTACATTTGCATATAAAAGAGAATAAAAGATAAGAAGTTGAGGCTTTTTCCTCCTCCTCTACTCAACATCATCTCTCCTCCACCTCCCTTTATTCAGCATGTTTCACTTTATTTCTCTAGCTGTTTCCATTTTCTAGACACAAAATTCATATAAAAAATATATATATCTCAGAGATCCATCACTACTCTGTAGGAAGATAGCTGATTGGGTTCTGCCAGCTTATGTAAGGAAGTAGGGAAACATTTATCTCATTGTGTTATAAGACTGGAATTAACAGCCAAGGATAGATTTTAGACCCCTGGGCCCTTGCCTTATTTTTTGTTTTAAACTGAAATATTTTTTCGTTTTTGTTGTTGTTGTTAATTCCCACCTGAGGAAATTTTTCCATTGATTTTTAGATAGAGTTGAAGGGAGGGAGGGAGACAGAGAAAGAGAAACATCAGTGTGAGAGAGGCACATTGTCGACTGTTTGCCTCCCACAGGACCCTGAACAGGGCCCAGGATCAGACCTGCAACCCTGGGCATGTGCCCTTGACAGGAAATTGAACCCTTTGGTCTGAGGGCCAATGCTCTAACCACTGAGCAAAACCAGTCAGGGCAAATCTTTTTTACTGTTTAAACTAAACCTTGACAGAGATTTGAATATGTGATAGATGCTTGACTGAGAGATCCAGAACTGAAAGCTTGGGCATGCAAGCATGTTTCCTTCTGTGTGTACCTGAACATTCTAATAGAAAATAACAGTTTTTTGTCTGCCTGCTCTCTATATACAAGTCTGTCTCTATTTTGCTTGGTAGTTCAGTTTGTTCATTAAATTCCACACATGAGTGAAATTATATGGTACTTGTCTTTCTCTGACTGGCTGATTTCACTTATGCAGGCAGACAGCTCTGGTAGGGTGGGAAGTTGTGGGGAGCGGAGGTATTGAACAAAAAAAAGAGAGAAAACTCATGGACATGGACAAGTGTGTGGTGATTTCGTGAGATAAATGGTGATGGAAAAAAAACTATAATAAAAAAAAAAAACTGTATTCTTTAAAAATAATTGTTTTATATAATAACTTTTACTACCAAATAGCTTTCTGAGAGTTTGACATTACTAATAAGAAGTGTTTCCCTGGAGTTCTAAGAAGCCACCCAATTTTCAAATTTACAGACTTAGAGTTTACTTGCCTATTGACAAGATTCAAGTTTTTTTCCCCTTGAAATTATATGAACCTTGTCACTACCTTGTTTATAGCAGGCTAACTTGAACATCTAGACTTGTTACTTTTGCTCCCCTGTTTGTACATTCATTCATTTAATAACTGTGAGTTTGCAGGGCATCATAATGCAGCTTTTCAACACTGGAGTCTCCACTATCAAAAGCCTGGGCCTGCCCTGGCCGGTTTGGCTCAGTGGTTAGAGTGTCAGCCTGCAGACCCGAGAGTCCCGGATTTGGTTCCCGCTAAGGGCGCATGTCTCGATTGCAGTTTGTCCCTGGCTGTGGTTGGAGCCCTGTGGGTGGCAACCACTCAATGTCTCTCTCACATCAATGTTTCTCTCTCTTTCTTCCTCCTTCTCTCCCTCCTGCTCTGTCTGAAGATAAATGCAAAAAATAAAAATTAAAAAAAAAGCCTGGGCCTGAGTTGCCACAAACTTTATGTTCCTAGCTTTGCCTTTTTGCTTTATGAAGTTGGCCTCCTAGCCAAATCTAGATTATTCCTGGAAGATGTCTTAATTGTTTGAAATGTCTTAATTGAAATCTGCTCCATTTGATAGAGACAGCTACTTAAAAATCTCTTTATAACTGTTCTGGGGTCTCTTGACTCTTTCAAGTGAGTGAGGATTTTTTTAACATCTAGCTTGTATTTCTTGGCTGAAGTTTTTCATGAAGTTTTCTTGCAACACAGAAAAAACTGTTCACCACCATCTAGTATCAACGTTGCATATGTGTTCTGTTTGGCCTGTGTAGTTTTTATTTTTTCATTTAAAAAGGCAAAAATCTGGCAAGACTTTCCCACCTGATAGCTATTGGCTGTAGTCAAAGAATAGCTCTTTCCACTGGACAGGGCATGTGCTCTCCAGCCTGCTACAAGGCTCACCCCTTCCACTGCTCCCACCTGAGCAGAGTCACTTTTTATGTGATTCCTGCTTTTATGTGGTTCCTGCTTGGTCAAAAAGCATCTGCATTTATAATCCCTCCCTGTCAAGTCAATTTGCAATATCTTGAATATTGCAAATACTCCCTTATTTCTACACAGGCTATGTAGCCGGTAACCTCTTCTGATCATTTTTTAAACCAAACTTTAGTTTTATTTTTCCTTTTTAGATTGTCTCCCAGTCCTTTGTATTTGTTTTGTGCAGTTCTTCTGACTAAAATAAAGGCATCCAGATAGGAAAGAAGGATGTAAAACTGTCATTATTCGCAGATGACATGATATTGTACATAGAAAGCCCTAAAGACTGCACCGAAAAACTACTAAATTTAATAAATGAATTCAGCAATGTAGCAGGTTACAAAATTAACATCCAGAAATCGATGGCGTTTTTATACACCAATAATGAGCTCTCAGAAATGTAAACTAAAAAAAATCTCATTTACTATTGCAGCAAAAAAGTAAGATACTTAGGAATAAACTTAAGAAAGGAAAAGACCTGTGTTCAGAAAACTACAGTATGTTGAAAAAAAGAAATAGAGGAATATATATATATTAAAAAAAAAAAGAAGAATATACTGTGTTCATTGATTGGAATAATTAACATCATTAAAATGTCCATACTACCCAAAGCAACCTATAGATTCAATGCAATTCCTATTAAAATACCAACAGCATATTTCATAGATCTAGAACAAATACTCCAAAAATTTATATGGAACCAGAAAAATGTATATGGACCCCTAATAGCCATAGCAATCTTGAGAGAGAAAAACAAAGTAGGAGAGATTACAATACTGGATATCAGGTTATACTACAAAGCTATTGTAATAAAAATAGCCTGGCATATAGATCAATGGAACAGAACAGAGAACCCTGAAACTGACCCAAGCCATTATGCTCAATTAATATTTGACAAAGGAGGCAAAAGCATACAATGGAGCAAAGACAGTCTCTTGAATAAATGTTATTTGTAAAATTGGACAGGTACATGCAAAATAAATGAAACTAGACCATCAACTTACACCATACACAAGAAAAAAACTCAAAATAGGTTAAAAAACTTACATCTAAGTCATGAAACCATAAAAATCCTAGAAGAAACATAGCACAATTTCAGATATCTCACATAGAATTTTCACTGATACATTGCCTAGGGCAAGAGAAACAGGAAAAAAATAAATAAATGGGACTACATCAAACTTAAAAACTTTTGCACAGCAAAAGAAACCAGCATAAAAATGAAAAGGGAACCCACTGTTTGGGAGAACATATTTGCCAATGATACATCTGATAAGGAGTTAATCTCCAAAATACATAAAATGCTCATACAACTCAACAAAAGGAAGACAATTCAATTAAAAAATGGGCAGAGGGCCCTCATCAGCTTGGCTTAGCGGTAGAGCGTTGGCCCTTAGACCAAAGAGTCGCAGGTTTGATTCTGGTCAAGGGCATGTACCTCGGTTGTGGTTCACTCCCCGGCCCTGGTCGGGGTCCTGTAGGAGGCAACCAATCGATGTGTTTCTCATGTCGATGTTTCTCTCTCTCGCTCTCTCGCTCTCTCTCTCTACCCCTCTTGCCCTCTCTTGCCCTCTCTCTTTCTCTCTCTCCCCCCTCTCCCCCCTTCCCCCCCCCTCCATTCTATCTGAAGATAAAAATGGAAAAGTATCCTTGAGTGAGAATTAAAAAAAAAAAATAATGGGCAGAGGGCCTGAATAGACACTTCTCCAAACAGGACATACAAATGGCTAAGAGACATAGGAAAAAATGCTGAGTCACTAATCATCAGAGAGATGCAAATTAAAATAGCAATGAGGTACCACCTCACACCTGTCAGAATGGCTGCCATCAACAAGTCAACAAACAACAAGTGTTGGTGAGGATGTGGAGAATAGGGAACTCTAGTACACTTCTGGTGGGATTGCAGATTGGTACAGCTGCTATGGAAAACAGTATGGAATTTCCTCAAAAAATTTATAATTTATCTGCCATTTGACCCAGTAATATATCCTAATAATACCAAAACATCAACCAGAAGAATATATGCACACCTATATTCAAAGCAGCACTTTTCACAATAACTAAGATCTGGAAACAGCCCAAGTGCCCATCAGCAGATGAGTGGGTAAAAAAAAGCTGTGGTACATATACACAATGGAATACTATGCAGCTGTTAAAAGAAGAGTGGGCGGGGGAGGGGGAAGAGGAGGAGGAGGAGGAGTAGGATCTCTTATACTTTGAGACAGCATGGAGGGACCTGGAGAGTACTATGCTAAGTGAAATAAGCCAGTCAGAGAAAGACAAGTACCACATGATCTCACTTAATATGTGGAATCTAATGAACAAAATGATGAGTAAAATAGAAACAGCCCAGCTGGTGTGGCTCAGTGGTTGAGCGTCGACCCGTGCACCAAAAGGTTGCCGGTTTGATTCTCAGTCAGGGCACATGCCCAAGTTGTGGGCCTAATCCCCAGTGGGGACATGCAGGAGGCAGCCAATCAATGTTCTCTCTCATCGATGTTTCTCTCTCTCGCCCTCTCCTTTCCTTTCTCTCTCAAATCAATGAAGAAAAAAAATTTTAAATAGAAACAGAGGCATGGAAACATGGAACAGACTGAAGAACCTCAGAGGAAAGGGAGCAGGAAGAGATTAACCAAAGAACTTACATACATATATGCATTACCCATGGACACAGACTATAGGGTGATAAAGGCCTGGGGTGGGACAGGAACTAGGAGGAGGGAGAAATGGGGGAAAGGGGAAGGGAACATCTGTAATACTCTAAACAATAAATATTTTTTAAGATAAATAAAATAAGGGTGAATAAGGGTGTGATACATGCTGTGGAGAACAACTCTCAGTTCTGAGTGTCTGTTGCAACTCCTTTAGCTGGTTTGGTATCTCTGTTCCTGCCTCAATTAGTGTTTGTTCCTCCAAGTGAGTGTACTTAATCCTTTTACCTTTTAAAAGTATATTTTTATTGATTTTGGAGAGAGAGGAAAAGAGAGAGAGAACCATCAATGTGAGAAACATTAATCAGTTGCCTACAACACACATTTCAACCAGCGATCAAACCCAAAACCTAGATATGTGCCCTGACTGGAAATTGAACCCACAACCTTTTGCTGTACAGGACAATGCTCCAGCCACCTGAGGCACATTGGCCAGGGCCTTTTTACCTTCACTTTGCCCTTAAACCATTAGAGGAAGCATGCAAGGGGGATGGGGGCAGGTGATATGCCCAGCAGTCCCCAGCATTAATTTTGCCAAACCTTTATTATTTGGGTAGGGCAGCTACATCTCAGATAAAAATTTTCCAGGAGGGTTTCAGTGACTCTTCTTAGAGAAGGGCCACAGGTTTAAGGATCAAACACCAGAGAAAAGCCATGGTTGAATGGGTTAGGAGAGATGAGTTGTCTCCCCCCTCCAAACTGTTTACAATCAGGCAGCCTTGCAGGGAAAGCCTACAGCCCAGTTAGAGAATCCAAGTCCTTCGATAAGGAAAGGGAAGAAAACAGAATGGAAAGTGTGTGGAACATGGAAAAGACCTATCTTTTTCAAAGTAATCAAGTGGTCCCTTGTTGCCAAGAATGAATTCACATTCCTTCTTTGCTAGATTCAGACCAGTAATAATATGAGTTCTGTCTTGTATTTGGACAAAATACTTAATGCCCCCCCAAATCTGGAATTAATGTTATAACTACTAGCTTTATATTTTTGAGAAAAATTCTCTCCTGAAAATAAATAGCACATGTTTCCCCGGTTCTAAAAAGTGTGAGAGCCAGCTCACTAAAGTCAAACGATTTATCTTAAGACAGTAGACCAGAGGAACTCCCATCTGCAGCTTCCAGCCACTGTGAACCTTTATCAATAAGCAACTCTTTTTTTCTTTCTTTTTTAAAATTTCTATCTTCACTACTTTGCCTTGAGCAAATAAGTTTAACTGAATGCAGAAATAGCATATGGTAATTAAGATTGGTACTTTTATCCTAAAAGCTCAAAAACTTTTCGGTTGACCTTTATAAAATAAAAATAAAACAGTGTTTTCACCTCTTTTACAATTCTGTCTCTTTTTAGAAATCAGGCACTCTGTCTTTGATTTTATTAATAAATCTCACCAAATTATGTTACAACAAATCTGAAGTAGAATGGACATTAGGATTAATTGCAAAGTGTTATGATGCCATCCTATTGGAGCCGTTCTAGGACAGTGGGAGTAACCTACAGCGAGAAACTAGATTTTGCTTTTTATTGAACTTATTGAGGTGACACTAGTTAACAAAACTATATAGGTTTCATGTGCACAATTCCACAACACATCATCTGTACACTGTATTGTGTGTTAACCACCCCAAGTCAAGTCTTTGTCCATCACCATTTATCCCCCCTATACTCTCCTCCACCTCTTCCCAAGAAACACTTTCTATCCAGGCTAGTGCTAACACACACTGACAGAAATTATACAACACAATACTTTCTCCTCTGCATGTACTGTATTTGGTGATTTGTTTATTAAATTTTTCTGAGTTCCATTGTGCCAAACTGATTTTACAACCCAGCAATGTTAAAAAGTATTGCCTTGGAATTTATTATTTTCAGAATCAAGAGTCCCTGTCTGTACATATTTTAATTATGTAGCATTTAATATTCCAAAATATGCTCATTTTATTTATTTTTAATATATTTTTTATTGTTGAAAGTATTACAGATGTCCCCATTTTTTCTCCATTGACCTCCTCCTTCCAACTCCCCCCTCTGCTGCTTTCACCAACCTAATGTCTGTGTCCATTGGTTGTGCATATATGCATGTAAGTTCTTTGGTTTAGCCCTTTCACCCCTCCCACCCCCACTCCCTCTGAGGTTTATTAGTCTGTTCCCTGCTTCCATGACTTTGGATCTCTTTTGGTCAACAGCTTATTTTGTTCATTATATTTCATAAATAAGTGAGATCACGTGGTACTTGTCTTTCCCTGACTGGCTTACTTCACTTAGTATAATACTCTCCAGGGCCCTCCATGTCGTCTCGAAGGGTAACTGATCTTTCTTTCTTACAGCAGCATACTATTCTACTATGTAAATATACCACAGCTTTTTTATCCACTCATCTATTGATGGACTTGGGCTGTTTCTGGATCTTAGCAATTGTAAATAGTACTGCCATGAACATACGGGTGCATATATTCTTTTTTATTGGTATTTCAGGCTTTTTGGATATATTCCTAGAAGTAGGATCACTGGGTCAAAGGGCAGATCAAGTTTTAATTTTTTTTATTGTGATAATTTTTTTAAAGTATTTTCATTACAGATGTTTCTCTTTTTTTTTGAGGAAACACCATAGTGTTTTCCGTAGTGGCTGCACCAGTCTGCATTCCCACCAGCAGTGTTCTAGAGTTCCCTTTTCTCCACACCCTCGCCAACACTTGTTTGATGATTTGTTGATGGTGGCCATTCTGGCAGGTGTGAGGTGATACCTCATAGTCATTTTAATTTGCATCTCTCTGATGATTAGGGATGTTGAACATTTTTACATATGTCTCCTGGCCATTTGTATGTCCTGTTTGGGAAGTGTCTATTCAGGTCCACTGTCCATTTTTTTAATTGGATTGTTTATCTTCCTTTTGTTGAGTTGTTTAAAATATGCTCATTTTACATACTTATTTTTATCTTGATTGAATCTTGGCAAGGCAAGATAAGTTATATTTTTATTCTTCAGTGTGATGATAGTTTTAATCCAGTAACAGGGGCCTGTGGTTAAGTCAAGTCTCTGTCCGTCACCATTTATTAAGTTCTTAAGTGGAGTCAGCAAAAGCAGGAAGGTGTCTGTTTGCTGGCCTGATGCTAACATAACAGCAGGAATCCTTTTATCTATGGCCACACTGAAGATGTGCATATGGATACTGTTTTGTCATATCTATGCTAAAACTCTAATTCTCCAGCCTTCATTTCATCCAGGTATCCTTGAGATGTGAGGTAATGTGTCACTTGGGTCCTTTACATATGTGATCTTTATGTATATTTTTCCCTACAATCTTCCTGACCTTAACTTACAGTAAATGCCATTAGAAGTCCTGCAGGTCTAAGGGTGTCCTGGGGATCCAAGCTAGGTCCAGGCTGCTGATGATCCTTTTGTTGTGCCTGGCTTTGCTCCCCGCATATGCTTTCTCAATCCCCATGACAAGCCTTGGTTAGATTTTTCTCAGCTCTGGGTCTCTGAGTTCATCTGCTACTATTGTTCATCCTGCCATTCACCCAGCCTAGTAGAGACCCCATACTCAAAATGTGAGAGCCTGAGAAGTGGAGCAGGGAGTGCTTCGAAATACCTGGAGGACGGACCAAGGGATTCAGTGCTATTTCTTTTGGTTCATTTCCAGTGGCTTCTGCAAGGCCTGGAATGGAGAGAAACTATTTTTGCCATGAGTTGAACCCATCCACAGACCTACTCAAAATAATGACTAGAACTTGGTCATCTCAGATAAATTCACACAACTTATCTTTGAGTCTTGAAAACTGGGTTCAACTAAATTGTTTTTTGTTTATCTTCAGAGTAGCTAAAAGGGGGAGTTCAAAAAATAATTTGCATGCATTTGAATAGTGTTGATGTCATAGGAAGGATTTTAGAAACCTCTCTTGATAGTAGAAAATTTAGTATTTCTGTGGATTTTTTTCATACCTAAAACAATTGATAATAATTTATCAATATTGTCAAATATACAATATGCTCAAATATTTTTTATTGTTGTTTTCTTTTAATCAATGGCCAAACCATGCCATTGCATTGCATTTGGTGTATATGTCTTTTATATGACCATATAATTTATTATCTAAACCAGGAAACTTTGATAACAAAGGGGATTCCATTAGTAATTACACTGAGACAACAAACAAACTTGAATTGTCATGGACAAATTGAGATATCTGATCGCTATTTATTTTTAATTGTGTAAAAAGTATGTAACATTAAATTTACTAGTTTATTTTTAAGTATACAGTCAATAGTGTTAAGTATATTCATGTTGTTTTGCAGATTTCTAGAACTTTTTCATCTTGCAATATTGAAGTACTTTACACACTAAACACTAATACCCCTCCCCCTTCTCACCCAGCCTTTCGTAATCACTTTCTGTTTCTGTGATTGTGATACTTCATATGAGTGGAATCATATAGTATTTGGCTTATTTCACTTAGCATAATGTCTTCAGGGTTTATTCATGTTGTAGTATATGACATTGCTTTTACATAAAATACCATGCCATTATTTTACCTATCAGAATGAACAGTAGTTTCATAATATCAACATCATTCCCTGTCCATATTCAGATTTCCCATATTTCTCAAAGATGTATTCACCAGACAGAAATTTTTTTGAGGGGCATACTTATGATACATCAGACTTGTCTTTGAAGAGCTATTTCCTAGATAATTTTAGTGTTAGAAACGGTTGCTGCAAAATTAAGTTATTTTGGTTGTTTTGAGGATTCAGTGAACCACTGCAGGTTAAATACCCAGCGATGTAATTATTAGAGGAAAGTTTCCAGGGAGGTCTGGTCATGTTGGTGCTGGTTATTTGAACTCCATGAACATAAGACACTGTAGTTTGTAGAAGTATAAATCAGGGCCCTGCCCTGGCCCGGTGTGGCTCAGTTGGTTGGGCATTGTCCCGTGCACTGAAAGGTTGCCCATTGGATTCCTGGTCAGGGTACATGCCCGGGTTGCAGATTCAATCCTTGGTGGGGGTTGTGCAGGAGGCAGCCAAACGATGTTTTGCTCTCACATTGATGGTGATTCTCTCTCTCCCTCTCCCTTCCTCTCTAAAATCAATAAAAATATATTTTTAGAAAACAGGGCCTCTGCCCCTAATGGAGGTGTTCATCACTTGTGAACCCTTAAATGTTTGCTTTTCATCCCCTTCGCATTTGGGTCACAGAATTAGAACCCAGAGGGATTGAATCCAACCCCCTCATTTTACAAACGAAGCCCCAAGAGAGTAATGTCTCTTTCTGAGCATTGTAGCTAGTTAGCAGACATACATAGTTTGGAAGGTGACTCTATAAATTTGTTTTTGGTATTAACTATACGGGTTCAAAGGATAGGTAAATTTGATATAAGTTGTAGTCTGTTGGATGTGTATCAAAATTATAGTACTATTCATATATTAATTAACATATTTTTACTAATTTATTCATAAGTGGAGTGATACTATGTGGGTTTTGTAGTCAAGCACCCCTAGATACAATTTTCTCACTCCACACTTAAAATTACACTATGTTCTTTGCAAGATTCTAAATTTTCTGTCATTGGGATCTTAGAAGTGCTCCTGTAGTGTTGGTTGTCATTGTAGTTAGATACTGCCTGTGGTATTTAATTTACATTTGATCATGCATTACTTTTTTATTCTCATTCTCACTCTGATCCTAGATACTAATCTGAGCTCCAAAAAGAAGCAGGAAGTAGGCTGGGAGGGCAGAGGAGAATGGAAGCCGGGTACCTGTGTGAAACTTCACAGCATTGTTTGAGGGAGTGTGGGGATATGCACTCAGAACTTAGGAGCTACCCCCAAATCTAACTATCGAAGAAGTAGTGCATGTTTCAGTTACTTTCTGCATCCAGTGTCTTAGATTTTTGTCTCTGGACCTGTCTCTGTGCCTTTGTTTTCGTATCTGAAATGACCAGGTCCTGTTAAGCACATGCAGACCCTGCTCAGGCTGAACATGGACACATTATCAGGAGAATCGCCCTGCTGTAGAGGTTATATGCAGGCAAGCAGATTACAGATAGAAACTCAGCAAATGCTTTTTGCTGAGATGCCCTTGCACTCTCTATCTGTGATCTTGGGCAACTGCCAGTTAAGAATCAGATTTGTAACAGTCACATCCAAGTCTGAGGACTCCCAGGAGGCACAGGTCAGGAATTGCCTTGCAAGTTGGGGGCATCAAGGGGTTTCCCAAGCTCCAGGGATTGTGGTTTATGCATCTGACCCATCAACCTTTTCAGGCTGGTTAAAGAGTGGCCTTGATGGTTTTCAGTGGATATTCAGTCTCCTCTGCAAGATGGAAAAACAGAGGAACTGGCAGAGGGACTTACAGATGGGTGGTGTGGGCAACAGTCATTCAGGAGTGTCAGTTACTTCTGACACCTGGTTCCCAGCACCCATTATCTTGTTGACTATGTGTTATAACAATGTGAATTATCCAGAGCTTGATGCCATAGTTCATACCCATGTGCTTACGGTCATTTAAAATGGTGTTCTTTTAATGATTTTCTTTTTTACATTTTGTGGCTTCTGTGTATCACTGGAAAATCTTCCACTTCCTTTCAGTATTCTACCAACATGTTATTTCTTGCCTCAGAAGCTCTCTTGTTTTCTGTGGCTTGAACAGCATCTTCCTCTATTGACATTTGTTTTACCAAAGTTATGAGTTCCTTTCTTTCTTCATTGCGTCTGTTGCTGCATGGAGGCTAATGTTCTCTCTCCTGTTTGTGCTTGTCACAGGTTTGAACATTGGCAGTGGTACATTGAAGACAAAGACAACTAACAAAATCACTTCAGAAGATAGTTTTTCATCTAGCGAAGGAAGTCCTTTGTCAAGGTAAAGTCGTGAAAGCCTTTCTGAATAGTGGCAACAAGATGAGAAATGTCACTAAGCAATAAATCAAACTTTAGCTACATATTATTTTGTTGTGTGACTTGGTGGAAGGTTACGGTTTTGTTTTTTGTTTATCTAAAATAACAGTTGAAACTTTAGTCTACCTTTAAAAATATTTGCACCAGAGCCAAGTATTATTTTGCAGCTGTTGTTTCCTTGGTTTAAGACTCAATTGACACCTCAGTGAACCACAAATTAGCGTCTACAGCTGCTCGCAGTAGGGCTGCTTAGAGACCACACAATGGAAAAGGGCAGAGAAAACATCGAATCTTAAAGGAAATAAAGTGGCCTGTTTTCTTCTCTCTGAGCCAGCCTGATAAATGCACTAGCAATTGTTGGGTATTTGTTTTTGTACTACTCTTTTTTTATTAAGTATTTGGGCTAGATTATACTTTCTCCTTCTGATATTTTCTTGCTTATTTTCTACAAAGAACAAAATTTATTCTTTTCACATTTTTTAAACTGTAGCACTTGTAAGTTTTTTAAGCAATGATAGTGAGTTGTGTGCTGGATTTGTCATCACTGCTAATCATGCAGTGGTACTGAGTCATTTAGGAAGAATTTATAGATGAGAATAGAAGCAATCATCTGATAAAATACCTACCTCTTTTGCTTTGGGATAAATATTATTTAAAACAGGACAAGTTTCCTTTTATAGTAACATTTCTCATTTTAACAATTCTTTAGATGATTGCATTACATTTGAATTAACTGCCTAGTCCAATGAAATTTTAAAACAGGAACTTTACGTTTCTAGTGTCTAGGATCTAGTATTCTAAGATAAAATTATTTGATCCAGAAATATAGTATTTTTAAAATTAAAAAAATTCTAATTTCATTTGTATTTTTTAAAACATTACAGTATTTTTTAGGACCTGGAATAAATTAACAAGATTGAGTTTCTGAAATTGAATTTTTGCTTTTAGAAATCTGATAAGTTCAGTTTTAGGGGATTACTCATTTAATTATCAGAAATTAGTATCTTTAGTATCTGGGTTTTCATCCATATTTTTGAAGGAAGTGTGAGATAAATTATGGGTCAGGAAGAGTATTAAAGTATTATATTTTTATGATTATACTATAAAGTCAAGTTTTAGGTCTTCTAAAAGGAATTTTAAAAGGTAATAAAGTCTACAGATAGTTTTTAGGGCTTAACGTTATCATTTGGCATAATAATACATGCAGTTAGTTTTTAAAGATATTTAGAAATATTTGTTTTTATTATATTTTAGAGGCATTAAAAACCCAATTCTTCTTAAACTTTTCTTTTTACATATATATATATATATTTCAGGCAATTTTAAAATACATTCAGAAAGCAGTTGGATTCTGTAAAACACTTTCTCAGCCTGATCATTTCATGTCTTACACTTTATTTTATTATAAAAATCAGTCTCTCTTTTTTCTTTTTTTAACTCAGGGGCCTTTGTTATTACTGTTCTTTCTATGAAATTAATTACCTAAATAAATTACAAGTAATCATATTACTCCCTTTAAGAAAAAAAGTCTTCATAGAAGCCTTGGTTCTAATCCAGTGAGGAAAAGGTCTGGGTGCCAAGTAGTGGGTTTGGATTTTTCTAGTTTTGTTCTTGGGTTTAGTGTTGTTAATACGCCACTCTGGACTTTGGAGAGCTCTGGGTTTGCTGTTTGTGCCTGAAATCACTGAAATTTCTTAGAGGCTTACATTTAAAGATTCCACTTACTACAGTCACTCCTTGTGCTTTATTGCTTTTACAAGTGGTCTCGAAACCAGTACTTGAGAATAAACATAACAGTGCAGTGCTGCTGTAGCACTTTTAAAAATTCTTCTTTGCTCTGTTTTGTCAGTGAGCTGATGAGCAACCTCAAAAAAAAAAAAAAAACAGACCCCGCTGGACCTAAAAAAAAAAAAAATGGCTTCCTCTGATGTCCTAGAGACAATAATTATGATGTGCTAGTTAAGCCCAAACTACAGCTGAGGGATTTTACTTTAAAGCAGCGGCTTGGGCACAAAAATACATTTATAGCTCTTTGTCTGCACCTCATTATGTGTGGGCCTGATTCATTAAGTAATTGGTTTGCAGTTGTTTACATGAGTATTAAGGCCTTCTTTTCAGCCGCCTTTGAGAGATACATTGTGCAAATGTTGCCTGCGATGAATGCAGAATGAGGGCCAGAGGGTCTGTCCTATTGGCTAAACAGTGCATTCTGTTGAAAAGCCAGAGAAAGGGATTGGGTGCTGCTTTGCATAGCAATGACTTTCTTAATAAGCGTTACAGATTAATACACACAAGCTATAAAAGATGCAAAGAGATACTCTTAGCACATTTATACATGCTCATTTCATTGTGAAGGTGGTGGGGTCCGGGTGCTTTCATATTCTGTTTTTCAGAGCTGCAGCTCCAGTGCATGAGCCGTAATAGAATCCGATGTTTATTGTATTATAAATCACAAGCAAGCAGGCAGATCAGCAACAGTTTATTATTAAAGATTCTTTCAGTGTAAATCTTTTTCTACTATTGTATTTGCTTCAGCAAAATCATTTTGTGGTTGAGTGGGAATGAAAGGCATAATGTATGAAGGAGTGAGTCCTAATAGGAAGCTGTTCTCTGAGTAAAGACCACTTGTTCCCTTTTGTTCAGGGGTGCATGCCAGAGCTTCCTCTCCTCTGCAAACATTGTCTTGCTTTACCTTCCCCAGGAAGCGGCTTTCACTCTCCCAGATCTATTTATTCAGTGGAGAGTATATTTTAACAGCCTGTCGTGTAACTTCAGCTTACTAGTTGGATCGAGATAACATTTTACCAAAAGAAAAAGATGTGTGCTTACAACATAATTGCCTGGGGGAAAGGTAGCAGAGGTCACCCAGTCATCACAGGCATCTTGGCAGGGCCTTCTTGGGTGGCATTCTTTGCCAGCCCTGCAGCCACAGGAGTGGCCAATGGAGGGCGCAAGGCTGCAGCTGATTCTCTGGGGATGGGGGGTGGTTGTGGTATCTCTCTTCTTGCCTGGTCACTGGGGTGACAAAGAAATTAAAATCAGGTTTTCCTGGATATCCTATAGGTTCTCATGTTAAAGCCCCCATCTCCGTTATCTGGCATAGCAAATCTTCATTCTCTTTAAATTTTACTGAATAAGCAGCTTCTTAAATAATTCACATGCTTTTCATCATAAACTAATATACTTTTCTTTATTCTACACAGAGCACAAAAAAAGAGTGGTTTGATTTAGCTGAAGGAAAGGAATTAATTAACAGGTTGACCCCAG
Source organism: Molossus molossus (assembly GCF_014108415.1). Classification (NCBI taxonomy): domain Eukaryota; kingdom Metazoa; phylum Chordata; class Mammalia; order Chiroptera; family Molossidae; genus Molossus; species Molossus molossus. Next base: position 45,954,687 of record NW_023425399.1, read on the forward strand.
GCAGCTAAAAAAATGGCATCTGCTGCAGGGTTCCCGGTTAACCATCAGGGGGCGCTCAGACTTTGTTGAATTAGTCAGTCTCAGACTGGGCTGCCTCTAAAACTTAAAATTAGTATTTACAGAGATTTGTAGAAATAGTCATTGGGATTTTATTTTTTTCTTTCTGGACTATTTTTCGCCTTTTACTTTTCAGAAACATGTCTATTTTGAGGAAAATTTTAGCTGAAGATGCTATGTGAGACATTTTAATAATTTTTAACTAGCAGTTAAAAAACACTAAAAATTATAGAATTCAGCATCTAGAGACTACAAATTCTCTTAGTTATTTTCAGGCTTATATAAAGACCCTAGAACTGAAAGGACATTTCCTGATGGAGCCTTTCCTCATTGTCCCCAACACCATAGACCATGTTCTTGGCAGGACACTCAGCCTCTCATTGCCAAACTCAACTGACATGACCTCGAAGTCACAATAACTTGGGTAGTTTGTTAATAGGCTGTGGATATCTTTTTCTTTAAAAAAAAAAAAAAAATGATATCAACCATGAGGTTGTCAGTGTGTTGCTAACCTTAGGACATCGCCCAGGTCTGCTGTTTTCCAAATTCCTTCTCCCTAAAACCCAAAAATGAACATCCAATACCCTAGCCTGTTTTTACCTTTGCTGCTGGCAGGCAGGAGTTCCTATTGCCTACATCCCCCAAGCACTGAGTGGCCTATACTCTGCCGCACTCTCCCAGCCAGCTCCCTCAGGTCCCTGTGCTCACTGGATGGCCACATGTCATTTCCTCATACTGCGCGCTGTGTCATATGTGCTGGCTTCCTTTCCTGCTTTTCTGCTGGAATGCTGCTGCCCCACTTTTTCATCTGGCTGATGCTTACTAGATTATCAAGGCTTAACTTTTAAACTTTTGAAAGTTTCCTAAGCAGAGGCTTTGGCCCAGTGGCTATTTCTATTATCATCTGTAGCACAAGGCAGAGGTACCCTCCCCCCACTGCGAGCTCGTCACTGAGGTTTAGGGGGCTTTTCTCAATCACCAGTGCTCAATAACCACTGGAGTTTCTGAGTGAGTGATCATCAATATATAACTCCACCATTCACTCGAACACCATTTCTTTATAAAAGTCAGTTGCACAGTTGCCCTCACCTCTGTATGGCATCATGTACCCCAGCTGCAAAATCACATTCTCCATAAAGTTATTTGCATGAATGTGCAGGAGAGGGAGAGGCATGTGCACACATTTTCAAAGAGTGACTCTGGCTGTCAACTCTGATTATATCCTCTCTGCTGGTACATTCTGCATTCATAATTTTCAGGAAGCAGGGCCAGGGTGAGCACACTTACAGAGTGTCTTATTGGGGTTCTTACCTGACTACCATCCTGTGTGCTAATAAAAGGGTATCTGGCTCCTGGCCCTGAACTTGACTAGGGCTTGTGAGCACTTGACACATATTGGGGGCTTGGAATGTTATGTCCCCAGCCCTGCAGCCATCAATTCTCAGCCCATCCTGCACTACCTTTTTTTGGCCTGTCACAGTCATTATTTTGGTGTCTACCTCCACTGAAGCATGAGAGCCCCAAGGGCAGAGATCAAGTGTGTCTTATTATTTGCTGCCGCAGCCCAAGCACAGAGCCTGATGCATAGTATCATCTATATGGTATTTGCTGAGAAAGTGAGTGAATGAATGAATGAATGAATGAACGAACGAATGATTACAAACTAGATGTTCTGTCCACCTGCTTGTGGATGGCCTGGTAGAGGCAGTTTCCCTGTCTTCACCATCCCGTTTCCCTGACTGTCCCACCCATTAGGTTTCTCACGGAGGACATTTCACAGAGGGCCTGTTTCCTCTGTCTGTCCCAAAGCCTTACCCTTTCTTGGCCCCCTGTGCCTGAGTATTTATCACCTCTACTTAGAATCCATGACACTAAATCAAGCACATACCTTTGTTCATCCAAATGTCATGACAGTGCAGATTTGCTGCTCCCTAAAACGTGCTGTATAAAGGCTCTTGAACAGGATTATCTGAGCTTATCAGAACACTTCAATGAAGGCAAAGGCATTACTACTTCATTTTACAAGCAAGAAAACATGCTTAGAGAGGTAGGAAATTTGCCAGGGCCATGCAATGGGCAGAGTTGGGCATTGGGAGTAGAGTTTGTCTTGCCTCAGAGCTGACAGTCCCAGCTTCTGAAAGCAACTACCACAAGAAGTCACATACTGGGACAGGGGCCCAGTCTACCCAGGTTTCGCTACCCTGCTGGTTCACCGCTTCTCACAAGGCCCTGTGGAGATAGAAGTTTGCAACCTGTGCATTTTATATGCTGGGGAAAAATATTGTGATCTACTTCTGCTCCACCACCAGCTTGCCTTTGTGTGTCTTCCTCAACCTCTCTGGCTCCACCATTCATACTCTGCTATAATTTTTTTTTAATCTTTGTTGTTGAAAGCATTAAGGATGCCCCCCTTTCTCCACCATTGACTCCCTTTTCCCTGCTCCCACCAACTCCTGCCTTCCCCACACTATTGTCTGTATCCATTGGTTATGCATATAACTCTGCTATAATTTAATAATGAGCTTCTTATAAACACATAGGTTTTCCATGTCTCATTTTTGTCTCTACTGCTGGCTCCACAGGGCAAAACAATATTTGCAGATGTTCTTGCCATCTAGTTTTGTATTTATGTTGCCTATTTCTAGTGATATTAGCCTTTTGTTCATATAAAATGAACAGTTCACACTCATAATTCTGACTATTTTCTTTAGTACCCTGTGTCATGATTACATACATAGGTGTTTACTTTGTATCAGTGCTGAGCTTAGAATAAAACCTAATCTGTTCAGACCCTGGCCAACTATAGCTTCTTAAGTTTAGCAAGGATGAGAACAAACATGAGTTGTCCTCATTTGGTTTATCAATAGCAGGGGAATTTATAAATAATTACCAAAATGCATCAAAAAGTAAGATGAATAGAGAGAGGAAAGATATGTGTTAAAGTCAGTGTCATAAAATGTTAACAGTTGAGCATCTCCCTGGATGGGTATGTGGTATCACTATACAGCTAGGGGAAAAAAAGTGACCAAACCTACTGAGAAATTCTTCAGAAATCATTGTCCCATTATAATGAGACAGGTGGAACATGATCACATTTTAACTTAATAATTTTCCTGTGGTGTCTTACCTAAAAATGATTTATTTTGAAGTAGGACCTCCAGTCTAACTGTAAACTTCTAGGGAAAAAAATTACCAACTCTGCTATCTTGGATTCCAAGAGTTACTCATAAGAGACAATGCAGGGAAAGCAGGCCCTCTGGTTTGCTGCCAGGGTGGCATGTCGGCCCTGCTTTATGAAAGGCTCAGCAAACTGAGGCCCTGGGGCCAAGTCCCAGCCACTGCCTGGTTCTGGGTAGCCTGCAGGTTTAGAATGATTTTTACATTTAAAAAATTGTTTTAATGTATTTGTATTGATTAGAGAAAGAGAGGAAGGGAGAGGGGGAGAGAGAGAGAAACATCGATCAGTTGCCTCCCACATGCAACCCCAAATGGAGATCAAACCCACAACCTGGTTATGTGCCCTGACTGGGAATTGAACCAGTGACCTTTTGGTGCATGGGATGATGCCTAACCACCTAAGCCACACTGGCCAGGGTGGTTTTTACATTTGTAAATGGTTGGGGGAAATACAAAGGAAATAATGTTGCATGACACCTGACAGTTATTTGGAATTCAAATTTCAATGTATCTAAATGAAGCTTCATTGTCATATAGCCATGTCCACTCATTTACATATTGTCCATGGCTGTTTTTGTGTGGCAACCAGAGCTGCATAGACGTAACAGAGACCTGTAGCCCATACCACCTGAACTCTTCACAACCCTTTTCCAACCTCTGCCTTACAAGATATAAATGTTATTTTCATGCTTCCAAGGAAGATTAGGGAGATTCCAAACACATCTGATGGAGTATGGTGACCATATCCCATGGTGTATGACTTTAACTCTTGCATTTCTTATGCTTTTGAAGTGAATTTGTTTTCATTTTTCTCTCTCATTAATGATAGTAGCTAAATAAGGTGGCTCTGAACAGCACTCCAAGGAAGGTTCTCACACCATTCCCTTTGGACTTAGCTTTACATCTTAGTTGTAATTCAGAGAAAGAAATATTGCCCCTGAGAATTGTGTACAGTACAAACCAGCCTTGTGAATACAAAAATGACAGCGGAGTGAATGGAAGCTACACAGACGATCTCCCAGGACCAAACGAGAATTACAACTAAAATAAAGAAAAATTGTCAGAATAAAGCAACAGAAAAGCAGCGGGACAGGACCATATAACCAGGGAAACTGGTAGGATATGCAGAAGCACGAGAGGGTGGTGGGCTGAGAGCCCACGGACATCAGTGGTCTTAGCTATGAGCATTGCCCTTGGGGATAAAATACTCAGCTTCCTCCACAGTACAGAGGGCCAAACAGAGCACTGTATTGGCTACAGCCACTCACCTGGGGCTCTGGCTTGCCAATCTACCCAGGAAAGGATGACTTGACAGTGGTGTTTAATGTGGGCCCTCCCACGCTCATCCAAACCCAGCAGAGGAAGCCACAAAGAGCAAAACACCAACACCCACAGGGAAAATTCGGCAGGCTCCAAAACCCACTCAGATAACAAAATGGTGAAACGAAGAAACAAATTCCAAATGAAAGAAAAGAAGAACTCTATCAAAGATGAGATAAATGAAATGCAGTTAAGCAAATTATGAGAGGTACAGTTCAGAGCCATAATCTTAAGGAAGCTCAACAGCATGAGTAAGGACATCAACATCATGAGTAAAGATATAGAAACATTGAAAACCAACCAAGTGGAAATGAAGAATGACATAGCAGAAATAAAGACCACATTGAAAAGACTAACCAGCAGAGTGGAGGAAGCTGAGGACCGAATCAGTGAATTAGAAGATAGGGTAGAAAAAATCAACCAATCAGAAAACAAAAAGGAAAAAAACAATTAAAAAACGGGAATATAGCTTAAGAGAACTGTGGGACAACTGGAAACGTAATAACTAACATTCACATAATAGGAGTCCCCGAAGAGGAAGAAATTCTGTAAGGGTTAGAAAATATGTTTGAAGAAAGAGTGACAGAAAACTTCTCTAACATGGTGAAGGAAGAAGGCATTCAAGTTCAAGAAGCACAGAGAGCCCCAAGTAAGGAGAACCCAAACAGGCTCACACCAAGAAACATAATAATTAAAATGCCAAAATTAAAGAAAAAGAGAGAATTCTAAAGGCAGCAAGAGATAAGCAACAGGTTACCTACAAAGGAAATCCCATAAGGCTCTCAGCTGACTTCTCACAAGAAACACTACAGGCCAGAAGGGAATGGCATAAAAAACAAGGATCTGAATCCAAGACTACTCTATCCAGCAAGGCTATCATTCAAAATAGAAGGACAAATAAAAAGCTTTTCAGACAAAAAAAAAAAAAAAAAAAAAAAGGCTAAGGGAATATATTAACACCAGACCAACACTGCAAGCAAGATATGCTAAAATGGCTGCTGTAATTAGTAGAAAAAATAGCAAGAAAAACAGAACCACACTAAACAAAAATGGCAATAAATAAGTACATATCAATTGTCACCTTAAATGTGAATGGTTTGAATGCTCCGATAGAAAGACACACGGTAGCTGACTGGATAAGAAAACATGACTCACATCTATGTTGTTTACAAGAGACCCACCTCACAGCAAAAGACTCACATAGGTTGAAAGTGAAGTGATGGATAAAAAATCTTTCAAGCAAATGGAAAGGAAAAAAAAGCTGGGGTAGCAATACTGATATCTGATAAAGTAGATTTCAGAATGAAGACAATAATTAGAGACAAAAAAGGCCACTACAGAATATTGAAAGGATCTATCCAACAGGAAGATATAACCTTGGTAACCATATATGCACCCAGTATAGGAGCACCAACATATGTTAAAAAATCTGCTGGAAGACTTCAAAGGAGAAATCGACAGCAATACAATCATAGTAGGGAACCTCAACACCCCACTGACATCAGTGGATAGAGATCACCTATACAAAAAATTAACAAGGAAACACAGACTCTAAATGAAGCGCTATTCAAATGGATTTAAAAGATATCTAAAGAGAATTAATTATACCCCAAAACTGGAGAATTTACATTCTTCTCAAGTGCACATGGGATATTATCAAAGATAAACCACATGTTAGGGCACAAACTAAGTCTCTACAAGTTCAAGAAGATTAAAATTGTAAAAAATAAAAATAAAAAAAAAAGCTCTTTTCTCTTTGGCAAAAGCTCTTTTCAGATCACAATGGCATGAGACTAAAAATTAATTGCAACAAGAACACTCAAAGACATTTGAAAATGTGGAGGCTAAATAGCATGTTATTAAACAATAAATGGGTTACCATGGAGATCAAGGAAGAAATTAAAACCTTCCTGGAAACCAATGAAAATGAACACACAACAACACTAAATCTGTGGGATGCAGTGAAAGCAGTTCTGAGAGGGAAGTTCATAGCACTACAGGCCTACCTCAAGAAACAAGAAAATTTCCTAATACACTATCTAACCTCACAACTTAAAGAACTAGAAGGCAAACAAAAAGAAAATCCCAAAGCAAGTAGAAGGAATGAAGTATTAAATATCAGAGCAGAAATAAATGACATGGAGACCAAAAAAATTCAAAGGATCAATGAAACAAAGAGCTGGTTCTTTGAAAAGATAAACAAGATTGATGGACCCATAGCTAGACTCACCGAGAAACAAAGAGAGAGAACCCAAATGCACAAAATCAGATATAAAAGAGGAGAAATAATAACTGACACCACAGAAATACGAAGGATTGTTAATAAATATTATGAACAGTTATACGGCAACAGATTCAACAATCTAAGCAAAATGGACCGATTTCTAGAAACACATAGTGTCCCAAAACTGAACTGGGAAGAGATAAAAAACTTGAACACGCCAATAACAATAAAAGAAATTGAAGATGTAATCAAGACTCTCCCAGCAAACAAAAGCCCAGGCCCAGATGGCTTCACGGGGGAGTTTTACCGAACATTCAAACTATTTCAAAGATTCCAAAAGGAAGGAAGACTTCCAAACTCCTTTTATGAGGCCAGCATAATTCTAATTCCAAAACCAGAAAAAGACACTGCAAAGAAAGAAAACTACAGGCCAATATCCCTGATGCACATAGATGCCAAAATCCTGAACAAAATACTAGCAAATCGAATCCAGTAATACAGCAAAAAAAATTACTAACCATGACCAAGTGGGATTCATCCCAAGGAAGCAAGGCTGGTACAATATTCGCAAATCAATATATGTGATACACCACATTAACAAAATGAAAGACAAAAATCATAATCATATCAATAGCTGCTGAAAAAGCATTCGATAAAATTCAGCACCCTTTTCTGATAAAAAGGCTCAGTAATGTGGCAATAGAGGGATCATATCTCAACATAATAAAGGCCATATATAAAAGACCTACAGCCAACATCATCCTCCATGGGCAAAAACTGAAATAATTTCCATTAAGAACAGGAACAAGACAAGGATGCCCACTTTCGCCACTCTTATCTAACATAGTACTGGAAGTCTTAGTTACAGCAATAAAAAATAAAAGGGATCCAAATTGGAAATGAGGAAGTGAAACTGTCATTATTTGCAGATGACATGACACTATACGTAGAAAACCCCAAAGACTCCATTAAAATTTACTAGACTTAATAAATGAATTTGGAAAAGTAGCAGGATACAAAATTAACGTCAAGTAATCGGCGGCATTCTTATACACCAATGATGAACTCACAGAAAGAGAAACTAAAAAAAAAATCCCATTTACCATCACAGCAAAAAAAAAAAAAAATTAAGATACCTAGGAATAAATTTAACCAAAGAAATAAAGTACCTATTTGCAGAAAACTACAGGACATTGAAAAAAGAATAGAGGAAGATACAAAAAAAGTGGAAGCACATACCTTGTTCATTGATTGGATGAGTTAACATCATTAAAATATCTATACCACCCAAAGCAATCTATAGATTAAATGCAAGCCTCATCAAAATACCAAAGACATACTTCACTGAACTATATCATATACTTCAAAAGTTTATATGGATCCAAAAGAGACCCTAAGTCACCACAGCAATCTTGAAAAAGAAGAACAAAGTTGGAGGGATCACATTACCAGAAATAGGTCATTAAAACAGCCTGGTACTAGCACAAGAACAGGCAGATAGATCAGTGGAACAGAATAGAAAACCCAGAAATAGACCAAAGACTATATGCTCAATTAATATTTGACAAAGGGGGCAAGAGCATACAGTGGAGTAAAAACAGCCTCTTTAATAAATGGTGTTGGGAAAATTGGGCAGCTCTATGCAAAAAAATGAAACTAGACCATCAACTTACACCATACACAAGAATAAATTCAAAATGGTTAAAAGACTTAAATGTGACTCATGAGTCCATTAAAATCCTGGAAGAAAATGTAGGCAACAAAATTTCGGACATCATACTCAGCAGAATTTTTACCCATACATCACCTAAGGCCCCAGAAACAAAGGAGAAAATGAACACATGTGACTACATCAAACTCAAAAGCTTCTGTACAGCATAAGAAACAACCTCCAAAATGGAAAGGCAGCCCACTCTATGGAAGAGCATAATTGCCAATGATACATCAGATAAGGGGTTAATTTCCAATATCTATAGAGTGATCATACAGCTCAACAAAAGGAAGACAAAGAACCCAATTAAACAATGGACAGAGGAACTAAATAGACACCTCTCCAAACGGCATACAAATGGCTAAGAGACATATGAAGAAATGCTCAACATCACTAATCATCAGAGAGATGCAAATTAAAACAACAATGAGGTATCACCTCACTCCTGTCAGAATGGCCGCCATCAACAAATCATCAAACAAGTGTCGGCGAGGGTGTGGAGAAAAGGGGACTCTAGTACACTGATGGTGGGAATGCAGACTGGTGCAGCCACTATGGAAAACACTATGGTGTTACCTCAGAAAATTAAAAATTGAACGTCCATTTGACCCAGTGATCCCACTTCCAAGACTATACCCTAAGAAGCCTGAAACACCAATCAGAAAGAATATATGTACCCCCATGTTTGTAGCAGCACTATTTACAATAGTTAAGATCTGGAAACAGCCCAAATGTCCATCAGCAGACGAATGTAGAAAAAATCTGTGATACATGTACACAATGGAGTACTATGCAGCTATAAGAAAGATAGATCTCTTATCCTTTGAGACGACATGGAGGGACCTGGAAAGTATTATTCTAAGCGAAACAAGCCAAGCAGAGAAAGACAAGTATCATATGATCTCACCTATTTGTGGAATATAATGAACATAACAGTCTGAATAACAGGGTAGTCCTAGAGACATGGAAGTAGTGTACAGATTGACAGTTCTCAGAAGAAGGTGTGGGGAGTAGAGATAAACCACAGAACTTATATGCATGTATGCATAACCAATGGATATGGACAACAAACCTGGGGACAGGGCGGGGAAGGGAGAAAGGAGAAACATCTGTAACATAAATTAGTTAATTAATTAATTTTAAAAAAAAACAGCCTTGAATTGCAGTGTCTCGTTGACTTAGAGAAATGGTTTGCCAAAGAGAAAAACCATTACCCCATAGGTATGAGGATGGAGTAGGAAACACCTGAAAGCGTCTTCCCACCTTTCTCAATGGATAAACTACATGCATTTAGTTAGGAAACATGTGTCTTATAAGAAAAAGTGATTCTGAACTGACATAATAAATACAGATATGCAAATGAAATAACGTATCATCAAATAATGATTGAGTGCCTTTATTTTTTTATTTATTTTTTAAATCCTCAAGCGAGGACATTTTTGCATTTATCTTCAGATACAGCGGGAGGGAGAGAGAAACATCGATGGGAGAGAGAGAGAAACATCGATGTGAGAGAGACACATCAAGTGGTTGCCACCCACACGACCCCAACTGGGGCCAGGGACAAACCGTAACCAAGTTATGTGCCCTTAGCGGAAACTGAACCCAGTACTCTCTGGTCAGTGGGCGATGCTCTAACCGCTGAGCCAAACCAGCAGGGCATGATCGAATGCCTTTAAATGGCTCCCCAAGCTGAGTGAGGTTCATCTGTTCATTCCACACATACTCACTGAGCACCTACTAAACGGTTACCCAGCTGACCTGAAACAGATGTGGTTCCTGCCATCATGGAGCTCACAGTATAAATGGGAGCTATCACCTATCAGTTAGTTACACAAATGGGTGTGAAACAGCAGCTTTGATGAGTGCTGAGGTTGGAAGGTGGGGGTTGGAGGGTAGGGGATGGGAAGGCTCCAGCAAAGGGCCAGATGAAGTCTGGGACATCAACCTTAGATGTGCTGTTCAGGATTTAGTTCTTATGCTAAACACAAAGGAAATGTATTGAATTGTTTTAAGGAAGGAAGAGGAGTGATCAGATTTGTGTTTCAAAAAGCTCACTCTTGCTCCTAAGTGGAAAAGATGGATGTGGTGTCACCAGAGGGCTGTTACAAAGGTTAGATAAAAGGCCTAGCCAGGTCAGGTGGCTCAGTTGGTTGAGTATCATCCCATACACTGAAAAGCTTTGGAGTTTGATTCCTGGTCAGGGCACAAACCTAGGTTGCGGGTTCAAGCCCCAGTCAGGGACTGTATGGGAGGCAACCAATTGATGTCTCTCTCTCTCTCTTTTTCTCTCCCTTCTCTCTCTAGAATCAGTAAAAAATATATCCTCAGGTGAGGATTCAAAAAGACAAAAAAGATACAGGCAAGAGATGCTGGTTTTGTTGACCAGAGGGTAGTAATGCATAGGAAAAGAAGTGAGAACTTTGGGAGGGACTAGAGGGGTAGAATGCCATTGGCTGAGACAGGAGGAGGAGCCTGGTTTGGTGGGGGAGGGGACCACGCTGGGAGGATCCTGAGTTTGGTCTTGCACAGATATTTACACTTTGGAGGCAGCCATCCTGAACTCCCTACTTCAGATATTTATCTTTTCATTTGTCTACAGGTGCTAAAGCTTTACACATTAGTGTTTTCCAGAGACTGTTGAGGGGAAATGGGCCTCTGCCTCACTGCTGTGCATTCATTCTCCAGAAACAGCACAGTGTGCAGTGCCCCATGGCACACACAGGGCCAAGTGGAGTCTGACTCAGCTGTTGCAGAGCCAGCCCTCAGGGACAGCAGTGATGTTGTCACAATAGGGACCCTCCCACCAATGCATCAGCAAACACCTCTGGCCACAGCACTCCTGACATTTTCTTTTTGCTTTTAAAAGTTAGGGAGTAAATGTAAAATTGCTGGCCTTTCAGTAAATAACATGTGCTTCTTCCTTAAGGTGCTCATTGTAAAAATATTTGGTTATCATTTTTTTAGAACTCACAGTATTTCTTTATTTTACAGCCATGAAAACAAAAAGAAACTAACTACCAACTTAAAGTCTAAAGGTAAGAGAAATAACTGGAGACCAGATTTTCATTTTGTGTTTTGACCAAAAGAATTGTTTGTGAGCCCTGGCCGGTTTGGCTCAGCAGTTAGAGTGTCGGCCCGCAGACCAGAGAGTCCTGGGTTCAGTTCCCGCTAAGGACATGTACCTCGGTTGCAATTTGTCTCTGGCCCTGGTTGGGTTGTGTGGGTGTCAGCCACTCAATGTGTCTCTCTCACATTGATGTTTCTCTCTCTCTCTTCCTTCCTTTCTCCCTCCCGCTCTATCTGAAGATAAATGCAAAAAAAAAAAAGAGTTGTTTGTGACATGTATTTGGGTTTTTTTTTATTTTTTATCCTCACCTGAGGACATTTTTCCATTTTTTGTTCAGATAGAGTGGGAAGGAGAGAGAGAGAGAGAGAGAGAGAGACATCAACGTGAAACGGACACATCAAGTGGCTGCCACCCTCACGACCAACCAGGGCCGGGGACAAACTGCAACCGGAGGTACGCGCCCTTAGCGGGAACCGAATCCAGGTCTCTCTGGACTGCAGGTTGACACTAACCACTGAGCCAAACCGGCCCGGGCTGTATTTGTTTTCTTGTGTATAGGCTGTGAAGTATGCCTGTGATCACAAGGGCAGGACTTGCAGCTCTCCCTGGGGTGATGTTGTCTCTGAGGGGATTGGAGGACTTCAGTGACAGGGCTGTTACCTGAGAACACATGGGTGCCATAGGTCAGAAGCATAGCATTTTAATTTGCAAGTATGAATATTCAGGAGATCCTGACCTCCACATATAATTGATTACCAACACCAGTATATTCTACCTATGAAATGTTTCTTGCCTCTTTTCCCATCCTCACTGCTAATGCCCTGCAAGTATCCAGTGCTCAAGACATGATAGAGCTCTTACAGGAGACTGAAACTAGTTTCTTCACACCCAACCCCTTCTCAACTCATGACTTTCCTACACCTACCCACCAGCATCTACCTTCTTACCTTCTTGATTAAAAATTGTCAGTGCAGCTTGGCTGGTGTGGCTCTGTGGCTGAGTGTCAACCCATGCACCAAGAGATCACCGGTCGATTCCTGGTCAGGGCACATGCCCAGGTTGTGGGCCAAATTCCCAGTAGGGGTGTGCAGAAGGTGGCCAATTGATGTTATCTCTCATCAATGTTTCTGTCTCTCTCTCTGTTTCTCTTCCTCTCTCTCTCTAAAATCAATACAGAAAAAAATAAAAAAAGAATTATCAGTGCCTTCCTAGTACCTGCAGGATAAAGTCTATAACTTTCACCCTTTGTGATCTGGCCCTATACCTACTCTCCAGCCCAGTCTTCCCAGAGTCTTGTTCTCTTTGTGGCTAGTCACAACTAGGTTTTTCCAGATATACCACACCTGTACTCTGTGCCTTTGCTCATGTTACTCCCTCTCTATAATGTTCCTTTTTCTTTTCCTAAGCCCAGCGAGCTCATATTGATCCTCCAACATGCAGCTTACAAGAAAAGTCTAACACTCCTTTTAGACTAACACTGTGGCATATTCCCTGATAAGCTTGGGCTCTCTCTACTCCTGTTTCCTTAAACCAATTTCCAGTGGGTTATAATTGAGAGTATGGGTTTGAGATATAACCTAGGTGGGACTCCTGGCTTAGTGACCCACTAAAGCTGATTTGATCAGTTACTTAAGCTTTTTCAGCCTCAATTTTATCAGTAAAACAGATATTAATACTTACCTTACCAGGTTAGTGGAAGGATTAAATGGAGTCATATATAAGAAGTCATCACAGAACTGACAGGTTGTGCCATTTAGATATTGGTCATAGAGCTTATCATTGTAGCAGACAATATGCCCCAGCACACCCTGTCTGATCACTTTGGATGTGACTTCAACACTTCACTGACATGCCCTTGGCCTTCTACATCAGGCAGCTGTGTAGACCTGAGAGCTTTATCTGGCCACAGGAGTAGATAAAGCTCCTGTGAGAAAGCTCCTTTCTCATAGGGAAAACCAAAGTGCCAGGGAGTTTATACCTTGGTTGAGAACAACCCTCAACCAATGAGACATGGGAGTTGGTGGATAAATAACCTCACTTATTCTTCTTTGGGACAATTTGAGGAGAGTTCTGCAACCTCTCAGAGGGCCCCCTGCAGGACTGAGCCCCGGGTTTCACCACTGCCAGCCCTTCCCATTTAATGTCCTCTGTGGCTTCCTCTCTTTTCTGTATCACTCTCCAAGTCCTCCCAGCCCCCATCATTCCCAGGATTACCTCCTAAATAAACTTTGTGTCAGTATAAACCATGTCTCCCCTTCTCCTCTCTGCTCTTATGAAGAATAGAGGGAGATCAAGGTGGTGGGGCAGCTGAGTGAGGTGGCATTCAGACCTGATAAAACACTCAGGTAAGCCTACTTCTGTGTTAATTACATGGTGTCCCTAGTAGGCCTTTTGCACACCAGTGCGCCAATTAACCAGTCCAGCTGATTAAACTGAGCTAATCAGAGTATAGAGATGTTAAATAGCTGTCTGGTTTTTTCTTCCAGGCTTCAGGAGTGAGTCTGATGACAGTAACTCAGAAATTGAAGCTGCTTTACGTCCTAGAAACTATAACACATCCATGGATGATTTTGATGATTTTTATGACTAATAAACTATAACAGCTGTTAAAATAAAGTATTTAAACAAATTGAAACCCTGTCTTCATATGTGAGTTCCAAAATAAACATTATTTTTAAGTTTTCTAATTGTTTAATATGAAAAGTTGGGATTACATTGCTATTCCACAGAAATTTTATGACAGAATTATGAACTAGCATATTCATTTTTCACTGTCATCAAAAAGCAACGTGGTGAATGCAGTGCTTATCAAAATTCACATTGTTTTTTTGTAGAAATTGACAAACAGATCCTAAAATTTATATGAAAATTTAAGGAACCCAGGTTTGAATAAGAAAAAGTTGAAATACACTTCTCAGTTTTAAAATTTATTAAAAACCTGCAGTAATTAAGACGGTATATTACTGGCACAGACATATAGATCAATGAAATATTGACTTATATATAATCTAGAATTGATAATCCAGAGATAAACTCTCACATTTATGATCACTTAATTTTTGACAAGGGTACCAAGACCATCCCCAATGAAAGTATGGTTTTTCCAATAAGTGATGCTGGGACAACTGGATGGTTTTATGCAAGAGAATGAAGTTAGATCCCTGCCACACACTGTATACAAAAATTATTTCAAAAGGAATAAGGACCTAAATGTAAGAGTATAAAACTCTTAGAAGAAAGCATAGATGTAAATTAGACTATTGCATTAGACAGTGGTTTCTTAGACATGACACCACAAGCATTAACAACAGAGAAAACTAGATACATTGGACTTTACCAAAATTAAAATTTTTTTACTGCAAAGGATACCATCAAGAAAGCAAAAATACATTTTGGAGGCAGTATGGTGAAGTAGAAGGGAATTATCAAGAATTCATTTAGAGGACTTCCGGTCAAGATGGCGGCGTAGGTAAACGCGGTATCGCGTCCTCCCACAACCACATCAAAGTTACAACTAAACTACAGAACAACCATCATTCAAAACCGCCTGAAATCAATCTGAATGGAAGTCGTACAACGGAACTAAGAAAAAAAAAGCAGCTACATCCAGACCGGTAGGACAGGCAGTGGCGCGGTGGCAGCGGCGCACAGCGGCGAGACGGGCTGGTCCCACACCCAAGCGTGGTGGATAAAAATCAGGAGGCTCCCGCGGCTGGGAAGGTCCTTCCTGAGGACTGAGGGGTCCCCGTCCCACACCAGGTGCCCCATTCAGGGTTCCAGTGCCAGGAAGAGAAGTCCCCATAACTTCTAGCTGGAAAAACCAGCGGAAACTGAGGCTCAGGGAAGCTGACCTGGCTGGAGCCACAGGCAGCTCCCTAAAGGGCCCGCACATGGACTTATCGGACTCTCTCCCTCTAAGCTTGGAGGGGAGGCAGCTCGAGGGGCACCAGAGACATACAGGGAAGAACTGAGCTGTTTGGCACTGGAGCGAGTGCTGGAGAGGGGGCTTCCTTGGGGACAAACGTGCTGTCAGAGGCCTTTGTTCCTTTGGTGAGCCCTTCCCGGGGGCGGCAGACAGAAGCCATATCTGGGACTCTAGCAACCTGGCTCACACTGGTAGCCCAGCCCTAGTGACTCCCTGAGGCCCCGCCCCGCCCCACACAACTTTCAGGCCCACCCAAGCTGTTGCCACTTGCTTAACCATAGGATTGGCTGGTCTTGGATCCTGCTTCAGGTTTTTCCTAAATTCTTTCAAACGAGCAGCACCGGGTCTCAGCGAACCCCATACCTCTCTTTAAGTAATACACAGAAACAAACACAGGGAGGCAGCCAAAATGAGGATACAAAGAAACAGGTCCCAAATGAAAAAACAGAACAAAACCCCAATGAAAGAACTAAGCGAAAGGGAGATAAGCAACCTAACAGATACTGAGTTCAAAATACTGCTTATAAGGATGCTCAATGAACTTAATGAGAACCTCAGTGAACTTAGGGAGGGCCTCAAGAGCATAAAAAAGGACCAGTTAGAAATCATGGATACACAGTTAGAATTAAAGGAGGCATTAACTGAAATAAAGAATAATTTACACAGCTTCAATAATAGAGTATGTAAATCCAAGGAGCAAACCATCGATTTGGAATATAAGGAAGCAAAAAACACCCAATCAGAACAGCAAAAAGAAAAAAGAATCCAAAAAAAATGAGGATAGTGTAAGGAGCCTCTGGGACAACTTCAAGCATACCAACATTCGCATCTTGGGGGTGCCCGAAGGAGAAGAGCGAGAACAAGAAATTGAAAACCTGTTTGAAACAATAATGGCAGAAAACTTTCCTAACTTGGTGAAGGAAACAGACATACAAGTCCAGGAAGCACAGAGAGTCCCAAACAAGATGAACCCCAAGAGGCCCACACCAAGACACATCATCATCAAAATGCAAAAGGTTCAAGACAAAGAGACAGTCTTAAAAGCAGCAAGAGAAAGGCAGCTAGTTACCTACAAGGGAGTACCCATTAGGCTGTCAGCTGATTTCTCAAAAGAAACTTTGCAGGGCAGAAGGGAGTGGCAAGAAATATTCAGAGTGATGAAACCAAGAACCTACAACCAAGATTACTCTACCCTGCAAAGCTGTCATTTAGAATTGATGGACATATAAAAACTTTCCCAGACAAGAAAAAGTTAAAGGAGTTCATCACTACCAAACCGTTATTATATGAAATGATGAAGGGTCTTTTTGAAGAAAAAGATAAAATGTGTGAACAAACAAAATGGCAATGAATACATATCTATCAACAATGGAATCTACAAACAAAATGAACAGGAAGAACAGAAACATTCTCATAGATACAGAGAACATTTTGTTGGTTGCCAGTTGGGAAGGGGGTTGGGGGAATGGGTGAAAAAGGTGAAGGGATTAAGAAGCACAAATTCATTGCTAGACTGACAAACCTCAAAGGGAAAGGGGTTGGGGGGCCGGGAAGAAATAATCCAAAGAACTTATATGCATAACCAATGGACACAGACAATAGTGTGGGAAAAGGTGGGAGGGGGGCGGGAATGGGGTGGAGGGGGTCAATGGGGGAAAAATGTGGAACATCTGTAATACATTTTACATCCAACAATAAAGATTTGGGGAAAAAAAAAAATTCATTTAGGATTGGCTCAAGATGGCAGAGAGTAAGTAGGTGGATCTTGCTTGCAACTTTTCCTAGAAACAAACTGGAAATTAAAACTAATCTGGGGAACATTCACCCTGAATTGCCAACTAAAGGCTACCTGAAGAGAAGTCTTAAAACCAAGGACTAGCAAAATAAGGCTACCTCAATACTGGTAGGAGGGTTGAGATATGAAAGGGGCTGGCCCTTATCCCATGGGTGGCAGATCAAGGTTACAGAGGTATATCTCAGCTGTGGGGGGTTCCCCCTGAGAGGAGTATTGTCTAAACCCAGCCTAGGGTGCCAGGACCAGAAACAGGTGCCTATATAGCATCCAGCTGTGAAAGGTGGCAAGGTTTTTGTCCATCAAGGAGAGGCAGAGCCTGCTAGAGACAAAGCCACCCTTTTAAAGGGCCAGCATGCAAAAAATAAAATGTATAAATATAAATAAAGAGCCAGCATGCAAGATTTTCATCCCCAGCCACTCACCCTGGGTTCCAGCAGAGGGCGGGCCGTATGGGCTGTAGTTGCCTGAAGAGAGTCTGTGCTGGGTGGCTTTGGGGAGAGACAAGGGGAACAGCTGCCAGGATCCCCATTCTGGGTCATCCTCCAATACTGCAGCAGCCATTTTTCTTGGTAGAAACAATCCCCTCCAAGTGAGCGGTATCAGCTTGGGGAAAAGCAATTACCCCACCTTCTAGAATCCCTCTCACTACACTTTGCATCTTAAGCCCTGCTGAAGAGTCAGTGGAATAGTCTGGGGAGTAGAAGTCTGGACAGCCTCATGGGGTGTCAGAGACAGGCTTTGTGGTGGGGCCATTCCCCCCGTGTTCTTACAAGCCTGACTGGCACTTTCCCATCATGGGAAATTTAATAGAAACACCCTCCTGGCTTCTGGCAGCCCCAAGCTCTGAATTCCAGAGGCCCCACCTGACTACTAGGAGCTGTGCCCTGCCAAGGTCAGGGGGAGAAAAAATCTGTGTAACTGAGGCGGGGGAACATACCATCTATCCTGAAGTCTGAACAACACCTCATGGGAGATAAAAATCGTTCCATCCTTCCGATCCTGCCGGGGCTCTTTTGGAGACTGGGCCTTTCAATGATGAAGCCTAACAGCCAGCCAACAGGTAGAGGCAGGCTGAGGCAGATCCCAGAGTGCCTTGGGATGTTCACTGACCCACCCCTAGGCCCTGTACTGGTAAAAACCAGCCTTAAAAGCAACACTTGGTCCTTCCCATGAGCAACCAAGCCCAACAGAGACATCCACAAACTGAATCGCTTGTAGTTTCAGATTGCTGAGGGCCTGGCATAGACAGCATCTGACATTGGCTTAACCAGAGAACCTCCCAAAATCAACACACCAAGTAAGTGGCCAGCTTCAGCAGCATTCAACAAATGTCAAAAACTGCATATCTAAAAGGAGATCGTAGCAGGCACTAAATTCTGCTGAGGCAAGCTCTACTTTTATCTTTTTTATGCTTTTCCTTTATTTCTTCCTTTCTATTTTTTGTCTATTTTCTTTCATATTTCTTATTTTTCTTTTTCTGTTTCTTATTCTATTTTTTCTTTTGTTTTCCTTTTCATATTCTTAATTTTTTCTTTTTTTCCTTTCATATTACTTTTTATCTTCCTCTTATATTTTTCTTTTTTAATTTTATTTTCTTATTCTTTTTGTTGTTGTGTTTTGCTTTATGTTATATTTTGTTTCGTCATCACCTGTAACGGCTTACAGGACATGGTCTGGGTTGAGCTCATAGTCAGCCAGCCTCAGGATAGATCTCACCCATAAAGGGGCCAAGAGCATCAACACCAAATTACCACAGGAGGGCCCACATAACTCATGCAAGGGACATTTCTAGAGCATCAAGCTAGGGAGATCAAGGATACTACATCCGGACTTCTGGTCAAGATGGCAGCAGTATCACCTCCTCCCACAACCATATCAAAATTACAACAAAACTACAACACAACCATCATTCAGAACTGCCTAAAATCGAGCTTAATGGAAGTCCCACAACTACAAAATTAAAGAAGCAGCCACACCAAGATTGGTAGAAGGGGCAGAAGCGCAGATGAGCTGGTCCCACAGCTACGTGTGACAGATAAAAATCAGGAGAGACACTTCGGCTGGGAAGGTCCTCCCTAAGGAGTGAGGGGTCCCTGTCCCACACCAGGTGCCCAGCTCATAGTTACAGTGCCAGAAGAAAAGTCCCCATAACTTCTGGCTATAAAAACCAGCGGGAACTGAGGCTGAGGGAGGCTGCAGCTTCAAAAGCCCAAGGCAACTCTTCTTAAAGGCCCGCATGCAGACTTACTCAGACTCACTCCCTCTGAGCTCAGAGGGGAGGCAGCTTGAGGGCCACCAGAGAACAGGGAAGAACTGAGCTGTTTGGCCTCAGGATGAGGGCTGGAGGGGCAGCTTTCTCCTAGATAGATGTGCTGGTGGAGGTCGTTCTTTTGGTGAGCCCTTGCCCCACAGGGCAGGCACACTGCCACCATATCTGAGACTCCAGCAACCTGGTTCAAACAATTGGACCTGCCCTGGAAATTCCCTGGGGCCCTGCCCCACCCAACTTTCGGGCCCACCCAAGCTGTTTCCAAAGCCTTTACCATAGGATTGGCCTGTTTTGGATCTTGCTTTAGATTTTCCTAAAATCTCTCAAACAAGCACATCTGGTCTCAGCGAGCTCCATACCTCTCTTAAGGGGCCCCAGACCTGGCACTGGAAGCAGCCAGACTTGGTTCACAACTTGGCTTTTCCTGGACACCTCCAAGCCCAGCACAAGAGGCAGCCATTGGCAGATCACTTTGTAGCTTATGCCGGTTGGCCCTGGATAGAGCAGACAGTCGCTGACCTTGCCCCAGAGCCAGCACACCCAGTGGACAGCTTCAGAACACAGCAAAGCACCACCCTCCAACCACATCCACAAGTGACACACTCAATGAGTGAACTCAGTGGTTACCAGAGTCCTGCTGAAGTAAGTCTTGCTTTGTGTGGTTGGCCCCTACACAGCTGATTCTCCAAGGTAGTCAGAGGCCAGTGGCTAGTGGGCACAGCCAGTCCTTGCAGCTGATCAGCCAGACTAAATCCCTCCCATTGATGTGCCAACAGCAATCAAGACTCAAATACAACAGAAGGGTATACAGTTCACACTAGTGGTGCACCTCGAGGGCCCAGCTTGGATGATCAGGGAGACTGTGCCACTGGATCCTACAGGATACCTACAACAGTAGGCCACCCTATAAAGACTAGGAGGCATAGCAACTCTGCTTAATACATAGAAACAATCAAAGGGAAGCAGCCAAAATGAGGAGACAAAGAAACATGTCCCAAATGAAAGAAAAGAACAAAACTCCAGGAAAAGAACTAAACAAAATGGAAATAAGCAATTTAACAGATGCAGAGTTCAAAACACAGGTTATAAGGTTGCTCAGGGAAGTTGGTGAGACATTCGAGGGATTTAGTGAGACCTTCAAGGAACTTAAGGAGATTTCTGAGGAACTTAGTGAGAACATCAACAACATAAAAAAGGGCCAGTCAGAAATGAAGGATGCACTAACTGAAATAAAGAATAATTTATAGGGGATCAATAGTAGAGTTGGTAAAGCTAAGAAGCAAACCATTGATTTGGAATATAAGGAAGCAGAAAACACACAACCAGAACAGCAAAAAGAAAAAAGAATCCAAAAAAAAGGATAGTATAAGAAGCCTCTGGGACACCTTCAAGCATGCCAACATTCACATCATAGGGGTCCCTGAAGGAGAAGAGAGAGCAAGAAATTAAAAATCTATTTGAAAAAATAATGACAGAAAACTTCCCTAACTTGGTGAAGGAAACAGACATACAAGTCCAGGAAGCACAGAGTCCCAAACAAGTTGAACCCAAAGAGGTCCACACCAAGACACATCATCATCAAAATGCCAAAGGTTAAATACAAAGAGAGAATCTTAAAAGCAGTGAGAGAAAAGCAGTCCACTACCTACAAAGGAGCTCCCATAAGACTGTTAGCTGATTTCTCAAAAGAAACTTTGCAGGCCAGAAAGGAGTGGCAAGAGATATTCAAGGTGATGAAAAGCAATGACCTACAACCAAGATTACTGTATTCTGCAAAGCTATCACTTAGAATCGATGGACATATCAAGAGTTTCCCAGACAAGAAAAAGCTAAGGGAATTCATCACCATCAAATCAGTATTATATTAAATGTTGAAGGGTCTTATTATATGAAATCTTGAAGGCAAAGAACAAAAATATGAACAATAAAATGGCAATTAATACATATCTATCAACAATTAAATCTACAAACAAAATGAGCAAGCAGAATAGAAACAGACTCATAGATACAGAGAACTTTTTGTTGCTTGCCAGATGCATGGGGGCTGGGTGAAAAAGATGAAGGAATTAAGAAGTACAAATTGGTTGTTAAACTGATGAACCTCAAAGGTAAGGGGGGATGGAGGATGGGATGAGATAAACCAAAGAACTCCTATGCATATATGCATAACCAATGGACACCAACAATAGTGTGGGGAAGGCAGGAGGGGGGCGGGACTGGGGAAGAGGGGGACAATGGGGCAAAAAAGGGAGAAACATCTGTAATACATTCAATAATAAAGATGAGTTTAAAAAAAAAAAAGGATACTACACCACTGGGTCCCACAGGACACCTACTATATAAGGTCACCACATGAAAACTGGGAGTCATAGCAGGCCTGTCTAATACATACAAAAAAACACAAAGAGACAGCTAAAATGAGGAGACAAGCCCCTAAAGAAAGAACAGGAGGAATCACCAGAAAAGAGCTATATGAAATGGAGGCAAGCAATTTCTCAGATATAGAATTCAGAGTAATGGTTGTAAGGATGCTCTAGGAACTTGGTGGGAACTACAAGAGCATAGAAAAAGTTCATAGAACCCATGAATAAGAAAAAATTGAAAACAAAGAGTACCATACCTGACATCAAGAATATACTGGAAGGTCCTGGCTAGTTTAGTTCAGTTGTTAGAGCACTGACCCACAGACCAAAGGGACACGGGTTTGATTTTCAGTCAAAGGCAAGTACCTGGGTTACAAGTTTGATCCCCAGCCCCAGTTGGGGTTTTGTTTCTTTTTTTCTATTTTTTTCTTCTTTTTTTCTATTTTCTATTTCTTATTTTTCTCTTTCTATTTCTTATTCTCTCTCACATCCATGTTTCTCTCCCTCCCTCCTTCCTTCCTTTCCACTCTCTCTAAAAATCAATGGAAAAATATTCTTGGGTGAAATTTTAAAAACAACAACAACACTGGAAGGAACTTGCCCTGGCCAATGTAGATTAGTTTGTTGAGTATCATCTTATGCAGTGAAAGGTCTCTGGTTCAATTACCAGTCATGTTGTGGTTTTGCCCCTAGGTCAGGGTACATATAGGAGGCAACCAATCAATGTTTCTCTCCCACTGATGTTTCTCTCTCTGCCTAGCTTCTTCTCTCTCTAAAATCAATTAAAAAAAAAGAAAGAAAGAATACACTGGAAAGATGGCAGTGAGCAGTACCAGAGGGAGGGTGAGTGTGTGAGAGTGTGAGCGAGTGTGAGTATGGATGAGCAACATTGAGCAGTGCAGAAACATGGGGCAGAAGGTTCCTGTGCAGTGGACGAGGAGCAACCAGCTACTGCAGTAAGCGGCTCATCAGGGCACTTCTCCTTGTGCGGCCAGGAAGCCCCGACATTTTGGAAGATCCCTGGTCTTTTCTGGGAGGAGGCAGTGAGAGCGGCTAGGGCCCAGCACCCTGAGTCCACCTATGCACCTTGTACCATCAGACCAGTGGACACTCTGTGTCAACACCGACCGGTGCACAGTAGCAATGCTGTCAAGGTGCCTGCTGCAGAAGCTGCAAGTGGCTTAGAGCCCAGCACTATCCCCCACAGCAGCAGCATGATCAGAGCTGAGACACGTTTCTAACAACAGAGACTCAGGAGCAGACATGCATCCTCAGGCAGCAGCAGCACAGATTGGCAGCTGAGACCCATACCCAAAAGTATCAGCAGAGGCTGAGTAAGAGCTGAGGCCCACCAGGCAGCAGTGCTCCCGAGCCACCTGTGTTGGGACCAGGGGCTTCAGTGGGGCCCGTGTGATACAGCTGCTTATGGCACTGGCAGGGAACTTGGCCTCAGTGGGGCCTGTGGTATACCTGCCTGTGGCACTGGCAGGGAGCATGGCATGAGTGGGGCCTGTGCTATACAGCAGCAGCATCTACCAGAAAAGACCAATACCAGCCACCAGCAGTCAGTCCTCTAGGACCCACAGCAGGCAAGAGGCGCTACGCACCAGAATAGTTTGGGAGGCAAAGCAGCCTTATTTGATGCTCACTGACCTGCCTACATATCCCAACATCCGTCACTGGGTCTAGCCCTACCAGACAGCTAAAATGGGGAGATAAAAATAAAAATAAAAAACAAAGGATGAATCACCAGAAAAAGAACTACATAAAATGGAAGAAAGGGATTTGTCAGACAAAGAATTCAAAGCAATGATTTTAAGGGTGCTCAAACAATTCAATGAGAACTACAAGCAACTTAATAAGAATTATAGAGAGCGCAGCAGGAACTATATCAGCTTTAAAAAAAGAGGTAGAAGCTATGAATAAAAATCAAGAGGAAATAAAGAATGACATAGCTGATATAAAAAAATACCTTAGAAGGATGCAATAGTAGATTAGAAGAAGCTGAAGACCAAATCTGTGAGTTAGAAGACAAGGTAGAAAATAACAACCAAATAGAGCAGCAAATGGGGGGAAAAATTGAAAAACAGGAGGAGAGGTTAAGGGAGCTTTGGGGCAATACAAAGCATAGCAACATTCACATCATAGGGGTACCAGAAGGAGAAGAATCAGAGAAAGAATAGAGATCCTATTTGAAGGAATGATGACAAAAATCTTCCCTATTTTGGCAAAGAAAAAAGTCACACAAGTCCAGGAAACACAGAGTCCCAAGTAAGATTAACCCAAGAAGACCCACAGTTAGACATATCATAATAAAAATGGCAAAGATTAAACACAAAGAATATTAAAGGAAGCAAGAGAGAGACAGAAAGTTACCTACAAGGGAGCTCCCATTAGATTGTCAGCTGATTTCTCAATAGAAACACTGCAGGCTGGAAGGGAGTGGCATGAAGTGTACAAAGTAATGAAAGGAAAGGGTCTGAAACCAAGACTACTCTATCCATTAAGGCAATCATTCAAAATTGAAGGTAAAATAAAGAGCTTTACAGACAAAAAAAATGCAAATAAAAAAAATAAAGGAATTTATTACCACCAAACCAGCACAACAAGAAATGCTAAAGGGACTGCAGTAAGAAGAAGAAACCGAAAGAGAGGAACACAGGCATAAAATAAAAATGGTAACTAATAAGTATCTATCAATAATAACCTTAAATGTAAATAGTTTAAATGACCCAATCAAAAGACATACAGTAGTTGATTGGATAAGAAAACATTACCCATATATATGCTGTCTACAAGAGATGCACCTCACAACAAAGGACTCACACAGGATGAAAGTAAAGGAACAGAAAAAATTTTTAGGCAAATGGAAATTTAAAAAAAGCTGGTGTAGCAATACTCATATCTGATAAGATAGACTTCAAAACAAGGGCCATAATAAGAGACAATCAAGGTCACTACAAAATATTAAACAGAATAATCTAACGAGAGAATATAACCCTGGTAAACATATATGCATCAAAAACAGGAGCAACAAAATATGTTTAAAAACTTCTGGAAGACTTTAAAGGAATGATCAATAACAATACAATCATAGTGGGTGACTTTAACACCACTGACACCACTGGATAGATCTACTAGACAAAAAATTAACAGGGACACACAGTCCTTAAAAAACCAACTAGAACAGCTGGACTTAATGGATATTTATAAAACATTGCACCCCAAATCTGTAGAATATATGTTCTTCTCAAATGCACATAGGACGTTCTCAAAGAAAGACCACATGTTAGGACACAAAGGAAGTCTCTACAAATTCACAAAGATTGAATTCATATCAAGCATCTTCTCAGATCACAAGGGCATGAAACTAGTAATCAATTACAACAAAAACACGCAAAAACATTCAAACACATGGAGGCTAAACAGCATGTTATTAAACAATGAATGGGTTACAAAGGAGATCAAGGACATACCTTCATGGATTGAGTTAGGAAAGTTTCAAATATAGAGTTACATCTGTATAGGATATGATGGAGATGATATGTGCATGGCTCAGAGGCACAAAAGAGTTTGTGTAAATGCAACAAAAATCTAGTGAGGCTAGCATAGGATGTAGGGATGAGAGCTGAGTCTATAAAGAAAGGTGGAGTACACCAAAAGAAAGGCATAACTGCAGACTGGAGAGAAAGAATAAAGGTCTTCATTATTGACAGACAATGTAGTTGTCTACAGAGGAAATCAGGAGACTTGAGAAAAAGTGTTATAACCAGTGAGAGTTCAGCAAAGCTGGTAGATGAAAGAGCAATTTCAAAAATCAACATTATAGTGACACACCAGGAAAACAAGTTTAAAAATAAATTTTTAAAAATATGCCATTGAACACAGACTCTAACTGATGCACTAGATCAAAAAGGGTCTAATAGGTATCGATAGACAATTATATCCCAAAACTGCAGAATTCACATTCTTCTCAAGTGCACATGGGACATTCTCAAAGATAGACCACGTTAGGGCACAAACTAAGTCTCTACAAGTTCAAGAAGATTGAAATCATATCAAGCATCTTCTCAGATCACAATGGCATGAAACTAGAAGTCAATTGCAACAAAAACATGCAAAGACATTTGAATACATGGACGCAAACTAGCATGTTATTAAACAATGAATGGGTTCCAAGGGGATCAAGAAAAATTAAAAGTTTCCTGGAAACCAATGAAAATGAAAACACAACACAAAACCTATGGGATGCAGCAAAAGCAGTTCTGAGAGGGAAGTTCATAGCACTACAGGCCTACCTCAAGAAAAAATAAAATTTTCTAATACACTATTTAACCTCATAACTTAAAGAACTAGAGAGCCAACAAAAAGAAAACCCCAGAGCAAGTATAAGGAAGGAAATAGTAAAGATCAGAGCAGAAATAAATGACATACAGACCAAAACAAAACAAAACAAAACAAAACAAAACAAAACAAAAAAAACAATTCAAAGGATCAATAAAACAAAGAGCTGGTTTTTCAAAAAGATAAACAAGATTGATGGACCCTTAGGTAGACTCACCAAGAAACAAAGAGAGAGAACCCAAATGCACAAAATCAGAAATGAAAAAGGAAGTGACAACTGACACCACAGAAATACAAAAGAGCATTAACAGCTACTATGAACAATTATATGGCAATAAATTAGACAATCTAAGCGAAATGGACAAATTTCTAGAAACACACAGTCTCCCAAAAATGGACCGGGAAGAGATAGAAAACTTGAACAGACCAATAACAACTAAGAAAATTGAAGAGGTAATCAAGACTCTTTAGTACACAAAAGCCCAGGCCCAGACAGCATCATGCGGGAGTTTTACTGAACCTTCAGAGAACTAATTAATACCCACTCTGCGCAAACTATTTAAAAAATTTCAAGAAGAAAGACTTCCAAACTCGTTCTATGTGGCCACCATAATTCTAATTCCAAAACCAGAAAAAGACACTACAAAAAAAGAAAACCACAGGCCAATATCCCTGATGAACATACATACCAAAATCCTGAACAAATACTAGCAAATTGAATCCAGCAATACATCAAAAAAAATAATTCACCATGACCAAGTGAGATTCATCCCAGGGATGCAAGGATGGTACAATATTCGAAAATCAATGAATATGATATACTACATAAACAAAATAAAAAATAAAAATCATATGATCATATCAATAGATGCTGAAAAAGCATTCAACAAAATCCAGCACCCATTTCTGATAAAAATGCTCAGCAATATGGGAATAGAGGGATTATATATCGACATAATGAAGGCCATATATGAAAGACCTATGCCAACATCATACTCAATGGGCAAAAACAAAAAGCATATCCCTTAAGAACAGGAAAAAGACAAGGATTCCCACTTTTGCCACTCTTAATTAACATAGTACTGGAAGGCTTATGCACAGCAGTCAGACAGAAAGCAAAAATAAAAGGGATCCAAAATGGAAAGAATGTAGTAAAACTATTCATTATTCACAGATGACATGATACTATACGTAGAAAACCTCAGACTTCATAAAAAATTAACTAAACTTAATAAATGATTTTGGCAAAGTAGCATGATACAAAATTAATGTCAAGAAATCAGTGGCATTCTTATATACCAATGATGAACTCACAGAAAGGGAAACTAAAACAACAATCCCATTTACCATCACAGCAAAAAAAATTAACTTAAATTTACTTAAAATTTACTTAAAAATTAACTTAAATGAGAATAAACTTAACTAAAGAAATAAAGAACCTATTTGCAGAAAACTACAGGTCATTGAAAAAAATAATAATGGAAGATATAAAAAAGTAAAAGCACATACTTTGTTCATGGATTAGAAGAATTAACATCATTAAATATCCATACTACCCAAAGCAATCTATAGATTCAATGCAATCCCCATCAAAATGCCAACAACATACTTCACAGAACTAGGACAAATGCTTCAAAAGTTCATGTGCAACCAAAAAGGACCCCAAATAGCCAAAGCAATCTTGAAAAAGAAGAACAAAGTTGGAGGAATCACATTACTAGATTTCAGGTTATACCACAAAGCTACTGTCATCAAAATAGCTTGGTACTGGCACAAGAACAGGCAGATAGATCAATGGAACAGAATAGAGAACCCAGAAATGAACCCAAAACAATATACTCAATTAATATTTGACAAAGGGGGTAAGAGAATACAATGGAGTAAAGACAGCCTCTTTAATAAATGGTGTTGGGAAAATTGGACAGCTACATGCTAAAAAATAAAAAGAGACCATCAACTTACACCCTATACAAGAATAAACTCAAAATGGATAAAAGACTTAAATGTGACCCGTGAATCCATAAAAACTCTAGAAGAACCTGTAGACAACAAAATTTGAGACATCATACACAGAAGAAATTTTTACTGATACATCATCTAAGGCAACAGAAACAAAGGAGAAAATGAACTCGTGGGACTACATCAAACTCAAAAGCTTCTGCACAGCAAAAGAAACAACCATCAAAATGAAAAGGCTACCCACTCTATAGGAGAGCATAATTGCCAATGATACATCAGATAAGGGGTTAATTTCCAATATATAGAGAGTGCTCACACAACTCAACAACAACAAAAAACAAAGACCCCAATTCAAAACTGAACAGAGGAACTAAATAGACACCTCTCCAACCAGGACATACAAATGGCTAAGAGACATATGAAGAAATGCTCAACATCACTAATCATCAGAGAGATGCAAATTAAAGCAACAATGAAGTATCACCTCATACCTGTCATAATGGCCGCCATCAGCAAATCATCAAACAAGTGTTGGCAAGGGTGTATAGAAAAGGGGACACAAGTACACTGCTGGAGGAAATGCAGAATGGTGCAGCCACTATGGAAAACAATATGGTGTTACCTCAAAAAATTTAAAATTGAACTTCCCTTCGACCCAGTGACTCCACTTCTAGGAATATACTCTAAGAAGCCTGAAACACCAATCATAAAGAATATATTTACCCCCATGTTTGTAGCAGCACTATTTATAATAGCTAAGATCTGGAAACAGCCAAAGTGTCCATCAGTAGATGAATAGATAAAAAAATCTGTGGTACATATACACAATGGAGTAATATGCAGCTGTAAGAAAGAAAGACCTTTTATCCTTTGAGACGACATGGAGGGACCTGGAAAGTATCATGCTAAGTGAAACAAGCCAAGCAGAGAAAAACAAGTACAGTATCATATAATCTCACTTGTTTGTGGAATATAATAAACATAACAGTCTGAGGAATGGGGTAGTCCCAGAGACGTGGATGTGGGGTACAGACTGAAAATCCCCAGAAGAGGGGATGGTGGGAGAGAGATAAACCACAGAACTTATATGCATGTATGCATGAACAATGGACATGGACAACAAACTGGGGACAGGGCAGGGAGGAAGGGGGAGGAGGGAATCAGTGGGGGGGAAAGGAGAAACATCTGTAACAAAAATTAAACTCACACTTCTGATTTAAAAAAAAATCCTAGTAGCGGGATTACTGGGTCAAATGGAAGTTCAATTTTTAATTTCTTGAGGTAACACCATGGTGTTTTCTATAGTGGCTGCACCAGTCTGCATTCCCACCATCAGTGTATTAGAGTCCCCTTTTCTCCACACCCTCACCAACACTTGTTTGATGATTTGTTGATGGCGGCCATTCTGATAGGTGTGAGGTGATACCTCATTGTTGTTTTCATTTGCGTCTCTCTGATGATTAGTGATGTTGAGCATTTCTTCATATGTCTCTTGGCCATTTGTATGTCCTTTTGGAGAGGTGTCTATTCAGCTCCTCTGCCCATTTTTTTTGTCTTCCTTTTGTTGAGCTGTATGAGCACTCTCTATATATTGGAAATTAACCTCTTATCTGATGTATCATTGTCAGTGATGTTCTCCCACAGAGTGGGTAGCTTTTTCATTTTGATGGTTGTTTCATTTGCTGTGCAGAAGCTTTTGAGTTTGATGTCGTCCCACGAGTTCATTTTCTCCTTTGTTTCTGTTGCCTTAGATGATGTATCAGTAAAAATTTTGCTGTGTATGATGTCCGCAATTTAGTTGCCTACATTTTCTTCTAGAATTTTTATGGATTCACGGGACACATTTAAGTCTTTTATCCTTTTTGAGTTTATTTTTGTGTATAGTGTAAGTTGATGATCTAGTTTCATTTTTTTGCATGTAGCTGTCCAATTTTCCCAACACCATTTATTAAAGAGGCTGTCTTTACTCCACTGTATGCTCTTGCCACCTTTGTCAAACATTAATTG
Organism: Molossus molossus; assembly: GCF_014108415.1. Lineage (NCBI taxonomy): Eukaryota > Metazoa > Chordata > Mammalia > Chiroptera > Molossidae > Molossus > Molossus molossus. The sequence continues at coordinate 45,984,908 of NW_023425399.1, forward strand.
AGCATATTGCCTTGGGTCCATTTCTGGGTTTTCAGTTCTGTTCCAGTGGTCTACATGCCTGTTCTTGTGCCAGTACCAGGCTGTTTTGATTACAGTCGCTTCGTAGTATAACCTGATATCTGGCATTGTCATCCCACCTACTTCTTCCTTCTTTTTCAAAATTGCTGTGGCTATTCAGGGACTTTTTTGGTTTCATATGAACTTTTGAAGTATTTGTTCTAGTTCTGTGAAATATGTCGTTGGTATTTTGATGGGGACTGCATTGAATCTATAGATTGCTTTGGGTAGTATGGACATTTAATGATGTTAATTCTTCCAATCTATGAAAAAGGTATGTGCTCCCACTTTTTTATATCATCCTCTATTTCTTTTTTCAATGTCCTGTAATTTTCTGCAAATAGGTCCTTTACTTCTGTGGTTAAGTTTATTCCTAGGTATCTTAATTTTTTTGCCGTTATGGTAAATGGGACTGTTTTTTCAGTTTCTCTCTCTGTCAGTTCATCATTGGTGTACAAGAATGCCGTCGATTTCTTGACATTAATTTTGTATCCTGCTACTTTGCCAAATTCATTTATTAAGTCTAGTAGATTTTTGATGGAGTCTTTAGGGTTTTCTATGTATAATATCATGTCATCTGCAAATAATGACAGTTTCACTTCCTCCTTTCCAATTAGGATCCCCTTTATTTTTTTCTCTTGTCTGATTGCTGTGGCTAAGACTTCCAGTACTATGTTAAATAAGAGAGGCGAAAGTGGACATCCCTGTCTTGTTCCTATTCTTAATGGAAATGTTTTTAGATTCTGCCCATTGAGTATGATGTTGGCTGTAGGCCTTTCATATATGGCCTTTATTATGTCGAGATATGATCCCTCTATTACAACATTGCTGAGTGTTTTTATCAGAAATGGATGCTGGATTTTGTCGAATGCTTTTCCAGCATCTATTGATATGATCATGTGGTTTTTATTATCCATTTTGTTTATGTGGTGTATCACATTCATTGATTTGCGAATATTGTACCAGCCTTGCATCCCTGGAATGAATCCCACTTGGTCATGGTAAATAATTTTTTTGATGTGTTGCTGGATCTGAATTGCTAGTATTTTGTTCAGGATTTTGGCATCTTTGTTCATCAGGGATATTGGCCTGTAGTTTTCTTTCTTTGTAGTGTCTTTTTCTGGTTTGGGAATTAGAATTATGCTGGCCTCATAAAACGTGTTTGGAAGTCTTCCTTCTTGAATTTTTTGAAATAGTTTGTGGAGAATGGGTGTTCTTTTTTGAATGTTTGGTAAAACTCCCCCGTGAAGCCATCTGGACCTGGGCTTTTGTTTGCTGTGAGAGTCTTGATTACCTCTTCAATTTCCTTAGTTGTTTTTGGTCAGTTCAAGTTTTCTATCTCTTCCCAGTCGAGTTTTGGGAGACTGTATATTTCTTGAAATTTGTCCATTTCGCTCAGATTGTTGAATTTGTTGCCATATAGTTGTTCATAGTAGCTGTTAACAATCCTTTGTATTTCTGTGGTGTTGGTTGTTACTTCTCCTCTTTCATTTCTGATTTTGTGTATTTGGGTTCTCTCTCTTTGTTTCTTGGTGAGTCTAGCTAAGGGTCCATCAATCTTGTTTATCTTTTTGAAAAACCAACTCTTTGTTTCATTGATCCTTAGAATTGTCTTTTTGATCTCTATGTCATTTATTTCTGCTCTGATCCTGACTATTTCCTTCCTTCTACTTGCTCTGGGGTTTTCTTTTTGTTTGCTTTCTAATTCTTTAAGTTGTGTGGTTAGACAGTCAATTAGAAATTTTTCTTGTTTCTTGAAGTAGGTCTGTAGTGCTATGAACTTCCCTCTCAGAACTGCTTTCGCTGCATCCCATAGATTTTGTGTTGTTGTGTGTTCATTTTCATTGGTTTCCAGGAAGTTTTTAATTTCTTCCTTGATTTCCTCGGTCACCCATTCATTGTTTAATAACATGCTATTTAGCCTCCATGTGTTGAAATGTCTTTGCATGTTCTTGTTGCAATTGATTTCTAGTTTCATTGTGATCTGAGAAGATGCTTCATATGATTTCAATATTCTTGAACTTGTAGAGATTTAGTTTGTGTCCTATCATGTGGTCCATCTTTGAGAATGTCCCATGTGTACTTGAGAAGAATGTGTATTCTGTAGTTTTGGGCTGTAATTCTCTGTAGATATCTATTAAATCCATTTGGTCTAGTGCTTCATTTAGAGTCTCTGTTTCCTTGCTAATTTTTTTGTCTAGAGGATCTATCCAGTGGTGTCAATGGGGTGTTGAAGTCCCCTACTATGATTGTATTGCTATTGATTTCTCCTTTGTAGTCCTCCAGAATATTTTTAATATATTTTGGTGCTCCTGTATTGGGTGCATATATGTTTATCAAGGTTATATCTTCCTGTTGGATAGATCTTTTCAATATTATGTAGTGGCCTTCTTTGTCTCTAGTTATGGCCTTCATTTTGAAATCTATTTTATCAGATATAAGTATTGCTACCCCAGCTTTTATTCCCTTTCCGTTTGTTTGGAAGATTTTTTTACATCCCTTCACTTTCAATCTATGTGAGTCTTTTGTTGTGAGGTTGGTCTCTTGTAAACAACATATAGATGTGTCATGCTTTCTTATCCAATCAGCTACTCTGTGTCTTTTTATGGGAGCATTCAGTCCATTTACATTTAAGGTGATTATTGATATGTACTTATTCGTTGCCATTTTTGTTTAGTATGGTTCTATTTTTCTTCCCATTTCTCCTGCTAATTACAGCAGTACTTTTAACATTTCTTGCAGTGCTGGTTTGGTGCTAATGTATTCCCTTAGCCTTTTTTTTTTTTTTTTTTTTGTCTGGGAAGCTCTTTATTTGACCTTCTATTTTGAATGACAGCCTTGCTGGGTAGAGTAGTCTTGGATTCAGATCCTTGTTTTTCATGACCTTGATTACTTCATTCCATTCCCTTCTGGCTTGTAGTTTTTCTTGTGAGAAGTCAGCTGAGAGCCTAATGGGGTTTTCTTTGTAGGTAACCTGTGGCTTATCTCTTGCTGCTTTTAGGATTCTCTCTTTGTCTTTAATTTGTGGCATTTTAATTACTATGTGTCTTGGTGTGGGCCTGTTTGGGTTCTTCTTACTTGGAACTCTCTGTGCTTCTTGAACTTGAATGTCTTCTTCCTTCACCAAATTAGGGAAGTTTTCTGTCACTACTTCTTTGAATATATTCTCTATCTCTTGCACATTTTGTTCTTCTTTGGGGACTCCTATGATGCGAATATTATTACGTTTCCAGTTGTCCCACAGTTCTCTTAAGCTGTTTTCCTGTTTTTTTAATTGTTTTTTTCCTTTGGGTTTTCTGATTGGTTGATTTTTTTCTACCCTGTCTTCTAATTCACTGATCCAGTCCTCAGTGTCGTCTACTCTGCTTTTTAGACCTTCCAATGTGTTCTTTATTTCTGATGTCATTTTTATCTCTTCTTGGTGGTTTTTAATTTCCAATTGGTTTATTTTCAGGATCTCTATGTCCTTATTCATGCTGTTGAGCTTCCTCAAGGTCATGGATCTGAATTCTAGCTCTGTTAACTTGCCTAACTGCTCCACATTGATCTCATCTTTGGTGGAGGTGTCTTGCTCTTTCATTTGGCTTTTTTTTTTGTGTTTCACCACTTTTGCTGTCACAGTGAGCTTTGGAGCCTGTCACGTTTTCCCTTTGGGTGTTGGTGTTCTGTTGTTTGTGGCTCCCTCTCCTGGGTTTAGATGAGCTAGGGAGGACCCACGTTAAACATCACTCTCAAGTCTTACTTTCCTGGTTACATTTGCTAGCCCAGCAAAGGTACTGTTATCCTCTAGCTTTTTGTCTGGAGGCTAGCAGTTGAGGTTACTTGAAGAGTTTTGGGTTTTCAGTTGATTGAAAAACTCCCTCAGGTGCTCAGCGTAAGGGGATTTCTGCCTGGTGGTGCAGATGCTGGTTTTTAGTGAGCCTCAATTAGCATTTCAATGGCCCACAAGGTGGGGTTGGATCCCAGAGGGAGGGTCTGCTGCCTCTCCACAGAGCCCTGGGAAGAAGTACGATGGCCACTCTCTTGTGTGGCCACAACTCAGCAAATACTCTGAGTGCCCTTCAAATCCCAAGTGTCCCCACAGAGTTCCAGTCCAGTCTGCCCTCCCTCTGCCAGAGCCCAAGGTGTGTGGCTGTGGCTTTTTAGCCTCTGTGCCAGCTCTGCACGGTGGAGCCACTTGGGAGTTTAACCCGAGGGCTCTGCTCACAGCCAAGGCCGCTGCTGTCTGTGGGCTCCCAGCCTCCCTCTCACACCTTTGCAATCCTACAAGGATCAAGTCAGTGTCCCTGGTATTATGGTCCTTGCAAGCCAAGCTGATTTTCTGTTGCTTTTTCCCATCAATTTGTCTGTGTTATAGGTGTAATTCCAGTTTGGTTTTGGGAGATGGTCTGTGTAGCTTCTGTTCACTCTGCCGCCATTTTGGAATCCTCCACTATTGGTATTTCTGTCACTAGCAGTTTGTCAGCAGCAGTGTGCTTTGTTGATAGTCGGATTTTGATGTATCAAACTGGCAAAAATATATTTTAAAAGATGGCAATAATTCTAGCCCCAGATACAAGCAGATAAGGACTGAAGAACTTACCCCAAGTGACAGACCTATTCTCATCCAAAGGAAAGACTTATTAGTATTCAGCAGCCAAGATTTTTATTCTAACTGCTTTGGTAGTAGTTCTGTACATTTATCCCAAAATCATCTAGAAATTTCTGGCTCCTTAAAAAAATTTTTTAACAGCATGATAGTCATTTGCCTCCCTCCACTGATGTTTTCCATTTCCTCAGGCCAGTCTAGCCACTGACACAAAACTAATATTTGATGACAGATGGCTCTGTGAGCTTCTGGAAAGGCCTTATTTCACTTTGGAATGCAAGCAATAACCAAATTCCTCTAGAGTCTTATTTATTACACTAGTCTTGTGCACAAACTCATTAGATATAAAACATTCTGCCAGTCAACTTGATTCTGCTCTTCCCCAGCTGTCACACTTGCACACAAACATGACGACAGATGATACTTATGGGCAATACAACTGCCATCTCAGTATTTCCAAATTTAATGTCGGCTGCTACTTGACCAATGGAATGTACTACAGAAAAGAGTGAGGGTGGCACTTTGTGGCACCCTACAGTTTAACCACCATGGTACTTTACTAATGGCATTCGTAAGTCCCCTTGGCCAGGTCTTCCCAGCACTTGCAAATATACTTATGGCAACTGTATGAATCAACTGAAATCAAATTAATATCCTATCTTCCAGTGCCATGCATCCTGGTCCCAATTCTTGGCAAGGATTAGTTCTTTCTCCCTTTCTATGTATACCTGCATCAATCTCAATGCTCAAACATTTCTCATTAAAATTTTTGCATAAAATAACAAGTAACAATTTATTCAATTACTTATTTAACAAGAGCATTTATTCTGGGGTACTCAGTATGCCCCAGATACTGTGCTAGGTCAAATATACAAAGGATGAATTTGATGTGTATCTCTGCCCTGTGTGAAGTAGTAAGGAAACAGATCATCTAAATATAAGTTATTTAGGTAACATTTTAGCTGCTGTGACAAATATGCTCCAAATATAGTGGCTTTTAATATATAAAAGTGTATTTCTTTCAAATCAACAACCACAAGTTTGTCAGGTGACTTTGTTCTTACACATTCAGAAATCCAGGCCCCTTCCATTTTATTCTTCTATTCCCAGGGTATCATCTTGGTCTGCATAGTTTAGCTGGGTGGTAGGCACTAGAAGAGGAATAGAGCAAAAGTCCTAGGAAAGGGATTCCTTTAAAGAAGTAACATAGGAATTTCTCACATTAACATTGGTGAATATTTAGTTACAAGGCCATACCTGGCCATAGAGTGCACTGGTAAACAATCTCCAACTAGGCAAATATGTTTCCAGGAAAAAAAGGAAAATGAATTTTGGTGAGGAAATGTGGTAAATATTGATAGAGGAACATTTCTGTAGAGGCCAACCCATACAATGGTTAAACACGCAGGTTCAGGAGTCAGATAATCCAGTACTCAGTACAATGTCGTACACATAGTAAGAACCCAGCAAATATTAACTAACAGCATTATTATTTGCCATTTCATGGAAATACACTTAAAGGATTGGATAGACTGCCGTGAGTGGGTCGTACGAGGATTAGTATGGAAGTAAACTTTGGGCTGAATCTCAAAGACCAATAGGAGATCAGCAACTGGGTAGCTGGAGGTTCAGTCATTCTGGGTATGCATGTATAAAAGAAAGTACATGAACAGGAAATCATTCTTACCTGTGAGTGATTGAAATTTTCACATATCACTCTGGCTGGTTTGGATCAAGGGTTAGAGCATCAGCCCCCAGACCAAAGGATCTCGGGTTTGATTCCTGTCAAGGACACATACCTGGTATGCAGATTTGATCCCCAGCCCCCATCAGGGTCGTTTGGGAGGCAACCAATTGATGTGTTCCTCTGGCGTCAATGTTTCTTTCTCTCCCTCTTTCCTTCCCACTCTCTCTAAAAAAATCAGTGAAAAAATATCCGTGGGTGAGGATTGACAACAGCAAAAATTGTATACCAAGGGAACTCATATTAGGCTCCCGAATCTCACAACCTAACCCCAAGGTGACATTGAAGCTCAGAATACCCCCTTGAGGGGATATGGGAGAACAGGGGCTATCAATATATATCATGAGAATCGGGGGACAGGAGCCATTTTGGCACTGAGGACAGGCAGCAAAAACACCAGGACTATGATTCAATGAGAAACTCATTCTCCATGTCTGGAAGACAAGCATTCAAACTGGAGGAGAGAGGATTCTGGGAAGATGACAGAGTAGGAAGTACCAGAAATCTGTCTCTCTACCTAGACAACAATTGCACTGGCAGAATCTGGTTGATGCAACTATTTTGGGACCTTGGGATCTATTTCAATGCTTACAACTTCCAAGGGAAGGCATGGACAATAAATTGTGATCAATTTCAGCTCCCAGCATAGTATCAAATAACACATTCTCCCACTTCTTAGTCACATGGCAGGCAGCTTCAGGAAACTTGGAAGCCAGGGTGTGCAATAAGGACATTGTCCTCCAAAACTTGGAGATCTGTGTTCTGGTTGTTGATTTGCTGCTCTGATGTTGCAAATGTGGAAACAAAAGCAGGCAACCATTGTTGCCCACCTCCTCACAATGTTGCAAGCTCTTCTGCCACCAACTAAAGCAACTTTCAGAGGATTAAAAGGCAAGCATTCTTTTTTCTCTATTTTCCTCTTTATTTTGATTTTTTAAAATTTTATTTATTGATTTTAGAGAGAGAGATTTGTTGTTCCACTTACTTATGCATTCATTGGTTGATTCTTGTATGTGCCCTGACAGGAACTGAACCCACAACATTGGTGTATGGGGACAGTGCTCTAAGTAACTGAGCTACTTAACCAGGGCCTCTCTCTTTTCCTTTTTTTTTTTTTTTTTTTTTTTTTTCATTTTTTTTTTCCTTTGTGAGCCAGACATTTAAAGTTTAGGAGCTTCCAAATGAACTACATATATGGGGGAACTTAAAAAGTCACCACCAAGCCCAGGGAAAGGTACACACCCAGGAAAAATACACAGGCTATATAAAGACCTAAAAAGAATGTAAGTTTATACATCAGGCTAATCCCTAGCACAGATGCAGCCCACAAAAACCAAAAGCAAAAACAAAACCAGTAAACCCCAAGGAAAGGGGAGAATATGATTTCCAGAGTTACTGCATTATTAAGTTCAAATGTCCAGTTTTCAACAAAAATTCACAAGGTATACAGGAAAGTACAGCTCATTCAAAGAAAAAAACAGAAACCACCAGAAACTGTTGCTGAGAAAGCCCAAATGACATACTTGCTAGAAAAAGACTAAAACACTATATTAAAGATACTCTAAGAACTAAAGAAAGACATGGAGAAAATCAAGAAAGCAATGTATAAGTAAAATAAAAATATCAATAAAGAAATAGCAAACCTAAAAAGAAACTAAAAATAAATTCTGGAAATGAAAAGTAAAATAATTGAAATAAAAATTTTACCAGAGTGATTTAAAGGCATATTGGAGCAGCCAGAAAAAAACAAACAAACAAAAACACAGTGAACTTGAAGATAGGACAATTGAAATTATTGAGTCTCAGGAAGAGGAAGAAAAAAATTAAAGAAGAATGAACAGAGCCTAAAGGACCTGTGAGATATCATAAAATGATAATTATATTGCATTATTGGAGTCCCAGAAGGAGAAGAAAGAGAGAGAGAAAGGGGCAGAGAGATTATATGAAGAAGTAATAGCCCACAATTCCCAAATTTGATGAAAGACATAAATATAATATACAAGAAGCTCAAGAAACTCCAAGTAAGATGGACTCAAAGAGATCCATTTCAAGACACATTATAACCAACCTGTTGAAAGACAAAGACAAAGAGAGAATCTTAAAAGCAGCAAGAGAATTGATGCATCACAGGCAAGGAACCCTTGATAAGATTATAAGCAGATTTTTCATCAGAAACTTTGGAGGCCAGAGGCAGTAGGCTGTTGTATTTAAAGTTCTGAAAGAAAAAAAAAAGTCAACCAAGAATCCTATATCTGGCAAAACTGTCCCTCAAAAGTGAAGAAGAAATTAATGAATTCGCAAATAAACAAAACTGGGGAAGTTTTTTAACACTAAATCTGCCCTGAAAAATGCTGCAAGTTGAAATGAGAGTAGACAGTAAATTGAAGCTATGTGAACAAATAAAGATCTCTGTAAACATAAGTATGTGGGTAAATTTAAAAGCTAGTGTTATTTTAACTTTGGTTTATAAATCCAATTTTTCTATTCTATAATATAAGAAACTAATACATTTTTTAAAAACTACTAGTTTAAAAACTAGTATTATTATAACTCTAGTTTGTAATTCTACATTTTGTTTTCCACATAATTTTTTTTTATCCTCACCTGAGGACATTTTTGCATTTCTATTTTCAGATAGAGTGGGAGGGAGAGAGGAAGGAAGAGAGAGAGAAACATCAATGTGAGAGAGACACATCAACTGGCTGCCATCCACACAACTCCAAGCAGAGCTGGGGACAAATGGCAACCGAGGTACATGCCCTTAGCAGGAACTGATCCCAGGACTCTCTGGTCTGTGGGCCGATGCTCTAACTGCTGAGCAAAACCAGCCAAGGTTGTTTTCTACATAATTTAAGAGACTATTACATAAAAGTAATTATTAATTTGAGTTTTAGATGTGTATAAAGATATAATTTTGTAACATTAAATAACTGAAAGGGGTAAGGACATAGTTGCATAAAAAGTCTTTGGCCCTGGCAAGTTTGGCTCAGCAGTTAGAGTGTTGGTCAGTGGACTGAGAGTTGTGGGTTTGATTCCAGTCAAGAGCACATACCTTAATTGTGGTTCAGTCCCTGGCCTTGGTTGGGGTCATGCAGGAGGCCATCAACTGATGTGTCTCTCTCACATTGATATTTCTCTCTCTCTCCCCCTCCCACTCTGTCTGAAAATAGATGGAAAAAATATCCTTGGGTGAGGATTTTTTTAAAAAAGAGTTTTTTGTATGTTACTAAAGTTAAGCTGTTATAAATCCCAATGAGAGTGTTATATGGTAGGATGTTAAATGTAATACCCATGGTAACAAAAAGAAAATAGCTAGATAATATGCACAAAATAAAACAAGAAGGAATTGCAACATTTTACTGCAAAAAAAATCAACTAAACACAAAAGAAAATAGTAATGTAGGAAATAAGGTACAAGAAAACTATGAGGCATATAGAAAAAATATATAAATGACACAAGAGTCTCTCCTTATTAGTAATTAAAAGTAAATGGACTAAATTCTCTGATCAATAGAAAGAGATTGATGAAAAAGATTTAAAAAAATAAAGTCAGAGGAAAAATGTGACTATAGAAAAATGGTTAGAGAAATGCAATGTTGCTGGCTTTAAGGATAGAAAAGGAGCCCTGGCCAGTTTGGCTCAGCGGTTGAACATCGGCCTGTGGACCAGAGAGTCCTGGGTTCAGTTCCTGCTAGGGGCACATACCACACACACAAAAAAAGGATAGAAAAGGGGGCCAAGAACAAAAGAATAAGGATGGCTTCTAAAACAGGAAAAGAAATACATAGAATATTTCATCATCAATTATTATTAAAAATATTTTGAGAAATCAGCTGTCAGTCTAACATCTCAACAAAAGGAAGACAAAGAACCCAATTAAAAAATGGTCAGAGGAACTAAATAGACACCTCTCCAAACAGGACATACAAATGACCAAGAGACATATTAAAAAATGCTCAATATCACTAATCATCAGAGAGAGGCAAATTAAAACAACAATGAGGTATAACTTCACACCTGTCAGAATGACCGCCATCAACAAATCATCAAACAACAAGTGCTGGCGAGGGTGTGGAGAAAAAGGGACCCTAGTACACTGCTGGTGGGAATGCAGACTGGTGCAGCCACTATGGAAAACACTATGGTGTTATCTCAAAAATTAAAAATGGGACTGCCATTTGACCCAGTGATCCCACTTCTAGGAATATACACTACGAAGCCTGAAACACCAATCAGAAAGAATATATGTACCCCCATTTTCATAGCAGCACTATTTACAATAGCTAAGATCTAGAAACAGCCCAAGTGTTCATCAGTAGACAAGTGGATTAAAAAATATGTGGAACATATATACAACGGAGTACTATGCAGCAGTAAGAAAGAAAGATCTCTTATCCTTTGAGGTGACATGGAGGGACCTGGAAAGTATTATCCTAAGTGAAACAAGCCAAGCAGAGAAGAGAAATATCACATGATCTCACTTATTTCTGGAATATAATGAACTAAACAAACTGATGAACAAAATAGATTCAAAGTCATAGAAGTAGGGTACAGATTGACAATCCTCATAAGAGGGTATTGGAAGGAGGGAAAGGATAAACCACAGAATTTATATGCATGTATGCATAACTGATGGACATAGACAGCAAAGCTGGGGACAGGGTGGGGGGTGGGGATTGGGAGGAGGGTGTCAATGGGGGAAAAAGGAGGAACATCTGTAACAAAAATAAATTAATAAAAATAAATTTTGAAATCACTACTAGAGGTTGGCTGAAGTAGTTGCCATGATAAGCATTTTCTTAAGAAAGCTCGGCTGTTGAAACTTTCCAAAGCTGGAGATTGAAGGGGGAGGCACAAAGTTCCTGGAGAATCATCCTTGTAAGGAAAGCAAGATCGGAGACACCTGCCCAGTTCCTTGCATTATTTTCTTTAAGGAACCTGAGCGGTCCTTCTTAGTGGGAGAGCCAGGTGAAGAAGACATTCCCTGGAGGTAGCAAAAAAAAAAAAAAAAGACAAGAGAGCAAACCCAACATCTCCAGCATGACTGCTCACTGGGGAGACAAGTGGGTAATCCTTCCCACCCTGCCCTGTCCATGGAAACCCAGAGGGAGAGTCCTGATTGGAGAAGTCTGGATTATTGCTAGAAAGAGAGCACCTGTACAACAGCTAACATGACATGGTTGGGGTTGAACCTCACCATCAGCCAGCCCAAGAAGAGATCCAATCCACAAATGGGACAACAATTAAGACCTAGTTACAGCAAGAGAAGCCAAATAACCCACATAAAGGACACTCCTAGAGCATGCAGCTCAGGAGTTCAAGGAGACTGCACACTGTGTCCCATAAGGCCACACCATGCAGACTGCTAGTCATAGAAGTTCTATCTAATACAAGAAACAAAAACAAAGAAACAACTAAAATGGGGAGACAAAGAAAAGGAGGAATCTTCAGAAAAAGAGCTAAGTGAAATGGAAGTAAGCAATTTAATAGAAATACAATTCAGAGTAATGGTTAAAAGGATGCTCAAGGAACTTAGTGAGAACTAAAAGGAATTTAATGGAACTACAAGAAACAGAGTGAGAACTATACAACATTAAAAAACATAGAATCCATGAATAAAAATCAGATGACTACTATATCTGATGTCAAGAATACACTAGAAGGGGGATGATGGTGGTGGGCAGGCCTGGAGCAAGGGTGAGTGTGTGAGAGTGTGAGAGAGAGTGTGAGTGGATGTGAGTGTCGACGAGCAACCTTGAGCAGTGCAGAAACTTGGGACAGAGGGTTCCTGTGCTGTGGACAGGGAGCAGCCAGCTACCATAGTAAGCAGCTTGTCAGGGTGCTTCTCCCTGTGTGACTGAGAGGCCCTGCCATTTTGAAAGACCCCTGGTCTTTTCTATAAGGAGGCAGCACAAGTTTCTAGGGCACAGTAACCTGAGGCCCCCAGTGTACCTCACACCATTGAACCAGTGGACCCCTCTGTGTAAGCACAGACCAGTGCACAGCAGCAGTACTATCAAGGTGCCTGCTATGGAAGCCAAAAGTGGCTGGGAGCCCAGTTCCATTCCCCACACCATGATCAGAACTGAGACACACCCCTCGCAACACAGGCTTAAGAGCAGACATCCATCCCCAGGCAGTAACAGCACAGATCAGCAGCTGAGACTAATCACCAACTGAATCATCAGAGGTAACCAGGAGCTGAACCCCATCAGGCAGCTGCGCTCCCCAGGTGCAAGCAGTGGACCCACAGCTCGTTGGGGCCAGGGTGGTCCAGCTGCCTGTGGCACTAGCAAGACCCAAGGTGCCAGTAGCAGCGCCTACCACGACAGACCAATACCAGCCACCAGTAGTCAGTCCTCTAGGACTCACAGCAGGCAAGAGGCACCAAAACAATCTGGGAGGCACAGCAGCCTTATTTGATATACAGCGACCTGCCTACACATCCCAACATCCTTTACTGGGTCTAGAACTACCAGAAGGCTAAAATGGGGAGATAATTTAAAAAACACCCAAATAAAAGAAAAGGAGGAATCACCAGAAAAGAAACTACATGAAATAGAAGAAAGCAATTTCTCAGATAAAGAATTCAAAACAATGATTTTAAAGGTGCTCAATTCAGTGAGAACTACAAGCAACGTAATGAGAAATATAGAGAGCTCAGTGGGAACTAAATCAGCTTAAAAAAAGAGGTAAAAGCTATGAATAAAAATCAAAAGGAACTAAAGAATAACATGGCAGATATGGAAAGGATATTAAAAGGATTCAATAGTAGATTAGAAGAAGCTGAAGACCGAATCTGTGAGTTAGAAGACAAGGTAGAAAAACAACACACCCAAATAGAGCAGCATATGGGGAAAAATTTAAAAAAAAAACAGGAGGAGAGTTTAAGGGAGCTTTGGGACAACACATAGCATAACAACATTCACATCACAGGGGTACCAAAAGGACAAGAATCAGAGAAAGGAATATCCTGTTTTAAGAAATAATGAAAAAAAATTCCCTAATTTGGCAAAGGAAAAAGTCATACAAGTTCAGAAAATACAGAGTCCCAGGCAAGATGAACCCACAGCTAAGATACATCATAATTAAAATGGCAAACACAAAGAAAGAACCTTAAAGGAAGCAAGAGAGAGACAGAAAGTTACCTACAAGGGAGCTCCCATTAGACTGTCAGCTGATTTCTCAATAAAAACACTGCAGTCAAGAAGGGACTGGCATGAAGTGTACAGAGTAATGAAAGGCAAGAGTCTGAATCCAAGACTACCCTATCCAGCAAGGCTATCATTTAAAATTGAAGGAGAAATAAAGAGCTTCACAGACAAAAAAAAAAAAAAAAAAAAAAAGGCTAAAGAAATTTATTACACTATACCAGCACTGCAAGAAATGCTAAAGGGACTGTTGCAAGAAGATGAAGAAATAGAGAGGGGAGTGGTACACAGGCATAAAATAAAAAATGGCAACTAGCAAGTATCTATCAATAATAACCTTAAATGTGAATGGTTTAATTGTCCCAATCAAAAGACATAGGGTAGCTGATTGGAAAACATGACTCATATCTATGCTGTCTACAAGAGACCCACCTCACAACAAAAGACTTACACAGGATGAAAGTGAAGGGATGGAAAAATTTTTTTCAGGCAAATGGAAATGACAAAAAAGCCTGGTATAGCAATATTTATATGTGATAAGATAGAGTTTAAAACAAGGGTCATAATAAGAGACAAAATATGTTTTAAAACTTCTGGACAACTTTAAAGGAGAGATCAATAACAATACAATCATTGCGGGTGATTTTAACACCCCACTGACATCACTGGTTAGATATGCTAGACAAAAAATTAAAAGGGACACAGTGTCCTTAAATGATGAACAAGAACAGGTGGACTTAATTGATATTTACAGAACATTTTACCCCAATGTTGCAGAATATGCATTCTTCTCAAGTGCACATGGGACATTCTTGAAGCTAGACCACATGTTAGGACACAAAGTAAATCTCTACACGTTCAAGAAGATTGAAATCATATCAACCATCTTCTCAAATCACAATGGCATGAAACTAGTAATCAATTATAACAAAAACATTCAAACATATGGAGACTAAATAACATGTTATTAAACAACAAATGGGTTGCCATGGAGACCAAGGAAAAAATTTAAAAATTCCTGGAAACCAATGAAAATGAACACACAACAACACAAAATTTATGGGATGCAGGGAAAGCAGTCCTGAGAGGGAAGTTCATAGCACTACAGGCCTACCTCAAGAAACAAGAAAAAAATTCTAATTGACTTTCTAACCCTACAATTTAAAGAACTAGAAAGTAAATAAAAAGAAAAACCGAGTGCAAGTAGAAGGGAAAAAATAGTGAAGGTTGGAGCAAAAATAAATGATATAGAAACTAAAAAAACAACAACAACAACAATTCAAAAGATCAATGAACAAAGACCTGGTTCTTTGAAAAGATAAACAAGATTGATGGACCCTTAGCCATACTCACCAAGAAACAAAAAAAGACCCAAATAAACAAAATCAGAAATGAAAGAGAAATAACAACTGACAACACAGAAATACCAAGGATCATTAGGACATACTATGAACAATTATATGCCAACAAACTGGACAATCTAGGTAAAATAGACAAATTTCTAGAAACACACAGTCTCCCAAAACTGAACCAGAAAGAGATAGAAAAGTTGATAGACCAATAACAACTAAGGAAATTGAGAATGTAATCAAGACTCTCCCAGCAAACAAAAGCCCAAGCCTGGACAGCTTTATGAAGAAGTTTTACCGGAACTTTTAAAATGGCGGCGGAGTGAACGGAGCTACACAGACCGTCTCCCAGAACCAAACTGGAATTACAACTATAACACAGACAAATCGACGGGAAAAACCAACAGAAAAGCAGCTTGCGAGGACCATACAACGAGGGACACTGACTCCATCCCGGTAGGCTTGCGAAGGCGCGAGACGGGGCTGGGAGCCCACGGTCGGCAGCTCGGCAGCGGCCTCAGCTATAAGCGGCGCCCGCGGGTTACACTCCCAGGCGGCCCCACAGCGCAGCCGGGACTGAGGCTAAAACAGCCACAGCCACTCACCTTGGGCTCCGGCAGAGGGAGGGCAGACTGGACTGGAACTGTGTCGGGACACTCGGGGTTTGGAGGGCTCTCGGAGCTTTGGCTGAGTGCAGCCACTCAGGACGGTGGCCACATTGCTTCTTCCCAGGGCTCTGAGAGAGGCAGCAGCCCCTCCCTCGGAGATCCAACCCCACCCTGTGGGCCATTGAAGTGTTAATTGAGGCTCACTAAGGACCAGCATCTGCCCCACCCTCGTGAAAGCCCCTTGGCTGAGCACCAGAGGGAGTTTTTCAATCAACTGACAACCCAAAACTCATCAAGTAACCTGGACTGCTAGCCTCCAGGCAAAAAGCTAGAGGATAACAGTACCTTTCCTGGGCTGGCAACTTTAACCAGGAAAGTAAGACTTGACAGTGGTGTTCAACGCGGGTCCTCCCTCGCTCATCTAAACACAGGAGAGGGAGCCACAAACAGCAGAACACCAACACCCACAGGGAGAACTTGACAGGCTCCAAAGCCCAGAGTGATAGCTAAAATGGTGAAACACAGAAACAGAAGCCAAATGAAAGAGCAAACCACCTCCACCGAAGATGAGATCAATGTGGAGCAATTAGGCATGTTAACAGAGCTAGAATTCAGAGCCATGATCTTGAGGAAGCTGAACAGCATGAGTAAGGACATAGAGACACTGAAAACAAGCCAAATGGAAATTAAAAACCAACAAGAAGAGATAAAAAATGACATATCCGAAATGAAAAACACATTGGAAGGTTTAAAAAGCAGAGTAGGGGAAGCTGAGGACCGGATCAGCGAATTAGAAGACAGGGTAGAAAAAATCAACCAATCAGAAAAACAAAAGGAAAAAACTATTAAAAAACAGGAAGACAGCTTAAGAGAACTATGGGACAACTGGAAACGTAATAATATTCGCATCATAGGAGTCCCCGAAGAAGAAGAAAAGGAGCAAGGGATAGAGAATATATTCAAAAAAATAGTGACAGAAAACTTCCCTAATTTGGTGAAGGAAGAAGGCATTCAAGTTCAAGAAGCACAGAGAGTCCCAAGTAAGAAGAACCCAAACAGGCCCACACCAAGACACATAGTAATTAAAATGCCACAAATTAAAGACAAAGAGAGAATCCTAAAAGCAGCAAGAGATAAGCAACAGGTTACCTACAAAGGGAACCCCATTAGGCTCTCAGCTGACTTCTCACAAGAAACACTACAGGCCAGAAGGGAATGGCATGAAGTAATCAAAGTCATGAAAAACAAGAATCTGAATCCAAGATTACTCTACCCAGCAAGGCTATCATTCAAAATAGAAGATCAAATAAAGAGCTTCCCAGACAAAAAAAAGCTAAGGGAATACATTAGCACCAAACCAGCACTGCAAGAAATGTTAAAAGGACTGCTGTAATTAGCAGTAGAAATGGGAACAAAAATAGAACCACACTAAACAAAAATGGCAATAAATAAGTACATATCAATAATCACCTTAAACGTAAATGGACTGAATGCTCCCATAAAGAGACACAGAGTAGCTGATTGGATAAGAAAGCATGACTCATCTATATGTTGTTTACAAGAGACCCATCTCTCAACAAAAGACTCACATAGGTTGAAAGTGAAGGGATGGAAAAAAATTTTCCAAGCAAATGGAAAGCAAAAAAAAGCTGGGGTAGCAATTCTCATATCTGATAAAATAGATTTCAAAATGAAGACCATAACTAGAGACAAAGACGGCCACTACATAATATTGAAAGGATCTATCCAACAGGAAGATATAACCTTGATAAACATATATGCACCCAATATAGGAGCACCAAAATATATTAAAAATCTTCTGGAGGACTTCCAAGGAGAAATCGACAACAATACAATCATAGCTGGGGACTTCAACACCCCGTTGACAGCACTAGATAGATCCTCTAGGCAAAAAATTAGCAGGGAAACAGAGACTCTAAATGAAGCACTAGACCAAATGGATTTAATAGATATCTACAGAGAATTACACCCCAAAACTACAGAATACACATTCTTCTCAAGTGCACATGGGACATTCTCAAAGATAGATCACATGATAGGACACAAACTAAATCTCTACAAGTTCAAGAAGATTGAAATCATATCAAGCATCTTCTCAGATCACAATGGCATGAAACTAGAAATCAACTGCAACAAGAACATGCAAAGACATTTCAACACATGGAGGCTAAATAGCATGTTATTAAACAATGAATGGGTCACCGAGGAGATCAAGGAAGAAATCAAAAACTTCCTGGAAACCAATGAAAATGAACACACAACAACACAAAATCTATGGGATGCAGCGAAAGCAGTTCTGAGAGGGAAGTTCATAGCACTACAGGCCTACCTCAAAAAACAAGAAAAATTTCTAATTGACTGTCTAACCTCACAACTTAAAGAATTAGAAAGCAAACAAAAAGAAAACCCCAGAGCAAGTAGAAGGAAGGAAATAGTAAAGATCAGAGCAGAAATAAATGACATAGAGACCAAAAAAACAATTCAAAGGATCAATGAAACAAAGAGCTGGTTTTTCGAAAAGATAAACAAGATTGATGGACCCTTAGCTAGACTCACCAAGAAACAAAGAGAGAGAACCCAAATACACAAAATCAGAAATGAAAGAGGAGAAGTAACAACCAACACCACGGAAATACAAAAGATCGTTAACAACTACTATGAACAACTATATGGCAACAAATTCGACAATCTCAGCGAAATGGACAAATTTCTAGAAACACACAGTCTCCCAAAACTATTCCCGGAAGAGATAGAAAACTTGAACAGACCAATAACAACTAAGGAAATTGAAGAGGTAATCAAGACTCTCCCAGCAAACAAAAGCCCAGGCCCAGATGGTTTCACGGGGGAGTTTTACCGAACATTCAAAAAAGAACTAACACCCATTCTCCTCAAACTATTTCAAAAAATTCAAGAAGAAGGAAGACTTCCAAACACGTTCTATGAGGCCAGCATAATTCTAATTCCAAAACCAGAAAAAGACACTACGAAGAAAGAAAACTACAGGCCAATATCCCTGATGAACATAGATGCCAAAATCCTGAACAAAATACTAGCAAATCGGATCCAGAAATACATCAAAAAAATTATTCACCATGACCAAGTGGGATTCATTCCAGGGATGCAAGGCTGGTACAATATCCGCAAATCAATAAACGTGATACACCACATAAACAAAATGAAGAATAAAAACCACATGATCATATCAATAGATGCTGAAAAAGCATTCGACAAAATCCAGCATCCATTTCTGATAAAAACGCTCAGCAATGTAGGAATAGAGGGATCATATCTCGACATAATAAAGGCCATATATGAAAGACCTACAGCCAACATCATACTCAATGGACAGAAACTAAAAACATTTCCATTAAGAACAGGAACAAGACAGGGATGTCCACTTTCGCCACTCTTGTTTAACATTGTACTGGAAGTCTTAGCCACAGCAATCAGACATGAAGAAAAAATAAAAGGGATCCAAATTGGAAAGGAGGAAGTGAAACTGTCATTATTTGCAGATGACATGATATTGTACATAGAAAACCCTAAAGACTCCATCAAAAATCTATTAGACTTAATAAATGAATTTGGCAAAGTAGCAGGATACAAAATTAACGTCAAGAAATCGACGGCATTCTTGTACATCAATGATGAACTCACAGAAAGAGAAACTGAAAAAACAATCCCATTTACCATCGCTCCAAAAAAATTACGATACCTAGGAATAAACTTAACCAAAGAAGTAAAGGACCTATTTGCAGAAAACTACAGGTCATTGAAAAAAGAAATAGAGGAAGATATAAAAAAGTGGAAGAACATACCCTGTTCATGGATTGGAAGAATTAACATAATTAAAATGTCCATACTACCCAAAGCAATCTATAGATTCAATGCAATCCCCATCAAAATACCAACGACATATTTCATAGAACTAGAACAAATACTTCAAAAGTTCATATGGAACCAAAAAAGACCCCGAATAGCCACAGCAATCTTGAAAAAGAAGAACAAAGTTGGAGGGATCACATTACCAGATATCAGGTTATACTACAAAGCGACTGTAACCAAAACAGCCTGGTACTGGCACAAGAACAGGCATATAGACCAGTGGAACAGAACTGAAAACCCAGAAATGGACCCAAGGCAATACGCTCAATTAATATTTGACAAAGGTGGCAAGAGCATACAGTGGAGTAAAGACAGCCTCTTTAATAAATGGTGTTGGGAAAATTGGACAGCTACATGCAAAAAAATGAAACTCGACCATCGCCTTACACCATACACAAAAATAAACTCAAAATGGATAAAAGACTTAAATGTGACCCGTGAATCCATAAAAATTCTAGAAGAAAATGTAGGCAACAAAATTTCGGACATCATACGGAGCAGAATTTTCACTGATACATCACCTAAGGCAACAGAAATAAAGGAGAAAATGAACACATGGGACTACATCAAACTAAAAAGCTTCTGCACAGCAAAAGAAACGATCATCAAAATGGAAAAGCAACCCACTGTATGGGAGAACATCATTGCCAATGATGTATCAGATAAGGGGTTAATTTCCAATATATACAGAGAGCTCACACAACTCCACAAAAGGAAGACAAAGAACCCAATTAAAAAATGGGCAGAGGAGCTGAATAGACACCTCTCCAAACAGGACATACAAATGGCCAAGAGACATATGAAGAAATGCTCAACATCACTAATCATCCGAGAGATGCAAATTAAAACAACAATGAGGTATCACCTCACACCTGTCAGAATGGCCGCCATCAACAAATCATCAAACAACAAGTGTTGGCGAGGGTGTGGAGAAAAGGGAACTCTAATACACTGCTGGTGGGAATGCAGACTGGTGCAGCCGCTATGGAAAACAATATGGTGCTACCTCAAAAAATTAAAAATTGAACTTCCATTTGACCCAGTGATCCCACTGCTGGGAATATACCCTAAGAAGCCTGAAACACCAATCAGGAAGAATATATGTACCCCCATGTTCATAGCAGCACTATTTACAATAGCTAAGATCTGGAAACAGCCCAAGTGTCCACCAGTAGACGAATGGATCAAAAAGCTGTGGTACATATACACAATGGAGTACTATGCAGCGGTAAGAAAGAAAGATCTCTTATCCTTTGAGACGACATGGAGGGACCTAGAAAGTATTATCCTAAGTGAAAGAAGCCAAGCAGAAAAAGACAAATACCACATGATCTCACTTATATACGGAATATAATGAACATAACAGTCTGAGGAATACAGTAGACCCAGACACATGGAAGTAGGGCACAGACTGACATCCCTCAGAAGAGGGGATGGGGGGTGGGGGGGTGGGAAGAGATAAACCAAAGAACTTATATGCATGTATGCATGACCAATGGACATGGACAACTAAGCCGGGGACAGGGTGGAGGGGGTGGGGTGGGGGGTGCCAATGGGGTAAAAAGGTAAAATATCTGTAACAAAAAAATAAATAAAAATTCTAATTCAAAAAAAAAAAAAAAAAAGAAGTTTTACCGAACATTCAAAGAACTAATATCCATTCTTCTCAAACTATTACAAAAAAATTCAAGAAGACGAAAGACTCCCAAACTCATTTTATGAGGCCAACATAATTCTAATTCCAAAACCAGATAAAAACACTACAAAGAAAAAAAAAACACAGGCCAATATCCCTGATGAACACAGAAGCCAAAATCCTTAAAAAATATTAGCAAATTGGATCCAGCAATACATATAAAAAAGTACTCATCATGACCAAGTGGGATTTATTCCAGAGATGCAAGGATGGTGCAATATTCACAAATCAATAAATGTGATATACCACATAAACAAAATGAAAGATAAAAACCATATGATCAGGAGATTGAGGAAATGGCGGTGAAGTGAATGGAGCGACACAGACCATCTCCCAAGACCAAACTGGATTTACAATGAAAATAAAGGCAAATCATCAGGAAAGCGCAGTGGAAAGACACCTTGGAGAAACACATAACCAGAAACACCCACTCAATCCTGGTAGGCTTGCGAGCACACGAGAGGGGGCCAGGAGCCCACGATCCGCAGCGGCCTGGGCAGGGACCAGGGAACTCGGCGGGAAGTTACTGCTACCGCCTCTCTTGTGACCCTGCATGGGCCCTGGGAACTATGTTGCCTGCTAAGCTCTCGGCTGGTGCTGCACAGACTCGCGGGCACCAGGGGACTCGGTGGGAGGCTGCTACCAAGGCTGAGTCCCCTGAATGCTGCGTGCTAAGCCCTCGGTGGGTGCCACGTGGACTCGTGGGGACAAGGGGACTGTGCTGGACGCTACTGCCCCATCTGCAGTGTCCCGCTACCGCTGCTTAGTCCTGGGGTTTCTGCTGAGTGCAACCCCCTCAGCTGGTGCCACAGCCACAGGCGCCCTTGGCTTGAAGCAGCACCCTCGGGTTAAAAGTCCCAGGCGGCTCCACGATGCAGAGTCCAGACAGAGGCTAAATTGGCAGCAGCCACTCACCTTGGGCTCTGGTAGAGGGAAGGCAGACTGGACTGGAACTGTGTGGGGACACTCGGGTTTTGGATGGTGCTAAGAGCTTTTGTTGAGTGCAGCCACGCAGGACTGTCATTTTACCTCTTCTCAGGGCCCTGGGGAGAGGCTGCGGCCCCTCACTCAGAGATTCAACCTCACCTGGTGGCCATTGAAATGCTAATTGAGGCCTATTAACAACAAACACCTGCCTCACTCTCAGGAAATCCTCTTACACTGAGCACCTGAGGGAGTTTTTCAGGCAACTCAGAAACCAAGGGTCTGCAGGTGACCACTACTAATAGCCTCCAGGCAAAAAAAAAAGCTAGAGGATACCAACCATTCCCTGGGCATGCAACACTAACCAGAAAAGCTAAGAATTGACGGTGGTGTTTAAAGTGGGTCCTCCCTGGCACATCCAAACCCAGGAGAGGGAGCCACAAACAGCAGAACACGAACACCCACTGGGAAAATTTGGCAAACTCAAAGCCCACTGTGATAGCCAAAAGGGTGAGAAACAGAAACAAAAGCCAAATGAAAGAACAAGAGACCTCTGCGGAAGATGAAATAAAGGAGGTGCAGTTAAGCAAGTTAACAGAACTAGAATTTAGAGCCATGATGTTGTGGAAGTTCAACAGCATGTGTAAGGACATGAGCACCATGAGTAAAGACATAGAAATGTTGAAAATAAACCAGTTGGAAATGAAAAACCAACAGGAAGAAATGAAGAATGACATATCAAAAATGAAAAACACATTGGAAGGTCTAAAAAGCAGAGTAGGGGAAGCTGAGGACCGGATCAATGAATTAGAAGACAGGCTAGAAGAAATCAACCAATCAGAAAACAAAAAGGAAAAAACTATTAAAAAACAGAAAGACAGCTTAAGAAAACTGTGGGACAACTGGAAACGAAATAATATTCGCATCATAGGAGTCCCTGAAGAAGAAGAAAATAAGCAAGGGCTAGAGAATATATTCAAAGAAATAGTGACAGAAAACTTCGCTAATTTGGTGAAGGAAGAAGGCAACCAAGTTCAAGAAGTCAGAGAGCCCCAAGTAAGAAGAACCCAAACAGGCCCACACCAAGACACATAGTAATTAAAATGCCCAAAATTAAAGACAAAGAGAGAATCCTAAAAGCAGCGAGAGATAAGCAACAGGTTACCTAAAAAGGAAACCCCATAAGGCTCTCAGCTGACTTCTCATAAGAAACACTACAGGCCAGAAGGGAATGGCATGAAGTAATCAAGGTCATGAAAAACAAGGATCTGAATCCAAGACTACTCTACCCAGCAAGGCTATCATTCAAAATAGAAGGTCAAATAAAGAGCTACCCAGACAAAAAAAAAGGCTAAGGGAATACATTAGCACCAAACCAACACTGCAAGAAATGTTAAAAGGACTGCTGTAATTAACAGGAGAAATGGGAAGGAAAACAGAACCACACTAAACAAAAATGGCAATAAATAAGCACATATCAATAATCACCTTAAATGTAAATGGACTGCATACTCCCATAAAAAGACACAGAGTAGCTGATTGGATAAGAAAGCATGACTCATCTATATGTTGTTTACAAGAGACCCACCTCACAACAAAAGACTCACATAGATTGAAAGTGAAGGGATGGAAAAAATCTTTCAAGCAAACGGAAAAGAAAAAAAGCTGGGGTAGCAATACTTATATCTGATAAAATAGATTTCAAAATGAAGGCCATAACTAGAGACAAAGAAGGCCACTACGTAATATTGAAGGGATCTATCCAACAAGAAGATATAACCTTGATAAACATATATACACCCAATACAGGAGCACCAAAATATATTTAAACACTTTTGGAGGACTTCAAAGGAGAAATCAATAGCAATACAATCATAGCAGGGGACTTCAACACCCCGCTCACCTCACTGGATAGATCCTCTAGACAAAAAATTAGCAAGGAAACAGAGACTCTAAATGAAGCACTAGACCAAATGGATTTAATAGGTATCTACAGAGAATTACAGTGCAAAACTACAGAATACACATTCTTCTCAAGTGCACATGGAACAGTCTCAAAGATACACCACATGTTAGGGCACAAACTAAGTCTCTACAAGTTCAAGAAGATTGAAATTATATCAAGCATCTTCTCAGACCACAATGGTATGAAACTAGAAATCAATTGCAAGAAGAACATACAAAGACATTTGAACACATGGAAGCTAAATACCATGTTATTAAACAATGAATGGGTCACCGAGGAGATCAAGGAAGAAATAAAAAACTTCCTGGAAACCAATGAAAATGAAGACACAACAACACAAAATCTATGGGATGCAGCGAAAGCAGTTCTGAGAGGGAAGTTCATAGCACTACAGGCCTACCTCAAAAAAAGAAGAAAAATCTCTAATAGACTACCTAACCTCACAACTTAAAGAACTAGAGACCATACAAAAAGAAAACCCCAGAGAAAGTAGAAGAAAGGAAATAGTAAGGATCAGAGCAGAAATAAATGACATGGAGACCAAAAAAACAATTCAGAGGATCAATAAAACAAAGAGCTGGTTTTTCAAAAAGATAAACAAGATTGATGGACTGTTAGCTAGACTCACCAAGAAACAAAGAGAGAGAACCCAAATACACAAAATCAGAAGTGAAAAAGGAGAGATAACAACTGACACCACAGAAATACAAAAGATCTTTAACAACTACTATGAACCATTATATGGCAACGAATTCGACAATCTAAGTGAAATGGACAAATTTCTAGAAACACATAGTCTCCCAAAACTGGATCAGGAAGAGATAGAAAACTTAAACAGACCAATAACAACAGAAGAAATTGAAGATGTAATCAAGACTCTCCCAGCAAACAAAAGCCCAGGCCCAGATGGCTTCACGGGGGAGTTTTACCGAACATTCAAAGAAGAAGTAATACCAATTCTCCTCAAACTATTTCAAAAAATTCAAGAAGAAGGAAGACTTCCAAACTCGTTTTATGAAGCCAGCATAATTTTAATTCCAAAACCAGAAAAAAACACTACAAAGAAAGAAAACTACAGGCCAATATCCCTGATAAACATAGATGCCAAAATCCTGAACAAAATACTAGCAAATCGAATCCAGCCATGCACCAAAAAAATTATCCACCATGACCACGTGGGATTCATCCCAGGGATGCAAGGCTGTTACAATATTCACAAATCCATAAATGTGATACGCCACATAAATAAAATGAAGAATAAAAACCACATGATAATATCAATAGATGCTGAAAAAGCCTTCGACAAAATCCAGCATCCATTTCTGATAAAAACGCTGAGCAGTGTGGGAATAGAGGGACCATATCTAGACATAATAAAGGCCAAATATGAAAGACCTACAGCCAACATCATACTCAATGGGCAAAAACTAAAAGCATTTCCCTTAAGAACAGGAACAAGGCAAGGATGCCCACTTTCGCCACTCCTATTTAACATAGTACTGGAAGTCTTAGCCACAGCAATCAGACAGGAAGAAAAAATAAAAGGGATCCAAATTAAAAAGGAGGAAGTGAAATTGTCATTATTTTCAAATGACATGATACTGTACATAGAAAACCCCAAAGACTCCATCAAAAGTTTACTAGACTTAATAAATGAATTTGGCAAAGTAGCAGGATACAAAATTAATGTCAAGAAATCGATGGCATTCTTATATACCAATGATGAACTCACAGAAAGAGAAACTAAGAAAACAATCCCATTTACCATTGCGGCAAAAAAATTAAGATACCTAGAAATAAACTTAACCAAAGAAATAAAGGACCTATTCACAGAAAACTACAGGTCATTGAAAAAAGAAATAGAGCAAGATATAAAAAGTGGAAGTACATACCCTGTTCATGGATTGGGAGAATTAACATCATTAAAATGTCCATATTACCCAAAGCAATCTATAGATTCAATGCAATCCCCATCAAAATACCAACGGCATACTTCACAGAATTAGAACAATTACTTCAAAAGTTCATATGGAACCAAAAAAGGCCTCGAATAGCCACAGCAATCTTGAAAAGGAAGAACAAAGTTGGAGGGATCACAATACCAGATTTCAGGTTATACTACAAAGCCACTATAATCAAAACAGCCTGGTACTGGCACAAGAACAGGTATATAAACCAGTGGAACAGAACAGAGAACCCAGAAATGGACCCAAGGCAATATGCTCAATTAATATTTGACAAAGGTGGCAAAAGCATACAGTGGAGTAAGGACAGCCTCTTTAATAAATGGTGCTGGGAAAATTGGACAGCTACTTGCAGAAAAATGAAACTAGACCATCAACTTACACCCTACACGAGAATAAACTCAAAATGGATAAAAGACTTAAATGTAACTCATGAATCGATAAAAATCCTAGAAGAGACTGTGAGCAACAAAATTTCAGACATCATACGCAGCAGAATTTTTACTGACACATCACCTAAGGCAATAGAAACAAAGGAGAAAATGAACACATGGGACTACATCAAACTCAAAAGCTTCTGCACAGCGAAAGATACAATCATCCAAACGGAAAGGCTACCCACTGTATGGGAGAGCATAATTGCCAATGATATATCAGATAAGGGGTTAATTTCCAATATATGTAGAGTGCTCTTACAACTCAACAAAAGGAAGACAAAGAATCCAATTAAAAAATGGGCAGAGGAACTAATTAGACACCTCTCCAAACAGGACATACAAATGGCTAAGAAACATATGAAGAAATGCTCATCATCACTAATCATCAGAGAGATGCAAATTAAAACAACAATGAGGTATCACCTCACACCTGTCAGAATGGCCGCCATCAACACATCATCAAACAACAAGTGTTGGCGAGGGTGTGAAGAAAAGGGGACTTTAGTGCACTGCTGGTGGGAATGCAGACTGGTGCAGCCACTATGGAAAACAATATGGTGTCACCTCAAAAAATTAAAAATTGATCTTCCATTTGACCCAGTGATCCCACTTCTAGGAATATACCCTAAGAAGCATAAAACACCAATCAGAAAGAATATATGTACCCCCATGTTTATAGCAGCACTATTTACAATCGCTAAGATCTGGAAACAGCCCAAGTGTCCACCAGTAGACGAATGGATAAAAAAGCTGTGGTACATATACACAATGGAGTACTATGCAGCTGTAAGAAAGAAAGATCTCTTATCCTTTGAGACTACATGGAGGGACCTTGAAAGTATCATCCTAAGTGAAACAAGCCAAACAGAGAAAGACAAGTTTCATATGATCTCACTTATTTGTGGGATATAATGAACATAACAGTTTGAGGAATGGGGTAGTCCCAGAGACGCGGAAGTGGGGTACAGACTGACAATCCCCTAAACAGGGGGGAGGTGGGGGAGGGATGAACCACAGACCTTATATGCATGTATGCATGAACAGTGGACATGGACAACAATCTGGGGAAAGGGCAGGGAGGGAGGGGGAGGAGGGAATCAGTGGGGGGAAAAGGAGAAACATCTGTAACAAAAAATAATCAATATAAAAAAAAAAACATATGATCATATCAATAGATTCTGAAAAAGCATTCGACAAAATCCAGCACCCATTTTTGATTAAAATGCTCAGCAATGTGGGAATAGAGAGATATCTTGACATTAAAAGCAATATATGAAAAACCTACAGCCAACATTATAATAGGCAAAAACTACATTTTCCTTAGAACAGGAACAAGACAGGTATGTCTGCTTTCGCTACTCTTATTCAACATAGTACTCGAAGTCCTAGTCACAGTGATGAGTCATGAAGAAAAAAAAAGGCATCTAAATTGGAAAGGAGGATGTAAAACTGTCATTATTTCCAGACGACATGATTTTATTTTTAATTTTTTTAACTTATTTTTATTGTTGAATATGTTACAGATGTTTTTCATTTTTCCCCTATTGACCCCCTCTTTCTCATTCCTGCCCCCTTCCTGCCTTTCCCCACACTGTTGTCTATGTCCATTTTTCCCCACACTGTTGTTTATGTCCATTGGTTATGCATATATATATATATATATATATATATATATATATATAGTTTTTTGGTTTATTTCTTTCCACCCTTCAACCCCCCTTCCCTTTGAGGTTTGTCAGTCTAACAACCAATTTGTACTTCTTAATCCCTTCACCTTTTTTACCCATTCCCCCAATCCCCTCTCATCTGGCAACCAACAAAATTTCTCTGTATCTATGAGAATGTTTCTGTTCTGCTTGTTCATTTTGTTTGTAGATTCAATTGTTGACAGATATGTATTCATTGCCATTTTGTTTGTTCATATTTTTATCTTTTTCTTCAAGAAGACACTTCAACATTTCATATAATAACAATTTGGTGGTGATGAACTCCTTTAGCTTTTCCCTGTCTGGGATACTCTTTATATGGCCATCGATTCTAAATGACAGCTTTGCAGGATAGAGTAATCTTGGTGGTAGGTTCTTGGTTTTCATCACTCTGAATATTTCTTGCCACTCCCTTCAGGCCTGCAAAGTTTCTTTTGAGAAATCAGCTGACAGTCTTATGAGAGCTCCCTTGTAGGTAACTAGCTGCCTTTCTCTTGCTACTTTTAAGATTGTCTCTTTGTCTTGAACCTTTTGCATTTTGATGATGATGTGTCTTGGAGTGGGCCTCTTGGGGTTCATCTTGTTTGGGACTCTCTGTGTTTTCTGGACTTGTATGTCTGTTTCCTTCCCCAAGTTAGGGAAGTTTTCTGCCATTATTGTTTCAAATAGGTTTTTGATTTCCTGTTCTCTCTCTTCTCCCTCTGGCACCCCTAAGATGCGAATGTTGGCACGCCTGAAGTTGTCCTAGAGTCTCCTTACACTATCCTCATTTTTGGGGCTATTTTTACTTTTTGCTGTTCTGATTAGGTGTTTTTTGCTTCCTTATATTTCAAATTGATGGTTTGCTTCTTGGCTTTACCTACTCTACTATCGAATCTGTGTAAATTATTTTTAATTTTAGTTAGTGCCTCCTTCATTTCTGACTGGTCTTTTTTTATGCTCTTGAGGCCCTCACTAAGTTCACTGAGATTCTCACTAAGTTCATTGAGCATTCTTATATGCAGTGTTTTGAACTTAGCATCTGTTAGGTTGCTTATCTTCATTTTGCTTCATTCTTTTTCTGGTGTTTTGTTCTGTTCTTTCATTTGGGACCTGTTTCTTTGTCTCCTGATTTTGCTTGCCTCCCTTTGTTTGTTTCTATGTATTACTTAACAAAAGGTATGGGGCTATCTGGGACCAGATGCTGCTTGTTTGAAAGAATTTAGGAAAACCTGAAGCAAGATCCAAGACAGGCCAATCCTATAGTAAAGCAACTGGCAACTGCTTGAGTGAGCCTGAAAGTTGGGTGGGGCAGGGCCTCAGGGAATCACCAGGGTGGGACAAATAGTGTGAGCTGGGTTGCTAGTGTCCCAGGTATGGTGGCAGTCTACCATCCAGGGAAGGGCTCACCAAAGGAACAAACGCCTCTGACAGCACATCTGTCTAGAATAAAGCTGCCTCTCCAGGCCTCACTCCAATGCCAAACAACTCAGCTCATCCCCATATGTCTCTCGTGTCTTTCAGGTTGCCTTCCCCACACTGGAGCCTGGAGGGTGCGAGTCTGATTAAGTCCATGTGCGGGCCCTCTAAGAGGAGCTGCCTGTGGCTCCAGTTACCTCAGCCTCCCTGAGCCTCAGTTCCCACTGGTTTTTCCAGCCAGAAGTTATGGGGACTTCTCTTCCTGGCACTGTAACCCTGAGCTGGGCACCTGGTGTGGGACGGAGACCCATCGTCCTCAGAGTGGACCTTCCCAGCCAAGGTATCCTCCTGATTTTTATCCGCCACATGTGGGTGTGAGACTAGCCCATGGTGCTTCTGCCTCTCCTACCAGTCTCCATGCAGCTTCTTCTTTCCAGATGATATGATTTTATACACAGAGAACCCTAAACACTTCATCAAAAAACAACTGGATTTAAAAATGAATTTGGCAGTGTCAGGATACAAAATTAACATCCAGAAATTGATGGCATTTTTATACACCAATAATAAACCCTCAGAAAGAGAAAATAAAATAAAAATCCCTTTTACCATTGCAACAACAACAAAAAATAAGATGCCTAGGAATAAACATAACCAAGGATGTACTCAGAAAACTTTATGACATTGAAAAAGGAAGAGGAATACACGAGCAAATAGAAGCATACACTGTGTTCATTGATTGGAAGAATCAACATCATTGAAATGTCTACACTACCAAAAGCAATCTATAGATTCAACATAATTCCTATTAAAATACCATTGTCTTATTTCACAGATCTAGAGCAAATATTCTAAAAATGTATATAGAACCCAAAAAGACCCCAAATAGTTGCAGCAATATTGAGAAAGAACAAAGTTGGAGATATTACAATACCAGATATCAAACTTTACTAGAATACCATTGCCATAATGAAGCCTGGTCCTGGCACAAGAACAGGCATATAGATAAATGGAAAAGAACAGAGACCACAATTATTGACCCATGCCATATGGTTAATTAATATTTGACAAAGGAGGCAAGAGCATACCATGGAGTAAAGACAGTCTCTTCAATAAATGCTGTTAGGGAAATTGGACAGGTATATGCAGATAAATGAAACGAGACCACCAACTTACACCATACACAAGCATAAAATCAAAATAAATAGAAGACTGAAATTTAAGTCACAAAATCATAAAAATCTTAGAAGAAAACATAAGGAGTAAAATGTCGATATCTCATGTAGCAGAGTTTTCAAAAATACATCTCCTAGGGCAAAAGAAACAAAGGTAATAATAAACAAAAGGGACTGCACGAAACTAAAAACATGCACAGCAAAAGAAACCATCAACAAAATGAAAAGCAAGCCTACTGTATGCAAGAACATATTTGCCAATGATACATCTGATAAGGGGTTAACTTCCAAAATATATGAGAAATGCATACAACTCAACACCAGGAAGACAAACAATCCAATTAAAAAATGGGCAAAGGACCTAAACAGACACTTCTCTAAAGAGGACATACAGATGGCCAAGAGACATATGAAAAATTGCTTGATGCCACTAATCATCAGAGAATTGGAAATTAAAACTACAATTAGGTATTTCCCCATACCTGCCCGAATGGCTACCATTAGTAAACCAACAATCAACAAGTTGCTGGCGAGTGTGTGGAGAAAAGGGGACTCTAATACACTGCTGGAGAGAATGCAGACTGGTGCAGCCACTGTCAAAAACAATATGGAATTTCTTCAAAAAGTTAATTATTGATCTGCTGTTTGACCAGTGATCCCACTCCTAGACATACGTCCTAAGAATCCCAAAACACCAATCAGAAAGAATATGTGCACCCCTATGATCATAGCAGCACTTTTCACAATAGCTAATATCTGGAATCAGCCCCCATGCCCATGAGTGGATGAATGTATAAAAAAGCTGTGGTACATATACACGATGGAATACTGTGCAGCTATAAAAAAAGAAAGATCTCTTACCCTTTGCAACAGCATGAATGGATCTGGAGATTATTATGCTAAGTGAAATAAACTGCTCAGATAAAGACAAATATTACATAATCTCACTTACATATGGAATCTAGTAAACTAAATAAACTGATGAAAAATAGATTCAGTGACATGGATGCATGGAACAGACTGACAGATCTCAGAGTGAATGGGGGTGATGGGGGCAGAAAAAGATTAACCAAGGAATATATATATATACATATATATATATTCAAAAAATATATATTCTGTGTGTGTGTGTGTGTATATACATACATACATATATATATATATATATATATATATATATATATATATATATATACACACACACATACATGGACACAGACAGTAGTGCAGTAAAGGCCTGGGGCCTGGTGTGGGGTAGGGGCTGGGTAGAGAGGGCAAAAAGATGGAAAATGGGGGATATCTATAATACTCTCAACAACAAAAAATAAATTTAAAGAGCAGATGATCCAATTTTATGCTGTCTACAAAATATTTACTTTAGATCTATAGACACAAATAGGTTGAAAGTAAAAGGAAGAATAAAGATGTTTTATTTATAAGTAACCAAAAAAGAGCAGGGGTGACTATAAATAAGCCAGTCACAAAAAGGCAAATACTATATGATTCCACTAATATGACATAGTAGAGTAGTCAAATTCATAGAGACAGAAAGTAGACAGTTGGTTGCTGGAGGGTTAGAAGAGGGAGTAGGGCCCTGGCCGGTTTGGCTCAGCGGTTAGAGCGTCGGCCTGCGGTCCTGAGAGACCCGGGTTCAGTTCCCGCTAAGGGCACGTACCTCGGTTGCAGTTTGTCCCCGGCCCTGGTCGGTTGTGCGGGTGGCAGCCACTCGATGTGTTCCTTTCACATCGATGTTTCTCTCTCTCTGTTCCTCTCTCTCCCTCCCACTCTACCTGAACAAAAAATGGAAAAATATCCTCGGGTGAGGATAAAAAAAAAAAAAAAAAAGAATAGGAAATTATTGTTAGTGAATATAAAGTTTTAGTTTTGCAATATCAAGTTCTAGATATGGACAGTGGTGATTGTTGTACAGCAATGTGAATGAACTTAGTATCACCAAACTATTCACGTAAAAATGGTTAAGATAATAAATTTTATGTTATATATATTTTTACCACATTTTTTAAAAAGTATTATTAAATTAGCCCAGCTTGTATGGCTCAGTGGTTGAGCATCGACACATACACCAAGAGGTCGTCGGTTCGATTCCTGGGCAGGGCACATGCCCAGGTTGTGGGTCCAATCCCCAGTGGGGGGTGTGTAGGAGGTGGCCAATAGATGTTCCCTCTCATTGATGTTTCTATCTCTCTCTCCCTCTCCCTTCCTCTCTCTTTCTAACATCAATTAAGAAAGAAAAAGTTTTTAAGAATTATTAAATTTTTAAAAACTGTAATCCAAATTGGAGTCTTTACAGTCCTAATGTCCCAATTAAAAATCTTTTAAAATATGTGTACCATGGTCAGATAGGTTTGAAAACACTCTAAATTATATTCACAATGCATACAGGTTTATTTAATTTGTAGAGAGGTACTTCAATAAGGAAACCTATTTTTCCACTTTTTTCAAGGAACAATGATCAAGGAGCCAAAGATTTTTGAAACGGTCACCTCTCATTTTCCCTGTGATTTCTAGCCTACAGGAAATTTCCACTGGCCACAACTCCTGATCCCTATCTATGGCAAACTGCTCATTTATTGCCCCACTCCCCCAGTGACCCTGTCCTCCTAGTACTGAAGTCTTTTGAATATAGCCTGGCCCTATGACCTGCAGCAGAACTGGCACAGAGCTAGTTCAAGTCCTAAGCTATATGAAGGTTTTGCATCTTTGGTGTTTGCATTATGAGGGAAACCAGCTGCTGTGTAAGAAATCTGACTGCTCTGGGACCACCACACTCTGAGGAAGCCCAAGCTAACCACACGGAGAGGACATGTGGAGATGAACCAATGGACCCAGCCAACAGCAAGTCATTCCATTTAGCCCCCAACGTTTTGAGTACTAGAGGTGATGCCACATGCAGCAGATATGAGCAGCCCAACCAAAGTGCAGATTCAGAGCAAATAAGCAATTGTTTTAAGCCTCTATGATTGGTGCTAGTTTATTATTCAGCAACAGATATTCAAAACAGCATGTTTTCCATCCAACTGCATACCATCTGGATCTTCTGCTACCTTCCCTCTCCTTCTATGGTCTCCTCTTCCTTCCTAATGGCCTAAATTCTCTAGCCTAAATCTCTGAAAATAAGGCCATGTCTTACCTAATAACTACTGTCATATTTTAGACAATTAACATTAATTTAATAATGTCATCCAATATATAGTCCATATTAAAATTACTCTATTTATATTTTAAAAATATTTTATAGCATTTTTTAAACTCTAGGAACCACTTAAGATGTATTCATTACATTTGGTTTTTGTAGACATGAAGCATTCTTGAAAGGCATTTCACTGGAGAAAAGAGCATAACTAGAAGTCACAGTGCAGTTATGTCCCCATTCTTTGCTCAGAATGGGGGAAAACAGCTGTTCTGCCTACTTCACAGACCATAAGTTTCAACAGTAGCCATAACTTATTTATGGTGAACACTATTCTAAATTAGTCCTTTCTATGGTCTATAGCGCTTTCACATATATTATTGTTATTTATGTTTATACATAAACACCTAGGGTTCTTGTTATCTGGTATTTTGGCTTCTTCATGGGCCTTATCCATGTTCTTATTCTATTTCTTGGTGAATTTTTATTTCTCTTTGTAGTAATTCCAAACAATACATTTATCTTAGGGGAACATCTAAATCCTTTATGATTCCTTCAGTGGATCTTTTTTGAGTAGAGATGAATCACTCTTGAGGAGATGACTTAGAAAGAATAAGACCTGGAAAGTGGAAAGAGGAGAGTATGGAAAGTAACGTTTGCAGTGTAGTGTCAAGAGAGTAAAAGCAAGTCAGCTCAGGGCCTTCCTGCCTGTTGGTAGAAGAGGGGGTAACAGATCTCCCGAAACAGAGAGAAGTCCAGGACACAAAGTCTATCAAATATAGTCAGGGCATTAACATTTTTTTTTTTTTTTTGCATTAAAAAACAGGCATACACACAGAGTTATAATTTCTGGTTTGCACATTATCTGGCCCAAAGGCAAATATGTTCACAAGCTGCTTTTCTAAAAATTAATTAATTAATTATTTTATATCTCCTTTTCACCCCAATAATTCCCCCGACTCCCTCTCTTCCCACCATGTCCCCAGCTTTGCTGACTATGTCCATTGTCCATGCATACATGCATATAAGTTCTGTGGTTTATCTCTCCCCCACCACCCCTTCTTCTGGGGATTGTCAGACTGTACCCCATTTCCACATCTCTGGGACTACAACGTTCCTCAGACTGTTATGTTTATTATATTCCACAAATAAGTGAGATCATGCGATATGTGTCTTTCTCTATTAGGCTTGTTTCACTTAGGATAATAGTTTCCAGGTCCCTCCATGTCGTCTCAAAGGATAAGAGATCTTTCTTTCTTACAGCTGCATAGTATTCCATTGTGTATATGCACCACTGCTTTTTTATACATTCATCTACTCATGAACATTTAGTCTGTTTTCAGATCTTAGCTATTATAAATAGTGCTGCTACAAACATGAGGTTATATATATTCTTTCTGATTGGTATTTCAGGCTTCTTAGGGTATTTTCCTAGAAGTGGGATCACTGGGTCAAATGGAAGTTCAATTTTTATTTATTTATTTATTTATTTATTTATTTATTTATTTATTTATTTATTTAATCCCGAGGACATTTTTCCATTTTTTGTTCAGATAGAGCGGGAGGGAAAGAGAGGAAGAGAGAGAGAGAAACATCGATGTGAAGGGACACATCGAGTGGCTGCCACCAGCAATGACAAACCAGGGCCGGGGACAAACTGCAACCGAGGTACGTGCCCTTAGCGGGAACCGAACCTAGGTCTCTCTGTACCGCAGGCCGACACTCCAACCTCTGAGCCAAACCAGCCAGGGCTGGAAGTTCAATTTTTAATTTTTTAAGGTAACACCATATTGTTTTCCATAGTGGCTGCACCAGTCTGCATTCCTACCAGCAGTGTACTAGATTCCCCTTTTCTCCACACCCTCGGCAGCATTTGTTGTTTGATGATTTGTTGATGGTGGCCATTCTGACAGGTTTGAGGTGATACCTCATTGTTGTTTTAATTTGCATCTCTCTGATCATTAGTGATGTTGAGCATTTCTTCATATGTCTCTTAGCCATTTGTAGGTCCTGTTTGGAGAGGTGTCTATTTAAATTCCTCTGCCCATTTTTTAATTGGGTTTATTCCTTTTGTTGAGCAGTATGAGCATGCTACATATATTAGAAATTAATCCCTTATCTGATGTATCATTGGCAATTATGTTTCCCATAGAGTGAGTAGCCTTTCCATTTTGATGATTGTTTCTTTTGCTGTGCAGAAGCTTTTGAGTTTGATGTAGTCCCATGAGTTCATTTTCTCCTTTGTTTCTGTTGACTTATGTGATGTATCAGGGAAAATTCTGCTGTGTATAATGTCTGAAAATTTGTTGCCTACAGTTTCTTCTAGGATTTTTATGGATTCATGAGTCACATTAAAGTCTTTTATCCATTTAGAGTTTATTCTTGTGTATGGTATAAGTTGATGGTCTAGTCTCATTTTTTTTGCATGTAGCAGTCCAATTTTCCCAATACCAGTTATTAAAGAGGCTGTCTTTACTCCATTGTATGCTCTTGCTCCCTCTGTCAAATATTAATTGAGTATATTGTCTTGGGTCCATTTCTGGGTTCTCTATTCTGTTCCATTGATCTATCTGCCAGTTCTTGTGCCAGTAACAGACTCTTTTGATTACAATGGCTTTGTAGTATAACCTGAAATCTGGTAATGTGATCCCTCCAACCTTGTTTTTCTTTTTTCAAGATTGCTGTGGCTATTCAGGGTCTTTTTGGTTCCATATGAACTTTTGAAGTATTTGTTCTAGTTCTGTGAAGAATGTCGTTGGTATTTTGATGGGGACTGCAGTGAATCTATAGCTTGCTTTGGGTAGTATGGACATTTTAATGATGCTAGTTCTTCCAATCCATTAACAAGGTATGTGCTTCCACCTTTTTATAGTTTCCTTTATTTCTTTTTTCAATGACCTGCAGTTTTCTGCGAATAAGTCCTTTATTTCTTTAGTTAAGTTTATTTCTAGATATTTTAAGTTTTTTTGCTGCGATGGTAAATAGAATTGTTTTTTTAGTTTCTATTACTGTGACTTTATCATTGGTGTATAAGAATGCAATCAATTTCTTGAAGTTAATTTTGTATCCTGCTTCTTTGCCAAATTCATTTATTAAGTCTAGTAAATTTTTGATGGAGTCTTTGCGGTTTTCTATGTATAGTATCGTATCATCTGTGAATAATAACAGTTTTACTTCCTCCTTTCCAATTTGGATCCCTTTTATTTTTTCTTCCTGTCTGATTGCTGTGGCTAAGCCTTCCAGTACTATGTTAAATAAGAGTGGTGAAAGTGGGCATCCTTGTCTTGTTACTGTTCTTAAGGAAAATGCTTTTAGTTTTTGCCCATTGAGTATGATGTTGGCTGTAGGCCTTTCATATATGGCCGTTAGTATATCGAGATATAATCCCTCTATTCCCATATTGCTGAACATTTTTATTAGAAATGAGTGCTACATTTTGTTGAATGCTTTTTCAGCGCCTATTGATATAATCATATGATTTTTATCTTTCATTTTGTTTATGTGGTGTATCACATTTTTTATTTGCAAATATTGTACCAGCGTGGCATCCCTGGGATGAGTGCCGGTTGGTCATGGTGAATAATTTTTTGATGTATTGCTGGATCCGATTTGCTAGTTTTTTGTTCAGGACTTTGGCATCTATGTTCATCAGGAATATTGGCCTGAAGTTTTCTTTCTTTATAGTGTCTTTTTCTGGGTTTGGAATAGAGTTATGCTGGCCTCATCAAACGTGTTTGGAAGTCTTCCTTCTTCTCGAATTTTTTGAAATAGTTTGAGGAGAATGGGTGTTAGTTCTTTTTTGAATGTTCGGTAAAACTCCCCCGTGAAGCCATCCGGGCCTGGGCTTTTGTTTACTGGGAGAGTCTTGATTACATCTTTAATTTCTTTTGTTGTAATTGGTTTGTTCAAGTTTTCTATCTCTTACCAGTTCAGTTTTGGGAGACAATGTGTTTCTAGTAATTGATCCATTTCGCTTAGATTGTAGAATTTGCTGCCATATAATTGTTCATAACATTTGTCAATGATCCTTTGTATTTCTGTGGTGTCAGTTATTATTTCTCCCATTTCATTTCTGAGTTTGTATATTTGAGTTCCCTCTCTTTGTTTCTTGGTGAGTCTAGCTAAGGGTCTATGAAGCTTCTTTATCTTTTCAAAAAACCAGCTCTTTGTTTCATTGATCCTTTGAATTTTTTTTTGGTCTCCATGTCATTTATTTCTGCTCTGATCTTTACTATTTCATTTATTCTATTTGCTCTGGATTTTCTTTTTGTTTGCTTTCTACTTCTTTAAGTTGTGATGTTAGATAGTGTATTAGAAAATTTTCTTGTTTCTTGAGGTAGGCCTATAGTGCTATGAACTTCCCTCTCAGAACTGCTTTCGCTGCATCCCATAGATTTCGTGTTGTTGTGTGTTCATTTTCATTGGTTTGCAGAAGTTGATAATTTCTTCTTTGATCTCCATGGTAACCCATTCATAGTTCAATAACATGCTATTTTGCCTCCATGTTTTCAAATGTCTTTGCACGTTCCTGTTACGATTGATTTCTAGTTTTATGCCATTGTGATCTGAGAAGATGCTTTATATTATTTCAATCTTCTTGACCATGTAGAGGCTTAGTTTGTGTCCTAACATGTGGTTTATCTTTGAGAATGTCCCATGTGCACTTGAGAAGAATGTAAATTCTCAAGTTTTGGGCTGTAATTCTCTGTAGATATCTATTAAATCCATTTGAATAGCGCTTCATTTAGAGTCTGTGTTTCCTTGTTAATTTTTTGTATAGATGATCTCTATCCAGTGATAGTGGGGTGTTGAAGTTCCCTGCTATGATTGTATTGCTGTTGATTTCTCCTTTGAAATCTTCCAGCAGATTTTTAACATATGTTGGTGCTCCTATATTGGGTGCATATATGGTTACCAAGGTTATATCTTCCTGTTGGATAGATCCTTTCTTTATTCTGTAGTGGCCTTTTTTTGTCTCTAGTTATTGTCTTCATTCTGAAATCTACTTTATCAGATATCAGTATTGCTACCCCAGCTTTTTTTTTCCTTTCCATTTGCTTGAAAGATTTTTTCTCCATCACTTCAGTTTCAACCTATGTGTGTCTTTTGCTGTGAGGTGGGTCTCTTGTAAACAACATATATGTGAGTTATGTTTTCTTATCCAGTCAGCTACCGTGTGTCTTTCTTTTTTTTTTTTTTTTTTTATCCTCACCCGAGGACATTTTTCCATTTTTTGTTCAGATAGAGCAGGAGGGAGAGAGAGGGAGAGCGAAAGAGAAACATTGATGTTAAGGGACACATCGAGTGGCTGCCACCCACACGACCAACCAGGGCCAGGGACAAACTGAAACCGAGGTACGTGCCCTTAGCGGGAACCGAACCTGGGTCTCTCTGTACTGCAGGCCGACGCTCCAACCGCTGAGCCAAACCGGCCAGGGCTCATGTGTCTTTCTATCGGAGCATTCAAACTATTCACATATAAGGTGATAATTGATATGTACTTATTTATTGCCATTTTCGTTTAGTGTGGTTCTGTTTTTCTTCCTATTTCTTCTATTAAATACAGCAGTCCTTTTAGCATATCTTGCAGTGTTGGTTTGGTGTTAATATGTTCCCTTAACCTTTTTTTGTCAGGGAAGCTCTTTATTTGACCTTCTATTTTGAAAGATAGCCTTGCTGGATAGAGTAGTCTTGGATTCAGATCCTTGTTTTTCATGACCTTGATTACTTCATGCCACTCTCTTCTGGCCTGTGTTGTTTCTGTTGAGAAGTCAGCTGAGAGCCTTATTGGGTTTCCTTTGTAGGTAACCTGTTGCTTATCTCTTGCTGCCTTTAGGATTCTCTCTTTGTCTTTAATTTTTGGCATTTTAATTATTATGTGTCTTGGTGTGGGCCTGTTTGGGTTCTTCTTACTTGGGGCTCTCTGTGCTTCTTGAACTTCAATGCCTTCTTTCTTCACCAAGTTAGGAAAGTTTTCTGTCACTGTTTCTTCAAATATATTTCTAACCCTTGCCCATTTTCTTCTTCTTCAGGGACTCCTATGATGTGAATGTTATTACATTTCCAGTTTTCCCACAGTTCTCTTAAGCTGTCTTCCTGTTTTTTAATTGTGTTTTCCTTTTGGTTTTCTTATTGGTTGACTTTTTCTACCCTGTCTTCTAATTCACTGATCCAGTCCTCAGCCTCCTCTACTCTGCTGTTTAGTTCTTCCAATGTGTTCTTAATTTCTATGTCATTCTTCATTTCCACTTGGTTGGTTTTCAATGTTTCTTTATCTTTATTTATGGTGTTGATGTCCTTACTCATACTGTTGAGCTTCCTCAAGATCATGGCTCTGAACTGTACCTCTGATAATTTGCTTAGGTGCATTTCATTGATCTCATCTTCGATGGAGTTCTCTTGTTCTTTCATTTGGAATTTGTTTCTTTGTTTCACCATTTTGGCTATCTCAGTGGGTTTTGGAGCCTGCCAAATTTTTCCTGTGGGTGTTGGTGTTCTGCTGTTTGTGGCTCCCTCTACTGGATTTGGATGGGCCTGGGTGGGCCCATGTTAAACAGCACTGTTAAATCTTACTTTCCTGGGTAGATTTGCAAGCCCAGGAAAGGTTCAGTTATCCTCTAGTTCTTTCCTGGAGGCTAGTAGTCTCAGTTACTCAGTGCCTTGGAATGTAGCCCTGGTGTTCTGCATAAGAGGATTTCCTGAGGGTGGGCTAGATGTTGATTGTTAATGAGCCTCAATTTGCATTTCTTTGCCTCACCTGGAAAGGCTGAATCTCCAAGGGGAGGCTGCTGCTTTTCCCCACAGCTCTGGGAAGGAGCACACTGGCCACCATCCTTTGTGGCCACAACTCAGCAAAAACTCTGAGTGTCCTCCAAATACCAGGTGTCCTCACAGACCTCCAGCTCAGCCTGTCCTCCTCTGCCATAGCCCCCAGGTGAGCTAATCTTCCTTTTACATCATGTGGAGAGTCATTATTTTATTCTAATAAATGCATATATTTACAAGAACTTTTGGAGGTTATTTATGATCTCAATCTTTTAAGATGGGGTACCTTTCCTGTGAGTCCTTTGCCTGGAGAGAAAGAGACCATGACCCGTAATTTAGACATTTTCTCTCCTCCACCCTTTACCCCCAGAAAACCTTCAGAAACAATGTTGCAGGAGCCCCACACACTATCA
Source organism: Molossus molossus (assembly GCF_014108415.1). Lineage (NCBI taxonomy): Eukaryota > Metazoa > Chordata > Mammalia > Chiroptera > Molossidae > Molossus > Molossus molossus. Next base: position 46,025,909 of record NW_023425399.1, read on the forward strand.
CTCGGACCTTGGAAGTCACAGATATAAATGTTTACCTATCTTGTCCCAAGAAAATGCTCTAGGAGAACTGGGACAGAACTTAAGACAGATAAGAAAGAAAAAAAGGACATATCGAAACCTCAATCTTCTGTGTGCTCTCAAGGGGGAATCCCCTTGATTTAAATCCCATCGATTTAATCCCATTGATTTAAAATGGAAAATCAATATTGTCCCTGCTGGGCAAACTTGAGATCCCTGAAGAGCCTTTCAGCCCAGTAGGACTCTCAAGCCCTGCTCTAGAATGAGCAGAAAGAGATTTGACCTTTGGCCTGAACTCTACTTTTAACATAGTGTTTGGATATCTGTGCTGCCTGATCAGAAAAACATTCATCACAGCTCCTAGCTTTACAATTTCCTGAAGAAGCCTAAGTTTTAATTTATACTTACATAGCCTCTCTTCTAAGAAATTGGGAGGTGACATTGGCCCACATGAGTCCAGAATATCAGTGTTACTGGAATGAAACTTGGCCATGAGCAGGTCTATCTAGGGCTGGCCGGTAGTGTGTTTTTTACTTTGTGCAGGAAATATTTCACAACATGAGTCCAGGTGATTTTTAAAGGATGCTTATTAAAGCTGGGACAGTGAAACAAGAGAGGGCCTAGGATGAGTGGAAGCAACAAGGGAGGTACTAGGTGGGAAAACGAGCCTAGGCTGGGCTGCTTTGGCTCACAAAGAAGTCAGAAAAAAGGGGGCTTTGGGGACAGGTTCAGTGGGTTACTGGGACTAAGCTTCCACTGACCATTGCTCCCTGGTTTCAAGTCCTGTGGGGTCCCTTAGTGTTTAGGAGATATATGCCTGTGGGGAAGGAAATGGGACAGGGAAAGGCTAAGGTATTCTCCTGGGAGGGAGAGCATGTACCAGACCTTCTTTCTGAGGGGTTTTAAAGACTGGGAGCTTAGGGGAGGATCTCATTAGACTATTCATCAGTTCAATGCTGATGTGTCAAATTGAGATTTATTCCCTTAACTTCATCTGTCCTTGGGTGTGGTTGGCAAATGAGACTAATTGGATTTCTGCTATCTATCTTTCTGGGTAAGGTGATTTAAGCTATTTACTCTTTGGTTGGGGAGAAGTATAAACCATTTATTCTTACGTGTCATTGATTTAGGGAAGTTAGGAATTTGCAATTTGCTATATGGCTGTAAATTGCTTGGCTGCTTATCTGTCAGTTTCCCTATTCCACTTGTTCTGGCTTACTAGCCTGTCTCAAAAAGGGATCCCTGTTTGCATAGCTCACTTACAAGGCTGATCCATGATCATTGCTGACACCTCCATCCTAACTGTATTCATTTGCCAAATACAACCAGTCCCTTTCCTAGGGCAGCAGAAAGCTTTATTCTGAGATTTTAGAAGGGTGTCAGAAATTATTATAACTGCTATCTGGGATCATAGTCATCTTCCCCGTCCTAGGGGTCATAAACAAAGACTCTGAGGTGGCCACATTCCCATCATGGGAGTGAGGTGGGAGTTGGGGCTCCCTGGCCTTTGAGAGGCAGACCACAAGGTCAGGGAGAAGCTCTTCCACCTTTGTTCCCATCCACCAGTGCTAAGTCCCTGGCCCCCAACCCTTTTCTCATAAGACTGTTCTGCTAGGGCTCCCATAACAATTTGACTTTGATTTCCTATATTATCACATGTCAGGTGACACTCAACAGGAGGAAACCAACACCCCAAGAAGATTAGTCTGAAAACAAAATCAGGTATAGACTGAAGATGGCAAACATAATATATCTATGCTCTCACTGGTGTTAAATTAATGAAACAAGGAGTCCATTTGATTGAGGTGACTTAATGCCTTAATAGCCTCTGTGAGCAAACCAAAACCTAAACCTGTAAATCCCTCAAGGTTAAGAAATCAAAACCTAAGGACAGCCAGTCACAAACAGCCAACTAGGCTTTTCCATATAATGTAACTGCTCCAGCTATAGCCAATCAAATCATTTCATTGCTTTGCTTCCTCTACTTTGTATAAGTCTTTCCCCAGCTCTTGTTACTGGAGCACTTCTAACACTTTTGATTCAGTGCTGCCTAATTCAAATCAACTTTTGCTCAAATAAACTTAAAAATTTTAATATGCCTCATTTTATCTTTTAACATTGTGCACTGCAGATTTTCTGTAAACACAGAGGACTCTCTACTGGAGTTTTCTCTGCAGGTTCTGGTTCGCTGGAACACCAGGCTCTGGAAAAACCTGCAACCGTTTGAGCCAGACCTGACATAGGAAACCTGCCTCTCTGAATATAAGATGTTTCCTTTTCTACTTCCTGCCTGTGCCCCACTGGGAGGCCAGTGGCTTGTTAGGCAATGAAGGTCTGACCCTCCACCCTTCTCCTTAAACAGTGGTTCCCAAACTTGAGTGGCATCATAATCTACTGGAAGGTATGCAAAACCAAGAATCCTGGCCCCACTCACAAAAATTCATATCCAGAAATCTGGGATGGGTTCTGAGAACATGCATTTCTTACAAGTTCCCAGGAAACTCTGTTACTGCTGGTGTGGGGACCACACCTTGAAAGCCACTGCCTTATATCTCTGTGACATAAACTAATTACTCTCTCTCACCTTGTTTCTTTGCACATTCTCACACTTTGGGCAATCCATGTATCCAAACTCTGTGGCATATATAGTAGGAAATCCCTTTTTCTTTTTGATGTGTATTTGACAGGTATTTTCTGAATTAAACTCTGGTGGAAAGCAATACAAGAATTGAGTCATGTGCTTAAAATGATTCTTTCCACCAAATGCAAGAGTAGAGCTTTTTTGCCCTAGCTGGTTTGGCTCAGTGGTTAGAGCGTCAGCCCATGGACCAGAGAGGCCCGGGTTGGGTTCCCACTAAGGGCACATACCTCGGTTGCAGTTTGTCCCCAGCCCTGGTTAGGGTCATGTAGGTGGCAACTACTCAATGTGTCTTTCTCACATCGATGTATCTCTCTCTCTCTTCCTCCCACTCCATCTGAAGATAAATGCAAAAATATCCTTGGGCGAGGATTAAATAAATAAATAAATAAATAAATAAAGTATGAGATATTAAAAAAAAAAAGAGTAGAGCTTTTAGTTGATTTCCAATTAAAGGTAATTACAGAAGAATAGAAGCAAAGTAATTTCAGGAGTAATAGAATTTAAACTTCACTGACCAGTTAACTGCCTTTTAAACTCATCTTCTGAAAACCTATCATTCAAAGTCCATTTATAAATTGCTTGTTTTACTCACAGAAAGCATTTTCCCATACAAATATTACTCTAGATAATGGCTAGGAAGGTGTTCAGATGAGTTTCTAAAGACTTACGTATCCCATTATGTGGCTGAAAGTACTCATTTTACACAAAAACAAAAGGTGAAAATCATGGTATATGCTATTCTAAATTTCATAACACATTTAAACATATAGAGTACATCAAAAGTCTTGTTTTAATAATTACAATGTTATACTAATATGAATAATTGAAACAGGGAAAAAGATGGTGGCGGGCAGGACTGGAGGGAGAGTGAGTGTGTGAGAGAGTGTGAGTGGACTTGAAGGTGGACAACTGAACCCGAGCAGTGCAGAGCTGCAGATCAGAAGGTTTCTGTGCTATGGATGAAGCAGCCGGCTACCGCGGTATGCAGCCCTTCAGGGCGCTTCTCCCTGCGCTGCGGGGAGGTCCCACAATTTTGGAAGATCCTGGGTCTGCCCTGGGAGGAGGCAGTGGGAGTGGTTAGGGCCCAGCAACCTGAGCCCACCAGCACACCTGGCACCATCGGACCAGTGGACACCCTGTGTCAACACAGACAAGTGCACAGTAGTGGAGCTCCCAAGATGCTGGTTGCGGAAGCCGCAGACAGCCTGGAGCGCAGCACCATCCCCCATAGTAGCAGCCTGATCAGAGTTGAGATATACCTCCAGCAACAGAGGCTGGGGAGCAGACATCCATCCCCAGGCAACAGAAGCACAGACCAGCAGCTGAGACCCATCCCCAAAATCTACAGTAAAAGCTGAGCAGGAGTTGAGCCCCACCGGGCAGTAGCACTCCCCAGCCGCCAGCAGCAGGACCTGGGGCTCCAGAGAGGCCTAAGCAGTCCAGTAGCTCACAAGAGCAGTGGAAGGCCTGAGCCCTAGAGAGACTGGTGTGATCCAGCTGCCTGCCCGTGGGACCTGCAGGGTGCAGGGGCACTGGAGAGACCTGTGCCACCCAGCAGGGACTGTGCGATCTAGTTACCCAAAGGGCATGTGGGGTGCTTAAGCACCAGAGTGGCCTGTGCGTCCCAGTAGCCCATAACATAGGCATAGAGCCTGGTCCCCAGAGGGACTGTGTCATCCAGTTACCCACAGGACATGAAGGGTGCGGGGGCACCAGATAAGCCTGTGCGACCCAGCTGTGCACAAGATAGGCTTAGAGATTGTGAAAAAGGAAGTGAAGTGAATTGAAGCCACACAGACAATCTTCCAGGACCAAATGGGAATTACAACTAAAATAAAGACAAAACCTCAAAAAAAAAAAAAAGCAACTGAAAAGCAGCAGGACAGGACTATATAACCAGGGACACTGGTAGGATCTGAGGAGGCTCAAGAGAGGGTGGCCGGCTGGGGCCCAAGGATAACAGCAGTCTTAGATGTGAGCAGCGCCCTTGGGGAATAGACCAATCCCGCTCCACAGCCCAGAGAGCCAGGACAGAGCACTAAAAGAGCCACAGCCACTCACCTGGGGGCTATGGCAGAGGGAGGGCAGACTGGGCTGGATCTCTGTGGGGACACCGGGGATTTGGAGGGCACTTAGAGTTTCTGCTGAGTTGCAGCCACAAAGGACTGTGGCCAGTGTGCTTCTTCCCAGAGCTGTGGGGAAAAGCAGCAGCTCCCCCACCCTCAGAGATTCAGCATTTCCTAGCTAAGGCAAAGAAATAAAAATTGAGGCTCATTACAACCAGCATCTATCCTACCTTGTGGAAATCCTCTTAGGCAGAACAACAGAGCTACATTCCAAGGCACTGAGTAACTGAGACTACTAGCCACCAGGAAAGAGCTAGAGAATAACTGAACTTTTCCTGGGCTTGTAAATCTACCCAGGAAAGTAAGACTTGACAGTGGTGTTTAACGTGGACCCACCCAGGTGCATCCAAATCCAGTAGAGGGAGCCACAAACAGCAGAACACCAACACCCACAGGAAAAATTTGGCAGGCTCCAAAACCCACTGAGATAGCCAAAATGGTGAAACAAAGAAACAAATTCCAAATGAAAGAACAAGAGAACTCCATCGAAGATGAGATCAATGAAATGCACCTAAGCAAATTATCAGAGGTACAGTTCAGAGCCATGATCTTGAGGAAGCTCAACAGTATGAGTAAGGACATCAACACCATAAATAAAGATAAAGAAACATTGAAAACCAACCAAGTGGAAATGAAGAATGACATAGAAATTAAGAACACATTGGAAGAACTAAACAGCAGAGTAGAGGAGGCTGAGGACTGGATCAGTGAATTAGAAGACAGGGTAGAAAAAGTCAACCAATAAGAAAACCAAAAGGAAAACACAATTAAAAAACAGGAAGACAGCTTAAGAGAACTGTGGGAAAACTGGAAATGTAATAACATTCACATCATAGGAGTCCCTGAAGAAGAAGAAAATGGGCAAGGGTTAGAAATATATTTGAAGAAACAGTGACAGAAAACTTTCCTAACTTGGTGAAGAAAGAAGGCATTGAAGTTCAAGAAGCACAGAGAGCCCCAAGTAAGAAGAACCCAAACAGGCCCACACCAAGACACATAATAATTAAAATGCCAAAAATTAAAGACAAAGAGAGAATCCTAAAGGCAGCAAGAGATAAGCAACAGGTTACCTACAAAGGAAACCCAATAAGGCTCTCAGCTGACTTCTCAACAGAAACAACACAGGCCAGAAGAGAGTGGCATGAAGTAATCAAGGTCATGAAAAACAAGGATCTGAATCCAAGACTACTCTATCCAGCAAGGCTATCTTTCAAAATAGAAGGTCAAATAAAGAGCTTCCCTGACAAAAAAAGGTTAAGGGAACATATTAACACCAAACCAACACTGCAAGATATGCTAAAAGGACTGCTGTAATTAGTAGAAGAAATAGGAAAAAAAAAACAAAAACAAAAACAGAACCACACTAAACAAAAATGGCAATAAATAAGTACATATCAATTATCACCTTAAATGTGAATGGTTTGCATGCTCCGATAGAAAGACATATGGTAGCTGACTGGATAAGAAACCATGACTCACATATATGTTGTTTACAAGAGACCCACCTCATAGCAAAAGACTCACATAGGTTGAAAGTGAAGTGATGGAGAAATAATCTTACAAGCAAATGGAAAGGAAAAAAAAAGTTGGGGTAGCAATACTGATATCTGATAAAGTAGATTTCAGAATGAAGACAATAACTAGAGACAAAAAAAGGTCACTACAGAATATTAAAAGGATCTATCCAACAGGAAGATATAACCTTGGTAACCATATATGCACCCAATATAGGAGCACCAATATATGTTAAAAATCTGCTGGAAGACTTCAAAGGAGAAATCAACAGCACTACAATCATAGCAGGGAACTTCAGCACCCCACTGACATCACTGGATAGAGATCATCTATACAAAAAATTAACTAGGAAACACAGACTATAAATGAAGCGCTATTCAAATGGATTTAATAGATATCTACAGAGAATTACAGCCCAAAACTTGAGAATTTACATTCTTCTCAAGTGCACATGGGACATTCTCAAAGATAACCACATGTTAGGACACAAACTAAATCTCTACAAGTTCAAGAAGATTGAAATCATATCAAACATCTTCTCAGATCACAATGGTATGCAACTAGAAATCAACGCAACAAGAACATGCAAAGACATTTCAAAACATGGAGGCTAAATAGCATGTTATTAAACAATGAGTGGGTTACCATGGAAATCAAGGAACAAATTAAAAATTTCCTGGAAACTAATGAAAATGAACACACAACAACACAAAATCTATGGGATGCAGCAAAAGTAGTTCTGAAAGGGAAGTTTATAGCACTACATACCTACCTCAAGAAGCAAGACAAATTTTTAACAGAATATCTAACCTCACAACTAAAAAGACTACAAAGCAAACAAAAAGAAAACCCCAGAGCAAGTGGAAGGACAGAAATAGTAAAGATCAGAGCAGAAAAAAATGACATGGAGACCAAATAAACAATTCAAAGGATCAATGAAACAAAAAGCTTGTTCTTTGAAAAGATAAACAAGATTGATGGACCCTTAGCTAGATCCACCAAGAAAGAAAGACAGGGAACCTAAATACACAAAATCAGAAATGAAATGGGAGAAATAATAACTGACACCACAGAAATACAAGATTGTTAACAAATAAAATGAACAATTATATGGCAACAAATTCAACAATCTAAGTCAATGGATCAATTTTTAGAAACACATAGTCTCCCAAAGCTGAACCAGAAAGAGATAAAAACTTAAACCGACCAATAACAACAGAAGAAATTGAAGATGTAATCAAGACTCTCCCAGCAAACAAAAGCCCAGGTCCAGATGGCTTCACAGGGGAATTTTACCCAACATTCAAAGAGGAATTAATATCCATTCTCCTCAAACTATTTCCAAAAATGCAAGAAGAATGAAGACTACCAAACTCGTTTTATGAGGCCAGCATAATTCTAATTCCAAAACCAGAAAAAGACACTACAAAGAAAGAAAACTACAGGCCAATATTCCTGATGAACATAGATGCCAAAATCCTGAACAAAATACTAGCAAATTGAATCCTGCAATACATCAAAAAATTATTCACCATGACCAAGTGGGATTCATTCCAGGGATGTAAGGTTGGTACAATATTCACAAGTCAATAAATGTGATACACCACATAAACAGAATAAAACATAAAAATCACATGATTATATCAATAGATGCTGAAAAAGCATTCGACAAAATCCAGCACCCATTTCTGATACAAATGCTCAACAATCTGGGAATAAAGGGATCATATCTCAACATAATAAAGGCCATATATGAAAGACCTACAGCCAACATCATACTCAATGGACAAAAATTAAAAGCATTTCCCTTAAGAACTAGAACAAGACATGGATGCCTACTTTCACCACTCTTATTTAACATAGTATTAGAAGTCTTAACCACAGCAATCAGACAGGAGGGAAAAATAAATGGGATCCAAATGGGAAAGGAGGAAGTGAAACTGTCATTATTTGCAGATGACATGATACTATACGTAGAAAACCCCAAAGACTCCATCAAAAATTTACCAAACTTAATACATGAATTTGGCAAAGTAGCAGGATACAAAATTAATGTCAAGAAATTGATAGCATTCTTATACACCAAGATGAACACACAGAAAGAGAAACTAAAAAAATCATCCCATTTACCACCACAGGGAAAAAAATTAGGATACCTAGGAATAAAATTAACCAAAGAAATAAAGGACCTATTCGCAGAAAACTACAGGTCATTGAAAAAAGAAATAGAGGAAGATATAAAAAAGTGGAAGCACATACCTTGTTCATGGATTAGAAGAATCATCATCATTAATATGTCCATACTACCCAAAGCAATCTATAGATTCAATGCAATTCCCATCAAATACCAATGACATGCTTCACAGAACTATAACAAATACTTCAAAAGTTCATATGGAACCAAAAAAAAACTCGAATATCCACAGTAATCTTGAAAAAGAAGAACAAAGTTGGAGGGATTACATTACCAAATTTCAGGTTATACTACAAAGCCACTGTAATCAAAACAGCCTTATACTGGCACAAGAACAGGCACATAGACCAGTGGAACAGAACAGAGAACCTGGAAATGGACCCAAGGCAGTATGCTCAATTAATATTTGACAAAGTTGGCAAGAGCATACAGTGGAGTAAAGACAGCCTCTTTAAATAATGGTGTTGGGAAAATTGGACAGCGACATGCAAAAAAAATTAAAGGAGACCATCAACTTACACCATACACAAGAATAAACTCAAAATGGACAAAATACTTTAATGTGATTCATGAATCCATAAAAATCCTAGAAGAAAATGTAGGCAACAAAATTTCAGACATTATACGCAGAGAATTTTCCCTGATACATCACCTAAGTCAACAGAAACAAAGGAGAAAATGAACTCATAGGACTACATCAAACTCAAAAGCTTCTGCACAGCAAAAGATACAATCATCAAAATGGAAAGGCAACCCACTGTATGGGAGAGCATAATTGCCAAATATATCAGATAAGGGGTTAATTTCCAATATATATAGAGTGCTCATGGAACTCAACAAAAGGAAGACAAAGAACCCAGTTAAAAAATGGGCAGAGGAATTAAATGGACACCTCTCCAAACAGGACATACAAATAGCTAAGAGACATATGAAGAAATGCTCAACATCACTAATCATCAGAGATGCAAATTAAAACAATGAGGTATCTCCTCACACATGTCAGAATGGCCACCATCAACAAATCATCAAACAACAGGTGTTGGTGAGGGTGTGGAGAAAAGAGGACTCTAGTACACTGCTGGTGGGAATGCAGACTGGTGTAGCCACTATGGAAAACAATATGGTGTTACCTCAAAAAGTTAAAAATTGAACTTCCATTTGACCCAGTGATCCCACTTCTAGGAATATACCCTAAGAAGCCTGAAATACCAATCAGAAAGAATATATGTACCCCCATGTTTGTAGCAGCACTATTTACAATAGCTAAGATCTGGAAACAGCCCAAATGTCCATCAGTGGATGAATGAATAAAAAAACAGTGATACATATACACAATGGAGTACTATGCAGCTGTGAAAAAGAAAGATCTCTTATCCTTTGAGACAACATGGAGGGACCTGGAAAGTATTATCCTGAGTGAAATAAGCCAAGCAGAGAAAGACAAATATCACATGATCTCACTTATTTTTAGAATATAATGAACATAACCATCTGAGGAACGGGGTAGTCCCAGAGATGTGGAAGTGGGGTACAGACTGACAATCCCCTGAAGAGGGGGCAGGAGGGAGAGATAAACCACAGGATTTATATGCATGTATGTATGGACAACAAAGGTGGGGACAGGGTGGGGAAGGTTGGGGAGGGGGGGAATCAGTGGGATAAAAAGGAGAAACATCTGTAACAAAAATAAATTAATTAAAAAAGTAATTGAAACAAAATAAAATTAAATGAGATCAAATTTAATTTTACATGGAATGTTAGTACTGAAGGAAATGTTTAATTGTAACAAGATGGTGAACTTAGTGGATATCCCAAAGAAGCATTTGGGGAACTTTCAAGAGCTTTAGACATGGACAATTCTGGTATTTTATTAGTCCAAATTTTATTTCTGAACATATGGGCTTCCAGGGCACCTTGTCAAAATGGCTAATTTCAGTGCTGGGATGTGTTCAAGACAAGCCAAAGGTATCTTATTGTGCCAGAAAGAAAGGACATATTCTAAAAAATGATGGAAATACATCAAAAGGTTACAGGAACTAACTTGAAGGGGCTTCCAATGACCCAACTTGAGACAATTTGAGTATCAAAATAAATAATGACAGTAACAGATTATAACCCATAAATAAAACAAGAATCTACCAGCCCATGGTTGTTACACATACAGTGTGTATACATATGCGTGTGTGTATGCCTATATAAATACACATATATAATTAAATATCAGAATGTCAATCAAGAATGTAAATTTTATGTATAAAGTATATATATATACGTTATTAATATATTCTGTATATGTATGTATGTATGCATATATAGAGAAGTATAATTATTAGTAGGCATTCTACTATTAAAAAAAGAGCTTTTGCTTCTCTCCTATTTATGTCTCTGTAGAATGCCAACTTATAAATGTAGAAGAAATGATGCAGCTAGAAATACCACCATTCTGCAACCATCCTACTATTCATCATCACGCAAGAATCATTAGTAGATACTCAAACTACTGTATAGCATTTGATTAGGAAAAGGATAACTATGTTTTAAAAATATTCTCTCTCAAATTACTCATTCATTACCAAAAATAAGAATAGTAACTTTATGTAAGAGAAACCTGTGATCAATGTTAACATTCAATAATTGGACATATTGAGATATGATGCACTGAGAACAAAGCAGTGTCACTTCAGTGCTATTCCTCCCAAAATGCATAATCTAAACCAAATCATGAGGAACTATCAGACAAGCCCACACTGAGGGACGTCACACAGGACTGGCATGTACTTTTTTTAAATGTTAAGGTCAAGAGTCCTAGCCTGGTGGCTCAGTTTGATGGAGCCTCAGGGCACATACAGGAAGCAACCAACGAATGCATGAATAAGTGGAACAACAAATCAATGTCCTCCTCAAATCAGTAGATTCAAAGAAAATAATAAAATTAAAATGTTACGGTCAAGAAAGGCAAAGAAGGAGTAAGGAGCAGTCCCAGATTGAAGGAGGTTAAAGTGCTGTGAAAACTAAGTACAAACGTGTGATTCAGAATTGGAAGAAAATTTGTTATGAAGAACATGATTAGGACAGGGCAAAATTTGAATAGGGAATATTAAAGAGTAATAGTATTGTATTAATGGTTTTCTTGATTTTGATCATTGTGTAAGTAAATTTCTTTGTTCTTAGAAAATGAACTCAGGTATTGAGGGATAGAAGAGCATGATATCTGTAAGTTGTACTCAAATGGATCAGAAAAAATCAAGTGAGAGAGAGAAAGGAAATGGAGAATGAGAATGATAAAAACAAATGTGGCAAAATATTTTTAAGTCATGAATTTGAGTAGAGCATAGGGGTTCTTTGTACTATGCTTGAAACTTTTCTGATTACAAAATAAAAGAAGGTGTAAAAAGCATAGGTTTTTATCTTCTCTTATTGTTGGGCACCACTCACTCCTCAGCACTAGAGGTCACTGTCAGTATCATCTCTTCATTCCCCAATGGAATAAATGTATAGGGATTTTATTTAGATGACAAAGCCATTTCTTTGCCTCCTCCCCTGCCCCCAGACATTGTTTTAACTTTTCTAGTTTTGAGTGAAGACTCTCTTCTAATATCTCAGAGTTCTTTCTCTTGGTCCCATCCAGAGTTTTTAGCCTGAATTAGGAAATAGGTCTTAACAAATGGAAGGTTAGTGCTCAGACCTCATGTTCTGTTTATGCTGCCCAAGGACTCTCTTGGTCTGACCTCTGGGCACTGCCAATGTCCAATGCATTGGTAATTAACATGTAACCAAGACCATTAGGATTCAGCAGTTGAGAAAGCCAGAGGTGGGAATGGGGAAGCCTGGATTTCAAACTAGTATGGAAAGAAAAGTGAGCATCCCTCCCCAAGGGAGGGCCCTGGATTTATTTTTGATCTCAGAAGATTAGTGGTACAAGAAGAAGACAGAGAGATGGAGTATGTCACCCTTGGGTAGGAGCATGTGGGCAGTTGACCTGCATACCAACCCTGCCAGCTTTTCAGTCAAGCAAGAGTAGATGCAGAGAGAGAAACAAGGGAAAACTTCCTTGCAGTCTGGCAGTTGGAGGTGCAACTCCACTCAGCCAAAGGAAGGATGGTGGTGATAGGTCCTCCCTGTGGCAAACAGCTTGCATCCTAATAATACAGATCTTGGATATACAGTTGTTGTCCATGGAACCTGTTTTCTCTCTGGATCAAGCCTTCACAGAGATGCTCATACCACTTGGCTCATACCACTTAGGCTACCATTCTGTTCCTGAGTCTCCAAACAACAACAGTTCCAGAAGTTGCTCATACCTTCTTTGCACCTCCACCACGTACAAACTCCCTGAGAAGTGTTTATACCCAACGAGGCGAAGAGTTCAGAACATGCTCAGGAACTCCCACTGTGCAATTTTACCTTTTCTTTAGTCAGCATATTGTAATATTTTGTGGTCTTTTTTTGTTTCTATTGTTTTAATATTGTCCTTTTTCCCATATCAATAATTATTCCAAAAATTTACTAAATGTATAAATAAAAACAGCAGAAAATAAACACTAAAGCCTTAGCTTTCCCAGCTAGCACTATAAATTTTCAGTTTTACTCTCTTCTAGTTTTCCTATAAAATTTTGTTTTAACTGCCGAAGTAACACATGAATAGGTTCTCATTCTACAGTATTCAAACAATAAATAGATAAGTATTCTTAAAGATGTTTTGTTGTGCATTTACAACATGTACTGACATTTAGGAATTTTAAGTTTCATACAAAAGTGCCACAGTTTATGAAATATTGCTACAGAGTACTGCTTGAACCTTTATCAATGAGATAATGGACTCCAAACTAGTATGGGAAGAAAAGTGAGCATCCCTCCCCAAGGGAGGGCCTTGGCTTTACTTTTGATCTCAGAAGATTAGTGGCTTCCTCTTACATGGAAGATGAGTATTGTGGGTCACTTTGACAGGGACAATCAGCCTCCATTTAATGACCCCCCCCCCATACAACATAACCATTTATCTTAATTTTTTAGTTTACAAGGAAATAGGATCCCAGGTCCTCTTCTCAGTCCTAACCTAATATTAACTCCTTTTTACACAATCCAGCTTTGCGCTAAGCCTATCAAATATTGCTTCATTCAGATTTTACCTAAATTCCACCTTTCCTCAATCCTAGAATGTCCTTGTCTCTTCTTTTGTTTGGTGGAGGACATCATAATTCCCTGGGAGTTTTCTCCCTTGTTGTAGTGTGTTATCTATCACATCTAACTTTATTGGACTTTAGATTTGTCCTTGCTGGTCTTTAGCAGTTAGACTCCATCACTGGCCAAAGCACGACTCACCATTTTCTATCACCTCCAGCCCAGTTTCCCTGGCCTGGGCATTCCTGCTCTGGCCTTTGGCTGCCCAGTCCCTCGCTCCCAGACCCACTAGGCTCAAGTCTGGTTTGTAGTTTGTTTGGAGGATAAGGAAGAAAAGATGCCCCTGGATACAGACCTCACCAGCCACTTACCAGCCTAGCAATGCCTCAGAGAGAGTGCAATGTCTAGTTTTTGGGGGCTAGAGGGGGCCTGGAGCCCTTGGTTTCTCAGGACACCGAAGCAGTATCTGCCTCTATTCTCCTATATAAAATTTTTAGTTTAACATTAAAAAGTTTAATATTTTTATATATAGTCAAGTCATTAGGCTTTTAAAAAATTTCCACTCTTCTATTTGTTCTGATACTAAAAAAAGTCTCTCCTTGCTATCTTTTGATGTGTAAAAAACCACTTCAATACTTAATGGCTTGAAAATACAATTTATTATTATTTCTCACAGTTATGTGGGTTCACTATACTTAACTTAGTGGTTCTTGCATGCAGTAACCTCAATGCTGAAGTAGGAGTTACCTGTGCTTAACCAGGCTGGATGTCTAAGGTGGCTTCTTGTTTCTCCTGCCTTGCACTTGGACTGAAATAACTGGAACAGGCTAGATTTTGTTTTTGTTTTTTTAAGAAAGAAAAGTCAATTTATCATTCAAAAGAAACATTAAAAAAAAACATCAGAATGCAGAATGAGTGAAAGAAAAAAAATGGGATATATATCCGGCAAGCATCAAAAGAAAGCTACTATACCTAAATTATTGTTATACAAATTAGATTTTTATGACAAAAATGCATTTATTCAAATAACCTTTTTACAATTTTTTTATGTATTGATTTTAGAGAGAGAAGAAGGGGGAAAGAGAGAGAGAAACGTCAATGAGAGAGAACATCAAATGGCCACCTCCTGCATGCCCCCCACTGGGGATTTGGCCCACAACCTGGGCACGTGCCCTGACCAGGAATTTAACTGGTGACCTCTTGGTGCATGGGTCAATGCTCAACCACTGAGTCACACTGGCTGGGCAAAAATGTATTTCTTAAAATAAAGTCACTTAATACAGATGTAATACTGTAACCATTCTAAATCTGAACACCCTTAACAACATAGCCTCAAAACATATAAAGGAAAATAATATTGACAAAATTATAAAGAGAGACCCATAAAATCGCTCATTAGTGGGGTAATTTTAACATACCATTTTCAGTAATGAATAGAACAAACAACCAAAAAGTGAGAAAAGATAAAATAGTTGAACAGAATACTGCACTCCTTTGCTATAGACGACATTAGTAAATATGAATTAGATACTCAGGCACAGAGCAAGTTTCAACAAATATGAAATGATTAGTATTATTAGCAGGCTTCAGAGCTGCACTCAGGGAGTGTGTCAGCCACATTGGACACAGTTGTTCATTCTCTTCTTAAAGCATGTTCTTCTCTTGGTCTCCAGAAGACAGTCTCTTGATTTCTCTCCCATCTCATTAGCAGCTCCTTTTTAGTCTCTGTTGAGGTTTCTCCTTATCTTTTTGACCTCTAAATATTTGAGTACACATCTCTTCTCTTCCTAGCCCAAAGTAATTGCATTCATATTCATGACTTTCAACACTACTTATATGCTGTTCACTTCCAAATATAAGTCTCCACCCCAATTCTTCCCCTGGATTTCAGGCTCGCAGATTCACCTGCCTACTCTGCTAAGAAGTCTAACTGATATATCACACTACACTTATTCAGATCAGAATTCTTGATTTCTCTCCCAAACCTGCTCTTCTGTCATTCTTCCCATCTCAGTAAATGACAGCTCCACTCTTCCAAGTGTTAAAGCCTAAACCCTTGGCATCATTTCTGTTTCTTTTCTCTCTTACTCCACAATAACACACCCTGTCATCTTTCTTCTCATTGCCTCTACTCCTATTACCCTGAGCCAAGCCACCAATACTGCCACTCAGACTAATAGTCTCCTAACAAGTTCATTCATTTATTTATTGCCATATAATGAATAATTCCAAAATTATTGGCTTAAAGCAATAAGTTAATTTCTTATTTCTCTTAATTCTGTGGGTTGACCAGGTGGTTCTATAGCTTTATGTGATGCCTGCTGGGGTGCGAGTATGACTAGAAAGACTAATATGATCTATTTCTCACAGCTGGCAGCTGATGATGGCTGCCCAACTGTGAGCTGAGGCCTTGGGGTGGTGGTATCCCTTCACATGGGTCTTACCTCACCACATAACTGCTTAGCTTTCTCACAGCATGCTTTTAAGAGGGAGTTGCACTGAAAGAGAAGCTGCAGATTTCTTCAATTACAACCTTGAAGTAACACTGAATTACTTCTCTGCATTCTTTTAGTCAAAGCAGTGACACGACCTGCTCAGATTCAAGTAATGAGAAATAAACGCTACCTCACCATAGAACAAGTGTAAAAGAATTTGTGGTTATCTTTAACCCACCATTCAGTTGTCTCTGCTTCCACCTTTGCCACCCCAAAATTCTCTATGTAATTTCCAGATTTCCTTTTAAAACATAAGTCAGACCATGTCACTCTTATGCTAAAAGCTCTCAATAGCTTCTTCTTTCATTCAAAATAAAACCTAAATTCCTCACCATAGTCAGCAAGACTCTACCTAATCTGATCTTGGACTCCCCTCTCCTCTTTCTTATTCACTCCATTCAGACAACATTAGTCTCTTTGCTGTTCCTCAAACTCACCACACTCCTGTTTGGAGGCTTTTGCATTAGCTGCTCCCTCTCCTAGATCTCATGGATCTTTGCATGGACCACTCACTCCCTTACTTCCTCCAGGTGTCTATTCGAACCTCATTTCATCCAAAGTGCCTTCCCTTTATAGAATAAGCAAAACAAATTTATGACAGTAAAAGTTAGAAAAAAGTACCTCTGGATAGAGGAAGGAATTAACTGGAAGGAGCACAAGGGAACTTTCTGGGGTGATGAAAATACTCTATATTTTATTTTGGATGGTGATTATATGGGTGCTATCTCTGTTATCTATTGCAGCCAAACAAATTGCTCCCAAACTCAGTTAATCTAAACAACTATTTATCCCTCAGAGTTCTGTGGAACAGGAATTTGGACAAGTAAGAGTAGGGACAATATGTTCTGAGATGCCTGGGACCTCAGCTAGAAATCATGAAGGCTAGGGAGCTAACATTATCCAAAGGCTCATTCATTCATGGTGGTTTATATTGATGTTGAATGGGACCTCACCTAGGGCTGTTAGGCCAGAACACCTACACATGGCCACTGTATGTGTCCTGGGCTTCCTCACTGCATGTGGGAGGCAGGAGAGAGAGAAATGGAAGCTGTATGACCTTTTCAAACCTAGCCTCAGAAATTATATCATGTTCCCCTGCCATATTCTGTGCATTGGAATAGTCACAAAGGCCAGTCCTAATTCAAAAGAAGGAAATGATAAAGTGTCACAAAAATTTTAGACAGGTATGTACAATTTCAAAACCCAACTGAACATTTAAGAACTGTTCATCTTATGGTATGTTTGATATTATGGTTTATAATAGGAAATATATATTAGGTCTTCATCCTAGTTTCTGACACAGAGATGTTAAAACTATTGGAATATACTAAGTGATGAGAGTAATACAGGTGTCTTTTGTTATGTTAATAAGGATGGGGAACCAATTTGATTAGAGGGTTGGAACTTTCAGTCCTACCCTTAATTTTTGGGGAGGAGAGAAGGAGCTGGAAATGAAGTTAATGATTGATCATGCCTACTACATGAAGCCTCCTGAAACACCCAAAAGTATAGGGTTCAGAGAGCTTCTGAGTTAATGAACATGTGGAGATTTGAGGAGAGTGGCAACCCAGAGAACAGGGAAGCTCCACACCATTTCCCCACACCTTGCTCTATGCATCTCTTCCATCTGGCTGTTTCTAAATTGTGTCCTTTTGTAATAAACTGGTAATCTGGTAAGTAAAAAAATTTTCTGAGTTCTGTGAGCTGCCCTAGTAAATTCATTGAACCTGAGGAGCAGGTCATGGAAACCTCCAATCTTTGCCTGTGGGTCAGAAGCACCAGTGACAACCTGAACTTGCAATTGGCCACTCAAGTGGGAACTCTTGATGGGAAGAGTCTTGTAGGACTGAGCCCTTAAACTGTGAGACCCGACACTAATTCTAGGTAGATAGAGTCAGAATCGTGTTGAATTGTAGGACACCAAGATGGTTTGGAGAACTGTTTGGTGATGTGGGGGAAATGCTCCCATGTTGAAATTGGTGTCAGAATCATATATGTCAAGTATACCCCAATTTTATTTAATTTATACATTTTTCAATTTTTATTAATTTATTATTTTTTTAAATCCTCACCCAAGGATTTTTTTTTATTTATCTTCAGATAGAGTGGGAGGGAGAAAGAGGGACAGTAAGAAAGACAGAGAGAGAAACATCAATGTGAGGGCACATTGACCAGTTGCCTCCCACATGATCCCGACCAGGGCCAGGGACGAACTGCAACCAAGCTACATGCCTTTGGCCAGAATCAAACCTGTGACTCACTGGTCCGAGGGCGAATGCTCTACTGCTGAGCCAAACAGGCCAGGGCTAATTTATTTTTGTTACACATGATTCTCCTTTTTTCCCCATAAATACCCTCCTCTCTATCCCACCTTCCGCCGCTAGCATTGCTATCTATGTCCATTGGTTACCCATACATGCATACATGTTCTTTGGCTTACCTCATCCATCCCCCACCAGCCCCCACCTCTGAGATTTGTCAATCTGAACCGTACCCCTTTCTATGTCTCTGGGTCTGTTTTGTTTATCAGCTTGTTGTGTTCATTATATTCCACAAATAAGTTAGATCATGTGATATTTGTCTTTCTCCGATTGGCTTATTTTGCTTAGCATAATGCTTTCCAGGTCCCTCCACGTCATCTCAAAGGATAAGAGACCTCTCTTTCTTATAGCTTCATAGTGTTCCATCGTATATATGTACCACAGCTCTTTTATCAACCCCTCTATTGATGCACACTTGGGCTGTTTCTAGATATTAGTGATAGTAAATAGTGCTGCTTTGAACACAGGGGTACCTATATTCTTTCTGATCAGTGTTTCCCCACCAAAGAATATATTCCTAGAAGTGGGATCACTGGGTCAAATGGCAAATCAATTTTTTCATTTTTTGAGGAAACACCATATTGTTTCTTATAGTGGCTGCACCAGTCTGCATTCCCACCAGCAGTGTGCTAGAGTCCCTTTTTCTCTACAGTCTGGTCAGCATTTGTTGTTTGATGATTTGTTGATGGCAGCCATTCTGGCAGGTGTGAGGTGATACCTTATAGTTAATTGAGTTTCCATCTTTCTGATGATTAGCTACATTGAACATTTTTTTCATATGTCTCTTGGCCATTTGTATGTCCTATTTGAAGAGGTATCTATTTAGGTCCTCTCTCCATTTTTTAATTGGGTTCTTTGTCTTCCTTTGTTGAGTTGTATAAGCACTCTATATATTATGGAATTAACCCCTTATCTGATGTAGCCTTGGCAATTATGTTCTCCCATAGAGTTTCCTTTCCATTTCAATGGTTGTTTCTTTTGCTGTGAAGAAGCTTTTGAGTTTGAGGTAGTTCCATGTGTTCATTTTTTCCATTGTTTCTCTTGCCTTAAAAGTTGTATTAGTGAAAATTCTGCTGTGTGTGATGTGTGAAATTTTGTTGCCTACATATTCTTCTAGGATTTTTATGGATTCGCGAATCACATTTAAGTCTTTTATCCATATTGAATTTATTCTTGTGTATGGTGTAAGTTGGTGGTCTAGTTTAATTTTTTTTTGCATGTAGCTGTGCAATTTTTCCTACACCATTTATAAAAGAAGCTGTCTTGACTCCATTGTATGCTCTTGCCACCTTTGCAAATATTGGTTGAGCATAATGTCTTTGGTCAATTTCTGGATTCTATGTTCTGTTCCATTGATCTATCTGTCTGTTCTTGTGCCAGGACCAGGCTGTGTTGATTACAGTGGCTTTGTAGTATAACATGATATCTGGTATTGTGATCCTTCCTATTTTGTTCTTCTTTTTCAAGATTGCTGTGGCTATCTGGGGTCTTTTTTGGTTCCATATGAACTTTTGGAGTATTTGTTCTATTTCTGTGAAATATGTTGTTGGTATTTGATGAGGATTGCATTGAATCTATAGATTTCTTTGGGCAGTGTGAACATTTATTGATGTTAATTCTTCCAATCCATGGGCAAGGTATATGCTTCCACTTTTGTATTTCTTTCTCTATTTCTTTTTTCAATGTCCTATAGTTTTCTGCAAATAGATCCTTTATTTCTTTGGTTAACTTTATTCCTAGGTATCTTAATTTTCTTTGCTGCAATGGTAAATGGGATTGTTTTTTAGTCTCTCTTTCATTGAGTTCACTATTGGTGTATAAGAATGTCATCGATTTCTTGATGTTAATTTTGTATCCTGCTACTTTGCCAATTTTGTTTCTTAAATCTAGTATATTTTTAATGGTGTTTTTAGGGCTTTCTAAGTACAATATTATGACATCCTTTTCTCACTTCCTCCTTTCCAGTTTGGATCCCTTTTATGTTTTCTTCCTATCTAATTGCTGTGGCTAAGACTTCCACAGCAATTAGACAGCAATTATTTATGTTAAATAAGAGTGGCAAAAGTGGGCATCCCTGTCTTTTTCCTGTTCTTAAGATAATTGCTTTTAGTTTTTGTCCATTGAGTGTGACGCTGGCTGTAGGTGTTTCATATATGGCCATTATTATGTTGAGATATGATTCCTCTATTCTCTCATTGCTGTTTTTATCAGAAATGGGTGCTGTATTTTGTCTAATGCTTTTTCAGCATCTACTGATATGATAATATGGTTTTTATCTTTCATTTGGTTTATATGGTGCATCACATTTATTGATTTGAGAATATTGTATCAGCCTTGCATCCTTGGGATGAATCCCACTTGGTCATGGTGAATAATTTTTTTAAAATGTGTTGTTGGATCCAATTTGCTAGTATTTTGTTCAGGATTTTGGCATCTATATTCATCAGGGATATTGGCCTGTAGTCTTCTTTTGTTGTACTGTCTTTGTCTGGTTTTGGAATTAGAATTATGCTGGCCTCGTAAAACGAGTTTGGAATCTTTCTTCTTGAATTTTTTGAAATAGTTTGAGGAGAATGGATGTTATTTCTTCCTTGAATGTTCAGTAAAACTCCCCTGTGAAGCCATCCAGGCCAGGGCTTTTGTTTGCTGGAAGAGTCTTGATTATATCTTTAATTTCCTTAGCTGTTATTGGTCTGTTCAAGTTTTCTATCTCTTCCCAGTTCAGTTTTGGGAGACTATGCGTTTCTAGAAATTTGTCCATTTTGCTTGGATTTTCCAATTTGTTGGTGTATAATTGTTCATAGTATTTTTTAACAACCCTTTTTATTTCTGTGGTGTCAGTTGTTACTTCTTCTCTTTTGCTTCTGATTCTGTGTATTTGGATCCTCTCTCTTTGGTTCTTGGTGAGTCTGGCTAAAGGTCCATCAGTCTTGTTTAGTTTTTCAAAGAACCAATTCTTTATTTCATTGATCTTTCAAATTGTTCTTTAGTCTCTATTTTGTTTATGTCTTCTTTGATCTTTACTATTTCTTTTCTTCTGCTAGCTCTAAATTTTCCTTTTTGTTTGCTTTCTAGTTCTTTAAGTTGTGAAGTTAAATAGTTAATTAGAAAATTTTCTTGTTTCTTGAGGTAGGCCTGTTGTGCTATGAACTTCTTTCTCAGAACTGCTTTCACTGCATCCCATAGATTTTGTGTTGTGTGTTCATTTTCATTGGTTTCCAGGAAGGTTTTAAGTTCTTCCTAGATATCCTTGGTAACCCATTCATTGTTCTAGAACATGCTATTTAGCCTCCATGTGTTTGAATGTCTTTGCATGTTTTTTGCTGTAATTGATTTCTAGTTTCATGCTGTTGTGATCTGAGAAGATGCTTGATATGATTTCAACCTTCTTGAACTTGTAGAGACTTAGTTTGTGTCCTAACATATGGTCTATCTTTGAGAATGTCAGATGTACACATGAGTAAAAATGTGAATTCCGCAGTGTGTAATTTTCTATAGATATCTATTAAATCCATTTGATCTAATGCATAATTTAGAATCTCTGTTTTCTTGTTAAGATTTTGTCTAGAGGATTTAGTGATGCCAGCAGTTGTTGAAGTTCCCTGCTATGAATATATTGATGATTTCTCCTTTGAAATTCTCCAGAATTTTTTCCCCCCATTTTTTGTTTAGATAGAATGGGAGGGAGAGAGAGGAAAAGAGTGAGAGAGAGAAACATTGAAGTAATAGGGACAAATCAAGTGGCTCCACCCGCACGACCAACCAGGGCCAGGGACAAACTACAATCGAGGTATGTGCCCTTAGCAGTAACTGAACCCGGCTCTCTCTGGACCGCAGGCCGATGCTCTAACAACTGAGCCAAACAGGCCAGAGCCCTCCAGAAATTTTTAAATATATTTTGGTGCTCCTATATTGGGTGCATATATGCTTACCAAGTTATATCTTTCTGTTTGATAGATCCTTTCAATATTATGTAATGGCCTTCTTTGTCTCTAGTTTTGGCCTTCATTTTGAAGTCTATTTTATTGGATATGTATATTGCTACCCCAGCTTATTTTTTCTTTTTGTTTTCATGGAAGATTTTTGTCCTTCCCTTCACTTTTAACCTATGTGAGTCTTTTGTTGTGAGGTGGGTCTCTTGTAAACAACATATAAATAAGTCATGCTTTCTTATCCAATCAGCTACTCTGTGTTTTTTGATCGGAGTGTTCAATCCATTTACATTTAAGGTTATTAATGATATGTACTTATGTATTGCCTTTTTTTGTTTACTGTGGTTATATATTTTTTTCCTATTTTTTCTACTAATTACAGCAGTACTTTTAACATTTCTTGCAGTGTTGGTTTGGTGCTAATATAGTCCCTTAGCCTTTTTTTTTTGTCTGGGAAACTCTTTATTTCATCTTCTATTTTGAATGATAGCCTTTCTGGTTAGAGTAGTCTTGGCTTCAGATCCTTGTTTTTCATTACTTTGAATACTTCATGCTATTTTCTTCTGGCCAGTAGTTTTCTGTTGAGAAGTCTGCTGAGAGCCTTATGGAGGTTCCTTTGTAGGTAACCTGTTGCTTATCTCTTGCTGCCTTTAGGATTCTCTCTTTGTCTTTAATTTTTGGCATTTTAATTATTATGTGTCTTGGTGTGGGCGCCTTTGGGTTCTTCCTACTTGGGACTCTCTGTGCTTCTTGAATTGAATGCCTTTTTTTCTTCACTAAGTTAGGGAAGATTTCTGTCACTATTGCTTCAAATATATTCTCTAACCCTTGCTCATTTTCCTCTTCTGTTACTCCTATGATGCGGATGTTGTTACATTTCAATTTCCCCACAGTTCTCTTGAGCTGTCTTTCTGTTTTTTGATGTTTTTTTCTCTTTGGTTTTCTGACTGGGAGATTTTTTTCTACCCTGTCTTCTAATTTACTGATCTGGTCTTTGGCTTTCTCCACTCTGCTGGTTCTTCCTTCCAATGTGTTCTTTATTTCTGCTATGTCATTGTTCATTTCCACTTGGTTGATTTTCAATGTTTCTATATCTTTACTCATGCTTTTGAGTTCTTTACTCATGTTGTTGCACTTCCTTATATTCATTACTCTGAACTCTACCTCTGATATCTTGCTTAACTGCATTTCATTTTTCTCTTCTTTGCTGGGGTTCTCTTGTTCTTTTATTTGGGATTTGTTTCTTTGTTTCACCACTTGGGCTATCTCAGTGGGTTTTGGAGCCTGCCATATTTTCCCTGTGTGTGTTGGTGTTCTACTGACCGTGGTTCCCTCTACTGGGTTTGAATGAGTATAGGAGGACCCATGTTAAACCCCGCTATTAAGTCTTACTTTCCTGGGTAGATTTTCAAGCCCAGGAAATAGTTAGTTTTCCTCTAGCTTTTTGCCTGGAGGCTATCAGTCTCAGGTACTTGATGAGCCTTGTGTTGTAGCCCTCAACTGAATGAAAAAATCTACTAGGTGTTCAGGGTAAGAAGATTTCCAGAGGGTGGGGGAGATACTTGCTGGTTGTTAATGAGCCTCAATTTGCCTTTCTCTGTCCTGACCTGGTGGTGTTAAATTCCTGAGGGAGAAGCTGTTACATTTCCCTGGGCCTCTGGGAAGGGTCTTTTTCAGTAATATGGCTACTCTCTTGTGAGAGAGTGATTCAGCAGAAAAACTCCCATTGCCCTCCCATCTATCCAAGCTCCCGAGTCTCCACACAGTTCCACGCCAGTCTGCGTCCCTCTGAAGAGCCCAAGGTGAGTGGCTGGCGCTAATTTAGTGCTATGTCTTAGCCCTCTGTACTGTGGAGCTGGCTTGGGATGTAAACCCCAAGGGAGCTGCTCACAGCAAAAACAGTTGCTGTCCGTGTGCTCCCAGCCTGCCCTTTCATGCCTCTGCAGTTTCTACCAGGCTTGATTTAATGTCTTTTTTCTGTCCCTGGTTATGTTTGTTGTCTTCAGCTGCTTTTCTGTTGCATTTTCTTGACAATTTGTCGTTATTTCAGTTGTAATTCCAGTTTGGTCCTGGGAAATGGTCTTTGTAGCTTCCATTCACTCTGCTGCCATTTTGGAATCTGGGTGGGTCTGTGCTGAGGATGGTGGAAATTTGGCCATGTGCTGACCCAGAGCCTGCGCCCACCCTGTGACTGTCTGTCCTCTGCCTCCTGCTCCCTGCTCCCCAAATGTGCCAAAAAGTCATGTTCCTGATTATGCTTCTAGTGTGGGCACTTTCTTCCTCTAGGTCACTGTTTCATCACAAAATATATTCTTTGTGTGGTTCATTCATTCTTGTACCTATCCCACTTTTTAAAAAAATTCTCACCTGAATATATTTTCTAAAATATCTTCAGATAGAGTGGGAGGGAGAGAGAGAGAGAGAGAGAAACATTGATGTGAGAGGGACACACTGACTGGTTGCTTCCTGCACAACCCTAAGTAGGGCCAGGGACAAACCACAACCCATGATTCTTTTGTCTGTGGGCTGCCACTCTACTGCTGAGTCAAAGTAGCCAGGACCACCTACCCTAATTAAAGAAAAAAAATGGTCTTCCTTCATGAGCAAGTGTTATAATTTTATTTTGTTTTGTTTTGTTTTTTATCCTCACCC
Source organism: Molossus molossus (assembly GCF_014108415.1). Lineage (NCBI taxonomy): Eukaryota > Metazoa > Chordata > Mammalia > Chiroptera > Molossidae > Molossus > Molossus molossus. The sequence goes on from NW_023425399.1 coordinate 46,050,924, forward strand.
GAGGACATTTTTCCATATTTTGTTCAGATAGAGTGGGAGGGCGGGAGAGAAAGAAACATCGACGTGAAAGGGGCACATCTAGTGGTTGCTGCCTGCACGACCCAACCAGGGCCGGGGACAAACTGCAAGAGGTATGCGCCCTTAGTGAGAATCGAACCCGGGTCTCTCTGGACCACAGGCCAATGCTCTAACCGCTGAGCCAAACAGGCCAGGGCACAAGTGTTATAATTTTAAACGTTATTTAGGTTATTAGATTTTTGCCCAGGTTGTGGGCCAAATCCTTGTTGGTGGCCATGCAGGAGGCAGCCAATCGATGTTCTCTCTCACTGACGTTTTCATCTCTCTCTCCCTCTTCCTTCCTCTCTCTCTAAAATCAATAAAGAAAAAAATATTTTAAAATAAAGGGTATGGGCACTTTCAATTTTAATAGCTGTTGCCACACTGCCATCCAATGGGGTTGTACCTATTCATTTTTCCACTAGCAAGCATTTGAAAGTATTTGTTTCCTACTACCCTGACCAAGAGAGCATGTTATTGAGCTTTTAGAACTTTGTCATTTTTATAGATTTTTCTCACTAAATGGTTTAAAATGCCATCTTCACAACACACTAAATTTTTCTATTTGACACATTTCTGGTTTTTCTTAGTTTATTTCATTGGTCTCTCTTGATTCTTCAAAGATTATTACTTTTTTATCACTGCAGTTTTATTCTATGTCTGACTATTATTTCCCCTAAGAAATATTCTGGCTATTCTTGTTTACTTTTTTCTATATGAATTTGAGAAAGTTTTTCTGGCTTCCCCTCCCCCCCCCCCAAAAAAAATTCTGTTGCATTTTTATTGAGATCACATCACATTAATAGGTTATCTAGGAATACTATCCCTCAGTTGTTAAACTTTATTATTAAAAGCTTACCATTTCTTGTCCATAAAAATTAAAAATTAGAAAATGGCCTTCCTTCACCCTAAAATAGAGGCCCCACTCCACTGTAACTCCCCATCCCTTTACCTTGTTTTTTTCATAGCAGTTATCACTCAACATGGTATTATTCATTGTTTTTTCACTTATTTGGTTCCCCTCTCTTCCCCACCCCACTTCCTACCACAAACAGGATTGTAAATCTAGGAAAACAGGCATTTTATGCTGAAAACCCAGCACCTGCAACTGAGTCTGCTGCTGCTCAGTCAAGATTTGTCAAATGTTACTAAATGCATTCAGGGACTCTTGGAAGGGAAGACCCACACAGCTGAACACAAGTTGCAATAAGATCATGTACATCAATATATTAAATTCAGATCACAAATTTCCAGACATGGAAGGAAACATCTAATCCTGAAATGTTAAAGCCCTTAAAGCCAGAGGAATTGTCAAAGGTAACTTGGTTTAGTGACTCCTAATACAGGCGAGAAGTGGTAGGATCCAAAGGAGACAAGAGGTTCCTCCTTCAAGGTCACATAGCAGGAGGTTTAGGAGCCAGGCCTTTTAACTTGGGTCAGTAGATAAAATTAAAGCTCCATTTCTCTAGAGATGGGTTGCCCCTGTCTCCAGTGCAGGATCTTCTAGAAAAGGAGCATTCCTAGCCTACCAGTACTGGCTGGGCAAAAAGAAATGAGATTTTAGAAACTGACTAACTATTGATATTGTTATAGTTATCTGGTTATTATTTAACAGGAAAGGAGCAAAAGTGAAGACTGGATAATATAGGCATGCCATTTATACAGCTTTGCCAGAAAGCTACAGTTTAATACTCCAGGTCTGTTCCCTGCTGATCCATGGGGAAAAGGACTGGACAAAGAGAGTTTAGACACATGCTTAGTAAAGTCTGAGTGACATGGGAGGTTCTTACCTGTTAGTCATATCTGGAAACAAGTCAGTGGCCAGAATAGGTGTGGGCACTACAAGGGTGAGAAACCTGAATATTTAAGCTTCTGAACAAAGAAAGTTCCCTAATATTCTCTCTTAGTTTGCTTGCTCTCTTGGGACTTTGGCTGCAGGGGAAGAGTTACCCTGCATTCATCCACATGGCTCACAGCCATGTAGGACCCATACAATGGACTGACGGACTGAATCTTGCCTGATATTCTGCTGGACCCAGCTTCATCACAGAAAAAAATTCTGGAAACTGGCCCTATTCCTAGCTTTGCTGAACCCACCGCTGTCCCTTTCTTAGAACTGGCTTAAGGGAACTGAATGGTTCTTAGAAAATTCATTTTTTTAAATATATTCCAAGAGCCCTACTCCCACAAGTGTCTGGGAAATTTGGCCCACTGATTTCTCCTGCAACACTATGACTTAAATAATAATAGTGAGGTTCATATGTTGTGGGAGCTCTGTGTACTAGACAGAACGGAAATGCATTTTCTTTGTAGTTTTAGGCCATTTGATTTACCTTGGGTAGTTGGATCAACTGCATGAAAAATATTCCTGGTCTTTGGTGTCATGAAATCCTCTTCTTTACCCAACCACTGGCTAAAGTGCTCTCTGAAGAAGTTAGAGACTTCTCTCAATTACAACAAAAACATGAAAAGACATTTGAACACATTAAGGCTAAATAACATATTATTAAACAATGAATGGGTCACCAAGGAGATCAAGGAAGAAATTAAAAACTTCCTGGAAACCAATGAAAATGAACACACAACAACACAAAATCAATGGGATGTGGCAAAAGCAGTCCAGAGAGGGAAGTTCATAGCACTACAGGCCTACCTCAAAAAACAAAAAAATTTTCAAATTGACTATCTAATCACACAACTTAAAGAACTAGAAAGTAAAAAAATAAACAAAAAGAAAGCCCCAGAGCAAGTAGAAGAAAGGAAATAGTAAAGATCGGGGTAGAAATAAACGACATAGAGACTGAAAAAACAATACAAAAGATCAATGAAACAAAGAGCTTGTTCTTTGAAAAGATAAACAAGATTGATGGTACCTTAGCTAGACTCACCAAGAAACAAAGAGAGAGAAACCAAATACACAAAATCATGAATGAAAGAAGACAAGTAACAAATGACACCACAGAAATACAATGGATTGTTAACAAATACGATAAACAATTATATGGCAATAAATTCGACAATGTAAGAGAAATGGACAAATTTCTAGAAACACATAGTCTCCCAAAACTGAACTGGGAAGAAATAGAAAACTTGAACAGACCAATAACAACTAAGGAAATTGAAGATGTAATCAAGACTCTCCAGTACACAAAAGCCCAGGCCTGGATGGCATCACGAGAGAGTCGTACCAAACATTTAAAGAAGAACTAATATCCATTCTCCTCAAACTATTACAAAAAATTCAAGAAGAAGAAAGACTTCCAAACTCGTTTTATGAGGTCAGTATAATTCTAATCCCCAAACCAGATAAGGACACTACAAAGAAAGAAAACTACTGGCCAATATTTCTGATGAAGATAGATGCCAAAATCCTTAACAAAATGTTAGCAAATAGGATCCAGCAATATATTTTTAAAAATTATTCACCATGACCAAGTGGAATTCATCCCAGGGATGCAAGACTGGTACAATATCCACAAATCAATAAATGTGATACACCACATAAACAAAATGAAATATGAAAACCATATGATCATATCAATAGACCCCGAAAAAGCATTTGACAAAATACAGCCACCATTTCAGATAAAAACGCTCAGCAATGTGGGAATAGAGGGATCATATCTCAACATAATAAAGGCCATATGTGAAAAATCTATAGCCTGCATCATACTCAATGGGCAAAAACTAAAAGCAATTCCCTTAAGAACAGAAACAAGACAGGGATGCCCACTTTCGCCACTCTTATTTAACAGAGTATTGGAAGTCTTAGTCATAGCAGTCAGACAGGAAGAAAAAATAAAATGGATCCAAATTGGAAAGGAGGAAGTGAAACTGTCATCATTTGCAGATAACATGATATTACACATAGAAAACACTAATGATACCATAAAAAATCTGCTAGATTTAATAAACAAAATTGGCAAGGTAGCAGGATACAAAATTTACCTCAAGAAATTGACGTCATTTATACACCAATAATGAACTCACAGAAAGAGAAACAAAAACAATCCCATTTGCCATTGCAGCAAAAATATTAAGATACCTAGGAATAAACTTAACCAAAGAAATAAAGGACCTGTTTGCAGAAAACGACAAGACACTGAAAAAAGAAATGGAGGAAGATATAAAAAAGTTGAAGCACATACCTTGTTCATAGATTGCAAGAATCAACATCATTAAAATGTTCATACTACCCAAAGCTATCTATAGATGCAATGCAATCCCCATCAAAATACCAACGACATACTTCACAGAACTACAACAAATACTTGAAAAGTTCATATGGAACAAAAAAAAACCTCGAATAGCCACAGCAATCTTGAAAAAGAAGAACAAAGCTGGAGGGATCACATTACCAGATTTCAGGTAATACTACAAAGCCACTGTAAATCAAAACAACCTGGTACTGGCACAAGAACAGGCACATAGACCAGTGGAACAGAACAGAGAACCCAGAAATGGACCCAGGCTATATGCTCAATTAATATTTGACAAAGGTGGCAAGAGCATACAGTGGAGTAAAGACAGCCTCTTTAATATATGGTGTTGGGAAAATTGGACAGCTAAACGTAAAAAATGAAACTAGACCATCAACGTACACCCTACACAAGAATAGACTCAAAATGGATAAAAGACTTCAATGTGACTTATGAATCCATAAAAATCCTAGAAGAAAATGTAGGCAACAAAATTTCAGACATTATACACAGGAGAATTTTCCCTGATACATCACCTAAGTCAACAGAAACAAAGGAGAAAATGAACTCATAGGACTACATCAAACTCAAAAGCTTCTGCACAGCAAAAGATACAATCATCAAAATGGAAAGGCAACCCACTGTATGGGAGAGCATAATTGCCAAATATATCAGATAAGGGGTTAATTTCCAATATATATAGAGTGCTCATGGAACTCAACAAAAGGAAGACAAAGAACCCAGTTAAAAAATGGGCAGAGGAATTAAATGGACACCTCTCCAAACAGGACATACAAATAGCTAAGAGACATATGAAGAAATGCTCAACATCACTAATCATCAGAGATGCAAATTAAAACAATGAGGTATCTCCTCACACATGTCAGAATGGCCACCATCAACAAATCATCAAACAACAGGTGTTGGTGAGGGTGTGGAGAAAAGAGGACTCTAGTACACTGCTGGTGGGAATGCAGACTGGTGTAGCCACTATGGAAAACAATATGGTGTTACCTCAAAAAGTTAAAAATTGAACTTCCATTTGACCCAGTGATCCCACTTCTAGGAATATACCCTAAGAAGCCTGAAATACCAATCAGAAAGAATATATGTACCCCCATGTTTGTAGCAGCACTATTTACAATAGCTAAGATCTGGAAACAGCCCAAATGTCCATCAATGGATGAATGGATAAAAAGCAGTGGTACATATACACAATGGAGTACTATGCAGCTGTAAGAAAGAAAGATCTCTTATCCTTTGAGACAACATGGAGGGACCTGGAACCTATTATCCTAAGCAAAACAAGCCAAGCAGAGAAAGACAAATATCACATGATCTCACTTATTTGTGGAATATAATGAACATAACCGTCTGAGGAATGGGGTAGTCCCAGAGACGTGGAAGTGGGGTACAGACTGACAATCCCCTGAAGAGGGGGTAGGGGGGAGAGATAAACCACAGAACTTACATGCATGTATGTATGAACAATGGGCATGGACAACAAAGGTTGGGACAGGGTGGGGAGGGAGGGGGGAATCAGTCGGATAAAATGGAGAAACATCTGTAACAAAAATAAATAAATCAATTTTAAAAATTGGGAAAAGAATAAAGAAAAAAGAAACTAAGACTCAGAAAAAAAAAAGGTAGAGATTTGTTAGCTGGTTCTCCTTAAGGAAGTGATTCCATGATAGAAAGATAGGAACATGTTACTGCCATTCACTCACAAAAAAAGCTGTTGGATCCTTACCTGTGACATTTCTGAGAGCACTAATTAATTTAAGGCTTTCTCATATTGTGCTGTACTAATTTCTGGAGTAAGAGCAGCTTCCACATTGTGCAGCCATAACCCAAATAATGACTCATTTAAGCATAATATATGTGTTCAATTCTATGTTTTAGTTCTTATTCAAGTTTCTTGGATGATTCTAGTTAAATGACATGTGTTAGGACAAAAAAAATGGTGCTAGTCCAGGTGAAAGATTCATTTCCAGAAAAGAATATGGCAATACACAAAACAGGCCAAATCAGGTTTAAAAAACAGAAGAAATGCCCTGGCTGGTTTTGGTCAGTGGTTAGTGTCAGCCCAAGGACCAAAGAGTTACAGGTTTGATTCCAGTCAAGTGCATGTATCTTGGTTGCAGTTTAATCCCCAGCTCAGGTTGCGGTCGTGCTGGAGGCAGCCAATCAATTTGTCTCTCTCACATCAATGTTTCTCTCTCCCTCCCTTCCTCCCTCCCACTCTATCTGAAAATCATTGGAAAAATATCCTCTGGTGAGGATTATAAAAATAAAATAAAATAAAAAATAGAAGAAATGAGAAATGGTGTTTGCACACTTTCTACACAAATTAACATATTTTCCCCTTCAATTTGATACCATTGTCTTACAGGCAAAATGGAATACTGGTGATTTTTTCAAGGTACAGTTCTCCCCTCCATCCTTGTTTTCATCTTCATGATTAGCATTACCTTGAAACTACAAGCTGAGCCCAGGAGATATTATGAGGCCAAGTCTTGCCCATGAAGATGCTTCTAATAGTCACAGACTTCATTAAAATTCAGCATTACCAAATGGATGATTTATGTTTATTTACTTAAGCACTGAATGAATAATGAGGCAAAGTCAGCTACATTTTTTCTTCTTTGTAATTGTTATAGACTGTTGTTACAATTTTCCAGTTTGTGCTTCACTTAAAATTGCATCAGCACACTTAGTCCCTTCAGTTCAGGTTCTCTGAAAACCATCTGCTACTTCCCCTATTTTAGACTGCTGCAGTGACCCACATCCATATTTGTGTCTCCCACAAAGCTCTGCTTATAGTAGATGCTCACTAAATGTTTGTGGATGGATCTATGAAGAGATAATGCGCTCTATACTCCCATCCCTTCAAAAATAGAATTTCTGAAATTCTTGAAATATGTTTGGCATGTTCAAAGACAGATAAAATTTCAAGATTAATAATGTCTTAAAATTTGTGTGAAGAATGTGATAGCCCTGGCCGGTTTGGCTCAGCGGTTAGAGCGTCGGCCTGCGGTCCTGAGAGACCCGGGTTCGGTTCCCGCTAAGGGCGCATACCTCGGTTGCAGTTTGTCCCCGGCCCTGGTGGGTTGTGCGGGTGGCAGCCACTCGATGTGTTCCTTTCACATCGATGTTTCTCTCTCTCTCTCTCTGTTCCTCTCTCTCCCTTCCACTCTACCTGAACAAAGAATGGAAAAATGTCCTCGGGTGAGGATAAAAAAAAAAAAAAAGAATGTGATAAATCACACATTTTAGTTATTGCCTAACCCTGACCATTTGGCTGGTAAGGATGTGCCATTGGTCAAATTGACAACGAGGCAAAAAGAGGATCTGGACTAGTGTAAATTCATTTGCAATCCTGGAAGCGCCATCACTTATGTGTGGCTCAACTATGGATGAACAAATAGTCCAAAGGTGTGTGAATGAGTGAAGTGAACATATACCAGAGCAGTGGAAGGCAAAGTCTGAAAAATTAAATAAGGGCTGATGGTATAGGATGTTAGACTAAGGAGTGTGGATTACATTCCATAGAAATCAGAAGGACTTCCAAGGTTTTTGATAATGACAACAATGCTCATGGGGGCCATTCCTATATCAAGTATATTTAGGTAAAATGGTACTTTGGAAACAAGCTTGGCAGTTTTGTACAAGTTAAACATATACCTGCCACGCAAACTTTATTCCCAGTATTTGCTCCAAAAAAATGAAAGTATATTTTCACAAAAGACTTTATAAGAATGTTCATAGAAGCTTTATTCCAAAAAATTGCAAACAATCCAATATGCATCAAAAGGTAAATGTGTAAACAAACTGTGGTACATCTACAGTGATACCACACAGTGATAAAGAATGTCTGATTCATACAATATGGATGGATTTCAAAAACATAGCACTTAAAAAGAAGCCAGACAAAAGATTATAAATGGTATAAATGGTATTATTCTATTTATAGGAAGCTTTACAAAAATGAATCTAATCTTTAGGAACATAAAGCAGATCCATGGTTGCCTGTGTCCAGGGGTGAGAAGGGAGCTACCACACAGGAGCACAGGGAAATTTTGAGGCAGGGGAATTGTTTTATAACTTTGGTGGTTACCCAAGTGTATACATTTGTACTTGTTTTATATCTTGGTTTAGTAATGGTTACCCAAATGTATACATATGTCAAAATTCACTGAACACCTAAAATAGATGTATTTAATGTATGTAAATTATACTTTAATACAGTTGACCTGTAGAAAAATAAAAGAACTGTTTTGGGCACAAGGCAGAGAAAACAGGAGAGAAGTTCCTAAAGTGTTTGTTATATAGTATGAAGGTGAAGGGCAGCTCTGTGGTATAACAACCCTATGCTGAAGAACAATGGATGGCAGTGTGAATTAAGTGACCAAAGAGGCATATGGATGAGTCGGAGAGTGGGCGTGTACAAGCATGTGCACATATGTGGGTGGGGCAGAGGTTGTGGGGAGGGGTTCACTATGGCCTGTAGCTAATTAATGACACATCATTTAGGTGAAGATTTTATTTATTTTTTTTATCCTCACCCGAGGACATTTTTCCATTTTTTGTACAGATAGAGTGGGAGGGAGAGAGAGAGAGAGAAACATCAACGTGAAAGGGACACATCGAGTGGCTGCCACCTGCACAACCAACCAGGGCCGGGGACAAACTGCAACCGAGGTACATGCCCTTAGCGGAAACCGAACCTGGGTCTCTCTGGACCGCAGGGCGATGCTCTAACCGCTGAGCCAAACCGGCCAGAGCTAGGTGAAGATTTTATTTATGCCACTCTTTCATCAAGACCTCTTTCCAATCTCACTTCCTACACTAAGTTTTGCTTGACTCTCTACTCACAGCAATCTTTTCTTTTCCTCCTCTGAATTCTTAGTGTAAGCTCTCTTCAATATGTTTGGTAATAACCATGGCCATTTTTTTTTCAATTGCTATTCAAGTTGTATCTCTCTATTTTAAATGTAGTGATGTCTTATCTCATTTATCCAAGCTTCCTAAGAGAGAACTGTACCCTGATCTCCCAAAGTTCCTTAGCCATAGCTGCCATGCAGTTTTTGTAGATGTTCCTAATTTATCCTGATTTTCAGTTCCTAAAAATGGGGTAAGGAAGAGATATCTACAATTCTATTATAATTGTACTTTGCGACTAAGTAGGGAGATACTGAACTTTATAAACCACTCAGTAATTTATCTCCACTTCTTTAATTGATAGCATATTTATTTTGTTGTTAAAAGTATTACAGATGTTCCCCTTTTTCCCCCTAGATAGATCATAATTTCTATCATAAAGCCAAGACCCTCTCTAGACAATGTCCCTTCTGAGGCAAACTGAAACTGAGTTGATATATTTATCCAAGGATTTCACAACTCAATGATTATTTTTCAATCAGGAATTTCAGCCAGGGCAGTCACATTTGTATTCAAAGCCTGCCAACTCTGACCAGAAATCAGGTTCTCTGTGTAAGACACACCTTGACAAGTGGATTAGATGTTCTAATGAAAGGCAGATAAATGTCACTCAAAATGTCTGGACATGCTTATCAGCTTGTAGGGTTGAGATCTTACCTTCAACACTTCTTTACTCTTTATTATTCTTTAAAGGAAGTCTTTCCATCCAGCTTTCTCCATTTACATCCCAAAGGGAATTACTTCTGTTGAAGTCTTTGAAACATGTACCTTCTGTCAACTTCCTGTCTTTTGCTTTAGGAGATAATACAACCTGTGGCCTGAAACAGAAATCTGTCAGAATTTTCTCATATGTCCTATTAGGGAATGGAATGTAGTAGGAGTCTTTCATAGCACTAGATATAGGATTTCTTGTACCTGCTTTATAAGCATATCATGTTCTAGTGGGCTTTAACTGTTTGGGGTTATGGTTTAGAGCATGGGATTTGTCATCCAAATTCATGTAATAACAAGTATGGATTTAGATTTGTCATTTTGGTTAAATCCTGTTCTTTGAAACCTAAGTACATTACAGCCAAAGCTTGCTAAAACATCAGTAGTGATCTATACACACTGATATAGAGACAGTGTCATTTCCCAAATTATCTGAAGGCTATAAGATCCATAAAATATCTTGCACACAAAACATTATTTTCATGGCTAGAGAAATATAGAAATGAGGCATACAAAAAGTTCTAAGATGTCCACAGAAATGCAAGTTGTTTAGCTCAATTTAACCCAGAGCTCCCAAAGTTGACCAGAGATCTCCTTTCTCATACACTTTGGGGTCCACTACTTATTGTTATGTCTTCAGTTAACTTGAGGTGTGAGAATAGACTGAGAAAGTTTGGAGTTAATCCTTCTGAATACATTTAGCTATGTGTACATATTGAGGCCTTAAAAACACATCTTTCAGTTACCTACATTTCTGTATTACCCTTTTCCACCTACATTTCTGAGCTGCATTCTTAAGTTCCATCAGTATGAAATGGAATGTAAACAAGTATTTTTTGTGTGTATATTTGCTCTCTAATGTCATGTTCACTTGTACCTGTGAATTATGCTTGGTGACAATGATTGCAGACTGTTATAGGTAGCAATGATTGAAGACTGTTGTAGGTAGCAAGGAGCATTTAAAAAAGTAGCTTTTGGTGAGCAGTCACTTATATATTCCATTTATATTTTTATGGTCAAAGACAGAGGTTTCAGAATTTTTGGTTTTAGGACTTCTTTATACTCTTAAAAATTATTGAGTTCCCCAAGGAGCTTTTGTTTAGGTGGATTATACTATCAATATTTTACCATGTTAGAAGTCAAACCTGAGAACATTTAAAATACTAATTTATTAATTCACTTAAATAATTACAAAAAACCCATGTTAACATGCTTTTATAAAAATAACTACTTTCCCAAACCCAAACACATTTATTGAGAAGATTGGCATTGTTCTACATTTCTAAAATTTCTTCAATGTCTGGCTTAATAGAAGACAATTGGATTGCCACATCTGCTTCTGATATTCAATCTATTGAGTATCATATGTCATATAGCCTCTGAAAATTTCCACAACACATTTAGAGAATGAGAGTGAGAGGGAAAATCACATCTTAATATTATTATGAAACATGTTTTGACCTCATGAACCTCCTGAAAGGATCTCTGGACTATATTTTGAGAACTACTGCTTTAATAATTAAATTCAATAAAAATATTTGAGAATATAGATTTCCATGTGATAAATAAATAGTTCCCTGCCTCCAGGGAACATAAGTGTTTCCCTTCACTCTCACTTTTAACTAAATCTGATTATTTCAAGACTCAGTGTTCTGTTTTCTCCCTATTATCTCTGATGACCCCATTAGATTAATAGACCTCTATCTTTTCAACATGTCTGTAGCAATTATTGTCTATGCAATTTATTTGGGATTTTATCATATACTGCAGTAAGACTTTGTTGGTCAAACTGTGACTTACTTTATTATTTCATATTTTGTGATTGTATCTTGTCCTTGTTACTGATGGTAGGCTCTTTGAGGACAACTTATCTTGTTTATAGTGCCCAACATATGTTTCAAAGACTGTGGATTGTAAATATATATGTTTAATAATTTGATTTGCCACTTAAGAAGTATAGCAGAGATAATGCTATGTGTTCACCAATCCTGTTTCCTTTTCCTATTCTTGGGCATTCAGGAAGACTATATTTGCTAATCTCCTCTGTAGTTGGGTTGGGACCATGTGACTGGGGTTTGATCAAATGGATGTGAGTAGAAATAATGTAAACCACCACTAAGCCTGGCCCTTAAAGACAACCCTCCTGTCCTACCTTCCTTTTTGGTAGTGACTATGGTGGTCAGGTATTGAGCTGGCAGACTACAGGAGGAAAGCAAATGGATTCCTGAATCACCACATGGAAGAGAGCACTGGAGAGTAGTCCAACCCCACATATAGTAGGCAAAGGAGACTTCAGGCATTACTTGTTAGTGCAGCAAAGCCTAGTTTATCCTGATACAGGCAGCCTTTGCAGATACTGCAGGTCTGGCTCCAGATCACCACAACACAGCTAGGCTGTAATCTTTTTGTTGGTGGAGGGTCTTGACTTCAATTAGACAAGAAACACAAAATCTGTGAAGTGCAATAAAATGAAGAGCAATAAAACAAGGTATGCCTATATATGAAAGAAAAGAGAATGTTCACAAGTGATATAGAAAATAATGTAAGATGTAATACTATATGTTAGAAGTCAGGGAGTGCTATGGAAGATGAGAGTGCGCAGGAACCAAATTTAGGCTTATGTGCTGGGAGAGAATTTTGGAGGGGAGGAGAGGAAGGAAAGAGAGAATGAATAAAACTTGATTTGGCAGTATAAACTCAGCAAAGTGGGGATGAGCAGGAAACAGAGAGGGAAGACAGCCTTGATGTTAGAAAGTTAACACTAGGTACAGCCTGGGAAAATGAGGCTTCAAAACATTTTAAGTGGAACTTGCTACTAAGATTGTGGGGTTTGTTCAAGCCAAACAATGTGAAACCCAACAGATAACCATTCAATGACTAACATTTGCTGGGTGCTTAGCATGTTTTGAGCTGTGCTCTGAGTGTTATATCATTGAATCTTCATAGAAATCCTGTGAAGTATGTAATCCTCATTTTAAAGATGAAGAAACTAAGGTTTACAGAGGTTAAGCATCTTGCCTAATATTAGTCAGGGTTCTCCAGAGAAACAGAACCAGCGAGATGTGTCTTTGTGTGTGTGTGTGTGTATTTACATATACATTACATATATAAATACATAGATTGATAGATGGGAGAGGGGCTGATTTACTTTAAGGAATTAGCTCAAGCAATTGTAGAGGCTGGCTAGTCCAAAATCTGATAGGATAGCTGTCAGGGTGAAGACTCAGGGAAGAGTTGCAGTTTGAGTTCAAAGGCAATCTGCTGCCAGAATTCCTTCTTGTTCGGAGGAGATATCTTTGTTCTATTCATGCCTTCAACTGATTGGATGAGCTCTCCCCCTCCCAACATACACACATGCATACACTATGGAGGACAACCTGCTTTACTCATTAAAATGTTAATCTCAAATAAAAACACCCCCAAAATTTCTGAACAAATATATGAGCACACTGTAGCCCAATAAAGTTGACACATAAAATTAACCATCACAATTATTTTAAATACATCAGGTTGTTCACAGTGAATTTTATAAGGATACTGATGGAAAAGATGCACTTAATAATCCAGAGAGCAATAGTAGATAAACATTTTTTGTTAATCATCACCCGAGGATATTTTTCCATTGATTTTTAGAGAGAGTGGAAGGGAGGGAGGGAGAGAGAGACACATCGATTGGTTGCCTCCTGTATGCACTTTGATAGGGGCTGTGGATCAAACCTGCAACCCAGGTATGTGCTCTTGACCAGGAATCAAACCCGAGACCCTTCAGTTCACAGGCTGATGCTCTAGCCACTGAGCCACAATGGCCAGGGAAATATTTTTTAAAGCTTACAATACTTACAATAATGGGGCTTTAAAATAAACTTATTCATGCTTACAAACATGCTGGTTTCTATATTCTATATATTTAATATTATTCTTCATATTAATAAAATCCAAATCAGCTGGGAGCCTTACTCTTCCCCTTTGAGGTCTAGAACAAAAATGTTTCAAAACCTCATGGTCCCCAGCCTGTAGAAGTTGAAAGCCTAATTCAGTATTCCAGCTAATTTCTAATGCTATAAATTCTCCTAGCCTCTTCTTCTTGAGCTGTTATGTTGCCCAGCCCTTTGGTTCTAGATCACAGTGACCCAAAAATGAGACATCCTCTTTTCTGATTTCTACAACAAAAAACCCCACACCAAGCCCAAGTCTGGTAGACTTTACTGGAAACATGAGGTTTGAGAATGTTTTACAACATTTAGCCCGTATCATCCTGCCACCTTTCAAGTTCACTTTTCTTTGTACTTTTCACCCTTTCATGAGTGTTCAAAATTCCAATTTTTGTACCTCTTTTATGCAAAGCAATTTTAGCATCCAACTCCCCAGATTTGTTAGTTTTTTTTTGGACTCTTTCCTTTGCAAGGGATAGGAATTTAGCTCAAGCTAGCTAAGGGCAAAAGGATAACTTATTGGCTCATGGAGTTAAAGGACAGGTCTACCAACCAAGCTGTAGGAAGAGGGATTCAGTTGTACTCATAAACCACTGAATCAGTGACTTAAATCTGCTTCTTTCATTGCAGACTGGCAACACATTCATTCTTATCTTTCAGCTTTCAACCACCTGGGAGAGGCTTCCTTACCTTCTTTATAGTTTGAAGTTCAAAAGGCAGGGCAAGGACTGTCATGGCCCAATTTGCCCAGCTGTCCATCTCTGTACCAATAGTCTATGGTGCGTGTGCTCCTATAAAAACACAGCACCTCCCAGGGAGACCAAATATTTGATGAGGAGGGGCTGTTTCCAGGAGAAATGAGGGCATTCACCATAGACATAATACTTTGGAATAGTTTTTGCTGTCCTTAAGTGAAATGTGGGTTAACCATTTCACTAATTTCCACACCAGCAGCTTAAACAGAGTGGCACCAGACCACAGAGGAGGGGGCAATTAATACTGAATGCCAGGTAGCACGAGAAATACCTTCATAAAGGTCTCTTGAGGTGAACTTTTAGGATTGAGTGTAATTTGTCAAGCCAAGAGGGGATTCCAGGGAAACTGACTTCCAGGCTTGAACAAATGGATATAAATACCTCCTCTCTCAGACTTCTCTTTTTATATGCTGAAAAAACGTATTTGAAGCCACTAGAAAACAAAGGATCAAAGTATACTGTTACGCTTCGGGAAGGCGGCGAACTGGAGGCCCCAGCCCGCCCGCGCAGAACATTCTCAGTGCCTCCTAGTCCCAGAATATTTATGGGCTGGTAGAAATGGTTGCCCGCGCCCGTCCCCCGCCAGCCTCACCCACTTCTGCCACCACACCGAACCCTGCTGGGGTGGGGGCTGCTGTTGGCCGGTTTTGTCGGGAACTGGCTGGAGTGCGTTGAGGGGAGGGAGAGCCCGACGTGCGACCAGCCAATGTCTGCAGCAGTCCAGCCTCCGAGGGCGTGGGGATCCAGGGGCCGCGAAATGGCCACTGTAGATCCGCCTCTTTCATTGATGAAATTAAAGTTCGTTTGATTTTTACCTTTCCTGGGAGTCTCCAGTTGGCCCTCATTTGTGTCAGGAGCGCGGCGTAGGCAGGAGTTACAAGCGGATTCAGTCACACCAAGTTTCTGTCTTTGGAAGTGGAGGAGGTTTTTCCTCTCTTTCTTTCTTTCTTTCTTTCTTTCTTTCTTTCTTTCTTTCTTCTTTCTTTCTTTCTTTCTTTCTTTCTTTCTTTCTTTCTCTCTCTCTCTCTCTCATTTTTTTTTTTTTGAGGTAGTTTTAATCGCTTTGAATAAATACTTAAGTGACTAAACATAGGAAGAGAAAGAACACGTTGGTTGTTAAAGCTGGGGAGGAAATCACTACCTGATAGCGTGACTTCTCTAGAAATAAACATATAAAAAAAGTATACTGTTAGTGCAAGGACAGGATTAAATGATCCCGACTTGGACTGAACCACAAACTGTGTGAATAAGCAAGTAACTTAACCCCTCTGTAACTTGGCTTTCTCATCTGTTGTGTGAATATGATAATAGCCCCCTCAGGAGGCTCAAGGGACAATTAAATGAGATAATTCCTTAGCCACTGCTTTAGCCCTTTGTTAGCCCTCAAATAAATGCTGCAGATTGACATCAGCAATTATTTTATACTCATAAACGTGGCTGGAAGGTTGAATAGATGCTAAATGCCCTCTAGATTCCATCTCATACCTAAAGTGAGTTACTTATGTAAAGCATCCATCGTTACTGCAAAAACATTTAAAAATTCTCCTTTGGTAAACTTGGTAACTTTAAATAATATGCTTTAATTTTTCTTGTTCCATCTCCTATATAAAGTATCCCTTGATTTTTCACTTTTTTAGATTAGGTGCATACAAAACCAGGAAGTATAAACAACGACGCTTTGATTCTACTCTGCACTGAGAAGGGTGAGAAAGAGGTAACCAAATCCGCAAAGAAGAGCTCCCTAGAGGCCTTCGGAGCGCGGAGATTACCAGCCGAGGGGAGCACCAGAGCTGGGGAAGAGAAGTCTGAGAGAGCCGCTGCGAAGGCGCGCTCGACCTTGGGCTCCGAGAATGGCCCCACCAAGAGCGAGCGCGCCAAACGAGGCCGGCCGCAGCCTTCCTCACCGGCTCCCCGCCGAAACCCGCCTCAGACAAACAGCGGAGTCGCACCAAACACCGCCCCGCCAGGTCACCAGTCTCCTTTGCCCACCCGAGCCCTCTTCCCGGCTTCCCCGGAGGCGCCCTCGTGACATCACTTCCTGTCGCCGGCGAGCACGTGGGAGGAAGTGCCAATGCTCGCGGCCGGAACTCCAGTCTGTCTCTTGGTTTACGTTCGTCCACGGGCCAGGCTGCTGCCTCCAGCCGGGCCGCCGTTATGGGAGTCCCGGCGTTCTTTCGCTGGCTCAGCCGCAAGTACCCGTCCATCATTGTCAACTGCGTGGAAGAGAAGGTGAGGGGGAGCCTGGCGACCGCCGCGTTAAAACCCATAGCCCTGGCGCGCCTAGGCCGCGGCCCTTGGGACTAGCCGCCTGCCCCTGGGGCCTTGTGCCGGGGTCCGCGCCGCCTTGTCGGCCCGCGGGCAGTTGCGGCGATACACGCGGAGGGACGCCGGCACTTCGCGTTCGGGGTTGCAGGCGACCATCCGAGTGGTCCGGGCGGGGTGAGGGCCGAGCGTGGCCTGAACTCGCCGGAGAGCTGTTCCTCCCCTGCCGCTTTTTGTTGGACCGGAAGGCCCCGCCCACGGCTTTGTTTCCTCCCTTCACCTCGCAGTGTGGGTTTTGGAAGTGGCAATTGGGCTACACTGGGCTGGTCCACTGAGTTAGCTAGTTAGCGGTGAGCGCACGCTGATGCCAGCCTTTAAAGACCTTGTCAAGTAATTCCCCGCGGCGAGCTTTTTGTTGTTGACTTTCTGAACCTGAAAGGTTTTCTTCTAGTGTGGGAGACCATTTGTTGTTGGTCGATGAAAACGGCACCTCAGAACGTCCAGGGCAAGATTGAAGTGCCCCTTCTTCTAGGTAACCCGACTGCTCGTTGAAATTTTCATAATTCCAGGGAGCACAGAACGTTACACTTTTGTTGTTAGTTTGTTCGTGTGTATATCGACTTTTGTCCATTCTTGATATTTGTTTTTATTGTTTCCGTGATTTCGTCGGAGTTCGATTTTGTACTCTTAATTAGCATTTCTGGATTGGGAAGGGTCAGGGGCATATCATGTCCCCTATACCTTCATTTTTTGAAGGAAGTGCCCATCTGTCACTGTGAACTGAATGTTTTTGCTTAGGTTGGTGAAATCTTGATTTTTGTTTAGCCCCTATCTAAAGAGGAACCGAAAACCTTGTTTTGATTACATTCTCAGTATTCCTTGCGTTTTTCTCAAAGAAAAACTGTTCAACACAGTGCCTGTTTTCTTTGTTTTAAAACTTTTATCAAACTTTATTAACTTTACTTAAATCTCATCTCATTTTTACTCCTCAGGAATAACCACTTTTAACTGTTTTGATTCAGTTTCTAAATATCATTCATATACCTGATTTATTTGTTTTTAATCTATCTGTTGAATTCTAGCTATGATAGAAGAGATTTTGGTCACTTACGCAGTTCCCCTTCCACACCCCCAGACCTCCGAATAATAGTAAATCACATCTTTATTTCTTCTATTGGTAAATGTTATAACTTTAAGTAACATGCTTTTATTTTCTTATTCCATCTCCTATATAAAGTATACCTTGCTTTTTCACTTCCTGAGGTTAGGTATTACTTTTTCTGGCCTTGTCACCCTTACTCTTCACCCAAAGTTTGTCAGCTGTACTTGCCCTGTTGGTATCCAATATTAAATTGTCAGGGCTTTGGCTATATAAGTTTGTTTTAAAAGATGAAAAATAAAATAGTATTGTTGATTATTATTGTGCAGATTCAGATTATGTACTGGGATTCTTTTTCTTGACTGTCTTCTGAAGTCTTTTTCTCCGTGTTGCCTTTCTCTTTTCCTCTTTATGGGGATCCCCCATCAAACTATGCTTCATCAGGTATTCTCTCAAATCCTCTTTCTTGTTAGAGAGTTCTTTTTGAGGTCTTTATTTCTGTTGCTCTCACACCTGATTATTTAGGCTTGCTGGAAAGCTGCTTCTTAATATTTAAAAAAATTCCTTTTCTCAGTTGGAGGTACTGTTTTCTGATTATCATCTTTCTGGGCTTAAATTCTTCCTTGGTTTTTATTCTCAGTTGAATCCTCAAGAAATGCCATGTGGGACGTGCGTTTTCTGAGTCCACTCTACCCTTGTACACACGAATGATCATTAGCTAGGCATAGTGTTTGAGGTTGAAAATTAATTTCCCTCAGAACTTTGAAAGCATTTTTCTTTTAACTGTTTTCATCCAGTATTGTTGATGAGAAGTGGATGTTAATGTGATTTATTTATTTAACCAACAGTTATGTAGTGTTTATCTCTTACCGGGCACTGTTTATCTCTTACCAGGAACTGTTCTAGGCCCTTTACAAATTAATTTACTAATTCCTATAACAAAACCATGACTACTGCTCTGTAATAATAATAATAATAATAATAACCGGGCACTGTTTATCTCTTACCAGGAACTGTTCTAGGCCCTTTACAAATTAATTTACTAATTCCTATAACAAAACCATGACTACTGCTCTGTAATAATAATAATAATAATAATAATAATAGTAGTAGTAGTAGTAATAATAATGAGGAAACAAACACAGAGGGGCTAAGTAATATATTCAAGTTCACTAGCTTAATACATGTCAGAGCCTATGTCAAAACCAGGACGAACATGCTTTTAATTTATGTGTTCTGGTTTCATTCTTTTGTGGTTGATCTATTTTTCTTTCTGAATTTTTAAAAGATCTTTACCTTTGGTAGTGTAAGTTTTCATAGTTTTGTACTTAAGTATAGATTTTTAATTAGTACTTGGCTGACTCGAGTTTGGAGACATGTGTTCTTCAGTTCTAGGGAATGTTCTTTATTATATATATATATTTATACCTCTTTTTTCTCTGCCCTCTATGAACTCTGGACACTGGTCCTCCTGGATTGATTTTTCTGTTCTTTTTTTTTTTTTTTTTTATCCTCACCCGAGGACATTTTTGCAATTTTTGTACAGATAGAGTGGGAGGGAGAGAGAGAGAGAGAGAGAGAAACATCGACGTGAAAGGGACACATCGAGTGGCCGCCACCCACACGACCGACCAGGGACGGGGACAAACTGCAACCGAAGTACGTGCCCTTAGTGGGAACCGAACCCAGGTCTCTCCAGACCGCAGGCCAACGCTCTAACCGCTGAGCCAAACCGGCCAGGGCTGATTTTTCTGTTCTTGCTCTGTTCTCTCCTCCCTCAACTTCTCCCCTTCTCCTTTTGTAGCTTTATTGAGATATAATTGACCTACAACGAATGCACATAATTAAAGTATAAAGTTTAATACATTTGACATGTGTTAGTCATGAAACCATCACCTTAATCAAGATAATGAACATCACCCCTAAAACTTTCCTCCTACCTTTTTATTATTCCTCCCTACCACTCGTCCCAGCTTCCCATCTTTAGTCAACCACTGATTTATTTCTGACTCTATAGATAATTTTTTATTTTCTACAATTTTTTAAAAATATGTTTTTATTTTTATTTTTTTACAGAGGAGGGGAGAGAAACACTGATTTGAGAGAGAAACATCTATCAGCTGCTTCCTGCACGCCCCCTACTGGGGCATGTGCCCTGACTGGGAATTGAACCAGGACCTCTCAGTCCATGGGACAACACTATGCACTGAGCCACATTGGCCGGACCACTTTAACCATTTTTAAATACAGAATTCAGTGGCATTAAGTACATTCACAATATGTGAAAATATCACCATTATCCATTTCTAGAATTTTTTTTGTTCATCCCAAATAGAAACTCTGTAGCCAGTAAGCAATAATTCCCTGTTCTCCTTTCCCCCCTTCTTTCTCCTTCTATAAATTTTTCTATTCTAGGTACCTACTATAAGTAAAATTATATAATATTTACCATTTTGGTCTGGCTTAATTCACTTAGCATAATGTTTTCGAGATTCATCCATGTATATAGCATGTTTCAGTTTCATTCCATTCTAAGCCTGAATAATATCCCATTGTATGTATATAGCACATTTTGTTTGGACACTTGGGTTATTTTTACCTTTTGGATATTGTGAAGAATGCCACTATGAACAACAGATCAGTACTTTGAGTAGATACCTATGATTGGTCCTTTCTTTCACTTCTTTGGGGTATGTACCTATGAGTGGGATTGCTGGGTCATGGTAATTCTTTGTGTTTACTTTTTTAAGGAACTGCCAGACTTTTCCCAGTTTTCTGCCTTGTAATTGGAACAGTTAGAACATTTACATTTAATGTGATTATTGATATGGTGAGATTGAAATCTATCACCTTTACTCTTTGTTATTTGTCTTATATGTTCTTTGTTTCCATGTTCCAATTCTGCTTCTTTTGGATTGTTTTTTAATGATCCTTTCTCTCTCCCTTTCAGAACTCTGGTGGGAACCGAATTCGGAACTCTGGTCCGTAGGCCAGCGCTCCAACCCCTGAGCCAAACCGGCCAGGGCTCTTTTGGCTTTTTTTAATACTCTTAAAAGGAGTACTTAAACAGTACTCATTCAACCATCACTATCTTTACTTTGTGTCCTTAGCTTATACAGCCCATTCATTAGCTCTCTGGTCTTGGGAAAATAACTTTTTTTCTCAACTCTGAGAAACTGGAACTTCTTGCATTACACTGCACTGCTCCTTATTGTCTCTATCTTCAGGTCATCTGTATATGAAAGCTGAAATAATGCAGAGTGTCACTTTGTTTGAGTGTGCGTGTTCTTGGACTTCGTTTTTATAGCTCTGCTCATGTTTACAAATGACCTTGAGTGAGCCACAAATATTGATTTGGAGGGGTTACAAAAATTTTTAATGAGCAGGTAGATTTGCAGATTCGGAATTTGTGAATAATAAAGATCAGCTCTATATGCTACTACTACATAGGGTGGTTGTGTGGATTAAGTCAGTTAATACAAGTTAACGTGCTTCCAGCAGTGCTTTGTATCGAAATATTTGATATTTCAGAATTTTATTTGGTAGGTTAATTTTCAGTAGTTTATACATCCTGGTAAAAGTGGGCTTATTATTATTATTACATTGTTGTTAATCCTCACCTGAGGATTTTTTTCCATTGATTTGCAGAGAGAGTGGAAGGGAGGGAAGGAGGGAGGGGGCAGAGAGAGAGAGAGAGAGAGAGAGATCTCGATTGGCTGCCTCCAACATGGAGGCAAAGGGGATAGAACTTGCAACCCTGGTACATACCCTTGACTGGTAATTGAACCTGCAGTCCTTTGATGCAAGGGCCAGTGCTCTAACCATTTACCCACACTGGCCAGGGCTAGTGGGGATATTATTGTATCTAACTCTTGGTAACATTGCACAATGTAGAATTGTGCACTGTTTTCACTTAGTGACATCCAGATTTCCTACCTTGCTTTTTTTCCTCTCTCTTCTATTTCATTGAATACTTTTTTAAATCCTCACCCAAGGATATTTTTCCATTTAACTCTGATAGAGTGGAAGGGGGGGAAGGAGAGAGAAAAACATCAATGTGAGGGAAACACATCGATTGGTTGCCTCCCACATGACCCCGACCAGCGCTGGGGACCGAACCACAGCCGAGGTAAGTGCCTTTGACAGGAATCGAACCCACGATTCTTTTTTTTTTTTTTTTATCCTCACCCTAGGACATTTTTCCATTTTTTTGTTCAAATAGAGTGGGAGGCGGAGAGAGGAAGAAAGAGAGAGAGGGCGAGAGAGAGAAACATCGACATGAAAGGGGCACATCGAGAGGCTGCCACCCGCACGACCCAACCAGGTTTGGGGACAAACTGCAACCGAGGTACATGCCCTTAGCGGGAATTGAACCCAGGTCTTTCGGGACTGCAGGCCGACGCTCTAACCGCTGAGCCAAACCAGCCAGGATGCACTGAATGTTTCAACAACAGGGAGGGCTCTAAAGGCAGGAAGAATACTCATTAATTGGGAGATGGGGTTGGGTTCCTGACCCTGCATTTTATTATCTTCAATATGATACATTGTTGGAGCTGACTGCTGTATATTTAAGGCAGCTTTATTGAGACATGGTTCATATACCATACAATTCACCCATTTAAAGTCTATAATTCATTGTTTTTCCATGTATTCACAGATGTATGCAAGCATCACCACAGTCAATTTTTGAACATTTTCACCCCAAAAAGAAACCTGTACCCTTTAACTACCATTTTTCTATCCCCTACCCCCATTTCCTCTATCCTTAAGCAGCCACTAATCTACTTTCTGTTTCTGATTTTCATATGAATGGAATCATATAGTATATGGTTTAGGGGTCTGACTTCTTTCACTTGAAAACATTTAAGTTTTCAAGGTTACATCTATGTTTTAGCCTGTATCATTATTTCATTTTTTTAATATAAATGACTGTCAATGTAAGAAACACTCAAACCTATAGAGAATTTTTGTGAGTTTATTTGAACCAAACTGTTGACAGTTGTCAGGAAGCAAAATCTCAACAGATTGAGATAATGTTGCAGAGAATGTCAGTTTTCACCTTATTTTATACATTACAATCAAAAGAGAAGATGCAAGTGGGTTACATGAAATCCATGGATGATAGATTAGGGAGGTGGAAGAGAGCAAGGCAGGGGTGGGGGACCTCTGGGATTGGGTGAAAAGTAAAATGATAGACAAATACTTACTTTACATAGGTGGGTACAGTTAACAAATAACATGATAACAGTAACAATGAGAGGATTTATGGTCTTTGTCTTGGTGCATTGGTTGTGCCCTGAAGGGTGTGGAAAAAGGGGGAGTTACCTTGACATTCCAAAGGAATGTTATTGTAGGATGCAAAAGGCAATAGACAGGCTTAGTTAAGGTAAAGATTGACTTTTGTGCCCTGGCCAGTTTGGCTCAGCAGTTGGAGCGTCGGCCCGCGGTCCGGAGAGACGCGGGTTCGGTTCCCGCTGAGGGCACGTGCTTTGGTTGCAGTTTGTCCCCGGCCCTGGTTGGTCGTGCGGGTGGCAGCCACTCGACCATCGATGTTTCTCTCTCTCTCCCTCCCTCCCACTCTATCTGTACAAAAAATGGAAAAATATCCTCAGGTGAGGATAAAAAAAATAAAAAAAAGATTGACTTTTGTTAGGGAAGATTCTAGCCTAGGACATGACTCCCTGCCATAAATTGCTTTTGGTTAAAAAGTTTTTAATTTCACACCATCCTTTGTGGTTACTTTAGGTCTCTGAGTTGGCAAGGCTACCACATAGGCCTTCCCTGAACTTGTCAGGTTAGCATTTGTCTGCATAACCAAATAATATTTCATTGTATGCATATACCACATTTTGTTTATTCATTTGTGTGTCCATGAACATTTGGGTTGTTTCCACCTTTTAAAAAAATTTTTTTTCCTTTAGATTTTTGAGAGAGTGGAAGGGAGCAGGAGAGAGAGAGAGAGATAGAAACATTGATGAGAGAGAACATTGATTGGCTGCCTCCTGCATGCCCCCCACTGAGGACTTGTTCCACAACCCAGGCATGTGCCCTGACCGGGAATCAGCCAGCGACCTCTTGGTGCATGGGTTGACGCTCAACCACTCAGCCACAGTGGCTGGGCTATTTCCACCTTTTGACTATTATGAATAGTGCTGTTACATTTATGTACAAGTTTGTGTGTGGATATGTTTTCTTTTTCTTTATTGATATTAGAGGGAGAGAGAGCTAGAAATATCAGTGAGAGAGAACATCGATTGGCCACTTCCTGCATGCCCCCCACTGGGGATCAGGCCCACAACCTGGGCATGTGCCCTGACCTCTTCTTGCATGGGTCAGTGCTCAACCACTGAGCCATGCTGACTGGGCGATATGTTTTCATTTGTGGAATTGCTGAATAACGTGGCAACTCTATGTTTAATTATTTGAGGACTTGCTGAACTATTTTCCAAAGTGGCTGCAGCATTTCACATTACCACCAACTATGTTTGAGGGCTAGTTTCTTTATATAATTGCTAGCACTTGTTATCACCCCCCTCCCTTTTTTTAAAAAAACTGTCCTGGTAGTATTTCACTGTGGTTTGGTTTGCATTTTTCTTCAGGCTAGTGATACTGAGCATCTTTTCATGTGCTTATTATCCATCTGTGTATCTTTGGAGAAATACCTTTTCAGGTACTTTGCATATTTTTTAATTGGGTTGTCTTTTTATTATTGAATTGTAAGAGTTCTTAAAATATATATATGTTCTGAATACAAGTCCCCTGTTAGATACATGATTTGTCAGTTTTCCCATTCTGAGTTGTCTTTCCACTTTCTTGACAGTGTTCTTGATACAGTTATAATGACTTGGTTATTATTTAACAGGAAAGGAATAAAGAGAAGACTAGATAATATACGCATGCCATTTATACAGCTTTGCTAGGAAGCTGAAATTTAACACTCTCCAAGACTATTCCCTGCAGATCCCGCAGATCAGTGGGGAAAGAGAATAGACAGAGGCAGTTTAGACACATGTCCAGTAAGATATGGGTGATGTGGGAAGGGCTTGCCTGTCAGTCTCATCTGGAAACAGGTAATTGACCAGAATAGGTTTAACCACTGCAAGGGCATGAAATCTGAGATACTTAACCCCTAAACAAAGGAATTTCTCTCTCTTGGCCTTTTGGTTCTCTCCCTTGCTTGTCTGCTCTCCTGGCTCTCCCGCCAACATGACCCACAGCCATGTGACTCCACACATGAGGCTTGATGCTACATTGGACTCAGCTTCACCATGGTATGGAAACCCTGGACACTGGCCCTGCTTCTAGCTTTGCTGAACCCACAGCTGCCCCTTTTCCAGGACTGGCCTAAGGGAATCAGCACTTTACAACCCAAGGAAAGTAACTTCACCCAAATAAAATTGACTCATTCTCCCATGTGAGTCTTAGAAAATTCTCTCTAGATGTCGTAAGAACCCCACTTTCACCAATGATGAAGAAATTGGACCGACTTATTTCTCCAGTAACACTTTGATGCATAAAAGTTCTTTTTTGATAAATAAGTCTATTTATTTGCTTATTGCTTGTGCTTTGGTATCATAAATAAGAATCTATTGTTAAATTTATGCCTGTGTTTTCTTCAAAGAGTTTTACAGTACCATTTGGTGAAAACTCTGTTCTTTCTTCATTGAATAGTCTCAGCACCCTTGTCAAAATCAGTTGACCCATAGTTATAAAAGTTTATTTCTGGTCTTTCAATTCTATTTCTGGGTTTTATATGTTTATCCTTGTTCTAGTACCACATCGTTTTGACTGCTGTTGTTTTGTAAGTTTTCAATTTGGGAACAGTGAGTCCTCCTATTTAGTCTTATTTATTTATTTATTTATTTATTTATTTATTTATTTATTATTGAAACTGTTATAGATGTCCCCCTTTTTGCCCCATTGACCCCCTCCTTCCTGCTCCCACACCCCTCCTGCCTTCTCCAGCCTAGTGTCCCTGTCGGTTGTGCATATATGCATGTAAGCTCTTTGTTTATTTCTTCCCTCCCCTCCCTGACCCCCATCCCTCTGAGGTTTGTCAGTCTGTTCCCTACTTCCATGATTCTGGATCTTTTTTTGGTTGACAGCTTATTTTGTTCATTATGTTCCATAAATAAATGAGATCAGGTGGTACTTGTCTTTCTCTGACTGACTTATTTTGCTTAGCATAATACTTTCCAGGCCCTTCCCTCCATGTTGTCTCAAAGGGTAAGAGATCTCTCTGTCTTACAGCTGCATAGTATTCCATTGTATAAATGTGCCTCTGCTTTTTTATCCACTCATCTACTGATGGGCACTTTGGCTGTTTCCAGATCTTAGCTATTGTGAAAAGTGCTGCTATGAACATAGGGGTGAATATATTCTTTCTGATTGTGGTATAGGGCTTCTTAAGATATGTTCCTAGAAGTAGAATCACTGGGTCCATTGGCAGTTCCATTTTGAATTTTTTGATGAAACACCATATTGTTTTTCATACTGGCTGCACCAGTCTGCATTCCCACCAGCAGTGTGCTATAGTACCCTTTTCTCCACATCCTCACCAGCATTTGTTGTTTGGTGATTTGTTGATGGCCGCCATTCTGGCAGGTGTAAAGTGATATCTCATAGTCGTTTTAAATTGCATCTCTTTGATGATTAGTGATGTTGAACGTTTTTTCATGTCTCCTGGCCATTTGTATGTCCTGTTTGGAGAAGTATCTATTCAGGTCCTCTGCCCATTTTTTAATTGGATTGTCTGTCTTCCTTTTGTTGAGTTGTGTGAGTACTCCATATATTTTGGATATTAACCCTTTTTTTAGTGTATCTTTGGTAAATATGTTCTCCCATACTGTGGGTTCCCTTTTTATTTTGATGCTGATTTCTTCTGCTATGCAGAAGCTTTGAAGTTGTAGTCCTGTTTATCATTTTCTTTGTTTCTCTTGCCCTAGGTGATATATCAGTGAAAATTCCACTACATATGATGTCTGAGATTTTTCTGCCTACATTTTCTTCTTGGATTTTTATGGTTTCACGGGTTACATTTAAGTCTTCTATTCGTTTTGAGTTTTCTCTTGTGTATGGTGTAAGTTGGTGATCTAGTTTCATTTTTTTGCATATAGCTGTCCAGTTTGCCCAACATCAATTATCGAAGAGACTGTCTTTTCTCCCTTGTATCCTCTTGCCTTCTTTATTGAATATTAATTGTGCATAATGTCTTGGGTCGATATTAGGGTTTTCTGTTCTATTCCATTGATCTGTATGTCTGTTCTTGTGCCAATACCAAGTTGTTTTGGTTACGATGGCTTTGTAGTATAACTTGATATCTGATATTGTGATCCCTCCCATTTTTCTTTTCTTTTTCAAAATTACTGTGGCTATTTGGGGTCTTTTATGGTTCCATATGAACATTTGGAGTATTTGGTCTAGATCTGTGAAATATGCCATTGGTACTTTAATAGGGATTGCACTGAATCCGTAGATTGCTTTGGGTATGGACATTTTAGTGATGTTGATTTTTCCAATCCATGAACATGGTATATGTTTCCACTTCTTTATATCTTCCTCTGTTTCTTTTTTTCTCTATGTCTTGTAGTTTATTGAGAAAGGTCTTTTACCTCCTTGGTAAGTTTATACATACATATTTTTGTTGTTGTTGTTGCTGCGTTGGTAAATGGGATTGTTATTTTTGTTTCTCTTTCTGAGTGTTCATTATTTGTGTGCAAGAATGTCATTGAACACAATGGAGTACTATGTAGCTGTAAGAAAGAAAGATCTCTTGTTTTGAGACAACATGGAGAGACCTGGAGAGTATTATCCTAAGCAAAACAAGCCAAACAGAGAAAGACAAGTATCATATGATCTCACTTCTTTGTGGAATATAATGAACATAAGGGGTACAGACTGACAATCCCCAGAAGAGGAGGTGGGGGGGGAGCGATAAATCACAGAACTTATGCATGTATGCATGAACAATGGACATGTACAACAAAGCTGGGGACAGGGTGGGGAGGGAGGGAGGAGAAACATCTGTAACAAAAATAAATTAATATAAAAAAAATTTTAGGAACAGAGCGAACCTAAAAAAAGAATGTCATTTATTTCTGGATGTTAATGTTGTATCCTGCTACTTTTCCAAATTCATGTATTAATCTAGTATAGTTTTGATGGAGTCTTTAGGGTTTTCTGTGTGCAATATCATGTTGTTGGTGAATAATGACAATCTCACTTATTCCTTTCCAATTTAGATCCCTTTTATTTATTTTTATTTTTTTAATTACTGTGTCTAAGACTTCCAGAACTGTGTTAAATAAGAGTGGCGAAAGTGGGCATCCCTGTCTTGATACTGTTCTTAAGGGAAACATTTTTAGTTTTTGCCAATTGAGTATGATGTTGGCTGTAGGTCTTTCATATATGGCCATTATTATATTGAGATATGATCCCTCTATTCCCACATTGCTGAATGTTTTTATCAGAAATGGGTGCTGGATTTTGTAAAATGCTTTTTCAGCGTCTACTGATATGATCATATGGTTTTTATCTTTCATTTTGTTTATGTGTTATATCACATTTATGGATTTGTGAGTGTTGTACCAGCTTTGCATCCTTGGGATGAATCCCAGTTGCTCATGGTGAATACTTTTTAAAATGTATAACTGGATCCGATTTGCTAAGATTTTTTTGAGGATTTTGGCATCTATGTTCAACAGGGATAATTGGCCAGTAGTTTTCTTTCTTTGTAGTGTCTTTTTCTGGTTTTGGAATTAGAATTATGCTGGCCTCATAAAACGAGTTTGGTAGTCTTCATTCTTCTTGCATTTTTGGAAATAGTTTGAGGAGAATGGGTGTTTGTTATTCTTGAATGTTCTGTGAAACTCCCCAGAAGCCATCTGGATCTGGGCTTTGAATTGCTGGGAGTTTATTGATTACATGTTCAATTTTCTTAGTTGTTATTGGTCTGTTCAAGTTTTCTGTCTCTTCTTGGTTCAGTTTTGGGAGACTGTTATTTTATAAATTTGTCTATTTTTTCTAGATAGTCCAATATGTTGGCGTACAGTTGTTCACAGTATTTTTTAACAATCCTTTTTATTTCTGTGGTGTCGATGATTATTTCTCCCCTTTCGTTTCAGATTTTGTTTATTTTGGTCCTCTATCTTTGTTTCTAAGTGAGCCTGGTAATCAATATTGTTTATCTTTTCAAAGAACCAGCTCTTTGTTTAATTGATCTTTTGAATTGTTTTTTTTAGTCTATGTCATTTATTTCTCCTCTGACCTTACTATTTCTGTCCTTCTTCTTCTGGGTTTTTCTTTTTTGTTTACTTTCCAGTTCTCTAAGTTGTAGGGTTAGATAACGTATTAGAAATTTTTCTTGTTTCTTGAGGTAGGCCTGTAGTGCTATGAACTTCCCTCTTGGACTGCCTTTCGCTGCATCCCACAAAAAAAAAAACAACAAAAAAAACCCCACTGATTTTGTGTTGTTGTGTGTTCATTTTCATCGACTTCCAGGAAGTTTTTTCTTTCTTCCTTGATCTCCTCGGTAACTCATTTGTTGTTTAATAGCATGCTATTTAGCCTCCATGTGTTTGAATGTTTTTGAGTGTTTTTATTGTAATTGATTTCTAATTTGATGCCATTGTGATCTGAGAAGATGCTTGATATGATTTCTATCTTTGACTACGTCCCCTGTGCACTTGAGAAGAATGTGAATTCTGCAGTTTTGGGGTGTAATTCTCTGTAGATATCTATTAAATCCAATTGATCTGGTGCATCATTTAGAGTCTCTGTTTCCTTATTAATTTTTTGCCTAGAGGACCTATGAAGTGATATCAATGGGGTATTGAAGTCACCTGCTATGATTGTATTACTGTTGATTTCTCCTTTGAAATGCTTCAGAAGTTTTTAAATATATTTTGGTGCTCCTATATTGGGTGCATGTATGTTTACCAAGGTTATATCCTCCTGTTGGATAGATCCTTTCAATATTACTTAGTGGTCTTCTTTGTCTCTAGTTATTGCCTTCATTTTTAAGTCTATTTTATCAGATGTGAGTATTATTACCCCAGCTTTATTCTCCTTTCATTTTGCTTGGAAAATTTTGTCCTATCCCTTCACTTTCAACCTATTTGAGTCTTTTGTTGTGAGGTGGGTCTCTTGTAAACATTTATATGAGTCGTGCTTTCTTATTCATTCAGCTACTCTGTGTCTTTTGACTGGCATGTTTAGTCCATTTACATTTAAAATTATTATTGATATGTACTTATTTATTGCCATTTTTATTTATTATGGTTATGTTTCTCTCCCTATTTTTTCTACTCATTACAGCAGTACTTTAAACATTTCTTTTAGTGCTGGTTTGGTGCTAATATATAGCCTTAGCCTTTTTTTTTTTTGGTCTGGGAATCTCTTTATTTTGCCTTCTATTTTGAATTATAGCCTTGCTCAGTAGAGTAGTCTTCACCTCAGATCCTTGTTTTTCATTACCTTGAATACCTCATGACATTACCTTCTGACCTGTACTGCTTCTTTTGAGAAATCAGTTGTTAGCCTTATGTTGGCTGCTTTGAAGGTTACCTGTTCCTTTTCTTTTGCTGCTCTTAAGATTATCTCTTTTTGTTTAATTTTTGCATTTTAATTATAATGTGTCTTGGTGTGGGCCTCTTTGGGTTCTTAGTTGGGGCTCTCTGTGCTTCTTGAACTTGTATGCCTTTTTCCTTCACCAAGTTAGGGAAGTTTTCTGTCACTGTTTCTTCAAATATATTCTCTTAACTTTTGCTCATTTTCTTTTTCTTCTGGAACTCTTGTGATGTGGGTGTTGTTAATTTTATGTTGTCCTAGAGTTCTCTTAAGCTGTCCTCCTATTTTTTAATTGTTTTTTTTCCTCTTGGTTCTCTGATTGGGTCTGATTTTTTTCTGCCCTGTCTTCTAATTCACTAATGTGATTCTTGGCTTCCTCTAATCTGCTGGTTCTTCCTCCCATTGTGTTCTTTACTTCTATGTCATTCTTCATTTCCGATTGGTGGCTTTTCATTTCCATTTTGTTGATTTTCATTGTTTCTATATCTTTTCTCATGATCTTGAGCTTTATCATAATCATTATTCTCAACTGTATCTCTGATAACCTGTTGAATCCATTTCATTTATCCCTTCTGTGGAATTTTCTTGTTTTTTTGTTTGGGATTTGTTTAGTTGTTTCACCATTTTGGCTGTCTCATTGAGTTTTAGAGCCTGCCATATTTTCCCTGTGGGTATTGGTGTTCCACTGATTGTAGCTCCCTGTACTTGGTTCAATGTCTAGTCTTACTTTCCTGGGTAGATTTGTGGACCAAGATATCTTATAGCTTTTGCCTGCAGGCTATTAGCCTTAGTTGCTTAATCAACCTCAGATTGTAGTCCACAGCTGAATGAAGATTCCATTAGGTGGACAGGGTAAGAGGATTTCCAGTGGGTGGGGCAATTGTTTTCACCTGTGTTAAAGTTGCTTTGATAAGAAAGTGGTTTCTATGATGTTGGTTATTGGCTCAGTGCAGCGGTCCAGGTCTCTGCCTTCATAGCTTGGTCCTCAGAGCTAGTACTTTCATCACTGAGAGCTGGTCCAAATTCCGGCTTTCTGAGGCTTTCTTCCTCCCTTCCTTACTTGCTGGTAGTCTCTAGCTGTTAATGAGTCTCAGTTTGTATTTCTCCCACCAGATAATGTTAAATTCCTGGGGGGTTGGGGGTGCCATCGCTTCTAGGGGCTCTTTGAGTTAGATGGTTAGTGTTTTATGAGTGGGTGTCTCCTCAACATAAAACTCCTGATGGCCTCATTCCCATTTCTACCCCCAACTCTCTTCACATGGTTCCAATGCATTCCACCCTCCGTCTGTGTGAACCCAAGGTGAAAGGCTGTAGCTGATTTAGTGCACTGGCCCTTCAGAGAAGTGCCGGTGTTCCCCGTGCCTCTCTCTGTGGGATAGAACCTCTGCTTTGGTGTTTTTCTCATCCCAGTGTTATGTGGGTGCCTTTCCCTGCTCCGCCACTCTGTCCTGGAGAACTTGCTTGGGGTTTTAATTCCTGACTTCTCAGAGGGAACTGCTCACAGCTACAACAGCCCTCAGTGGCTGCCGTGGGCACCCAACCAGCCCTCTCATGGCTCCACAGCTCCTACCAGGCTCGATTTGGGGTCCTCCTTATCTCCTCGGTTATAAGGATTTTCTCCAGCTACTTTTTAGTTGTTTTTTTCTTATGACTTGTCTTTATATTAGTTGTAATTCCAGTTTGGTCCTAGGAGACGGTCTGTGTAGCTTTCATTCACTTCTATTTAGTCTTCGTTTTTAGGATTATTTTGTTGAATGTGGCTCTGTCACAATTCCATATAAATTTTAGAATCAGTTTCCCATATAGATGTTTCAGTTCTCTGGCTCATTGTTTTAAAAGTATAATTCCTATTTTGGATAATATTGTGAATGAAATGTTCTCTATTTTTGGAATGTTCATTGAAAGAAACTAAATTGGTTTTGTATATTGATTTTGTATGCTGCAACCTTGCTGAACTCATATATTACTTCATATGGTTTTTAGTGGATTCCTTAGGATTTCCTGCATACAAGATCATGTCATTCAAAACAGATAGTTTTGCTTCCTTCTTCCCAATACAGATGCCTTTTATTTTTTATTTTATTTTTGCCTAATTGCCCTGATTAGAACGTACACTACAGGTTAGAAAAAAATAGAAAGAGTGAACATCCTTGTCTTATTCATGATCTTAAAGGGAAACCATCTACCATGTTATCAGTAAGTATTATGGGTACTGGTTTTAATTTTGTAGGTGCCCTTTATTTTTTATTTTTAGATTTGAAAATGTATCTTTATTGTTGAAAGCATTACAGATATCCTCTTGTCCCCTTGTCCATTTACACCCTCCTTCCCGCTCCTATGCCCCCCCAACCCTGCTCCTTCACCACCCTGTTGTCTGTCCGTTGGTTATACATGTATGAATATAAGTCCTTTGTTTATCTCTTCCCATCCTCTCATCCCTGACCCTTCCCTTTGTGTTTTTTCACTCTTTTGTTTGCTGGGAGTTTATTGATTACATCCTTAATTTCCTTATTTGTTATTGGTCTGTTCAATTTTTCTGACTCTTCCAAGACTGTGGTTCTAGAAATTTGTCCATTTCACCTACCTAGATTGTCCAGTTTGCCGGAGTATAATTATTTGTAGTATTTTTTAACAATCCTTTGTATTTCTTTGGTGTCAGTTGTTACGTCTTCTGTTTTGTTTCTGGCTTTTCTGATTTTGTTTATTTGGGTCCTCTTTCTTTGTTTCTTGGTGAGTCTGGCAAAAGGTTGATCAATCTTATTTATTTTTTCAAAGAACCGATTCTCGTCTTCATTGATCTTTTCTAAGTCTCTGCCATTTATTTCTGCTCTGATCTTTATTTATTCACTCTACTTACTCTG
Source organism: Molossus molossus (assembly GCF_014108415.1). Classification (NCBI taxonomy): domain Eukaryota; kingdom Metazoa; phylum Chordata; class Mammalia; order Chiroptera; family Molossidae; genus Molossus; species Molossus molossus. The sequence continues at coordinate 46,084,308 of NW_023425399.1, forward strand.
GGTCTTTCTTTTTGTGTCTTTGAAATCCCTTAAGTTGTAGTTTATTAAGGAATTTTCTTGTTTTTTGAGGTAGGCCCGTAATGCTACAAACGTCCCTCTCAGGACTGCTTTTGCTGTGTCCCATAGGTTTTGTGCTGTTATGTGTTCATTTTCATTAGTTTCTAGGAAGTTTTGTATTTCTTCCTTGATCTCCTTGGTAACCCATTCATTGTTTAATAACATGCTATTTAGCCTCCACGTGTTTGTTTGTTTTTGAATGTTTAACTAATTGATTTCTAGTTTCATATGATTGGAGGAGATGCTTGATATGATTTCAACCTTATTGGTCTTATAGAGACTTAGTTTGTGTCTGAACATGTGGTCTGTCTTTGAGAAATCCCGTGTGCACTTTAGAAGAATGTGTATTCTGCAGCTTTGGGTTGTAATGTTCTGTAAATATCAACAAAATCCAGCTGATCTAGCCCAGCCAGTGTGGCTCAGTGGATTGCCTGTCATCCCATGCACTGAGACGCCCCAGTTCAATTCCTGATCAGGGTACATGCCCAGGTTGTGGGCTCAATCCCTGGTGGGGGTGTGTGTAGGAGGCAGCCGATTGATGTTTTTTTCTCACATCGATGTTTATCTCTCCTTTCCTCTCTCCCTAAAAAATCAATAAAAATGTATTTTTAAAAAAGAAAATAAAAGTAAATCCATCTGATCTAGTGTGTTGTGTAGTGTCTACTTGTTTTGGGTTTTAGTTTGCTCTTATTTTTCTAGAAATTTAAGGTTAAAGGTTAGGTTTAAAGGATATCTAAAACCAAGTTCTGTAGTTTGGTGTCTGACTTATAACAGTGAAAACTCTCATACCAGTGGAACCTCAGGCATGACTTAAGATTTTTCTAATGTTGTTAAACAAAAATACATCCACTTAGCTATTAGTAACAGTAGTATTTCTGCTCACATTTGAAGAGCCAGAAAGCCTTATAACATTGATTGGAACAGTAGGTTGGTGTGAAATTCATTTTGTGGGTTTACTTCAAAACCTGTGTAGTGTTTTTTGTTTTGTGTTTCTTTTCTTTTCAGACTATTTGTATATTTGTGCCATTTTTACTTCTTTAAGTGCCTTCTTTGTCTTGATTCCTTGACTTTTTTTTTTTTTCCCACAAATACGAAATTTTCCAACTGCCTATTTGGGATTACATATATCCCTCCTTTTTCCATGATGTGGAGGAGGAGGCGTGGGCTTCCTGCTGGTCAGAACTACCTTGACTGCCAGCCTTCTGGGTAGGGTGTTCCCTGTTCCTCTGAGGAACTGCTAGTCAGCCAGGGTACTTCACTGCCCTTTGTACTCAAACACCCATGTTCCTTGGGAACACCTATCTCAAGTTGCTTTATCCATATGGAGCCTGAGACAAGGAGGGGAGAGGAGAGTGCAGGGGTGATCCACCTGGTTGTTCCCGATGCTGGTGCTGATGGATTATCCAGGGGCTGCCCCTTGATCCCCCGCCCTGGGCTTCCCACTTCTTGGCAGCAGAGCTCCTCTCTGCATGTTTTAGGCTGTGCTCCTTGTCAAATCTAGTTTTCAGCATTTCAAGCCATAGAGGTTCTGGTTTTTTAGCAAGTTTACATAATTGTGGGTGGTGCACTTTTTTTTTTTTTTTTAGTCTTGTGGTAGAAAGGGAAAGCTGCAGTGTGCGCACACTTTATCATCTGGAAAGCCCAAAAGATAATGAAACAGTTATTTGAAATTAATTGGTTTTAGGATTCAGCATGGCATTCCTTTTAGCTGCCCTTTGATCGATTAAAGATCTCTCCTTAACCCAGACACACTGGGGTTGTTTTTGGCTGTTTTTGGCAGGGTTCTTGAGTGAGTTCCTTTGTTGAGTCATCAAAATGACTCCCTCCTCCCCACTCCCACCCCCCTCCCACCTTTTCCCACACTATTGTCTGTGTCCATTGGTTATGCATATAAGTTCTTTGGTTTATTTTTTCCCACCCCCACAACCCCTTTCCCTTTGAGGTTTGTCAGTCTAGCAATGAATTTGTACTTCTTAATCCCTTCACCTTTTTCACCCATTCCCCCAACCCCCCTCCCAACTGGCAATCAACAAAATGTTCTCTGTATCTATGAGAATGTTTCTGTTCTACCTGTTCATTTTGTTTGTAGATTCCATTGTTGATAGATATGTATTCATTGCCATTTTGTTTGTTCATATATTTTATCTTTTTCTTCAAAAAGACCCTTCATCGTTTCATATAATAACGGTTTGGTAGTGATGAATTCCTTTAACTTTTTCTTGTCTGGGAAAGTTTTTATATGGCCATCGATTCTAAATGACAGCTTTGCAGGATAGAGTAATTTTGGTTGTAGGTTCTTGCTTTTCATCACTCTGAATATTTCTTGCCACTCCCTTCTGGCCTGCAAAGTTTCTTTTGAGAAATCAGCTGACAGCCTAATGGGAACGCCCTTGTAGGTAACTAGCTGCCTTTCTCTTGCTGCTTTTAAGATTGTCTCTTTGTCTTGAACCTTTTGCATTTTGATGATGATGTGTCTTGGTGTGGGCCTCTTGGGGTTCATCTTGTTTGGGACTCTCTGTGCTTCCTGGACTTGTATGTCTGTTTCCTTCACCAGGTTAGGAAAGTTTTCTGCCATTATTGTTTCAAACAGGTTTTCGATTTCTTGTTCTCTCTTTTCTCCTTCCGGCACCCCCAAGATGCGAATGTTGGCACGCTTGAAGTTGTCCCAGAGGCTCCTTATACTATCCTCATTTTTTTGGATTCTTTTTTTCTTTTTGCTGTTCTGATTGGGCATTTTTTGCTTCCTTATATTCCAAATCGATGGTTTGCTCCTTGAATTTACGTACTCTATTATTGAAGCTGTGTAAATTATTCTTTATTTCAGTTAATGCCTCCTTCAATTCTAACTGTGCATCCATCATTTCTGACTGGTCCTTTTTTATGCTCTTGAGGCCCTCCCTAAGTTCACTGAGGTTCTCACTAAGTTCATTGAGCATCCTTATAAGCAGTATTTTGAACTCAGCATCTGTTAGGTTGCTTATCTCCATTTCGCTTAGTTCTTTTCTTGGGGTTTTGTTCTGTTCTTTCATTTGGGACCTGTTTCTTTGTCTCCTCTTTCTTTGTCTCCTCATTTTGGCTGCCTTCCTGTGTTTGTTTCAGTGTATTACTTAACGAGAGGTATGGGGCTAGCTGAGACCAGATGCTGCTCGTTTGAAAGAATTTAGGAAAAACCTGAAACAGGATCCAGGACAGGCCAATCCTATGGTTAAGCAAGTGGCAACAGCTTGGGTGGGCTTGAAAGTTGTGTGGGGCCGGGCAGGGCCTCAGGGAGTCAGCAGGGCGGGGCTACCAGTGTGAGCCAGGTTGCTGGAGTCCCAGATATGGCTTCTGTCTGCCGCCCCAGGGAAGGGCTCACCAAAGGAACAAAGGCCTCTGACAGCACGTTGGTCCCGGAGAAAGCCCCCTCTCCAGCCCTCGCTCCAGTGCCAAGCAGCTCAGTTCTTCCCTGTGTGTCTCTGGTGCCCCTCGAGCTGCCTCCCCTCCAAGCTTAGAGGGAGAGAGTCCGATAAGTCCATGCGCCGGCCCTTAAGGAGCTGCCTGGGGCTCCAGCCACCTCAGCTTCCCTGAGCCTCAGTTTCCGCTGGTTTTTCCAGCCAGAAGTTATGGGGATTCTCTTCCTGGCACTGGATCCCTGAGCGGGGCACCTGGTGTGGGACGGGGACCCCTCAGTCTTCAGGAAGGGCCTTCCCAGCCGAGCTGTCCTCCTGATTTTTATCCACCACACGTGGGTGTGGCACCAGGCCGCCGCCCCTCACGCCTCCGCCCCTCCTACGAGTCTGGATGTGGCTGCTGCTTTAATTTCGTAGTTGTAGGACTTCCATTCAGCTTGATTTCAGGTGGTTTTGAATGATGGTGGTTCTGTAGTTTAGTTGTAACTTTGATGTGGTTGTGGGAGGACGCCATACCGTGTTTACCTACGCCGCCATCTTGACCGGAAGTCCTCGACCTTTTCTTTTTTTAACAGCTTTATTGAGATATAATGTATATATCATTAAGTTAACCCATTTAAAATTCAGTGGTTTTTAAGTATATATACAGAGTTGAACAATTATCATCATTTAATTTTAGAACATTTTAATCACTACCGAAATAAATGTTGTACCTATTTGCAGTCACTTCCTATCTCCCTCATCCTTCCCCTGCCTTGAGATTGAAGCTATGTAGTCTATTTCTGTTTATGGATTTGTTTTCTGGATCATATAAAAGGGATCTTTTATGGTCTTTTTTGGCTAGCTTTTACTTAACAGGGTGGTTTTGAAATCCATCCATGATATAGTATGTACATGATGAGCTTTTAAATTGTTCACTTTTTTTTTTTTTTTTGCTGTTGCAAATGATGCTTTATATATATGGGAGAACTGTTACTGTTTTAAATTACTTCTATGAGTAACAGTAAAAGTCTGATCTCATTCTTACATTTGCTGAAGCTCTTGAAGAAAAAGACAAGGGGTGATGTTCATTACAAAAATATAGCAGTGACTCTAGGAGTAACAAGGCACAGTCCTTAACCTTTTGAAGAACTCATAGTGTGGTTGGATTAGAGTGACAAATTAATTATAAAAGTGTGGGAGTGATACAAGTGAATTAACAATTTTGAGGAACTACAGAAGGAGGAACAGTTAATTTTGGGGGAGAAGTATACATAGTGTTATAAGATGAATGACATTTGGTCTCAATCTAGACCCTGAAAAACTAGTAAGATTTTAGGAAGTGGGTGTTGGCAGGGAGGAAGAAGGAGAAGCAGTTTGCAAAGGCACAGAGGTGAAAGTGTTTTCCAGGAATTTAGAAGAGAGATTAAGGTGGGCCTGATTGATGTTGTGGCAGAACAGGAAACTAGTAAGGGTCCAGACTCATTGGTGTGCAGCTGCTGTGGGAATCATTGGAATAATTAGGCAAGATTAAGACACAGCCACATTGTATTTTAGAAAGAAAACTAATAGCATAGAGGGTGGGCTAGAGATAGGAGAGTCTCAAGGTAAAACCATCCATACGAAGACTGTTCTGATATTTAGATGAGACTTGATACTCTGATGTTGGTAATGGTAGTGGGAATGACAGGCGATGGAGAGGCATTTTTTCAGATTAAATTGACTGGATTTATTGATAATGGATGGTGAGGGAAAAGACTTCTAAGATGGTTCCTTTAGTTTCTCACTTGGATAACTGAATGAGTTGAGAATTTGATAAATATCCCTCACATATAATTAAGATTAATTTGTTACGTTGAAAGTTACTGCTTTCTATCGATGAAATATCAGCTTCTGTTTGCTCTAAGGAGTAAAATAACTTATTTCATAATCCAGTTCAGAAGTAAAACAGGTTCATACTGAGCCTAGAATGTTAATTTAGACTTGAACAGTCAAACTGCTATTAATTATCACTTCCTCATAGGCAAAAGAATGCAGTGGTGTAAAGATTCCTGTTGATGCCAGTAAACCTAATCCAAATGATGTGGAGTTTGATAATTTGTATTTGGATATGAATGGAATCATCCATCCCTGTACTCATCCTGAAGACAAGTACGTAACCCATTTTTGTCACTGATATCACAAGTTACAGAGTGCTATATTATATTACATTGTTTGCTTGTTATCATAGACCAGCACCAAAAAATGAAGATGAAATGATGGTTGCAATTTTTGAGTACATAGACAGACTTTTCAATATTGTGAGACCAAGACGACTTCTCTACATGGCAATAGATGGAGTGGTGAGTACTAAAATAATTAACTTAGAATCGTTCATTTTTTTTGTTTTTGCTGTGTTCCCAGTGTCTACATTGAAAATCAGCTAAATAATGAAAAATGTTGACTCAGTCAATATGAGAAAGCCTCATCCTTCAGTCCTTCATTCAAACATTATTTGTGCCTGTTTGTGCCAGGTACTGTGAGATGCTGGGGATATTGATGAGTGTCTTTGCTTTGGAAGGGTTTACCACTAAAGGGACAGTGACATAAGTAAATGGGTAAGGTTAGTTACTAATTAATGGGCTTTATAGGCACTAAATAACATGCAGGGTGTTGAGGGATGAGGGAGTCAGAAAGTTAGGAAATAGGAGGTGACTTCTGCCCCCTTTCTCGAAGGACAAAGAATAATTGGAGATTGGTGAGCAGTAGAGGGGAATGGATGGGACAGATATGGAGAAGGCAGACCTTCCAGATTTCTCAGATGTGCCAGGTAAACACACTTCCATGCTTTTGACCACACTGACATGTATGGGCGACTTTAGGTGTTTTAGATTATAAAGGGAAGTAGAGCAATGACTTGAGAGCAACTTACCTGTCACACTAAGGAGTTTGGATTTTCTCCTGTAGGCAGTGAGTAGCCATCAAAATGACTTAAGAGGGCAATAAATAACTTACTGATCTATGATAACAATACCAGGTAGCTTAGGTTATAAATGACCAACAAATTACATATCACGCAGGGTTCAAGGAAAATTAAGATAAATCATCACCTTAAATTTATTTAGCTAGAAGCAAGATTTTCTTTATTTTATATTTAGTAATCCTAGTGGCTAATGAATGATTTTGAAAATTCAGAAAGCTTTGGGTCCAAAAATAAGAACTTTTTTGTGAGGTTCTGTTTTCTCAGTGAAAAATCTTAGCTACCTGATAGCCTGTTAAGTTACAGTTAAAATAGAGTAAAGAATAAATAATATGTCTTATTTGGAGTATATTTCAATTCATATTCAGCCAAATTTTTTGAAGGAAATTTTTAACTTTGATGTGCTCTTACTGCTAGATCAAGTATAAAACATGTATGTCTGAATGCATGTATATACGCATTCAGGTATCTGCAAGACACTTTTTGAAGATAAAATGTAGAGCATAGAACTTGGCACTTGGAAAAGATTAGGTGATCTAATTTTACAGAATTGGGAATTATTTAAAGAGAATATAAAATAGCATCTTAGATATGGACAGGATACTTCAGAGTCCCTTCCAACCCCAGAACTCAGTTCAAAAGTTTCAAAATCTTACAGTTCAGCTCACTTCATTCAAGCTTATTTGGTGATTTAAATTGCATTGAGTCAGAGTGATTTAAAAGTGCTTTTGGTTAAAACCTTGTTCCTTTTAACTGCTGTACCTTACTATAGAGACAGAGTAGTTATTAAGAATTTCATCGTGGGAAATACAAAGTAGAAGTGCCATGAGGTCTTACAGATCAATAAGTAGTTTTCTTTTTCTTTAATGGGGCATTATGAACCCCATTTTGAGACCATCCTTCTTTTTTGGCTTGGACATAGGGAAGGTCTTCCTGATTCTGGTTCTGTAGAAACTATCATAGCCTGCTGGCTAGGTCTTTGAGTAAAATGAGCTTTCCTTGTTGGGAAACCCAGTGGAACTGATGTTAGGTTGTGGGCCCTGCAGTGCTAAGTGCTGTGGTTTCATAGGATGTTTGTCCGTTTGAGCTGAGCTCTTAGCTTTTTGGTCCAAATTTAAGTTCTCAGGGTCTGTTATGAAAGGATTGTTAGACACATTACTTACCTTTTCCATCTTAGTATACTATTTTTACAAGAATAACTGATTCAAAATAATACAGATTTAGTTATGAATATTTTGAATAGTATTATTTGAATATGAAATACATCTTTTCAGGCACCACGTGCTAAAATGAATCAACAGCGTTCTAGGAGGTTTAGAGCATCAAAAGAAGGAATGGAAGCAGCAGTAGAGAAACAGCGTGTCAGGGAAGAAATACTGGCAAAAGGTAAAGAATATGCTTCTTGAAGTTAGACTTTTTATAAGATGCATGAAGAAAGGGGTGGGCTGACAGCTTTTTCTTATAATTAGGCAAAGTTTTTATTTAATTAGGATCCCAGAATATGTAAGAAAAATTTATGTTCACTGTTGAAAAGTAGTTCATGGAACGCTTTACTCCCAATAATAAGCTTGTTCATTTTCACGCTCTATAGTCAAAGAGAAACTTGGAAATAAAAGGAGGGAATTCTAATAGGGAGAGCACATTGTCAACACCTTTCAAGGCATGTGCAGCTCTTCAGCTAACTTTTATACATCTGTAAAATAGAAATACATTAAGTGTGCTTCTTTTTTTCTATGGCGGCTATTAGAAAGCTACATTTTTGTAAACATTTTCTTCAAATCAGTCTCCTTGGCTTGCTTATTGTTCCCCCTAAGAACTCAGAGGTCTATATGATAGACCTGGGATGATATGGTCCGTATTTACAGGCTTTCACCAAGTCATACACACTTTCAGTATAGATTGATGTAGCAAATGCTGAGGCAGTGAGGTACCCAGGGTTTTCCAATTTGGAGGGTAAGTAGAATGGAGTGCAGTTGTCTTTGCAGTTCCCCAAAGCCTGGAAATTCCTGGTGGGTATATAGGTAGGAATTGACTAAGCCTCAGAGAAGAGGAGGGTCAGGGGTTCTGAGGCCCATTTGGACTTGTTCTCTCCCAGGACACCTGTGTGTGAGAGATGGGGCATGGTTGTAGCAGGATGATTTGTTTGGTGTTTTACATAAGGCAGTATGTTAGACCAGGAAAACCATAATTTTTGGCGGAAGATACTGCACTTGGCTGTTGAAAAATAAATACCATAGTGTTATACAAAGCTGTGATAAACTCAGCATTTTAATTTTGCTTTATAGTAAGGTACCTTTATCTTAAAAACTTATCAGATTTTAAACTCCAAACTCCATGTGTTTGTGTAAGTATGAAAGAGAGAGAGTGGTGTGTGTATGTGTGTGTGCTGCTACAGAGATCATTAGGAAAAAAATGTCAGCATTTTAATATTTATATATAACAACATAGTGTCTTTTGTGTACCATATATTGTTTGACAGTCATGTTAAACTTAATTTAAATTTGAGAGGAGGACTTTTATTTTCCTCCTAAAAGGGAAAATATTGTTCCTCAGATAGAATATACTTCTCTTTTTTTCGTATTTGAACTTTTTGTTATTATTATTCTGGCTTAATATTGAGTAATTTACCTCACTTTTTATGAGAAGAACAAAACATTGTCTCTTTTTCTTTAGGTGGCTTTCTTCCTCCAGAAGAAATAAAAGAAAGATTTGATAGCAACTGTATTACACCAGTAAGTAGTCTCATAGTTTGCTAGCTATTGCTAACTCTTAAGCGATTGGTTAATTTATTTTCTTCTATCATTTTAGGGAACTGAGTTCATGGACAATCTTGCTAAATGTCTTCGCTACTACATAGCTGATCGTTTAAATAATGACCCTGGGTGGAAAAATTTGACAGTAAGTTTCACGTTTTGGTACTTCAGGAAGATTAGGGTAATCATTTGAGACTGTACTTTTGTATGACTGGTGTTATTTGTCCTCTCCCCCCTTCCCCAATCAAATACTAGTTGACTGTGAGAGGAAAGAAGTTTCCAGGGTTATTGGAAATGGGATGCCTTGCGTGGTCCAGTTTTAGACAGCTGAATTTTCTCTTAGTGTCAGTTTTGTCCTCTTACTATGAAGTCACATAATGGGACTTATTATAATTTTATTTTCTTTATTATTGGTTGCCTCCTGTATGTACCCAACTGGGGCCGGAATCAAACCCGCCACCTTTTGGTGCATGGGCCAATGCTCTAACCACTGAGCAGCACTGGCCAGGGCTAGGAACTTATGATTTTAAAAATCTATGTGTTTGTATGTATACATGAAAGTAATTTTTAAATGAAAATTTTTTTTATTAGAATCAAATTACGCCCTGGTCAGTGTGGCTCAGTTGGTTGAGAGCCATGCCATGCAAAAGATCACCAGTTTGATTCCCCATCAGGGAACATACCCATGTTGCGGTTTGATCCCCTATTGGGGTGTGTGCGAAAGGCAAGCAATCAGTGTTTCTCTCTCTCTCTCTCTCTCTCAAAACCAACAATAATAATAATAATAAAATAATCAAATTTCAGCAAGATTCAAGTTGTGGGCTCTGTTCTCCTAAGTATTTAAGTAAAATATAAATTAACTTTTATATAATTTTAGGTTTCCAAACTTTTTCCCTATTAATTAGATATGGTAAATTGTATTTAATGGGTATCTTTTATTAATTATTCCCTGGGCTTATATGGTGTAATGCTACATCTTCAGATAGTGGTGAGAGTAGTAAAAACTTATGAACTGATCAAATTTTCTAATGACTGAGTTTAACCTAAATGTTTCCTTTTTGCTATTTTATGTAGTAAGTTAATCCATGAAATAGTTTGGATGGTTCACACACACACACCCATCTTATTAAGAAAAATGGACAGTAATACTATCTTGTCAGAGTTATTTCATTTTATTTTTAAGGCTATTCAGTTCTGTTAATTTTTGTGCTAGAAAATTAGGAATGAGTTGAAAGTGTTAAAAACTGTTTTTTATAGGTTATTTTATCGGATGCTAGTGCTCCTGGTGAAGGAGAACATAAAATCATGGATTACATCAGAAGACAAAGAGGTAACTCATTTGTAAATATTTGATTATATGTTCCATTGGAAAGAAAGATAAGCTATTACATAGCAAATATTTGGTAAGATGTGATATTTTTGTGGTATATATTTATATAAATATATGTTTTCTCCTCTTTAGCCCAGCCTAACCATGACCCAAACACTCATCATTGCTTATGTGGAGCAGATGGTAAGGTTTTTTTTGAGATTTGATTACTTGGATTAAACCATAGTAACTTGATGGGTTGTTATATAGAGTGGATTACTCATGGATGCCTGGAAATTCTAAAATGCCTTGCTTATTTTATGTATGAAAGGGAGCTAGTATTGAGTTGTTTAATCTGTGATAAATTTACCTATGTTTATATTTTATATTAAAACCTTTAATATTGCTGCATATACCTTTAAAATGGAAAAATTTCTAAGCATTGACCCCTGAGTATAATCTGAATTCTAGACCCATGTATCTGGAGGAAATCTTGTTGGCTGAGGACTGCTAGGAAGTGTTAGGCTTTTTGGCTTTGCCGTCTGTTTGTGTGCCCCTTTTTACTTTGCTTTGTGCTGGTGTCTTTGTTTTTTTGGTAATATTCTGTGCCTTTCATTATGGTGAGGATCTTCTCAAAGTGCTCACTGTTCAATATTTTGTCATTGTTGATAGCTGATCTCATTATGCTCGGCCTTGCTACACACGAACCCAACTTTACCATTATTAGAGAAGAATTCAAACCAAACAAACCCAAACCATGTGGTCTTTGTAATCAGTTTGGACATGAGGTCAAGGACTGTGAAGGTTTGCCAAGAGAAAAGAAGGGAAAGGTAAGAATTTGAAGTGGCAGTTGCCTCATTAAAAAATTTTTTTCTAATTTTATTTTTATATTGTGATAAAATATACATAGTTTTTTATTATAACAAAATATAAAATGTTAACCATTTTAAGTGTACATTAATGGAAATAAGTGTATTTAGGTTGTCTCATTTTTAAAATGGATAGAGAAGACTACGGTTGATTAATATTTACCTACTCTCTGTTACCCCTCACAGATATATCTTTTAAAACTCTGTTTAAAAAAATATTTTTACACTCTTTTTATATACACACACACACACACACACACACACACATACATATATACACACACACTTTTCAATTACTGTTGACATTCAGTATTACTTAGTTTCAGGTATACAGCATAGTGGTTAGACAATTTTAGACTTTACTAACTGATCCCCCAGATAATTGTAGTGCCTACTGGGCACAATACATAGTTATTACAATATTATTGACTATATACCCTACACTATACTTTCCATCCCCTGACTGTTTTATAACTACCAATTTGAACTTAATCTCTTCACCTTTTTTCACCGAGCACCCCAACTCCCTGATTCCATCTGGCAACCCTCAGTTTGTCCTCTGTATCTATGAGTCTGTTTCTGTTTTGTTTATTTATTTTGTTCTTTAGATTCCACACATAAGTGAAATCATATGGTATTTGTCTTTCTCTGTCTCACTTATTTCACTGAGCATAATACCCTCTAGGTCCATCCATGTTGTTGAAAATGGTAAGATTTCATTCTTTTTTTATGACTAAGTATTGTATATATGTAGCAGTTTTTCTTTATCCAGTTATCTATTGATGGGCACTTGGATTGCTTCCACATATTGGCTATTGTAAATAATGCTGCAATGAACACAGGGGTGGAAATATTCTTTCCAATTAATGTTTTGTATTTCTTCAGATAAATACCAAGAAGTGGAATTGTTGGGTCATAGGTAGTTCTATTTTTAATTTTTTGAAGTATCACCATACTGTTTTCCATAGTGGCTGCACCAATTTGCAATCCCACTAACTGTGCATGAGGGTTCCCTTTTCTTCACATCCTGGTCAACACTTGTTCTCTGTGGATTTATTGATGATAGCCATTCTGATGGGTATGAGGTGATATCTCATTGTGGTTTTAATTTGCATTTCTCTGATGGTCACTACCTTGAGCATCTTTTAATATGTCTATTGGTTATCTGTATGTCCTCTTTGAAGAAGTGTCTGTTCAGGTCCTTTGCCCATTTTCTATTTATTTTATTTTTTTTAACATTTTTTATTTTTTCATTTACAGTTGACATACAATATTATATTAGTTCAGGTGTACACTCTAGTGATTAGACACTGTATAACTTACTAAGTGATTATCCTAATAAATCTTGTACCCATCTGAGACCATACATAGTTATTAGAATGTTATCAACTATATTCCCTATGCTGTACTTTACATCCCCATGACTGTTCTGTATCAACCAATTTGTACTTCTTAACCCATCCAACTTTTTCACCCATCCTCCTAACCCACCTCCCATCTGGCAACCATCAGAATGTTCTCTGTATCTATGAGTCTGTTTCTGTTCTGCTTGTTTGTTTATGTTGTTTTTTAGGTTCAGTTGTTGGTAGATATGTATTTATTGCCATTTTATTGTTCATATTTTTTATCTTTTTTTTTTTCTTCTTCTTCTTAAAGATCCTTTAACATTTCATGTAATACTGATTTGGTGGTGATGAACTCCTTTAGCTTTTTCTTTTCTTTTAAGCTCTTTATATATCCTTTGATTCTAAATGATCACTTTGCTGGCTAGACTAATCTTGGGTATAGGTCCTGGCTTTTCAACACTTTGAATATTTCTTGCCACTCCCTTCTGGCCTGCAAAGTTTCTGTTGAGAAATCAGCTGACAGTCTTATGGGAGCACCCTTGTATGTAACTAACTGCTTTTCTCTTACTACTTTTAAGATGGTCTCTTTGTCTTTAACCTTTGTCATTTTAATTATGATATGTCTTGGTATGGGCTTTTTTGGGTTTTTCTTGCTGGAGACTCTTCTGTACTTCCTGAACTTGTGTGTCTGTTTTCTTCAAAAGGTTAGGGAAGTTTTCCATCATTATTTTTTTGACGTCAATTTTTAATTTCTTGTTCTCTTTCCTTCTAGCCCCCCATGATGCAAAGTTGTTCCAGGGGCTCCTTACACTATCTTTCATGATTTTGGATTCTTTTTTCTTTTTGCTGTTTTGATTGGGTGTCTTTTACTTTTTTATATTCCAAGTCACCAATTTCATTCTCAGCTTCGACTCTTATGTTGATTGTAGATTGTTCTTCATTTCAGTTAGTGTATACTTAATTTCCGACTGGTTCTGTTTTATGGTTTCTGTGTTCTTTTTCATGGTGATGAAGTTCCCACTAAGTTTCTTGAACATCCTTATAACTATTGTTTTGAACTCTGTATATAGTAATTTGCTTGCTTCCATTTCATTTTGTTATTTTTCTTTTTGCTATTCTGATTGGGCGTTTTTTGCTTCCTTATATTCCAAACGATGGTTTGGTCCTTGGATTTACGTACTCTATTATTGAAGCTGTGTAAATTATTCTTTATTTCAGTTAATGCCTCCTTCAATTCTAACTGTGCATCCATCATTTCTGACTGGTCCTTTTTTATGCTCTTGAGGCCCTCCCTAAGTTCACTGAGGTTCTCACTAAGTTCATTGAGCATCCTTATAAGCAGTATTTTGAACTCAGCATCTGTTAGGTTGCTTATCTCCCTTTCACTTAGTTCTTTTATTGGGATTTTGTTCTGTTCTTTCATTTGGGACCTGTTTCTTTGTGTCCTCATTTTGGCTGCCTCCCTGTGTTTGTTTCAGTGTATTACTTAATGAGAGGTATGGGGCTAGCTGAGACCAGATGTTGCTCGTTTGAAAGAATTTAGGAAAAACCTGAAGCAGGATCCAAGACAGGCCAATCCTATGGTTAAGCAAGTGGCAACAGCTTGGGAGGGCTTGAAAGTTGGGTGGGGTGGGGCGGGGCGGGGCCTCCGGGGGTAACCAGGGCGGGGCTACCAGTGTGAGCCAGGTTGCTGGAGTCCCAGATATGGCTTCTGTCTGCCGCCCCAGGGAAGGGCTCACCAAAGGAACAAAGGCCTCTGACAGCACTTTGGTCCCGGAGAAAGCCCCCTCTCCAGCCCTCGCTCCAGTGCCAAGCAGCTCAGTTCTTCCCTGTGTGTCTCTGGCACCCCTCGAGCTGCCTCCCCTCCAAGCTTAGAGGGAGAGAGTTCGTTAAGTTTGTGCGCAGGCCCTTTCAGGAGCTGCCTGGGGCTCCAGCCACGTCAGCTTCCCTGAGCCTTAGTTCCCACTGGTTTTTCCAGCCAGAAGTTATGGGGATCCTCTTCCTGGCACTGGAACCCTGAGCAGGGCATCTGGTGTGAGACAGGGACCCCTCCGTCCTCAGGAAGGACTTTCCCAGCCGAGGTATCCTGAATTTTATCCACCACACTTGGGTGTGGGACCAGCCCATCTCGATGTCTCTGCTGCTTTAATTCCGTAGTTGTAGGACTTCCATTCAGCTTGATTTCAGGCGGTTTTGAATGATGGTTGTTCTGTAGTTTAGTTTTAACTTTGATGTGGTTGTATGAGGACGTGACACTGCTTTCACCTACGCCGCCATCTTGACCGGAAGTCTATTTGAGAGATTTTATGAAAGTCTGAAGCATGAAGCTAGAGGAGTCAATTATATGGAAAAAGCCACTGAATAGGGCTTGTGTGGGTTGGCAAGTTGGGTTGGGCAGGGTCTCAGGGAATCATCAGGGCAGGGTGAACAGTGTGAGCCACATTGATGGAGACTCACATATACGGCACCTGCCTAGGCGCCTGCTCTGTGGCTCTGTGTCTCAGAAAAGGGCTTCATCCAGCACTTTTACCTGGCAAAAATGCCCACCCCCCCCCCTCCAGCTCCCGTCCTGATACCATACAGTTCATTCTTTCCCATATGTCCTTGGTGCCTTTCAAGCTGCTGTTCCAGCAATGGAGCAGCCCTTTTCACCCTCAATCCCTGCTGGATTTTACAGCCAGAAGTTATGGGGACTTTCCTTTCTGGGCTGGGACCCATTGCTCCTCAGGAGGGATGTCTGCAATGGAGATATTCCTCCTGATTTTTATCTGACACATGTGGTTATGGAACTACAGTAGTTTGTTCTGAGTCTCTGCCCCTCCTACCAGTCTGATGTGGCTTTTTAAAATGCTTAGTTGTAGGACTTCCATTCAGCTAGATTTCAGGAAGTTATTAATAATGGTGGTTCTGTAGTTTAGTTGTAATTTTTATGTGGTTGTGGGAGGATTTGAGTACTGCATTTATCTACTCCATCATCTTGACTGGAAGTCTCTATGCCCATTTTCCCCTCAAATTGTTTTTCAATTTTTTTTTCTTTATTGATTTTTTAGAGAGAGAAAAGGAGAGAGAGAGAGAGATAGAAACATAGATGAGAGAGAACATCGATTGGCCGCCTGCTGCATGCCCCCAACAAGGGATTGGGCCCACAACCTGAGCATGTGCCCTGACTGGAAATCGAACTGGCTACTTCTTGGTACATGGGTTGATGCCCAATCACTGAGCCACACTGGCCGGGCTGGATTGTTTTTTCAGTGTTGAGTTGTCTGAGTTCTTTATAAATTTTGGATATTAGTCCTCAGTGAGTTGGCAGATATCTTCCCTCATTCAGTAGGTTGGTTACCTTTTCATTTTGTTGATGGTTTCCTTTGCTGTATAAAAACTTTTTCATTTGATGTAGTCCCATTTGTTTATTTGTTCTTTTGTTTCCCTTGCGTGAGGAGATATATCAGATAAAATATTACTTAGAGAAGTGCCAGAGAGTTTACTGCCTATGTGTTCTAGGATTTTTATCATTTCAAGTTTTTACATTTGAGTCTAATCCATTTTGAGGGTTTATGGTGTAAGAAAGTGGTCTAGTTTTATTTTTATTTTTCTGCATATATCTGTCCAGTTTTACCAATACTACTCACTAAATAGACTGTCTTCATCCCATTGTATGTTCTTGCCTCCTTTTTCATATTTTATTTACCATATAGCCTTGGGTATATTTCTGGGCTCTCTATTCTGTTTCATTAATCTGTGTGTCTTTTTATGCCAGTACAGTATTGTTTTAATTACTGTAGCCTTGCAAAATAGTTTGATATCAGGTAACATGATACCTCCAACTTTGTTCTTCTTTCTTAAGATTGCTGTGGCTATTTGTGGTTCCATATTAAATTTTAGGATTATTTGTTTTTGTTCTGTGAAAAATGCCATTGGTGTTTTGATATGGATTGCGTTGAATCTATAGATTTCTTTGCATAGTATGGGCATTTTAACAATGTTAAATCTTTCTATCCATGAAGACAGTATAGGTCTCCATTTATTTGTATTTTATTCAGTCTCTTTCTTCAGTGTCTTATAAATTTCTGAGTATAATTTTCCTTCTTGGTTAAATTTATTCTTAAGTATTTAATATTTTTTGATGCAATTGTAGATGGGATTGTTTTCTTAATTTCTGTTTCTGGTAATTCATTATTGGTGTATAGGAATGCAATCAATTTCTGAATATTTATTTTGTATTCTCTTACTTTCCTTAATATATTTATCAATTCTAGTAATTTTAGGGGGAATCTTTAGGATTCTATATATGTAGCATCATGTCATCTGCAAATCATGACAGTTTTATTTTTATTTATTTATTTATTTTTAATCCTCACCTGAGGATATTTTTCTATTTATCTTCAGATAGAGTGAGAAGAGGAGTGAGAGAGAAAGAGAGAGAGAGAGAGAGAGATATCGCTGTGAGAGGGACATACCGATTGGTTGCCTCCCGCACAACCCCAATCAGGGCCAGGGATGAACTGCAACCAAGGTATGGGCCCTTGACCGGAATTGAGCCCGCTACTCTTGGGTTCGAAGGCTGACACTCTAACTGCTAGCCAAACCGGCCAGGGCCAGTTTTACTTTTTTCTTTCCAATTTGGAAGCCTTTTTTTTTCTTGTTTCATTGCTGTGGCTAGGACTTCCAAACCTATGTTGAATAAAAGTGGTGAAAGTGGACAACTTGATCTTATGGAAAATGGTTTTAGTGTTTTCCTGCTGAGTTTTGGGTTTGTCATATTATTATGTTGAGGTATGTTCCCACTATTCTCACTTTGCTGAGAGTTTTTAATGATAAATGTATGCTGGATTTTGTCAAACACTTTTTCTTTGTCTGTTTATATGATGATAATGATTTTAAAGTTTTTAAGTAAACAAGCATTTAGAAACATGCGCATACTCTTTTACTTCCACTTTTTAAAATATGAGACTTAAATCTTATAGGTAATAATGCCTATTGCACATGATTTATATGTAGGAGTTTTGTTTTACTGGTTATGTTTAAAAGGAACTACAAGTCAAATGTATTAAACTTTTTATGTTAAATATTAAAGTTACTCCTAGTTTTGGGTTACTTAATTATACCCAGTCCCCTCTAAAGGGGTTTCTAACTGTTTTAAGATTATGGAACCTTTTAAAAATACATGTTGAGTGAAGAAAGGCAGGTAAGAAATATACTGTATGTTGACAGAGAAAGATATAAAGGCATTTACATCAAAATGTTAATATTGGTTGGATGTAGGTCAGAGGTTGGCAAACTACAGCCCTCCAGATTTGGCCTGTGAGCTAAGAATGATTTTTACATATTTATCAGGTTATAAAAACAAAATATAAAACAATATGCAACACAGACCATATGTAACCCCTACAGGCTAAAATATTTACTATCTCATTTCAAAAAATTTTGCGCTTTGGTGTAAGTATGACTGGGATTATGGGTAGTTTTTATTTTTAAAATGATTTGGTGCATTCTTTTTTTATTTAAAAATTATAGTATTAAAATGGATCTTGATTTAGAAAAAGCTGTATTTATTTGGTTGAAAAATTTACAGGGTTTAGAATAGACTTGTTTAATGTCTACTTTCTTTCTTATAGCATGATGAACTTGCAGATAGTCTTCCTTGTGCAGAGGGAGAATTTATCTTCCTTCGTCTTAATGTTCTTCGTGAGGTATGTAGTCATAATCATTGGAATTGGCACTCTAAAACAAGGGTGCCTTTTAATAGCTTTAATGGCAGTGTTCCTTTTTGGTTGTAGTATTTGGAAAGAGAGCTCACCATGGCCAGCCTACCATTCACATTTGATGTGGAGAGGAGCATTGATGACTGGGTCTTCATGTGCTTCTTTGTGGGAAATGACTTTCTTCCTCATCTTCCATCATTAGAGATTAGGTATGTGTGTTTCTTTGGGTTTTCAGACTATTTTTTTAGCCTCCTTGCCTTTATAGTGTATGCTGATCCTAATGCATAATGTTTCTTTCCTGGTGGCAGGGAAGGTGCAATTGATCGTTTGGTTAACATATACAAAAATGTGGTACACAAAACTGGGGTAAGTTCGCTCTTGAATAATTTCAAAACAGAAGTATTTGCTTTTATAAGAAGATCATTTTACATGTATTTTATCACTTACAGGGTTACCTTACAGAAAGTGGTTATGTCAATCTGCAAAGAGTACAGATGATCATGTTAGCAGTTGGTGAAGTTGAGGATAGCATTTTTAAAAAGAGAAAGGATGATGAGGTAAAGTGTTTCTATTGCAGTAGCTAAATTGCTCCTGTGTGTAATAGGCCATGATGATCCTGTGATTGTACTTTTAACCTCTTTGAGTGCATTGTTATATCATTATAGTGTATCAAATATCAGTATAATCATGAGTGGTAGTACTTTCATTATTTTATAAAGGTTGTTATGCTTGCTTTGTGGAACTATATATATTGTTGCTTTGTGGAACTATATGTATTATATGCTGTGTGAGTTGCATTGCAATTTTTGTCTCCATACTCTTAATTAAAAATAATCCAAACACCTGTCTAATCAATAGGATATGAAATTAGGGTTCCAAGGCTATAAGAGTGCTGGGATTGAGCTAGTAGCTGCCATATTTATAGGAAATATTTATGATCTGGAAGACATGTTAAGAGCTAGGAACTTTGTGCTCTGGTAGTAGAATGTAGAGGGTGTGGTTTGGATTGCATCAGCCAAGGCAGAGGGTTGCAGCTTTGAATAAGAAATTTAAACTTAAAAGAAGGAAATAAAATAACAAACATCTTAGAAATTGATTACATCTGATAGGATGAGGGCTTAGATGAGAGAAGTTCAGGTTTTTGACTTGGACAGTTGGGGGTTTGCTGGTGCCATTCACTGAGACAGCAAGTGCTGAGAGTAGAGCAGGTTAGGGTGGTGACAAAGTAGAAATCAAGTTTCATTTTGGAGATAGTGAATTTAATAGACACTCAAGCACTCAGGAGACCTGAAAGGAGAAAAGCCCAGGAAGCAATTTGATAGATATGTGTAAAGCTCAGAGCAGAAGTTTTTTGAAAGGACATTTGAGAACCATTAGCAGCTAGGAGGTACTTCAGGTCATGAGCATGAACTTGAAATTCCTGGGAGCATGTATGAAATGAAAGTGCCTCCAACAGAAACCTTGAGAAGCATGAACATACAAGGAGAGAGAGGAGCCAGTTTAGAGAGATAGGAGGAAATACCTGAAGAGAGAAGCCATTAGTAGAGGTGTCAGAGCAATATGAACAGGACCCTAGTCTGCAGCCAGAGGTTCACAAGCCCTGTGGAGTGAGTGCCGGACAGGAGCCGCTGCCTGGAGGCTGAGTGGGTTGGAGGGTGATTGTCAAGGAGTGGCAAGGGAGGCAAGCAATGGATAAAATGAGCAGATAGTAGTAGCTTCTTAGATAGTGAATGAAAGAAATCCTTTTGGAAACTGATTTTATAAAAGTCATATGGCTATTTTGAGCAATTAGCAACGTAATTTTGCTATATTGGTTCATGACCTCCTAACAGATTAAAACATGTCATTGCATCGGACAAGATTTCATATTTTCTTCAACTTTGTATACTGTAGCTAGTGATCTCTTATTTTAGAACTTTGGGTAGCAATTTAAGTAAAAGAGTGAGTGGATTGTAAGCATTCTTTCCAAAGCTTTCAGTACTTGGTAATCTTCTGTGATGGCAGCAATTTTTAACAGAACTAACTTTGTGTGGGATACCATAGACTATCAGAAAAGCCATTTTAAACTACATCTTCAACAATTATAGTGGCTCCACTTGACCTGCTGCCATTTATTCTTAAAAAAAAAAAAAACTATACATACTGTGTACTACTTGTCGTAAAAGCCTCATGTTAGAACAGTACTTTTATGTGGCTTTAGCAGACTCTATACTATTAAATATTTGTGATATTTGGCATTAGGGTGTGTTGTATTTTATTTGATAAATTAGAGTGCTTCAGATTTAGGTAATAATGGTGTTCAGATGGCCTGACAAAGAGGATATTTTAAAACTTTGGATCTCTTGAGGAGGCCTTGACATCATATGATGTCCATCAAAATGATTGAGCAGTGGGAGTGGGATTAATGAACTCTCGAAAATTGAATATAAAAGTATATGGTAGTATGTATTTTCCTGGAAAGTGTGTCCACTTTTGACAGATTTCCAAAGGAGCTGATAGCACCCAGATGGACCTACTCTGCTTATGTATGATTACCACCCTTAGAAATAGGTATTTAACTGACCAGCAAAATAGATAGTAAAAGAGGAATACATCAATATTTTTTATTTAAATTGGGCAATTAGGTAGAAATGTGATGCTTTTTATTTTATGAGCTTTGAGGTTTACTTTTTATTTTGCAAATATTATTTTTGTTGAGCAAATATTCATTGTTACCATGTGCCATATAGCATTCTGAGTGTTAGTGATACAACAAAACAAAACAAACACACACACACAGAAAATTCCTAACCTTGCAGAGCTGACACTCTTCTGGGGGAGATGGATGATAAACACAAAAACTTAGGTAAATTGTGTAATGTGTTAGTGTTAAATGCCACAAAGAAAATTAAAGCAGGTGAGGAAGTATCTGGGAAGATGATGATAGGTAGTTTGCAATTCTAGCAAAGGTCACTAGAGAGGGCCTTGCCCACAGATGACTTTGAATAAAGACCTGAAGGATATGAAGGAGTAAACCATGCAGACATTTGTAAGAAGAGCATTTCAGATAGATGGGAACATGCGGTGGAAAGGCTCTGTGGAGCAGGAGCATTACCCAGATGTTCACAGAACAGCAAGGAGCCAGTGTAGCAGGAGCAGAGGAAGCGAAGGGACGGCGGTAGTAGAAGAGGTCAGAAAGATAATGGAGGGCCAGATCTGGTAGGACCCTATAGGTCATTTTAAGGATTTTAGCTTTCATTCTGGAGGGTTTTGAGTATAAAAGTGAAAAGATCTGACACATATTATAAAAGGATCACTAGCTGTTTTATTGAGACTCACTGTATGGAGACAAAGATGGAAGTAGTAAGCCCAGTCCATGAGACCTAGTATAGTTGTAGTGGAGATGTCAAGAGGTAGTTGGATTCTGCATGTTTTGAAGATAGAACCAATGGGATTGACTAATGAGTAAATGCTTAGGTGTGAGAGAAAGAAAGCTATCAAGAATGAGTCCAAGACATTTTGTCTGAGCAATTGAAAATGGTCTGAGCAACTGTGATGATGAAGCCTGGGAGGTGCAAATTTGGGGTTGGGAATTCCATTGTGGAGATACTAAATGAGTGGAGAGAGATCTTGGTTGGACAGTCATAAGTATATAGATGGTATTTAAAGCCATGAAACTAGATGGTTACTCCCATGAAAGCAGAGAAGTGGAGAGGTCTAAGTATTGGGCTCAGAGGAACAACTACATGAAGAGGTTAGGGAATTGAGGAGTGAGGGCAAGCACCAAGAGTGAAAGAGAACCAGGTCAGTGCAGTGTCCTGGAAGCTAAGTGAGGAGTAAGATTCAAGGAGGAATGGGTCATGGTCAGATAGGGACTGAAGACTGAGTAATGGATTTCAGTCTGTAAGTCATTGGTGACTTAAATAAGGAAGTTTCACTGAAGATGTGAAAAAAGCTTGATTAAATAAATTTGGTGGTTTTAATATCTTAAGAGATTTTAAGGTAGTCATTCACCATGTATCCAACATTCAGTCTCTCTTCTGGCAGAAAGCACAAGTTTCAAATTTTGTTAATGCCCTTGCATTTGGCAGTACTGACTTGGAAGGGATAGAAGTGAAGCTAGTAGGATGACAGTACTAGTTGGCCCCTGATTTAGGCCAAAGCTGCAGCCACAGCTACCTTAGCTGTCATTTCAATTCTTTAATAGACACAGAATCTTGGGCATGAGAGGTAAAGGAGGCCTTTGAACCATCTAAATAGTGGGGAAGTAAGATCAACCCCAAATCCTATGTACTTAAAACCCCGGCTACATTTGGAAAACTTGACATTTCAGACTAGACCCTTTCTTGTGAGGTGAATTGGCCCAGAATAAGCAGTGTGAACTTCTGATTTTCCCTCCTTTGATTAGATCGACTTTTTAGAACCAGGGATGGGGGGGCAGTGTTTCCATAGAGCCGACTTCTCTCTTTATCCACTTGTGTCAACCATTTACAGAGTGAGGAACTGTCAAGCCCTTTTTTGGTAACAGAAACTTATTAATAAATTATCTTCTCAATATTTTTAAATTGACACCTTGATTATTAACCGAATTCAGCTACAGCTTAAGAATTCTTTGTTTTCTTACTTATTTGTAGCTTCTCCACATTGGCAGCCTATATGCTCCAGGGTAGAACCAATGGTCTTTGTCATGAGTTTTTCATTCTTTCCTGGAGTGATAGCAAAAGCTATCTGAAAAAAATGAGGAACATTTAAATTACATCTAAACTTAATGTAGAATGCTCTATACATCTAAAGTTCTGATAGGCAACACTTGAAGCATATAGTCCATTACCTAGTTTAATTATGTACCTAGGTTTCTGGGGTCTTCCTTTAAAACTTGAATTTTCTCTCAGATCATTCCTGGTAATGTTTAACTCTTACATTTTTGTGTAATTATTTGACAGAATATGTGGATTTTATACTTTTAGGACAGTTTCAGAAGACGACAGAAAGAAAAAAGAAAGAGAATGAAGGTGAGTTTTAATTAATTTCATAAGATTGGCAATAACATAACGTAATTTGGGAGGAAGATGTTCATTACAACAGGTTTTTATTCTTCATCCAGTAGGAGTTGATTAGGGACATGGTGTTTATTCGATTGCCTTTTTAGGTGGAGAAGAATGCTGGTTTTGATTTCAACGTCCTTTTTCAGATCTAGCATCTGAAGGGCTACACTTGATGGGCGGTGGGGGGGGGGGGTGCATTTTACACTAATCGGGTATTACTTTTGTAATAAAAACAGTATCCCTTTGTATCCTCTTGAAAGTTACTACATTCTGTCTACATCTCTGTCAGGTTAGTATTCCCAGAACATGACACTCAAAACTTTGTTGTTTCTCTGCTCAGAAATCACTGTTGATTCCTTAGTCCCCTTAGAATAGTCTTGTCTCCATCTGGCATGCAAATGCACTATGATCTGGTCGAATTCTAGCTGCCCAGCCTTTCCCCTTCTGCCTCCTAACTATGTTCCTCCAGACTTAGAGCATTGCCTTCATTTCGTACCTCCCAATGGATTTTTGACTTCACAACTCCCTTACATCTTACCTTTTCTTTTTTTTTTCTCTCTTTTTTTTTCTCTCTCAAATCTTTATTGTTGAATGTAAAATGTCCACATTTTTCCTCCATTGATCCCCTCCTCCCCACTCCCACCCCCCTCCCTCCTTTTCCCACACTATTGTCTGTGTCCATTGGTTATGCATATAAGTTCTTTGGTTTATTTCTTCCCACCCCCCCCCCCCATCCCCTTTACCTTTGAGGTTAGTCAGTCTAGCAATGAATTTATACTTCTTAATCTCTTCACCCTTTTCACCCATTCCCCCAAACCCCCTCCCAACTGGCAATCAACAAAATGTTCTTTGTATCTATGAGAATGTTTCTGTTCTACCTGTTCATTTTGTTTGTAGATTCCATTGTTGATAGATATGTATTCATTGCCATTTTGTTTGTTCATACATTTTATCTTTTTCTTCAAAAAGACCCTTCATCGTTTCATATAATAACGGTTTGGCGGTGATGAACACCTTTAACTTTCTCTTGTCTGGGAAAGTCTTTATATGTCCATCGATTCTAAATGACAGCTTTGCAGGATAGAGTAATCTTGGTTGTAGGTTCTTACTTTTCATCACTCTGAATATTTCTTGCCACTCCCTTCTGGCCTGCAAAGTTTCTTTTGAGAAATCAGCTGACAGCCTAATGGGAACGCCCTTGTAGGTAACTAGCTGCCTTTCTCTTGCTGCTTTTAAGACTGTCTCTTTGTCTTGAACCTTTTGCATTTTGATGATGATGTGTCTTGGTGTGAGCCTCTTGGGGTTCATCTTGTTTGGGACTCTGTGCTTCCTGGACTTGTATGTCTGTTTCCTTCACCAAGTTAGGAAAGTTTTCTGCCATTATTGTTTCAAACAGGTTTTCGATTTCTTGTTCTCTCTCTCCTCCTTTGGGCACCCCCAAGATGCGAATGTTGGCACGCTTGAGGTTGTCCCAGAGGCTCCTTACACTATCCTCATTTTTTTGGATTTTTTTTTCTTTTTGCTGTTCTGATTGGGCGTTTTTTGCTTCCTTATATTCCAAATCGATGGTTTGCTCCTTGGATTTACGTACTCTATTATTGAAGCTGTGTAAATTATTCTTTATTTCAGTTAAAGCCTCCTTCGTTTCTAACTGTGCATCGATCATTTCTGACTGGTCCTTTTTTATGCTCTTGAGGCCCTCACTGAGTTCATTGAGCATCCTTATAAGCAGTATTTTGAACTCAGTATCTGTTAGGTTGCTTATCTCCCTTTCGCTTAGTTCTTTTATTGGGGTTTTGTTCTGTTCTTTCGTTTGGGACCTGTTTCTTTGTATCCTCATTTTGGCTGCCTCCCTGTGTTTGTTTCTGTGTATTACTTAATGAGAGGTATGGGGCTCACTAAGACCAGATGCTGCTCGTTTGAAAGAATTTAGGAAAAACCTGAAGCAGGATCCAAGACAGGCCAATCCTATGGTTAAGCAAGTGGCAACAGCTTGGGAGGGCTTGAAAGTTGGGTGGGGTGGGGCGGGGCGGGGCCTCAGGGAGTCAGCAGGGCGGGGCTACCAGTGTGAGCCAGGTTGCTGGAGTCCCAGATATGGCTTCTGTCTGCCGCCCCAGGGAAGGGCTCACCAAAGGAACAAAGGCCTCTGACAGCACCTTGGTCCCGGAGAAAGCCCCCTCTCCAGCCCTCGCTCCAGTGCCAAGCAGCTCAGTTCTTCCCTGGGTGTCTCTGGTGCCCCTCGAGCTGCCTCCCCTCTGAGCTTAGAGGGAGAGAGTCCGATAAGTCCGTGCGTGGGCCCTTTAGGGAGCTGCCTGGGGCTCCAGCCGCTTCAGCTTTCCTGAGCCTCAGTTTCTGCTGGTTTTTCCAGCCAGAAGTTATGGGGATTCTCTTCCTGGCACTGGAACCCTGAGCGGGGCACCTGGTGTGGGACGGGGACCCCTCAGTCCTCAGGAAGGACCTTCCTAGCTGCGGGAGCCTCCTGATTTTTATCCGCCACACTTGGGTGTGGGACCAGCCCGTCTTGCCACTGCGCCGCCGCCCCTCCTACCAGTCTGGATGTAGCTGCTTTTTTAAATTCCATAGTTGTAGGACTTACATTCAGCTTGATTTCAGGTGGTTTTGAATGATGGTTGTTCTGTAGTTTAGTTGTAACTTTGATGTGGTTGTGGGAGGACGCGATACCGCTTTTACCTAGCCACCATCTTGACCAGAAGTCACATCTTACCTTTTCCACAAAGTTTTCTGTTGCTTCTGCTCGTAGTCTAGGTTGAGCGATTCTTTCTTTTAACTGTGGTGCCTCTTGCTGTGATACTTTTTTCTTAATTGCATGCCTTATAGTCACTTTATTTCTTTAGTTCTTGTTTTTCTTGTCTTGCTTACTAGATTGTAAACTCTTGGAGTTTAGGAACTGCCTTTTATTATTATATTTTATTGGAATTGAGCGATTTCAGGAACCTAGAAGGGAGAAAAGTAGAGATGTTTGATTATTGCATGTAGGCTCAAAATCACTTAGATTGGGAGGGGCATATTTATTTTCTACCTTATATATAATTATTTTCTTTTAGTCAGTATATGTTTTAAAAACCTCTTTTATCAGTCATCCATGACTATTATCTGTTGTAGCTTTAATCATAGCTCTAATTAATTAGAAAGAAAGAGTTAAATTCTAGGAAGGTGAAGAGTAAGTAAAAGTTGTATTTCTTAGTATACATTAAACTCTTGACTTGTTTTTTATCTTATTAGTTATACTTATATACCTAGAATTGTCTCTAATATGTTCTGAAATTGTAAGTAAACATAATAGAATAGCCTAATGAGACTTGAATAGAACAGTGGATTATATGTACTTTTAGAGCAGAGTTATTAAATATTGCAGACTTACTATTTATAGGGTAAGTTACAATCAAATCCAAGTGTCAACAACCCTGTAATGTTCATGAAAATTTATTTTCATTTTTTAAGTGCTTACAGTGGGGACTCTGTTTCGTTGTCCTCTTTTCTTCCTGCCATCTTCATTGTGATTTAATTTTAATTTCTACATTTATTTCCATTTATATTAGAGAGATCAACCAGCTTTCAGTCCTGGTGGACTATTAACCCCTCATGCCTTGGGTTCAAGAAATTCACCAGGTTCTCAAGTAGCCAGTAATCCGAGACAAGCAGCCTATGAAATGAGGATGCAGAATAACTCAGTAAGTGACTGACTTTTATGTGGCATTGAAGAGTGGTGAATTTCAGATGCCCCTTGCAGTTGTATGCCAATTTTATTATTTAGCTTAGGGTTGTTTTATAGTTTTTTTTTTCCAATTTATTTTTCCTTGAGATATTTTTAATTCTTTTAAATTCATTTTTATCAATATGAAAGTAAATGACATGAAAGAAAGAAAATGTATGTAAATATAGATAGCTAAGTGGCTGCAGTGAGTCTGTAATGCAAATGGGCCTAAGGTACTGGGTCGTGATAGTGCTAGAAGCATGAGTTGGACATGCAGATGTCTCATACCTGGAGCAAGAGAGGAGGGTGGGTTTTGCTGTTTATTTTCCTTTCAGGGAACAGTCATGGTCATTTTGCAGAATAGTGTGCCTCAGTCTGTCAAATACAGGTACTCTTTACCACCTAAACTCTCACTTTCCAACTCACCTTCCTGTAATAGTGGCAACAGACCATGAGCGCAGGGCAGCAGCAGGGGTGAGGGAATAGACCAACGGTTCTCAACGTGTGGGTTGCGACCCCTTTGGGCATCGAACGACCCTTTCACAGAGGTCGCCTAAGACCATCAGAAAACATATTTCTGATGGTCTTAGGAACCGAGACACTGCACCTCTATTTGTCTCCCTGCGGGTCCGCCCACATGCAGATACCCCCACATACAACATGATGAACTGTATTAAAGGGTCATGGCATTAGGAAGATTGAGAGCCACTGGAATAGACCGTTAACCAACATTCACAGACAACAGATAATCAATAAATAAATTATTTGGGGCTAGTAGGCGTGAGAGAGAGTGTGCTATAGAGGCAGGCAAGATAGTATGTAAGGTTTGGTATCTTCTGTAAATCATTGCTATGCTATATCCAAGGTAATGTCATACGTTTGGATGTTTAAATTTAATTATTATGATAGTGATGTGTTGATGCTCAAATCCCTTATTATAGGGCAATCCTATGTCCAGTTGTTTTGCCATATCAGGAAAATGATTGGATTTATATTGCCATAAATTCACGCCTAGAAGTTTTAGAGACCTTAGATTTGGAATTTGAGAACTGAGATTTCACATCTCTTGAGAAAAGCAGCCTGTGTTTTTTTGTTGTTTGATTTTGTTTTCTTGTCTTATTCCTCACACCATTAACAGAGTGGGATGTGGAGGATCAGTGAAAGGGATTGCAATGAGACAACATGAATAGAACAGGAAGAACTGATATCCATCATTTAAGATTATAAGGACTATAGTCCCCTCAGATTGGAACTGAGAGTGGCAAGTATTCTCAAACACCACGTTGATGATATAATACTTTTCTCTTAATCTCAGGGAGGCAAGTAGGTTTAAACTATGCCAGCTGTGATGCTTTGAGAAGGATTCCAATATTATGAAGGACTCCACAGGACTAGACCCACTCACTATTGGTTAATGTCTGCCATGGAAATAGCAGTGAAGAGATAGGTGATTTGGTTGCTTATTTGATCCTGTCTTAATTCCTCTTGACACAATTGTTTCTGTTGGAGTCTTTCCATGGAGAGATTTTCTTTTCTTTTTTAATTTATTTTTTGTATTGATTTTTTTGAGAGAGGGAATTAGAAACCCTGATGTGAGAGAGAAGCATCGATTGGCTACCTCCTGCACACCCCACATC
The DNA here is from genome assembly GCF_014108415.1 of Molossus molossus. Taxonomy (NCBI): domain Eukaryota; kingdom Metazoa; phylum Chordata; class Mammalia; order Chiroptera; family Molossidae; genus Molossus; species Molossus molossus. The sequence goes on from NW_023425399.1 coordinate 46,113,047, forward strand.
AGGGTTGGTCCCCAGGACGTCTCAGTTTATGGGATGACACTCAGTCCACTGAGCCACACCAGCAGGGCTGCATAGAGGGATCTTCATCTCATATATTCCACATTTTCATTTAAAATCATGAAGTTCATTTAAAGGGAGCTTTTAAGATTATGTGTTTTTTTTTCTAAATGTTTGGGCATGTTAGTCTCTAGTAGTTGACTGGTGTCTATTGGTGATCTGCATTGGTAATGTTCTATTAGAGAGCTTTGTTTCTCATGAATATGGTTTTATTTATTTTATATAACTATGATTTTAAATGTTGCATTCTGAGGTGTGGTTTTATTATTTGTGGCCAGTCTCAGTTTAGTAGGTTTTATTGCAAAAATAGCTTTTTCAAAACAAATTTGAAGTGGTATGAATCTGGTATGTTCAGGAAAGTATACTTTTATTGGTAGAGACAGAGCAGAAAGGAGAGCAGCAGGGATTCAGTATTGAAGGACAGCCAGCTTTTTTTTTTTGTCCTTGGAGGTATATTATTTTTGTTATCCAAAGACAGAGTTTAGCCCTGGCCAGTTTGGCCCAGCGATTGGAGCATTGGCCTAAGGACTGAAGAGTCACGGGTTCGATTTCTAGTCAAGGACACATACCTTGGTTGCAGATTTGATCCCCAGTTCCATTCCGGGTTGTGTGGGAGGCAGCCCGTCGATATCTCTCTCTCTCTCTCTCTCTCTCTCTCTCTGTCTCTCTCTGTGTGTGTGTGTGTGTGTGTGTGTCTCTCCGCTTCCCACTCTATCAGAAAAAAAATCAATGGAAAAATATCCTCAGGTGAGGAAATAAATAAACAAACAAACAAATAAATAAAAGATAGAGTTTATATGTTGTTTGTCAATTTGGGAAAGGTTACTTTTTGCAACAACTTCTCTTTGGTTAACTGCTTTGTGCCAGGAGGCAGTATGTTATTGGTCTTTCACATGTATTTTATTTAATCCTTGCAATAACCTGTAAAGAGATAGAACATTATCATCCCCATTTGAAGAAGAGGCTGACAGAGGTCAGATAAATTGCTCAGGGCCATACAGTCATTAAAGATAGGATTTGGTATTTCAAACTCAGATTTGTCTGACTAAAAATACCCATCTAATTTTCCAAGTACAACAGTACATTCCTGGATTTATTTTTATGACTTTTTTTTTTTTTTTTTTTTTTTTACAGTATTAGCCATTTAGTAGTATCATGATAAAATTTGACATTATACATTTTAAAAAGGAAAGTGTCATAAGCTCTATGAAATACAATTTTACATTGTGGTAACTTTTCTCGGCCTATGGTGTGTACTACCTTTATTACTAAGGTTTTAGTTATAATATTAAAAGACCCTCTTCAGCCATGGCAGGATAACTCCATTGGTTGGAACATCATCCCCATATGCCAAGGTTGCAGGTTCATTTCCTAATCAGGGCGCATACGAGAATCAACCATTGAATGCATAAATAAGTGGAACAAGTCGATGTTTCTCTCTTCCTCTCTTCCTTCCTCCCTCCTACCTTTCCTCCCTCATTCTTTCTCTCTTTCTTCCTCTCTCTCTCTAAAATCAATACATTTAAAAAAAAGAGAGACTCCTCAGCTCTCAACTTAAAAATAATTCAGTTTACTTGAAATATCTAATATACTGTGAATAACAGAAAAAACCGTTTACCACAAATACCTTTTCTGCCCTCTATGTTTTTGGTCATTTAACATAAAAATAACATTGCAGAAGATTATAGTGTTTAAATTAAATATTAAAATACTTTCGGGTGCTACTATGTTCATTGAGTTAGGTACAAAGGGAAGATAATACTGATAATATTTTAAAGGTAACACTTTAAAATAGTACTTTAAAGTAGTATCTGACTTTGAAATAATAAAATCTGCATTTTTCTAAGATGACTAATAGATTTTTATTTGTACATTGAATTTTAAAATAGTATATATAAAGCTTGACCTATGTGGCTTAGTGGATTGAGCGTAGATCCATGGACTGAGAGGACCCAGTTTGATTCCTGGTCAGGACAGATGCCTGAGTTTCGGGCTCAGTCCTCGGTGGGGGGCGTGCAGGAAGCAGCCGATTGATGTTTCTCACATCGATGTTTCTATCTCTCCCTTCCTCTCTCTCTAAAAAAAATCAATAAAAATATATTTAAAGAAACAACAGTATATATAAAATAATTTAACAGTTGTCTGGCAGAGTCTCATTAAACAGTTGCTTTTCAGAGTGGTTGTACTAGGTAGAACACTTACCATTTAACTTCATTCTCACTGGTATTGACTTTTTAATTTACTATTTTTATATTATTAACTTATATACATATATATGTTTTCTGTTTACAACTTTGGTATGTAATTGGTGGGACATGATCATGAATTTGTAACTTGAGGGAACCACCAAAGAAAAAGTTATTCAAGTCCTATAATTTAAAAAGTGTATAAAGCCCTGGCCGGTTTGGCTCAGCGGTTAGAGCGTCGGCCTGTGGTCCTGAGAGACCCGGGTTCGGTTCCCGCTAAGGGCATGTACCTCGGTTGCAGTTTGTCCCCGGCCCTGGTCGGTTGTGCGGGTGGCAGCCACTCGATGTGTCCCTTTCACGTCGATGTTTCTCTCTCTTTCTCTCTGTTCCTCTCTCTCCCTCCCACTCTACCTGAGCAAAAAAAATGGAAAAATGTCCTCGGGTGAGGATAAAAAGAAAAAAAAAATTAAAGAAAAAAAAAATGTATAAAATTAAAATTTTCTTTTGAAACAGTTTTTATCCTAAGAATGTTCAGGGTTTTTGTTTATTTTAGTGTAGGCATAGGAAGCTTGGTACTATATTACTTGTTTGGGGGAGGTGGAGTAGGCCAAGATCAGTCTTTGTACTTTCTAAATATATATATCATATCTTGATAGCTTTTTTAAAAATGTGGTATTGTGAAACATGATGGTAATAGCACTTTGATGTAAAGTCTTATGTGAAATAATAATTAAATCCTTCCTCTGTAATGTTCTAATTGTCTGCAGAGTCCTTCAGTATCTCCTAATACAAGTTTCACTTCTGATGGTTCCCCATCTCCGTTAGGAGGAATTAAGCGAAAAGCAGACAACAGTGACAGTGAACCTGAGCCAGAGGATAACGTCAGGTGAGGACATTTTTTCGGTTGCACTTTGTTAGTAAATTGCTGAAATAGATGTGGTCTAATTAATGCTATTTCACTTAGAGCAGCAGTGCCTTCAGATACTTGCCTGTGATCTTTTTATCCACTAGTAATTAATGTGGAGGTTTAGAAAAGTCAGTAAATTCTAGTGAGATGTGTAAGCTACTATCATTGTTAAACCTAAGTATCCATATTAGTATTCATGCAAGTTTTTGTCCTCCAAACCACTTTTCCCTCTGAGACCAGGCACTAGATCAGCTAGACATGAGGTGTTCGGCTCTGACTATGTGATCTTAATGTTACCATTTGGAGATTAAATTTTCAAGCTGCTTAACCTAGAAAGTTCAGTTACACTTGGATATTTAATATAGTTTGCTTTAATCTTCTCATTTGAAAAGGTTATACCTCAAAATGAAATATGCAAAAGACATTTGGATAAGAGATAAATATGTATATTTTTAAAAACCACAAACTTCCATATGCACAATTATATTTCATGGTAGGGAAGTTTCCCCTTTAGCTGTTTAAAATTTATAATAGAAAACTTTGATTATTTAATTTATCTAGAAGTTTTTAGTCATTATATAGTAAGTTTAACAGCCTCTCATGTAATTAAATCTAGGTTTGAAGCCTGGGCTCCAAATACAAAAGACCAATAGTCTCAGTAATTGTAACTCATTGTGAATTTAGCAAAATGATACAGTTCAAAGTTAAACAATAGTGGTTCACAGCTCATGCTCTTTTAAAAGAGGGCATGGTTGGTGTATTTGTACTTATGAAAAGAAACTTCACAAATACCATGTATGATACTGCACTTTCTTAATATTCTTTGAAGGATTCTGAGATTTTTGGTGACATGTGATTGACCATTTACCTGATCTGAGTTTTTATTCTCTGATTCTATAACTCTGGACTTTTCTCTTAGAGTGATGTAGCCATCATGATCAATGTCAGCTTAATAGTTAACTTGATTTATTTAATACTTCATTGTTTAATCCTGTTGCCTAGGATAATCAAGGTAGAAATGCTTCTATCAATAAATGTTTGGGGGTTTTTTTGCATTTATTTTATTGATATTTTCTATAAAATAGTGCTAGTTTACATTATGGATAGTGGAAATTTCTCCTAGTTGATATTCTGTGAATTCTCTGTGTTTGTGTGAAATTAAAATTGGTATGATGTATTCTGAAACATGACTGTAATTTGTAAGATCTGTTGCATGGTAGAAAATAGCTCTTAAATGGAGAATCATTATATTCTTCATCTGTCCTGATGTGTGTGTGTGGGGGGGTGTGTGTGTGCTTTTTTTTTTTTAAGTGATCTTTGGCTTCTTTGTGTTCCTTCAATAAAATTTTTAAATCTTTCAGAGAATGAGAAATGAGTACTTACAAAAACATATATTTTGAGGGAAAATGGGATTCTTCGCATTATATTTTCGGTGATTAGTAATAATTTAGTGAATGGATTGACTTGCTTCCCAGTTTAGCAGAACATACATGCATACCTTAAACCGACAGAAACTCTTATCTGAAAGAGGGATAATGTGACCCAAGGATAGAGTCGGTGTACACATAATTTCTGCTTGGTTCCTAGATTATTGTTTTACAAACCACCTTCTACCTGTAAAAAAATGAATAGTATAAGTATTTTTTTTTTCTTTCTTTAAGTAATTTGACTTTTTGGTATAGTTTAAATATACTTTAACAAACTGAGGAATTTGACCAATATAAAATCTTCAGTATTGAATCTTTTTTTTTTTAATCCACACCCGAGTACATTTTTCCATATTTTGTTCAGATAGAGTGGGAGGGAGAGAGAGAGAGAGAGAAACATCGATGTGAAAGGGACACATCGAGTGGCTGCCACCTGCACGACCCAACCAGGACTGGGGGAACTGAACCTGGGTCTCTCTGGACCGTAGGCCAATGCTCTAACCGCTGAGCCAAACCGGCCAGGACCAGTATTGAATCTTAAAATGTAGTTTTAGAATAAAAAACATGTAAAACAGTATGAAAATTTGAGCAAACAAGTGTTATTAAAGTAGTTTAATAAATGGTTATTCTTTTTTAAAATGTAGTTTTATAATGGTTTTACTAGTTGTGTTTCAGTTTTTGATGTTTAGCTATCTTTAAGTTGATAATAAATCCTGCAAAAGTGGACTTTTTAGAAATAACTAAATGAAGTTGTGTTAGCGTTACTGTTTAACTCATTTATGTTTCACCTGGATATTAAATATATGATGATTTGGGTGATACATTGGTAGACAATTACTGAAAGTATATTTATTGACTTTGACTGGTTTTTAGGCTATGGGAAGCTGGTTGGAAGCAGCGGTACTACAAGAACAAATTTGATGTTGATGCAGCTGATGAGAAATTTCGTCGTAAGGTTGTACAATCTTACGTTGAAGGGCTCTGCTGGGTTCTTCGATATTATTACCAGGTACAGAAGGAATATTTTTCTCTAAATCTCCAGCTAGCCATTTTAGGAAGACAGCAATTTCTATAATAATGTGTATTATTGAGCTATATTCTGAAATTAAACCTAGGTTCCCTTTTTTAAGTTTCCTACTTAGAACTTCATTACCTTAAATATTTATTTGTAAAGTTCCTTAAGTGTTAATATATAAACAAAGCTAATTTTTGTTGCATTAAAGGGTTTTAGCATTAAATTGTGTGGTTTGAGTGTACTTTGTCTTTCATATTATTAAAGTTTGGTGTGTTTTTTTAATTGGAATAAAAAATAATTGAGTAATAGTCAGTAAATGACTGAACAAAGGACAGTGACTGGAGAATTTGAAAGGCGTTTGAATATCATTTCCTCCATGTAATGTAATGTTGCATGAAGTGCATTCTAATTCAAGTAATCTCTATCTGACAGAAAACCTTTGATAATTGAGATGTCAGAGCTGGCGAGAGATTAGCTAAACATATAGGGGATATAACACTGTTAGATAAAATCTGGTTCTGTGCTTTAGAACGAAGCAAGTTAGGTTTGGTGTGACCTGGGAATAAATCAAGTTTGTTGGTAAGTAGAAGGTAATTTAACGCACTAAACAGTAATACAGTGTTGATCATAAAATACTTTTTTTTTTTATCCTCACCCGAGGACATTTTCCCATTTTTTTTTGTTCAGGTAGAGTGGGAGGGAGAGAGAGGAACAGACAGAGAGAGAGAGAGAGAGAGAAACATCGATGTGAAAGGAACACATCGAGTGGCTGCCACCCGCACGACCGACCAGGGCCAGGGACAAACTGCAACCGAGGTACGTGCCCCTAGCGGGAACCGAACCCGGGTCTCTAAGGACCGCAGGTCGACGCTCTAACCGCTGAGCCAAACCGGCCAGGGCATCATAAAATACTCTTAATTTCATGTTTTACTCCTCTTACCTTAAGATTTTAATTCTCTAGGCACAGAGTCATAACATATATCAGGAAGAAAAGTCTCTTTTCTATGAGTATAAATTGCTCTTGTTTTCTTTTCAATGGGTATACTTAAATATTTTTATAGTAAAGAGAAAGTTGTCACATGAAAATATAATAGGGAATTGTAAAATGAAACTTTTGGCTGTTTTACTCTCAATCTTTGTTTCAATGTTGTCCCTTACCCACCTATATAGACTCAGTAAGTGTCAACTGTAGCTGCTCTTCCATTATATTTGATAATGGCAGCTCCAGAGTTGTAGAGAAATGTCACAAAACACATTTTAAGGATATAAATCTTGACCAAATTGTGTCTGTAAATATGACGTTTGTTGTTAACTGATTATTAAAGGTGCTTTGCAGAAAGTTCACATTTAATTAAAACAACTTTTAGAATTTGTGGAAAAAGTTAATATATGGAATATAAAGTAGAAGTTGGGTGTTTTATAGATAGAATATGGTAGGTTAATGTTCTAATTTTTGTTTGTTTTTGTACTGAGACTATCATTAACATAGATTTTTGTTTTTGTTGTTGTTTATAATTATTGGAGGGCTGTGCTTCCTGGAAGTGGTATTATCCATTCCATTATGCACCATTTGCTTCAGACTTTGAAGGTATTGCAGATATGCCTTCTGATTTTGAGAAGGGCACCAAACCGGTAAGCTTGATTATTTAGAGCCGTTAAATTCATAGAATTTTGGCTTAGATAAAAATTGTGTAAACTTATCTTAAACTTTTTTCTTCCTTGAAGTTTAAACCACTGGAACAACTTATGGGAGTTTTTCCAGCTGCAAGTGGTAACTTTCTACCTCCATCATGGCGGAAGCTCATGAATGATCCAGTGAGTCTTAGTATTTTGAGTATGTTGGTAACTAGGTTTTTGTTATAGGTTTTACTAAAATTAGTCACAGTTGCTTTTCATCTCAGTTGAAATAGTGAAGTATAGAAACAAAGTAAAAGTATTTGAGTCCTTACTGTATAGTTTTCATTACTGCACCCCCACCCCACTTTTCTTGTCATAATTAAGTACCCACCCAGTAGAGCAAATTGATTTGTTTTAGAGAAATCTTTATAACAAGTTGTTTTGTTCTTAGCCTGTTTTTACTTGTTCTAGCCCTGTATGGTGGCTACAAAAAGCTCAGAAGACTGACCTAGCTGAAATCACCTCTGAGCTTGTTTTGTGTTCTATCTAGCTAAAGTGAGACCAAGCTTGGAAGTAGGAATTATTACAGTCAATAAACTCTTCACTCACTGTCTTGGGTCCACAGTTATCAGCTCTACAATTTTATAATAATGCCCCTTTTTTTTTCATTATTTTAAATAAAATAGTTAATTTTGTTTTACTAGACCTGGCATTAATTACCTGGTATTTTTTTTTTTAATATGTTTTTTATTTATTTTAGAGAGAGAGAGAGGAAAGGAGAGGGGAGAGAGAGAGAAACATCTATGAGAAAAATATCAATCAACTGCCTCCTGCATGCTCCCTACTGGAGATTGAGCCTACAACCTGGGTACATACCCTGACTAAGAATCAAACCTCTTGGTGCCTGGGGTAATGCTCAGTCCCTGGGATGATGATCAGTCCACCGAGCCATACCAGCCGGGTATGACCTGGTATCTTAACAGTTTGGTTTTTTTTTTTTTCCTCCTTTATTGACTTTAGAGAGAGAGGGAGAGAAAAAAACATCAGTGAGAGAAAACATCGATTGGCCATCTCCTGCATGCCCTTCACTGGGGATCGGGCCCACAACCTGGGCATGTGTCCTGACTGGGAATCAGACCGGCGACCTCTTGGTGCATGGGTCGATGCTCAACCACTGAGCCCACCGGCCGAACCTTAACAGTTTTTTAAAATGAATGAAACCTCACTTTCTGATCAGGCTTGATAACACAAACAATAGTTATAACAAATCCTGTATAACAGAGGCATGTAATTTTTGTTTTGAATATTTACTTTTCTTCTTGATATAGGATTCTAGTATAATTGACTTCTACCCTGAAGATTTTGCTATTGACTTGAATGGAAAGAAATATGCATGGCAAGGTAAAATTTAGACATAATTTATTTTTGTTAAAATAATTTTAACTCTTTGGTAAAACTGAGAAACATGATTTATAGGATGAAAGGATTTCTATAAAAGAAAGATAAATATTTTAAAAATTATATGTGAAAATTGATGTTTTTTTTTTTTTCACTTAACCTGGGATCAGTAATGATTAATAGTAAATTTAATAGTAGCATTCTGATAAACAGTAAATTGTGTTGAAATACATTAATTATCATATCTTTTGTCTTTGTAATTGATGGGACTTGGGACTTGGTCCTTCCAGTTAGCAGCTCATTGATACCTTGTTAGGTTACTGAGAGATAGTGTCTGTGGAGATTAACTTGTACTCCATTGAAGCTTTTTTTTTTAAAAAAAAAGAAATGTTTTTATTGATTTTTGAAAGAGAGAGGAAGGGAGAGAGAGATAGAAACATCTATGTAAGAGAGAAACATCAATCAGTTGCCTCTTGCACACCCCCTACGGGGATCGAACTCAAAACCTGGGCATGTGCTCTGATCAGGAATCAAACCATGACCTCTCAGTCCGTGGCAGGATGCTCAGTCCACTGAACCACACTGGCCAGGCTCCATTGAAGCTTTTGAAAAATGTTTTAGAAATTTCTTTTAAATACTTAACAATTAATCATTACTTAAAATTTATTTCTTATTTATTTATTTTCTCATTCCTTTGTTCACAGATTTTGTATGAATGGCAATATAAAATTAGTACTAAATTCAAGATGCTATTTATCACTCAACAGATATGTGATGATGACTGATTATAAAACATAATAGTCTTTCACGCAGTAAGCCAAGTATTATTTTACACCTAAACTCCATTTCAGCAAATCATTTTAGCCTTTCTCCCACCACCGTATATTTTTCTAGGATAATAAGCATGTTTAGTAAAATCATGTTTTCTCTCTTTTTCCTTGATTATTCCCTGTGATATGGATGACCAATAAACTGACTCAAAGAGAGTTGTGGGGCAAAGGGAGATAAATAATAATTTATAATTGAAATTATTATGTTTTGAGATTTTTAGGGTTGACTTTTGGTTTATGTTGTAATAAAAATTTCATTTTACTTTAATGAAATGATAATGGGAAATGCAACCCATTGATTGGGGTTAAGTGTTGTGCTCTGTGCACGTATATGCAAATGTTGTTTACTTTGTGGAGGGAGAGGAGGAATAGGAAAATATGAGGTGGTAAAGTAAAAATATTCGTAAATATATTTGTTTTAAATAAGTTCTCATGTCGGTTTATTAAATAAGTAAGTATATAAGCATGAAAGTGACTTGCTGATTATCATTGTAGTATAAATTGTCGAGAGGAAAAATAAGGCAATGCACAATGATTACAATTTTTCCACATCTTCGCCAATATTTGTTAGTTTCTGTTTTTTGTTTTTTTAAAAAATAGCCATCCTAAAGGGTGTGAAGTGGTATCTCACTATGTTTTTGACTTTCATTTTGACAATGATTATTGATAGTGAGCTCTTTTTTTCGTGTACTTATTGGCTACTTCTGTATCTTTGGAAAAAGGTTTATTCAAGTCTTTTGCCCATTTTCGAATTGGGTTTTTGTTGTATTATAGGAATGCGTTATATATTTTGGATACTAATCTCATGATTTGCATATATTTTTTTACATTCTGTAGGTTATCTTTCCACTCTGTTGATAGTGTCCTTTGATGCATTTTTTTTTTTTTTTAGAAAAAAAGGAAGGGAGAGGGAGAGAAACATGCATGTGAGAGCAAAACATGAATTGGCTGCCTCCTGTACCCTCTTATGGGGATTGAGCCCACAACCCTGGGCATGTGCCCTGACCGGTAATCAAACCGGCAACCTTTCTGTGCACAAGGATGATACCCAAACAACTGAGCCACACTGGCCAGGATGCAAAAAGGTTTTAATTTTAATGAAGTTCTATAAAATTGTGTTACTTTGTTTTATTTTGTTGTTGTTGCCTGTGCTTTGGTGTCATATCAAAGAAATTATTGCCAAATTCAATATCAGGAAGCTTTCTCTGTGTTTCCTTATAGTTCTAGCTCTTACATTTAGATCTTTGATTAATTTTGAATTGATTTTTATATATGGTTTAAAGAAGGGGTCAAACTTGATTCTTTTGCATTCATTTTCCCAGTACCACTTATTGAAAAGACTGCCTTGTCCCATTGAAAGGTCTTGGTCCCCTCATTGAAAATCATGTGACTGTATATGTGAGGGTTTATTTATGAAATCTTTTTTCCATTGGTCAGTATGTGTGTTGTTATGTCAGTACCATGCTATTTTAATTAGTTTTTATGCCATTATCATACTGATTAATTACTGTAGCTTTATAATAAGTTTTGAAATAAGTAGGTACAAGTCCTCCAACTTTATTTTTCTTTTTCAAGATTGTTTTGGTTATTTGTGATTCAATGAGATTCCAAATGAATTTTAGGATAGGTTTAAATTCAAAACTTTAATATTTTTATATTTTATGTAAGTTTATATAAATATTTTAATTTATTAGACTATATCAGGAATGCACCTTTTTTGATGTAAAATTTAGTACTCTTAGGACATAGAGTTATTTCTCCATATATGCCTTTAAAACTTATTGAAAGTAATGACAGTACTTTAAGTTCTTGCCTAAGTTGAGTACATCTTAAAATGATAGAAAATAAAATGTATCTAAATACTTTTTCAACATTTACTAAACATATGTACTTCCCAACATTATATATAATAATAGCAGTGTGTTTTCATAATATTTGCTTACTATATGTAAGGAAAATAGCATAGTCATTTCAAATGCTGTGCATTTTATATATGAACAGAGAATTTAAGTAATTTGACCAGATACACAGTGACAGAACTAAGATCTGAATCCAGACAGTCTGACCACTATGTTGATTAGTATTACCACTACTTGGGCTACCTGCAGGTTGTTGAGAGGGTTAAATGAGCTAATGCATGTAACAGAAAATAAGTGCTCGGAAAAAGTGGCTGCTATTGTCATTTTTACTATCAGCTCACTCTCAAATACTACCATCATCACATCTGGGTGTAAGGCATTCCTTCCTACCCTGGCAAGTAGGGCTGATTTCTTATTTAATAACCTTTTTACTATCATTGGCACTGCAGGTTGCTTACTGTTTGGAGTTAGCTTCTAGAGTTGATATTGTAAGAAAGTCTGATAATTTGTTTAGATCTTATATCTAGTAGGTAATAAAAGCTAGATAATGTTAGTTTTTCATGATACAAATTTTTTTTAGGGTACAACTAAATAAAACTTGAACTCCTTCCTAGGTTTTTTTCCATGTAAGTGTTTATCAGTAATTAAAATAGCCTGACTCAGATAATAGCTGTTTATATCCTTGAAATCACTTTATAGACCCTTCAAATTCACACTAAAACTTAGTTGTTGTTATTTTTTAACTTTAAAAGATATTTATTCTTCTAGGTAGTAAAGTTGAACATGTTTTCTAACTTTAAAAATACAATAGCTAAATAATTACTAACAACTTTGGAAATATTTTATTCCTCATCATTTTCAGAAAGGTAATAATCACAAATATAGCAGTTTTGAGTGACAGTGGTTTCAAAATTATTTAGATCTATTTAGCATTTCTCTTTACTGTTTATCTTGAAATTTTTATTTAGCCAAAATACTATTTATAGTATATACAGCAGAACATACATAACCTCAATAACTTTTTATGTTTTTCTAGCAATAAATACTGTTCTAGTATGCTTTTTGAAATTATGCATGTATATCCAAATAAAACAATGACTTTAATTCCAGCACACTTCAGAGGACAATTTTCAGCCTGAAAATGAACATCTCTTCTATCCCCGCCACACACAGTTATTTAAACAAGTCTCTCAAATGTTTTGTAAATAAATTATTAGGTTTTAAAAAGTAAATCGAATGCTATGCTATTTTAGAGCTAGAAGAGACATTCCAAGTATTCTGGTTGAATAGACCTTCTGAGTATTTTAGTTGTATGATTTTTTTTTTTTTTATAAAAGAAGAAAAAGTCCTAGAGAGATGAAAGGAGATAAGCTCGTGCCCTTGGGAGATTAATTGGCTTGCCCAAGGGCATCCTAGTAAGTAAGGCCAGAACATAGACTGATGTCCAGGGGGCCATTTATTCATTTAATTAAAAATTTTTATCATCAGAGAGTTAAGGTTCAGCAAACATGGTTTTTCATATGAGCCATGTTAAGGATGGAAAATATACAGGATCTTTTTCTTCAACCACCATGTGGAAAGTATTTACACCTTAAGTTTGGCCAAATAGGGTTCATTTCCAAAATGTTTTGATATTAGCCAAGAATACCCTGCTAGAAATGTTTATTGGTGAATGGATGATTCCAATAAGCTGGTGCATTTTTTCCCTAGGTGTTGCTTTGTTGCCATTTGTGGATGAGCGAAGGCTGCGAGCTGCTCTAGAAGAGGTATACCCAGACCTCACTCCAGAAGAGAGTAAGAATTATACTTCTGCTTGGTCAACATTGAGTCTGTGTAATGTAGACTTTATACTTTCTTACAAAATTCTACCCTTTTATTTTTCATTTGTCAAATAAACGGGACATAGATAATTTATTTTACCTCTTTATAACAAAAGTTAACTTTCCTTCTTAAACTTTATTATCCATAAATTAATAGTAATTAAATTTTTTTTTTAAAGTTACGAGTGTTTCTATTAAATTTATAAGAAAGCACCACTTTAAAGTATTTTTGTGTGTTGGGGGTGTTATTAATTTCCTCCCTGTCCCTTTTCCCCATCATCTCCCCCAAATAACAAAAACTTGTCTTGAAAGGTTAGGTTGAAATACAAGCATTTGCCCTTAGAATGCTAACTTTGAAATGTTATTTTGCACAAAAAGATATTTTGTCATACTGCTGACAGTTAAAAGTATAGGGAAACCGCAAAGCTGAGCTTTATGGAAAATTTATTCAATATCCGTATAATAAACCTATAGAAATAATTTCTCTATCAACCATCCTTAGAATACCTTTTTTATTAGATGATACAATTTGTATTTCCTCGGGGAAGGTTTTTTATGAGGGGGTTAATCCTCACCAGAGGATACTTTCCCATCGATTTTCTAGAGTGGGAGGGAGGGGCAGAGAGAGTACAGAGAGAGAGAAACTTCTATTGGTTGCCTCACACAAGACCCAGACCGGGGGCTGGAACAGACCTACAACCCAGGTACATGTGCCTGATTGGGAATCAAACCCATGACACTTCAGTCCTCAGGGCAACACTCCAGCTGCTGAGCCAAACCAGTCAGGGCTGAGTTCTGTATAAATAAGAAAACTTTGTCCCTTATCTTGTAATGCTATATTCAGATATCTTTTAGTGATAATTTTTTCTGAAACCTTATTGTCAAAGTTTTTTCTATAGAGACCACACGTGCAGGACTTAACACTTTTAATTATTTTTTGTAAACTTAAGTTTTTAAAATCCTTCTTATTTTATTCTCATAAATGTTGCTTTTGCAGATGTAATTATTTGATCTTTATTCTTTTCTTACTTTGTCCCCAGCTAGAAGAAACAGTCTTGGAGGTGATGTCTTATTTGTGGGGAAATACCACCCACTCCATGATTTTATTTTAGAGCTATACCAAACAGGTTCCACAGAGGTATGGTTTCTTTTTCAATCATGAAGTATTTTTAGACAGTATATTCATTTGGTTAATTAATCAGGAATGAATTTTTAAGATTTTGGTAAAATAAACAGTACCATTTGAACCATTCTTAAGTTTATAATTCTGTGGCATTAAGACCATACACAGTATTGTGCAACCATCACCAGTATCCATTTCCAAACATGTTCATTTTTCCAATTAGAAACTGCACCCATTAAACAATTTTAATAAACAATACCTCTCCATTCTTTACTTCCCCTGCCTCTGGTAATCTCTCTTTTACTTTCTGTCTCTATGAATTTACTTATTCTTAGTACCTCACATAAATTGAGTCATGCATTATTCTTTTGTGTCTGACTCATTTCACTTAGCATATTTTCAGGGTCCGTCTATGTTGTAGCATGTGTCGGATTTTTGCTCCTTTTATGACTGTTTAATATCCATTGTATATATAACACCATGTTTTATTTATTCATCTGTTGATGGGAACTTGAGTTGTTTCCATCTTTTGGCTATTAGGAATAATGCTACTATGATTTTGGTATAGAAGTATATGTGTGAATCCCTATTTTCCATTCTTTTGGGGTATGTAATCAGGAATACATTTTTCCACAGCCAGTGGATGTACCACCTGAACTATGTCATGGGATTCAAGGAAAGTTTTCTTTGGATGAAGAAGCCATTCTTCCAGATCAGTAAGCTTTTATTTGTGTATAATTGGGGTGACTGGGACAAAGTTTAGTTAGGATTTTTACCTTGTGTAAGTGCATTATTTTCTAGTAATAGTGAGGAAATAAAACAACAGAAGACCTGTTAAACTAAAAAAGACATGGAGTTAAAGCCCAGCTCTTTAATGTAATAGCTATGTCACTTTGTGCAGGGAGTCCAGGTGGTCCTTAAAACCCTTTCAGGAGAGCCACAAGGTCAAACTGTTTTCATAATAATATTAAGACATTATGATGTTATTTACTATTGTCACTTTTTCTCTTTGAGTGTGCACTGGAGTTTTCCAGAAGCTAAATGTAGTGTGCTATCTCAAGAAATTGGATCAGAAGCATATAAGAGAACCTACCTATTAAGATAGATATTAAAATAACAATGATCTCATTTATTTTTGTTTTGCTTTGTAGAATAGCAGTTTTTCATGAAAAAATGTTACTTAACATGTAATAGGTGTATTTTTGGTATCTGTAAATTAGTGATTTAAAAATTTCTTAATTTTAATTTTCAGTAGATAAATATTGATAGTTATAACCAACATAAAAACTCTTTGCAGTCCTCAGTTTTTAAGAATGTAAATTGGTCCTGAGATCAGATTTTGAGAACTGCTTCTCAAGGATATATATCCAGGAATAGAACTTGCTGGTCATAAAATATGTGTATCTTCATTTTTTCTAAATAATATTTGATGGTCTTTAACTTTATTTTTCTTTATTGATTTTTAGAGAGAGAAAAAGGGAGAGGAAGAGAGAGAAACATTGATGAGAGACAACATTGATTGGCTACCTCCTGCATGCCCCCAACTGGGGATTGGGCCCACAACCTGGGCATGTGCCCTGACCAGGAATCAAACCAGCGACCTCTTGGTGCATGGGTCAACGCTCAACCACTAAGCCACACTGGCTGGGCTATTTGGTGGTCTTTTAAAGTGATTACACTATTTTATCTCAGTGGCAATTTCTGAAAGATCTTATTATTCTGTGTTCTTGCAAAACTCTTGAAATCGTCACAACCTCAATTTTTATCCATCTGATGAATGCTTCTTAACATCTTGTGGTTTACAGTTGCATTTCTCTGATTATTAATGAGATTGAGACCATATATTTGGTTTTCCTCATTTATAAAATACCCTTTCCGTTTTTCCATTTATTCTCTGTTCTATCATTTTCCCTTTTGGTTTGTAGATACTCTTTACAAATTCTAATATAAGCCCTTTGCCCATAATTGTTTTCTGCTGATGAGATTACACACTAGGGAGATTGGGTCCTTTTTTAAAGATATAAATGACTGTATTGTTTTGTTTGGTGTGTTTTATTTCTCTTTCTTAAAGCCTAACAAACATAGCAACATCTTACTTCCACTTATGCTTTACAAATAGATGCTTCTTCTCTTGTCCCTCCTTAGAGTAGTATGTTCTCCTGTTCCCATGTTACGGGATCTGACACAGAACACTGCTATCAGGTAAGTTTTATAAAATTCATGCCATACAGAACACAGCTCTGAACTTGCAAATAATTTTAAGAAGACTTCTGATTGATAGGGAAATGGCAGCTATTATTCCAACAATGCTTTGAGATTGGAGAGGTCCCTGTGTTGCAGACTTCAGAGCAGAGCCTCTTAACTTTAAATTGCATATATTGTTAAGGTTACTGATTTAAGAAGCTTGCTTCTCTGCTTTCTTGTTTCCCTAACAACCTCTAATTCTTCCTGGATTAGGAAAGTGGGATATAGAAAGTAGGAGTTTCTAGAAATAGTTTGCTGTATAGAAGCAAACAGAGATCTGCACACTAGAGGCCCATACAGCTTCACTTTGAAATAACAGGTGGTTTTTTAAAACTATTGTATACTTTATTTTGATTAAGATGAGGTTGAATGAATGCGTGGTAATTCCAATCAACAATTATTATAAACTCTAATTTCTGCTCTCTGGAAAACTTATTTATACCTTATTTCTTTGGTGACAGCATTTTATATTAAGTAAAATAATGTAAAATGTAATATGACTGTTTAGAATAAAAATCTACAAACTTACTATTCATTTGTATAATTATTGTATATAATTACTAATCTTGATGGCAGGGTTTATGTTGTCATTTTCTTGAGTCTTTAGATAAGAGTAAGGCAAACACATCCTAGCAATGTAAGGATTTTGTAAAAGCTATTCCTGAATCCCCCTTTTTCACTTGTTCTTATAATTTCTGTCTCAGAAAATATTTTAATTTTTCATTGTTAAGTGTAAGTATGTTTATTTTCCTATCTTTAATGGATTTAGATAGCAACTGTCATACTAGAAAGGCTTTTATTTAAAGAAAACTATTGTGAATTTGGAAAATCTTCCCAGTTTAGTTGCTTGTGTTTATCTTTGCACATAATTTGTCCTGGCTTTTGTTGTTGGGCTTGTTTGTTAAGGGTGGAGTTTAGAATTGTAAGCCATGCTCCTATGCCCATTACAAACAGTCTGGTTCTCAGAGATCCCGTGTGGACACTGTGTATTAACCCTTGGGGTCTCTGGCTTGCTGAAGAGCTTCAGGCCAGTTAATCCCATCAGTTCTCTCTTTGGATTGCCGCCTGATTGCTTGTGTTCCTCAATTTTTTAGCATGTTTTCAAGGGCCTTGCTGCCCAGCCCTCTAAAAATAGTTAATTCTACTTAACTTTCTAGTTAGGATAGAGAGTATTTCCCAAGGGAAATATTACAAAATTGACAAATCCTGGAGTTTCTGTTTGTATGATGTTGGTTGGTTGGTTGGTTGTTTCTGATCCAGAAAGAGCCGTTGGTATTATTTGGTATCTCCTGTGATCACAAGATTATTAAATTTATTAAAAAACATTCTCAGACCCAGGTGCTTATTCAGGTATGTTAAATCAATCATAAAATTGATTTAACTGAGTTAATACCCTAGAGATTTCTGAAAGACCAAAGTTAACTTTTACCTTATGTAACTTTCAGTATTTTCTTTGAGGGTAATGTTGAAGTGGAGGTTTATTTTACTGCAGTTTTTGGGTTCTTTCAGGTCTTACTGTGTATCTGGTGTTGTTTTGTTTTATGAACCTAAATCTGAAAATGTGGCCTCCAGCACCAATTGTGTCAGTTATTTCTCTTTATTTTGACTCCTGGTATTATTTTTCCTTTCTCTATTTGGGTGCGTTTAGTATTCCATTCCATATTTGAAAAATATTCCACTATTCTAGAATACTTTTTTCTTTTCCCAGTGAACCTGTTTTGTCTTCTTCTGGATTACTGTAGTGATCTCTCAGCTGATTTATTTGATTCCACCTTCCTTCCCACTGAATCTGTTGGCATGTGATCCAAGGTTTATTTTTCTTGAATACTACTGCCCTTTAGAAATCTTTGGTTACTCTGTAGTGCCAGTAGAATTACACTCTTGCCTTTTCAAGGCCTATCATAACTTGGCAGAGCTATAGTTCTGTACTTGAATCCCCACAGTTCCTCAAGGACACCTTCTCCTTACCCAGGCTGGTCCTTTAGTATCTCATTGACCTCTGTGCCTTCCTCCAATTGTTTGGAATGCTCTTCCCTTTATAACCATTACTTTTCTTTTTTTCTAAAAGGTAATCTATGATTTATATAATGTTTATATATTCTTTTCTTCAGTAGCATTGTCAGGTTTTAGCATAGTTCTAAACTTGGGTAAAAGCTCAATTGTTCATAGTGTTGGAACCAGTGTTTTCCAAAGTATTCTAAGAGCCTAAACTGCCTTAGCTGGGTGGTTCAGTTGGTTGGAGTGTTGTCCTATATACCATAAGGCTGTGGGTTCAGTTCCTGGTCGGGGTATGTACCTAGGTTGCAGCACATATGGGAGGCACTGGTTGATGTTTTTCTTTCTCTTTCTTCCTTCCTCCCTCCCTCCCTCTCTCTCTTTCATATCAATGAAAACATATCCTCAGGTGAGGATTAAAAATAAAAAGAGCCTAAACTTATTTCTTCAGAGGAGTGTTCTTAAAACTTTCTGTATTCACCGTTGGATGGATAAGGCAAGATATAGAATGTTTTATCTCTTCAAGGAGATTTTTTAAAAACATGAATGTGTGTGAAGATGGATTTTTAATGTAATCATTACAGCAGTGATTGTAAGGCTTGTGGTTGGCAAGCAGATAACTTGAAATCCAAAGCCTGAAAGAAGTGGAGTGCATGCAATCAGTAACAGACTTAATAGTTGAAAACACTCGGGAGGGTTTAACTTGCACTGCCTGTAGCACTTCATAGGACACTGAACTGGTTAACCTCTTCTGATAGAATGTCAGAAAAGATGTCTTAAGTCCTATAAACTCTTCAAGTGTTTTAAAATGTCAAGTATATGAATCATAAAGTTTTCTCTGCAAGAACAGTTTGCATTGGTATGCTGATTTAGCATTAATTATAGAATGTATCAGGGAAAAATAGAGGAAAAATTAAACTTGATATTAGGAGTTTTCTGCTTTCTTTGTGAAGTATGCTACCACTCTCAAACAATAATAGTACTTAAAATAGTATTTCTAGGGATAATTCTTAAAGTAAATTGAATTGGAAAAATGTGTTATACATTCTATTCCTTTTCTATTGAAACTATCCTGCAGTGTTTTCTTCTTACAAATAGTTTTAAAGTGCTGCTTGTGGTGCATATAGAACCACTGTTCAGTTTTCTTACTTTCAGCCATACTTAGGTTTTAAATTTGTATTTATTTTGTCCTTGATGTGTTTATGAAGACGGATGATGAAAATAAGAGAGAGGTTACCTGCCACAAGGAGGATTCATTATGCTACTGCTGGGTCAGAGTTGGTCTTGTGGATAGAACCTTATGCTGGGTGTGTCAGCATTATTCCACTTGGAAGAAATGGTTAAAAATATTTCTGTTTACCGAGTTTAGATGAAACTATATAAATCAAAACACAAGTCTCTTACCTCAGTTGGGCAGCCTGTTGAGTCCATAACTATTCAGTTAACTCATTTTCTCCCTGAGAGTGCTTCTGTCATATCTCAGTGTTAATTGCTTTCCCTCCCCTGATAAACTCTCCATAATTAATCACTTTTGGTTCTGGTGGTGGAAATTTGTCAACGTGTGATCTGGATTGTTTCCCCTTTATGATTTCCAATATTTTTATTTCTATATTTTATTAAAATAAATTATTTTTATTCCTCTACCTATAAGAATTTGAATTGCATAAATCTGAAAAATGAAGGAACTTTGTTTGCATCAAATGAAAGTTAACCTCTGGTTTTTGCCTAATGTGTGTCTGCCTTCTGTATCTCTTTCACATTTACGAGGTTGTGGCATATATTAGCACATTGGAAAAGTACAGTTGAGTTGTGCTCTAGCTTATTTTGTGATTTCTAAAAACAATAATAGTTTTTGGTATATTTTTGGGGGAACAAATGAAAATATTAAAAGCTCTTAACAAGTGGAAGCTTAACTCATTTTAGGAGAGAGTATGTCTTCAAATTGCTCTCAAAGATCCAATGGAAAGAATGCTTTACTGTTTGAGATCATTAATAGTATCCCTTATCCCTTCAATTGTGAGCTCCAAACTTATTTTTAGATACTCCTTTTCTGTCTCCTAATGATTTGTACCATATTAAATATATAGATCACTCTCTTGAGTATGCTTGTGAGAGGAACTAAGGGAGATAGATCTTAGACATAGTTTCTATTAGCTTGGAAATTTCTCCATTTAGAGCATGAACATGAGTAATGGAATTTTAAAAACAATTTTATTGAGGAATAATTAACATGCAGTAAACTGCATATATTTGACAAATAAATGGATTTGTTTTCCCTAACATTAGTTTCAACTATCTATTAAATCTCTTGGTATAACTATTGTCCTTCAGAAGAGATTATCCCTGTGACCCTGGGATTATCTCTTCTCTTTGATAGCTTACTTTCACCGTCTCTTTCATTTTCTTAGTTTCAGCTCTTTCTGTGTGTGACTTGCAGATCTTCATCTTGAGCCCTCACCTGAAAGTGCTCTTTATTTCATTTCCAGCCCTGCCATTTCTTTGCTTGCCCAACATTTCCACCTCATGTACATGTTAAAGCTCCCTTTGGTTCTCTCCTCCTGCTCTTACACACTGCTGCTGGGTGGTTCTTTCTGAATTGCATCTTTGATTGCATTCACTCCCTTATTGACATCTTGAAGTGGCTTCACATTATAGTTTGAACTAGCCCTTCACAACAGTATCTCAGCTCAACCATCCTGTCTTACTGCCCACTTTTGTTCACATACTTTGGCACTCCAATCTAGACCTTCACAACTGAGGTCCCACCTGAGAATTAAATCTGAGAACTTAAAGCATTTGTTGCATATACTGAATCAGTTTGGGTCCTGTGCCTTTAGAATGATATGAGTTATATATCTTCCTTGGAAGAATTGAAAATGTAGTCACTCCAATAATTTTTTGAGGGCTTACTTCTCTCCTAGATTCCTATTAAGAAGGCTGTTCTAATTAAACTGAACTACTCGTTGGTCCTGGGACCCCTTTCTATATCTCTATTCCATTATTTCCTCTGCCATGCTATAACCATAACCTTTTGGATGATGATGTTTTCCTTGTTCCTAGGTAAAAGGATCTCCTTACACTACCCCCTTACACACATGCTTTTAGCCTACACTCACAAAGACTTGTGTGTGGAAGGCATGTGTACGCACATGCTTTGACTCAGTATCTTTTCTTTGCCTGTTGTTGCCTTTTTCACTGTATTCCTTGTAAAACTAATTAAACATTTCCTGTTTTCTTTATTAGGAGGAGAGGCAAGCTCAATGTGTTTGTACCTCCATTCCCACCATGAGATCATGTATGCAGTGGGCACTCTGAACGTTTATTTGGGCTGAAGAGCCCTTGCTTTGAGACACTTTAGTTGTAAATCTTGCTTTATTACCAGTTTTCTCTTTTTACTTTGTATTTCAGAGCAGTAATGAGCCCAAATACTTAAATACTGTTTTCTCTATCACTCTCTTAAACTTTTAACACTGCCTGTTCTGACTTGCCCTGGCTAAGTCATCTTGCCCATTAGAGGACATTTGAGATAAAGATAGTTACCAGTGAAAAGTGGTAAGAGGAACACATTGAATAATTGAAGTATTGCTCAGCTGTTCTTGAGCTGATAGCATTTTTATTATAAATGAAGATATTTTTGTGTACTTAAAATATATAGTTAAATCTTTCTGCAAGGAAAATTTCTCTGTAACAGACGAACCTTAATAATTAAAAAAAATTTTTTTTTCTTCATTGATTTGAGAGAGAGAGGAGAGAGAGAGGTGGAAACATCGATGAGAGAAAACATCAGTTGGCCACCTCCTGCATGCCCCCGCTGGAAATTGGGCCCATAACCTGGACATGTGCCTTGACTAGGAATTGAACTGGCTACCTCTTGGTGTATGGGTCAGTGCTCAGTCATTGAGCCCACACCATCCCGGTGGGCCCTACTAATTTAAAGTGGCAGTATTTGAAGAGAAAAAAAGGTTAGGTATTTAAAATATCAACCAGTTCATTAAAACCTTTTTAAAATGTAATTTGTAATCATTAGAGGAATTTTGGAAAATATAAAAAATCACAAAGAAGGAAAGAGATATTTGATTATAGTAGAGAATATTGCTGGTGACCTTTTGTCTTTTGTTTGTTTTATCCTCACCAGAGGACATTTTTTGATATTTTGTTCAGATAGAGTGGGAGGGAGAGGGAGAGGGAGAGAAACATCGACATGAAAGGGACACATCAAGTAGTCGCCAAGCACACAACCCAACCAGGGCCGGGGACAAACTACAGCCGAGGTACGTGCCCTTAGCGGGAACAGAACCTGGGTCTCTCCAGGGCACTGGTGACCTTTTGGTAAATATATGTCTAGTCTCTGGTAAATACATTTTCCTCATGTCATTATTCTATTACTAAACTCTTTAAAATATCAACTAAATATTTCATTTTTAGGAAAAACCATAGTTTTTTTTTACCAGTCCACTATTGTTCATACACTTAGGTTTTACAGTTTTTCTATATTATAAATACTGATGTTATGAGCATCCTTAAGAATAAATCAGACACATATCCAGAGTCCCAGAGAGGCATTGCTATCTCAGAAGAAAGACTTGTGTGCTTACGAACCTTTGGGATAGAAACACACATACCACCAGAGAGGAAGTTTGACCCAGTTTATTATACCCAACGTCTGAATGTACAGCCTTATAAAATAAGTCTTTGTAATTTTCAAATTGTGACTATTTCATTATCAAACACAAGTAGTAGAGCAGGATACAGGGTTCAACTGGGAAGTTTGGTGCTTTTCCCCCCCACAGATTATTTGTGTTTTTTTTTATGAATTTTTTATTTATTTTTTTGTTACAGATATTTTACCTTTTTACCCCATTGGCAACCCCCACCCCACCCCACCTCCGCGCCATCCCCGGCTTAGTTGTCCATGTCCATTGGTCATGCATACATGCATATAAGTTCTGTGGTTTATCTCTTCCCACCCTCCCATCCCCCATCCCCTCTTCTGAGGGAAGTCAGTCTGTGCCCTACTTCCATGTTTCTGGGTCTACTGTACTCCTTAGACTATTATGTTCATTATATTCCGTATATAAGTGAGATCATGTGGTATTTGTCTTTTTCTGCTTGGCTTCTTTCACTTAGGATAATACTTTCCAGGTCCCACCATGTCGTCTCAAAGGATAAGAGATCTTTCTTTCTTACCGCTGCATAGTACTCCATTGTGTATATGGACCACAGCTTTTTTATCTATTCATCTACTGCTGGACACTTGGGCTGTTTCCAGATGTTAGCTATTGTAAATAGTGCTGCTATGAACATGGGGGTACATATATTCTTCCTGTATGGTGTTTCAGGCTTCTTAGGGTATATTCCCAGCAGTGGGATCACTGGGTCAAATGGAAGTTCAATTTTTAATTTTTTGAGGTAGCACCATATTGTTTTCCATAGCAGCTGCACCAGTCTGCATTCCCACCAGCAGTGTATTAGAGTCCCCTTTTCTCCACACCCTCGCCAACACTTGTTGTTTGATGATTTGTTGATGGCGGCCATTCTGACAGGTGTGAGGTGATACCTCATTGTTGTTTTAATTTGCATCTCTCTGATGATTAGTGATGTTGAGCATTTCTTCATATGTCTTTTGGCCATTTGTATGTCCTGTTTGGAGAGGTGTCTATTCAGCTCCTCTGCCCATTTTTTAATTGGGTTCTTTGTCTTCCTTTTGTTGAGTTGTATGAGTACTCTATATATTTTGGAAATTAACCCCTTATCTGATACATCATTGGCAATGATGTTCTCCCATACAGTGGGTTGCCTTTCCATTTTGATGATTGTTTCTTTTGCTGTGCAGAAGCTTTTTAGTTTAATGTAGTCCCATGTGTTCATTTTCTCCTTTATTTCTGTTGCCTTAGGTGATGTATCAATGAAAATTCTGCTCCGTATGATGTCCGAAATTTTGTTGCCTACATTTTCTTCTAGAATTTTTATGGATTCACGGGTCACATTTAAGTCTTTTATCCATTTCGAGTTTATTTTTGTGTATGGTGTAAGTTGATGGTCTAGTTTCATTTTTTTGCATGTAGCTGTCCAATTTTCCCAACACCATTTATTAAAGAGGCTGTCTTTACTCCACTGTATGCTCTTGCCACCTTTGTCAAATATTAATTGAGCATATTGCCTTGGGTCCATTTCTGGGTTTTCAGTTCTGTTCCACTGGTCTATATGCCTGTTCTTGTGCCAGTACCAGGCTGTTTTGGTTACAGTCGTTTTGTAGTATAACCTGATATCTGGTATTGTGATCCCACCTACTTTGTTCTTCTTTTTCAAGATTGCTGTGGGTATTCGGGGCCTTTTTTGGTTCCATATGAACTTTTGAAGTATTTGTTCTAGTTCTATGAAATATGTCGTTGGTATTTTGATGGGGATTGCATTGAATCTATAGATTGCTTTGGGTAGTATGGACATTTTAATGATGGTAATTCTTCCAATCCATGAACAGGGTATGTGCTTCCACTTTTTTATATCTTCCTCTATTTCTTTTTTAAATGACCTGTAGTTTTCTGCAAATAGGTCCTTTTTTTCTTTGGTTAAGTTTATTCCTAGGTATCGTAATTTTTTTGGCGCAATGGTAAATGGGATTGTTATTTCAGTTTCTCTTTCTGTGAGTTCATCATTGGTGTACAACAATGCCTTCGATTTCTTGACGTTAATTTTGTATCCTGCTACTTTGCCAAATTCATTTATTAAGGCTAGTAGATTTTTGATGGAGTCTTTAGGGTTTTCTATGTATAATATCATGTCATCTGCAAATAATGACAGTTTCACTTCCTCCTTTCCAATTTGGATCCCTTTTATTTTTTCTTCATGTCTGATTGCTGTGGCTAAGACTTCCAGTACACTGTTAAATATGAGTGGCGAAAGTGGACATCCCTGTCTTGTTCCTGTTCTTAATGGAAATGTTTTTAGTTTCTGCCCATTGAGTATGATGTTGGCTGTAGGTCTTTCATATATGGCGTTTATTATGTCGAGATATGATCCCTCTATTCCTACATTGCTGAGCGTTTTTATCAGAAATGGATGCTGGATTTTGTCGAATGCTTTTCCAGCATCTATTGATATGATCATGTGGTTTTTATTCTTCATTTTGTTTATGTGCTGTATCACGTTTATTGATTTGCGAATATTGTACCAGCCTTGCATCCCTGGAATGAATCCCACTTGGCCATGGTGAATAATTTTTTTTGATGTATTTCTGTATCCGATTTGCTAATATTTTGTTCAGGATTTTGGTGTCTATATTCATCAGGGATATTGGCCTGTAGTTTTTCTTTCTTCGTAGTGTCTTTTTCTGGTTTTGGAGTTAGAATTATGCTGGCCTCATAGAACGTGTTTGGAAGTCTTCCTTCTTCTTGAATTTTTTTGAAATAGTTTGAGAATGGGTGTTAGTTCTTTTTTGAATGTTCGGTAAAACTCCCCCTCCCCCCTGAAGCCATCTGGGCCTGGGCTTTTGTTTGCTGGGAGAGTCTTGATTACCTCTTCAATTTCCTTAGTTGTTATTGGTCTGTTCAAGTTTTCTATCTCTTCTGGGAATAGTTTTGGGAGACTGTGTGTTTCTAGAAATTTGTCCATTTCACTTAGATTGTCGAATTTGTTGCCATATAGTTGTTCATAGTAGCTGTTAACGATCTTTTTTATTTCTGTGGTGTCAGTTTTAACTTCTCCTCTTTCATTTCTGATTTTGTGTATTTGGGTTCTCTCTCTTTGTTTCTTGGTGAGTCTAGCTAAGGGTCTATCAATCTTGTTTATCTTTTCGAAAAACCAGCTCTTTGTTTCATTGATCCTTTGAATTGTTTTTTTTGGTCTCTATGTCATTTATTTCTGCTCTGATCTTTAGTATTTCCTTCCTTCTACTTGCTCTGGGGTTTTCTTTTTGTTTGCTTTCTAATTCTTTAAGTTGTGAGGTTAGACAGTCAATTAGAAGTTTTTCTTGTTTTTTGAGGTAGGCCTGTAGTGCTGTGAACTTCCCTCTCAGAACTGCTTTCGCTGCATCCCATAGATTTTGTGTTGTGTGTTCATTTTCATTGGTTTCCAGGAAGTTTTTAATTTCTTCCTTGATCTCCTCGGTGACCCATTCATTGTTTAATAACATGCTATTTAGCCTCCATGTGTTGAAATGTCTTTGCATGTTCTTGTTCCAATTGATTTCTAGTTTCATGCCATTGTGATCTGAGAAGATGCTTGATATGATTTCAATCTTCTTGAACTTGTGGAGATTTAGTTTGTGTTCTATCAGGTGGTCTATCTTTGAGAATGTCCCATGTGCACTTGAGAAGAATGTGTATTCTGTAGTTTTGGGGTGTAATTCTCTGTAGATATCTATTAAATCCATTTGGTCTAGTGCTTCATTTAGAGTCTCTGTTTCCTTGCTAATTTTTTGCCTAGAGGATCTATCCAGTGCTGTCAACGGGGTGTTGAAGTCCCCTGCTATGATTGTATTGTTGTCGATTTCTCCTTGGAAGCCCTCCGGAAGATTTTTAATATATTTTGGTGCTCCTATATTGGTGCATATATGTTTATCAAGGTTATATCTTCCTGTTGGATAGATCCTTTCAATATTATGTAGTGGCCGTCTTTGTCCCTAGTTATGCCCTTCATTTTGAAATCTATTTTATCGGATATGAGAATTGCTACCCCAGCTTTTTTTTGCTTTCCATTTCCTTGGAAAATTTTTTTCCATCCCTTCACTTTCAACCTATGTGAGTCTTTTGTTGAGAGGTGGGTCTCTTGTAAACAACATATAGATGAGTCATGCTTTCTTATCCAGTCAGCTACTCTGTGTCTTTTTATGGGAGCATTCAGTCCATTTACGTTTAAGGTGATTATTGATATGTACTTATTTATTGCCATTTTTGTTTAGTGTGGTTCTATTTTTCTTCCCATTTCTACTGCTAATTACAGCAGTCCTTTTAACATTTCTTGCAGTGCTGGTTTGGTGCTAATGTATTCCCTTAGCCTTTTTTTGTCTGGGAAGCTCTTTATTTGATCTTCTATTTTGAATGATAGCCTTGCTGGTTAGAGTAGTCTTGGATTCAGATTCTTGTTTTTCATGACTTTGATTACTTCATGCCATTCTCTTCTGGCCTGTAGTGTTTCTTGTGAGAAGTCAGCTGAGAGCCTTATGGGGTTTCCTTTGTAGGTAAAGTGTTGCTTATCTCTTGCTGCTCTTAGGATTCTCTCTTTGTCTTTAATTTGTGGCATTTTAATTACTATGTGTCTTGGTGTGGGCCTGTTTGGGTTCTTCTTACTTGGGACTCTCTGTGCTTCTTGAACTTGAATGCCTTCCTCCTTCACCAAATTAGGGAAGTTTTCTCTCACTATTTTTTGGAATATATTCTCTATCCCTTGCTCATTTTCTTCTTCTTCGGGGACTCCTATGATGCGAATATTATTACGTTTCCAGTTGTCCCATAGTTCTCTTAAGCTGTCTTCCTGTTTTTTAATAGTTTTTTCCTTTTGTTTTTCTGATTGTTTGATTTTTTCTACCCTGTCTTCTAATTCACTGATCCGGTCCTCAGCTTCCTCTAGTCTGCTTTTTGAACCTTCCAATGTGTTTTTCATTTCTGATATATCATTTTTTATCTCTTCTTGTTGGTTTTTAATTTCCAATTGTCTTATTTTCAGTGTCTCTATGTCCTTACTCATGCTGTTCAGCTTCCTGAAGATCATGGCTCTGAATTCTAGCTCTGTTAACATGCCTAATTGCTCCACATTGATCTCATCTTCGGTGGAGGTGTCTTGCTCTTTCATTTGGCTTCTGTTTCTGTGTTTCACCATTTTGGCTATCACTGTGGACTTTGGAGCCTGTCAAGTTTTCCCTGTGGGTGTTGGTGTTGTGCTGTTTGTGGCTCCCTCTCCTGTATTTAGATGAACGAGGGAGGACCCAAGTTGAACACCACTGTCAAGTCTTACTTTCCTGGTTAAAGTTGCCAGCCCAGGAAAGGTACTGTTATCCTCTAGCTTTTTGCCTGGAGGCTAGCAGTAGAGGTTACTTGATGAGTTTTGGGTTGTCAGTTGATTGAAAAGCTCCCTCAGGTGCTTAGCACAAGGGATTTCCCGAGGGTGGGGCAGATGCTGGTCGTTAGTGAGCCTCAATTAGCACTTCAATGGCCCACAGGGTGGGGTTGGATCTCCGAGGGAGGGGCTGCTGCCTCTCAGAGCCCTGGGAAGGAGCAATGTGGCCAGGGTCCTGAGTGGCTGGCACTCTGCAAATGCTCTGGGTGCCCTCCAAATCCCGAGTGTCCTCACACAGTTCCCGGCCAGTCTGCCCTCCCTCTGCCGGAGCCCAAGGTGAGTGGCTGTGGCTGTTTTAGCCTCTGTTCCGGCTCTGTGCTGTGGAGCTTCCTGGGAGTGTGACCCGAGGGCGCTGCTCCCAGCTGAGGCTGCTGCCGAGCTGCTGACCGTCGGCTCCCAGGCAGCCCTGTCTGGCGCCTTCTTAAGCCTACCGGGATGGAGTCAGTGTCCCTTGTTATATGGTTCTCGGAAGCTGCTTTTCTGTTGTTTTTTCCCATCAATTTGTCTGTGTTATAGTTGTAATTCCAGTTTGGTTCTGGGAGACGGTCTGTGTAGCTTCCGTTCACTCCGCTGCCATTTTTTCCTCCCCCCACAGATTATTTGTGTGTATTTTTTTATTTTGCAAATGTTTCTATTAATGTTTGCATCTTTTTCTTATTTCAATAAGAACTGATTTTCCTTAGTATGCTAGAGGGATAGTCTTTGCCAGAGACTGAACAAAATGAAAGGTGTTTCTTTGGTATTGTAAACCTCTTCAACCTCTCTAATATCATATTAGAATTTCTTGAGAATTGAGGTAATGTCTACTATATATATATATATGTGATCACTCATAGTTAGCTAGAACATGGCTCTTTCCAAAGAAAGTTACATGAAGGCTATGTACTAGGAATTGGCAACAGTTTGGTGAGGAAGATACTTATTGACTAAAATAATTTTTGGAGAAGATTTTTGAGTTTTAGTTATTCTGTTTAAACATGAAAAGTACCTCAGTTTGTATGGTGGTTAAATCAGGTTAATATAATAAGATCATTAAATTGTGTATTGTTCTTTTCTAGTATTAATTTTAAAGACCCACAGTTTGCCGAAGATTACATTTTTAAAGCTGTAATGCTTCCAGGAGCAAGGTAACAACAATGCAGTTATAAAATATAAACTACCTAGATTTGTTTTTTATGAGCAGCGTTTATTCCTGTAACTCTTGTATTTTCAAATGGTAGAAAACCAGCACCAGTACTGAAACCTAGTGACTGGGAAAAATCCAGCAATGGACGGCAGTGGAAGCCCCAGCTTGGCTTTAATCGGGACCGGCGGCCTGTCCACCTGGATCAGGCAGCATTCAGGACTTTGGGGTATGTAATAGGTTTCTATCATTTGTATATCTTGCTTTTTTTAATATGTATTTTTTTTATTTTTTAGAGAGAGAGGAAAGGAGAGAGAAATAGAAACAATGATATCAGAGAGAAATACCAATCAGCCGCCTCCTACACACCCACCACTGGGGAGTGAGCCTACAACCCGGGCATGTTCCCTGACTGGGAATCAAACCAGGACCTCTCAGTCCACAGGATGACACTCAATGCACTCAGCCATACCAGCCAGGCTATTTTGCTTTTTTTTTTTTCTGAATCATCCAGAAAGCATTAGATCGGTATTTATGCCACAGATACTTAAGAAGCTACTAAGCACAACTTCTTTGCAGATATTTTAATGACTTTTATATGTTCCTGCCTTTTTTTTTAATCTTCACCTGAGGATATTTTTTTGTTTTATTGTCAGATAGAGTGGAAGGGAGGGAGAGAGAGACAGAGAGAAACATCGATGTGATAGAGCCTCACCAACTGCTTGCCTCCCACACAACCTGACCAGGGCCGGAATTGAACCCGAGACGCATTGGTCCAAGGGCCAGTGCTCTATCTGCTGAGCAAATTGGCCAGGGTAGTTCCTGCTTTTCTTCTGTTTTTAAATTCACTGCTCTTTCTTTGGTATATGTATGTACGTGTCGCCATTGTTTATGAATTAATAATGATAACTCATGCATAGATATTTTCAGTTCATAGGAAAATCTTAATATTCAAAATGGGATTTAGGCATTAAGTCACCATCAACATGTACTTCATACAGTGAATAGTAAGGGACAGTGAGTGTGGCACAGTAAGGAGCTTAAGAACATGGGTTTTAGATCTGGATTCAAATGCCTTTTCTACTACTAGACATTTTTGTACAAGTTACTGAATCATTCTATGCCTTACCTACCTAATGAAGTTCTAGTGAGGACTAAGTGAGCTAATGTCTATCAAGTGCTTAGAATAGTTCCTCAACACTATGGAAGTGTTAGGTGTTATTGTGGTTGGTTGCTTTGGAAGTCTTTATTCCCAATAGAAGAAGAAATAAATATTTAAAATATTCTTAAGATACCTTTTTGCATTATTTCAGCTGTTTTCTAAAGCAACATAGAAGTACCTCTAAATAGAGTTCTGAGTTCTAAAGATACTCTTAACTTTGATGCAAATTTCTAATTCTTGGATTTATCCTGAGAAACTAATTTTAGAGGAGCATAAAGTTTATGCCTAATTATCTCCAGAGCATTGTTATTTATACTAGTACTAAATGAGAGGAACGGTTTAGTAAAATACGAGACATGAATATCACAAGGTATTCCATAGTTATACATATTACAATTGTGAACACTATGAAAGATATAGGGAAACATCTGATATAGTAAATTGAAAAAAGCATGATATAGAGTAGTATTGTATACAGTCAGCCCTCTGTATCCACAGGTTTCACATTCACAGATTGAACCAACCTTAGATAAAAAATTTTGTGGGGGAAATCCCCCAAAATTCCACAAAGCAAAACTTAAATTTGCCACATGCTAAGTACTACACTGAATCCATGTGAATGAAGTGATTGTAGGCATACCCTGCTGTAGCTTTTATGCAAATATAGGCTGTGTACAGATATTACATCATTTTTTAATATAAGGGGCTCCTAGGATTTTGGTATCCCCAAGGGGTTCTGGGCCCAATCCCCCGATAGCAAAAGACAGCTTTATGATGATAGGACACAACTGAAATATAATGCAAGAAAAGAAAAATAGACTCACTTATTTTTGCTTAAAGTCATTAATAAATATTTAAATGATTATCCATTAAGAAACTTGGTAGGACAAATGAACATTTGCTGTCACCATTAATATCAGGTACTGTTTTGAACTTTGTTAATCTTATAAATTTACGTTATCATAATAAGATCTAAAGAGATGGCTACTAGCACTTTTTACATTTGTGTTAGCTGTGATATGATGAATATCTCTAGATATAATTTTTTTTCTGTTTGGGGTGGTCCTTTTACAGCCACGTTATGCCGAGAGGCTCAGGAACTGGCATTTACAGCAATGCTGCACCACCACCTGTAACTTATCAGGGAAGCTTATACAGGCCGCTGTTGAGAGGACAAACCCAGATTCCAAAACTTATGTCAAGTAAGTTTTTACTAATTGGTTATTTTACATGCTAAATTAAATATTACCACAAAGGTTGGTTTATAATCTTCATTGCTAAAAAGATTTATTGTATCCTTCTAGAGATAGTGGACTTAAAAACATATTATTTAGAAAAATTATAAGAGAATACTTCATGCAGTCTTCAGATATTTTTACTATGTATATATAGTTAATTGAATATATGAATTAGATTTTTTTTTTTAATTTTTACTTATTCATTTATTTATCCTCACCCGAGGACATTTTTGCATTTATCTTCAGATAGAGCAGGAGGGAGAGAGTGGGGAAGAGAAAGAGAGAGAAACATTGATGTGAGAGACACATTGAGTGGTTGCCACCCACATGACCCTAACTGGGGCGAGGACAAACTGCAACCGAGGTATGAGCCCGGGACTCTCTGGTTGCAGGCCGATGCTCTAACCGCTAAGCAAAACCAGCCAGGGTGATTTCTTATTTTTATTTATAAGTCATTTTTTGAGTGAGCACATCCAAAAAGAGGTATGCGGAATGCATTGCTGTTTATTAATACAAGTAGGAGGGCAACTAGATGACGTGTAATAGGTATGTAATTCACCACTTAATTGAAAGAGAACAGTATCCCTTTCTTGACCAAACTGTATCTCAGAACCACCAAATATAAAGTCAGGCATTTCTTTAGGTAGGAATATGCCTTTAACCCTGTGGTTCTGAGAAGACCTTGCCTTTTTCCCCCTGACCCCTTAAAACTTGTTTTGTGGACAGAAGTGGTTCAGAAATGGTAACCATGAAAATAATTACATGGCATTTGGATTGCAGTGGAAAAGGGACAAAATAGTTGAATGTTAGGCTTCATAGATTTTGCATTAATTTTAAATTGTATCCCCATTTAATGTTATTTTTGAGTTCTATGGCTGTGCTACTTTATCAAGAAAGTCTGTCATGTGCCAAGTTTTCTCAGCCACTTTCTTTATGAAGCCTTTTCCTCATTCCTTGTTGTCTGGTTGCTACCCAACCAGACAACATCAAAATGGCAGGGGAAGAAATTGTGGCAAAAGGCTAATAATATTTGTTAAATCTAAGTGTGATGTTTCAGTATATTTCTGAATATTTCATAAAAATTTAAAGAAAGAGAGAGAGAAGACTCTTATTTCCTATGTTGTACAGTACATTCTTGTGACCTATAATGGGAAATTTATACATCTTAATCCCATGTTCTTCCTGCTCATTCCCCTCAACCCCTTTCTTCTCTGGCAACCATCAGAGAAGATGGTTGTTCTTTATGAGTTTCTGTTTTGTTTTGTTTTTTTAGGTTCCACATGTAAGTGAAATCATATGGTATTTGTCTTTCTCTGTCTGACTTATGTCACTTAACATAATACCCTCAAAATCCATCCATGTTGTTGTAAATGGCAAGGTTTCATTCTTTTGTATGGCTATGTATTAGTGTGTATATGTGTGTGTGCACACCACATTCTCTATCCATTCATTTATCGAAGGACTTAGATTGATTTTATACCTTGATTATTGTAAACAATGTTATAATGAACTTGAGAGTACATGTGTCTTTTTGGATTATTTTCATTTTAATCAGATAAATATCCACATGTGGAATTGCTGGGTCATATGGTAGTTCTATTTTAAATATTTTGAAGAGTCACCATATTATTTTCCATAGTGGCTGCTCTAATTTACAATCCCACCAACAGTGCACGATGATTTCCTTTTCTCCACATCCTCGTCAGCAGTTGTTATTTGTTGTTTCTGTGATAATAGCCATTCTGATAGGTGTGAGATGACATCTCATTGTGGTTTTAATTTTCACTTCTCTGAGGATTTGAGATTTGAGCATTTTTTAATGTGTCTTCTTTGAATAAATGTCTTCAGGTCCTGTGCCCAGTAAAAAAGTTTTCATTGATTTTTTTTCTTTTTTAGAGAGAGAGTGGGGAAGGGAGAGAGAGATAGAAACATCGATGCAAGAGAGAAATATTGATCGGCAGCCTCCTGCATGCCCTCCCACCCCCCATCCCGGGGATGTGCCCTGACCAGGAATCGAACCAGGAACTCTCAGTCCATGAGACAACGCTCAGTGCACTGAGCCACACCAGCTGGGCTGTGCCCATTTTTTAATTGGATTGTTTGGTTTTTGATGTTATGAGTTCTTGAGTTCTTTATATATTTTGGGTTTTAACCCCTTATAAGATAAATCATTTGCATATATCTTATCCCATTCAGTAGGTTTCCTTTTTGTCTTCAAGTTTCCTTTGCTATGAAAAAACTTTCAGTTTGATGTAGTCCTGTTTGTTTATTTTTGCTTTTGTTGCCATTGCCTCAGGAGTCATATCCAGAAAAATAAACCCCTGGGTTTCCAATGTCTCATTTCTCTCTGTCCTGCTGTGTATAAAGTCCAGTCTTGTCTTTAGCAGGGCCAGAATAAAGGCCACTGCTCATAACTTCTGCTCCATATTAAAGTCCAGTCCAGCATCCTGTGTGTGGAGCCACTTGGTGGCCATGGGCCATGCAGCTGCTAAGGCCTCATGGCTGTGGAGAGAGAATGTGCGAACACACGGGCAAGTGCGGGTCACAAAACGAGAGAGAACTCTGGGGATTTTAACCAGGAGCTTCTTCAAACTAACCAAGTAAACTTTCCAAGATTTTGCTAGCTTCTGATGGGTCTACCCCCTAACTAACTCATTGTTTCCCAGGCTAGACTGACAGGCAAGCACCTCCCCTGTACCACCCGGACTTCTACTGTGATGTACCTCTCTTCCCCTTTCTCCCCACAACAATCCAGTACCTGATCTGGGAAGAGAGGGGTGTTAATTCCCTTGGAGGAACAATGCTGTGTGAATCTGTAGCTTTCTGATGAAACTTCCCAGGTGATGACCATGCTTACAATGTCTGACTTCCCTTTGCTTTCTTTCCTTTATTAATATTAACTAACTAATTATGACAATAACATGGGAAATCGCAGGGGCAACTCCTTTGCTGCCATCTTGGACTGGAAACTGGCTTAATGACATTGTTAAACTCCCTCATGGAATCTATGGACTTCTGCAATTTTATTATATTTTGTGCAGCACAGAAAAGACACAGAGTTTAGTGATCCTCTTGGGAACTGCTTCAATGCAATAATTTACTTACTTGCTTTTCTTCTAAGATATAGCAAATAACGTTTATGAGTTATTTTTTCATGTGTGTGTGCATGTATGTAATATGTATCCAGTCTTACCACATACAGCTAAGTGATCTAATCACTTTTAAAGTACTATCTATGCCCTGAGATTTTATCAGTGAATGGTGAAAGCATATCCAGATTTTGTTAAAGGACCTGTTTATTGGCATATTCTCATCAGTTTCTTTTTTCTTACGGCTCTCTACATTTACTTCTATCCATAATGGTATCACAGCTCCAAATACAAAGAGAAATTGAGATGAAAAATGCTGTAGCGAGATATAATCTCTATGGGTTAGTTTAGCCACTACTGTCTTTCTCAAGAGGATGGTTATGATAAATTTCTGAGGTTATTGCACTGAGTAATAGAGGACTGGAAAGAGATTTGATTAGCAAAGGTGAAAGGATGTACTCTTCAATAAGCAGCTTCCTTCCACCTTGTGTTTTCTGATAATACCCAGTAGCTGGGAGCCCTGCCACCATAGTCCTTGTAGATACCGCCTAGAAAGCTATTTACTTAGATCCTTGAGAAAATTTTAAACTGAAAATAGTTTTATTAACCTATATTAATACTATGACATTATAGATTTGATGTGCTTGTCGTGTAGCTTCAAATATACATAAAAATAAATATAGGTATGAAGATAATTTTCATGGCTGATAAGTTTCTTAGACCCCCAGAAAGTCATCTTGAGAACCACTGGTGGTAGGCATACCACAGTTTGCCTCAGTCAGTGGTTCTTAACTTTTAGGGAATCATAGGCCCATATGAGAATCTGTAAAAGCCTGTTTTTTTCTCAGGAAAATCACTTCGTAGTGGGGTTCATGTAAATACGAGGACTCTCGTTGAGGTCCCCTTCAGCCTGCAGGATCCTGCTCCAACAGAAAGAAAAAAGTCAGGAAGTTCTTGAGTTTATCAATATCATACCAGAGCTAAAGAATTGCATGTATTTAGGGACCTGTATTTCTATAGTTTTTATTTGCCTTTTTTGGAGACGGACAACTTTTGTCAGCATCTGGGCATTTTATTTCAAATAGTGGTGTCCTCCTCTTTTATTAATTTGAGTAACTCCTCATTTGCCATTGTTGTGGCTCTTATTAGAAACATAATTTTATACTTAAAAGGAAACTTTTTTTTTTATTAGATTCAATTTCAGTTAGAATCTCTTTATTTTAACTGTGTCATTAAAAAATAGGAAATATGGTCTGTAAAGTAGGGATTGACTTAGAACAAGTGGTCCTGTCTGCCTGTTGACTTGTAAACATTGAGTCACCCTAGGATTCATGCTGGCACTCTAATTATATTTAACATCTTTTCAAAAGAGGTGGGAATGGGAGGAATAAAAAGTGTATAGAAGTAAATCATTGAGAATGTAATATTTAAAGTGAACCGATAAGGGGGAATTTGGGATAATCTAGGCTAAGGGAAAATAATGAGTGTGAAGTACAGGGCCAGTAGAGATAGTATTAAGCCTAGAATAACTGGTATAAAAATTAATCTGGGAGCATCTATTGGTACAGATTATAACATGGGAAGGCTGATTTTTTTTTTCATATTTTTAGCGATATTTAAAATGCATGTTAGGTATACTACATGATAATTAAATAAAATCTGATATTAATAGTAAAACTTGCACCCTGGCCAGTTTGGCTCAGAGGTGGAGCATCGGCCCTCGGACCAGAGTCATGGGTTTGATTCAGGTCCAGGGCATGGACCTTGGTTGTGGTTTGGTCCCTGGTCCTGGTTGCAGTCATGTGAGAGGTAACCAGTCAGTGTATCTCACACCAAAGTCTCTCTCTGTCTGCACACACACACACACACACACACACACTCTCTATCTGAAAATAAATGGAAAAAAAATATCCTTGGGTGAGGAATAAATAAATAAATAAATAAATAATAGTAAAACTTGCCCTACCAGGTGACTCAATTGGTTGGAGTGTCTTTGGGTACACCAAAAAAGGTTACAGGTTTGATATCTGGTCAGGGCACATACCTAAGTTATAGGTTCCATCCCCAGTTGGGACGTGTATGAGAGGTAACCAATCAGTGTTTCTTTCTCACATTGATATTTCTCTTTCTCTCCTTATCTCTAAAAAAAAAAAAGAAAAATTAAAAAACATATCTTCAGGTGAGGATTTAAAAAAATAGTAAAACTTAATAATTTCATGAACCTGAAATAAGTTTCTTTTATTGTTTTTTGTTTGTTTGTTTTTAATCTTTATTGTTGAATGTATTACAGATGTTCCTCATTTTTCCCCCATTGACCCCCTCCTCCCCACTCCCACCCCCTTCCCGCCTTTTCCCACACTATTGTCTGTGTCCATTGGTTATGCATATGAAGTTCTTTGGTTTACTTCTCCCCACCCACCCCCCAACACCTTTCCCTTTGAGGTTTGTCAGTCTAGCAATGAATTTGTGCTTCTTAATCCCTTCACCTTTTTCACCCATTTCCCCCACCCCCCTCCCATCTGTCAAATCAACAAAATGTTCTCTGTATCTATGAGAATGTTTCTGTTCTACCTGTTCATTTTGTTTGTAGATTCCATTGTCGATATATATGTATTCATTGCCATTTTGTTTGTTCATACACTTTATCTTTTTCTTCAAAAAGGCCCTTCATCATTTCATATAATAATGGTTTGGTGGTAATGAACTCCTTTAACTTTTTCTTGTCTGGGAAACTCTTTATATGGCCATCGATTCTAAATGACAGCTTTGCAGGATTGAGTAATCTTGGTGGTAGGTTCTTGGTTTTCATCACTCTGAATATTTCTTGCCACTCCCTTCTGGCCTGCAAAGTTTCTTTTGAGAAATCAGCTGACAGCCTTATGGGAAGTCCCTTGTAGGTAACTAGCTGCCTTTCTCTTGCTGCTTTTAAGACTGTCTCTTTGTCTTGAACCTTTTGCATTTTGATGATGATGTGTCTTGGTGTGGGCCTCTTGGGGTTCATCTTGTTTGGGACTCTCTGTGCTTCCTGGACTTGTATGTCTGTTTCCTTCACCAAGTTAGAAAAGTTTTCTGCCATTATTGTTTCAAACAGGTTTTCGATTTCTTGTTCTTGCTCTTCTCCTTCTGGCACCCCCAAGATGCGAATGTTGGCACGCTTGAAGTTGTTCCAGAGGCTCCTTACACTATCCTCATTTTTTTGGATTCTTTTTTTTTTTCCTGTTGATATTCTAAATCGATGGTTTGCTTCTTGGCTTTACCTACTCTACCATTGAATCTTTGTAAATGATTCTTTATGTCAATTAGTGCCTCCTTCATTTCTGACTGTGCATTCTTCATTTCTGACTGGCCCTTTTTTATGCTCTTGAGGCCCTCCCTAAGTTCACTGAGGTTCTCACTAAGTTCATTGAGCATTCCTATAAGCAGTATTTTGAACTCAGTATCTGTTAGATTGCTTATCTCCATTTTGCTTAGTTCTTTTCTTGGGGTTTGGTTCTGTTCTTTCCTGAGCCAGGTTGCTGGAATCCCAGATATGGCGGCTGTCTGCCGCCCCAGGGTAGGACTCACCAAAGGAACAAAGACCTCTGACAGCACGTTTGTCCCGGAGAAACCCCCTTTCCAGCCCTTGCTTCAGTGCCAAACAGCTCAGTTCTTCCCTGTATGTCTCTGGTGCCCCTCAAGCTGCCTCCCCTCCAAGCTTAGAGGGAGAGTTCGATAAGTCCGTGCGCGGGCCCTTTAAGGAGCTGCCTGGGGCTCCAGCCACGTCACCGTCCCTGAGCCTCAATTCCCGCTGGTTTTTGCAGCCAGAAGTTATGGGGATTTCTCTTCCTGGCACTGGAACCCTGATCTGGGCACCTGGTGCAGGATGGCGACCCCCTCAGTCCTTAGGGGGGACCTTCCCAGCCGAGGTATCCTCCTGATTTTTATCCTCCACACGTGGGCGTGGGACCAGCTCGTCGTGCCTTTTCCCCTTCTACCAGTCTCGATGTGGCTGCTGCTTTAATTTCGTAGTTGTAGGACTTTCATTCAGCTTGATTTCAGGCGGTTTTGAATGATGGTTGTTCTGTAGTTTAGTTGTAACTTTAATGTGGTTGTGGGAGGACGCGATACCGCGTTTACCTACACCACCATCTTGACCGGAAGTGCTTAAGTAGTGTTTCTTTCATTATTCTTTTATATGTGCAGTTTTTGAAAATTGGGTTATTATACATGTATTTTTACATATTGAAATGTAACATATACAAAGTGCCAAATCTTAAGTATTCAGTTTAACTTTTCTGACATGAGCATACTCAAATAACCACTACTCATAACAAGAAATACAGAATTACCAGTACCCAGAAGTATCCCCATTGTGTCTTCTCCCATGTACTACCCCAGCCCATTAAAGGTAACCATTATCCTGACTTCAGTACCATAGACTAGTTTGTCTGCTTTTTTGTTTTTTCAGCTTTATCTAATGGATTCTTACACTGTTACCCTTTTTAAAATTTGCCCTCTTTTGTTCATTATTTTGTTTCTGAGATTTATCCATGTTGTTGCTTTCAGCAATGGTTCATTCTTTCCCATAGTTTACAGTGTTTCATCATGTGACTCTATCATCATTTATCTATCCATTTGGGATAATGTTTCGGTTGGTTCCTAGTTGGAGGCTCCTGAAGTAGTACTGCTGTGAAATTCTCATGTCTTTGGTGCACATCTGTAAACATTTCTGATTAGTATGGACCTGGCAGTAGAATTGCAAAGTTAGGGTTGTGTGTATGCTCAACTTTAATGAATAAAAATACCTGGCATGATTTCCAAATTACATTTTAGTTTGTACCAGTTTACATTACTTCCACAGTGTAGCAAAATTCTTGTTGCTCCGTATTCTAATCAACCCTTGGTATTGTCAGATTTTTCACTTTCAGCCATTCTACTAGAGGGTAGTGGCATCTCACAGATGTTTTAAGTAGCATCTTTTTCATTACTTAGTTGAACTTTTTTTCATGTTTATTGACCACTTGTATATCTTAGTGTGTGTGATGTACCTGTTTTAGTCTTTTGTCCATGTTTCCATCAAGATGTCTCTTTTTTACTTTGTAGGAGTTCTTTTAAATTCTGGTTATGAATTTTGTTGTTTTGTTTTTTTGGGGGGGGGTTACTTTTTCCACTTGATAATTTGGCTTTTCACTTTAATTGGTGATGTGAGGAGTAGAGATTTATACCAACATTTGGAAAATGTGGGTGAAGGACATATGGTAATTCTTTGTGCTCTTTCAGTTTTTCTGTAAATCTTGAAATCATCACAATAAAAATTGAGGACAAAAAGAAATATCCCAAGATATTTGCTGTGTTTTGATGTTTTTGTAAATAATATTATTTTAAAATGCCATTTCCAGTTGCTTGCTTGTGTATAGAAATACAGTCAGCCCTTGTTTATCGTGGTTAATCAGTTCCAGACTCTACTGCGATAAATGAATTTCCATGAAGTAGGATTCTTTATTTATAAATCAAATATTTTCGCAGTTAGAACACAGACCTTCTACAGCCTGTTTACAACCTAAATACGTTTTTTAACATTATTAGAGCCCTCTAGACATGAAATAACACCCTTTAGTCACCATTACATTGTATTACCCAATATATTAGAGAAAATAAGACATTAACATTACAAATATATTATTATTATTATTGTGCATTTAATTACACACCCAGTTCTTATACACAACCACTAACCTGTGAAAATAGTGCAACTTGTTTGATGATGAAGAAATGTACTGCACAGCAAAGAAGAGCAAGGTTACTGCTCCTCTGAAGGCACGACCTCAGTAGGAGAGTCTTCAGGTGGTGCAGTATCTTCAGCAGGTGTGTCATGGTCTTCTTCCACTGAAGGAGTACTAGAAGTAGGCAGTGGGTGTCTGGGTGCGTGTCTGAAGAACATCGTGATAGGCAGTTGCTGGCGCTGTCTTTTCATATGCATGAGGAGGCTTTTGTCAGGTTCTATCACTCCATCAAGTGTATTCTGGAACCGCAATACATGCATCATTTGTGGGTACCATTCGCCAGTCATGTCCTTTACTACCTTAATAGTTCTCACGACTTGAAAGAGACGCTCAAGTGTAAGGGCAACTTCCCCCTCCTGACCCCCAGGAACCTCTGGCTGCTCTTCCTCCTCCTCACTCGCAGACTTAGTCACCTTCACCAGATCCTCATCAGTTAAGGGATCCAAATGTGTCTCCAGCACCTCATCCACATGTTCTGAATGATATTCACCCTCCTCAAGAATCTTCAGGAACGTGTTGTTCACGTAGTTCTCTGCTGCAGGCTGGTCAGCAGAGGCAGCTTCTAGATGGAGAAAACATTTTTCAGATGATACCTCTTTTGGAACTTCTCGAACTAACCCTCACTTGCTATGAAGTCCATGAACGTTGCAGCAGAGGGCCCTGGTTGAGGTTCGTCCACTGTAAAGCACTCATAGAACTGCCTCACCCTCTCCCAGATGGCCAGCAAATTCAACGGAATGTTTTTCTTGTGGCTGTCACTGGTCCAAACGGCTAGGGCAGACTCTGTTTTCACTATGAACTTATTACTTTTCACGACGCACTTTGCTTCTTTGTTGAAAGAGACAGTAGCCGTTGCACGGATTTTCTTTTCATCTTTACAGATGGAGTGAACTGTAGACTCATTCAAGTTGTAATGGCAGGCAGCCTCCACGATTTTCTTGTCATCTTTGATCATATCCACCTTCTGGATGGTAAGCATCTTCCTCCGGTGCTTAGTTTCATCATCAGAAGGCTTAGAAGAAGCAGCATGTTTAGGAGCCATTGTGGGGCTTAGATAAAAGTTCTCAGAAATCTCAAAAACTTACAAGAGCAAAAATGCTTCTGATGCGTAGCGATGTAGAAGTGTGTATGAGAGAAACGAACTTGCATGAGGCTGAGCTGTTCAGTGGCCAGGATAGGATAACCAATCAATGCTCTGATTGGCTTAGTTTAACCTCACCCAATGTTTTGGGAAAATGTTACTGCCCACACACAAGGACTGCTCAGGCAGTTGCACCTACCGTTGAAGGATTTGCAGGGGTGCTCGAATACATAGGCCTACACTCCATATGTACAGTAATTTAAATTTTAATTGTAATACAGGAGTGGATAATTGACTCAGACAGCCGAGCGCGTGCTGTATCATTTTCACTGTCTCGATCAACTTTTTTTTTCCTTAATTTTTTATTTTTCTTACAGATGTTTCTCCTTTTTTCCCCATTGACACCCTCCTCTCCATCCCCCAATCCCCAACCCCACCCCGTACCTGGCTTTGTTGTCCATGTCCATTGATTATGCATACATGCATATAAGTTCTGTGGTTTATCTCTTCTCTTTGTACCCTACTTCCATGTCTCTGGGTCTACCCTATTCCTCAGAATGTTATGTTCATTATATTCCCCGAATAAGTGAGATCATGTGATATTTGTCTTTCTCTGTTTGGCTCGTGTCACCTAGGTTAATACTTTCCAGGTCCCTCCATGTCGTCTCAAAGGATAAGAGATCTTTCTTTCTTACAGCTGCATAGTACTCCATTGTGTATATGTACCACTACTTTTTTATCCACTTGTCTACCGATGGACACTTGGGCTGTTTCCAGATCTTAGCTATTGTAAATAGTGCTTCTATAAAAATGGGGGTACATATATTCTTTCTGATTGATGTTTCAGGCTTCTTAGGGTATATTCCTAGAAGTGGGATCACAGGATCGAATAAATGACAATTCAATTTTTAATTTTTTGAGGTAACACCAAACTGTTTTCCATAGTGGCTGCCCCAGTCTGCATTCCCACCAGCAGTGTACTAGAGTCCGCTTTTCTCCACACCCTCGCCAACACTTGTTTGATGATTTGTTGATGACGGCCATTCTGACAGGTGTGAGGTGATACCTTGTTGTTGTTTTAATTTGCATCTCTTTGATGATTAGTGATGTTGAGCATTTCTTCATATGTCTTTTGGCCATTTGTATGTCCTGTTTGGAGAGGTGTCTTTGCCCGTTTTTTAATTGGGTTCTTTGTCTTCCTTTTATTGAGTTGTATGAGTATTCTATATATTTTAGAAATTAACCCCTTATTTGATGTATCATTGGCAATGATGCTCTCCCATACAGTGGGCTGCCTTTCCATTTGATTGTGTCTATTGCTGTGCAGAAGCTTTGGGGTTTGTTGTAGTCCCATGTGTTCATTTTTTCCTTTGTTTCTGTTGCCTCAGGTGATGTACCAGTGACAGTTGTGCTGCATATGATGTCTGAAATTTTGTTGCCTACATTTTCTTCCAGGATTTTTATGGATTCATGAGTCACATTAAATTTTTATCCATTTTGAGTTTATTCTGTGTATGGTGTAAGTAATTTTTTTGCCTATAGCTGTCCAACTTTCCCAGCATCATTTATTAAAGAGGCTGTCTTTACTCCATTGAATGCTCTTGCCTCCTTTGTCAAATATTAATTGAGCATAATGTTTTGGGTCCATTCCTGGGTTCTCTGTTCTGTTTCACAGGTCTATATGCCTGTTCTTGTGCCAGTACCAGGCTGTTTTGATTACAGTCGCTTTGTAGTATAACCTGATATCCAGTATTGTGATCCCACTTACTTTGTCCTTCTCTTTCAAGATTGCTATGGCTATTCGAGGTCTTTTTTGGTTCCATATGAACTTTTGAAGTATTTGTTCTAGTTCTGTGAAATATGTCATTGGTATTTTGATGGGGATTGTATTGTATCGATAGATTGCTTTGGGTAGTATGGATATTTTAATGATGTTAATTCTTCCAATCTATGAACAAGGTATGTGCTTGTACTTTTTTAGATCTTCCTCCATTTCTTTCTTCAATGTCTTGTAGTTTTCTGCAAATAGGTCCTTTACTTCTTTGGTTAAGTTTATTTCTAGGTATCTTAATTTTTTTTGCCACGATGGTAAATGGGATTTTTTTTTTTAGTGTCTCTTTCTGTGAGTTCATCATTGGTGTATAAGAATGCCATTGATTTCTTGACGTTAATTTTGTATCCTGCTACTTTGCCAAATTCATTTATTAAGTCTAGTAGATTTTTGATGGAGTCTTTAGGGTTTTCTATGTATAATATTATGTCATCTGCAAATAATGACAGTTTCACTTCCTCCTTTCTCATTTGGATCCCTTTTATTTTTTCTTCCTGTCTGATTGCTTTGGCTAAGATTTCCAGTACTATATTAAATAAGAGTGGCAAAAGTGGGCCTCCCTGTCTTGTTCCTGTTCTTAAGGGAAATGTTTTTAGTTTCTGTCCATTGAGTATGATGTTGGCTGTAGGTCTTTCATATATGGCGTTTATTATGTCGAGATATGATCCCTCTATTCCC
Source organism: Molossus molossus (assembly GCF_014108415.1). Taxonomy (NCBI): domain Eukaryota; kingdom Metazoa; phylum Chordata; class Mammalia; order Chiroptera; family Molossidae; genus Molossus; species Molossus molossus. The sequence continues at coordinate 46,157,542 of NW_023425399.1, forward strand.
ACATTGCTGAGCGTTTTTATCAGAAATAGGTGCTGGATTTTGTCGAATGTTTTTTTAGCATCTATTGATATGATCATGTGGGTTTTATTCTTCATTTTGTTTATGTGGTTTGTCACATTTATTGATTTGTGAATATTGTACCAGCCTTGCATCCCTGGGATGAATTCCACTTGATCATGGTGAATAATTTTTTGATGTATTGCTGGATCCGATTTACTAGTGTCCATTTTACTTAGATTGTCGAATTCGTTGCCGTATCATTGTTCTTAGTATTTGTTAACAATTCTTTGTATTTCTGTGGTGTCGGTTGTAACTTCTCTTTCATTTCTGTTTTTGTAGGGTCCATCAATCTTGTTTATCTTTTCGAAAAACCATCTCTTTGTTTCATTCATTCTGTGAATTGTTTTTTTCGTCTCTGTCATTTATTTCTGCTCTGATCTTTACTATTTCCTTACTTCTCCTTGCTCTGGGGTTATCTTTTTGTTTGCTTTCTACTTCTTTAAGTTGGGAGGTTAGATAGTCTATTAGAAATTTTTCTTGTTTCTTGAGATAGGCATGTAGTGCTATGAACTTCCCTCTCAGAACTGCTTTCTAAAAATAGTATTATTGGATGAAAAGGTTATATTAAATTTCTGGACTTTTGGTTAATATCACTACATTAACCTCCAATAAGAGCATACTCATTTATATTTCCTATAGCAGCAGATGGGAATTTCTAATATCCTAACTCCCACCAATATCAGGTATTATAATTTTTTTAAAGTTCTTGCTAAGGAAGAATTTATCTTTGTTTTAAGGTATGATTTTTTAATTGCTGCTTTGATCATATTTCTACTTACCAGTTTTCCTTTCATAAATTGCCTGTTCTTATCCCTTGCTGATTTATTAATTTGTGTGCACATTTTTCTCCTCATTTGTAAGAGCTTTTTAAAACTCATTTTAAGCAGAAAAGTGCAGTTACATCTCCTTTCACAACTCTGTTGGTAATGGAAAAGACTTGGTGGTTCTAGTTAGGGAGAGGTAATGAAGGTCAGAAGTGATCTGGGGCAAAGTAGATTCACAGTGGGAAAAGAGGAACCTAAGGGCTGGATACTTGAATGTGATAAGTGAAGGAGAGAGGATTCAAAGTGAGGCTCATGTGTACACTGAATACCTGGGTGACTAATGAGGCCTTTAACAGAATTTAGAAGCCCAAGAGGGGAAAGAAATATGAAAGAAATATTATGTATCTGATTTTTGTGGAGGTTGAAGTACTGAAGACATTGAAGTCATCTGCTTTGAGTTAAATACGGGTCCAATAATTGCTCACCAGAGAAGATGGTTAGAGAGAAAATTGGAAATTATCTGCATATAAGCCAGAAATGTAAAAATTCAAGAAGCTTTTGGATAGGTTGATGAGATTTAATTGCCCTTGGTTGTAAGAAAAACTTGGGGTTGATGAAATGATGATCATCTTCTAAGAATTTCTGTTTTTACCTCCTCTAATTGTGGTTTTCTGTTAGTGTTCAGTCTGTAGTAGTGATTTAGAAGTTATTCTGGACCTAGACTAGTGATCCTTCTTGCCCTGTTTTCTGTGGATTGTGTGGTGATTAGCTTCCTGACTTTCCATTCAGGTTTTGAATATATAGTGACCACTGTGGAACCTCTCAGCATTGTTTCTCAATTTGACTGCTACATGTTTGGTTTTTAAGAGATTAAAAAGGGACTTAAATCAACTAGAGATGCCACCTCTCTTTCAGTTTAGAATGGGATTCTTCTTGGAAATAATGATGATGAAGCCTTCTTCATTCCTTTCCAAGAGAGACATCTCATGGGTTTGGCTGCCGTGGACCTAGGGGCAGCAGGCAATGGAGCTGCTTGTCACAGCTGCTTCCCCAGTGGCAGCTTGTCCATTTAGGGAACTTTCTTCAGTCTAGCATTGTCAGCTGAGTTGAGGTGGGAGGAAGCCTGGGCAGAAATAGCCAGTTGTCTCACACTGGAATCATTGTGAGCAGCCAGGTACTTGTTCCATATTCTCCTTTGCAGGGGCTTTTTAAAACACAATTTTATTTTTCTTTCTTTTTTGCGATGAGTATCTTTCCTTTTTTGTTTTAAGTAAATCCATTGCATTGGAGTGGGAGGGGTTGTGTTCTAAAGAGAGGTAAGATTTCATTTCTTCTTTTCTTTAAGAAAGTAATTTTGAAAAGTATGTTTTTTGTTTGTATTTCCATTAAATGTGATCCTGAATACATTATGGTAAGCCTTGTCCTTAGGGTCTCAAGAGTCCAGAGGAGGTTACTGTTCTCACACAGTAAACTCATTAGACAACTCCTGGAACCAACTATTTTAATTAGGTCACACACAGACCCTGCTGAAGAGTGGCTGAGGTGACTACAAGACTGGAGACCAGAGTGGCAGTTGGTTGATACCAACCTACTGAGTTACTAACCTCCCCTGCTGACCAGTGTTGTGGAGTGTTCCTTTATTCCCACTTAGGTAGAGGAGGAGTAGCCATTTAATTGTTTCTTATAGTTAGATGTTGCTAGTTCAGCTTTGTGTTAGGAGAAGAGGTTTGACTCTCAGAAAACAATAAATAAGTGGGTGGTCCCTTTATTAAAATGTCTTTCTGACCTTTGTTGGAGAGATTGTGTGCTCTTTGCTCTGTGTTATGATAGCTAGGTAAGTAAGTCAGTGTTCCTTTTCAGTTTACACATTTAGGGAGAAAATTTCAGGATTTCTGTTATTAAAGTTACTATACGTTAAGTGTGTATTTGTGGGGGGAAAATACCTTCCTTCAGCATAGCATTTAAAATATAAATGTAAAAAATATATATATCTTTACATACACACACATACATAATGAGAAAGAGAGAAATGTGTGAATTTAGTGACCAAGGTTATAAAACTGTTTTGTTACCAAAGGAAAAATAATAAAATGCACAAATTTACTGATCCTGTTTAATATCTTTCTATATTTCCAGTCTGTGTAATTATGCTAATTTATTTAGTTTATATAATCTCAATTTTTTTTGCAAGAATTTTTAATTATAAAATATGTGGGTAGCTGAATAGTGATTACTTATTTTTAAAAACTCTGTTTATTTTCCAGATATGAGACCCCAGGATTCCTGGCGAGGGCCTCCTCCCCTTTTCCAGCAGCAAAGATTTGATAGGTAATAATAAAGCAAACATCACTTTAAAAATGTTTTCCACATCAACATGGGAGGTTTGGGCTTTTCTGGTTTGAAATATACTTTCTTTTTCTAAACAGTTTCTCTTGTGCCTGTTCTTTAGGAAAATAGATGGTTAACACATTGAAGTAAAAGTCTTGTGTTTATATACTTCCCTACTTTTCTTGGTTCTTGGCCTTTATTTTATTGAAGCTTTAGAGGTGCCCTGAAAAAATGCAACACAGAGAGCTTAAAATTGTATTAGGTTTTGGTAAGGCTAAACAAATTTCTTTTTAGAAGGGTTGTGAGCTTAATGAGGCATAACTAATAGTGTTCCACTTTTATCATTTCTTTGCCAGCATCACAGCATTAGTACAGACCAACCATTGATTCTTGCTACAAACCTCTTGAAGTCCTAATCAGCTTCTTTGGTACAACTTTTTCAGGGCTGACAAGCCTATTGTAGGGCAGTGTCACTGTAGGTCAGTAGTTATTAGTTGCCACTGAAAACAGTTTCTTTAACTACTTAAGACTGAACTGAATTAAACGCAGAAGGGACTCAGAAGAGGATTATGGGATCTGCAGTCTAATAAGTACCACAGACTAGGAAGAATGTGACATGGTTTAATAACAAGGGATGTTTGACATGTGTTCTTTCATTGATAAGTTGTGTGCTTCTAAGTCAGTTGGTTTCTACACTACAAGACAGCTAGGCATGTTATGAATAATTATATTAACATCTGTAGAATAATTTTTTAAAGGGCAGCTTTAAAATCTATCATTTCATGCTGGTTTGCTGCCTCAGTTAGTGCTAAAACAAATTAGGCCCCTTCATAGTAAGGCTTCCTTCTTTGCCTTACTAGTTCTAATCTGTTTTGTTCCCCTCTCCTCTAGTATTTTTACAGTCTGATCTATTCACATTTAAAATGAATAAAATGTTGTTATGAACAGGGTTATAAATGCTGCACCCCTTTTAAGAAAATTCTTTCCTAAAGACCAGAAGACTCTAAAGCTTCATTATTTTCTTTAAAAAGATAGAAGAAATCATGTTATTCAGTTGTTTATTAATAGTATCAACTACTTATTGTAAGTTGCATTTTAAATTTAAGACAATTGATAATGCCTGTATTTGTTTTGTTTTCAATATAATTGCTGAATGTACTACTTCAGCATCCCTAGAGTTGCACCATTTCTAAACAGAAATTAAATGAATAAAGGGTAAAATTTTCTAAATTATATATTATCACATAAAAGCTGATCTCTTTTTAAATAACCGTCTTCCTGAATTACTTTTGTCAAGTTTGATTTTGTTTCCCCACTTGGTTGCTTTCCTCTTTCCCATGTTAATAATTGCTAACATTTATCATCTGTTTACAGAAGTGTCCGCATCATGCTAACATGCTCTCAGAAACATGACTTTATTTATTCCTCCTAGCAACTCTTTAAAGAGGCTGTTATTTTTACAGATGAGGAAATGAAGGCACACAGAAGTTCAGTAGTTTACTTAAGGTCTTCCTTCTGTACCATTCTTTACTAAGAAACTTTTCACTCAAACAAAACTCATCAAAATACTTACTCTGAGCATAATATTATAATAAAACTATAGGAACTTCAAGGATGTCAAGGATCTACTTCCACTTCCGAGGAACACTTGCTTTCCCAATAACTTTCCTCTACACATTAAAAGTTTTCCTCAGATTATCACCATTGTCCTAATGTCCGTTATATTTTTGTTTTTTCTGCCCTCGCCAAATATTGGTGTTATCCTGATGGACTTTGAAAAATCAGAAGATTAGGGACAAGTTTAGTGGGGCATATTTGTTTTAGTTTTAGTCAGAAACTTAAAATCATGCCTTAAAACAAAAGTTTAATGTGAGCATAATACAATTCTGTCTTATGTCTTAAATTATGGTCATTTAAGAAATATATCATTTATTCTTAAAGAATGTTTGAATTCAGCCATCCTAAACTTCATTAGCCTATTAGGAAATATGCTACATCACTCATTTTGGTAGCACTTGTCATTCTAATCGTTGCAACTTTATGAGACACAGGAGAAAATTCAAACTTATAGTCACTTTCACTTTGCTAAGATGTCACAACTAGTGAATAGAATTCTTACTAGAACCAGGTATTATTGATTTTTAATTCATTACTTTTCCACTGCACTATTTTGAATGTTTGGTTGAAAAAAATTTTTCAGTATACATATTTTTCTAAACTACAGTCTTTTAAATTACTTCCTACTTTGAGATAGTATTTTTAATTCATATATTCATTTCACTGAAAAATCCATCAGGAACACACACACCCCTCGCCTCCCCACACAAAGACAACCTAGTCTTAATATACATAGAGATGTCTAGCACTCTGAATCACTTGAGTTTTGCTAGTGGAGGCTTTTCTGGCCATATTCAGAGTGGCCATTTGGTCTTTAACTTATGGGTGTTAAGTTTAGTCAGTTGTGTAAAAGCTTTAAAAACTGATTTGCCGTATGTACAAATTTTAAACATCCAAATTGGAGTCATTACTTCACATTGCCAGCTACTTTCTATAGCAGTAATTTAGATACTTAAGGATATTGTTGCCATCTATGATGCCAAATGCCTCAGATTAGTTAGTAGCTACTAATTTTTAAAAAGTTAAAATGTGTTAACCTTGACACTTCTGTCTCATATTTAAAGTGTATTTTTCAAGGCAAATTTCAGTTTATATAAGTATTTACAAATTAATATAGTTAGTATAGAAATATAATAAACTTGTGGAAAATAAAGACATCTGCCAGTTAAGGGGGGGGGGGGGGTTGCATGCCCCTTTTACTTTATTCTTTCTGTTTAATTTAAATTATTTTATAAAACTTACCTTTGTCAAAAACATTTTAAATAATAATTTCAAACAAAAAGGAGAACTTTATGTTTTTAAACTGTGGCTTTGTTCTTAACCTATTTTGAGAACATAAAATAATATAAAATTACATTTATAATATATATTATTTATACTAGCAGATTTACCTGTAACTCATTTGAGTGTATTTTATCATTGTAAAACTGAAAACAATTTATTACAGTTACTACAATGGGTGAGTTGCATTTTTGGTGTATAGATTTTGCATTAATGGCCCAGTTTTGATGAGCCTCTCTGGTCACAGCAAACCTTAACCCCTCACTTCCGCAGAGACCAGAAGAGACCATTCCTGACTCTGCATACAGAGCTATTATTACTAAACAGATGAGGCATTCTTGCTAAAATATATTTGTGTTCATAATGAACCTGAAAAATAATTAAAGGTCCTGCATATATAGGTATAGTGTTTCTGAAATGTAGATTTATTATTTATTTTTTTTGGATTCACTTAAGTTATATTATTAGAGTCCTGGTTTCACCCCCAACTGTGAAGAATAGCATTGGTCTTTTTAGAGGTCTTCAGAGAGCTGTTCTTTTAAGCCATCACACAAACATAATTATCTTTGGTGTTTAAAAAGTAAAAATGAGGCAAGCCCAAGTAAAAGGAGGAGATTGTGGGGTAGAGAAGATGGATTCAAGCTTGAGTAGCGGTGAGAAGAATGTGTTATCCAATGAGCCCAACTTTGGGTTTATTTTCCGTAAGACCCAGGTGGTAAAATTCATGGGTTTATACAATCCAGCGTGCCAGTGCTTTGGCAAATGTGAAGTTTTATTGTAATTCCTTCTAACATCTTTAATGGCCCCAAAGCTGCTAATGTTAAAATATACTGGAGACTTTTGCTTTTATTATTTGTATTGACTGTTTTATAAAAATTGAAGTAGAATAAAATGTCTCAAGGAGAAAGTTACGTTTTAAATGGTGATTGCCTTTAGAAAGTATGTCTCTGCTACATTGTTTATGTGACAACTTTAAGTTATAATTTCATACATCATACCTGTTGCTTTGTATCTGCAAAGTTAAAATAGGCACTTGAAGACAATTAAAACATTTCTTTTGACTAGTAATCTGGACCGGCAAACTGGGTTAGAATAGCTGTTGAATCTGTGTTCCCATGTAAACTGTACACCAAATGCCAGTCAGCCCATGCCAATTAGTGCTCATGTTGCTAGGTCACCATGGTCAATTGAGAGCTGCATCAATAGAACTTGAAAAGGTTTCCTCCCTATCAGACCTTCTGACATATTGAGCAGAATAATGGATGGGAAAAAACAGCTAAGTCCCCTACCCTAGATTCAAAATACTCAGCAGTAAGAATTCATTTGCAACCTGCAATTAACTAGGAAGAATGGACTCCAAGAATGAGTCTGGACATTTTAAAAAATAAAGCCTCGTTCTCCTGTCTTGTACATGTTTATTCTTTAGATAGCATCTTAAATGTAGCCAACTTGGAGATCTTCGGTCCAAATCTTTACCTGATTGAGAGGGAAATTTTACAATTGAAAGTGAACAAAATATTTTAAGCCAGGCCTTTCTGAATCACTTGAGTATTATACACTTTTTAAATAAATGCTGATAGTTTATGAAACATTAGACTACATTTTATAAGTTGGATACAAAAGCCAGTTTGACATGATATATCCCATATGATAAATTAACAAAATTGGATTGTCCTAAAATTTGGATATGATACCTGCCAGTTTTAGGCTTTTGGCTATATAACATGCTTGACTTTAATGCACACATGATGCTTTTCCACAGAGGCATTGGGGCTGAACCTCTCCTGCCATGGAACCGGATGCTCCAAACCCAAAATGCAGCCTTTCAGCCAAACCAGTACCAGATGCTAGCCGGGCCTGGCGGGTATCCACCCAGACGTGATGATCGTGGAGGGAGACAGGTGATACAGTGTGGGCTGTGGAATGAAACGTATACACTTTGTACTTAGCCATGCCTCTCAGGACTCCATATTTTCTTAAAAACATTGCTGGATAAGATATCGATTGATTAGCTCAGCTGAACTTGGGTCTCATTAAAAATCTATATAGGGTATCTGCCTCACTAAATAAGTTATACTTTGAAGATGCTGAATAATTTCCATACCAAAAGCTCTTTAATCATAGCAATCAGTGACCTTTAGCACAAATATGGTCAGTTACCAGATCACATTGTTTATCCTTTAAGGATACTGCTTTTTGTTTTACTACAAACTAGATCTCATAATAGATGATAACTTACTAGAAGATGAAAGCAGGTATCTGCCTTTCAGTTGTTATCTTTATTTATCTTAGAAGTCTTCGGTCTTAATTTATCTGACATCTCTCCTTATTGAAAAAAATCTCTCCTTCATAAAAAAAATGTTGCACATATTTTTCTACCAAATGTAAATAGCTATACATTGAATGTGTATAGTAATTCCTAGATACCTTTGGTAAATGTAAGCTTCATTTCCTTTTCTTTATAGCATCCAGTTTTTGCAGCATTTTAGACTGAAGTTTATTTGCTTTATTCTATTTGTCCCCCAGCCATTTGATACCCTGTCCAGTATTTACATGCTCTTTCATCAAATTCTTGCCAGAGAACAGGATCAGAGTGTTATGATTCAGAGCGTGTGCTGTTTGTGGAGTTTGGCACCTGTGATGATGTGAAGTGGTTTCCAATTGCTGACCTGGTGTTGCCTACAAGTCTTTTGCAGTGCTTCGAATATTAATTTTGTAACTTAAGTTCTTACTGTGTGTCCCCTTATTCTGATAGCTAAGAAAAATCTTTTTTACACTTTTTCTTAGTGTAGCCGTAGAAGTCTCTGTTCATTTTACAAGAAAATGATAATCTTAATTGTCTTTTGAATGAATTTTGTTAGTTTATTATACTTAGTTCATAGAGTTTTACTTTGAAAACCTCTAAATATCATATCATATATTGACACTTTATTACTACTGGAGTTGATGATACTAGACAATTTAAAGAAATGAGTATTGTTGAAATAAGGACGTACTTATAACTAGAAGACACTTTTACAATATTTAGTCCAGTTACTTCATTTTCAGTCAGGAACTGAACCCCCTAAAACACTTGCAATTTGGCAGCAAAGCTGGGAACTTCTGTATTTCTGACCGCAGTTCATTGTCTTCCCTGCCTCCTTCAGAGGAGTTCTTCCCTTTAAGTGAGCTCTATGCTGTTATAGGAAGTTAAATTCTTCACTTAGAAGATTAAAACCACTTGGTAAATTTACAGTTCTTTTGGGACCTTTTAGAAATATTTTTTTCCCAGTCTCTTTTCCACTGATTTTTATTGTCACATTTTGAAGTATTATTAAGTTATAGTAGTTCATTGTTAAAAACAATATAATTATGACTTCACTATGTCTATAGTGAAATTTATATGACTAAACAAGGCCTTAGCCTACAGTGTATATCTTCAAAAGGTCTACAGAAATGTTATTTGCAAGCATACCTAGGATAAGTTAGGAATGTCCCTTGTAATTGATTATTTAATAACCTAATATGTTACTTAATGCTGTACTATTTATGGCTACCAAAAAAAAAAAAGGCACCCTAAAATAATAGTTCTTAACTGACTTCTTACTTAGGTTAAGCAAACTGACTGTCCCTAGTGTAAATGTACCTAAAGATGTTGTGGGTACCTTACCACAAAATGGTTTGCAGGGGGTGGTAGGGAAGATTGAGAACTTCCGGGGTTTTACATAAAACACTTAACTATATAGTTCATTTGTGTGAATTTTAAAGACTTTTTAAATTGCTTGCAATAAGCTTTGTATAAATAAAGCTGCAGACCAAAAGCACCTATGTATGTATGGAAACCTTCCATGTGATATATATACCTTTAAGACATATTTACCTTTTTTAATGGTCTATTTTTCCATAGAGATGAAAAATTAATTTCTTTGGCAAGAGTATTAATCCAGAAAGTAAACTTTTTTTTTTTGCTTATTTTCAGGGATATCCCAGAGAAGGAAGGAAATACCCTTTGCCACCACCCTCAGGAAGATACAATTGGAATTAGGCTTTTGTAAAGCTTTCCCAAATCCTTTCATCATTCTACAATTTTATGCTATTTGTGGAAAGATTTCTTTCTCAAGTAGTAGTTTTTAAGAAAACTACAGTACTTTGTGTATTTCTTTTAACTGTATATTTCTACTGATCTGATCTCACTGTTTTATGTTGCTTTCCAAAGATGTGTGTTGCATAATACAGTGGATCTGAATTTCTTATTGCTTGTAAAACACTTTGATTGTCTAGGAATACTGGTTTTTCATTATGGTTAAAAATCAAACCAGCTGTGGATTTCAAAACACAGTGTATTCTAGATCATCTAAGACCCATGCTGATTTTTAATGCACAAAAATTAGGTTTGAACTCTAGAACTGGAACCCACAGCCAACTAGAGTATATATTATTCAGTATTTCTTTGGAAACATTTCATTAATGTACTTGTCTTATGGAAATTTCTGGACTTTAGTAAAAAAAAAAAAATGAACTAAAAACTCTCGTCTCTTGTGTTCTTATTCTTTTACGGTATTTCAACTTGGCCAAGCATATTGGTTTTTCTAAAATCGGTTTTTTAGAAAACAATTCATTTCTACAATTAGGTATCAAAAGTAAATCAGTGAAGAAGATGTTAAGATGATATGCTCAGCAAAACTACCCAACTATCCCATATATATGTTAGTATGTCTGTCAGCTACTGATTTGGTTAACTTTAAAATCTTTGTGAGAATAAATTATTTACATTTTATAAATTTCATGTACCAATTTTAAGGACTTTTTAAAATTTTTAAAGAAAAGTGAAAGTTTATAATTTATAGGTAAATAATCTGTGCTCATTCGCGTGCGTGCGTGTGTGTGTTGCATTATTTCATAACACATTCCAATTTGTACTCATTTTTCTCTTGCTACTATGCACACCATAATTCCTTAAATTTATGCTTGGAGTTCACACACAGTATTTCCATATGCATTTTCATTTGATTGCCACAACAAATTTAGATGCATTATAAAGACTCTTGCTGCTTGGTTTCCTTCTTTTCATTCTAGCCTAAGAATGTAAAATAAGATTTCTCTTTGACCTGCTGATTTGGGATATTTTTGCTTTAATAGTCAACTAAGACACACTTGTTAATCTTACTCTATGTGTTAAAAATTCCACATTAATCTTAAATAAGAAGGTATTTTGAAGCTATTGAATTCATTGCTGGTGATGGGTGAATAGAGCAGGGTCCTTTATTGTTGAGACAAAGTCTCTCCACTGGGAATTAACACAACCATTATGCATCACCTTTACAATACATTAAAATGATGATGCCTTCTGTTAAATTTCTCTAATTTCTTCCAAATATTAAAAATGTATAGCTACCTAAATCAAGCATCACATATTTCAGAGGAGCTTATGTAAATGTTTTGCTGTCTATAGCTTCATAGGTACCCAAAGCTCACACACACAACCTATATTTTCTCAGACCTTTAGTTTTGATTTCGTTGAGTAGTAAATTATCAGGAGTATGTAAAATAATTCCTTTTTGACTTGGCTTTTCCACAATTATATGTAACTGTTCAAAACAAATTGAATTTGAAAATTAATATGTATAGTGTCATTTAGAAGATGCCTAAGCAAAAAGCCTGATGGAAAAGTTAAGAGGCTGGATTCCTTCTAACAGGTGGTGTATCCTGAAGGGCATCTCTGCCAACTAGTTGAACCCTTATTTTCAGGCCTCTTCCATTCCTTCACCCTTGCTTCCTTCTTCTCTCCTTTACTCTACCTCCATCTCTCCAACTTGTCCCCACCTTTCAGTGTTCCAGAAAATGTCCTGTTATTTCAACAAGCAAAACCTTTGAGAATTTACATACAATGTTGAAAGCCATAAGTATTCCCCTCCACATTAAGATGTAAATACAGTTAACGGGCCAATTTTAAATAGCTGTACTTCATTATATTATATTTAAATAGGGCAACGTTTTGGGGGGTCTTTAAAAATTTTTAAAGATCGTAGAACCTGGAAAGGTCAGACTTTATTATGGCGCTAAGGGCCCTTACTGAGCAGTGGTCTTCCCTTTAAAGATCAAATGAGTTAATGCACAGGGAAGTATAAAGCCATCTACAAATGACTTAGATTGCCATTTAGCGTTACAAAGGCAAATTGGGTGTAATGATCCGTAGGTTAACGTCAGTGCGATGACGCAGGACACGATGGGGTCTACGGGGCCTGAGCTCCCGTTTTCTGTTGGGCGTGTTGGAGATCGGGCACACCCAGGGTGGCGACTTCGCAGCGTCGGGAAGCCCCCGGCCTGGTGCGGCAGGGACAGACGTGCCGCTCATCAGAAGCAAGGTCTGGGGTCTGCGAGCCCAGTCACCCTCCCGGCGGGGTCGGGAAGCTCTCGGGTCTCGGTGCAAGTGGGGCCCATACCCTGCGATCCGGCTCCGATTTCTCGCTCCGCGGGCCCGTCGTCCCGCCGCGGCCCCAGGAAACCGGCGAGTTGCGAGTTGCAGGCGTGGAGCAGGGTGGGCGCAGGAAAGCCCAGATCTCCGACTTGGGGTGGTTGTGTGTCTCAGCCGCCACCAGGTCCAAGCTGGAACATTGCCCCATCATCCTTCGGTTCCCGGACTCAGCACCGCAGCTTCTCAATCTAACCAGTTTCACCTCCCTCCACGAATGCACCGAACCTGAAAGGGGAAGAGGGGAAATTGTCCTCCCTTCCGAGGCTGCTGTTTTAAATTTTTAGTCAACATAACCGAATTTAGCTATGCTTAAAAAGCAAATGTAGACATTCTCCGGAGATTCCACTAAGACTCCCTATTCCCAGCGGCAGTAGTTGGCTGCCTGGCTCCATCGCCCTTGTTGGACTCTCCTTCCTGCCCATTCCAGAGAGGGTCTCGGAGCTGAGATGCTGCCAAGACTATTCCTGGTGATTACTAATTCTAACCAGGAAAAAGTCAACAAATTAATAAAATAACAGGCGGCCCATTCTGGATGAATTTTCCCTCCACTCAGAGTCAAATGAACGCTTGCTTTTGGGGCTTGTTTCCTGATACCATATTAATGGAATGAGACCAAGAGAGAACATGCTTTGAGTTTTGTGCGTGAAATGGGAATAGAGGTATTCACTGCTGCAAAGTAATTTGCACAACTTAAGAGTTAGGCAAATTAGTAGTTAAACTCTTATTCCAGAAGTCACCCAAACAATTGCTGAAATTCGGTTACATGGAATTTAAAACAAAACTGCATTTCGTTCCATTGCAGGTAAACCTTCCAAATCAAACGCAAATGAAACCAAAAAAATCTCTCCCGGAAGCTTCCATTACCTCCTAACTTAAAAATAATGAAATCAAGGTGATTTGAAATCACAGTTATCTCAATACCTACTGAAGAGAGCCAGTTCCTGACCAGATATAGATGCAGGCCCTTTGGAGTATATAGTTTTTGAATCTTCTCATCAATTCTCACTAGTAGTAAAAGGCTACTTATTTTCTTAAAATCTATCCTAGATCACTATCTCATTGAGTTTTGGCATGGCAAGTAGCAGTATTTTTTAAAACTGGACTAAAATAATTCACATACAAGGTTTTATCCACATGTGTAAGTGTTAGTGTAAAACAGTTGGGCAATATCATTCATGGTTTGAACTGTATCTGAAATTTATATTGCCACCATGTATATAATTCATTATTTTCTCTTATGCATAAATTCTTATCTAAAAATTCTATCTGTGGGTCTTTATGTGATTGAAGTTCCCAAATTTATTCTAAACGTCTTTCTAAATCATCAGTATTCAATGAAATTAACAAAGCATTTGTTTGGAAGTTGCTTGCATTTAGTGAACAGGACTGAGTCTCTGATTTGCTTTAAACTAAAAGTAAACAGTCACTAGCAGAATGAATTTGAACTCATCAGTTGATAAGAGTTTGACTATTTGTTCTGAGCAAAGGCTTAAATAGAAGACAACTGGGTTGTACCCCCATTCTTCCATATACAAAACACCCTTACCTTTTACTTCAACTCTGCACACACTCACACACACACACACACACACACACACACACACACACTTCAATTTATATCCCAACACAGATTACAGAGAAGTACCTGCAATCCTGGCGTTCCTCTTGCAATTCTGATTCTGGGTTTTGGTTCCTGTGTCTCAATTAGAAAAGATAAGTTAGATTGTTTTAAAACCCCAAAACATTTAGGAAAATGTCCCGTCTGCAGTTAGCATTCTTGAAATCGAGTTTGGCTGTGGACTGCTAAACTTTAAGGGGGCTTTGTTCCACTTAGACCCTGTGCCAACCCTTCCTCTTGGTTGTGAAGACACTTATCCTCCCTCTCCAGTTAATGAGTTTCACCTAGTCTGGCTGTCTGTGTTTTTACAAAAGATCTGCAAAGTACTAACTGCAAAAGAAAAGGAGTTCTTGCTTTGCATTCATCAGAATGTAGAATTGTATAGTAAAAATATTTCATTTTCATGTCTTAAGAATCAAACCTTATCCTAATTTCAGGATGTGCACACATAAACTCAGTAGTGTCTGAGTGTAGAATGTTAAGCCCTCTGCAGCAATTACTTGTGGCTTGGGTCCTTTACTATTTCAAAGAATGCTGAAAGGAAAAAGATATGCCTGTACCAAATAAACTTTCTGAAAATATTGTATAAAGAGACTGTTTATTCTTAATGATCTTTTTGATACAGAGTTCACTTAGTCTAAAGGATTCTTTGTTCTTGAAATAAATTATAAAGGAAAAAACTGTCAATAAAGATTTATTTTCTTTAAATATGTTACTTGGAACCCTTAGTCCATGAGGTACTATTGTTCTTGTTATGTATTAGGCTGTACACACACACACGCACACATTTTATTATATATTTATATTTAAATATATATATCAGACCATGTGAACTTTGGGAACATGTTTTCTATAAGTAAAATTTTTGAATTCTGGTACTACTTACTATGAGAGAATCAAAACACATTAGTAATAGCTATGCTTGGTTAACATTTTGAAAGTCAAATCCATCAATATGCAAAACAATTCTGAGCAAAACAATTCTGAGCAAAGGCTTAAATAGAAGACAATTCGGTTGTACCCCCACTCTTCCATATACAAAACACCCTTACTGTTTACTTCAACTCTGCACACTCTCACACACACACTTCAATTTATATCCCAACACAGATTACAGAGAAGTACCTGCAATCCTGGCGTTCCAAATTGGGAGAATTTTTTTATAAGTGTATTGCACCATATTATTTTGTTGCTTAAGTTAATTACATTTATGTAAAATATTTTTAAAATTAGTTCTTATTTTCCAAAAATGCATTCACTGCCCCTTGATAAAGGCTGATTCCCTTGCTGCTTTAGTGTTTTATTTTCCTCTGTGAAAGTGTCTGGAATTTGTTGTTACTTACTATACAAAATACAGTTAGGGAAACTGCAAGTTTACTAAAACACCTTCTTAAGGATTCACTTTGCATCTAGGAAAAAAAAAAACACCAAAAATGAAGTGAAATAAAATGTTTCAACCTCAAACTGAATTCTTCACATGTAGAAGAGGTTTAGGTTCTCTGGTAACTGTTTTGATCATTTATAAATCATGCTTTATCCATGTTACGTCTTTTAATTTTCATTAATTTTGTAAGTTTATGGTTTTTACTCCAACACCAGTTATTTTAATTAAAAGTAAACTGAGCTGTATTGTCACATCATGCCAACTATTATAAAAAAAAAACCCCCCAAAAACCTATGTAACTTAGTGAAAAAGAAGTGCTCACTTGATTTTTCACAAGAAAGTACTTAAGTTTCTTTTATATTTAAATATCCATTTGAAACAAGAAATATAAATTGGCATATTAAAGAGTAAATACATACAATAAAACACCAACAATCTGTGTGCAACCCCTATTAACTTCTAATATGATGGAAAAATTATAAAAATTTTAATTACTTATTCTTTACATCCTAACTACAACTCAGTAAGTTACCCTGTTCTCGTCCTTCTTTTGACATGCTTTGCAATATAGATTAATGTCAATTTTAGCAATTTTGTTTGCTTTGTCTACCATTTTATCAAGGTATTCAATATCAGAGAAGGAAATATCTTATAAAGAATAAATAATATGTCTACAGAAGAATGGGTGTATTTATTTTATCGGCTGATTTTGGGAGACCAGATTCCATATACAAAGTAGTTTACAACCCTTCTTATGATGAACTGCAGGGTTGGTCCTGCAGTGGGGGTGGGGTCCTGTTTTATGGTAATATATAAACACTAATTTGCCAAATAATGATCAAAACATTTTAAAATTAGGGTTAAATTTAAAAAGCTCTATCGATGCCTGTAAGCAGTATTTTGATTTTTATTCCATTTAATAATTTCTCTGCAATAATGTTGCTATGTGCATGATCCACCAATTTACTTTCAATCAAACATTAATGAAATTGCACTTAAGGGGGGGGGGTACTCTTCGAAAATTAATCTCCCAAGATACGTTCCACTTTCAAAACGATTCATTGTTAAAGCTGGGTTAATTTTTAGAGCTACAAACACCAACAAAGTTTCCAACATTTAAAATTCTGAGAGCTTTGGCTAGGAACGTGGTGGATGTGGACTCAGACAACTTTTCACATAATTAGGAACTTCTGGAAGAAGAAAATCGCCACCTCAAAGCCTCCTGGCATGTTAAATTATTTGGTCCTGGGGCTGCTGCTGTGTCCCGCCCGCAGCAAAGGGGTTCAGAGCCTGCCCCTCTCCGTGACCCGTTAGTTCGTTTTGATAGGCGCATACACAGAAGTCAGCTTGGGTACATATATCCACCATCCATTCTTGCAGTTTTTCCTTGAGGCCTCAGGCAGGACCCCGCCCCAGGGCACCCGTGCAGTCACCACGTCCTGCCATAGAGCAGGTTGGCGCCCAGCACGCCGCCTCCGTAGTCCCCTGCGGCCGCGTCCAGGGCCGCCAGACCGGCCCCTGGGCCGTGCAGCGCGGGCGGGCTGGGAGACAGTTCCTCCAGTTCGGGCGCGGGCGTCGGGGCTGGTGGCTGCGGCCCGACCTGGCCGGGCGTCGGCGTGCCGGCGCCATTCTGGCACGGCTTGCCGTCCTTGACCAGCACCGGCACCGCCACGCGGCGCGGTGATGGCGGCGGCAACGGCGGGGCCAGTCCGCCCTCGTGCTGCAGCTGTTGCGCCGCCTTGTCTTTGGCCTGCCGCTTCATCTTGTAGCGGTGGTTCTGAAACCAGATCTTGACCTGTGTCGGGGTCAGGTGGATCATGCTGGCCAAGTGCTCGCGCTCGGGCGCCGACAGGTACTTCTGCTGTTTGAAGCGCCGCTCCAGCTCGTAGACCTGCGCTTGCGAGAAGAGCACGCGGCGTTTCCTTCGCGGCGCCGCCGCCGCTACGTGCAAGGGCGCCAGCGACTTCGCGGTGTCCGCGATGCCAGTCAGCGACCCCATGCCTGCCACGTTCACGCCCGCCGACGGCCCCATGAACCTGGAAACTGGGGAGGGCCCCAAGGAGGAAGCCGGGTGAGCGCGAGGCCTGCTTCACACCGCGGCGACCGCGACGCCGGCGGGACCCCGGCTGGGTCCCAGCACCCCACGCCCGCCCCCAGTCGAGTCCCGGGACGTCCCGCGCGCCCCGGGCCCGAGACCAGGACCCGCGGACCCACGCGCGCCCGGACACCGGCACCCACGCGCCCCGCGCTGTGGCAGGAAGAGCCCGCGCCGTCCGCCCTTCCTCAGTCCCGCTCTCCTGGCCCCGCTCACTTGACGAATAGCGCGGGTCCGGGTTGGCTCCGTACCAGCCGGTGGCCCCGGCAGCCGCGCCGCCCCGCATGCCGTCCGCGTAGGCGGGCAGTTCGCCCACGTTGCCCAGGCCGCCGTTACAGTAGCCGCCCATGGCGCTGTGTGGGAACTGCGAGACGCCCGGTGGTATGTGGTAGGTGGCGGCCGCCGCCGCCGCTGCCGCCGCCGCCGCCGCGTTGTGCCCCGCCATGGCATGGGGCGGCTGCATGCCCGCCACGACCGCCCCTTGCGAAGAGGGACCGGCCGGCGGCGGACGGTAGACAGCGGCGGCCGCGGCCCCCAGGGGCGCCCCCAGGCTGGGTGGCGCGCCGTCCATGGCGCCGCTGAACTTCTTATAGGTCTCCTCGATGGGACTCAGGATGTCGGACACGGAGAAGGGCGTCGTATGCTTGGGGCTCAACGACATGGCTCGGGGGACCGCCAGGTAGGGGGGCCCCGGGCGGGTGCGGGTGGAATGAGGCGGCCGCTTGTCGGCTCCACCTCGGCCGCGGCCGCAGCGCCTGTCAGGAGCAGTTGAAGGTGCTGCGAGCCCCGGGAGCTGTGAGTCTGGGGTTTATTTTAGTCCCTCGCCAGGTTTACGACAGACTCGGGGGGCGGAGCAACCTCCCAAACGAGCAAACAATGGTCATTGGCATCTTTTTCTCGCGCCCCCCTCCCCATAATCAAGGCAAAAAAGGTAAAGGGGGCAGTTGGGTGTTTCTTGAAAAGATCACCCCTCTTTGCTTTCTCCATGCTCCCTCCTCTGTCCCTGGCAGTTACCCCAGTCCTTGAGCACCAGAATTAGAAACTCCGAGGTCGGCGTCTAGGCTTAAAGGGCTGTGAGCTTCTCCAATCCAGACTCCTGTTTTCCTAAAGGACTTCATAGCAAACTCCAATATAATTGTGTATGGGAGATGCGGTGCTAAATTGGGGTGGGGGGCGTGCAGAGCTTGCTTCGCCCTTTCCAGCTACCTGCCCTTTACTCGCTAGATCATCTAAACTAAGTGTTAAAAAAAAAAAAAAAAAGCTCTTGGGTTCCACCATAAGAGCGCGTGAAGAGAGGAGGTACAATGACCGTCCTTTGCCATTGTAGGGCTAGTGATTTATGCATCTTTAGACCCTTAAGCATCATTTTGTGGGCAACCAAACTGGCACTTCTAAATTAGCTCAAAGTATCCAAATCCAAAGGAGAGAGAAAATACATTGAGAGAGACACAAATACACGATGCTAACTTGTAAGTATTCTGTTTTTACTCTGTGGGCGTGGAGTTTGAGGTTGGTTAAGGACAAGCGGTAACTTTAATCTGCTGAAACGTTACACATTCAATTTGCACCTGTAAACTTATTTACAGCTTTCCCTTTGCGCTCGCTCTCACGCTCTCGCTCTCCCTCTTTCTCTCTCTTCCCCTCTTCTCTCCCCCCTCCTCCCCTTTCTGCTCCCTCTTTCCCCCTCATAATTCTCAGAGATTATTCTCCTATTCTCCCATGATAAAAAGAAGAGGAGGGAAAACACCCAACAGTACAAACATTTCTAGCTGTTCAATGTATGTCTTTTTATTGTTGTCGGGGAAATATAACCTGATCAAGGAAGGAATATAAAATGGATACAGAAATCAAATGAAAATGGTAGTTTCTCTTTTAAAAAAAATGAAATTGGTAGTTTTTTAAAAAAGACATCATCATCCTTTGATTTGCAAATTTACCTACATAGCAAAGACTTTAGACTTTGTGAACTCTCCACCAAATGTTGAACACGACATATAAGACAAAAGAAGTGTCAAAGCATATTGATTACATTTTAAAAATAATCTTACAGTTAAAAGTCATGATAAAGGGGGAAATGACAGTACAATTTTTAAGTTTTTCTGGAGACTTGGGCAGGAAAAAGAAAAGGAACAAAGAAAGTGCTTTCTAAAGCGAGATTTTACTGTTTAAAAAAGAAAGGGATGTGTGCAAAGCATTTCAGTTTAACGTTACTGTACAGGTCTTGAAGGCAAGACAGTGTTACCTAATCCTTTTTTCTGTTCCATTTCAGCCCTTTGGTTGGAATGCCCTTTGAGATTTTGTTTTTATTGTTTTAATCATTGTTTCCTTCTTTCTTAGTACTTCTGCAAAGAATCTGCCCTGGGGTTATGGGGGTGGGGCTAGTCTAGTCACCTATGGGAAGAGAGTATCAACAAGGCAGGTATGTAAAGTAATACTTTAAAATACTTAAAAAAACAAAACACAAGATTACATGAGTTGTTTGCAGTCATCAGTTTGATTTAGCAAGATTAGTACTGCTTCAATTTTAACATGATGCTACTTTTACAGGTCTTTCCTGATCTTGAAACACTTGGGTTAGTTCTTCATTCTCACCTGCACTGGAATTGCCTGCGTATTTATTTATTTATTTATTTATTCATTCATTCATTCAAATTATTGGTACACAAAAAAACAATTACATATGTATTTAAGTCATTGCTGGAATCCTGAAAACTAGTTTGAGTTTTATTTATTAATTTATGTAATTAATTAATTTATTTATTTTATCCTCACCTGAGGACATTTTTGCATTTATCTTCAGATAGAGTGGGAGGGAGGGAGAGGGAGGGAGAGAGAAACATCGATATGAGAGAGACACACCAAGTGGTTGCCACCCACACGATCCCAGCCAGGGCCAGGGACAAACTGCAACTGAGGTACATGCCCTTAGCGGAAACCGAACCCAGGACTCTCCAGTCCACAGGCCAATACTCTAACCTCTGAGCCAAACTGACCAGGGCTGTAGTTTGAGTTTTAAGTTTTGGTTAAATTCAATATTGTTTACTTGTGTTACCTTAAATAAAAAGTAGAAAATCTTTCAGTGCAAACTTTCCTCAGAGACAACACGGTAAGTAAAAACAGTTGTTATGATAACTATAGATATACAAATCACTTGTAAATCATTATATTTTATTTTTCAAATTCAAGCATGTTTCAGAAATGAAATCCATGATTGTGATCTTCATGTTGATTAGTTATCCAAACTGAAAACATGTTTATAATTATAGTTTTCCTCTCCAGACTATTATTATTTACTGTGTTTTCAGGCTATACATTTATCTCGTGGAATTTTTTTTAATAGGTTTTCAGGATAACAGTTCAGTTATACAACAAGTTGTTGCTTATTTTGTTTTCAACACTATGGGTTCCTGCTACAGGTACATTTACATCTGGAAGGTTCCCATCTTTAAATCAAACAGTACTTTATCATATCTGGAGTTCTCTGCAGAGAGTCATTTTCTGACTGCTTGGGAACTTTGTACCCTAACTAGTTAGTACTCCTTCACTGGTGAGCAGTTCTGAGAAAAAAAAAATTCCACAGTCTTTAAAAATTTTCCCTATCAATTATTTGTGTCTTATTCAAGAAAGTAGGTACTTTTATGCTGGACTATCTGGTTGTGTGCAGATGATTTTGAAAATACATATATATAGTCCAGAAGATGCCTATGTGCATTTATGTAGACAAATTAAAATCCAATTAAAGTTCATTAAAGCTTTTCATCAAATTGATTTAATCAGATTATTGTCTGTCTTAATTATGTATGGAACTTTATACTCAGTAGATTCTTAAATATACATATTGATGACATTAGATTTCCTTAAAAACAATGTTGCCACTCAGGAGGGAAAAAAAAGCAAATACTGTCAACGGGAATACACACTGAAAAGAGATGTTCTTCCCACTCCCATCTTCTATCTCCCAGTTTCCTTCCTCAGAGACACCGTTACCTGTTTCTTCTGGGATGTCCTATGCAACTGGAAAACCTACTACCATTTTACATACAAGGAGTAGCATGTTGTATATTGTTTGGTACCTTTATTTTTTAATAGTTTAGGTTTTTGTAATTTTATACAGCACATTTAACTCTGAAAACTTAATAAATGGGCTGTGGCAGATATCGAAAATTTTTGTGGACAAAAAGATTCAATAGGTCTTCTTGATTTTCTGACAAAAATGTGGTACTTGTAGAAAATTTCTGATGTGTTAGTTAACCTTGGGGCCAAAGATATTTGGCAAAAAAAGATCTGAACTCGGAGTTTTCCCTTGATTTGTGATTTCCTGTTGTCAGACAGACGCTCAGAGAAAGGGGTCTAAGGAATGTTGAGACATATCCAGCCAGTACTTAATGGGAAGTGTTGCTTTTCTGTGGTAGCAAACAGATTTCTAATGTGTAATGAATTTCTTTATAAAGATAAACTGTGTTTGAAAATATAACTTTACACTAAAGAAGATGAGTACTTTTAGAAATAAGAGACTTGAAACATTTGTGATTAGTTTAAAACAGTTGTGTAATTTGATTAATAAAATCTTCATTTAATGAAAGTAGCTTTAAATTATTATCTGTGCAGTTGGGAAGGAATAAATAAATGTCAAGATACTAGTGTTTTGTTGCAAATTTTAAGATTATAAAGAGGAAACAAAACTGCTATAGAGATGAAACACAGTTTAATTATTTTTTAAATTTGTGCTAGTTTTACCAGTTTCTAAAATCTGATTCTTCTTCTTTTTTATTTTTTTAGTCCTCCTAAAGGCTTTTTGTTTAAACATTCACATTAATTATTGTTTAATCTCTTGTGATAATTTCATACCTGTATTTATGTAACTTTGTTATTTCGATGTGACACAGTCATCCTTTCATATTTTCTTCACAAAATGCAATTCTTTCCTTGTAATTTAACTCTTATAAAAAACTCTTTCCTGAGATTCATATACTTTAGATTGAAATACATTTTTAGTTTTTGACCAATGAATTTATTTTAAATTAACATAATTATTAATACAATGTGAGAATGGATGGGTAGGTGTTAAAGACATTGTTGTTAAAGTCATTGTAATAATGAGTTTAATTAAATGATCCCTAAAAAACAAAAACTAGAAGGCTCCCCTTCTAGGGTTCAGCTGTAATACTAGTTTTTACAGTCACAGTGGAGAACAGCATTAGGCTATACCAACGGTGTAAACTGAAAATTTTGTAGTATGTTACAGCTCTCTCACCCTAGGACAGTGAGCTTAAACTAGAAATTTAATTTTTGTTTGAAAAATTATTTTTTAGAGTAATAAGATACATGATATGAAAAAAAAATGGCAAAATCAAAATACAAAAATGTTTCCTTGTATATCTTGCTTACACAAAAGTTTAAAACTTTTTAGAATATAATGACATTTTTATTAGACAAGATCTTAGTTTTTACGTGCTTTGGGATGTCATTAAATGGCTCTTTTATAGGAAAAAATCCCTTGAATTACAAACAAAATCATATTTTTACTTATTATTTTGTATGAGGACCTAGTCATTCAAAAAGTTCTACCATATCTCTATACCTACCCAATTAGAGTGAATACATATAGCTTTTTAAAAAATTCATACTTTCATAAATTTTTCTGATATGCTTTCAGTTTTTCCAAATCTAAGAGGTTCAGTTAATTAAATGTAAGGTCCCCTTTTCTACTATAGTTCCCATTAAAAATGTACCACCTTACATTTATAAATGTATTTGTATTTATCAAGGAAGTATCAGTCTTTACACCTGAAGCAGGTTATATTTATTGCTATCATTTACTTAAAGGAGAAATTTCAATTTTTGATAGTTTGATAAATTATTTGTTGCATTTATTAATAAAGTTTTACTATATACATTTAAAAAGCAATAACTATGACAATAGTATAATTAGAGAATATTTTGCCCAATTTTGTTCCTCATTGTTCTGTGTAATGCTAACATTGAGACTTTGACAGATATTTAGATGTCTGTCTCCATTTCAGGTTGAGGATTGTACTTGAAGCAGTAGGCTAGTGTTTACCTCAAACATCAATATCAGTTTTGGTAGATTTTAAGCAATTTAATTATTGGTTTAATATTTTGCACTAAAAAGCTTAATATGAAATAATTTTATTTATACAAACATTGAGTGTCATAAGGAGAACTGACTGACAAAAGTTGTTTCAAAGGTTTCCTTAAAAACAAAACCCAATGAATCTTAAACCACAACAAACCTGTCAGATGGATTTGAATATTATTAATAATTGCCTAAAAATATTCAGTTTGTGAAATAAACTAACAATGGAATCTGACTCATCAGTAACTCTAGTGTTTATTAAGTTCTTGAAAATGAAATTCTAAATTTAAAAGGTAGTTTGTCACTGTATGTATAGGGACTTATGTACGGGTTATACTGAAAAGGTGATTAAAACTGATTATTTGCTTTTAGAAATAATGGAAATTTCACAGAAGTGTCATAAACTACAAGCTATTAGAATTGAACCAAAAATTTCAAGCTAGAGAAATAAGAATTGCTTGACAAAATCAGTAACAGCTTGAATGAAAGCAGCTTATCATTGGTATATATTATGTCTTTTAAAAATACAATTATATAGTAGAAGAAATATAAACCATTTGGAGATCATCCCTTCTAAAATAAAAGGTATATATATCTAAAATACATTGAAAAATAAATTAACTGCCAAGCTGGTACGGCTGAGTGGATTGAGCATTCTCTCATAGACTGAGAGGTCCCAGTTCCATTTCTGGTCAGGGCACAAACCGGGATTACTGGCACGATCATTACTAGGGGGCATGCAGGAGGCAGCCAATACATGCTTCTCTCTCACATTGATGTTTCTATCTCTCTTTTCCTCTCCTTTCCTCTCTCTCTAAAAAAATCAATAAAAATACATTAAAAAAAAAATAAAATTAAGTTCACCTTAAAAATAAATGGCTAACTTCAATGGGTGAAAGATTTTATATTTTCCTTTTTATTTATTTTTTTATTAATTAATTTATTTTTGTTACACATGTTTCTCCTATTTCCCCCACTGATTCCCGCCTCCCCCTCCCTCCCTGCCCTGTCCCCAGCTTTGTTGTCCATGTCCATGGTTCATGCATACATGCATATAAGTTCTGTGGTTTATCTCTCCACCACCACCCCCTCTTCTGGGGATTGTCAGTCTATACCCCACTTCCTCATCTCTGGGACTACCCCATTCCTCAGACTGTTATGTCCATTATATTCCACAAGGAAGTGAGATCATATGATACTTGTCTTTCTCTGTTTGGCTTGTTATGCTTAGGATAATACTTTCCAGATCCCTCCATGTAGTCTCCAAAAATAAGAGATCTTTCTTACTTACAGCTGCATAGTGCTCCATTGTGTATATGTACCACTGCTTTTTTATCCACTTGTCTACTGATGGACACTTGGACTGTTTCCAGATGTTAGCTGTCATAAATCTTACTGCTACAAACATGGGAATACATATATTCTTTCTGATTGGTGTTTCAGGCTTCTAAGGGTATATTCCCAGAAGTGGGATCACTGGGTCAAATAGAAGTTCAATTTTTAATTTTCTCAAGCAACACCATATTGTTTTCCATAGTGGCTGCACCAGTCTGCATTCCCACCAGCAGTGTATTAGAGTCCCCTTTTCTCCACACCCTTGACAACACTTGTTGTTTGATGATTTCATGATGGCAGCCATTCTGACAGGTGTGAGGTGATACCTCATTATGGTTTTAATTTGCATCTCTCTGATGATTAGTGATGTTGAGCATTTCTTCATATGTCTCTTAGCCATTTGTATATCCTGTTTGGAGAGGTGTCTATTTAGTTCCTCTACCCATTTTTTAATTGGGTTCTTTGTCTTCCTTTTGTGGAGTTGTATGAGCACTCTACAGTGATACCTCGGTTCTCGAACATAATTCGTTCCAGGAGGACGGTCGACAACCAAATTGTTCGAGAACCGAAGCAATGAAACCCAATAGGAAATAATGGAAACTGGATTAATTCGTTCCAAGCCCCAGAAAATGCCTCTTTACTGGCCTAATTTGTATATAATATGTAGAAAAACATAAGTCTCAACAAGAAATAAAAGTGTACAGTATGTCTAAGGGTTAAATTCAGTGTAAAGCGTGACTCTCCACAAAGCGTGACTCTCTCTCTGCACTCACACTGATGACGCAAGCAAGGCGCGCTGGGCCGAATGAACGCCATTCAGCTCAACTCGGCTCATCTTGGAAGTTCGAGTTCCAAATATTTGTTTGGATTCCAAGACAAAAGTTTCTCGAATCTCCTGGTCGAATACCGATTTGGTCGAAAGTCAAGGCGTTCGAGAACCGAGGTATCACTGTATATATACTGCAAATTAACACCTTATCTGATATATCATTGGCAATTATGCTCTCCCATACAGTGGGTAGCCTTTCCGTTTTGATGATTGTATCTTTTTCTGTGCAGAGGCTTTTGAGTTTGATGTAGTCCCATGTGTTCATTTTCTCCTTTGTTTCTATTGCCTTAGGTGATGTATCAGTGAAAATTCTGCTGCATATGATGTCTGAAATTTTGTTGCCTACAGTTTCTTCTAGGATTTTTATGGATTCATGAGTCACATTTAAGTCTTTTATCCATTTTGAGTTTATTCTTGTGTAGGGTGTAAGTTGATGGTCTAGTTTCATTTTTTGCATGTAGCTGTCCAATTTTCCCAACACCATTTACTAAAGAGGCTGTCCTTACTCCACTGTATGCTCTTGCCACCTTTGCAAATATTAACTGAGCATATTGCCTTGGGTCCATTTCTGGGTTCTCTGTTCTGTTTCACTGGTCTATATGCCTGTTCTTGTGCCAGTATCAGGCTGTTTTGATGACAGTGGCTTTGTAGTATAACCTGAAATCTTGTAATGTGATCCCTCCAGCATTGTTTTTCTTCAAGATTGCTGTGGCTATTCGAGGTCTTTTTGGTTCCATAGGAACTTTTGAAGTACTTGTTCTAATTCTGTGAAGTATGCTATTGATATTTTGATGGGGATTGCATTGAATCTATAGATTGCTTTGGGTAGTATAGATGTTTTAATGATGTTAATTCTTCCAATCCATGAACACGGTATATGATTCCACTTTTTTATATCTTCCTCTATTTCTTTTTTCAATGACCTGTAGTTTTCTGCAAATAGGTCCTTTATTTCTTTGGTTAAGTTTATTCCTAGGTATCTTAATTTTTTTGGCACGATGGTAAATGGAATTGTTTTTTCAGTTTCTCTTTCTGTGAGGTCATCATTGATTGGTGTATAAGAATGCCATCAATTTCTTGACATTGATTTTTTTATCCTGCTACTTTTCCAAATTCATTTATTAAGTCTACTAAATTTTTGATGGACTCTTTGGGGTTTTCTACATATAGTATCATGTCATCTGCAAATAATGACAGTTTCACTTGCTCCTTTCCAATTTGGATCCCTTTTATTTTTTCTTCCTGTCTGATTGCTGTGTCTAAGACTTCCAGTACTGTATTAAATAAGAGTGGCGAAAGTGGGCATCCTTGCCTTGTTCCTGTTCTTAAAGGAAATGCTTTTAGTTTTTGCCCACTTAGTATGATGTTGGCTGTAGGTCTTTCATATATGGCATTTATTATGTCGAGATATGATCCTTCTATTCCCACATTACTGAGTGTTTTTATCTGAACTGGATGCTGGATTTTGTTGAAGGCTTTTTTGGCATCTATTGATATGATCATGTGGTTTTTATTCTTCATTTTATTTATGTGGTGTATCACGTTTATTGATTTGAAAATATTGTACCAGCCTTGCATCCCTGGAATAAATCTCATTTGGTCATGGTGGATAACTTTTTTGGTGTATTACTGGATCCGATTTGCTAGTATTTTGTTCAGGATTTTGGCATCTAGGTTCATCAGGAATATTGGCCTGTAGTTTTCTTTCTTTGTAGTGTCTTTTTCTGGTTTTGGAATTAGAATTATGCTGGCTTCATAAAACAAGTTTGGCAGTCTTCTTTCTTCTTGAATTTTTTGAAATAGTTTGAGGAGAATGGATGTTAGTTCTTCTTTGAATGTTTGGTAAAACTCCCCCATGAAGCCATCTGGGCCTGGGCTTTTGTTTGCTGGGAGAGTCTTGATTACATCTTCAATTTCCTTAGTTGTTATTGGTATGTTCAAGTTTTCTATTTCTTCTTGGTCCAATTTTGGGAGACTATGTGTTTCTAGAAATTTGTCCATTTTGCTTAGATTGTCGAATTTGTTGCCATATAATTGTTCATTGTAGTTGATAATGATCTTTTGTATTTCTGTGGGGTCAGTTGTTACCTCTCCTCTTTCATTTCTGATTTTGTGTATTTGGGTTCTCTCTCTTTGTTTCTTGTTGAGTCTAGCTAAGGGTCCATCAATATTGTTTATCTTTTTGAAAACCAGCTCTCTGTTTCATTGATACTTTGAATTGTTCTTTTGGTCTCTATGCTATTTATTTCTGCTCTGATCTTTACTATTTCTTTCCTTTTACTTGCTCTGGGGTTTTCTCTTTGTTTCCTCCCTAGTTCTTTTATTTTTATTTTTATTTTTTATCCTCACCTGAGAACGTTTTTCTATTTTTCTGTTCAGATAGAGTGGGAGGAAGGGAGCGCGAAGAGAGAGAGAGAGAAACATCGATGGGAAAGGGACACATCCAGTGGCCACCCCACACGACCAACCAGAGTCAGGGACAAACTGCGACCGAGGTACGTGTCCTTAGTAGGAACCGAACGCAGGTCTCTGGGGACCACAGGCAGATGCTCTAACAACTGAGCCCAACGGGCCAGAGTTTCTCTCTGGTTGGTTAAGTTGTGAGGTTACATAGTCTATTAGAGATTTTTCTTGTTTTTTGAGGTAGGCCTGTACTGCTATGAACTTCACTCTCAGAACTGCTTTCGCTGCATCCCATAGATTTTGTGTTGTTGTGTCTTCATTTTCATTGGTTTCCAGGAAGTTTTTTATTTCTTCCTTGATATCCTCGATAACCCACTCATTGTTTAATAACATGCTTTTTTAGCTTTTATGTGTTCAAATGTCTTTGCATGTTATTGTTGCAATTGATTTCTAGTTTCATGCCATTGTGATCTGAGAAGATGCTTGTTATGATATCAGTCTTCTTGAACTTGAAGAGACTTAGTTTGTGTCCTAACATGGGGTCTATCTTTGAGAATGTCCCATGTGCACTTGAGAAGAATGTGAATTCTGTATTTTTGGAGTGTAATTCTCTATAGATATCTATTAAATCCATTTGGTCTAGTGCTTCATTTAGAGCCCCTATTTCCTTGCTAATTTTTTGTTGAGAAGATCTATCCACTGATGTCAGTGGGCTGTGGAAGTCGCCTGCTATGATTGTATTGCTATCGATTTCTCCGTTGAAGTCCTCCAGAAGATGTTTAGTATATGTTGGTGCTCCTATATTGGGTGCATATATGTTTATCAAGGTTGTATCTTCCTATTGGATAGATCCTTTCAATATTATGTAGTGGCCTTCTTTGTCTCTAGTTATAGCCTTCATTTTGAAATCTATTTTATCAGATATGAGTATTGCTACCCCAGCTTTTTTTTCCCTTTCCTTTTGATCAGAAGATTTTTTTCATCCCTTCACTTTCAACCTACGTGAGTCTTTTGTTGTGAGGTGGGTCTCTTGTAAACAACATATAGATGAGTCATGCTTTCTTATCCAATCAGCTACTCTGTGTCTTTTTATGGGAGCATTCAATCCATTCACATTTAAGGTGATTATTAATATGTGCTTATTTATTGCCATTTTTGTTTAGTGTGGTTCTATTTTTCTTCCTATTTCTCCTGCTGATTGCAGCAGTCCTTTTAACATTTCTTGCAGTGCTGGTTTGGTGCTAATGTATTCCCTTAGCCTTTTTTTTTTTTTTTTTTGGTCTGGGAACCTCTTTATTTGACCTTCTATTTTGAATGATAGCCTTTCTGGGTAGAGTAGTCTTGGATTCAGATCCTTGTTTTTCATGACCTTGATTACCTCATGCCATTCCCTTCTGGCCTGTAGTGTTTCTTGTGAGAAGTCAGCTGAGAGCCTTATGGGGCTTCCTTTGTAGGTAACCTGTTGCTTCTCTCTTGCTGCTTTTAGGATCCTCTCTTTGTCTTTAATTTTTGTCAGTTTGATTACTGTGTCTTGGTGTGGCCTGTTTGGGTTCTTACTTGGGGCTCTCTGTGATTCTTGAACTTGAATGCCTTCTTCCTTCACCAAATTAGAGAAGTTTTCTGTCACTATTTTTTGGAATATATTCTCTAACCCTTGCTCATTTTCTTCTTCTTCGGGGACTCCTATGATGCGAATGTTATTGTTTCCAGTTGTCCCACCGTTTCTTAAGCTGTCTTCCTGCTTTTTAATTGTTTTTTTTCCTTTTGCTTTTCTGATTGGTTGATTTTTTTCTACCCTATCTCCTAATTCCCTGATCCGGTCCTCAGCTTCCTCTAATCTGCTATTTAAACTTTCCAATGTGTTTTTTATTTCTGATGTGTCATTCTGCATTTCTTCTTGGTGGTTTTTAATTTCCAACTGGTTGATTTTCAACATTTCTATGTCTTTACTCAGGGTGCTCATGTCCCTACACATGCTGTTGAGCTTCCTCAAGATCATGGCTCTAAATTCTAGTTCTGTTAACTTGCTTAACTGCACCTCATTTATCTCATCTTCGGTAGAGGTCTCTTTTTCATTTATTTGGCTTTTGTTTCTGTGTTTCACCATTTTGGCTATCACAGTGGGCTTTGGAGCCTGCCAAATTTTCCCTGTGGGTGTTGGTGTTCTGCTGTTTGTGGCTCCCTCTCCTGGGTTTGGATGAGGCAGGGAGGACCCACGTTAAACACCACTGTCAAGTCTTGCTTTCCTGGTTAGAGTTGCTAGCCTAGGGAATGGTAGTTATCCTCTAGCTTTTTTGCCTGGAGGCTATTAGTAGTGGTCACCTGAAGAACCTTGGTTTCTGAGTTGACTGAAAAACTCCCTCAGGTGCTCAGTGTAAGAGGATTTCCAAAGTGTGGGGCAGATGCTGGTTGTTAATGGGCCTCAATTAGCATTTTAATGGCCACTGGGTAAGGCTGAATCTCCAAGGGAGGGGCCGCTGGCCCTCCCCATGGCCCTGGGGAGGAGGAAGATGACCACAGTCCTTCGTGTCTGCACCCAGCGGAAGCTCTGAGCTCCCTCCAAATCCCGAGTGTCCCCACACATTCCAGTCCATTCTATCATCCCTCTGCCGGAGCCCAAAGTGAGTGGCTGCTGCCAATTTAGC
The DNA here is from genome assembly GCF_014108415.1 of Molossus molossus. Classification (NCBI taxonomy): domain Eukaryota; kingdom Metazoa; phylum Chordata; class Mammalia; order Chiroptera; family Molossidae; genus Molossus; species Molossus molossus. The sequence continues at coordinate 46,188,452 of NW_023425399.1, forward strand.
CTCTGTCCGGGTTCTGTGCCGAGAAGCTGCCTGGGACTTTAATCCGAGAGCGCTGCTCCCATCTAAGGGTGGTCGAGGCTGTGGCAGCTCCCAACCGAGGGTGTAGCACCCAGCGAAGGTCACGGGACCTAGCCGAGGGCGCAGCTTCCAACTGAGGCTGCTGGCCCCAGCCGAGGGCATAGCACCCATCCGAGTCGGCCGCAGGTACCAGCCGAGGCGGCCGCTGGTCCCAGCTGAGGCCACAGGACCCAGCCAAGGATGCAGCTTCCTTCCGAGGCCGCTGGTCCCAAGCGAGGGTGTAGCTCCCAGTTGAGGTCGCAGGACCCAGCCGAGGCAGCCACTGGTCCCTGCCGAGGCCACAGGACCCAGCCGAGGGCACAACTTCCAGCTGAGTCCGCTGGTCCCAGCCCAGGCCACTGTGTACCGTGGGTTCCTGGCCCCCTCTCACGTCCTCGCAAGCCTACCAGGATTGAGTCAGTGTCCCTGGTTATGTGGTCGTCCAAGGTGCCTTTCGGTCGTCCCTTCCTGACAATTTGTCTTTATTTTTGTTGTAATTCCAGTTTGGTCCTGGGAGATGGTCTGTGTAACTTCCATTCACTCAGTCGCCATTTTTTCTCTCCCCAGGTTGTCATTAAAAAGCAATTCCTAAATCACTATTTCCATCACACTTTTAATGTCTGCAAATTGTTGGTAAGATCTGTATCAAGTCAGTCTGCCATCAGTTTTGTTCACAATGGTAGCTCAATCATATATACACTATCAATGATTATATTTTAAAAATACTGCATTTAAGAAAATGAACTCTAGAAGAAATCATCATACACTCAAGACTATAGAAAAATAAAACTGTATGTATATTACTTTCCATTCAGATCTTTCAGAGTACTTTATGTTTCATATTAAAACAATTACGTTGTTTTATCCCAATATCGAATTCCTAGCAAAAGTTATGCATACCATTCAACCTTAATATGCCCTTCAGTTCAAGGTTTATTCCATTAAAAAACAAAATTTGAGACCCCGGCCTTTGCGGCTCAGTGATTGAGCATCAACCCATGCATCGAGGTCCTTGGATTGATTCCCGGTCAGGGAGCATGCCCAGGTTGTGGGTCTGATCCCCAGTGGGGGACATGCGGGAGGCGGCCAATTGATGTTCTCTCTCATTGATGTTTCTATCTTGCTCTCCCTCACCTTCACCTCTCTCAAATAAATAAAGAAAAATAAATAAGCCCTGGCTGGTTTGGCTCAGCGGTTGGAGCATAGGCCTGCGGTCCGGAGAGACCCGGGTTCGATTCCCGCTAAGGGCACGTACTTTGGTTGCAGTTTGTCCCCGGCCCTGGTCGGTCGTGCGGGTGGCAGCCACTCGATGTGTCCCTCTCACGTCGATGTTTCTCGCTCTCTCTGTGTTCCTCTCTGTCCCTCCCACTCTACCTGAACAAAAAGATGGAAAAATGTCCTCGTGTGAGGATAAATAAATAAATAAATAAATAAATAAAATAAAATTTAAGCAATTATAAATCTCTCTCTGTTTTTACTGTGTAATTTTTAAAAATCTGGGGATAAAAAATGGCGGCAGAATGAACGGAAGCTACACAGACCATCTCCCAACACCAAAATGTAGTTACAACGAAAATGAAGACAAATTGCCAGGAAAAGGCGACCGAAATGCAGCTTGGAGGACCACATAACCAGAGACACTTACTCAATCCTGGTAGGCTTGAGAAGACTCGAGAGGGGGCCAGGAGCACACAGTCCACATTGGCCCTGGCTGGGCCCTGCGGCCTCAGCTGGGAGCTGGGCCCTCGGCTGGGACCAGTGGCCTTGGCTGAAACTGTGTGGGGACACTTGGGATTTGGAGGGTGCACAGACCTTTTGCTGAGTTGCAGTCATGCAGGACTGTGGTCATCTTCCTCCTTCCCAGGGCCATGGGGAGGGCCAGCGGCCCCTCCCTTGGAGATTCAGCCTTACCCAGTGGCCATTAAAATGCTAATTGAGGCCCATTAACAACCAGCATCTGCCCCACACTTTGGAAATCCTCTTACACTGAGCACCTGAGGGAGTTTTTCAGTCAACTCAGAAACCAAGGTTCTTCAGGTGACCACTACTAATAGCCTCCAGGCAAAAAAGCTAGAGGATAACTACCATTCCCTGGGCTAGCAACTCTAACCAGGAAAGCAAGACTTGACAGTGGTGTTTAACGTGGGTCCTCCCTGCCTCATCCAAACCCAGGAGAGGGAGCCACAAACAGCAGAACACCAACACCCACAGGGAAAATTTGGCAGGCTCCAAAGCCCACTGTGATAGCCAAAATGGTGAAACACAGAAACAAAAGCCAAATAAACGAAAAAGAGACCTCTACCGAAGATGAGATAAATGAGGTGCAGTTAAGCAAGTTAACAGAACTAGAATTTAGAGCCATGATCTTGAGGAAGCTCAACAGCATGTGTAGGGACATGAGCACCCTGAGTAAAGACATAGAAATGTTGAAAATCAACCAGTTGGAAATTAAAAACCACCAAGAAGAAATGCAGAATGACACATCAGAAATAAAAAACACATTGGAAAGTTTAAATAGCAGATTAGAGGAAGCTGAGGACCGGATCAGGGAATTAGGAGATAGGGTAGAAAAAAATCAACCAATCAGAAAAGCAAAAGGAAAAAAAACAATTAAAAAGCAGGAAGACAGCTTAAGAAACGGTGGGACAACTGGAAACAATAACATTCGCATCATAGGAGTCCCCGAAGAAGAAGAAAATGAGCAAGGGTTAGAGAATATATTCCAAAAAATAGTGACAGAAAACTTCTCTAATTTGGTGAAGGAAGAAGGCATTCAAGTTCAAGAATCACAGAGAGCCCCAAGTAAGAACCCAAACAGGCCACACCAAGACACAGTAATCAAACTGACAAAAATTAAAGACAAAGAGAGGATCCTAAAAGCAGCAAGAGAGAAGCAACAGGTTACCTACAAAGGAAGCCCCATAAGGCTCTCAGCTGACTTCTCACAAGAAACACTACAGGCCAGAAGGGAATGGCATGAGGTAATCAAGGTCATGAAAAACAAGGATCTGAATCCAAGACTACTCTACCCAGAAAGGCTATCATTCAAAATAGAAGGTCAAATAAAGAGGTTCCCAGACCAACAACAACAACAAAAAAAGGGCTAAGGGAATACATTAGCACCAAACCAGCACTGCAAGAAATGTTAAAAGGACTGCTGCAATCAGCAGGAGAAATAGGAAGAAAAATAGAACCACACTAAACAAAAATGGCAATAAATAAGCACATATCAATAATCACCTTAAATGTGAATGGATTGAATGCTCCCATAAAAAGACACAGAGTAGCTGATTGAATAAGAAAGCATGACTCATCTATATGTTGTTTACAAGAGACCCACCTCACAACAAAAGACTCACGTAAGTTGAAAGTGAAGGGATGAAAAAAATCTTCCGATCAAAAGGAAAGGAAAAAAAAAGCTAGGGTAGCAATACTCATATCTGATAAAATAGATTTCAAAATGAAGGCTATAACTAGAGACAAAGAAGGCCACTATATAATATTGAAAGGATCTATCCAATAGGAAGATATAACCATGATAAACATACATGCACCCTATATAGCAGCACCAAATATATTAAAAATATTTTGGAGAACTTCAAAGAAGAAATTGATAGCAATACAGTCATATCAGGGGACTTCCATAACCTGCTGACATCAGTGGATAGATCCTCTAGACAAAAAATTAACAAGGAAACAGACACTCTAAATGAAGCGCTAGATCAAATGGATTCAATAGATATTTACAGAGAATTAAACCCCAAAACTACAGAATTCACATTCTTCTCAAGTGTACATGAGACATTCTCAAAGATAGACCACGTGTTAGGGCACAAACTAAGTCTCTGCAAGTTAAAGAAGACTGAAATCATATCGAGCATCGTCTCAAATCATAATGGCATGAAACTTGAAATCACTTGCAAGAAGAACATACAAGGACATTTGAACACATGGAAGCTAAATAGCATGTTATTAAACAATGAATCGGTTACCAAGGATATGAAGGAGGAAATAAAAAACTTTCTTGAAACTAATGAAAATGAAGACACAACAAGACAAAATCTATGGGATGCAGCGAAAGCCGTTCTGAGAGGGATGTTCATAGCACTATAGCCATATCTCAAAAAACAAGAAAAATCTTTAATAGACTAACTTCACACCTTAAAGAACTAGAGAACAAACAAAAAGAAATCCCCAGAGCAAGTAGAAGGAAGGAAATAGTAAAGATCAGAGCAGAAATAAACGACATAGAGTCCAAAAAAAACAATTCAAAGTATCAATGAAACAGAGAGCTAGCTTTTCGCAAAGATAAACAAGATTGATGGACCCTTAGCTAGACTCAACAAGAAACAAAGAGAGAGAACCCAAATACACAAAATCAGAAATGAAAGAGGAGAGGTAACAACTGACCCCACAGAGATATAAAAGATCGTTAACACCCACTATGAACTATTATATGGCAACAAATTCGACAATCTAAGCAAAATGGACAAATTTCTAGAAACACATAGTCTCCCAAAACTGGACCAAGAAGAAATAGAAAACTTGAACAGACCAATAACAACTAAGGAAATTGAAGAAGAAACCAAGACTCTCCCAGCAACCAAAGCCCAGGCCCGGATGGCTTCACAGGGGAGTTTTACCAAACATTTAAAGAAGAACTAACACCCATTCTCCTCAAACTATTTCAAAAAATTCAAGAAGATAGAAGACTGCACCACTCGTTTTATGAAGCCAGCATAATTCTAATTCCAAAACCAGAAAAAGACACTACAAAGAAAGAAAACTGCAGGCCAATATCCTTGATGAACATAGACGCCAAAATCCTGAACAAAATACTAGCAAATCGGATCCAGCAATACACCAAAAAAGTTAGCCACCATGACCAAGTGTGATTCATCCCAGGGATGCAAGGCTGATACAATATTTGCAAATCAATAAACGTGATACATCACATAAATAAAATGAAGAATAAAAACCACATGATCATAGATGCCCAAAAAGCCTTCAACAAAATCCAACATCCATTTCTGATAAAGATACTCAGCGATGTGAGAACAGATGTATCTAGACATAATAAAGGCCATATATGAAAACTTACAGGCAACATCATACTCAATGGGCAAAAACTAAAAGCATTTCCCTTAAGAACAGGAACAAGGCAAGGATGCCCACTTTCGACACTCTAATTTAGCATAGTACTAGAAGTCTTAGCCACAACAATCAGACAGGAAGAAAAAATAAAACTGGTCCAAATTGGAAAGGAGGACGTGAAACTGTCATTATTCGCAGATGACATGATACTATAAGTAGAAAACCCCAAAGACTCCATCAAAAATTTAGTGGACTTAATCAATGAACTTGGAAAAGTAGCAGGATAGAAAATTAAAGTTAAGAAATCGATGGCATCCCTATACACTAATGATGGACTCACAGAAAGAGAAACTAAGAAAACAATCCCATTTGCTATTGTGGCAAAAAAATTAAGATACCTAGAAGTAAACTTAATCCAAGAAATAAAGGACCTATTGGCAGAAAACTACAGGTCATTGAAAAGAGAAATAGAGGAAGATATAAAAAAAGTGGAATCATATACCCTCTTCATGGATTGGAAGAATTAACATCATTAAAATATCCATACTACCCAGAGCAATCTGTAGATTCCATGCAATCCCCATCAAAATACCAATGGCATAATTCAGAGAATTAGAACAAGTACTTCAACAGTTCATATGGAACCAAAAAAGATCTCAAATAGCCACAGCAATCTTGAAAAAGGAGACAAAGTTGGAGGAATCACATTACAAGATTTCAGGTTATACTACAAAGCCACTGTCATCAAAACAGCCTGATATTGGCACAAGAACAGGCATATAGACCAGTGAAACAGAACAGAGAACCCAGAAATGGACCCAAGGCAATATGCTCAGTTAATATTTGCAAAGGTGGCAAGAGCATACAGTGGAGTAAGGACAGCCTCTTTAGTAAATGGTGTTGGGAAAATTGGACAGCTACATGCAAAAAATGAAACTAGACCATCAACTTACACCCTACACAAGAATAAACTCAAAATGGATAAAAGACTTAAATGTGACTCATGAATTCGTAAAAATCCTAGAAGAAACAGTAGGCAACAAAATTTCAGACATCATATGCAGCAGAATTTTCACTGATACATCACCTAAGGGTGGGTGGTTCAAGCAGGGGAGCGACCACTTTCCTCTGCATGCTGCTCTTCAGGGTGCATCTCCCCTCTTAGGGTAGGAGAGCTTGCCATTGTGGAGGATCCTTCTAGGGAGGAGGCTACAGGGAGCTGCCAAGATCCAACACCCTGCGGTCAAATGTAACCCCACCCCTGTCAGCCCCACAGACTTCCCTGTCATGCACTGGCCCATGGATACCTGCTGCCAGATCCAAAGCCACCAACCCCACAGCAGACTAGAGCCACTGGCCCCACCAGCCCCACACCAGCCAGGAGCCACTGGTCTCATAGGCCCTGCCACTGCCACTGCCACTGCCACTGCAAGCTGTGGGCCTTGCTGCTACTGCTGCTGAGAGGTCCCAAGAGCCACCAAAGTATCAAAATGGCATGAAAGCATGAAACTAGAAATGAACAACAACAAAAAAACACTCAAAAACATTCAAACACTCTCCCTGGCCTGTTTGGCTCAGCAATTAGAGCATCAGTTCATAGAGCAGTGAGTTGCCTGTTCAATTCCTCTCAAGGGTATGTACCTTGGTTGCAGTTTGTCCCCAGCACTGGTCAGGGTCATGCGGGAGGCATCCAGTTGATGTTCCTTTTCTTGTATTGATATTTCTCTTTTCCTTCCTTTCTTCCTCTCCCTCCCTCCCACTCTATCTGAAAGTAAGTGGAAAAATATCCCCAGGTAAGGATTAAAAAAAACACATTCAAACATATGGAAGCTAAATAGTGTATTAAACAATGACTGGGTTACCAATGAGATCAAGGAAGAAATAAAAAACTTCCTGGAAACAGGAGAAAATTAACACACAACAATGCAAAATCTATGAGACTCAGTGAAAGCAGTCCTGAGAGGGAAGTTCATAGCACTGTAGGCCTACCTCAAGAAACAAGAAAAAACTCTAATAAACTGTCTAGCACCACAAATTTAAAATGAGAGAACAAGAAAAGCCCAGAGCAAGTAGAAGGGAGGAAATAATAAAGATCAGAGTGGCCCTGGCAGGTTTGGCTCAGCGGTTGGAGCGTCGGCCTGCAGTACAGAGAGACCCGGGTTCAGTTCCTGCTAGGGGCACTTACCTCGGTTGCAGTTTGTCCCCGGCCCTGGTTGGTCGTGCAGGTGGCAGCCATTCGATGTGTCCCTTCACGTCGATGTTTCTTTCTGTCTCTCTTCTTCTCCCTCCCTCCCGCTCTATCTGAACAAAAAATGGAAAAATATCCTCGGGTGAGGATAAAAAAAAAAATCAGAGTGGAAGTAGATGACACAGAGACTAAAGAAACAATACAAAAGATCAATGAAAGGGAACCGAAAAATGGCGGCAGAGTGAACGGAGCTACACAGACCGTCTCCCAGAACCAAACTGGAATTACAACTATAACACAGACAAATCGACGGGAAAAACCAACAGAAAAGCAGCTTGCGAGGACCATACAACGAGGGACACTGACTCCATCCCAGTAGGATTGCGAAGGCGCGAGACGGGGCTGGGAGCCCACGGTCGGCAGCTCGGCAGCGGCCTTAGCTGGGAGCAGCGCCCTCGGGTCACACTCCCAGGCGGCTCCACAGCGCAGCCGGGACAGAGGCTGAAACAGCCACAGCCACTCACCTTGGGCTCCGGCAGAGGGAGGGCAGACTGGACTGGAACTGTGTGGGGACACTCGGGGTTTGGAGGGAGCTCAGAGCTTTGGCTGAGTGCAGCCACTGAGGACGGTGGCCACATTGCTCTTTCCCAGGGCTCTGAGGAGAGGCAGCAGCCCCACCCTCGGAGATCCAACCCCACCCTGTGGGCCATTGAAGTGTTAATTGAGGCTCACTAACAACCAGCATCTGCCCCACCCTCGTGAAAGCCCCTTGGCTGAGCACCAGAGGGAGTTTGTCAATCACCTGACAACCCCAAACTCATCAATTAACCTAGACTGCTAGCCTCTAGGCAAAAAGCTAGAGGATAACAGTACATTTCCTGGGCTGGCAACTTTAACCAGGAAAGTAAGACTTGACAGTGGTGTTCAACGTGGGTCCTCCCTCGCTCATCTAAACACAGGAGAGGGAGCCACAAACAGCAGAACACCAACACCCACAGGAAGAACTTGACAGGCTCCAAAGCCCACAGTGATAGCCAAAATGGTGTAACACAGAAACAGAAGCCAAATGAAAGAGCAAGACACCTCCACCGAAGATGAGATCAATGTGGAGCAATTAGGCATGTTAACAGAGATAGAATTCAGAGCCATGATCTTGAGGAAGCTGAACAGCATGAGTAAGGACATAGAGACACTGAAAATAAGCCAATTGGAAATTAAAAACCAACAAGAAGAGATAAAAAATGACATATCCGAAATGAAAAACACATTGGAAGGTTTAAAAAGCAGAGTAGGGGAAGCTGAGGACCGGATCAGTGAATTAGAAGACAGGGTAGAAAAAATCAAACAATCAGAAAAACAAAAGGAAAAAACTATTAAAAAACAGGAAGACAGCTTAAGAGAACTATGGGACAACTGGAAACGTAATAATATTCGCATCATAGGAGTCCCCGAAGAAGAAGAAAATGAGCAAGGGATAGAGAATATATTCAAAAAAATAGTGAGAGAAAACTTCCCTAATTTGGTGAAGGAAGAAGGCATTCAAGTTCAAGAAGCACAGAGAGTCCCAAGTAAGAAGAACCCAAACAGGCCCACACCAAGACACATAGTAATTAAAATGCCACAAATTAAAGACAAAGAGAGAATCCTAAAAGCAGCAAGAGATAAGCAACAGGTTACCTACAAAGGGAACCCCATAAGGCTCTCAGCTGACTTCTCACAAGAAACACTACAGGCCAGAAGAGAATGGCATGAAGTAATCAAAGTCATGAAAAACAAGAATCTGAATCCAAGACTACTCTACCCAGCAAGGCTATCATTCAAAATAGAAGATCAAATAAAGAGCTTCCCAGACAAAAAAAAAAAAGGCTAAGGGAATACATTAGCACCAAACCAGCACTGCAAGAAATGTTAAAAGGACTGCTGTAATTAGCAGTAGAAATGGGAAGAAAAATAGAACCACACTAAACAAAAATGGCAATAAATAAGTACATATCAATAATCACCTTAAACGTAAATGGATTGAATTCTCCCATAAAGAGACACAGAGTAGCTGATTGGATAAGAAAGCATGACTCATCTATATGTTGTTTACAAGAGACCCACCTCTCAACAAAAGACTCACATAGGTTGAAAGTGAAGGGATGGAAAAAAATTTTCCAAGCTAATGGAAAGCAAAAAAAAGCTGGGGTAGCAATTCTCATATCTGATAAAATAGATTTCAAAATGAAGACCATAACTAGAGACAAAGACGGCCACTACATAATATTGAAAGGATTTATCCAACAGGAAGATATAACCTTGATAAACATATATGCACCCAATATAGGAGCACCAAAATATATTAAAAATCTTCTGGAGGACTTCCAAGGAGAAATTGACAACAATACAATCATAGCAGGGGACTTCAACACCCCGTTGACAGCACTGGATAGATCCTCCAGGCAAAAAATTAGCAAGGAAACAGAGACTCTCAATGAAGCTCTAGACCAAATGGATTTAATAGATATCTACAGAGAATTACTCCCCAAAACTACAGAATACACATTCTTCTCAAGTGCACATGGGACATTCTCAAAGATAGACCACATGATAGGACACAAACTAAATCTCTACAAGTTCAAGAAGATTGAAATCATATCAAGCATCTTCTCAGATCACAATGGTATGAAACTAGAAATCAATTGCAACAAGAACATACAAAGGCATTTCAACACATGCAGGCTAAATAGCATGTTATTAAACAATGAATGGGTCACCGAGGAGATCAAGGAAGAAATTAAAAACTTCCTGGAAACCAATGAAAATGAACACACAACAACACAAAATCTATGGGATGCAGCGAAAGCAGTTCTGAGAGGGAAGTTCATAGCACTACAGGCCTACCTCAAAAAACAAGAAAAATTTCTAATTGACTGTCTAACCTCACAACTTAAAGAATTAGAAAGCAAACAAAAAGAAAACCCCAGAGCAAGTAGAAGGAAGGAAATAGTAAAGATCAGAGCAGAAATAAATGACATAGAGACCAAAAAAACAATTCAAAGGATCAATGAAACAAAGAGCTGGTTTTTTGAAAAGATAAACAAGATTGATGGACCCTTAGCTAGACTCACCAAGAAACAGAGAGAGAACCGAAATACACAAAATCAGAAATGAAAGAGGAGAAGTAACAACCAACACCACGGAAATACAAAAGATCGTTAACAACTACTACGAACAACTATATGGCAACAAATTCGACAATCTAAGGAAATGGACAAATTTCTAGAAACACACAGTCTCCCAAAACTATTCCCGGAAGAGATAGAAAACTTGAACAGACCATTAACAACTAAGGAAATTGAAGAGGTAATCAAGACTCTCCCAGCAAACAAAAGCCCAGGCCCAGATGGTTTCACGGGGGAATTTTACCGAACATTCAAAAAAGAACTAACACCTATTCCCCTCAAACTATTTCAAAAAATTCAAGAAGAAGGAAGACTTCTAAACACGTTCTATGAGGCCAGCATAATTCTAATTCCAAAACCAGAAAAAGACACTACGAAGAAAGAAAACTACAGGCCAATATCCCTGATGAACATAGACGCCAAAATCCTGAACAAAATATTAGCAAATCGGATCCAGAAATACATCAAAAAAATTATTCACCATGACCAAGTGGGATTCATCCCAGGGATGCAAGGCTGGTACAATATTCGCAAATCAATAAACGTGATACACCACATAAACAAAATGAAGAATAAAAACCACATGATCATATCAATAGATGCTGAAAAAGCATTCGACAAAATCCAGCATCCATTTCTGATAAAAACGCTCAGCAATGTAGGAATAGAGGGATCATATCTCGACATAATAAAGGCCATATATGAAAGACCTACAGCCAACATCATACTCAATGGACAGAAACTAAAAACATTTCCATTAAGAACAGGAACAAGACAGGGATGTCCACTTTCGCCACTCTTATTTAACATTGTACTGGAAGTCTTAGCCACAGCAATCAGACAGGAAGAAAAAATAAAAGGGATCCAAATTGGAAAGGAGGAAGTGAAACTGTCATTATTTGCAGATGACATGATATTGTACATAGAAAACCCTAAAGACTCCATCAAAAATCTATTAGACTTAATAAATGAATTTGGCAAAGTAGCAGGATACAAAATTAACGTCAAGAAATCGACGGCATTCTTGTACATCAATGATGAACTCACAGAAAGAGAAACTGAAAAAACAATCCCATTTACCATCGCTCCAAAAAAATTACGATACCTAGGAATAAACGTAACCAAAGAAGTAAAGGACCTATTTACAGAAAATTACAGGTCATTGTCTTTAAAAAAGAAATAGAGGAAGAGATAAAAAAGTGGAAGCACATACCCTGTTTATGGATTGGAAGAATTAACATCATTAAAATGTCCATACTACCCAAAGCAATCTATAGATTCAATGCAATCCCCATCAAAATACCAACGACATATTTCATAGAACTAGAACAAATACTTCAAAAGTTCATATGGAACCAAAAAAGGCCCCGAATAGCCACAGCAATCTTGAAAAAGAAGAACAAAGTAGGTGGGATCACAATACCAGATATCAGGTTATACCACAAAGTGACTGTAACCAAAACAGCCTAGTACTGGCACAAGAACAGGCATATAGACCAGTGGAACAGAACTGAAAACCCAGAAATGGACCCAAGGCAATACGCTCAATTAATATTTGACAAAGGTGGCAAGAGTATACAGTGGAGTAAAGACAGCCTCTTTAATAAATGGTGTTGGGAAAATTGGACAGCTACATGCAAAAAAATGAAACTAAACCATCAACTTACACCATACACAAAAATAAACTCGAAATGGATAAAAGACTTAAATGTGACCCAAGAATCCATAAAAATTCTAGAAGAAAATGTAGGCAACAAAATTTCAGACATCATACGGAGCAGAATTTTCACTGATACATCACCTAAGGCAACAGAAATAAAGGAGAAAATGAACACATGGGACTACATCAAACTAAAAAGCTTCTGCACAGCAAAAGAAACAATCATCAAAATGGAAAGGCAACCCACTGTATGGGAGAACATCATTGCCAATGATGTTTCAGATAAGGGGTTAATTTCTAATATATACAGAGTGCTCATACAACTCCACAAAAGGAAGACAAAGAACCCAATTAAAAAAATGGGCAGAGGAGCTGAATAGACACCTCTCCAAACAGGACATACAAATGGCCAAGAGACATATGAAGAAATGCTCAACATCACTAATCATCAGAGAGATGCAAATTAAAACAACAATGAGGTATCACCTCACACCTGTCAGAATGGCCGCCATCAACAAATCATCAAACAACAAGTGTTGGCGAGGGTGTGGAGAAAAGGGGACTCTAATACACTGCTGGTGGGAATGTAGACTGGTGCAGCCGCTATGGAAAACAATATGGTGCTACCTCAAAAAATTAAAAATTGAACTTCCATTTGACCCAGTGATCCCACTGCTGGGAATATATCCTAAGAAGCCTGAAATACCAATCAGGAAGAATATATGTACCCCTATGTTCATAGCAGCACTATTTACAATAGCTAAGATCTGGAAACAGCCCAAGTGTCCACCGGTAGACGAATGGATAAAAAAGCTGTGGTACATATACACAATGGAGTACTATGCAGCGGTAAGAAAGAAAGATCTCTTATCTTTTGAGACGACATGGAGAGACCTGGAAAGTATTATCCTAAGTGAAAGAAGCCAAGCAGAAAAAGACAAATACCACATGATCTCACTTATATACGTAATATAATGAACATAACAGTCTGAGGAATACAGTAGACCCAGACACATGGAAGTAGGGCACAGACTGACATCCCTCAGAAGAGGGGATGGGGGTGGGGGTTGGGAAGAGATAAACCACAGAACTTATATGCATGTATGCATGACCAATAGACATGGACAACTAAGCCGGGGACAGGGTGGAGGGGGGTGGGGTGGGGGTGCCAATGGGGTAAAAAGGTAAAATATCTGTAACAAAAAAATAAATAAAAATTCATTAAAAAAAAATAGAATTTTAAAGGTAAAACAAACAAACAAACAAAAAAACAAACAAAAGATCAATGAAACCAAGAGCTGGTTCTTCAAAAAGATAAACAAGATTGATGAACCTTTAGCCAGACTCATCGAGAAAATAGAGAGGACCCAAATAAATAAAATAAAAGAGGTGAAGTAAAAACTAACATCACAGAAATACAAAGAATTGTAAGAAAATAGTATGAACATCTATATGCCAAGAAGCTGGACAACCTAGGTGTAATGGACAAATTCCTAGAAAAATATAATCTTCCAAAACTGAATCAGGAAAAATCAGAAAAACTGAATAGGCTGATAACTACTGATGACATAAAGTGATAATCAAACAACTCCTAGCAAGTAAATAACTTGGTCTGGCTGGCTTCACAGGGGAGTTTTACCCAACATTCAAAGGACCAACACCTATCCTCAAACTATTCCAAAAAATCCAAGAGGAAAAAACATTTTCAAGCTCTTCCTAGCCAACATTATTCTAATTCCAGAACCATTTAAAGACACTATGAAGAAAGAGAAATTACAGGCCGTTATCTCTGATGAACATAGACACCAAAATCCTCAACAAAAATTAACAAGTCGAATCCAGCAATGTATTAAAAAGATCATATACCATGAGCAAGTGGAATTTATTTAAGGGATGCAAGGCTGGTACAATATTCACATATCAATAAATGTGATACATCACATAAATAGAAAGATCAAAATCATGTGATCATATCAATAGATGCAGAAAAAGCATTCGACAAAATTTTTGACACCCAGTTCTGATAAAAACTTCAACAAAGTGGGAATAGAGGGATCATACTTCAACAAAATAAACACCATATATGTCTAACCTACAGCCAACATCAAACTCAATGGGCAAAAACTAATATTTCCCCTAAGAATAGAAAAATTACAGGGATGCCCGCTTTTACCACTCTTCTTCAACATAGTACTGGAAGTCTTCGCTACAGCATTCAAACAAGAAGAAATAAAAGGCAACCAAATAGGAAAGGAGGAAGTAAAACTGTCATTTTTCACAGATGACATCATATTGTACTTAGAAAATCCTAATGTCTCTACCAAAAAACTACTAGATTTAGTAAATGAATTCAGCAGCATAGCAGGGTACAACATTAACACCCAGAAATCAATGGCATTTTTATACACAGTAATGAACTATCAGAAAGAGTAGCTAAAAAATAAATAATCCCACTTACAATTGCAACAAAAAAAATTAAGATAATTAGAATAAACTTACCCAAAGAGGCAAAAGACCTGTACTCAGAAAACTACAGGACTTTGAGAAAAGAGATAGAGGAAAATATAAACAAGTGGACGAATATACTGCGTTCATAGGTTAGAAGAACTGACATCATTAAAATGTCCATACTACCAAAGCAATCTATTGATTGCATACAATCCTTATTAAAATACCAATGGCATATTTCACAGATCTAGGACAAATACTCCAAAAATGTATGTGGAACCAAAAAAGACTGAATAGTCACAGCAATCTTGAGAAAGAAGAATTAAGTAGGAGGTATTGCAATACCAGATACCAAGTTATACTGCAAAGCCATTGTAATCAAAACAACCTGGTACTGGCACAAGAACAGGCACATAGATCAGTGGAATAGAACAGAGGACCCTGAATTTGAACCAAGTCATTATACTCAATTAATATTTGGCAAAGGAGTCAAGAGCATACAATGGAGTAAAGACAGTTTCTTCAATAAATGGTGTTGGGAATATTGCACTGGTACATGCAAAAAAAAAAAAAAATGAAACTAGATCATCAACTTACACAATACACAAGATTAAATTCAAAATGGATAAAAGACTTAAATATAAGATGTGAAATCATAAAAATTCTAGAAGAAAATATAAGCAGCAAAATTTCAGACACCTCCTGCAGCAGAATTTTCACCCATACATCACCTAGGGCAAGAGAAACAAAGGAAACAACTATACATGGGACTACATCAAATTTAAAAGCTTCTGCACAACAAAAGAAACCAGCATCAAAATGAACAGAGAACCCACTGTTTGGGAGAAAATATTTGCCAATGATACATATGATAAGGGGTAATTTCCAAAATATTTAAAATACTCATACAGCTCAACAAAAAGAAGAGAAACGATCCAATTGAAAAATGGTCAGAGAACCTGAGTAGACACTTCTCCAAACAAGACATAGAAATGGCCAAGAGACATATGAAAAATGTTCAAAGTCACTAATTGTCAGATAGATGCAAATTAAAACAACAATGAGGCATCACTTCACACCTTCAGGAACGGCTAACAAGAATAAATCAACAGTGAGTGCTGATGAGGGATGTGGAGAAAAAGGAACCCTAGTGTACTGCTGGTGGGAATGCAGACTGATGAAGCCACAATGGAAAACAGTATGGAATTTCCTCAAAAAATTAATTGATCTTTTGTTTGACCCAGTAATACCACTCCTAGGAATATATCCCAAGAATCCCAAAACACCAATCAGAAAGAATATATTCACCCCTATGCTCATAGCAGCACTTTTCACAATAGCTAAGATCTGGAAACAGCCAAAGTGCCCGTCAGTAGATGAGTGGATAAAAAAGCTGTGGTACATTTACACAATGGAATACAATGCAGCTGTAAAACATAAGGATCTATTACCCCTTGATACAGCACGGAGGGACCTGCAAGTATTAAGTCAGATAAGCCAATCAGAGAAAGACAAGTATCACACGATCTCACTTATATGTGGAATCTAATAAAATAAAATGATGAATAAAATAGAAACAGAGACATGGAATAGACTGATGACCATCCAAGGGCAACTGAAAAACCTGTAAATGGGGAAGGAGGGTGGGAAAAGATTAACCAAAGAACTTACATGCATATATACATTAACCATGGACACAGATTATAAGGTGGTACAGGAACCAGGTTCAGTGGGGGGAAACGGACAGGGGACATCTGTAATTCTCTCAACAATCAAGATCTTTTAAAAAGAGATTATTTGGTCATGGATTGTAAATGATCATATCAGGGAGTCTATACCCATTTCAGAAAGAGAAATGAAGAATGCTCTGAATAATCAATTTTCCTTATGTGGTTATATTGCATTGCATAGGCAATAAATGAATATAGGTAAATACTTAAGAAAAATTAAACATTTTTGATACAGAAGAAAGCTGAATCATAAAATGCCTTTAGCTTTCTATATACAGTGATACCTCGGTTCTCGAACGCCTCGGTTTTCGACCAAATCGGGATTCGAGAAACTTTTGTCTCGGAATCCGAACAAATATTTGGAACTCGAACTTCCGAGATGAGCCGAGTTGAGCCGAATGGCGTTCATTCGGCCCAGCGCGTCTTGCTTGCGTCATCAGTGTGAGTGCAGAGAGAGAGTCACGCTTTGTGGAGTCCGCTTTCCTATTGGGTTTCATTGCTTCGGTTCTCGAACAATTCGGTTCTCGACCGTCCTCCTGGAACAAATTATGTTCGAGAACCGAGGTATCACTGTATAGGTTGCCACATTTCTTTTCTTTTTTCTTTTTTTTTTAAATCCTCAACCGAGGACATTTTTGCATTTATCTTCAGATAGAGCGGGAGGGAGGAAGAGAGAGAGAAACATTGATGTGAGAGAGACACATCAGTTGGTTGCCACACACACAACCCCAACCAGGATCAGGGATGAACTGCAACTGAGGTATGTGCCCTTAGCAGAAATTGAACCCGGGACCCCCCAGTCTGCGGACCAATACTCTAACTGCTGAGCCAAACCATCCAGGGCTAGGTTGTTACATTTCCATGTGTTCAAGCACATTGTATCTCTTTCACAGATATTTTGACATAGAGACTCAGAAATTAATTATATGAAGCAAAAAAAAATTATACATTTAATCTTCCTCTACCTTGGCATAAAGGATATGAGACAATTTATAAATGAATATATTTGATTACTTTAAACAGTAAGAATTAGGAACTCATAAATAGGGATTTTATACAAGAGTAGAAAATTAAGATATGGGTGAAAAAATAACCTATACAGACCACAGAGCCTACCAAGTTTCAACAATTGAATCTCAGACTTCGCTCTAAGCTTCATAATGGTTAATTGAAAAAGTTGGTTATACTTTTTGTATTTTTAGGAAGGAAAAAAATCCCCGAATTCTTGGAGAGAGAAGTTTTCCCTAACATTTGGCTCTAAAAAAAACTTCTCAAGGGTGTGGGGTAGGCTTCACATAGTAAGGACTGAATGTAAGACTCTGTAGCATATGAAGTTATTTTCTAAAATTTTGAAGTTATTTTCTAAAATAGTGGTCATACCTCAAAAATTTGAGACCTCAATACCAAATCAGCTCAATTAAGGTAACTTTGAGGGGTGGGAGCAAAATAATAAGGTCCAGGTATGTAGCTTTCTTATATTCCAGGAACAAACTGCATACATTTTTATATTATTCTACAGTCTTGTTATTAGAAAGTTCTTATACTGAGGCTAAATATGTCACTGTAATTTGCAGTATCAGTGCTTGTTCAGTCTTTTGATGCCAAACTATTAAGTGTAGTCACTTCCCTTAAAGCTCTCTAAATATAAAAAGGTACTGTATTATTTTCATGTTATTCTTCTTATTTTTTTCTATAAAAAAAAATCCCCCAGAATGAAAAGATCTGGCATGAACATATACAATTCTGTGAACTAAGAATTTATTGAGTGATTACCATATGCTTAAGTGTATCCTGAGTGCTTTAGACAATTGGGGGAAGCCCCTCTGATTATCAGAGAGAGGAAGTTTATTCTTGACATCCATATGCTGATCTTGAAACAGTACTCTTAAAAATATGTTTTTATTGATTTTAGAGAGAGAGGAAGGAAGAGGGAGAGAGAGAGAAAAGAAAAAAACAAAACACATTGATGTGAGAGAGAAACATCAATCACCCCATATACATCCTGACCAGGAATCAAACTGGTGACTTCTGAATGCATGCAACCTATGCTCACCACACCGACCTGGGCAAAACAGTATTTTATTTATTTATTTTTTATTCCCACCCGAGGACATTTTTCCATTTTTGTTCAGATAGAGTGGGAGAGAGAGAAAGAAACATCAACGTGAAAGGGACACATTGAGTGGCTGCCACCCACACGACCAACCAGGCAGGGCCAGGGACAAACTGCAACCGAGGTATGAGCCCTTAGCAGGAACCAAACCTGGGTCTCTCTGGACCGCAGGCCAACACTCTAACCACTGAGCCAAACCGGCCAGGGCCCAAAACAGTACTTTTAAGTTATATGTACATATGTGTATTATTTTATGTATTTAAAAGTATATGTACATATATTTATACATGTGCATGTGAATGTATATGAACATATCTTTCTATCTATCTGCCTAAGAAAACGCATGCTAGGTTCTAAATAATTGACTTACTCATGAACTATTTAGAACATCCCATTTGTAAGGTGGAGATGAAACTTAAACCACTAACATTTAGTACTATTTTACTAAAATAGTAGTTACATTCATGAACTTTAGGTATTTATCTCATTTAATAGTTACAATAGAAAAGACCTTAAAGTGTGATCAACATAGACAACATATTCAAGTGAAAAAATATTCTGAAAACGAGATGGAAAGAGACCTCAAAATTGTTTATATGTATTTCTTTCCTGCCTCTCTACAAGGTTGACTTATAAGGATTTAAGTGATATTTGAGAGGTTATTGTTAATGAGACTATTCTTACATTGTCAGACTATTTTGATGGATATCTAGACCAAAGTTTACAAAGTTACTATTCAACTGGATATTTGTTTTGCATACATTTTCTTTATAAGTACATTAAAAAGTTTGGAAGTTTCAAGTGACATAATGGAATAGTGATAAAAGGTGTTTCTTTGCCCTGGCTGGTTTGGCTCAGCTGTTAGAGCATCGGCCTGCATTCCAGAGAGACTCCGGTTCGGTTCCTTGGGTCTTGCAGGTGGCAGCCACTTGATGTGTCCCTTTCACGTCGATGTTTCTCTCTCTCTCTCTTCCTTCCTCTCCTTCCCGCTCTATCTGAACAAAAAAATAGAAAAAAGTCCTCGGATGAGGATTAAAAAAAAAAAAAAAAAAGAAACACCTTTTTTGGGGGGAGGGAGGGAGAGAGAGGAAGAGAGAGAGAGAGAAATATTGATGTGAAAGGGACACATCGAGTGGCTGCCACCCGCACGACCAACCAGGGCCAGGGACAAACTGCAACCGAGGTACGTGCCCTTAGCGGGAAGCGAACCTGGGTCTCTCTGGACCATAGGCCGACGCTCTAACTGCTGAGCCAAACTGGCCAGGGCAAGGTGTTTCTTTTTTATAGTTCTACAATAGTAAAATAATTTCTTTAGAAAAATTAACATTATAGTTTCTCAGGTGACAATGAATTGTATTTTTATTTGTAGATCATAATCATTAATTATTGATATCACCTGAATATTAAAATTATTGAGCAAATAAATAGAAGCCATTTGTAAAACAAAATAATATAGAAGTACATAGAGTATTTCAATAGAAATACAATATGGGCCACATATTTAATTTAAAAAAATTTAGTAGCTATATTATACAAAGTGAGAAAAATAAAAATATATTTTAGTTAATCCAATATATTCAAATATATCAATATGTAACCAACATAAAACATTTTAAGAAGCTTTTTTTTGTACTGAGCCTTTGTAATTTTACACTTACTTCACTTCTCATTTTGGGCTAAGCACAGTTCAGTAGTGATTTGTATTAAGAATCATAGATTTGGCCCTGGCTGGTTTGGCTCAGCAGTTAGAGCGTTGGCCTGTGGTCCAGAGAGACCCGGGTTCAGTTCCCGCTGAGGGCGTGTGCCTCTGTTGCACTTTGTCCCCGGCCCTGGGTTGTGTGGGTGGTGGCCACTCAATGTGTCCCTTTCGTGTCGATGTTTCTCTCTCTCTCCCTCCCACTCTATCTGAACAAAGGGTGGAAAGATGTCCTCAGTGAGGATAAAATAAAAAAACAACAACAATAAGAATCATAGATTTGGAGTAGGAAGCAGAAAACTGTGGCCTCCAGGCCAAATTGAATCTCGAACCTATTTTTGTAGGGCCCAAGAGCTAAGAATGGTTTTTACATTTTTAAATGGTTGAAAATAAACAAATGAATATTTTATGATGTGAAATTTATATGAAATTAAAATTTCATGTTCATAAATACAGTTTTATTGAACATAGCCACACTCCTTCCCCAGTGTCAGAGTTGAGTAGTTGCAACAGAGACATAAAATATTTACTTCTTAGCTCTTTCTTTCTATTTTAAAAAATATTTTTCCTTTATTGATTTTAGAGAGATAGGAAGGGAGAGGGAGAGAGAGATAGAAACATCGATGAGAGAGAACATCGATTGGCCACCTCCTGCATGTCTCCCACTGGGGATTGGGCCCACAACCTGGGCATGTGCCCTGACCAAGAATCAAACTGGTAACCTCTTGGTGCATGGGTTGACACTCAGCCACTGAGCCACACATGCCAGGCAGCTTCCTAGCCTTTTCACAGAGGTTGGTCAACCTCTGCTATAGTAAAAGTGAAAGTCACCTTCACAAATACCCACTCCCACACTTGTCCCTTAAGTAATCACTATTAAGGGTTTTCTGTGTGTTTTTTCCAGACCTGTTTTCCTATATATGTTCATATAAATACATGTATTCTATCGTTCTATTTCCTTATGTATGTAGGACAAATATTCACACTTTAAAAAAGTATAATGGTATCATTTCATATACTAATTTCCTTTCTTCGCTTAACTATATTTTACATTAGTTTACATACACATCTGTGCCTATACATATGTTTCCTGTAGTACAAATGTGTATTGTTATGGCAGTACACATAGATGTTCATCATTCTAAGGATCACATTACATTCTATGTTATCATTTTGTTATACATTATTTAATCAGTCCCCTATTAATGAGCTTAGGTCCTTCTTTCCCTTCTGTTTCTTTCTCTTCTCTCTTCCTCTCTCTGTCTCTCCTTCCTTTATCTTTCTATATTACAAACAGTTTTGCAGTGAACACACACACAGATCTTTATGTACTGGTTCACATATTTCTGCAGGATGGATTTATAGAAGTAAAATTGGATCAAAGGGTAAGTTTAGTATACATTTTGGCAGAGGTTTACAAATTGCCTTTCAAAAAGACTATCAACTTACATGTTAGCAGTGTGTGATATACCCTTTTCTCACCATATATTTCACCAACATAGATAATCATTAATTTTTTACCAATGTAGTTCAGTTTGACATACATACATTAGTATCTCTTTAGTATTCTTCTATTTACTGAAGTACTATTGCTTGTTTAAAAAAAAACAACAAAAAGAAAATAATATTAACCAAGAAATAACCACTTAAATAAGTATTCAAGCTAGAAATTTTAGCTTAGAAATCTAATATATTTGCATTTTTATCCTTGATATTTTTCTCTTAAAGGATTATGGCATAATAAAAAGCAATTATGCTTAATAATCAAAACTTCAGTTGAAAATTAATACAAAATATATAGAATATAATCTGTTATTGAAAACAACAGTTATTCTGAGCTGCTTAAACTAAACTGTGAAATTTGGTAGCAATTTTATTTAACCTTCTGGAATCTCAGTTTTCTCATTTGTAAAAAATTTAAGGTTAGATTGAATAGGTTTAAGTAATAGATGAAATCACCTATCATTGCTGTTCCTTAAAATGTTTGCTTTATTTATTACTTCCTTTCTTTTGCTCTCACTCACTGCTTTCTTTCTGAGAACAAAATTACATATTTCCAAAAATACCATGTTTTATTGTGAAACTTGCTAATCCACAATATGTCTAAGGAAATAGCTATAGTAATGGATCTAGGCTTGTGGAGAGAAATAGTTATTCCTTTGAGGACTGAATCTTCTCACCATCCCCGAACACTTCCCTTCACTTAATCTCCTCTTGTTCCATGACATTCTAAAACCAAAATGTTGAATAATGTTATCCTCCCTTTTGGGAAAACATGAATGTTCAGGCATAAAGTAAGTGTATTTCTCTTTCCTTTTGGAAAAAAATCAACTGCCTAATTCTGTAATCAATCAAACAGAAAAGTTTCTTATGTAGATAATTTGTGTTTGGAAAGTTTCATGCCAAGAAAGAAACACCTTGAAGGTTATGTCTTGGAAAACTCTGATGAAGGCTCTTTAATATTTAACACATTGTATGCTACTGAAGGACACCTCTGTAACTAGTATTTTGCATAAAACTTTATTCCAGTATTGTTTGGCTGCTAAACTAATAACTGCTTTTAGCCCTTGGAGAAAACACCTACATAAACATATACTCTGTCCACTCAGTCCTTCATCCAAAAAGCATTTATGGACTGCCCACAACATGCCACGCTATAGGTACAGAGAAAAAGATGGGGCAGGCTCTCTCCTCAGTGAAATCCTCCTTGTGGGAGCAAGGAAAGGGGAAGGAGAGAGAGATAAGTGAGCCAACATTTACAATTAATTTTAGAAAGTGATATAGTAGTTATGCATGAGGAGCTATGGAAGTACAAAGGAGGGGCCCCTAACTCAGTCTGAGGAGAGAAGTGGATTGAGGAAGATCAAGGAATGTGACCTGGCTGAAGTTATATATCGGATGAATTTTCGAGATCAGGGAGTTAGAAGGTGGAATTGTATTCCAGATGGAAGAGCATGTTCAAAGGCACTGAAACAATTTAAATCAATGAACATTTAGTGAATGTCTACCCTATGCCAAACCCAATAAAGTATGGAGTGTGCAGGAAATAGCAAGTGGCTACATGTGACCGGAGCATAAGATACAACTAGGAATTACTAGAAGGTGGAGCTGGAAAATTTGGCAGGAGCCAGATCATGAAGGGCCTTGTACCATGCTAAATAACTTGGACTTTATCCATAGAGAGCCAAGACTAGTTTTTTGTTTTAGAGAATCATTCTGGCATCAGGATAAAGAAGAAATTCAGGAATATGAATGTTGGATGCAGGA
Organism: Molossus molossus; assembly: GCF_014108415.1. Taxonomy (NCBI): domain Eukaryota; kingdom Metazoa; phylum Chordata; class Mammalia; order Chiroptera; family Molossidae; genus Molossus; species Molossus molossus. The sequence goes on from NW_023425399.1 coordinate 46,211,869, forward strand.
CCTTCATTTAGGAGGCTATTATAAAAATCCATGCAAGAATGGGGGCTTGGCCCTGGCTGGTTTTTCTCAGTGGTTAGAGCATCAGAGTGTGGACTGAAGGGTTGTGGCTTTGATTTCCGGTCAAGGGCACATACCTGGGTTGCAGGTTTAATTCCTGGCCCCAGATGGGGTGGTGCAAGAGGCAATCAGTTGATGTGTCTCTCTCGCATCAATGTTTATCTCTCTTTCCCCCTCCCTCCCTTCCACTCTGTCTAAAAATCAATAAGTGAGGATTAACACACATACACACAAAAGAAGGAAGGCTTGAACTAAAGCAGCAGCCATGGAAGTGGAGAACAGATCTGAGAGATATTCAAGAGGAGAAACAGGTAAGTCTAGAAACCTAAGAGTTGCTATATATGAATCTCTCTCCCTTATTCCCCTTTAGAAGTTTTAGTCCTATTAATTTAAGAAGTTAAAAATATAGAGAGAGCCCATGTAGAAACTCAGACCATTATTTTACATTTAAACCCGTATTATATTATTCACAACTATTTTTGGTCGCAGAATGCAGTAACTTGAAGTAGCTTATGTGAAGAGGAGAATTTATTTAAATGATATTGGGGTTGGTCTCATAGATCAGAGAGGGATAGGCATGCCACTAGGTGTCAGGGACAAATGGAACCAGGAACTCAAATGTCATCAGGACACACCTGACACCTCTCTGCTTGTTGGTGGTGTTTATTCTACTGCAGATCACTTTTTTTATGTGGCAAGAAATGGCTAGCAATAGCTTTTGAGCCTCCCATTCTGTGGTCCTCTCCTTAGAGAGTGACTTCCACTCTAATCCTAAACAGGACTGATTGACTTACCCACTCTGCCACAGTTCTATGATAGGCAGCTACCATTAGAACTGTTGGGTTCAAGATATGTGTGTGTTTGAGAGGTGGTGGACAGAGAACATCTTCCAACTGGAGGGAGGGGCAGGATAAAGAAAATAAAATATGGCCACCAAACTTTTGTTGTCAAATAGATTTCATCCAGTACCTTTTCTTTCACTTCCGTGCTGCAACTGATGCTATTGACTGTCTTTGCTTTCTGGAAAACTTCCTTGGTTTCTGTTACTGCCTCCCCTCTGACCTCATGCTCATTCTATGATTCCTATACTGACTCCTCTTCCTTTTCTTGCCCATTACAGTTAATGATGTTCAAAACTCAGTCTTTTCTATTCTAATTAACAGTAGGTCTCAAATTTTGGTTGGCAGATCTCAAGCCACAACATTCTCCTCTCTTCACTTTTTCTGAATATCCAACAGGAAGAGGAAGAGTAGTTGGCTGTGCTACTTCTCTTCTAGGCTCCACTGGACACTACCACCAGCTCGTATCTCTGTTGGTCTCGTGGGTTAAGGGAAGTAAAGAGCTAATCTTTCATAGAAGGATTTTATTCCAAAAATCCATTGTTCTTTTGGTTTCAGTAACATTTCTATGTTATTTTCTAATCATTCTACTATTGACTATTTTCTAATCATTCTACTTCCAGAATACATATGATCTAGTCAGGCTGGTCTTATTATCCCATGGTCACTTCAAGTACAGTTTTACCTTCTGCCTCTGTTTCTCTCCTTTCAACAATTTGCATACTATCTATACGTCAAGACCCAGCTTAAATGTTCTCTTCCATAAAGATTTTTCCAACTACTCTAGCCCTTTTGATCTCTCTCTCCATTCTAACTTATACTTTCTATTACATGATTACACTTACAATTGCACTTATCATTTTTTGTTGTTATTTTGTCATTGTTGGTGAGCACTATGTGGAAAGAGCTGGATTCTAATGCCAAATCTAATGTTAACTAAAAATATACAATTGGGCCCTGGCCAGTTTGGCTCAGCTGTTAGAGCGTCGGCCTGCGGTCCGGAGAGACCAGGGTTCGGTTCCCGCTAAGGGCACGTGCTTCGGTTGCAGTTTGTCCCCGGCCCTGGTTGGTCGTGCGGGTGGCAGCCACTCGATGTGTCCCTTCACGTCGATGTTTCTCACTCTCTCTCTCTCCCTCCCATTCTATCTGTACAAAAAATGGAAAAATATCCTCGGGTGAGGATAAAAAAAAAAAAAAAAAAAGAATATACAATTGGGCAAGTGACTTGATGTCTCTGAGTTGGTTTCCACATGTGTAGATTAAAGGACACTGATTTGGTTCTGGAAAACATAGATTTGACTCAATAGGACTTCACAATCCTATGAAGCAAAATGCTTAACAAGCAAGACTAAAAGGTACATGACTGGGAGAAATGTGTGTAATATATATGCAAAGGATTAATATTGCTGTTTTAAAAGGGCCTCCAAACAAATAAGGTGTAGAGAATGAACAATTCACTAAAGAAATAACACAAATGGCTAATAGTCACATGAAAAGGTGCTCATTCCCTAGTAATATTAGGGTCTTACAAATTAAAACAGCCACGAGAAGTCATTCTTTCCCCCAGAA